>NC_136918.1:15576809-16834309 GCF_949752795.1 Hyperoodon ampullatus
ACTAAACAGCAAGTTGATTGGAGCATGGAGGTAGCTCAGAGACAGAGAAGTAGCTAGATAAGCTCTCGTTAAATTGGAGCAGCATCTCCCAAATTGTGCCATTGCAAGGGCTCAAGGGAAGAAGCTATAGGCTCCTATGAGATCAGAAAACCCTGCAAATTACAATACATACCCAAATATAAGGTGAAACTTGGTATGAAACCACCTCTTATTTTCCCAGAAAGCAGTTTCAAAAAAAGTTCTTTGACTAACGTGAATATATACATAAGCGTTCTGTGATATATGCATATTTTAAATCACATGTATAAAATATAAAATAATTTTAATATATTGATTTTGAAATATTACTCCTCTCCTCTCATTTATTTTAAAATGTTTTCATGTTTTTTGACCTTAATATCTTTGCTCCCACTAAAGACACCATTGGAGCCATCAAAAGTTTCCCACAGCACATCTTTTTTTTCCATTTAATGACATTTTTGTATCCATGTATGATGCTGTCAGCGGAAATTTCACTCAGTCATAAATATCAATTCAGATAAGATGAAGATAGTATTCAGACATCCCTCTTGCAAGTTTATATTAATGATCCCCACAATTTTAAACACTAAACATACTTATATTAGAATGCCCTTTATTTTTTATTTATTATTTTTTGTGTGTGTGGTACGCGGGCCTCTCACCGTTGTGGCCTCTCCCGTTGCGGAGCACAGGCTCCAGATGCGCAGGCTAAGCGGGCATGGCTCACGAGCCCAGCTGCTCCACAGCATGTGGGATCTTCCTGGACCAGGGCACAAACCTGTGTCCCCTGCATCGGCAGGTGGACTCTCAACCACTGCGCCACCACAGAAGCCCTAGAACGCCCTTTAAAAGGCTTGTTAACTATAATATCTGGAACTAGGAATTGTGAGATCAACTTTCCTAGAATAATTAGCAAATCTGTGTTAAGAAGGAAATGTTTAAATAATTCTGTCATCCAACAGTAATTGAGTTGTTTCTGACTAATGTCTTTCCCACACAATACTTGTTTGTACAAATTTGAGGAAATGTCCTATTACCTGATGGATGAAATAAGGACACAGTTCTAAAGCAAGTCCCTCACTTTGGAGGGATAATTTGAGAGCTAATCATTTTCCTTACATTCCAGTATACATAGTATATCCCCTTCTTGAAGCTTCATACATATTAGCATATCACAAAGATTCTTAGAAGTACAACAGGAATGAAACCTATTTAACTTTATACAATTCAGCAATTTCCAAAATTATTCAACAAGACATCCTTTGGAAAAGAGATTGCCTGTTCTAACATGATAAACTGACCCCAATTTTTATTTACTTCTGACCTAGATTATATTCACAATGTTCTTGATGGTAGGAATGGGTTTAGGATATCCTAGGCATAAAAATTAAGAGGAAAAATCTAAATAATGAGTATATGAACTTTAGTCATTGAAAATATCCAATAAGTAGTTATCCAGTGCCTTTGATAAGCTGGGGAGGAAAAAAAAGAAAAAACCAAACTGTTGGTGGTAGGGGTGGAGCAATGTCCTAACTACCTTCAAATAACCCACTGTCCATGGCTTCACGGAGTTTGTCCTCTGGTTGGGGAAGACAGACATAAACAGCTATGCAGTAATGTGTTACATATACTGTGCTATGATGGGAGTTGATACATTCTAGAGTGCTGGAGGTGGGAGATATGGATGCTGAAAACTTGGCCTGTGTACACCAGTGCCAAATTGAATCTCTGAGACAGAGTTTTGGGTGAAGTAGAAAAGAATAGCTTTATTGCTTTGTCTGGCAAAGGGCGACACAGCAGGCTTATGCCCTGAAAAACTGTGTCCCAACCCAGGAGGATCTGGTGAGGAGTTTTATAGCAATGGTTCAAGGGCAGCTTTGCTGATAAGGATCAGGGTGTGCGCAGGACCTGAACTTCTTTAATCTGGTCTCAGGTGGTCTCCTGATGAGCTTCTCAAGGTTATCAAACTCTGACCTTCTCTGGAATGAAGAAAGCTAACATCTTCCATTTGTTGGGGGTTTTAGTTCTATAAAGAGCTCAAAGATATTATTATGTGTATCCCTTGAGATGGAACCAGGACCCTGCCCCAAGGCTGAATTATTGTTTCTTGGCTGTTCCTCCCTTGTCTCTGCATCCTCTCCATTCCCTGATTAGCAACTGTTCAAATCTGCTCTTTGGGATTCTGGGAAGGTCATGGAGGCTAGAGTCTGTTCCCTACAAACAAGAAACAGGGACATGGAAAGGCTTCCATGCCCAGGAACTCCACAGGGTCTTGTTCTCTCTCAATATGAAGAAGGGAATGGTCAGTTCTACTTGGGAAGTCAGACACGGTGCATGGAGCCAGAGCTCAGTCTTGGAAAGTTGCATCAAAAATACATTTATAGGGACTTCCCTGGTGGTGCAGTGGTTAAGAATCCGCCTGCCAATGCAGGGGAAACAGGTTCGAGCCCTGGTCCAGGAAGATCCCACATGCCACGGAGCAACTAAGCCCATGTGCCACAACTACTGAGCCTGTGTGCCACAACTACTGAAGTCCATGTGCCTAGAGCCCATGCTTGACAACAAAGAAAAGCCACCACAATGAGAAGCCCGTGCACCTCAACGAAGAGTAGCCCCTGCTGGCTGCAACTAGAGAGAAAGTGCGCACACAGCAACGAGGACCCAACGTAGCCCAAAATAAATAGATAAATAAATAAATTTTAAAAATACATTTATATATGATAAGACATATGATATAAATATGAACCCCAGCTAAATAGATTACACAGATTCCAGTTGCCCAGGCACAGGTAGGTCCTCTCTACACTCTAACCCCACCCTCAAACCCTCAAATATATACTGTAAAAAGATTGATAGTAATACAGGGAAGGGGAAAGAGGAAGTATCTGACATTTAACTTGGGTTATCACATCTAATTTAGGTAGGCTTTATCATGCCCATTTTATAGATGAGAAACTAAGAGCCAGTCATCACACTGGGTTCTGCTGACTTTTAAACTCTTGTACTTTGCACTACACCTTCATGTCCCAAAGCAATAGAAGTGATCATTTTCCACCTCTATTTACAGAATTATTAATGTTTCCACACTACTCTCTAATGACTGTTTAGAATGGACATTGCCTCTCTAGGCCCTTTTTTTTTTTCATCTCTAAGAGGGAGTTAGCCTGGATAGGCTCCAGGATTGTTTCTGTCTTTTATATTCTATATTCTATCTTGATTTTATAATTTTAAAAAAAGATGTAGTACAATCTAATTTTCACTAATTAATCTCTGTCATATAAAAATATTTAAAAGAATGGAATCGTTGGGCTTGTGTAACCCAAAGAAGAGAAAACTTACAGAGGGTGGAAGGGGTGGAGAGATGTCATATAGAAAATATTGTTGTGTAAGATATAAAATATCTTCAGATATTTTAAATGTTGCTACCTCATGGAAGAGAGGTTAGACTTAATCTTTTTGAACTCAAGGAATGTAACTAGGACTGATGAGGAGAAATTCTACACTTCTACCCTTTCTCATAAGCAGAATCTTCCTGCCCCATGAGGCCCCACTGTGACTTAGCCTCAGTGAGATGATTGGACCACAGAACTGAAGATCACTTCCCATGCTAAGATTCTTTGATTCTGTAATAGACTGGTCTTCCATATTAGGCCTGTGAAGGACAATCTGTTCTTAACAAGGTTAAAAATCCTGGTTCAAAGCTATCAAACCATAACTAGCATTTAAGTCATCAATGAATAGGTGAAAAGATGGGGATGGGGTTGGAGAAAGGGACATGAGACACCAAAATTCATTCTAGGAGACCCCACAGGCCCCATTTCCAATAAAAACTGGCTGCATACCCCATAACTTCCTCATATTCACCATGCTCAATGACAGGCCAGTTAGGCGTGCTGTGTGTAATCTCTGGACACCTTAAGAACCTGGCGGTCTCTCTCCTTCTCTTTCAGATGTTCATCTCCACAATATTTGCTGTGGTTGGAGTCTTGGGTGCCGGCTACTCATTTATCATCTCAGCTGTCTCAATCCACAAGGGTCCAAAATGCCTCATGGTCAATAATAGCACGTGGGGATACCCCTTCCTGGACGGGTAAGGTACACCCTTCAATGCTCACATGTCACCACTGGGGGCACCAGCAGGTAAAGGCCCACAGGGGACTGCTCAAGGTCCGCCATCTTCAGTTTACAAGGCTCAGGCAAGTTGCTCCTTCGAGGCAGAGCTGGAGTTGTGGGGTGAAGTTACACCAGATCTCACCTCTAGGTGCTCTTTTGACAGACACCAGGAGAAATAATGGAAGAGGGCACCTCAGTTGGCCTGAGGGAAGGAGGTTGGTGGTGTCACCACTTGCATTCAAACATTTATTAGCATCAACATGAGGCAACTAATAATATTAATAAACAGAGAACAGTGCCTTCCATGGAAAATCTTATAATAGAAAACGAGAATGATTACTCATTAACAGAGCTCAAAGGCTTTCACTAATACCCCAAATGATGGATAACTAAACAATCTCTTAAGGTGCAGATTTATGGAAAACGACCTTGAAAACACTGTAGGTTCTTCATGAGAGTTATTGTTAATAGAACTCATTAAAGTAACACTTCATATTTTCATGGTACTTTGTAGTTTATAAAGAACTTTTTAAAAAATAAATTTATAATTTAATCTCCACAGCAACGTCAAGAGGTAGTAACTCCCCACCGAGACAGGCTGACTAAGTGTGATGTGCTCCAAGTCTCGCAATTAGTGGGCAGCAGAGACAGGGAGCAAACTCACGTCTTCTAACTTCGAGTATTATTAGTCTTTTTATATTACACATCCTGCTGCCCCTAGACCGCACTGCTCAAGGCAGTAGACAGTTGCCATACGTGTCTACTTAAACTTAAATTCACGTAAATGAAATAAAGCTTAAAATTCCTCAGTCACACTAGCCATATTTCAAGCACTCAGTAGCTGCACACAGCTATTAGGGACAACACTCAGCATGATTAGATAGGGCTGCACTAGACGCTAACTTCCAAGGGGGCTGGGACAATCTCTGTTTTGTTCATCATTATGGACAATAACACAGGGAGTGACATGTCTAGGTGGTCGGGAATTAGAGTTGATGTGTCCTCCTGTACACAGAGGATGAGGCCATGCCTAAAAAAATCTGACACCGATTATTTAAGTCAGACCCCTATTTATTAATGTATAGTGAGAGGCTACAGAACCTCGACAGCAGGCTTCAAATGGAGGAGATGGAGGAGGCTGGTTCTGTATGACAACAGGTCTCAGTTTGTCCACAAGTGTTTTGCCTAAAATATCATCCCTACCCTTCTCTGTAGAGAAACAGGAGTACAAGCCCTCTAATGTCCTCATATCACATGCAGTGATTGCCATCGGTGTTTATTTTACTGTGGAAAGCCCCCTCCTCTTACAGAGGACTGCTGTGGACTTGGCTTGCTTGAGCACAGCATTCAGACAGCATAAGGTTGAGCCACCTCCTGAGGTCCCTCCCCCAATGGCTCCCTCTCCCCCACCCAGGGGTGTGACTGTGAAGCTACATATTATGTCTCCTTTCAACGACCCTTCTGCTAGTATTTCTATCCACAGCGTCAGTGCAGTGTTAAACCTGTTTTCTATTTATTCTGTAATGTGAACGCTACTCCCCTTGATGGACTTAAAATCAATTTGAATAAATCTATGTCCAAAACAAAGGAGAGAGAAACACAAGGCATGCCAAGTAACACCCCAAGGCAGGACAATGGTCTTATATTGTTCTGACATGAGGACCTCACACCCTCCCCTGGCACACTCACACCTGCTTAGGGTGGGCTGGGACCAATGCCCCAGGTCAGGACAGTGACAGCTCTTCTGTGGGCCACCATGGGAATTGCCACCTTGGGGGAGGAGAGGAAACCACTTTTCTTTTTTTTTTTTTAATTTTTTTTTTTTGTTAGTTGAAGTATCATTGATTTACAATGTTGTATTAACTTCTGGTATACAGCAAAGCAATTCAGTTATACATACATATACATTCTTTTTCATTTTCTTTTCCATTATGGTTTATTACAGGATATTGAATATAGCTCCCTGTGCTATACAGTAGGACCTTGTTATTTACCCCTTCTCTATATAATAGTTTCATCTGCTAACCCCAAACACCCAATCCATCCCTCCCCTGGCCCACCCCCCCTTGGCAACCACAAGTTGTTCTTTATATCTGTGAATCTGTTTCTGTTTCATAGATATGGTCATTTGTGTCATATTTTTGATTCCACATATAAGTGATATATGATATTAGTCTTTCTCTTTCTGACTTAGTTCACTTAGTATGATCATCTCTAGATCCATCCATGTTGCTGAAAATGGCATCATTTCATCCTTTTTTATGGCTAATATTCCATCGTATATATGTACCACATCTTTATATTCATCTGTTGATGGACATTTAGGTTGAGGAAACCACTTTTCAAAGCCCTCTGCATCTATCCTCCTGCTGAAGCAAGTTTGCATTCACATCAGACCCATGTATCACACGTTACTATGTGATAGACGCTTTCATATGTGTTGTTTTATCTACTCCTCACAACAGCAACTAACCCATCCATTAACAGGTATCAGATTAGAGCGCTTTAATAACAAACACAGAATAAACTGTGCAGGAAAGCAGGAACATTTCAGAATTCTCCGCCCATCCTCTGTTCACTGTAGGGCTTTGATATTTATCTGAAGGGGAAAGGTTTGCATACCTGGACATCTGCAGAGTGGCTTCAAACCACAGTATGATCAAAAATGGCTGCATAGGGGTTTATTACAAAATCATATATATTATACTTTCCAGGTGATTCATAAGATAAGAATGATTTTGACTATTCGTGCTCTTTCCCATCATGCCCTGACTCTAGAATTTAATCCCACATAAAATGCAAGTCCACTCTTGGTGTGAAATAGGCCACGATTGTTACAGGAAGGGCTTTCAGGAGGATGGGTCCAGGCAGGGTGTCTCACTGCACCCCTGTCACCTGGCGGGCTTTCCTCAGCTTGCCATTCTCCCTACATCCCATGTCCTGTCTTCCTTTATGATCTTATCTCCTACTGCCAGCTCCAAACCTCCCCTCCAACTGCAGAAGCTCATCTTGAGTTTCTTACAACAATCCTTGCACCTTGTGTTGCTTGGTGTTTTCAGTTAACAACATGCCTTCATCCACAATGTTTCATCTGATCCTCACAAAAAGCACTCCTTCAGAGGTAATTCAGCTGAGGCCCGGAGAGGAGAACTGACTTGCCCAAAGGAATACTGTTCTTAATGATGGAAGCTCAAATCCAAGTTTTCTGACTTCAAGTCACAATGTTTTTTCTAGAGCACAGTTTATATTGACTTGCACTATCTGATTTTTGTAGAGTCCCTCTTGAAAAGCTCAGTGGCCTCTGTCTCCAATCTTTTTTACTATCCCATGGACTCTTCTTATCTATTGGATCCCAGTGTGTAAGCATCACAGGAGTTGTTGTTGCAGCTGCAAGTGTAACATTCATACACAGCTACTTAGTGAGTGAAAAGAAATAATCACTTGTATGAGATCAAAGAAGAGGACTCAGGACAGTTTCCCTTATCACCAAATGGCAGTGGCAGTGTCTCTCCCTTCTCCTCCTCTTCCTCCTTTCCCTTCTCCTCCACCACCTCCTCCTCGTTTTTCTCCTCCTCCTCCTTCTAATGATTAATGGCTGAGTGTTTTTGCATGCATTATCTCACCTAATATTCCTAATAAATCTCAGAAGATCTCTTATCCCTACAGTAGAAAAATACAGTTCAAAAAGTTAATTTGCCCAGGGCTTCACAGCTAATGATTAGTAGGAGAATTAAAAAAAACAAAAGCACTTGACAGGAACTTACTTTGTGCTGAAGCCTGTCCTATACATGGAGCACAGAAGGACAGACCTGGTCCCTGCCCCAGTGAGTACGTGGTAAGTTAGGGTGACGACAGGGAACAGACCCTCATTGCCGAAAGGGGGAAATGGAGGCGTGCAAGGGAAACTTCTGGGAGGAGGTGACATGGGCTGGTTTTGGAAGATGCACAGAAGTGTGCCTTCCAGAGAGGATGGGAAGCACATTTCAGGCAGAGAGAAGAGAAAGTCCTGAGGCAACTTCGAAAAGGGCCCACGTGCTCAGAGAATGTCAGCTCTATGAGTGACCAGAAGCTCAGGGTGAATGTTGGGGCTGGTGAAAAGGGACCCACAGGATGCGGGTGATTGAGAGGCAGGTAGACCTTCAAGACATCGGGGAACAGCAGAGGACTTCGAGCAGGATAAGTCACGACCACTTGGGAGTTTTAGTATGATCATGATGGTAGCGACGTGGAGGATGAATGGAAGGTCTCAGTAACTGAAGGAGGGAGCAAGGTAGGAGATTAGAGTAACAACCAGATAAAATCCTGACCATCTCCAAGGCAGCGGAATTGGGGCTCAAAAGGAGAGAAATGTCAGAGACTGTCTGAGATGGAATCATCAGGATTAGGTATGAGGAGAAAGAGGGAAGGTTATCAAGGTGGATTCTGAGGTTTCCAGCTTGGGACACAAAAATCAGGACTCTTCAAGTCCGTAGAATTTAGTTCTATTTTCCTTAAAAATGTTTGTTGGCGGTCATTTCAAAGGAACAAAGACAGTTAACTTTTTCTGTCATGGGAACCATACTAAAGAGGCATCCTAGAAGGGAGAAGAAATCTGGGACATTTGGAGATACACCCTCTTGGCTTCCTTTGAAGTAGGACCTCCTCCCAAACAAGGTCTTCCTTTCTGAGACAATTGGCTACCTCTACCTTGACCCTGAGCTGCTAAAAGGGAAGCAGCTTGCGAGGGCATGGGGACAGCTGCGGGAGGGAATGCAGGAGGCAAGGCCAAAGACAATCAGCAGTGGGAGAGAGACAAGCAACACAGCCAAGCACAGCACGGCCCGGTCAGGCTGCAACCCTCCCTGCTCCCTGGGGAAGGAATTCAGGGGTGAGGAGAGGACTCTCTCATTAAGC
The DNA here is from genome assembly GCF_949752795.1 of Hyperoodon ampullatus. Classification (NCBI taxonomy): domain Eukaryota; kingdom Metazoa; phylum Chordata; class Mammalia; order Artiodactyla; family Ziphiidae; genus Hyperoodon; species Hyperoodon ampullatus. The sequence continues at coordinate 15,585,837 of NC_136918.1, forward strand.
ACAGAACCGACACCATTCGGTGTTCTGCCTGGACTTTCAGTTAAGACATTTGCAGCTGCTCTTCAGTGATTACTTATTAGCAAGAAACCCCATACACTGCTGCGAACACACTCCCTGGAGCTGAAAGCCACAGGGATGGGGTGAGATGGCATTGCACCAACCTGTTCCCAGCTTTCATGTAGCAGGAAACCCCCAGAGATGTTAAGATCCGGCTTTGCCCTTGGCCCGACTTGACTTAGGGTCCAGTTCCACCTCTGCCACATACCAGTGGTGTGATCTTGGGTGATGCATTCACCTTTCAGCTCTTTCTCTGTGAAATGGGGTGGCAGCAAGATCTACCTCACAGGTTCAGGCAAGAATGAAATAACGTGATGGACGTAATGTACCATTACTGCCACGCAGCACTCGCGAAACATTCAACGTTATGATTCATTTTTATGAATATAGCATTGCTGTGAATGGAATTTATTATGATGCATTAGAACTTCCTAAAATGTTATGCTTTTATGATAATTTTGTGATTAATTTCAATAGTTTCAACTAGTCGCATGAAGGTTCAAAGAGAATAATTTCTTTATTATGGTAAAGGAAAACTTTGATTGACATACTATTAGAGATAACTATACACACTATTAGAGATGTATTGTGTAAATCAAATTTCATAAATTCATCATATTTTAATTATTCTAAAGGGATAAAATTACTCAAATACAGGGAATGTGTGTAATGATTAAGAGCACCAGCTTTGGAGTCAGAGAGAAGGAAGATCAAATCCAGGCACTTACATTCTCTAGCCTCAGCTTTTTTTTTTTAACACTTTCTAAATACTTAATGTCTTTTTTTTAGCAGTACATTTCTTATAATTGAAGTAGAGTTGATGTACAATATTACATAAGTTACAGGTGCACAATGTAGTGATTCACAATTTTTAACGGTTATACTCCATTTATAGTTATTATAAAATATTGGCTATATTCTCCGTGTTGTCCAATATATCCCGTAGCTTATTTTATACCTAATTGTTTGTACCTCTTAATCCCCTCCCCCATGTTGCCCCTCCCCCCTCAACTTCTTAATCTGTGTATATGTTCATTCATTCAGTGAATATTTCCTGGGGCATTGTTCAAGAAAAGTAGCACCTCCTCGTAGGTTGGGAGGGATGATGGAACGCAGCTAGCCCAGCACCCAGAACACGGGCAGGACCCCGTACGTGAAAGCTGCTCATTTACTGAACACTCCCTGTGCTGAAACTGGGGACAGAGATGGGGACATGCTCTCCACCCTTGTGGATGTCTAGTCACAAAGAGAAGACAGACAAATGGACAGATGAGGACGGCTCAGGGTCCTGGGCACTGTGTACCAGAAGGAACCAGAGGGCTGGGAAGCACAGAAGGGGTACCACAGCCAGCTGAGGGCAGGAGCACCAAGGGGTCTGTCTCAGAGGAGGAGGTGGCGCCCGAGTTACCCGGGCAAAGCCCTCGGGTTCCCCTGCTCCGTCCTTCAGCTGCCTTTGCTGCTGGCAAGAAGTGAGTTGTATGAAATCCATGGGGTTCTACTCTGAGGCTGATGGAATTCCTGCATCTCAGGTGGGGCCGCCTTTCACAATGCTGAGATTCAGTGGGTTTAAACTGCCTCAGCTCGCCTCATGTCACAGAATGTGGAAGCATGATTTAGCCTCCAGATCCATGGAAAATTAGGGCCCTCTCTCACCTGGGGTTGGAGGGTTGGACGCAGCAATCATTTCCCGGGATCTGAGACTCTCAGAACCTGAGAGTTCGGGGGAAAAGAAGAAGGGCCTGTGGAACAGCTATCCGTGAGGGTTTGTAAGGGGTGAGGCAGCAGCTGGAGTGAAACTGAGAGGATTTCTCCACCCAAACTCAATCCTTGCTTTCAAATTCCCCCGTGAGCGGTTCAACAATATTACCACCAGGGGGTGGTGTTGTCCCACCACTGGACAAACTCTCCAGCCGAGGATCCAAACTGGGGACTGCCAATTACTTCACCTTAGGATCTTTTCTTTATAAAATGTGCCTGGAAAATATTGTCTTTTTATAACCTCTTATAATCATCAAGTTGAAAAATTGTAAAGATAGGAAGGACTACATGGAAAAAAAACAGAATGGAAAAATTAGTGTTTTAAAAATAACATAATGGGGGCTTCCCTGGTGGTGCAGTGGTTAAGAATCCGCCTGCCAATCTTCCTGGACACGGGTTGGAGCCCTGGTCCGGGAAGACCCCATATGCCGCAGAGCAACTAAGCCCGTGCACCACAACTACTGAGCCCATGTGCCACAACTACTGAAGCCCGCGCGCCTAGATCCTGTGCTCCGCAACAAGAGAAGCCACCGCAGTGAGAAGCCCGCGCACCGCAACGAAGAGTAGCCCCCGCTCACCGCAACTAGAGAAAGACCACGCACAGCAATGAAGACCCAACGCAGCCAAAAATAAATTTTAAAAATAATAGTAACATAATGAAAAGAAGTCTTATACAGCAATACATAGGTATATTATCTCAGTGAAATTTCACAATTGTGAGGTTGTTCTCAGCCCATTTTATAGATGAAGAAACTGATGTGAAGGCCAGGGAGTGGGGGGTGGTAGGTGACTTGTGTGAGGAATACACAGCCAGTGAGAGGAATGTTTGGATTCAAACCCAGGTCCATCTGAATCCAAAATACCAGCCTTTTTCCTTTAGACCAGACTGCTCGGCTTAAGTAAAATAATAACAATATTAGGGTTTATTGAAAACTTACTATATGCTAGGCACTGTTCTAAGTGCTTTACTCGTGTTAACTCATTTAATCCTCACTTTAATTTAATCCTTATTTAACCCTATGATTTGATATTGTTATTCCCATTTTACAGAGGGATACACAAGTCACACAGCCAGTGAGCTGCTAGAACCTGTATTCTCATGGGAAGGTGAATCAATGTGATAAACAATGTTTTATTTTTAAATCAAGAGCGAAAGTCTCATTATTTCCTTTATCCCTTCTGCTCTACTAAACTCTGGGGCATCTTCCATCATTTCAAAGATTTTTCAGAATCTTAATACAGAATGTATCTCAAATAAATGTGTGCTGATGCATTGGAAATCATCAGACACAGATCGTCAAAATGATCTAAAAACAATGAGGTGGATATTACTTTAGTAGTCAGTTGGAGAGTTTCCTATTGAGGCCTTGAAAGGAGAGAGGACAGTAAAGGAAGAGGGAGAGACCAATTTGCGGCTTTAAGAATGTGAGAAGGAATATAAATATGAAGAGATTTTACCCGCTTTACCCTCATTGTTGTCTTAAAGATTCCGCACTTCACATTTCTCCTCTAAGGCACAATGCCCTTGATATTGCAGTGGACTCCTAATGTATATATTTTATAAATATATTGCAGTTTCTCCTATTTCAAAGTTTTTATAAAATGTGTATTAAGGCAGCAGATTATTTCTTCCTTTTAGTTAATTAACTCTTTTTGCAGGTGGAATCCCTACATCTTCACAAAAATATAGCTGAGTCAGTTCACAATTTGGCTAGAAGTAGCCCTTAAAAGAATCAAGCTCTTCCCTTTAACTATATGACACAACTGTACTTTACATGGCTTCACACGGCCACTAGACGTGACAGATAATTTATCAGAAGTCCAAAAGGTCCTTAAGGACAATAGTAGGATAAAGGCCGTGAACATTTGTGAGATCTGCTCCTGGAGTGTCTTCATTTTCCTTGCCCCTTAATAGATATTAAACTTACCCATCCTCCTGGTCAGCTCATAAAAATCACTCTGTCACTCAGTAGCTGTGTGAGCTGGTGTAAGTCACTTAACCACTCTGTGCCTCAATGTTCTCATTTGTGAAATGGAAGAAAAGAACCATAAAGTTTCTATGAGAAATAAAGGAGTGAATATGTGTTCAATGTTCAGAACAGGGTCTGGCACTATAGTCTATACTCAATAAACTTGTTAGGTATTGTTTTTAAAAGTGTTGTTATTATGGGATTTTTTTCTCATGGAGCTTATATCTTGGATAGATAGTATTGCAAAAGAAAAACCGTTATGGTGACTTTCTAGCCTAGGGTATTGCACACTTTTTACCAACATCTCCTTTCTCCCCCATGTCCCCGACAGAGATTACCTCAGGGACAGTGACTTATGGAGCCAGTGCCAAAAGCCTGACAACGTGATTCCCTGGCATCTGACCCTCTTCTCCATCCTGCTGATCATAGGAGCGGTTCAGATACTTATCTGTGCCATCCAGGTGATCAACGGCCTCCTGGGGACCCTGTGTGGAGACTGCCAGTGCTGTGGCTGCTGTCGGGTGAGTTGGGGTCTTTGTCCTTCCTTCTCGGCACGCAGGAGGCCATGTCAGGCCACCAGCGCTAACGGGATGAGGGGGTGGAAAGGGTGACGGTGACAGCAGGAAACCAGAGCCAGGCTGGAAAGTCCAGGCAGCCCCTCTAGCAGCGGAGGGAAGTTCTGCTCTCGGTGATGCTAACGTACCCAGGCTGAAGCTGACCAAAGTTTTCAGTCTTACCCTACTCCATATACATATAGAAGTTTATGATGATGTTTACATGAAGATCCCCACAGGAAGTGGACATCTGTTATAGGCACATATTGTCAGGAATACGCATCACGGTCTGTCCCCAAATGTTTTATTTCCTAAATAGATCTAGAAGTGGGTTAAAGTTGTCGAGTAATATATGGAAGGGTATTTTCTTTCCCTTGGAAAAGATATAGAAGAGAATAATCATTCTTAAGTGCAAAAAATAAAACGAAATCATTTTGAGATTTGCTCTCCAAATAAGACTGTAAATTATCAACAATATGAAAAATAAAAATAAACCTATGGACAGTAGGACAAGGTGATTATTTCAACTACTGAACAAGCCAGATCAGTCAATTATTCATACACATAAAGTTATTTTAGAGCACAGATTGAAGTATGAGGAAAAAAATTAAATAGAACTTGAGAGTTGGGGACTTCCCTGGTGGTCCAGTGGTTAAGACTCCGTGCTTCCACTGCAGGGGGCACGGGTTTGATCCCTGGTCAGGGAACTAAGATCCCACATGCCAAGCAGTTCAGCAAAAAAAAAAAAAAAAAAAAAAAAAAAAAAGCATCCACGTTAATAACAGAAGGCTCAGTACATCGTACTGACTGTTATTTCCTTAAGAGGATGGAAATCCGTGTGACAGCATATCTTCAAGGAAAAGAACACAGTCTCTGGGTTCCACCTCCCCAGGGTCTCTACTTATGAAGTCCTGGCTCCTCTGCTTATTAACTGTGGCTTCAGATACATCACTTGAGCCCCATGTGTCACTTATCAAAATTAATTTTAATAATAAAATGATGGAAAATAAAATGAAGCTTCCACACCTATAGCCTAAGCACAAGTTAAGTAACATTAAAACTCTGAAACAAAGTCAGAAAAGTACAGAAAACATTCAGTAGGTAACCAATAAGGGGTAGGAGTAATCAGGAATAAGAGGGGTGATGGGGTAGGGAAAGGGAGGGGAGGAGAAAGCAAAGAAAAAAAAATGATGTTGTAATTAATTAACTTTTTCTACCTTCTAGGGAGATGGACCAGTCTAAACCTCCATGATGAGCTGCTCTAACTTAATGGTGTGTGAGAAGATACATTTAACTTATTCTTCTCTTCTTGGGGTTGCCAATTCCTATGTGCTTCCTAACTGACAAAGCTTAGGGAGGCCAGAGTTATTCCTTCTCCTTTCCAACCAGGTCAGCTCACCTTAGAATTTTATGTTAGTTTCAAATAAAAAATAGTTTGGCCACTTCAGTAATATTTATGAATCTTTCAAATTAGCTTCCTCTTAGAATCAAAGAGCAGGTTCAAAGCAAATATTTCATAATTTTTTCTTTAAGAGTGAAAAATGTATAAGGTCACATGTACTGCCACACTGCTTCTTTGTATATAGAGGTGTTAATATCATTGGAAGTTTTACAGAAGTCAAAGGAAGAAAGCACATTGAAAATGAGAAGCTAAGACCAATTTTTATTTTTAAGATCTGTGGGAAAAAAGAATGACTGATAGATCATAAATAATTTTTGTTTTCTTTTGTGCTAACATGTTTGAATTACTTGTAACTAATCTTCTGGGCCTGCCATCATTTGCTAGGGTTTCCTTATGTATATTAAATTAAAATCAGAATTCAGAGGTAATAAAGATTGTGTGCTTTTGGGGAGGTAGGGGCAAAAGATTGAATGAATAACACCCTCTTTTCATCTTTTCTACAAATGTTCCTTTGCTCAAACAAAAAACAATGTTTTTAAAAAGTTGATTTGGGTAATAATTTTGTCAGCCTATGTATGGCCCAGGATTAAGATAATAAGTGTTAATCAGTTCTACGTGTTATGTTAAGACATTAGCTTTGGTTTTATGAGTCAGGCACTAATATGGAGTCAAATGCATTCTGTTGATTTCAGCTCAAACCCCAACTACCCACATATCAGCTTGGGGATCCTGGGAAAGTTGCTTTCTAAGTCTCAGTTTCCCCATCTGTAAAAGGACTACTGAAAGGCAATCAATCATCAAGAGATTTTGGAATCCCCCAAGGGTGAAACAAAGAGGCCTGTGGGATTGTCTATATGACTGATGTATAATACGGAGGGTCTTAGAGGGTGTTACAAGCTAGAGTTTCACTTCTGCTCCTGCCAAGCTGATTGGCTGCACTATGTAAATTAAGCACACCAAAAACTGGTTTTCTCACAGTCACCAAGAAAGCAATTACTAATCATAGTGCTGGCCACTGGGGGCTGGGCACTGAAGACACAAAGAGTTACATGCTGTAATTCTTCCCTCACTATAATGAGAACTCTGAGGTCAGAAAGTGCGTCTGGCACTTGCTTAAGTGGAAAGAAGAAAGGCAGGCAGGTAGGCAATTAAGATCTCATTGGCAGAACTATAAATACAAACACACACATACACATACACTCACACACTTACACACAACGTGTTTCAATTCAGTTTAGACCATTGGTTCTCCAACATGGCTGATCATTAGAATCACCAAGGAAATGTTCTAAAGTTATGATTCCTGAACCCCAGCTTAGACCTACTGCATCTGAAAATCTAGGCGTGAGGCATGAAAGTTTGTCTTTTTTCCATTATGTAGTGTTGAAAGCTCACCAGGTGATGCTAATCCAGCCACTATGAGTAACCGTTGATTTAGACCACAGACTGGCATGCACCAACAATGACGAGTCAGACCCCATAACAGTCCATTGGGAGCTCACACTCTACTGATTAATATTAATCAATGTAGTACATGCTAAACCCTAAAGGTGACACAGGTAATGGTGTTCCAGAGATTCAGAGTTGTCAGGGCATTAGGGACTGATTCACTACCAAAGTTCTTTGATGAGGAAATAAGAATGTGGGGAAGACACATCAATTCTTTTTTCAGGAGTTTTCATTGACTCAGAACTTTAGAAATGAAGGGATTGTAGTCATCATCAACTCTAGTCTCATTATTTTACAGATAAAGAACTAAAACAAGTCTTTGACACGTTTTCACACAAAAGGTTTCAAATCTAATTGTTATGAAGTTAGGGAAAATAGCTTACCATGGATAAGAGGACTTAAAAAGAAGAGACAGGAAACAAACAGTAAAGATGAATGGGCCCCTCCCTTGGTACATCCTCCTATAAATACACATATCTCTCAAGGTTGGTCATCCAACTGTCCAGAAAATTTAGTTTTTATTGAAATATAGTTGACCTACAATATTATGTCAGGTTCAGTTGTACTACATAGTGATTCAACATTTACATACATTATGAAATGATCATCACAATAAGTCTAGCAACCATCTGTCCCCACACAAAGTTATTACAATATTATTGCTTTTGTTTCCTTTGCCTTAGGAGACAGGTCCAAAAACAATATTACAATGATTTATGTTAAAAAGTGTTCTGCTTATGTTTTCTTCTAGGAGTTTTATGGTTTCCAGTCTTACATTTAGGTCTTTAATCCATTTTCAGTTTATTTTTGTATATGGTGTGAGAAAATGTTCTAATTTCATTCTTTTACACGTAGCTGTCCAGTTTTCCCAGCACCGCTTGTTGAAGAGACTATCTTTTCCCCATTGTATATTCTTGGCTCCTCTGTCATAGATTAATTGACCACAAGCGCATGGGTTTATTGCTGGGCTCTCTATTCTATTTCATTGATCTATGTGCCAGTACCATACTGTTTTGATTACTGTAGCTTTGTAGTAAAGTCTGAAGTCAGGGAGCATGATACCTCCAGCTTTGCTTTTTTTTCTCAAGATTGTTTGGCTATTTGGGGTCTTTTGTTGTTCCATACAAATTTTAGGATTATTTGTTCTAGTTCTGTGAAAAATGTCATGGGTATTTTGATAGGGATTGCATTACATCTGTACATTACTTTGGGTAGCATGGACATTTTAACAATATTAATTCTCCCAGGTCCATGGTGCTAATAGGCTGGAGGGAGGATTTGAAAAGGGCACTTGCCATTGCTGATGTTATCCCAATAGAATGAGATCCCCCGACTTCCCTGCTGGTCCAGCTGTTAAGATTCTGTGCTCCCAATGCAGGGGGCCTGGGTTTGACCCCTGGTCAGGGAACTAGATCTCGCATGCCACAACGAAGATCCTGCGTGCCACAACTAAGACCTGATGCAGCCAAATAAATAAATATTTTTTTAAAAAAAGAAGAATGAGCTCCCCAAAAGGACCACCATCCCCATTCTCGGAGGGTGGGGGTGGTCCCAGTTGCCTCCTGAGTCTCCAGGATGCACTCTAAGATCAGCAAGTGGGTGTGATTCGGTCTCCTTTAAAACTACCACCTCTGGACTGGGTCTCAGAGCATGTGAGATTTTGCATGTGCCCTTTAAGAGTAGAGTCTCTGCTTCCTATAACTCCCCAGCTCTCCCAAACATAAGCCCTGCTGGTTTTCAAAGCCAGACATTTGGGAGTTCATCTTCCTAGTATAGGATCCCTAGGCTGGGGAACCCAATGTGGGGCTTAGACCCCTCACTCCTTGAAGAGGACCTCTACAACTGTGATATTCTTCCTGTTTGTAGACTGCCAACCCAGGGGTGTGGGTCCTGATTATAACGTGTCTCCCCTCCTCCCACTGATCTTGTTGTGATTCCTCTTTATGTATTTAGTTGTGGAAAATCTTTTTGCTAGTCTTCAAGTCCTCCTCACAGATAGTTGCTCTGTAAATAGTTGTAATTTTGCTGTGCTGTGGGTGGAGGTGAGCTCAGGGTCTTCCTACTCTGCCTTCTTGGTCATCTCCCTGCAGAAACTTCTTTTATGGGAGTTACCAACCTTGTGTTGCTTTCTGGAGTACATGACATATCTCTACACTTTGGACTACAAATTCTTTGAGGCAAGGACAGTATCTGAATTCAAGTCTACATCCCCATGCCTAACAGGGGACCTAGCACATAATAGGCAATCGATAAATTTGTTGTGTCAATGAAGGTGCCCAGGGCCCATTTTTCTTTCTCCTATAGCCTCACACTGAGTGAAGTAGTGCCCCTCATCCTGAAATAAACTGTAGGAAGATTTCAAAAATGAGCACCCAAAAAAAGTAGGAAGTGGGCGTCTGTGTTACAAACTGAGCAAGGGGCTGGAGTGATCCATGAGTATAAAAGTTAAAATTGTATTTTCTATAACTGCGTTTGGTTTCTGACTCTGAGTGCCGCTGAGCCAGGGTTTAACTTGGGTTGTTCTTGGGGTTTTCCCTTCTGTGTCAGCATTCTACTGGGCCCATGAGCACAAAGCCCCACTTGAATGGGGGAAAGGAAAAGTGGGGTGCTAGGAAGAGCAAAATAAAACCTAAATTATTTTGTGAAGATGTTACCCAGCTACATACACATAACACGCTGATGAGCCTGAGCTCTTAGTGGTGATGGAGGAAAAGAGAGAAAAAGGAATTCCAGGTTTTACCCAAACATTCCAGTCACAAATACAGTTGTAGGCAAGAAGTTATAATGAAGTGCTGAACAATTACATGTAAGTAGCACCCAGCTTCTCCTCCCACTGTTCAAGCCCTAGGAGAAGTCTGCCCAGGAACTGAGGACAGCTCTCCTCTGAGCAGCTTCAGGAAGACACAAGGGCTCTGGAGGATCTCCAGATGGAGAAAAAAGCAACAACAACAAAAAACAAATGGTCAGATGGAACATCGCAAGACAGGGGTCATAATCCTTCAATCGACAAAGACCCAGGTAGCAACAGGATATGACTGATGACTTTGGATGATCGCATGGAAAGGGTACATGAAGTACATTCCTATTTAGCCAACAAACTATGGAATAACTATGGGTGCTCATCTATGGAGTACATTCATCCAAAAGGGGAAATAGGACAAATAAAAAAAGAGAGAAGAGAGAAGAGGAGGAGAAGGAGAAAAAAGAAAAGAATAGGTCCAGGGTTTAGAATAATTCATGGGAGAGGACCACTGAGATTGGCCCCAGGGAGGAAAAAATCTGCCTTTCTACAAAATTACTTTGTCCTGTGTTAGAAATACGAACAGACTGACACTGACCTCAGGCCAGCATATCAGTCATGGTTCAGTCAGAGATTAAAGATCCATGTGTGTAAAAATTACAAGGATTTTCCCTTACTAATGGTGAGAGCTAGTTAAGCAGTCTCTGAGAGACTGTTGTCTCTGTGTCTGATGCTGGGGCTGGAAGTCCACAGGGCAGGCAATCAGCAAGGGAAGATGGTTGTAAAGGGTGAGAGAGCATGAACAAACTGGAATCCACAACACGAGCTGAAGACCAGGAGGATGGACTGAAACCCGTGTCAGTTCTCGTTGCCTCTGACTTCAATGGTACGGGTGTCCTGCAGAAGGTAGAACCCTTTACCACGGACCTAAACACACACTGGGTGTGGAGGACCCCGGGGTCAGAGAAGCTGAAGATCCTGGGGAAGGTGAGCAGTTGTAGATCCAGCCGCTGCTTTATGTCAACGACAGTGTGCAGGAGTTACAAGGTGCTACTGCTTCCCGTCTGTCCTCCAGAGCTGGCACGAATCGCTCTTGTGGTGCACCCTCACGGGAAGCATGACTTTGGGAAATGCAGTTTGACCTAGCCAAGTCAACATGTTACAAAGCCACCATACTCAGTTTGGAGAAGGGAATGGGTTTTTTTACTTCCTTGACTGTGTACACCTCCTGTTTCTTAGTGTAGATCAGGGCTTCTCAGCCTCCTCATAGCTGACATCTGGGTGAGGTAATCCTTTGTCAGGTGTGAGAAGAGCTGCCCAGTGCACTGTAGGATGTCTAGCCCCAGCCCTGGCTTCTACCACCTAGATACTAGTATCAACCTGTCCTTCTCAGTTGTGAGAACCAAAAATATCTCCAGATGTTGCAAATGTCCCCTGGGGGGCAAAGTCACCCATTGTTGAGAATCACTCGTCTAGAATGTGTACTGCTTGAGGAGAAGAGCCATAGTTCTTTACCCTGGAAACCGACAGTGTTTACACACAGAAAGTGCTCAGTAATTGGTTGAATGCCCAAATATGTGCATAAACAAATATCTGCCCATCACCAAAGTGACATACATACCTTGAAAAGAAGGTACTCTGTTCCTCAAATGTTCTGACTTCAGAGCACTGCTTTTCTTGGTCTAAATACACTCCCAGATGGTCTTCACTGCTGTGGTTTCATGACTATGTTCATGACCCCCATGTCTGTATCTCCAGCCCAGACCACTGCCTTGCTTGCTCAATGTCTGTTTTTGAATTCCTCACTGGCACCTCAAAGCAACATTTCTAAGCTGAACTCTCCCAGTCCCTCCATACCTGCTTGTCCTGAAATCCTTGTCTTAGGGAATGTCATTATCTGTATTAGGTAGACCTAGAAATGCAGGAGTGAGCCAAGATGTGTCCTAAACACACAACTTAGCATGCTCCTGTCCTCTCGATGGCTTCCATCACCTAGCCCCCACTGGCCTCTGCCCTTTCTCTGCCTGGAACTCAGGGATCCAGTAACTACCTGTTGTCATTGGCACCCCATACACTCTTTGAAATCCTGGCTGTGCATGTGCTGTTCTGTCTGCCTGGGAACACTCTTTCCCTCTTATTCATTAGGGTAACTGCTGCTTCTCCTTTATTTTTTAAATTTGGGGGGGTGTCTTTGTTGCTGCGCACAGGCTTTCTCTAGTTGCAGCGAGCGGGAGCTACTCTTCATTGCGGTGTGGGGGCTTCTCGTTACGGTGGCTTCTCTTGTTGCGGAGCACGGGCTCTAGGCATGCAGGCTTCAGTAGTTGTGGCTCGTGGGCTGTAGAGCGCAGGCTCAGTAGTTGTGGCACATGGGCTTAGTTGCTCCGCAGCATGTGGGATCTTCCCGGACCAGGGCTCGAGCCCGTGTCCCCTGCATTGGCAGGCAGGTTCTTAACCACTGCACCACCAGGGAAGCCCTTCTTCTCCTTTAAGACTCCGCTCACTTCTCATCTTGTTCTTCCTTCATCACAGTATCCCCGGCTAATTGACAACCCCTCCACATTCTCCCGTGACATCCTGTATATGTCACAATGGTTGCCCTTTGCAAGTTACATCACATAACACTTCCTTCTTTCCCTCTGGACTGAGAACTTCCTTGTGCTTGGAAACTCTGACTCATCAGTGTTTGTACCTCTTCCCACCATTGGGCCTGGAACATAGTAAATGCTCACTGAATAGACTGTTATCCTTGTTGTGGCGCCATGAATAAATTATTCCGCTCAAGAGAAAGAAAAAGCTACTCTCACACATTTTAGAATCAAGCATTTGTAATAAAAAAAAAAAAAACCTCGGCATTCACTGTATATACCCAGAAATCTTGGTAAGTGATATGCGTGGAGAATTTCACTTCATCCTCAAAACAACCAGCCAAGTGTCCACAACGGCCCATATCTTCCCTGCTTCTTTGTCTTGACCAAGCTTTAGTGACCCTCCTCTCCTCCTCACAGGACGCTGAACTCTGCTTGCTCCTAAGCCTGGGCAAGCACTCAACTGTCCCTTTATCAGCTTATCCGGGGAATGGGCTGACCACAGCGAGACACCGTTCCTGTCAGACTCCTGACCATCAAGCCCCCTTGCTCACCCAACTTCCCATTGCTGCGAAGGTCTGCTTATCCCTCCCATAAAAGGAAGCCTTTTTGATTTGTTTTTGAGATGCCTGCAGGTTCCTGAGATTGGTGATTTTCCCATTGCAATAGTCCTTTTGAGAAAAGTTTCCCCCTTTCTAAGCCTACGTTTGTTTTTATTTGATACAACTCTAAGAAGAAGAAACTGCGATTAGCCCATTTTGTATAAGACTAAAGTGAAGCTTAGAAAAAATAAATTCCCCAGGACCTCATAAAAAGCAAGTGGGAAGTCCAGGATCTAAATCCAGAGAGTCGGAAAAAAAAGGTGAAAAATAAGTAAATAAAAGGGACTTCCCTGGCGGTCCAGTGGTTAGGTCTCAGCGCTTCACTGCAGGGGGCACAGTTTGATCCCTGGTTCAGGAACTAAGATCCCACATGCCTCGAGGCACGGCCAACAAATAAATAAATAAAGAATAAAATAAACCCAGAGAGTCGGACTATTTGAGGGTGAGAGTCCACACTCTCAGCCCTGTGCTCCCTACCTCCCTAATTCTTCTAAAAGCACCTAGGAAGGGATGCTTTCTTATGCTAACTTAAAATTCCATTGTAAAACTGAAATATCAAAATCTTGTTATTTTTTTAACATCTTTATTGGAGTATAATTGCTTTACAATGGTGTGTTAGTTTCTGCTTTATAACAAAGTGAATCAGTTATACATATACATATGTCCCCATATCTCTTCCCTCTTGCGTCTCCCTCCTTCCCACCCTCCCTATCCCACCCCTCTATGTGGTCACAAAGCACTGAGCTGATCTCCCTGTGCTATGCAGCTGCTTCCCACTAGCTATCTATTTTACGTTTGGTAGTGTATATATGTCCATGCCACTCTCTCACTTTGTCACAGCTTACCCTTCCCCCTCCCCATATCCTCAAGTCCATTCTCTAGTAGGTCTGTGTCTTTATTCCCATCTTACCCCTAGGTTCTTCATGACATTTTTTTTCTTAAATTCCATATATACGTGTTAGCATACGGTATTTGTCTTTCTCTTTCTGACTTACTTCACTCTGTATGACAGACTCTAGGTCCATCCACCTCACTACATATAACTCAATTTCCTTTCTTTTTATGGCTGAGTAATATTCCATTGTATATGTGCCACATCTTCTTTATCCATTCGTCTGTCAATGGACACTTAGGTTGCTTCCATGTTCTGGCTATTGTAAATAGAGCTGCAATGAACATTGTGGTACATGACTCTCTTTGAATTATGGTTTTCTCAGGGTATATGCCCAGTAGTGGGATTGCTGGGTCATATGGTAGTTGACACCCACAAGTGTCAACACCAAGACTGCCCCCTCCCCGCACTCCAGCTCCGCTGCTTTCCACCAGCCAGGCACAGGTTAAGCTCATTTTCAAGAAAGCGCCAGGAGCTGAGTTCAGTGCAAATGGGCAGCAGGTACTGCAGACAGTGGACTAAAGAATAAAAACATCTGGGAGTTGATGTCAATGATCTGCTTCAGCAAATGCAGAGATCTCGGCTACTGCTGAACACGCACGTCTTCCCTGTCCAGACTTCCTCAGGAACGTGACCGGTTCTCCGTTTCAGTGTGTGGCCCCTCCTGGAACAGGGAACGGTAGAGAGCTGGATGCTGCCCGAGACAGTCAGTACCTGTGTGGCCTTGGGGAAAGCTCCAGGCCTCAGTTTCCTCGCCGGTAAATGAGAGAGATGAGTCAGGCCATTCAAAGTTCCTCTGTAGGAGGAACTAGTTTGCTCTGAAGAGCCTAGCTTATTAAAATCTGGGTCCACAGAGCTTAACTCCTTGGAGAGCTTTTTAAAATCCCAGTGTCCCCTCACACCAGTCAAAATGGCCATCACCAAAATATCTGCAAACAATAAATGCTGGAGTCAGTGTGGAGAGAAGGGAACCCTCCTACACTGTTGGTGGGAATGTAAGTTGGTGCAGACACTATGGAGAACAGTATGGAGGTTCCTTTAAAAAACTAAAAATAGAGCTACCATATGATCCAGCAATCCCACTCCGGGGCATATATCCAAAGGAAAGCATAATCTGAAAAGATACATGCACCCCAATGTTCGTTGCAGCACTATTTAAAATACAATATCTAGGACACGGAAGCAACCTAAATGGTACATATATACAATGGAATATTACTCAGCCATAAAAAAGAACAAAATAATGCCATTTGCAGCAACATGGATGGGCCTAGAGATTGTCATACTGAGTGAAGTAAATCAGAGAAAGACAAATATGATGTCACTTATATGTAGAATCTAAAAAAATGGTACAGTGAACTTATTTACAACACAGAAATAAGAGTCACAGATGTAGAAAACAAACTTATGGTTACCAAGGGAAGAAGGGGGGAGGAGGGATGAATTGGGAGATTTGGATTGACATGTACACACTACTATCTATATAAATAGATAACTAATCTAAAGGACCTACAGTATAGCACAGGGAATGCTACTCAACACTCTGAAATGGCCTATATGGGAAAAGAATCTAAAAAAGTGTGGATATATGTCTATGTATAACTGATTCACTTTGCTGTCCAGCAGAAACTAACACAGCATTGTAAATCAACTATACTCCAATAAAAATTAATTTTAAAAAATCCCAATGTCCAGGCCTCACCTCCAGAGATACTGATTTAATTAAAGGAGATTGAAGCCCAGGCATCAGGGCTTTTTTTCCTTAAACTCACCAGGTGATTCTAATAAGGAGGCAGTTTTGAGAACCATTGCTCTGGAGTGTTTCCAAACTTGAATATTCACCAAAACTACCTGGAGGGCTTCTTCCCACCGCAAAGTTTCTGATTCAGTAGGCTTTGAGGGTGAAGTATTTCTAGTAAGTTCCCAGAAAACACTGATGCTGCTGGCTCAGAGTCCCCACTTTGAGAACTCCAGACATTTTCACACCCTCTGAAATGGTGTATGCAGTCAGAGGAGTAATTTTTAGCCCCCATCCTGGAGAGAAAATTCATAGGTTTCATTATGTTCTCAAAGAGACCTCTGACCTGAGAAAGTGAAGAGCCAAATTTAATCACAAAGTTAAAGCCTTTTGTAGGCAGAGTTTCATAGCAGATGATTTTGCAACTTGTTCCATCTTGAAGTAGTCCCAGAGGTGTGTGTGTGTGTGTGTGTGTGTGTGTATAAGTACCTGGGCATTGCTGGGCTCTATGATGCCAACACACCAACCAATCCACACTCAGTTTCCCACCCAGAAGTTGCACTCAGGGCATCAGGTTGGGGAAGAGGGTGAACATGACAACTTTCCCCAGCACCCAATGTGAATTCTGGGGAGAAGGAGAAGGAGAGAGAGAATTCCCAGTGACTCCTTGGAGCAGAAATAAAACCTCTATGGATAATCATGTTGCCTCATGCCTGTTGATGTTGAGAAAACGAATACTGTGCCATCACAATCAGCCTGCAGATCAGATAAACAACATTTCATCAGCATGAATTATCCTTATCCTCTCATCCAAAATGTGGGGTGGGAAGTTCATATACAAAATTTAACATAGATGTTTTTTCAACCTTTCAAAATTTCCATTTTTGTGAAATGTTTTATAATGTACAAGATACATTAGGACAACATCTATGTCTATAACTTACAAATAGAGAAATGAGCAGGCAAACATACATACCTTGGGGTTCCATGATAGAAAAGTTTAGAGACTACTCATCAGGTGTGGTGGTCCTCAAACTTGAGAGTCCACTAGAATCACCTGGAAGTTTGCTAAATAAATGCAGATTCCCAGCCCTCAGCCTCGGTCAGATTCGGGAAGTCAGGGAAAGTCACATTCTACGCTGATATCTTAGGATAATCTGAGGCAGGTGATCCATTGACTCCACTAGAAACCTTGCTGTGAGAATGCCTGATTTTTTCCTTCTTTTTTTTCCTATGCACTTAAAAATAACTTTATTCTCACTCAAAAGCTATAGCTCTTCCTGGCAAGGGATATATAGGCAAGTGCAAAGAAGGTTAACAAAAATATCAGTATTCTGTATGTCCTGCTATTTCCTGCTCCCGTGATGTCCCCACTCCTTCCCCAGCCTCTCCTGGCGTTGGTCACCACATATGACACAGTCATCTGCTGCCCTCTAATGGCAACTCGGCCCAGTTGATCACTCAGCAAATAATTTCTCAGCAGGCAGGCTTGGCCATCTTTCCAAAGAATCCAATTTTTTCTAATATTTCCCCGTTGAGGAACATGTTCCAGAAGCCTCTTTCATTCAAGACATAGAAGTGCGAGCAAACAAGTCAACCAAAGATAGTGCCGTCCACAGGAAGGGTTGCAGTGTGAAAGGCAAATTCTCACAAACATATTCCTTCATCCAACAGATGTTCTGAAAATATTTTTGAACAGTGTACCAGCTATGGTTCAAGGTGCTAGATGCTAAAGAAAAAAAAAATCTCTGCTCTCACAGCACTGACAGGTTAATGGGGGGAGACAGTGACATCTTACTGTTAGATGGTGGTAAATGCTGTTGAGAAAAATGTGGCCTGGGAAGAAGAGAGGGAAAAGCTCACCCAAAAAAGAAGGAAATGAAAACTTATTGACCATTTTTGAATTACTGAGAATTCTACATAAGTCACTTCTCTTGATCTTCACCACCCTCTCATTGTAACCCCCTTTTTTAAACTGTTATAGCCAATTTACATGTAAAGAAACTGAAGTTGCACAACCCTAGAAACTTGGCTAAGGCCAAGATGTTAATTCATAGCGACATGGTACTGACCTTCTTAACTGGTTGTAGGAAGTGAAGCCCAGGGCAAATTTGTAAAGGAGACTGCCCACACCCACCCTTCTCCAGGACCTTCAGTGCTGCATGGAATGTGCTGGACTCACTGTTCCCCATTAACCTTTCCCTTGTTCTCATTCTCTGAAGCTCTTATTTTACTCTATGATAATTCCATAAATGGATTCTCCTAGGGTGCAGGTGTTTAGTGACTGTTAATGTCTGCTAATCCCATCATTTTCTCCATTTATAGCCTAACTAGTCATATCGTCATTACCCAGGTAAGATATTTGAGGGGGCCCTTTTTCTGGAAACAGTCTGTAATCTTAATAGTGGAAATATCAGGCCCTCTGGTTGAGCAGAAACGAACATGCTTGTTGAAATGGTGTTATTTATGGGGATTAGAGTCATATTAAAATATCAGTTTCTCATCTTCCTGTCTGTTATAAGTATTGAACTCTTGAAAATGCTATAAGAAAAGAGCGTGTCTTTGTGTGCACGACACAAATCCATCGATCTCCTATGAGATTTGAAAGATAGAGAACTTTCACTTTTTACTTTATACATGTTGGTATTTATAACACTTTCAACAATGAGCCCCCGGTACCTTAAAAGTGATGAGGTGGGACTTCCCTGGTGGTGCAGTGTTTAAGAATCTGCCTGCCTATAAAGCAGAAACTAACACACCATTGTAAAGCAATTATATTCCAATAAAGAGGTTAAAAAACAAAAAGAAAAAGAAAACTCAGAATTGACTGAAATGTATTGGAAGCAGGACATATATTTGAAACTCAATGACTCTGGGCCAGAAATACTATCAACAGTGTTAAGGACATATACAAAATGAATGCTTTGTGTGATTCTCTTTCCATAATAAATTGTCTTTTTTAACATTGTATTGTTCAATATTTAATTAGATTATATTTTGAAAGCAAAAAAAAAAAAAAAAGAATCTGCCTGCCCATGCAGGGGACACGGGTTTGATCCCTGGTCCAGGAAGACCCCACATGCCGCAGAGCAACAACTACTGAGCCTGCGCCCTAGACCCAGGAGCCACAACTACTGAAGCCTGTGTGCCTAGAGCTCGTGCTCCACAACAAGAGAAGCCACTGCAATGAGAAGCCGGCGCACCACAACGAAGAGTAGCCCCCGCTCGCCGCAACTTGAGAAAGCCTGCGCGCAGCAACGAAGACCCAACGCAGCCAAAACTAAATTTTAAAAAAAAAGTGATGATGAAATACAGCTTTTAAAACGATGCCTGAGACTTAGACTCTGGACTGTGGCTAAGTTGTTTCCACCAGGATCTCTTCTTTCTGTTGTTTAGCTGAATGCTTCTGCTTAAAAACACTCTGCTATTAAGAGTGCCCTCACCTCATAAGGTATCACCACAGCAAGAGTCAAGGGACTCAACAGACAGAGAAAATACACTGTCACAAGCCTACACTCAGAATGAATGATGAGCTGTTTTTTAGTTTTGACGAGAAGCCACAGCTTATTGTTAATAACAGAGGAACGCCTAAGAATCCTATAGTTCTGATGTCTCAGTCAAATCTGTGAGGGTGTTGGAAGGACTGTGTGATTTAGAAAAAAAAAATTATACATATATATATATATATATCTTTTAAAGTCTCAGTGAGTTACTTCAAATAAAGTAGAAACCAGAATTCTGTGGATATTTAGAATACTGAAGACCAGGCATTTGAGCCAAAAAAATGTTTGCCTACAAAATTTTATTTCTTTCATTGTCTGCCAGGAGGGTTACATAAGCCTTTCTTCAGTACCACCCAAAGCCTTCAGTAAAAGGAACACACACAAATAATGACGAGATAAAGGCTCCAGGTGGAAATTCAACTGTATTTATTTTTCTTATACAGAATCAGAGAAGTAAAAACCAGTACCAAACTCCAGTTAAAATGGTTTGATCTGACTGATTTTTCTGCATACTTTCTGTATGTATAGCAATCTAAATTAAAAATAAACACACATATGTCATATTACAAAATGTAGAAATAATTTTTAAAAAAGTTAAAATACTAACACATAAATGATGTAGTGTGTTAGGGAAACGGTCTCTGTCAATCACCCATTTTCCCAATTAAATTAATCTACAGTTTCCTTTTAACAGCTTTTATTTTTCATAAAAGTTGCACTTTCGGAAGTTACTTTCGAATTATGTCATGAGAACACAACTTGTCACTAACAGAACTCACTCCAGATCACCTTCTTCTACAGAGAGCTTTTCTCCCAAGCTGGAGTCAGCAGTATCCCAGCAAGCTAAATGTTTTACTCTGTTTTCATGTATATTGTATAATCAGTGAAAAGAAATGGCATTTCACATCCTAAATTCTATGGTGAAACACTAACAATTACTAAGATTTCACAGAATTGCAAATAGGTTTTGACAATGTATTTACTTCAAGAAAATGTGTTTTATCGGGGGAAAAAAAAAACCTTGAAAGATCTCTGAAATTATTCTTCAATTTCAATTTTTAATCTCCCTTTTCTCTGGCAAAATTATTGGATGAAATGTTGAAAGTGATTGATTGATTTAGGACTAAAAAGATGAGATATTGTGGCAGTTCTTTTATAGTAAGAAATATAGTATAAATAGCACCTTATCATGAATTCTGCAGGGGTTTTAACACTTACAATAATAGGAAAGAGCCTTTTAAAAGTTGTTCTTTAGATTTCTAGCTTTAGTGTTCTTTAACAAAGGCCAAAAAATAACAACAAAAATTATATCTGGCTTCATTTATTAGTAAACACGTAGTCAGGGTCCGTATTTAATTCTGGAAAAATAATTGTTATGTTCACTAATAAATGTTCCAACTAATTTCACTAAAAAAATTCTTCTAGTATTTTCTAATGCCACAAGCTTACTAGGAAATTACTTCTAAAAATTGATAATACAAATCATCAATGTTTTAACTGCTTTAAAAAGAGAGGGGTATCTGTTTCTTTTATGTTTAATAACCTGAAAATGAGTCTATAAAAATATTTTTTAAAAATACAGTAACACTGCTCAGTTTTACTAGGTCCCTTGTTTTTGACTTTTTTTTTTTGCTTTTTCTTAGAAAGAATGTACAATGCTTTTTGCAATTATTGCTAACACAAGAGGAAAAGAAATAGTGCTCCCTTCAATTTAGTAGCAAAAGAAACATCTACCCCCATCTCTCTCAGAGCGCTGAGAGAGAAAGAGAGAGAGAGAGAGAGAGAGAGAGAAGGAATCAGAGGAACAGAAACCATGGGTCCTTCAGGGGAAAAAAGTCACTTCATTGTGTTGGAAGCAATGGTAGGTTTATGGTCTTGTCTGCCTACACACTTCACATCAGCGTAGACAGGGCGACACTAGCCCTGACCCTCCTTCTCCCACATAAAGTGCACCGAAGCCTTCTTTTCTTCTACAACAGTCTTTTGGTACAAAGACTGTAGGAGAAAATTGTTGCTTTGCTCTTTGGGGGCACCTCATACCTCCTGCCCGTCTTGCTTTTGGGGTACTATAGCTTGTCTATTTCCATTTCACACCTAACAGCCTTTCCACTATATTCCCTAACTTTACTACTTCATCTCTGACCTTTACACTTGCTTTCTTTCCAACAAGATAAGATGTATTCTGCCATCTATCTTTTGGTAGATCGAAAAGGATCTCAGATCCCCAGCAAATAAGCCCCTTGGGAATGGAAAGGTTCCTCTCAGAGACCTGCATTATTAATGTCTCTCAAAAAAAGATATTAAATTCATAGATTATAAATAATGTCCGTTCAAAATATTAAACAGTTGAGGACTTCATTGGCAATGCAGGCAGGGTGCATGCCAGGCAAACCCAATGCTCTCTCTCAGTCCTTAAAAGCTAATAAAAAATGGTTTTGGTTACATAAGAGGTATTGAGTACATATTTCATGCCTTTTTATACCAACTGTAGCAAACAAGGTTAGGATAATATACTCAGGAATCAACATTAGTGACTTCAGAAACATGTCTCCACCATACACCCTCAGGGGGCATTTTTTTACATGTCAGAGATCTGCTTCATCCTTCAAACAGTTTCATAGATAAGATTATTTTAAATCCTTGAAATCTTGAAAGAAGCAAAACCGACAAGGCTTTGGAATTTTAAAAGCAACAGCTTACTGTGCGTGCCATCAGGTTGAAAGCTATGTGGTCCTGATGTTTTCAGAACGGTTTCAAAAGACAAAAATACAGTTGTCACTGATTTATCAAAAATATTTGACTGCCCTTTGTCATCAGCTACAAAATGATAGTGCTTCATAAAATAAACACTGAGTTCTAAGCTGCAGTTTAAAAATAAAATCCAACTTGTAATTTTAAAAACCTTTGTTTTATAGATGTTCATAATTAGTACCAAACTGGTCTCTTTCATAAGATCTTAGTGTAGGAGCTGTGACTAATGCTGCTGTTGCTCTCCTAGTGGAAGGGCTAGCTGGCTAGATGCTGTGCAGTAAAATGCTAAAGGATAAACTACAATAGGACTGTGTGTGCCTTTGTGAATACAGGGTAATAAGAACCAACAGAACCAGCATGGATCCCAGACTACACTGTATTCCAAACAGCAGAATTTTACTATCTGTACAATGATTTTTAAAGCTCAAGT
The DNA here is from genome assembly GCF_949752795.1 of Hyperoodon ampullatus. Classification (NCBI taxonomy): domain Eukaryota; kingdom Metazoa; phylum Chordata; class Mammalia; order Artiodactyla; family Ziphiidae; genus Hyperoodon; species Hyperoodon ampullatus. Next base: position 15,608,268 of record NC_136918.1, read on the forward strand.
TAAATATTTTTTTAAAGCATTTGGTACTAATGTCATCAATACAGTTTTTGAAACTGTAAATCAGGTTGAATTTTGTATACATTTCCTGGACCGAGCCGCCTGTCAGAAGTCACTGCCTGTGGTCAGCTTTACATGGTTTATAATCAATTGATGTATAAATTTCAGCTAACACCCATAAAGCTGAGTCATGGGGCAGCAGAAAGGAAAGCAGAGAAGCAATTCTGCGTAATCAATTCTGCTGAAACAATTCTGCATAACCCATCACAGGAAGACAGGCTTGCAGAAAGTGAAAATAGAATGTTTATTTATGTTTCACTTACGTTACGGTCAATCAACTCCAGGCAATGATTAAACTGGCCACGAGGAAAGGAGGGAGCATGCGTCACGGAGGCAGCAAGCGGCACACCTGCAGACGTACTCTGCCCCATCGCGTTTTCCAAGAGGCCCAGGAAATGTCAGGTCACAGCTGCATCCAAGCTACAATGGTACTGATTACAGCCAGGTTAGAAAAGGCTCACTTTTGTTCAGAGCAGATTCGACATCATTGAAGAGGGGGATCAGATCTTCAGATTCCAAAGTTCCTAGATCAACATTTGTTCCCGGAAGACAGTCAAGAAAATCAGGGAAACGGGTCTGCTGAGGGTTGATGTTCATGGGTGCCTGTCCTGCATTTTCTCCTATAACAGAATGAAATGAAACCATTTTAATTCTTTTTTAGAGCTCTTGAAAGAGGGACGAATTCAAGTGTCAACATGACTCTCATCTTCCTTTCCCCTGTGTCTACATTCCACCAGAAGATTTTATTCCTGCAGGTATAAAATATTTCATCTCTGTGCAAAATTTCAGCTACCACATTATTGAAACGGGATTGGCGATGCTCACTCCTAAGAGATGCAGAGATGCCAGGTGAACCTTTCATTGTTCTGGGTAGACATTGTCCAGAATGGGTAAATCCAGGGAAACAGGAAAGGAGCAAATGAGAGGGTGCTGTGGATCTGACCTACAATCAATGACTTCTCATGACAATGGCATGAAGAGCTGGTTTGAGCAGAGAGGCCCTGCCTGTCATAAAAACCTTATCACAGAGCTATAATCCAATGATTTAACTGTAAGCTCAAATTTGCCCATATCATCCATCTTTATGTTCAAAGACAGTAGTGAGGAGTTTCTTTTAACCACGTGTTTAAAAAGCTATCTTCATGGAGGACTCTAGGGATAATTTTCAAAGTATTTTAGAGAGTGGGTGCTGCAGTTCACCCCCCCACACTCCACACACACATACAGCCCACAAATATCTACCCTTCTCACAATGCGTATGAGTCACAGCGCATGGGAGCTTACTAAGGTTCTGAGAAGTTTTGTAATAAGGAAGTCTGATATATTTTGCTTAAGCCACTATGACCTAAAGCCATTTTATCATCGAATGCAATTTTGGCAGAATTTATATCCTAATAGAACTAGAGTCTATAGAACCTAGTTGAGAGAATGCTGTTCCAGAGGAAAGTTAAGTGTCTGGGATATGACATGTGGAATACATGTTCTTCATGAATGATAGTATAGGAGAAAACGTATGGACAATTGTGCCAGGAGATGGAGCTTTTTAGCTGTGTAAACTTAGACATACTTCACTTGTCTGAAATTGGGATTATAGCACCTTCACAAATTGGAGTTAGGTGCCATATAATATCTGCCACACATCCATGGCTCTGGGCTTCTTTCATACATACACACTTAGGAAAATACAAAAACACGTTGCTTGTTGATTGTGCTGAGAGAAAGAAAAACCCGGGAACTCAATCACATTTAATTACATAAATCAGAGCAACTGGCTTATTCCAAGAACCCCAACCAATTTTCTGAAGGGATAAAATACACCTCACAGTCTGAGGTACATTGAAAACTATGGCCAGCTTTCACCATGGAATCACTTTTAAGAAACTTATTAAATTAGCTTTTGTGTCCTACAAGTACGGTAGCCTTCCTGAAAAGCCTGCTTAGGAATTTCACTATTCTGAGCAAAACAGGAGAAAACTCATTTTAACCATATGCATTTTCCAAGGAGAAAAATTACATTTTTCTGAGTGATGAGGGAAAAATACTCAAACTTGCATTTTGGTGACAGTAAAACTTGATGGCTTTTCTATAACTCATAAAATATCAATGACTCTTAGGACTATTTTATAGGATTTTCATTGCAAAAGGCAGTATTTTAAAAGTTAAATCGAGTTCAACATGACCTCAATGCTGTTGTGTTACTGACTTGAAAAACAACATTAGTTTAGAAAAGAAAATCCAAAATAACTTTTTTCTATCCACTGGAGTGTAACAAATGGAAATGAGGCTTAAAAAAATTATTTGCCCTGAAAAATCAGCTGATCTAAAGTTCTGGATGGGGCTTCCCTGGTGGCGCAGTGGTTGAGAGTCCGCCTGCCGGGGACACGGGTTTATGCCCTGGTCCAGGAAGATCCCACATGCCGCGGAGCAGCTGGGCCCGTGAGCCATGGCCGCTGAGCCTGTGTGTCCGGAGCCTGTGCTCTGCAACGCGAGAGGCCACAACAGTGAGAGGCCTGCGTACAGCAAAAAATAAAAAAATAAAAAATAAAGTGCTGGATGTCTTTTTTTCTTCATCTCCAGTTAGAATTATTCATCTCTACTGATTTCCCATTTTAACTTTTTAATAAGTCAAGAATTCATTTTTTGGGCTTCCCTGGTGGCGCAGTGGTTGAGAGTCCGCCTGCCGATGCAGCGGACACGGGTTCGTGCCCTGGTCCGGGAGGATCCCACATGCCGTGGAGCGGCTGGGCCCGTGAGCCACGGCCGCTGAGCCTGCGCGTCTGGAGCCTGTGCTCCGCAACGGGAGAGGCCACAGCAGTGAGTGGCCTGCGTACCGCAAAAAAAAAAAAAAAAAAAAAAGAATTCATTTTTTAACCAAATAAAGTCTCTCTGTTTTAAAGAATTCCTCTTATCCTTTCTCCTCGGGCATGGAAAGCATGAGGAGACTAGTTAAGGCTCTTCAATAAGGTTAACTATCTTAAAATCTCTCTCTTTGGAGCAACTCCGCAAACTCATAGTAATTTTTTGGGTCTTTGCAGTTTTATCCATTTAAAAAGTGGGACATATTGTACAACATGGGGAATATAGCCAATATTTTACAATAAGTATAAATAGAGTATAACCTTTAAAAATTGTGAATCAATGTATTGTACACCTGTAACTTATATAATATTATACGGAAACTATTCTTCAATTAAAATATAAAGGATGCATATCTGCATAGATAATAAAAATGAATGAATGAATGAGTGAAAAGTGGGCCAGACAAAAAAAAAACCAAGCAATTCTTAAAAGGGTGTGATTATTGCAGAATATTCTGGAAGGTGGATGACTTCCAGCCTTTGCTCCTGTTATTCCCTCTACTCTATCCTCACACTATGTCCAGCTGTTGTTTCCATGTGTATTTTGCAAAGGGAGTGTTCAGCTGGCTTGTTCCCATTTAGCATGTGATCAGTGGGTCTACTAGATCTTTGCCAGCCACGCTTGAGCTCAGCTTTTCCTCAACTTGTTCCTGAAAAAGTAATTACATTTCTCCCCTTGAGGGGGTTTATGCCCACTCCCTATAAAGGCTTCACAGATGTGACCCTAAACCCAACAGGCTGACACTCACTACACCAGATTGACCTGGAGCCCTAACATTTAACAAGACCAATTTGTACATTACTTCATCCTTCTTAGAAGGAGAAGACAACTTTGTGCCAAGCTCTGTGACCTCATGAACCCTCACAACTCTACAAGGTAAGCACATTACTCCTACTTTATAGGTGAGAAATCTGAGGCCCCTGGGAGGTTATGTCACTTACCCAAAGTCATTACTAAGAAGTAGAGAAGCAAAGATCCAACTCAGGTTGCCTGACTGCAGAGACTATGTTCTTTTCAGGACACCACTTAATTCTACATTTTGGCTTCAAAAACATTCCCTACTTCTCCACTCAATGTCATTTTAAAAAGCCATAGAATAGATTCCATCTTCTTTTATTTTTAAATGTCAAGCTTGGATTGAGATCTCCTGAGTCATTTCTTATTTAACTTTGCTTTTTATCTTTACTGGCTTCCCAGTGTTTAAAAGATGAAAGCAAACAATTATTAAACATAGGAAGGAGCCACTTCACCAGGCAGGTCCGAAGAGGGCAAGATAAATCTCACACCGCAAAATAAAGAGAGGGATGAAGAGAGGGAGGGAGGGAAGCAGGAAGGGAGGGAGAAGCCTGAAGTAATAAATTGAAGAATAACAAAACAAACAGTTCAAACTATTCCTGTGTGACTCCTCACAAGACAGTCTGTGCAATTCTCTCAACAAGTAGATGACGGGCTGCACGGAGAGCCCGGAACAGCTGCTCCAACCTTCTGGCTGAGTTTGACTTTTGTCTGACTTTGACTTTTGTAGTTTTGTCTGAAGTTTGACTTTTGTAGTTTTAGAGCACAAAGTGCAGTCATTGAGGAGCGGAGGGTAACAACACGGGCGCTCTGGACAACGGCACTGGGGAAAGCAATCATTTCTTCCCAGAACGATTTTCTTTCAACAGTGAGGATGGAGGAGAAACTAGCATGAATAGCTCCAAAGAGGGGATACATCAGCTATTATTTAATTTCTTTTAAGTCCCTTTTCAGGGTTTTTTTTAAATTGAAGTATAGTTGATTTACAATGTTGTGTTGGTTTCAGGTGTGCAGCAAAGTGATTCAGTTGTACATCTATAGATGTAGATATAGATATAGGTATCGATACAGATATTTATATAGATATAGATATTTATATAGTCTTTTTCAGATTTTTTTTCTCTTATAGGTTATTTCAAGATATTGAATATAGTTCCCTGTGCTATACAGTAGGTCCTTGTTGTTAGCTGTCATTTAATTTTGGTTTCAGAATATCTTCTGGGAGTTTAGGACTTTGGTAATTAAGTCTAGACCAAATTTGGAGGCATCGCTCCTAGAGAAATGGTGAAAAGGAGGTAACCGGGAAGCCAGCTGAGGCCTAGCCTGAAGGCAGGGCACGCCGGGAACTATGTTAAATTTAACTGCTGAGGGAGGACACTGTTACCATGTTAGGATTTGGAGCTGACATTTAGAATCCTCTGAGTTGCTTAACTTTCCAAATGCCCACTGCCAATTACTTCCCAAATGCAGTTAATGACATGAAAAAATTTGCATACTGGTGGCCTGTACATTACAACCAAAAGCTAGAAAAGCATAAATATTCCATTGTGGAAGAATGGCAAAGCAGACAGTGGTATGTTAATGCAATTGTGAGGAAAGGGCTAATATGAAGCAAGGACAAGCAAAAGGAAGGAAGGGAGGGAGGGAGAGGAAAAAAGCAGAAATTAAAATCCTGTGCCCATATATAAAACTATATTTGTATAAACTATGGGGAAGGGGCTAGAGTTTATTAATAGTGCCTGGGTTCCAGTGGCTTTTCAGCTGTCAGTTTATGTTGTTGAGGTTAAGTGTCTCTCGTTGTATTTTAGAATTGAGAGGACTAGGGAACTTCCTTGGCGGTCCACTGGTTAAGACTCCGCTCTTCCAATGCAGGGGGCACAGGCTGCATCCCTGGTCAGGGAATTAAGATCCCGCATGCTGAGCGGTGTAGCCCAAAAAAAAAAAAAAAAAACCAAGAAAACAAGAAACGAATCGAGAAGACTAAAGAGACAATTTAAAAGGGCAAACCCGGGCTTCCCTGGTGGCGCAGTGGTTGAGAGCCCGCCTGCCGATGCAGGGCACACGGGTTCGTGCCCCGGTCCGGGGAAGATCCCACATGCCGCGGAGCGGCTGGGCCCGTGAGCCGTGGCCGCTGAGCCTGCGCATCTGGAGCCTGTGCTCCGCAACGGGAGAGGCCGCAACCGTGAGAAGCCCGCGTACCGCAAAAAAAAAAAAAAAAAGTGCAAACCCACTGCAAGGCCTCGCAGGCTTGGCTCCTACCTGTGTCCATCTCCTCCACGTTGCTGAGGAAGTCCTCGGGGGTCGTTGGGACGCTGTAGCAGCCGAGCCCCAGGCCGCTGTCGGTACTCTGCTCCCTGGAATGATACGGCCCCCTGCAGAGCACAAGTCGGATTTCAAACTTAAAATACAGTCATGGGGCTTCCCTGGTGGCGCAGTGGTTGGGAGTCCGCCTGCCGATGCAGGGGACGTGGGTTCGTGCCCTGGTCCGGGAGGATCCCGCGTGCCGCGGAGCGGCTGGGCCCGTGAGCCATGGCCGCTGAGCCTGCGCGTCCGGAGCCTGTGCTCCGCAACGGGAGAGGCCACAGCAGTGAGAGGCCCGCGTACCGCGAAAAAAAAAAAAAATTACAGTCATGAAGACCCTCAACTAGTGTGGCTCTGTCAACCTGCCCGATCTTCAGATAACCAAGGGAGGTGGACTTTGCACTTCCTTTTAATTTTGAAACATATATCCCTGTGTCAATGAAATTAATAAATTGTAAGCAAAAAATAAACTGGCCATTCATACTCAGTTGACACTGATTCCCTTTTCATCTCAAAATAACAGTTTGAACACCGTTCTACATACAGAGAATGATACCATGTATGTACATTTTTTCAAAACCGAAAACGATGTTGAATATTGTTTCTGGATACAGACATTAACAGGCAATAAGAAATATAAAAATATGTGTGATGAAAAAAGAAAAAATAAATGTGTGTGATGGATACACATCAATTTCCAAATAGTGGCTACCACTAGGGAGGGAAGACGGGAAAGAAATGAATTTCAGTGGTGGTGGGGAAGGGTTTAAGTATTAATTGTAATACTCAAAAAAAAAAAAAAGATCTATGGAAATATGCAAAATGTGGGAGTTGGGTACACGGGTAAATCTTAAGTTATTCTTTATACTCTTCTGTACGTTTGAAGTAGTTTTAAATCAATCACTTAAAAACGCCTTTCTTTCATTATTTCCCTTACTGTTTGTTTTCATCTCTCTCTCTATTTTTAATAACTTTCATAACTGTATTTGCTTGTTTGCCAGAAGCCTCTGCAAGGGCATAAAAGACACAGGAAATAGAAAACTGCCTTTTATTTGGGTTTAAAAGGCTACAATTAAGCTTGACTACTTCTACTCATGAAGATATTTCTGGTTCAATCACCTTTTCCTTCTGCTCATATATTTCATATTTTAAAACAACACCTCTTTGTTTTAATTAAAATTTTAAAGTGTGAAATAATTTTAGACTCACACAGAAGATGTAAAAAGAGTACAGAGTTCCTGTGCATCCTGTACCCAGCTTCCCCAAGGACATGGTACACAACCATAGTACAGTGATCAACACCAGGAATTGACAATGTATAATACTATTAATTAAACTATAGACCTTATTCACATTTCGCCACAAACATCACCTCTTAATTGTTTTGCTCCCTTATTTGCCATATGACATGCTTTTATCCCCTGTTGGCTACGTAAAACCACAAGATTCTTCTAAATAATTACTATACAACACCATCCCATTGAAATTGTTAAGTTCATCCCCATTTTCAAATTATTGACTAGGGGTTTACTCCATGCCATAGCACCAATTTTTTAATTTGAGATTTTTTTTTAAAAAGGTAGATGACTTCTTCCTCCACTTTTTTTTTTCTGCCACCTCCCTCCACATCCTCCCTCTATCCTAACCCCATCCTCCAAGCTCCCCAGCTTTTCCCAACATAAACAAAGATCTGTTATACTGTAAACCACATAATAAAGAAAGCAAAAATAAGTGGCCCTAAAATGTTGACTTACCCATTGAGGAAAGGATCCGAGCTATTATTAGTGATGGATCTCATGTCTGGAGTCATGGCGGGTGGGTTGACAGCAGCCTGAACCGTGGCTAGAGTCTCGGCTTCCATGGGGAGCTGTCTACAGAGGGCGGCTTCCTACAGAGACGTGACAGTCCGAGGGAGAGGCAACAGTGATTCATTCATTGTCATAAGGATCAGGGCAAAGGATGCTTCGCATAAAAACTTTTCACCAAACACAAAAGCACTTTACGTTTATTCCTCATACATCAAAATCATCAGGAAATCATTAGTGTTCTTTCTCTGAAGAAATCTTATAGGTGTAAGTCACTTTCTCACATTCACAAAGTTAATGAGAAGCTCATGTAATATTTGCCCTCAAGGCACTTACATAACAACTATCTAACCCATCCAATTGCTTAAAATACCCAAATCAGGGCTTCCCTGGTGGCGCAGTGGTTGAGAGTCTGCCTGCCAATGCAGGGGACACGGGTTCGTGCCCCAGTCCGGGAAGATCCCACATGCCGCGGAGCGGCTGGGCCCGTGAGCCATGGCCGCTGAGCCTGCGCATCCGGAGCCTGTGCTCCGCAACAGGAGAGGCCACAACAGTGAGAGGCCCACGTACCCCCCTGCCAAAAAAAAAAAAAACAAATACAAAAAACCAAATCATATAAGGGCCTCTCAAGACATGTTCTCAGAGACAAGGCTATTTTTACCCCAGGTGCTCAGACCAAATCTAAGTCAATCAAAGCAGTTGTACTCTGGACTAGCAGGTACATTCTAGTCTTTGCCACTTATAGGCCAGTAAAGCAGTGGGATTACAGAGTTCTGGCTCTGCATTAAGTCACATCTGGCAGTTTTATATCAATAACCAGGAGAGCAGAACAACCAGTTTAAAAGCTTGTTAGTCAATCAGTTTTTCTATTTTACTAATTATTTTGTTGACTAAAATGGCTGAAGTTTGGGGAACCATGCAGATCCAATCCAAATCCCACTGACGATTAACTACTCGATAGCACATGGATTTCATTAGCAAAAATTAAAACACTAGCATTTTTTTAAGCTAGCATTACTTTGCCAAGGAGAGTCAATTCAAAAGGTTACAAATCTGACTGCAATTACTTTCTCTAGATATAACCTCTAGGGAGTCTCTCCCATTTTGACAAACATGACCAGACATCAAATTCCTTTCAAATTTGCTGCTGTTTCCAGAGAATAATACTTTTATATATTTATACATGCATCCAAAACCAAAGTTAGGCCCGTCGCATATTTATGCCTACCGGTTTCCCACTACTCAGGCTGAATCACTGGTCTCACCATCCCTCAAACCCCAAAACCATGGCTACAATGGCAAACAGAATATTTAGACCATCTAAGTTACAGTGTCTGTGTTAGATCCTTTCCAGCCCCGACACACAATGATTTTAGAGAGTAACTGCTGTCTAGACAAGTCTAGTGAAATCATCGGCCATAAAAACTTTCGGTTACTAGAGTTCATTATACTGTTCCGAAGAGTTATGGTAGCATAACTCTTATAAACCATGAAGACCTGATTGATAAGAAACTGTATTGTTAACTTATACTGAAATAAATACCCTGTCTAGACAGGGCTCTTGGTTCACCTCTGTTCATTTGGATTGCAAATAATCAAATACTTAACTAACAAATTTTATTCAGTAATCTGTAAAAAGCAAACCAAAAAATGGAGTTGTTTTTTTTTTTTAAGGGGGATTTTCATCTCAATCTTGGAAGTACCTTCTGTCTAAATCTAGAAAAACTGAATTATTTCCTATAGTTGTTTTTATGTGGTAGGCAGTGTGCATTAGAAATCTTATCTTCCAACCAAAGCTTACCTGGAGGCCTCACACACAAGAATAACAGGGATTGGACCTGGTGTGAAGAGCACAGAGGCCACCAACCTTTCAAACAGACTCATACACACAAACCACAGTCTGAAAACAGCTAGTCAATGATGTAATTTCTAGTCCTTTATAAACTGTAAATGCAAAGATCCTTTGGGCAATAACCTTCATTATCCAAAAAATCAACTGTAACTAGAATATTCCAATTCTCCAAACTTTCTGAATAAATGTGGAGTGTACCCCTAAATGGATACCCATTTAAACATACAGCTTGAAGAGACTGCCGCATTTCTTTACATGTGACACAATTTTATCACCATATATCTTAAGAACACTAGTTGAATTTGCAGTTTCCAGGTGGTCTGCATTTAAATATAATAAGAATCATTGCTGGAACTTCACTGGGGAAAAAATATATAGCTACAATGATATATGAATTATTTGTCATCTCTAATGATATATCATATGAAAATAAAATGTTTAAATTATAAGAAAAATATCTAGTTTCTGATATTTTAAGCTTCCCTCTTCATTTAAATTACTCTCGGAATAGGTCAAATAGATACAATATGCATTTTAAAAGAATGCTTGTGTGTGGCTAAATATATACATGAAATTCAAAAGAACTATTTATAATAACCAAAGCTGGAAGAACCTATACTATTATATATCAGGGAAAATGTTTCATGGTGCTATTTCACATCTGTCCCCTCTATTTAAAATGAGAGATAACTTTAGTTCCATTCCTCAGCATCGATGTTTCCCTAACTACTTTGAGGACTTGACCCCCACGGCATCATAAGAGGCAATGCTCTGTTCTGCCTGTAGGGGGCTCGCACTATCATTTTCGCCTCGGAATGACTAACTTGGGAGAGAGAATACAGAAAAGGTGTTGAATATACCTGAAAACTAACTTTGCAATATAAATTAGGCCAGTCTGAGTCAGAAAGTTTTCCGAGGGGGCAACACTTTCTTCGAGATTATTCTAAGATTATTCTTAAGTCACAGCAGCTACTGTGAAGGTTATGTTGGCCCCGGCTCTAAACCCACCTGCTCCCTATCCCACCTGGACGGTGGCCCACAAAGCCTGCCTGACAGCCCTGTCCATGTCTCCTCCATTGTCTCGGACAGGACGCCCTCACTCCTTCACTCCCTTCCCACTGCTCCTCCCATTTCCGGCACCTGCTCCTCCCACTTCCGGCATCTGCTCCATTGTTCCGTTCTGCTTGGAACACTCTCCTCACATCTTCCTGAAGTTCACTCCCACATTGATGTCTGTCTCAACAGATGCCATCTCGTCAGAGATTCCATTCAGTGTTCTTGATGGCAACTTATATATGTACTGTCTTTCTCTTCAGAATGTAAAGAGAGGAAAGGGATCTTATTTGTCATGTTCACTTCTGTATCCCCACTGTGTATAACAACCCAGGCATATAGTGGGCACTTGAATAAATATTCACTCAATGAAGAAATGAAAAATATTGCTGGAATTCAAATGGAAATATTTTAAAGTATAATTAATAATAAAAGGAAAAATTAACTAAGATCATTCAATTCTCTTCTTCAACCACAAGCATGAGTAAAACAACAGTCTACTGTATAGGTCCCAACTAGCCAGGCTCAAACTCCATCCTAATGAAATGACCCCATGGTGTTTTTCCTGCTCCCACCACAGAAGATGAGCAGGCGGGCAGAGTGGTCAGGAGCAGGGATTCCAGGGCCAGATGCTTGGATTGGAACCCTGGCCATGCCATCTCCCAGCCAGTTATCTAGTTTCTTTGTTCCTCATTGGTAAAGTGAGGATAATAATAGCATCCACCCAACAGGGCAGCTGTGGTGATAAAATGAGGTAACACATATAGGGTACTTAGAGCAGTGCTGGCACACGAGATCACTTAATAAATGTTAACTAAGTATTATTATCGTCTTATGTTCTGCATTCCAATCCCAGAAAACAAAACAAAAGCAAAAACAAAAATAAACAATCTTAAAAGTCACACTACCACATGGAACTGATCCACTTTGAGTGGTCTGACACCCTTTCCTGGTCAACTTTCAACTTGGAAGGATTACACCAAATGTGAAATTCATCATGAGTCTGCAAGGCTAAGAATATAACTTTTTTTTTATTTTACCAAGGAGAGGTTTGTAAACCTTTCTGTATAGCATAAAATTGATTTTTTTTTTTTTTTTTTTTTTTGCAGTTCGCGGGCCTCTCACTGCTGTGGCCTCTCCCGGAGCACAGGCTCCGGACGCGCAGGCTCAGCAGCCATGGCTCACGGGCCCAGCCGCTCCGCGGCATGTGGGATCTCCCCGGACCGGGGCATGAACTCGTGTCCCCTGCATCAGCAGGCAGACTCTCAACCACTGCGCCACCAGGGAAGCCCCATAAAATTGATTTTTAATATAAGTGGAGAATGGTGAGAAGTTTCATTTCACTCAATTATATTTTATAATATAATAGTTCCATATTTAATTTTTTTTTTTTTTTTTTTGCCACACTGCGTGGCATGCGGAACTTCCCCAACCAGGGATGGACCCTGCACCCCCTGAACTGACGTGGAAACAGGGGGACAGTTGAACAAGGCTGGTCTAGGACAAGACTCAGGTTTCCAACTCAGAGCTGGCAGTGCAGCTGCCCTAACCCTGTGCTTCCTCCCCAGCTCCCCCCAATGCAGGCAGGATAACAAATGCTAAGCTGGAGGCACACCTGAGCCCCTTGGTCTGTCTCATCTCCCACCTCCACTCCAGTTCAGCAAGATCCTGTCCCAGTGTCCCTTCCCTTCCCACCCACCTTATCCTCCCAAACAAGTCTTCAGTTTCCTGAAGTCCTCGGTACTTTGGGTCCCTCTTCATCAAGACATACCCCCCCACCCTTAGGGGTTCTGTTACATCACCTTTCCCAGGATGCCTTCCCTGACAACCACAACCACAGCAAACCACTGCCTGCCCCTTTCCACCCCTGAAGTCCAAAACAACGCATCCAGCTGGGGTCTGAAACTCCATGTCTCACAGTACACTCCCCACCCGGCCCCAAAGCAGCTCTTCCTGCTGACGTCAAGCTTTCTCCGAATGCCGTCACCCCTTCTCCCAGCTCCAAATCTCAGTCAACTGTCTCCCTCAGTCCCCACAACAATCCATTCATTTGCTCCTGTATTTATTTTTTAAAAATACTATGGAGACTACCAGGTGCCAGGTACTGTTCTCGGCAACAGGGATACAGCAATGAAAAATACAGACAGTGTCCTGCCTCTTCAAGGATTCTAGAGGGGGAGACAGACTCCAACAGCAAGTGATGCAGAAGGGCCAAGCCTCGTGGGGTCCATCTCCCCGATATCTACATGCTCCAAACCTTCTTTCCAACTCAAGTCACCTGCACTCCTTCTCTAGACCTACCAATCTCCACGTGCAAGGCTGTTCTACACTTTGTCACGATCTTTACAAAGAGTGACCAGAGGAGAAAAATCAGGATAGGGAGCGGTTAGAGTGTCATGTCCTACGAAGAAGCAAGGGGACTGTTTAAGAGAGACTTGTGACACACCATGGCTCTCAAACTATTATTGACTGCCACATGGAAGAAGGAAGATTCCTTCTACCCCAGACTGGAGGCAGATCTGATGGAGGGTTTTGTAGTTAGTAGTTCGTTCAGTGATAGAACTGGCTGCTTCTCAATTCTCTGGGCTACTGGCCACTGGAATTTTCAAGCAGTTGTTGAGGGTTAAATACTACTGGATATGACCAGGGCTTGGCACAGGAGAAAAAGTGTCCTTGGATTCATAATGATGAAAGCTCAAATCCTAGCTGAGCTACTCCCTAGCTATAACATTTCGGAGTACATTTTTAACCTTTCAGTTTGTTCATCTGAAGAAAACGAAAAAAAAAAAGACATAAGATTTATCTTGCTGGGCTGTTATAAAGGTTAAAAAACATATTATCAAGAACCTGGCACAGTGAGGCAGTCACTAGAATGAGCTACTTACTCATGGCGTTAAAGGTTTTAGGAGGTGGAGATGTTAGCTAATACTTGCGTATCACTTACTACTTGTGAAGCACTGTCCTAAGTGCTTTAACATACTATATCTCATTTCATCCTCATGACAACCCAACTGTCTCCATTTTATGGATGAGGACACTGAGGCACAGAGAGACTAAGCCACTTTCCCAGGATCTGGCCCCAGAGTCTGTTGTCATAGCCACTACACAGACAGTGGCAAAGAGAGGAAAGCCAAAGATTGAGGTCGGCAGACCTCAAATTTTCAGCCCTTTCACCTACTGGCTATGGGACTTGGGCATGTTATTTCATTTCTCTGAGCTTGTTTTCCCAGCTATAAAACAGAAATACCAACCCCCCTCCTTCAGGCAGTTTAGAGGATTTAATGAAGTGGCCTGTTTCACTGTCCTGAACACAGTTTCCCTCTCTGAATTGGAAAAGAGATGGAACTGGACATAGTCTGTGATCCTTTTCAACGTATAAGGGTGGAGCTAGTGTCCTGGGAATTCACAAGCACATCCAGCAAAGTTATAAGTTCAGATTTTAAAGGCCAATTTCAGAAAGATCTGGAAAGCTGCCCCTGGTAACCTCACCCCTACCCTGCTCCACCACAACTTTATTTTTTCTCTACATCCAAGCTGGGGGGGGAAAGACTGTTGCAAAATAAAGGCTTGAGAATCTCTTTCAGAGTTTGTGGTCTTCCATCTAGCTCCCTAAAACGAATAACTACATGCGGGTTTAAAAGTACCCTCTCCTACTGGCTGGGGGAGCGGGTGGTGTGTCAAATAGCTGGAGGGGTGTGAAAGACAAAGGCCCATCTGTAAGAGGAAGGTGTCCCTGGAAGCAAACTTCAAACCTCCTTTCCTTCCAGCTCCCCACTGGCCTGCAGCCTGCCTGTGGAATAAATCAAGAGAGGAGGTGAGAAAGTCAACAGCAGTTGAAAGCATCCTGCAGCCCTGTCCATCCCGGGCTAAGGGAGCGCCTCCCGCCAGCCAGCCCTGGCCCTCCTTGGAATGTATTTCAAAGAGAAAGGAAAGACAATAACCTCTTCTGAGGGTGCCTGCTTGATTTAGGTGTGTGTGGCCAGGGATACTACAAAAATGGAAGATTGTATTGTTTTAATTAGAAAGGGTGGGGTGAGTAGAAACAAATGAAAGACAAAAAAAAAAAAAGACAATATTTTGACATCTTAACATTAAAACAGTTATTCTGGTGCAGAGAAGTTTCTCTCTCTGCCGAAACCTCCCTGGACTTCAGAGGCAGAATACTGAATTATTTACCGTCTTCATAAGGAAAAAAAAAAAAAATGCCCAGTGTAAATTTCTTTTTAACTCTGTGCTAAGGGATTCTAGAAATTCACTGTCACATTTCCTGGAGCCTCCCTTTTGGAAATACCTCATCACACAAGCTCAGCTGCCAGACTCAGACTGTCGAAACTCTGACACTTCGGGGAAGACATTTGTTGAGTCCATAATTATTATCCATGGCCTGTTTGATGCTCTTTTAATTCAGGATGTATATAGCAATCTTGTGTTGCTCCATAATCTCTGTTATCCTTTAGAATCGAATTAAGGAAAACATTATATAATTTAGATAGTCTCCTCTTTACTTAAGAAAAATAGCTGAATGGATTTCGAGATGGAATATTTCTTCGTACCTCTGATCTTATCAAGATCCGAACTATGAAACTGCTTTGCATTTGTGCAAACCTGGTGAGCCTCCATTTAAAAAAAATGTGTTTGTACTACTCAGCCACAAAAAAGAACAAAATTTTGCCATTTGCAGCAGCATGGATGGACTTGGAGGGTGTTATGCTAAGTGAAATAAGACAGAGAAAGACAAATAATGTACAATATCACTTACATGTGGAATCTAAAAAAAATACAACAGGGCTTCCCTGGTGGCGCAGTGGTTGAGAGTCCGCCTGCCGATGCAGGGGACACGGGTTTGTGCCCCGGTGTGGGAAGATCCCACATGCCACGGAGTGGCTGGGCCCGTGAGCCATGGCTGCTGAGCCTGCGCATCCGGAGCCTGTGCTCCGCAACGGGAGAGGCCACAACAGTGAGAGGCCCTCGTACCGCAAAAAAAATACAACAAATAGTGAATACAGCAAAAGAGAGGCAGACTCACAGGTATAGAGAACAAAGTAATGGTTACCAGTACAGAGGTTGGGGGAATACACGGATGAGGAGTGGGAGGTACAAGCTATTGGGAATAAGAGAGGCTCAAGGATGGATCGTACAACATGGGGAATATAGCCAGTATTCTGTAATAACTGTAAATGAAGAAACCTTTCAAAATGAATTTAAAAATTGTAATAACCTATAATAGAAAAGAATCTAAAAAAGAATATATATATATATATATGTATAACTGAACACTTTGCTGTATACCTGAAACTAACACAACATTGTAAATCAACTGTATTTCAATAAAAAATTTTTTAAAACTGTATAAAAAATAAATATTTAAAAATAAATAAATAAATAAATAATTTAAATGTGTTTGATTTATAATATCTTTCAAAAGGGTCCCTTTTAAAAGAATTGGTATTTTTCAGAAAATGGATTATTTCTGGGACTTGTAGGCAAATAGAACACTGACAGCAGTTAGAATGGAAGCCCTTTGAGGGTAGGGACCAAGCCTATTCGTTCACTGCTGTGCATTTAGTGCCTAGAGCATGTTGGACAAATGAATGAATGAACGTAGACAGCCAGGTTACTCTACAGGGATCACACCCTGGGTGGACAACATAACCTCTGATGTTGCAGTCAATCCTGAAACCTAATTCTCTGAAATGCTTTTCTAAAAAGAAATTATAGCCCCATGTGCTGAAGGCAAGACTCTATGAAGCAGCCACTACTTAGGCTATGATATGACACTTTTTAACGTCTCTAAATAGCTATTCTTCACATGACAAAAAACAGACCTCAGAACCTTCCCTGGACCAGTGCTGCTCACAGCCGGGTGTGTCCCTCCCCCGGGCCCTCGGTCAGGAATGGCTGCCAGAGGCCGGCCAGCTGGCCAGCCAGACCCGGTAGTGGCTGTCAAGCCCAACAAAAATCTGTGCGACCTGCCAAAAGAATTCTGAGGCCTCCTGCCCAAGCCCTCTCCCCTCGTCCCTGTTGCCCTGGCAACCAGAGGCCGGGCTTAGTCAGCATTTTTGTTTGACAAGCTGCTTTCTCCTGTCCACTGAGCCTCAATTAAGGGAAGGATGGAGGTAAAAGCAGTGCTGAGTCTGCCTGGGAATAATAACCATTTCCCAACAACGCAGAGGGAGCGAAGACTTCTTCACTTAAGACTCTTCCAGGCCCTGGGGGCTGACGGGAAGTCCTCGAGGTTAAAATCCTCTTTGAGGCAGAAGGTCCCCCAGCTTCATATTTAAATGAATAATACAACAAAATACTCTCCTCAGATAAAGCCAAGAGTCTGTTTTTATGTCAAGGAATTGTTCTTTCAGAGGGGTAAATAGGGACTGCGAAGCCTGTTTCTCAATTTCTTACGAGTTACTCAAATTTTCCATTTCCTCCGGTAAAGTTGTAAACATGCCCTTTATGATACTGAGCAAATATTGTGTTGGTTTTTAAGCTGTAACAGCAGAATAGTCTATACTCTTGTGGGCATGTGTGGCTCATAGTATTTTAAAAATTTATGTCCAGAACCGTTGTAGAAAGGATACCAGGCAGCTTAGAATAGATATGTCCAAACTCACAGCACAACTTCCATGGCTGATACAGAATAAATAAATGACTTCCCAATATATTAAGAAAAAGAGATAACATACAGTAGTATTCTCTACTACCAATTTTGTTTTAAAAAACAAAATACACATGGATACATACAAAGACTGGAGAGAAATCACCAACATCATAGCTGCTCTCTTTAGGTAAGAGTATAAAGTGATGGTTACGTTCTTTCTTGGTTTTGATTATTTTAAACATTTACTACAATGAATGTGTTTTGTCTTTTCTGTGCGACACTTTTACTTTATTATTATCTTTATTTAGAGTCGAATTCACTCTGTGAAACTGTACAGTTCTAAGTTTTGACAAATACATAATACAGTTGTGAAACAGCCTGCAAGCAAGACACAGAACTGTGCCATCCCCCCCAAACCCCCTCCTGTGCCTCTCCTGTGGAAGCAGCCCCTCCCCGATCCTTAACTGTAGCAACCACTCATCTGTTCTCTGTCCCTATAGTTTTGACCTTTCCAGAATGTCATATAAATGGAATCATACATTGTGAAGTCTTTTTTCTTTTTCCTTTTTCTTTTTGGCTGCAGTGCGAGGCATGCGGGATCTTAGTCCCCCGACCAGGGATCGAAACGGTGCCCCCTGAAGTGGAAGCACAGAGTGTAACCACTGGACCGCCAGGGAAGTCCCATTACGAAGTCTTTTGAGTCTGGATTCTTTCAGTTGGTAAAATGCTTTCTCTCATCTCAGTCAGAGAAAACAAACAAAAAAAACTACTAAATTATACTTTTTAAAGTTAAAAACTATTTTTTTACTTAAAAAAACTTCATAAACTGAATTCTAAATTTTTTTTTAATATGAAGGTAGCAGGAAGTACATCTACAACTGAGAATTGCTTTCTTTTCTAGGGTTGCCGTTTCTTAGATGAGCCTGAAACTGCTTCACGGCTTTTTGGAAAACTTAGCAAAAATAAAACTCATTATCACAGACATTGGAGAATGTCTTTCATGAGAATTCACCCTCCATAATGTCTGCGATAGACGCTGAAAGCAAAGAAAGTTCCACTTTCCTAATAAGGCCATGTACTGCAGACCTGGCTGGGATCCCTTTGGGCTCGTGGCACCCCTGCCCTTGGAGCACCTGCCACATTCTGAGATAATTCATCAATTATCAGATACAAGCAGTTCAACTCTGTTGCTACAGCAGCCAATGCTAAATTGTAGGGATCATTTTTAACAAAACTCTCCTACTTCAAAAGATTCCTAATCAGGGGAGATACCAAACCTCACCGGCCCTTTGATCCGAGTTCTGTAGCTATTCCACAACCTGTGGGCCTGTAGGAACAAGGAAAAGAAAGAAAGAAGCATTTTATGCTCATTTTCACAGAACTCTGGGCTCTGGTGCATCTGGTCCCTGCTCCAGCTATGAAAGTGTAAGATGGCAGCCGCTGGGACCCCACGAAGTAGGGAATGGTTTGAATTTATCCTTCTGGCCACCAATCTGGATTAGAGTTCATCATTTTGTCTCCTTTGCTAAAATGTAAGTTATCTGAAGGCAGCCATGTCGCACTTATCTTTTTCTTATTTCCCACAACATAAATGTTAGGTGAACAAACAAATGAAGAGATAAAAGAAGGAATGGAAAAAGAATAATTTTCCATCCTGAAAGAATGGAAGTTCCCTTCAGATCTGTAATCAGACTTTCCTCAACTTCATTTGTTAATACCTCTGGCATGATTTCAGGGACAAGTTAACATCTGAGCCCTTGGCATTGTGAGGTGTACGTCAGACTGTGGAACAAGAACCGAGGAATTGTTTTCTCCACAGCACAACATCAGACTACATGCCTAGAGGAACAATGGCACAGAAACAGAAAAAAGAAGAAGAGGAAAAAGGAAAAGTAAAACAATATTTACATGGCCTATAACTTATAAGGACCTTTCACATTTATCATATATTGAACCATGATAAAAATATACAGAGTACTGATGACTTCCCAAGAATTAGGAACAAATTCATTCTACTTATTAAAATTTACCAACCTCCTTTCCTATCATAGAGATGGAGCCTAGGAAGGGGCCTCTCTCTCCCAGAAATTCTCCCCTGATAGAAAGGTCAGGGCCTGCCTGCTGGGCAGGGACTTCAAGAAGACAGGCTGGACAGCTAGGGCCCTCCTGCAAACTAGAGGAAGGCCAGGGGAATTACAAAGTGCCCAGAAAGCAAAGGATATTCAGGAAGTTGTTGATTACGTAGAACAGGGAGTGGGACAGAAAGAACAAATGGAACAGACAATCTTCAGAGCTCATCAGGACCACCCCTGCCTCCATTCCTCTACCTTCCTACCAGGTGCTGGAAGGCAGCTAAACAGGTAAGCCAAATATCACTTTTACTTCCAGTCCATTTCCCTGCCCCACCCTGGCTTAAGTGCAAATAGTGAGGCTTAAGTGCAAAGCACCAAAAGAAAGAGGTAAAAAAAAAAAAAACCCCACAAAGGTGATACACATAATCCACTAATCCACACCTGAACAATCAGACCTCTTGGCAAATGCCACTGTCATCAAACACTCCAACACCATTTACTGTATGGCCTGAAATAATATCTTGGACCCTGAGGATCAGGCTGCTTCTGGATGGGGAACACGTCTGCCACGACTTTAAAAAGTCTCTTTAGACCTTTTTTCCTGTATCCATAATAAAGATAAAAAGACATCAGAACAATCCATTCCATCTTCTCCTCCTCTGACCACACACACACACACACACACACACACGTACACGCTCGCACGTTCAAAGCTGAACTACAGGAGCCTCTGGGAGCAAATCTGGACAGCGTTCCTCCCCGAGGTCCTGTACAGTGGAGTCGACACTGTCATGCAGCAAAATACTCCAAGTTCCACAGCCTCTAGGGATCAGCATTTAAGGAACTTGGTTGGTATTTCTGTAATATGAACCATCAATACTAACGTTCTGGTTCAAAGGCACCTATGGTTGGAATAAAGGAAACAATTTGGGGCACTTTTCTCCACCCCTTTTCAGAAATACTTTCTGTGGGAAAGGAGGAGGTTGGGTAGGAGAAAGAGAAACACAGACCGAGGCAGAGACTGAGACACAAGTCATTCTTTGCGGGGGAAGAAAAAACATTAAAACTTATAAATGCTACTATAATACTATTTATATTACTCTATATTAGAAAATAGATAAATTATTCCAAATAGAATTATTACCCAAAGACAGAAAACCATAATACAATCATTTCCTGCTAAGAAACATGATACTGTATATCTAAAAACAGTATAAACAAATGCTACCCTGAAATAACCGTGAAAGTTCAGACATAAATCCTCAGGGTAAAAAAAGCACAACGATGGTTATATTACAAAGTTGTATTCCTCAAATTTAGAGGATAGATCAACAGAACAACAAAGCACAATTTATATTCATTTCCCACATTTTCAAAGGCTATGTATAAGGAATTCTTTTAATTCATCATGTTTTTTAAACTTCACACAGTGTAGATACTTTATATTTTAGAATTTATTTGATGAGAAATACATTATTTACCTGTGGCAGTCAATGTATATTTTTGAAAGTATCAGATATAACTAAAAGAAAAACTAGTGTTTACCCTAATAGCCCCAGCCCCCTGTAAGAAAGCTTTCTGGAACAGTTAAAACTATTCATTTCCGTCCACATGGAAAGGAAGCTACCCATGTATCTTGCTTCATGTGAGTCATAAAGCAACGTCTGAAGAATTAAAACAATAAACTGAAGCCTTCCTCCCCAAAATGCAGCCAGCAAAATTTATGAGACCTGAAAGCATGTGCTACATTAGTTTAGCAACACAGAAGAGAATTCTGCTCTTGTACAGACCAAGCCACTGAAGCAGGGAGAAAGCTGTGGGCTCCTTCAGGGATTTTCTTTTCTTTATTTTTTGAAGTGAGGCCCTGAGCCCGACTCACAGAGGACACACAGTCTGTTGACTGACTGACTGAATGAGGAAATGGCACAAAGGTGCCTGATCAAAGCCCAGGGGGTTTGCAGATCACTCTATCAGAGTCTGTATGCAAACATTTTCCTTTCTCATGCTCCCTCAATTTTCTTTTTCTCATGCTCCACGATGGATCAAAGATGGCTGCAGATTCTTTGTCATTTCTTCCGTGGAACATCCCCTCTGCTATCTGCTCTAACTGGGGGTTGAGGGGTGTGCTGTGACTGCTCTGTCCAAGAGAATATGGAAGAACCGACTCTGTGGCAGCTTCCAGAGCCAGGCCCCAAGACCCTGGCAGCTTTCAATTCCTGTCTCGCAGAACATTCTCTTGGGGAGACCCAAGCTGCTATGTAATACGTCCCACTGCTCTGAGATTGCCAAGCTAGAGATGCCGTGGGCAAATCCTCCAGCTTTTAGTCCTAGCTATGCTCAGTCTTCCAGCAGCCCTTTCCACGGTGCCACACACTTGAGTAAACCCACCTTGGACCCTCCAGGCCAGCCCACCCACCGGTCGACCACCGCTAAGGGACCTCAGCCAAAATCACGCACAGCACAAGAACAGTCCAGCTGAGCCCTGCCGCAATTCCTGCCCACGACATGGCGTGATATAATACAATGGCTATTGTTTTAAGCCACTGAGTTTTGCGATAATGTATTACACAGTAATAAATAACTGGAACATATTCTTTCTCTCTTTCTAGTGACTGGCAGTGAAAGCCAAAGGCAGCCATGCTGATACAGCTGGTCCTTGTACTCATATACGTTTGGCTCTCAAGACAGTGCAAATAGATGTTGGAAGTTTGAAGCAGCGCTTTGGGCTTTTAATGCTTCTGGAGAAAGATGTATTTACTCTGATGGCAAGTAGATACCTACCCACTAGCCTTGCCACCAAAGGCCACAAAGCCTCCACCAGGTCCCACCGAAGGCCGTACCTGCCTCATGAGCTCCTCTTGACGCATCCTAATCCTCTCTCTCTCCATCTGGATCCTCTGAAGCCGAAGTTTCTGCTGCTGCTGCTGTTGCGTGGTCAGCGCATTGGGCATACTCATGAGCCCTGCTGGTGGGTTCTGAGGAGGGTGACTCTGCTGGCTCAGGGAACTGGGTGCCATCTGCTGCTGGTGCTGGTGATTCATCACTACAGGAGGGAAGAACAGGCGGGTTAATGACCAGGGACCACAGCACCTTATCAAAAAGAGATCATCAGAATGCTTTGCGCTTTACACTACAGATTCCTGAGATTCCTTCCAAAGCACTTTCCTGTTAATCATTACTGAAGTAATTATTACCTTAATTCAATTCATGGAGGCTCAGATACTGGCCCCTCTCCTGACTCACCTAGTCATGGCTTTTGCGCCCGGTTAAAAACCTGATTTCACACCTTGCCTGTGTTCTAGAGTACATTTTAAACCTTTCATAGAACATAGTGGTCGTAAGTAAATTCCACACAAGTTGACACAGCCTAAAAGCTCATTTCACCAGGACATCTGGGGGTGTGTATGCACGGTCTCAGATAACCTGCATGCTTATGGCAGGGCTAAGGAGGGCATGTGATCGTTGATACATGGTGGGTAGAAAATAATATTTAGGATGGATGAGTGAATTGACGAGTGACATGTAAAACATAGTACCTAGATCAGGGATGTACACAAAAGCAGGACGCCATTCATGCTTTGTTAAAAGAGGGTGCCCCAAAGAAATTATTTAGTGAGAAATTATTAGTGAATAATTAGAGAATCATTTAGTGAGAATTATTGTGAGAAAGAAATTATATAAAAATGCTAACAGTGTTTGTGATTGGATAAAGCCACAAGAAGTGTTTGAAACCTTTTACGGATTTTCTATTTGTCTGCATTTACCAACATTTAAAATTTTGGCATGCAGTACTTCACTTTAGAAAAAAAAATCTGTAATCCTTTAATAAATTCTATAATTGGTGTCTTCCCACACCCTCCCGCCAAAAAATGCATCTTAAAAAGCGCTCGCTTTCCTCCAAACAGTTTACCAGTCAAATTTCCTTAACTTCTGCCTGGGTAATATCCTACTATAAAGAAAACCATGCTTTTCAGTCTATTTGCTCTTAGGTCAGGGCCAAAGGCAACAATGTGTAATTTTATATACTTACTTCATTTCTGAGGAAAAAACGCTCAATTTTTGCTATATTTGGTATCACTACCTTTAAAAGATAAAATTATTGGCATACTTTAGTTAAAGTTCGAAGTAAAACATTTCAGATCTTCAGTTTGTTATGGATATTATGAGGGAACATATTTTATAACTAAATTTTCTTAGATGAATTTTAAATTAGCCTAATCAACTATGTGTTAAATGAATGTGTAGAAAACACACACACACACACACACATTGAAAAGAAAGTACCAGGGAACCCTCCTACACTGTTGGTAGGAATGTAAATTGGTACAACCACTATGCAGAACAGTACGGAGGTTCCTTAAAAAACTAAAAATAGAACTACCATATCATCCAGCAATCCCACCCCTGGCCATATATCTGGAGAAAACCATAACTCGAAAAGATATGTGCACACCAATGTTCACTGCAGCACTATTTACAATAGCCAAGACAGGGAAGCAACCTAAATGTCCGTGGACAGAGGAACAGATAAAGAAGATGTGGTACATATATACAATGGACTATTACTCAGCCATAAAAAAGAATGAAATAATGCCATTTGCAGCAATATGGATGGACCTAGAGATGATCATACTAAGTGAAGTAAGTCAGACAAAGACAAATATCATATAATATCACTCATATGTGGAATCTAATTTAAAAAATGATATAAATGAACTCAGTTACAAAACAGAAACAGACTCACAGACTTAGAAAACAAACTTATGGTTACGAAAGGCGAAACCTGGGGGAGTTTGGGATTAACATACACACACTACTATATATAAAATAGAGAATCAACAAGGACCTACTGTGTAACACAGGGAACTCTACTCAATATTCTGTAATGACCTATATGGGAAAAGAATCTGAAAAAGAATGAATATATGTATATGTATAACTGAATCACTATGCTGTACACCTGAAACCAACACAACATTGTAAATCAACTCTACGCCAGTAAAATTTTTAAAAAGAAAAGGAAATACCAACACTGAAGATTTTCTGGTTTCCTTCAGGAAGAATTAATTCCATGACAGGAACTTCCTCTGGATGGGAGTAGAAGTGGGGTAAAAATACTTTTTTTTTTTTTGAAATTTACTTATAACTCACTCAAGTCTTTATCACATTCCCACTGTGTGCTGGGCACTGGGTTTGTAGTTGGATCAACAGCTCCTGCCTTCACAGGAACTCACAAGGAACGTGTGAAGAAATGAGGTGGGGTTTTATGCTTGGCTGTGGAGCGCTAGAATGTTAGGCTTTGTAAGGATTCCTGGAAAGCATCTAGTCCAGCTTTTTATTTTGTGAAACCCAGGGAGGTGAGGGGCGTGCTCTGCTTAGAATCAGGTGAAACCAGGGACCCCCAACACTGCGTCCACCTGCCCTTTCAACTGTCCTTGGCCGCCCTCTGCCACACCTGAAACTGAAGACCAGGAACGATCACTGAAACTGAGGCAACCCCTCTACACACAGTTTCCCTTCAGTTGATCGCAAGGAAGTGCCACTTAAACAGCAGACCCTCAAAGCACTCAAAACAGGGCCCTGGGACAAAGGCTGCTCAGGTTACAGTTAGGAAGGGCTCAAGGCAGGTTTGGACAGATGCACAACTCTGCTCACTCCCAGGGAAGTCACTCAAGGCAACGTAAGGTACTGGAGTATTCTGCCCAAACAGTTTGGGCTTCACTTCCTGAATCAAGCCCACCACCAAGAACTCTCATTTCTTGGCACCATCCCTGGCACACAGGGAAACTCAGTAAACGATGGGATGAATGACTGAAACCAGCTGGGCATTCCTTATGTTCTCAGTTTGAGAACAGAAAAAAAGCACAGTTGTGATCAATGCCAAAATAACTGAAATAAGTACTTCATTTCTACAGCTCGTTGGAGCATAATCACAATCTCTATTTGAAGGCCTGGGTGGGAGGGTCAGGGATGGGGCACACACTGTGTCATCAGGGAAAAGTTCTCTTAAATACCAATTCAAGTAAGACAAAGTCCAGATATCCAGAAGGGTTTAATTCATAAGACCTCTTTCAGGCCAGAAGATGGAAGCTTAGATGGAAGAATAGTGATTATCTCCAGGCACAGTCATTTCTGAACCTTCTGAAAAAGTATGCTCCTACTTTTCTGATGTAACTACTATAGACAAAAAAAAAAAAAAAAAAAAAAAAACCCAATTGTGTCTATAAGAGAAATGTGTAAATTGAATATTTCCAATATCAGAAATCCCCAGGTTAGGAAAAAGCTTAAAAATGTTAAAGTTTTTTTGTTAGCAGTTCAGAGGTTATGTTAATTTTTTATAACTCAGATTCTTTGAAAAATATTAAAACTGGCTCAGGTCTGGTACTTACTGACATGACAAATCAATTGGATCAGAACTATCTGCCGTAACTTGGGAAGACAGCATTGTCAGTCTACTCACACAGGATCCTGTGACTCCACTCCACACACTGTCCAGATACTGCTTGGCAGGTTTTATTGACATCTGCATCCTTATCTGGGGGAGTCTAAGACTTGGAGAAGATCTCTTCCAAAACCACACCCTTGCGAGCCTTTGAAACACCAGCCCTTACAGCGACCATCCATTGGGGAGGCATGGTGGACATGCTGCTTTCATCCATTTAATTTAGATTTGACCATTCAGACTACACTCAGACTAAACATCTCCAGCTATTAACTGTAGTGACTGGAAAAGAGTAGAACTTAGCCAGTGGCTTTGTTTTCAAAATAAAGCACACCCACCAACAGAGAAGTCTATATGAGAATATTCACCATAGCATTGTCCATAACAGCAAAAGACCAAAAACTGTGTCCACCAATAAGAGGTCATGATCCATTCATTCAGAGGAATTCTATGTGGCTATTCTGAAGAATAAAGAAGCTCTGTAGGTCCTTCTATGGAACAATCTCTAAGAAACAATGTTTAGAAGAGGGAAAAAAAAAAAAAAACAAGGAAAAGAAATGCATGTAAGAGCATGCCACTATTTGTAACTAGAAAAATGGAGGCAGTGGGCATTCATATTATATCAATACATATACAGCAAATCTCTCTAGAAAAATACACAACAGTGGGTACCTCTGGAGAGGAAACGGGGTGTCAAGGATGGGAGGAGATCTTCCTTTTCCTCTTCTGCACTGTTTGAAGTTTTTCTGTGTGCATTTATTATTTATGCAAAACATAAAAATGTGAAAGTAAAAAACAGAAAACAAAAGCACGGTCATGGCTTCCCTGGTGGCGCAGTGGTTGAGAGTCCGCCTGCCGATGCAGGGGACACGGGTTCGTGCCCCGGTCTGGGAAGATCCCACATGCCACGGAGTGGCTGGGCCCGTGAGCCACGGCCACTGAGCTTGCACGTCCAGAGCCTGTGCTCTGCAATGGGAGAGGCCACAGCAGTGAGAGGCCCGCGTACCACCAAAAAATAAAAAATAAAAAAAAAGCACGGTCATGTATGCATCAAATATGCAAAATATTTTCTTGGTGGAGTGAAAGGAGGTAACCCCCAAATTATTTGAAAAACAACGAATAAGGCTTTAAATATAGTCAAGATCCTCAAAACTAAGAGCCTACCTGGTGCAACTTCTCCTTGTGAAGGTGAGGTAACAATACCCAGAGAAACAGTGAATTTGGTCAAGACCATAAAATGGTCCAGGGCCTGGAAGCCAGGTGTCCTGCCTGACTCAGTCCAGGTGCCCATGATCCAACCTGTCGCTCTGTTCCCTCTAGTCGTTTCATTTCAGACTGTTTTTGAATCTTTTCTTAGGTTGAATCTCATGAACTTCACCGATGGTTGAGGTTCTAGCTACTCAAAGACAAAGAGGCAAGAGAGGCCCAAGACAGAGATAAACAGAGAGGAGGTCCTCAGGAGAGCACAGGAAGGAAAACATGTAGACTTGCAATGAACAAAATACTCCTTGGGATAATATTCCATAACATTTTAGGGAGAGAATAGTTCAGTTAAAAAAAAAAAAAAGAAAACAAGCAGAGTATCTCAAATGCAGTATCTGAGGCCAAACCAGTTAAGGGCAGACTGCCACTAAATGCCTCAAAAAGGCTAAAGACCTAGTCAAGTTCTAGACTTTTGCCAGTCCCCACAGAAAGGAATAACCCAAACAGAAGATTTCTCCATTGAAGCAGGAATGCATCAAAACTAAAGCAGGAGAAAAAAAAAAAAAAAAAAAGAAAACCTAAAGCAGAGCCTTCTTTTTTTTTCCTTCCAAGAGAGTCAGAATTTAAATTGAAATCCACATTTATCTTTTTCATTCTTTTCCTCTCCTTTTCCTTTCTCTCTTTTTTTTCTTTCTTCCTTGATAATTGGCTTTCTCTTCTGTGTTTGGCAATCGAACATAACCAAGCTCTGCAGATATGTAACCAGAAACATTTCACTGCTATTATTCAATATAAAAGAAAACACCAAGAAAAACAAAACTCCACAGCATCTGAGATATGAACACTCTTTTGATTTAATGATTGTATCCTTGGTGAAGTAAACGGTCAACATGGGAATGGGGTGTGCAGAGGGGGTGACTACCCAGACTCTCTGTTTAATGCTGCCCAGGACACTGATGCACCCTCTGACCTGCTCCAGCAAACACACTTGGTCACGTCTACAAAGCCCCACAAGTACGCTTGATGCCAGGAAGGTCCCTGGACTCAGTTCTAAGCCTACACGTCATTTGTTGTATAAGAAGCAGACATGGAAAAGGTAAAGGCTTCACTCCTGAACTTTTGCCTTTTGCAGCAGCAGACACAGAGAGCGACAGCTCACAGACAAAGTGTTTGGGCAGCTTCCCCAAGCCAGGAGCTGCAGACGAGGAGGGAGGCCAGGGAATCAGGTTGTCCAGCGGGCCTCCTGGAATGTTTGACAAATGTCTTTCTGGCCTCAGAGAGGTTCAGTGGCTTGCTTTTCTGTGTCCTGGGCTTGCTTCCCTTGTTTTTAAAATAGGCTATGGTTACACACACACACACACACACACACACACACACACACACACACAAAATGCCAAATGAAGAAAACAAAACCACAAGATTAGGCTCAACTACAAAACCTGTCACGGGCCTGCATGGGGCTGGCTCTGAGCAGATCATGGAAAGGACAACCAGCTTGCCAATGGCTAGAAGCCACACCTAAGCCCTAGAAAGACACAGAAATTACTTTATTCCCTTCAAATCCTTCTCCCTGATGCACATGTGAATCTAGGGAGGGCAGAGAGGAATACCTTTTGCTAGTTACCCGCTGTTGTTCAAGATACAAAGTAACAGAAAAACAAAACAAAACAAAATGCAGGGAAAGCAAGGGTTATAAGAGACTGCCAGAATATCTGCTGAAGTTCTCCATCAGCAAATGTTGATTTAACAGGAAAATCTCAAAGATGGTTTAATTTGTACTTCAGTTTTCACAGGTGGTAAACAGAATCTTGCTAAATGAACTTCAGTTCCACATATTCAAAGTAACCTTTTAGTTTAGTTTTGGGGTTTCTTTCTTTTTTTTTTTTTTTACAAGCTTCTGTGATAAAACATCAAACATTCCAAAGAACCCTTTAACATCATCCCTTGAGCGTGGGAAGAGCTTTGAAGAGGCTGACTCTTTGTGAAAACCTGGTTGCAGTTTCCTCAAAGTAGATGAATATGCAACATTCGAATACTGTACACACCTTGGGTAATACACTTGATCTGGGATGTGGGAAACTTCCTCCTCCCATTTGGAACAGGTGTTTAATTCAGTTTGACGTTTGGGCTAATACGTTTATATACGTTGCATCAGAAACACATTCCAGAAACCTAAACACCCATGAGAGGGCAACACAAGCTCTCCTGCATCATGGACTGTTAACAACGGGAAGCTTGACGATCACTCCATTCTCTGTCCCTGCTCTACAAATGCTGAAACGGGTCTGTCACAGTGAGTGACCAGTTGTCCTAGTTTGACTAATGGGTTTCCTGGGACACAGGACTTTCAGGGCTAAATCCAGGAGAGTCCCAGGCAAATGGGATGGTTGGTCACCCTAAGCCTGTGAATGCCCGTGTCCCCAGAGCTAACTCATGGCAGTAGAATCCAAGTTTCCTATTTCCACGCTAATGTGTTTCCTTACAAAGAGAACCAGCGCCCGTATGAAATAACCATTTGATATTTAGAATGACAGTCAGGCTGCCCAGATGAGCTCTCAGTGTGTCGCCCATGGGCTACAACTAGCTGGCTTCCTTTTGTACCCATACAACTTGGTAACTGGAGAGGGAATATGACTCCTGCACTTACTCTGTAACTTTTTAAGGAAATCAAGCACTAGTTATGACATTGCATTGCATCACGTGTAAACATGTACTTGGTTAAGGCTGAAAGTCAGGAAATCTTTCCTGTTGGATTCTGGGTTGGGCTATACACACAGAACAGAAGCTCTTTTAAGAAACACTGAAGTGTTTTCTTCCTGTGATTTGAACTCTCACTTTCCTGGGGGCTGGATTTGTGCTCTTTATAAATAAGACCTAAGAAGGAGCCAAGTCTCCCCCTGCCCCTTGGAACCAACCCCAATGATACGGATGTTCCTTATAAACATAGAACACAAATAATTTAGTGCATTTCAAACCTAACTTGCTGATGCATACAGTAGGCACTAAATACATTCTCCCTGAACTAAACTTCAGGGTTTATGGGTCAGAAATTGGTTTACACCAATATCAGTTCATTTGTAAGAAGATGATCAGCATAGACTTTTTTCTAATTTAAAAGAAACATAATAAAGAAGAAAACTCAGAATAAACTGGAAATCTCTCCCCACCACACACACACACACACACACACAACTCTTTCTCTTGAGGATGCATTTTAATCATTACTCCCCTAATCTTATAAGTGAATATTTAATGAATACTAGACTTTTGTTGCTGCTTTCTCTTTACTTCCAGAACATAGTTCCCCGTTCAGGACCTATTGCATTTTGCTCTGTTTTATCATTAGTGGTTTACAAACCCCACCACGTTCATCACAGCTGGGGCCATGTATTTACACTACTTTGAAGCATCAACATAGAAGTTCATGCTGGAAGGGGCTTAGTCCATTTCGACCAGGGTTCTCAATTCTTCTTTTTAGCAGCAGGATCTTTCTCCAGAGCCTGATACATGGCATGAGGCAGAGACACCCCACATGTGCAGGGGCTCATTCACAACACGCCTGGGGCCTGTGCTGGGGCCAGTGAGCACTTACATGGCAGCCCTTTTGACTCTCTTCTCTAAATTTTCTTGGTCTGGCTTTCACTGTGCTTTCCCTACAGGCGTTTCCCAACTCTTGTTTCAAAATATTAAACAAAGTTTTAAAATATGTTGAACAGACACAGCTCTTGGAGACTGAATACTAACTAAGCTTAGCTTCTGCTCACATGCCCCTGAAACCCTGGCATGGGGCCTTGGGACACAATTTAAAACCACTGACTTTAAGCCAGTTCACTCATTTTTGAAATGAAGAAACTTGGAAGGTTAAGTGACTCAGCACAAATCACAGGCATAGACTGTGACAAACCTAGGAAGCCCAGGGAATATGCTGGAATGCATGGCTGGCATCAGCTGCATTGACCACCAATCACTGCCCTGTCCTGCAATCAAAAAATATTTACTGAGTGAAATTTGGTGACAAGGATTGAGGAGTTTCCTTTTCCCTATTTCATGAAAAGGTCTAACGCAGACTAATTTAATTAACATATTTACTTATAAAATGATGACATCAACACGGATCACATGCTACAATGACACCCTGTGCGATCTGGTTTTACAGAAAATGGTACAGGGGGGCTTCCCTGGTGGTGCAGTGGTTGGGAGTCCGCCTGCCGATGCAGGGGACACAGGTTCATGCCCCAGTCCAGGAAGATCCCACATGCCGCGGAGCGGCTGGGCCCGTGAGCCATGGTCACTGAGCCTGCGCGTCCGGAGACTGTGCTCCACAACGGGAGAGGCCACAACAGTGAGAGGCCTGCGTACCGCAAAAAAAAAAAAAAAAAAAAAAAATGGTACAGGGCTTTCTTCTTCAGTCCTTAAAAAACAAAAGACAAAATCAGGTAACTTTGAAGAGTTACATTTCATAATTCAGGAAGGTTTCAAGTAGAAGAGGTGCCACCACCAGGCAATACTAGCCCTTCTGGCCACAGCGGCTTTGGGGAAGTAATAATATGCAACAGATAGAAGCCAAAACCTACAGGTGTAAATCGTATCTGACATATAGGCAGACCCAGCCACACCAAGCTTCAAAAATATTTCAGCAGCAAGAGTGTCTGGGTGCAGCTGCGGGTCTTTTCCTCTCTGTTTATGGGCCATACACGGCTTAACTCATGTGAACTGGCCAATGTCAGGTGTCACGCAGCCCTGTCTGATGGAAAACACATGTCTACGGAGGTAGAAAAGAAAAGCCCAGGCTCAGTCCAGCCTGGACTCAGTCACGATACAATGAAGGGGGAAAAAGGGCTGCAGACACGTCTCTCGCCCTTCTTGTGCCTCTCTCAGCTCCTGCTAACAATGAGTCGCTTGTTTCTCTTATTTCCCAGAAACAGTATTAGCCGTCCAACAAGGTCAGCAAAAAAAAAAAAAAAAAAAAAAAGGCAGCCTTTCACTTCAGGGTGCATTCGGTTCCAAAAATCTGTAAAGTATTAAACCAAGAAGCTGCACTATCCCAACTTCACACTGAGCCCTTTATTCCAATTCTGGGTGAGAATAGCTATAAGGAAATTTCTCAGCTGGCTCAGTAGATAAGGCACAGAGTTCTGGGACCCCTGTGCATTCAGCCACACTTTCTCGGCTTCAAACCTTAAAATCACTTCCAGTGCCCCCAAAACTGAACAGGTGGACCTTACGTTTTCCAGATGCCCCCAGCTGGTCTGGTTTTAGACTTGTAACCCAAGCTGCATTTACTTCACAAGAAACCCTGAATTTTTAGCACCAGCACACGATTTTCCTACTTGCTATCCTGTCTGCCCATCCAAACAGTAATCTAGTCAACGAAGCAGGGTGCAAGTACTCGGGCAACTCTGCTCTCTTAGGTATAAAGATGGAAATGCCTGTAACCTAGGTTTTTATGTTTTCCTAGCAAATGCATCATCTACAATGTATATTTTATTGGCATTTAAAGGATTTCAACATCAGTTTTCATGGTTTTGACAGATCCAGGACAAGCTAGAAAAAAAAAAAATCACATCTTCCTGGCATGTTCATTTATCTGGGTCCTTCTGCTGTAAAGAAACCATATTTCTTCTACCTAAAGCAGCACCAGAATGTGCTACTCAGATTCCATCTGATTTCTGGGATATCTCAAGATTTATCAAAAGTGGCCAGGAAGGAAGCACATCTATGAAGGCAGTGAATTTAGGCAAATAATGACCTAACTCGGAAAAAAGAGGAAATTGGGTGCTTCACTGTGCTGCTTCACAAAGTTATCTTTGTGTCTTTGAATTTAATTCCATGGCCTGGCAACAGCAGCAAAACCAAAACTTTTCTTGTTTTATTATCTTCAGACAATAGGTATACTTTTATCCCAGCAGGAAATGGAAACTCTGATTCATGCATTTATTTTCATTAGTCAGGAGAGAGTTTATTGCAGCTTTTTATTGGTTAGCTTTCCTGAATGATTTTAAAACTACTCCAGGTGCAAAGTGTGGCAACCCAAGCTCAATAACAGAATATGAATCCACAGCCGCGTTCCACAAGAAGCAAGAAGAAGTTGCCAGTGTGGGCTGCTGGTTCTTCATCTGTTTTCTTTTTATTATGTGCCATTTTAGTAAACATCTTTATTATTAAAAGAGCTCATACAACAGACACTCCAAGAGATAAGTCAAAGGATTTCAACGATTTATGAAAGAGAACATGTATTTTCAAATCAAACATGGAAAAATTATCAGCTTCACAAGGAATCATAGAAATGCAAATTAAAGAGCCATTCTTCAGCAATCAAATTAGCAGAAATAATACAGTAAGGTGATGTGGGTGTTTTGCATCCAGCCATGAATATTCAGGAAAAAAAACAAAACAAGAATTTAACCAGGGGTAGCAGGATTAAGAATGTGCTAAAATTATTTGTCAACTTTTGGGACTTTGTGCTTATTTATATGCATCTACCCCTAGATCTTATAGGATTTCTAGTGACGCCCAAAAGGCTAATTACCTTTGAAATGAAAATGTATCAAAATACTAATAGTGGTGGTGCTCGGATGGTAAGCCTATGGATGATTTTTTTCTTTCCAGTGTTCCAAGTTTCATTTAAATATTCACTCACCAAATATCTGCTGAGCCCCATGCAGGTGCAAGGCCCTGTTTCTAGGTGCTAGAGATACTGATGAACAAGACAGAAAGGCCCTGGCCCTTCAGGAGATTATAGTCTAGTGAGGAGACACAACAGCAAATATATAGTATAATTCTAACGATAAGGGCTTTGGACAAACAAATGCAGAACTATTTGAGACAGGCATTCCTTCTGTGCCTGAGGAGGTAATGTGTGATCTAAAAACATCTGGATGAAGTGCAGAAATCAGGGTGGAGGGCATACCAGGCTGAGGGAGAACAAGTGCAAAGGTCCTGAGGTGGGAAGGGGCCTGACCTGTAGGCTTGGAGTACTTGAGCAAAACAGGGTGGCCCATGTGGCTGAGGGGCACAGGGGGAGAGGCAGGGACCAGGGCCTATGGGACATCATGGCTGTGGTGAGCACTACAGTTACCTCTGCTCCAAAGTGATAGAAATCTCCTTCGGGCTACTGCTCGAACTACATGAGAAACTGCCAGAGTATTTCATACACTATGGTGAAATAAAAAATTCTGAAGAAATCAACAGATGGAGAAGTTAGGGATCTGTGTCTCTGGGCTGTTGTCTCTCAGCCCTGTGAGGTAGTTCAGAGTCATCTTTGGGCAAGAAAAGAATAAGCTCGAGCTTCCCTGGTGGCGCAGTGGTTGAGAGTCCGCCTGCCGATGCAGGGGACACGGGTTTGTGCCCCGGTCCGGGAGGATCCCACATGCCACGGAGTGGCTGGGCCCGTGAGCCATGGCCGCTGAGGCTGCATGTCCGGAGCCTGTGCTCCGCAACGGGAGAGGCCACAACAGTGAGAGGCCCGCGTACCACAAAAAAAAAAAAAAAAAAAGAAAGAAAAAGAAAAGAATAAGCTCTGCGGTGGAGGTAAGGAGAGGTAGGAACCAAAACACCTCTGCTCTTTAAACACTTTCAAAAGGAGATTCTGGTCCCAAGCCAAACAAAACAAAAACCTACGCCTCTAAATTTCATTTGTCAGGATGTGCCAAGGGGGCCCTGTTCTTAAAAACGGAAACGAAACAAAACACACACCAACAACAAAAAGCTACAACTCCGGATTTTCTAAATTGTATGCCTGAGTCCAGCTGGGTACGCGGGGTAGCCTTGCGGTCTGCAGCCGTTCCTGGCTGGTTCTCTGAGATGATGCCACCACCTAGGGTCAAGGAAGGGTAGAGAAAACCTCTCTCTAGAACTCCGGGTATTCACAGTTGGGAGACTTTTTGGGGACTGCTAGGTGGCAGTGTCTAGATCATTTATGGGGAATTAGCAGGAGAACTCCCCCTTTGTCCTCTGTACCTGGAAAAGCTTTGCTTCTCCTCCACACCAGGCAAGCCTTTCCCTGATGGATGCTTTGAATCCTGTAACTGAACATGTCTCGTCCTCCGAGCACGAGCCCCCCAAGTCTCAGAATCAAAACTGCAGGCACCTCTAGCAACCACATGAGGCCTGCAGTATGCATTTTTCTCCCTGGCTTTATTATTTTCTCAGCCACAATCTTCTATCCCAACTTAAGTCAATTATTTATATGTATACTTTTTTTTTTTTTTTTTTTTTTTGCCACATCACGCGGCATGTGGGATCTTAGTTCCCCAACCAGGGATCAAACCCACGCCCCGTGCACTGGAAGCGCAGAGTCAACCGCTGGCCCACCAGGGAAGTCCCTATATGTATACTTCTGAATTAAGTGTGCTGGAAGAGGCAAGAATAGAATCAATGGATGGAAGCATCACAGTTTCATTTCAAAGCTCTATCTCTCTATATACAGCTACACCAATATAGCATTTTTTAAATTTTATATTGGAGTATATTTGATTAACAACGTTGTATTAGTTTCAGGTGTACAGCAAAGTGAGTCAGTTATACATATACATGTATCTATTCTTTTTCAAATTCTTTTCCCATTTAGGTTGTTACATAATATTGAGCAGAGCTCCCTGTGCTATACAGTAGGCCCTGATCGGTGATCCATTTTAAATACAGCAGTGTGTCAATCCCAAACTCCTAATCTATCCCTCCCCCTACCCTGCCCCCCTAGTAACCATAAGTTCGTTCTCTAAGTCTGGGAGTCTGTTTCTACACCAATATAGTATTATTTATGAATTAAATAGTGGTCTGTGAAGCCTAAGTAAGCATGCTAGATATGGCATTTGCTCATCATCCAGAGGAAGGAAAAGAGTTTACATGACCTGAGGCCACATCTTACAGAGTCCTGGTGGACCAAAAAGTTTTTCCTCTTATTGCACTGTCTTTATGAACACACTCATGAGAGGAGCCAGCTGACCCAAGAAACTCCTCCCATATCACCCATTCTAGGACAAACTGACATCACATGCCTCCTGACAGGATGCAGGGAGAAGAATACAACATCACTTCTGCGGTACTCCTGCCCAAAATGTATAACCTAAATCTAAACCAGGAGGAAACACCAGACAAAGCCAAATTAAAATCAATCTTCAAAATAACTGGTCCGTACTCTTCAAAAATGTCAAGGTCCAGAAACACGAGGGCTGAGGAATCATTCTAGGTAAAAAGAGATTAGGGAGACAGGACAATTAAATGCAATGCATGACCTTCAATAGATCCTGGACCAGAAACCAAAAAGGCCATAAAGGACATTACTGTGGGGACTTTCCTGGTGGCGCAGTGGTTAAGACTCCACGCTCCCAATGCAGGGGGCCTGGGTTCGATCCCTGGTCTGGGAACTAGATCTCACATGCATGCCACAACTAAGGAGCCGGTGAGCTGCAACTAAGGAGCCCACCTGTTGCAACTAAGACCTGATGCAACCAAATAAATAAATAAATAAATATTTGTGGGGGGGAAGGACACTACTGTGGCAAATGAAATTTCAAATATTGACTGTGGATTAGACAACAGTATTGTACCAATGTTAAATTTCGTGATTTTCATACCATACAGGCATACCTCAGAGATACTGAGGGTTCGGTTCCAGACCACTACAAAAAAGCAAGGCATACAAATTTTTTGGTTTCACAGTGCATATAAAAGTTATGCTTATACTATACTGTAGGCTATTAAGTTTATTATATATATATACATATATATACACACACACATAGACAATATATATAATGCAATGGCACTGTGTCTAAAAAAAAGTACATACCTTAATTAAAAGGTACTTTATTGTTAAAAAATGCTAACCCTCATCTGAGCCTTTAGTGAGTCAATCTCTTTGCATTAGTAATCAAAGTACACTGATCACAGATCACGATAACAAATATAATAATAATGAAAATGTTTGAAATATTGCAAGAATTACCAAAATGTGACACAGAGACACAGAGTGAACAAATGCTGCTGGGAAAATGGTGCTGATAGATTTGTGTGATGCAAGGTTGCCACAAACCTTCAATTTGTAAAAAATTCAGTACCAGTGAAGCACAAAAGTGAAGCCCAGTTAATATGAGGTCTTCCTGTATTGTGCTTGAGTAAGAACACATCCTTTTAGAAAATATGATCTGAAGTATTTACAGGGAAAAGGGCATAACATCTCCAACTTAGTCCTGAAGAGTTCAGAAAAAATATATATATATATAATACATCTTCATACGGAAAAAGAGAGATAAGCAAATGAGGCAAATCATAAACAATTAACAAAGGCAAATCTGGGCAAAGGGTATGTGGGAGTGCCTTGTACTATATTTGAAACTCTTCTGTAAGTTTTAGATTATTTCAAAATAAAAGGTGACATATTACAGCAAAGAAAAGATTTCCCTAAACACACCCTAAACTCCCTGGAGATTGAAAATTCTCAGCCTGGCAGAGTCCAGACGAACCGTGTGGTATACGGGCCGATGTGCTGTGATGTTATTTCTCTTCGAGGAAACTGCTACTGCTCAGTGGTTTTGAGAACTGACTGGGGTTTGGAGGGAGAGAACCCTAATTGTAACAGGTGCTACATGATCCTGATACCTCACACTCACCATTTCTCCCAGCCTCGCCTCCTCCATCCCCGACCCCAACTGTTATTTGTGGACAAAAATACTTTTGGCTGCTGTTTCAGTAAACAAAGAGTGGTGCCCGCCATCAAGCCAGCAGCCGACCCCAGTGGTGAGTCCTGAGGAGCACTCAGGATGGAGAAAAAAAGGATGCTGGCCCTAGATAATCAACATGTAAATCAAAGGAATAATTTCAATGAGTCCAGACTCCTGCATCTTCCCATACATAGAAAAGCATTAAAATCATTAACTTGAGATGTCTGTTTTTTATGATTAGTAGTAATCTTTTGATGTGTGACTTTTTTTTTTTCTCAGCAAAAACTCCTATATATCACGGCACCTCCCTTACCTCTTCAGAACAGCCCCTCAGAGCTACCTGAGGGGCTGTCTCCTGGGCTACAGTCCTCAGTAAGGTCCCCGAATAAAACAATTCTCAGCTTTTAGGTTGTGCGACTTTTTTTCAGTCGACACATCACAAGAAAAAGAAAAAACTATGTGTGGTGATGGATGTTAATTAGATTTACTGTTGCGGAACCTCCCTGGCGGTCCAGTGGTTAAGACTCCGCGTTTCCAATGCAAGGGGTGCGGGTTCAATCCCTGGTAGGGGAACTAAGATCCCACATGCCGTGTGACATGGTCAAAAAAAAGGATTTATTGTCATGACTACTGTACAACATATACACATATCAAATCACTGTGCTGTACACCTGAAACTAATACAATGTTTATGTCAATTACATCTCAATTTTTTTTTAAAGAGAAAAAACATCTCATTTTTAAAAAATAGAGAGCCTGGAAAGACAGGACAAAGAGGTGCCCTACGGGACTGGTCTTTCAGAAGAAACAGCTCTGGAAAACTGTACCTAACAACAAGACGCTGAACTAAAGAATTACAAGTTTTCTTGGGTAGAACCTGAGCTCCAAGAGTTAGCTGACTATAAAGCTTGACGCCCCGGGATGAAAGGCCCTCACTTCCCAGGATCAGAGGTGAAGAAACTGTTCCATGTTGGCCTTCTCGATAAAAGGAAAACTGGACACGCTAAGAAGGGCAGAGTGGAGGCTGGAGAAGGAACTTCCCTTTGCAGCTGCCCTGAGCATTCATTTTGCTAGGATGGGATGATCCAATTCCATCTGGGGAGAAATGATAGTTCCATTCTAATTAATTCAGGCATTATGGCAACTGATAAGAGTGAAAATAGAATATTTTTCTTGATATTTAAAATGTAAGCTTTGAAGCAGCTATATGAAAGACTTGTGAGCCAGGACTAAATCAGCCACATTAATTTTTCTTTTTTTTTTTACTTTATTTTTTTTCCGTCTCTGCAAATATTTAACTCTTGGCAAAACTGAAAACTCACTCTTCACTGGTGCCTGAGAAATATAACACTGGAAAGGAAAAGGACGAAAATAATATGGAATGAAATGCATGACATGTACTGG
Source organism: Hyperoodon ampullatus (assembly GCF_949752795.1). Classification (NCBI taxonomy): domain Eukaryota; kingdom Metazoa; phylum Chordata; class Mammalia; order Artiodactyla; family Ziphiidae; genus Hyperoodon; species Hyperoodon ampullatus. The sequence continues at coordinate 15,647,367 of NC_136918.1, forward strand.
GAAGCAAACTTCAAATGAAACTTCCATTTATGGCTTAGTCAAAAACATATGGAGATGCAAGCTGAAAACCAGAGCTAGTGGGAAAGCTAGGTGCCTGGCTAAAAATACACTTTTTGTGGCAACCTTAAATCATTTTTTTGTAAAAGAAAGTAGCAGCCCAAACAAATCCTCCCCAACACACACAGTGGACCTGCAGACAATTACTTACTTAGTTCAATGAAAGTAAACCAGGTCAAAATTGTACTTTTTGAAAGGAATTCTCATACTTTCCTAACAAATTAACATTCCGAAGAAACTGGAAAAAATGAGGAAATTAAGGAAGGCACAAAAATTTATGTACAAGAATATTTACTGCAATATCACTTATAATAATAAAAAATAGAACCAATCTATATGTCCCTCAATAAAAGAACTGGTTAAATAAATTATGGTAGAGTCACACAATGGCATACTGTACAGTCATTAACATGACGTAATGGTATATAGAAAGAAATATGCCCAAATCCATTCATAACTTAAATACATGTATAAACTAAACAATGAGAATCTAGCTTGTACCTATCAGAATTATAAAGACTAAAATGTTTGATAATGAACATTATTGGCCAGAGTAAGAATAATATTGGCCAGGGAGAAAGAAACACTTTAATACACTGTTGGCAGGAGTGTAAATTGGTATAACGTTTTTGGAGGGAAATGGAACATCTATTACAACTTTAAATGCACATAACCTTTGACCCAGGAATTCCACCTCTGCAAAATTATCCTATACATAAACAGCATACGGCACAAGGATTTACATACAGGGACGCACATTGTGGCATTGTTTAATAATAGCAAACAATCAGCAAAGAACCTAAATATCCAGCCTAGGGGACGGTTGAATAATTACGGTTCATCAGTAGAATGGAATATTATTTACTGCTAAAAGAGAATAAATACATCTATAAGTGCTAATTTAGGAAGCTCTCTAAGATATGTTAAGTTTTAAAAAGGCACATACATCCAACCACACGTATGTATGTAGAGTATTTCTGGAATACAGATGGGCCTCTGTATCTGCGGGTTCCACATCCACGGATGCAACCAACTGTGGATAGAAACTGAATCTGCAGAAGCGGAACCACGGATACGGACGGCAGACTGCACTGCGCCATTTTATGCAAGGGACTTGAGCATCCTCAGATTTTGGATTTTCCCCCGTGGTAACCAGGGGAAGAGGGAAGACTGTACTGAGGAAGCTGGTAGTAGTGGTTTCCCTGGGGAGAAGAGAAGGGCAGGGGGTCCTGGTGTGAAGGAGACTTACTTCTCTTGAATGTTCTTTAGGACTGTTTGAATATTTCACCACGTTTGTGTTACTTTTCCAATAAAAACAGCTAATCAAAAAATATCTATTGAAACAGAAAGATGCTCATGATACATTAAGTGAAAAAAGCAGGCTACAAAAAAGAACGTAGAGGATTCTCCAACCTCTTTTGTTTACATTTGTATTGAAAAAAGACAAATAGGAGACAATGTTAGTGTGATTTTGAATGGTCAGATTACAGTGTTTTTTATTTTCTCATTTTTTGCTGATCAGTATTGTCTACAATGACCAAGTAGTAATTATATAACATGGGAGGAAAATAACATTCTTGAATCTTGCTGCCTCAAATATGTTTTCGAATCTTAATTTTTCCTGCATTTTGTTTTTTTTAAAAAACCAGGGAGATGGCTGATCTTCCTCTCTTCAGTGCACTTAATGAGAAAAGACCATGAAGGCTTTTGTTTTCCTGGCTTCTCTTATGGTATTATTTTGCTGACTTCATCACAGAGAATTATCCAGAGTCAAGCGTGGCAGAACAGCTGTTCCTGACCACCAGCAACTGCAAAACACCCCGGGAATAAATTTAGACTTCCAGAAAGGAAGAAGAAATCAATCTTGCAGTTGATACAGGGTGGGAGAGGTGATGATCAGGTGGGGACAACATCACCAGGGGCCCCAAAGAGGAGATCAAAGAAAAGTGTCCAAATGTCACTCAACACTTACCAATTTGGAACAAGTGGCCGAATGACAAGCCATCCCAGAATCCCTCTGCCTAAAACTATAACTGGGCAACATTCTCTCCACAGCAAGGAAGTTCCTGGGGACAAACTACTGGAAGTCAGCCAGCAGATAGTACTAAAACTGTCCCAATTATTTTTAAAACTCTCGAAACAGAGGCCCGCAACTTAGTGAAGAGATTAGACTCCATTAAAAATAAATAAGTAAATGAAGGTCGTGCCCACAAAGAAGGGACTAAGGAAAAGCTTGACCTGACCTTTACCTCTTTCCTAAGAGACTCTGTGCTTCTTTGGGGTATGGGGTGCCCCTCCAGAATTTTTCAGGGCTTTAAGCTTGCAGAGGCCTGATTCTTTGGTCAGCTCTCAGCTAGCAAAGTTCAAGATGGGCTTATACACTGACCCTATGAATTTAGACAAGCACACTTCAATAATCTAGATGCCAAACTGCAACGTCTCCCCTAGTTTTTGAAGTTTACTTGGTATGACTGGGGTCTGGAAAGTGGCTTCAGCATTCATATACCCAAAGCTCATGTGTGCACTGACACCAAGTGCCAAAGTGACAAATGCCAATGTCACCATAAATGTCTATTTCAGGCAAAAATCACAGTTAAAAGTTGGTGAAATAAGTCAGACAGAGAAAGATAAATATTATATGTTATCACTTATACGTGGAATCTACAAAATAAAACAAATGAATGTATATAACAAAACAGAAACAGGACTCGCAGATACAGAGAACAAACAGTGGGGAGAGGGAAGCGGGTACGGGCAAGATAGGGGTAGGGGATTAAAAAGTACAAACGACTATGTATACAATATATAAGCAACAAAGATGTACTGTACAACACAGGGAATAGAGCCAATATTTTAAAATAACTATAAATGGAGTATAATCTTTAAAAATTGTGAATAACTATGTTGTACACCTGAAACTTAGACAATATTATACATCAACTACACCTCAATTTAAAAAAAAGAAGTTGGTGAGCACACTCGGCGTTCTTTTCAGGTAACTCAAGTTAAAGACTGGATCTCTGAGTGTGTTTTTGCCAGTTGTTCTGATGGCAGTTTCCAATCTCTGTGCTAAGGCACAGAGTTCCATGGTTGTTCCTGCCCTTGGCTGGTGACCAGAGGTATCTGAGCACTTGAAAACAGGGCCCATTCCTAGACTCCACCCTACATGGTCTGAGACAGGATTTCGCAGGGGTGGGGTCTAGGCAGTATTTCTCCCAGCAGCTGCCCGTGACTGTTCTTTGGGGAGCAATCAGGCTCCAACTGGACTCTGAAGATGTATGTGTAACAAATGTCCCAAGGAATCTGACCTGTGCTAGACCTGGGCCTCCACTTGAAGAGACACGGATCTTAGAGACCAGGGAGTGACTTGTTTGCCACAGGTAGACTCGGCTGCAGAAGCTTTACGATTCATGGTTCTGTCTCTATTGCACACCGGGGTCTAGAGCCTTCTTCCCTACACCCCATCCTCCTCTCCCACCATAAAAAGCTCAAGACACCAACCAAATGGTTCTTCTTTTTTTTTTTTTCTTTTGGCTATTATAAAATGAATATCACCATATTACAGAGAAAATTAAGGGGATCACCCCCAATTCAAAAGCCTTACTATAATCACTATGAACATCTAAAAGTACATAATTGATTTACTCAATACATTTATTCTACTAAGTGGTGCACCTGTGATGCACTTGGCCATGGGCTAGAAATACACAGGTGGAGCGCATTGTCTTGTGGGAAAAGAAAATCTAAACAAAGTCTTTTTTAAAAGACAAAATTATAATCATAGTATAAACAATTTTGCCTGCTTTAGCAAATCAGACTGATACAATAAAGTTTTCCATGTGCCATATAGTCCTATAACTATTATTAGTTACAAATATATTTATTTTCATATTGCAGGCATTTAATGGGGGGGAAGCATCTTTGTGTACAGTTTTCCAAAGTGTTCATCTAGCAACTACTTGGGAATTTTACCTTGGGGGATATTTTCTTTGGAAAATTTTGGCATCAAACATTTTTCATGGCTCTTAAAACTTCTTATCAAAGAGGAGATTTGCTACCTAAATTTCTAAATTTTGTGTAATAAAATCTATAAGTCTTCATCATGTAATCTTAATGCATATGCAGATGAACGAATACTGATATAGATGAGAGATTCAAGAAAACACAAGGTTCATTTCTTTATCGACTATTACGTACCACTTTATTGCACAAGAAGAATTGAATCAGTTGACTTAATTATTTGTGTTTGGTCCCCATTTCACATAATCTTTAAAAACCTTAAAAGGTAGGAACTGTAATGAATCTCCTTTAGGAAACGCTGAAGAGTGGTCTTCAATAATGCCGACAGACTAAATTCTGACAATTGATGGATTCCTCCAAATCTCTCTAAGAAAATAATATTGATTTTCTACAGCATTTAGAAAACTGCTCTCTCATTTTTTAATCAAGAAAAAACAAAAAACATTGTAACCAGAACCTCTTCCCCTTTCCCTGTGCCCACCAGTCTTCCTTCCCTTCCGTAAAGACCCACTTCCCACCACAGCACTCTTACCAGCGCCCCATCACCGCCACCCTCCCCCTTAAGGGTGGAGGTTTTTCAGTTGTCTTTGGGTTTGTGTGTGTATGTGCTTGTGTGCGTTAGGCTAATTCATGCTGCGGAAACCGCAAAGTTCAAAAAGTAGTGAGAACATCAGAACTGGAAAAATCACAGTAGCCAGATGTGTCTGCCATAAACTCATGACATAAATTTGATTAGAAGAAAACTACTGGAAAAAGACAAAAATAAGATAGCCTAGGTATAAATCTAACTTTCAGCAAACTTTCAGGATACCTCTCTACATGCTTTCAGCAACACTAGGCTGCGGTGTCCCTTAGCTATTTTATTTGCTTTTGATAAAATGTCTTCAAGTGCCTTTGTACACTTCCTAGAGGGACAAAGGAGCCAACTTTGCAAACTGAGCAGAGACTAGATTTTCCATCTTGTCTTGAAAAGCATACCCTGCAAAAAAAAAAAAAAGAAAGCAAGCAAGAAAACCACACATGTGTTTACAATTTGAAATACAGATCAAGATAGACCTGGAGGACAGACTCTGGCCTGGTGGATGGCACATCTTCAAAGGGGGAGTGTGTGATATTTTAAAAATTCCTATAGCATTAAAAATACACTCTGGCTGCACTTTACCAGTGGTTTCTGAACTGGCTAGGGCTGGCAGTCTGGTGAAGTTGTTATACAGTCTTTATTTTTCCTGTCCTGTCTGGGAGGATACTGGCACCCCAGGTCAGGGCCTCCTTCCAACAAGGAGGTCCATCAATGTGTGACAGGAGGCCAGCACACCATGGTTGATGATCACTAGGGTTATCACCAAAAAAGGCAAAACTGCCTGTCACTTTCTCTCTGCAAAGACATTTTAAAATACGGGGAGATTTTAAGTTACTGTACGAGTTCAGTCCTCGTGTGCTGAGAGATAGGAAGACCTTGACACCATCACACTTGCAGAGGGAGAAGGTTCTTCATATGGGGCTCGAAGGGAACCGGCCCTTCCCAAACTGCCTCTGCTCATGAACGAGCCCGGGCTCCAGCGTGTTTCTCACAGTCGCTGCCTGGGGTTCAAGATTAGTTTCGCAACGTGTAAGCAAAAGTGTCCAAAAGATCAAAGCTGCAGGAACTGAGGGTGGCTTTTCCTGAGGGAGAAGGAAGAGGATGGCTTTCTATCGCACACACCACAGGCTCTTCCTCTGGCTACACGGGCCAGAAAAGTGAGGAAAAAACAGGCTACTAGCTCATAATAATTGTTACAGCAACATATTTATTGGGGAGCTTTCTCTATGCCAGGTACCAAGGCATGGAATATCTAAATACTCAAAACTTTTATGGGGAAGAGCCTATCATTATCACCATATTACAGATAAGGAAAAGGAGACTCAGGTTAGATAACAAACGACACTAGTAAATGTCTAACCCAAGAGAAACTCAGTTCTGACTCCAAGTCTTCCCATTAACCACTACACAAAGAGGTCCCTGCCCTCCACATCACCCGCATTACCGCCCTAACAACCTAACTGGTTTCCTTAGCAGGTTCCATTTGCCCCGAGCCCATTGTTTTATATATTATAATATGGCCTGTGTAGAGTCCTTTTTTTTTTCCTGTTTGTTTCATTTTTCCCCCCTCCTTCAATAAAATTTAGTGGCTATTAAAAGTAATTAATCATACCAACAACCCACTTAAAAGATAGGAGATCCTCCCTGGTTTGTGTCATGAAAAAAAATCAACTTTCACACATATAGTAGTTTCCCCCCTTCACCGTGTTACATAACAGTGAGGATTTCAAACAAGTGGTCAGCCCCCAAGTGATATGGCCTCCACCCAGTGGTAATCTCTCCTCTTCGCTATCTAAAGTTCTCCAAAGCCTTCCTTTCTTCTTCCATTCACTGGGTATCTCTGGGGACTCAGACGCAAAGGGGACCAATCTGCTCAAACAGAATCAAATTGGATAAAACCTGACAGACAGCCTGATTTGGTAAATACAAAAACAAAAATTTCAGTTAAAAATCACACCAAGCTGGAGAGGGCTATTTGAAATAACCCCTTGAGAGTCTGTTTCGTTTTACTTCAGCATTTGAAAAGAGAGTGAGTTTAGATACACAGCCAATCTGCCATCCTACCAAGAGACAGATGCCTTTTCACCGGATTCTGAGGCAGCCTGACAAAAGTATGCTCACAAAGTCACTCACAAAATGACTTTCACAAAGTCACTCACTCCAGGATGCCTTTGAGTGATGGATCTCTTCTCTCCCAATTAAAATATGGGTTGCCTTACAACCCACATTTCAGGAATAGAGCTACTGAAAAAATAAGATATCCACTGACAAGAAGTTTCTGGGCAGGGGGGACTGAAACATTTCCACCAGGGGGCGCTATCCTCACTGAAAGTAAAAAATACAGAGTTCCTAATTTAAAGCGCTTTGCACACTAACCAGCCTAAAATAAATATTTTTTTGAGAGCTTTTAAGATGAACAATGAAATTGTCTTCAAATCTAACATTCTATAGTTAAGTAAAACATAAAACTTTGCTTTCCACAAAGAACAATGATGACATAACATTTCATTACGTGCCAGGCATGGATCTGTGCACTTTACTTATAAACTTATACAACCTCCTCACACTATAAATATAATCCTCATTTTACATATGGAGAAACTGAGGCACAATTAAGTGACTTAACAGTCACCAATAGGCAGAGCTGAGATTCAAAGTCTGACAGTCCGACTCCCAAGTCCATCACTAACACACAGAAAAACACGGAATCACAATATAAGGAGATTTATTGCTGAATGTGTTTTGCTATGTCACTGATTATATCATAGTTCCAGAAATACATAAAATTAGCTTGTTACTAATTCTATCACCTGACAGTAATGTGCATTGCATTTTGACATCATTTTCACTTGTACATAAATACCTATCAGTGAAGGGGACACATCACTTAAGTTCACTTTATTTGTCAGATGTATGCCATTGAAAAGACCAAAATTCTAGATTTAAGAAGAAGTGGGAGGAGGAGAAGGATCTTCTCTGGTTAAAAGGTAAAAAGAAAAAAAATGCAGTTGATGTAAAACCGACATAGAAGTTTTGAATCATATTCCAAATACTGACTTTATATATATATGTTTACATATATATGCTAATGTATGACGTAGGTATAATATATGTAAACACAGATGTACACCTATTATTTCTAAAATAATGAAAATAAAATACCACATACTAAACCTCAAAAGAAAAAAAGTAGAAAGATCTGCTCTTTCTATTTTTAAAGGTTGATAATTAAGAGTATAAACTACAGGCAGAGCTATAGCTTAAAATAAAATACTCTGAGTAAATCATTTATTATTAGGACCATATTGTGACTCTCTAAATTACCCCCAGTCTTTGGAGCTTACTTTGCATTCCCCGTTATATTTCAAAACTTGGGACACATCTGTGATTCTCGAGAGGCTAGCAACACATTTTGTAATGGGCAAATATTCAAATATTATTGGAAAAACCCCAGAATGTGTGTCTTGAGAAATTTACTGCCCCGATTTATTAGAAATCTGGAAAAAGGTATTTTATTCAGCCACAGGTAAACTAGTTTCAGACATTCAGATTACAATTTCTTTAGATAAACTTTACCAGCAATGGGGCTTTTAGTGCGTGGGGGGATGGGGAGGGCAGACTCACATGTGCCTTCAGTATTAAGCTTTTAGCATTCAAGGTCCTTCAAATTTAGTCCACTTCCTACTCGTTGTGCAATTTTGTAAAATTAAGGAAAGTACATGAAAGAGCACAAACAAGGATCTTCACTCTGATACTGGGTGCACTAACAACACACTAAACCCAAATACCCATCAGATGGAGGCTAGTTAAATAATTATAGCATATCAACATGTTGGACTACTGGGCAATTAAAAAAAAAATGAGGCAGCTTTGTGTATACGGATATAGAAGTAGGAAAAAAGCAAGGTGCAGGATGGGAGGGAGACGCAAGAGGGAGGGCATATGGGGATATATGTATACATATAGCTGATTCACTTTGTTATACAGCAGAAACTAACACACCATTGTAAAGCAATTATACTCCAATAAAGATGTTAATAAATAAATAAATATATATATTATGAGCAAAAAACAAAAAAAGGCAAGGTGTAGAACAGTGGGTATAACGTGCTAGCAATTTATGTGAAGAAACATACATGTAACTGGAAACTCTGATTGACTCCAGGCAACATACAAGGGACTGAGGCATGGGTATCAGAGGAAGACTTACTTTTTGAACACCCCTTTGAAAAAAGTGTTTGACGTTTTTTAAGCAGGTCCATGAAAGATCCTTTCCAATTATAATCGATTATAAAGTTAACATGAATAATTTAATAATCAGCTTTTAGAACTCTTAATAAAAATTAAATGGCTAAAGAAACCCTAGTCTAATGCTACCTAAAAATTAAATAAATTAATAAAAATTAAATGGCTAAAGAAACGAGTCTAATGCTACCTAACTTGTGGTTTCTTTGCTACACTCGCATCTGCTTTCTACTCGAGCTCTTATATACTGGGGACAAGTGACTCACGGGAAGCTTTGGTTTACCACTGCTCGTAGAAGCAGTGGCACCATTTTCCTTGATCTACGCTTTAGATACGAAACACAACAGAGGTTGTTCTGAGTCGTTTGCTTTTTGTATATACTTTACATCTGCAAGCTTTAAAATGGTAGATCCAGACTTCCTGGAAGAAGGGACAATATATTTACTTGAATATACTGACTCAGGTCTCCTTGAGTCCACACTCACCATGGCTAAGCCACAGTTATAAAGGAAGGGTGTCCAGGAAACTGCTTCCATTTTTATCCTGTTCATTCCTGAAAATCCAACAGGAGATTCTTTTCATTCTCTAAAATTCTGTTCTGTGTATAAAGCAGTATCTGGATATCTGATCTTCAATGGAAACATTACCTGAAAATGGCACCATCTTTTTAAAAACTTCAAAGTTGGCCCTCTTATGTTTAGCCTTTGTGGGTGGGAGAGAATGACTAACAACAAAAGCTGATTGGTTCTGCTGCAGGAGTGTGTTCATTCACATCTGATTCTCTCCAGTGGGCAGAATTGTATTTCTTCTGAAGTAAAGGCAATTAGCAGAAACGAATCTCAAGTTTAAAATCACACTTATTCAAATGAAGTGAAATGTGAGCCGTCCTATCCTAGGGCAGGTGTGGGGAGAAGCCACCTGCAGATTACGTAAGGGTTGAATGCATTCCCCAACCTCAGTTCCAACTCTGGCTCTACTAGCCCACACGCTCGGACTTGGGAACGTTTCTGCATCTATAAAATGGGAATACTGTCACTTCTTGTAGGGTTGTTGTGAGGATTGAATGAGATAAGGCAAGAAAACACCTAGTCTGGTGTTAATCACACATTGTTGGGGGGCGGGGCGGAGCAAAGAGATTTGAGGCCAGAACTGTACACTCTGGCAGTCTTCAGGGACCAGATTCACAGAAAGGGGCTAAGGGCCCTTCTTGCCTTGGTCTGGATGAAGACAGGAGGCCTAAGTGAGTTTTCAAAGAGCTTCAATAAATGCAACTGGAGGGGATGCTGGAGCTGTAGTGTAAACCCTGGTAGCAGTGTCATGAACTGTGTAGCCAAGAGGCCAAGAAAAGAAAGCAAGGGCATGGGCTTCCCTGGTGGCGCAGTGGTTGAGAGTCCGCCTGCCGATGCAGGGGACGTGGGTTCGTGCCCCGGTCCGGGAGGATCCCACATGCCGCGGAGTGTATAGGCCCATGAGCCATGGCCGCTGAGCCTGCACGTCCAGAGCCTGTGCTCCGCCACGGGAGAGGCCACAACAGTGAGAGGCCCATGTACAGCAAAAAAAAAAAAAAAAAAAAAAGAAGGCAAGGGCAGTGAAAGGGTAATGCAGCCGAGAGGGAGGAGAAGATACTGTCTGGGCGCGTGAGTAGGCACTGAGGCAACCAGAGCTGCTTCTGAGCTCTAGAGGCCCTCGGTTGAATGCTTGTTTATCCAGCTCCGGTCAAAGCTTACCGAGATTCGGCTGAGACACGGCCATGGACCTCTGGGGCGCTGGTGTGGAAGTGGCAGCTGGGTGGAGGTTCATATGATTCAGGGGCTGATTCATCGCCTTCCTAGGGTCTTGCCATGTGGTGATTTTTTCTATGTGACTAAAAGAAGGAAAACAATTATCTCTTTCATTGTTAGCGTTATCAGTATCATCATCACCAGTCACAACACAACAGTTAAATGATGCTGGCTCTTCTTCCCTTAGGATCTGCTTATACGAGGTTGACACATTGTTTGTTTTCAGCCAAGGTCAGGCTTGCCCACTTACCCTCCATTCAAGTTGGGCCACGTTGGGGATTTTGCAGGGGACTCTCTGAACATAAGTCCATGACTTAGCTGACCAGCTGCCCCTATGTGCAAACACCCTCTTAAGGATTTTCTGCCTTTCCAGGGATGGACAAGCCCCAGCGTTCCTCCCCACGGCCCAAGGAGCCTACGTTCTCCAACGCCCTGTGCTCACTGCCATCCAAGCACTGGGATACCCCAGTGCAAACTCCTCTCCCAAAGCTGGACCCTGCGCTCCTGCCCGCCAGCCCTCCCACACTCTCCCAGCTCATGTAACTGACATAATGAGGATGGCTCCACCTGTCCTCAGCCAAAGACAGGGACCTTGAAACCAAACTCATAAACATCACATTGCTGAGCTCTTACAAAGGGTAAGACACTGTGAGGTCCACATAGGTCATACATAAAACCCCAAGAAGTTTATGTTCTACCATGCAAGGTACCAACTGTGTAGCTGGAGAACAGGGTAGGAAATAAGTGTAGGAAGTGCCAGATTATGGAGAAACCCAGATACTGAGGCATAAAGGTTTCTGAGGGAGGAGACGTGATTAGCCTTTTGGTCATATACAGTTTCCAGGGTTTGTTATTACAACTTAATCTCAGAGAAACTAGCATGACATCAGCTTCTACCCAGACTTTCCAATGTGTCCTTAGAAAGATGGATGGGGGACTTCCCTGGTGGTCCAGTGGTTACGACTCTGCGCTTCCACTGCAGGGGGCACGGGTTCGATCCCTGGTCGGGGGACTACGATCCCACATGCCTCGCGGAGCAACCAAAAAGAAAAAAAAAAAAAAGATGGATGGGACATCTAGCTTTGTCTGCCTCTCTCCAGACCACATCTTAAGTCACTTCTGGTGCCTTAAAGACCCTGTGCCACTCCATAAACTCTTTTTGAGAGTTTATTACATTTTTCTTTTAAAGATAAGCATATTCATTTGGTGCCACAATTCTTGTTTTATGAACTGTATCAGAGATCTTTCTGTATTTATCAAGGACAACGAACTTTGATAGCAGAAGCTGAATGTCAGTCCTTTGTCCCAAGCCTTGTAACTAGGTTGTCTCTCCCAAACCAAAGGGCAATGTCAACCCCACACACTATAGACCTTTCTGGATCCACGTGAAAAGGAGAGAGATTGCTCCTTTCAAACACACCTTGCTTTTGAATAACAATGGCTTCCTTTGAACCCTTAGCTTAGGAAACCACTATTAGTATCATTAGGCTAAATCCTAAATCAGTGCAATCTCCTGCACTGGAGTTGTATTTATCTTTTATTTTGCTTCTGTTTCCTCACATCTGAATACTGCCACTGCTAAAATTCTTCTTCAGATTTCTTCATCCCAGACTGGAAGTTATTGCCATGGGGAGCTCATTCATTGCCTTGAGTGAAAACTTGGATGTTTTCCCAAGAAGGCCTTTAAAATGAGTATGATTTAGAAAAAAAAAAAAAAAAAAAGTCAGCTTCCATAAAGGAGGCAAAATTAAGTTTAACTGTTGAGTTTCATACTATAGGAGCCATCAGTGGTCTTTAAAAAATAATCAAAAATAAACTGGGGGGAATAAAAATTAAAAACCAAGACGATTTTGTTAAGAAAAACACAAACGGGGCGGGGGATGGGTAGGGGGCTGAACTACAGAGATGAAAGTCAATTACCCAAGCCTAAAGGAAGAAACAACAGTCTTAGTTACACCTTCAAGTTTAATAATTGTAATTCTGTTCAAAGCTTGCATAAAATCCTTTGTCAACTTTTGGTCTTGTGAAGACTCATAGCCAGCCTCAGGGGGTCTGTCACAGGCCTTCCAAGTGAGGAAACAATTGATGAGGATGTCAAAATTAAGTAAGCTCCCTTTAGCAAAGTAATTAGAGTTAAGAAACCCTTTGACTAACTATTCCTTCAGGACTCTTACTACTAAAACGTGGTTTCCCAAGGTAGGCGCGTCCTACAGAAATACTTTCCACTGTGGTACCAGGAGGGGAAGTATCCTTCCCTCTTTCGTGAGCCTTTCTTAGAACCTCTGGCACCATGGATATTGATACTGTGGTAGAAGCAGCATGAGCGCAGCCCCGGTGAGACGCAGCGACATACACCGTACGGTGTGGAAGACATTTAAGGACGCTGCTGTGTACAGACGTTCAGCTATCTGTCAGTGGTCGGAATTATACAGGAACCGCAATGATGCATTCCCAAATGCCAGTCCCCCACCCTCCCTCCCATTCTGAACAAGCGGGCTGGGATTCCCAAATCTGGGGAGAGCAGAAAGGCCCGCACCCAAAGTGGTAGAGGAGCCCAGCTTGCCTGAGGACTGCCACCACGGCTGGCGAGCCTCCATCCCCTGGGACAGAGGTGAGGGCTTTCTGGGGGGACACTCTGGCCCTCATCCCGATAGATCCCACCCCAAAGATGCACACCTCAGCCGCGGCTTCAAGCCCCAGAACTCCCCCAGGACCGTGGGAGTCTCCGCAGCCCACCCTTCAAACTTCACACCCAGCCAGCGCTTTTAAAGGAGTTTTGTTCCCAGCGGATTTGTTAATTAAAAGTGTCACTCACTGTATTCCCCAAAGACTTGAGTACAAGAGGGAGCCTTTCATACATGAGCAGTTCTCATTGCTCTGAAACAACTCTGAGAAGAAAACCACTCCAACTCCCAGCCTCTGCACATCCATCGACCCCGCGGCAGCTTTGCTCTAAAGCTCAGTCTATGTGATGCCCAGGGCGGCTCCTGGTCTGAATGCCAACAGCAAGGGCACTGCTCACAAGAACTTAATCCACTGCTCATGATTTGATTTGAAAACTAAATTCTCTTATTGTTCAAATCACTTAGCTCCCTTCACCCCATTCCCAAACGTCGGATAAACCACCCGCTATTCCATACTGGTGTCTCATCTCTGCTCCTTCTCTGAGCTACTGAGTCACTTCCTTTCCTGTATTTCTCAGTGCAGCCTTACTGTTTGCCAGGACCCACAGTTTAGCTGGATTAATCCCCACTAACCTACTACTCCCACCCCTCCCTGAGGTCACTCCCTTAAAGAGTCCACTTCAAGAAAATGTCTAAGGGGAAAAAAAAATCGATAGAAAGAAAGGAAGGAGGGAGGGAAGGAAGGAAGAAAAAGTCTCTGCTATTTTAAAAGTCTAGTTTCTCTTAAAAATTTATAGATTTATCTATACTTACATATGTATATTCAATCTGCCTATTAGTGTGTATTCTATGATCACACATTCTATACAGTTTTCATATGAAAATGGAACAAAAAAAGAAAATAAATACCAAGTATTTATGGTGATATATGCAAGTAATATGTTCACTGGAGCTTTTTTCCCCCTTACCTAAACTCTTCTGTACTTCCCAGTTTTTAACAGTGATAATGTATTGTTTTCATAACAAGCAAAAACAAAAACACTCATCAAGGTGCAAAAAGACAAAAAGGAAAATGATGCATGGTTATGCAGGTCATAGGTACTAAAAAGTTATTGGAGATAAACTACAGATGGGGCTCCTATTTTTGAGTGGCCAAAGTACGAAGGGAAATGGATTCAATTACATGGCCCCATGCTTTTTATAAAGAAAAATGAATGACAGTTTCTAAGAGAAAGAAAAACTCTTCTTGACACACACACACACACACACACACACACACAATTTTCCTGGACTTAAAAAATGTCTGGGGCTTCCCTGGTGGCGCAGTGGTTGAGAGTCCGCCTGCCGATGCAGGGGACACGGGTTCGTGCCCCGGTCCAGGAAGATCCCACATGCCGCGGAGTGGCTGGGCCCGTGAGCCATGGCCGCTGAGCCTGAGCGTCCGGAGCCTGTGCTCCGCAACGGGAGAGGCCACAGCAGTGAGAGGCCCGCGCACCGCAAAACAAAACAAAAAAAGTCTGCAAGGGTTTCACATGGAGGCCTGGGGTGGTGTGCAGTGGAAACGGTACCTGAAAGAAAGATAATCAGGCCCCCTCTTCCTTTGGGGGCCCCGTTGGCCACTACTTCGCATACCGCCTTTCTTCACAGTCTCATAAAGGACAAACCTCCAACCACATCAGGGTCTGTGATGCCCAGGTCGGCAAAGAGCCTCAGCTCTGAGGACCTGCATTTTGCCCAGGGGCAACAAAGGTCAGCATTTCTCTGAGAAGATATTTGGCTGGAAATGGTAGCTTATGGAAAACTGTGCTGTGTTAAATAATTTTTCCTTCTAGAATTAATGTGTTCTTCAATAAAGACACAAGTTGAGAAAGTCATTTTATGTATTAGGAAAATTCTATGTTGGGGGTTAGAATGTCATGGAAATCAGTGGGGAGGGGGCAGCATTACCACCCTCTCCTATCAGCCTGGCCTCTCCCATCAGCCTCCAGGGGATTGTTAATTTAGCTCCCATTTCCACCCTTCCAGCCCCCTACGTGACCTCTCACCGTGATGAGGGCAATGGCCTCCAGGCTTGTTTTCCTCTTGCCCTCCATCCCTTCCCCACCCTCTCTATCTGACAATCCCTTCTTTTTTTTTTTTTTTTTTTGGCCTCTCACTGTTGTGGCCTCTCCCGCTGCGGAGCACAGGCTCTGGATGCGCAGGCTCAGCGGCCATGGCTCACGGGCCCAGCCGCTCCGCGGCATGTGGGATCTTCCCGGACCGGGGCACGAACCCGTATCCCCTGCATCGGCAGGAGGACTCTCAACCACGGCGCCACCAGGGAAGCCCTGACAATCCCTTCTTTAACCCACCTCCAGAGTCATCCCAAGGACAGCTGGGATCCAAGTCACCCCTGGATCCTTAGTCCCCACCCCCCCCACCCCACCCCGGCCATTGACAGCCTACTGGGAGACAGCATGAGGCACTATGGCCTCTGGAAAGACCACAGGCTTGGAGTCACACATACCTGAGTTTTCATGTAGCTCTGACCCTGTGTGACCTACATGGACAAGCCATTTAACCCATCCTAGTCTCAGCACCCATATCCATGAGACGGGTAAAAAAGCCAACAAATGCTCCGGTTCCTTCTTGCAAGGGTGAAAAAGGTCTGCTCTAGGAAACCTGTAACCGCCAAAGCCACCTGCCAATTTCATGACCAGTTCACTGGGCTTCCCCTGCTCACTTCCTCAGCAAATAAATCCACAGAAGGCAGCTCCAGCCTCCAGCCCAAGGGTGGCAACCTCTGGTTCAAGTTTATTCAACAAGTGTGGATTGTGTATCTATTGTGCACGTGCGCTTGGTAGGCATAAAAATGAAAAGCATTTTGTAAATATAAAATCCTGACTGGCAGCAGAACCATGAAAGGCAAAGATAAAATCTTATCTGTAAAAATAAAATCCACCGACTTCTTATAGCCCAGGAAAAGGCCTGGTGTTTTTGGACGAATTGACCCTCCAGTTCATGACCTATTACACTCACTTTATGGAAGGAAGCCACACAACAAAGACTTTCTGAAATAGAGAAGGCCTATGCAATACATTTTGTATTGCTGGAAGCATACAAAGATATAAAAATAGGAATGATTATAAGTGCTTAATTTTGCAAGAATTTAGAGTTCGTAGCAACATAATAAGCTGCTTGCTCATTTCTACGGGCAAAGATTTCATTTCCAAATATAAGTGTTTGGCCTTTTTACTCCTCCTCCTCTCTTAATATATTAGAGTTTCACATTAGTTAGTGTCAGAAATTACTCAGGGTTCCCTACACTCAACAGAGATATTAGGGCAGGACTCAGAAGCAGCGTCCTCTTTTCTACCACCCGGGCCCAGCTAGGTGGTTAAAGAGAACCACACCAAAGAGATGGGAACTTAAAGGCAACCTGGGGTCATAAAACCAAGGTTGACTGGCTCAAAACTCAGTTCACACTCAGTGCTGCTTGGCTTCATCCCCTGGCCAATCCCAGTTTCTCTTTAACCTCTCCCTTCATTCTTTCTTGTTTGGGGGGTGTTAATATTTCTCTTCCAATGGAACATAAGCTCTTTTGGTGATAGATAGGACCCTAGGGGCGGAGCAAGGTGTCCTGCACATTGTAGGCACTTGAAAAACAATACTCCTGCAACCCCCCATAATATTCACAAGACCAGTCGAGGGCAAAAGTAAATTATCTTATTTTTAAAAATCAGACATTAAATTTTTTTTTGACTCACTAGGCCAATTCACCACCCTCTTAATGTTCTAACAAAAGTATATATACACTGAAGATTATGTGCTTAAAAACTGCTAACTGCAATAGCTTTGCAGCTTGCTTGTTGTGAACCAGTTCAATTAAACTCATCAGTGTTAAAAATGAAAACTGACACAGATTTGCATGAGGTTGGTAATTTCCCAGACAGGGCTCGCCAAGTAAACTGGAACCACTGTCAGCAGACAACAAACACTAGGCCAATGTTTAATCCTATACCAGATGGCAAGAAGACTTGCCCAAGACTCACATTAAAGTTTTGAAAATTTTCTGCAATTAGAATTAAAATACAAACACTAAAAGCTGGTTTACTTTTATATTGTATTTCAGGGATAAATGCTGCCTGTGTTTCAATCACATTAAACATGTAGGCAGTGTGCTCTGATTTAAATTTCAAGACCTAGGAAATGACACGTCATATCTTACTCAGACCTTGCATTTCTCTGAGTGGCGCCTTTTGTTGTGCTTTGCTTTCTGCCAGTGATACTTAGCTCTTCCGACTGACACCAGAGGTGGGTCTTAACCACAAGAACAAAGACAGCTGGAATACACACTTACTAATTCTCCCAGCCCCAGAGGCACACTCTTTCTCAGTTCCTCTGCTGTCACCAAACCCAGAGAGAAGTGGGAGCCCCACGGCAGTGGTAGCTCAAAGCCCACGTTTAAACCGGCAACCCGATCTGATTAGTAGCCATGAGTAAATGGTTCCCCTCTGAGTTTAACCCTATCAGCCCAGCTGGTTAATGGGAATTTGGCTTCTGAATACATTGACAATCGGAAATAAAGTGCTGGCTCTCCACCTGGCTGTACAGATCCATAGCTCATGTTTTCTTTTCTTTCTAAAGCCACCACTCTCCCTCCCAAGTTACCATCCTTCCTACTGTCACCCCAACTGATGATTCTTTGTCCCAAAGCAGCTTTCATAGCCCTACAATTAGTTACAATTCTAATTCTGTTCTGCCCAAATCCTAAACATCACCACCTCTTGCTAGTCCGATTCATAAGAATAGAAGATACAAAGAGGTCAAAGTCAGGCTGCAAATGTACCTAGAGGACACATCCATTAGCAAAACGTTCATATCGTTCACAGATTAAGTCCTAAAGCTATAAAGAAGGACTCTCTCATGTCGTACAATAAAGGTGGCTGTTCACACGACAGAAGTGCGTTGGCTGAGAAAGTTCATCCCTCTTTGAAACCACAAGTAATTTATAGTTAAAAGGTTCCGGTCAGATTTTCACTTCGGCAGCTCATCAAACATAGCTGTAGTCTGTGACACAGGACTAATAACTCATATGTAAGTAGGGGATGTTTTAGGATCCTCTCATAAAAGATGATACCAGACCAGAAGCATTATTTTGGTGCACGCTTCCGGTCTCTACCATTCACTGGCCAATTCAAAAAATTTCAGAGTTCTCTGGAATTCCGAATGAATGGCAGGGATTGTATTTTTAACTACCAGGCTCTAATCCTCGACTTCCATCCCAGCAGTGCCAAGAAGTCTCTACTTGATGAAATTAGCAGCAGTAGGAGCCGCAGCAGTGTGAAAGGTCGGCGGGCACTTCCGCCGCGGCCAGCTGTGGGCATCCATCTACGTGAATCCTTTCCACAGAGCATCACCAGCTTTTCTGCAAGTTCATTCCTGAACCTGCTCCGTCCGGGCAGAAGCTGAGTCAGGCAGAGCTGCTGTCAGCCCCGAAGTGCAGAGTGAGCCCACGTGACGCTGTAATATACGTAGTTCCTTCCTGCAGGGGTTTATTTACCAGCGTTTTGTCCCTGGGGCGGGAAAGTAGGGGACACTATGAATACACCACTTCTGGAGAAAGCCTCTTTGGGAAGCGGGTGACTCATGGACACAGCCCCAAGGTGTGACTCACTGACCTCGCCTCGGAGGTTGAGCTATTGTGTGAGGCACCCCGTCATCCCCGCGGAGGTCTCCGACGCCACCCGACCGGGTCAAAGCTGACTTGGTCTCTGCAAACTGGGCCAGCTCTTGCTTCACCTCATTTTTCCTATTCCCAAAAAGAGCAAGAAGAAAAAGGACTGCGTTTCTGTTTGCTGGTTTGCCTTTGGCCAAGCACCCGATTAAAGAACTTCGGCTGTATTGCAATTGTATCATCAACGCTTAGCCTATTTTTTCGCTTTTCATGTGAGGATCAATAATGATATTAAAAGATTTATAAATCACGTTGTTTCTTGTGTTGAAACCGAACAACAATGTAAGAGTTTATTTTACCGCTCTTTATTATTTTATTATTTCCAGGTATCAAGTATAAAATATGTACTTGGTACCTCTTTTCCCACTTTTTCCTTTTTCACAAACAAAAATATGGGATGGGAATGAGGAGAAGTGAAGAAAAGATGAGGTTCCTAGTGAATGGCAAATTCTAGAATTATCAAAGGAAGTGAAAGGCACTCATCCGTTCATTCAGTTCGTTCGACAAGATGCATTTACACTGGCACTGTATCTTCCATGAGGATTCAGTTCCAAAATCAGTTTTGGCAAATGTGGAGTGTGGTGAAAATTACCACTGAAAATCCTTTAAATGGCCCATAATGTACAGTCTGCTAAGCTTTGTGTATATTATAAGGTCTTTCAATAAGTCCAACACAGATGGATCCTTCCAGAGTTAGGACATGGTACTGTTTCTACAGCCAAGCTCCAGATGAAGTGATGCTGTCCCCAAATACTTATGTTGGGATTTGGTAGGTATGGAGAGTTGAATTCATGCCACTTAAATAGGCATATGGTCCTGAATGCCTGCAGTGTCCTTTCCTCTGGGATGGACGGAACAGAAGATGATCTAGCGTGGGCCCTAGGAGCTGGCAATCAGGTGGGTAGTGGCAATGAAATAAAGGGTGGTGTGGAGGTTAACAGAGCACAGCCTCTATTTTTATTGTTATTATAAATGGTCCAGAGCCTGACATTCTGTCTTGATAGCTGCATGTTAGATACGCTCCCCATATCAGCTGCATCTGACATCTGGGAAGCAGCTTTAATCTCGCGATCAGTATTTTAAAGAATTTTTTTTAAACCACCGAGCTACTTTAAGTGCTCAAATACTTTGAAAGTTGTTTTTCCAGGCTTTCTGTGCCCAACACGTGTTTCAACGTGCTGTTTTTCCAGTTGTTTTAAATGGCACATTGACACACAGCTTGTTCTAATGGGGCCAAATGAACTAAATGTCACTTGCCCAAAGAAACAGGGCAAAACGTCCTAAAAACCAAAAATTCTTTTGGGTTAGTCTAGTTTCTCCTCTATTCATGTGGGGGGAGTCAATTCCTTTTTGTTAGTTTGTGGGTTTTTTTTAATTCTGGGAAGAGGGTGAACCACCCTGGGCTCTGGCTGTCAGTCACTTTCTGCACATGTTTGAAAGACAGGACACATGGAACTAGAGAAAAGACTGGCACGAACCCCAACCCCAGTCTGGAGAAAGCCTGGAGGTGCTTTTCACAGCCCGCATCTCATTTCGCAAGAAACGATTTGGAGGATGGAAGACAAAAGAAGGGGGGTTGAGTTAGGCTTCCCAGGCAGAGAGGGGAGAGGGACACTGCAGGCCCTGAAGATAATCACCGGGCAACACTGCTTATGTTTCCTGTCAACTCAGCCCACAATGTCTCTTTACATGTATTTCTTGGCATCTCTGGTTGAAAGCATCACCCAAATGAGGCAGTACTGCAGTAGCTTTGAACTTTGCCTCTGCAATTAACCAGTTAAGAGACCACTGAAACTTTACTTAGCATCTCCAAGCCTCAGTTTCCTCCACTGTAAAACAGGCAGCCTTTCATGAGGTTGTTTTGAATATTTCATCCAATAACAAAAGTAAAACACCCACCCGTGAGTGCCAGACACACATGACACTCTATAAATATTAATTCTTCTTCTTTCTCCCATGAAAATGTATCCCAACTTTTTACAAAGATCTGGGGAATTCAAATGCAAAAAAAAAATCAGCAAACACCCTAGGGTACAATGAACCCAAGAAAATGGGGGAAAATAAGAGTGGACATCCATTCACTGCAAAACCTACAGATTTATTTGATTTCACATAGAGTAGCTAGTTAATAATTGATCTAGAGACAAAAACATTCTCAAAACACAAAAGAACTAGCAAACCACCAGCCTCAGTGGCTCCTTCACTACCACCCCTCCTCCCACCCTGCATTCTAATAATAACAACTCTCAGATCCAGTGTAAGAAAAGGCCAAAGCTGAGATTCTTCTAGTGCCCTCATTAGGCACTTTTAGCGGTGATGAGCATCCCATGTCAGCACGAGGCTTTCAGCCTCATGTATAAAGTAGAAAGGATTTCAGCTTGAAGTGAAAAGCAAAAGACTGAATACTAGAAAAAGAGTATCTAATGGCTTTCCATCCTTCCTAACAGAAATGTTCACGAAGTTTTACACTAATTTAGTTTTTTAATCACTTACAGGGTGACAAGAGTTCACCCCCATAGCTCACCCCAAAATGTAGGGGTACAGATTAGGTACAGAAACGCATGAAGACTTGAAGTTTCTGTGACTCAACAAAATGGAAAACAAATTTAGCCTAAAAAGTACTATAGTTTTATACAAAGCATGTTAATGCAAACTCCAGAGAGAGTTAGCTTTGTACCCACAGGTGGATGTTAATCAAAAATATACTATGGCTTTAATCTTTTGTATTTAACAAAGAACAGAAATATGGATCTGTTTCCATTTTTTATGACTTATTTCCCCATCCAAACCCCACTGTTCTTCACTAAAGTGGCTGGTATTAATTCTTATATTAAAAAACATCTATTTCTGTGTATGTAATTTTAATTTTGATAAGACTTTAAGCTTATAGGAAACTTGTAAGAATATACAAGGTACTGTCACCTACTGATTGACCAACTATCATATTTTTTTCAAAGTTAGTTCTGACTGAAAAGTAGCACTAGAATGATCACCTGTTTTGATATGATCCCTTAGTAATACTTTGGCGGGTCACTTTTCTAACTTTGAAAAGAGGTGAATTTTATTATATAACCTATGCAAGTTATAGAAAGATAGGGGGAAAAAGGCTAAGATATCTGAATAACCAAATTAAGAAACAGAGTGACACCAAGTTTGTTAATATGTAAACAAAAGCAATAAAAATTTGGCAATAATGATGACCCTTAATATCCTTTCACGGAAGGGGAAAACAGACCCCACCCAAGAGGAGGGAACCCCAAGCAGAAGATTCCTTTATTTTTGGAGCTACTGATGGCCATGCCACAGTGTGACAGAAATCAAACATCTATATATCTGAACAGACGAGGGCTGAACAGCTTCTTCACTGTGCCTTTTTACTTAACTGGCAGGGAAATCTTTCAGACTGGGAGGGAGCCACCTTACTTCGGTTCGTTTATTAATTCAATCTCCAAATAAGTTTTCTTAGAAGTGGAGGAAACATGTGTGAACAGCGTTTGAATTCTCAGCCAAATGTCCTTCCAATATCTGGAAGGAATGTTCTACTTGTACAGACATCAATTTTGAAGAAAAAGCTGTAAATATATCAACACCCGCCACATCAACCCTCTGCAGAATGTGTGATTTAAACAAAATAAAGAACACAGCTTCAGGAAAATAGCTTTAAAAATGCTCACCCAAGAACCCACAGCCTCACTAAGGGTCACACTTTCATATTACTAAACTTAACTCGGTAACCTCTTTCTGGAGAGTAGTTTGTCAGCACATTAGAAAACCCTTTAAAAAGCTTTGAACCAGAAACTCCACTTCCACAAAGCTTATACCAAGGACACGGTCAGAGAGATACGGCAGAGATGGCCAGCTGCTTCTGAATATCTGCTCTCCCTAAGTGCTAAGTGTGGCCAAGAGACTAAGTTCTAGACGCTAAACAGAGTGCTGTGTGAAATTCTGGGGAAGTTCTTTAAATGGAAGGGATACATAAGCTTTTCTGCTTTCCACCCTTCTTTCTTCCAGCTTGGAATGTGGACGTGATGGCCAGAGCTACAGCAGCCCTCTTAAATCATGAGGAATGAAAGCCGCTCATTAAGAACAACAAAGTAGAAAAAGACAAGTACCTGTGCAGCCATCACATCAGCCCTTGATCACCTTACCTTAACATTAGAGATAAATAAATAATCTCATTTCACATCCCTGTTAATCATAAACATAATTCCAAACCAATACAACAAGTATGCAAAATGTATGTGCAGGGATGTCCATTGCAGTTTTGTTTATATCTTAAATGTGTCAAATGGTTAAATAAATTATGGTCCAGCCAGACAATGGAAGACTGAACAGACATTATAAATGACACAGATCTATATTTGTTAAACTGGAAAGATGTTCACAATATATTGCTAAGTGAACATGATCCTATTTTGGTTAATATACATACATATGAATAAGGGGAAAGCAGGTTTCATTCATATCTTTAGATTTTTTGATACTTCCTCCATTTTGTACAATAAGCATTATTTCTCAATCAGAAAAAAGGAGAGAAAGAATGAGAAAAGCTATCCTCCCTCACTCCAAGTAAACTCACTTCCTGCTTAAAAAATAATGTTGCATTCCACTTTTGAACCTAAAACTGCTAATTACAGCCTCCGAGAATAATTCCACAGCTAGAGTGTAGGGTTGAACATCTGTGAGTCCCTCAACTGTGAGCTGGAAAAGGCACCACCATAATACCCCTCTGAGTGCTTAGCCTAAAGGTGCTGTGAACCACGGAGGGGCACAAGGGGGCCGGGGGGTGGGGGGAGCAGTAGAAGGAAGGGATAAAGAGGATCAAGGGAAATTCTATAATTAAGCAATATTTCATGGCTGCCTCTGGCAACTGTTTGAGCGAGGTGGGGGGACCCTGAACGAGGCGTCAACAGACGGAGCAGCTCTGTCCTCGGACAGATCAAGCGGGGCCTGTCATCCCGAGCACTGTCTACACTTCACGGGACAATCTGGGGCATCTTATATCCAGCACCTGTCAGCTTTGGAGACTCCCAGCTGCGGTGCTGTTACTCCTGTCATCTGCCTAATCCAGAAGGGAGAGGCATTTACTGTCTCTCAAAAGATTAGGTTGAAACTATCTTTGATTCTTCTTATGAAAGAGAATGCATGCCTCATGTCACTGTGTTTGTTTTCTTCTCATCCCTCCTGACTTTTTTCTTTTCTTATTAAAGGAATAAACCTATGCTTGCAGCTGTATTTTTCATTTTTTAACCCCACGTTAATTATATAGTCGCTCCAAATAACGGTTTAAATTTAGTCTGATGACCAACCACAGGGCTCTTTCTCCTCCCGCTCTGAGGCACATCCTGCCTTCAGCCCTGCTACGCAGTTCCCACTGACTTGCAGAGGAACTGTGTGTAAAGAATGAAGCAGGATAAAGATCGTAATAATGGTCAGAGGAAATGGTATGGAATATTTTCTCTACAGGATGTGTTTAGATTTTTCCTTCCCATGAGACTTTTTTTTAAAGGGTGTTGAAATTGAAGGAGACTTTAAATAAGCTTTCAAGTTCTCAGTAGTTCCAATATTGGATTGAGTATGGAAGACCCACAGCAGATAATCAAAAACTACTCATGGAATAAATGACTAAAAAAAGGAAGGAAGGAAAGCATTTAATGAGTTTCCTTTAACAAATCGTTTTGCTTCTCACTGTCTGTATCAAATGAATCTTACGCGTATCTTATATATCCTTACGTATCAAGTGCTCAGAAAACTCAGCCAGGAATATGTGTTCTTTACTGGTCCCTGGAAGGAGATGAAATCTAGAGGATGCTGCAGCATCCTCTAAAACAAATGAAATCACTCTCAGTTCATTCTTGTTTGATTCAGCAAGGTAGTCAACTGAACCACCACTGAGTGCCACCCACCATGGACCCTGAAAGTGCACCGCCTCGGGCATATAGCAGACACTTAATAAATAAATGCTTTTTGTTGTTGTTGTTATTTGGCCGTGCCATGTGGCTTGTGGGATCTCAGCTCCCCAGCCAGGGATTGAACCTGGGCTACAGCAGTGAAAGCGCTGAATCCTAACCACTAGACCACCAGGGAATTCCCAATAAATAAATGTTTGTCAAATGAATGAATAAGTGAACAAACGAATGAATGAAGTGGCACTAATATTCATTAGTAATGACAGTCATGATAATAATGATTCATTATTAGTCATACATCATAATATTCACAATAATGATGGTAATAATAATGTCTGAGAGCAACAGCTGGCATGTATATAGCATTTTATAGCTTCAAAAATTATCTTAATTTGGGCTTCCCTGTTGGCGCAGTGGTTGAGAGTCCGCCTGCCGATGCAGGGGACACGGGTTCGTGCCCCGGTCTAGGAAGATCCCACATGCTGCGGAGCTGCTGGGCCCGTGAGCCATGGCCGCTGAGGCTGCACGTCCGGAGCTTGTGCTCCGCAACGGGAGAGGCCACAGCAGTGAGAGGCCCGCGTACCGCAAAAAAAAAAAAAAAAAAAAAAATTATCTTAATTTGATCCTCACACAGCAGATTTACTAACTTCCACTTTTAAGATCCAGAAACTGAGTTGGGAAAACTTAAATGGCTTAGAAAATTTCCTGAGGTTCTATGTGACCCAGCAGAGAGCCCAGTCTTGCTCTCAGAGTCACATCTGGGACATTTTTCCATGACATGATACTGCCCTGTGAACCCAAAGAGGTGACGCAAATAACCTGGACCCTTAGGAAGGAAGGAAAAGAGGGTATGGACAATCGGTGCTGCTGATACTCTGCCTTAGTCCTGGAACAACAGCTCCCTACAAGCTCAATCCTTCGGAGGAAAGGACCCCACAACATTGATACCCCACCCCGCCCCCCATCCTGCTTCAATAACACACCACCATCCCTCCTCATCCCTCCTGAAGCCCTTGAGTCATGGAGCGTGTACACTTGCCTGCAAGGTTGACCTTTTAACTGGCCTGGGTTTTGTTGTTGTTGTTGTTGTTTTTGCGGTACGCGGGCCTCTCACTGTTGTGGCCTCTCCTGCTGCAGAGCACAGGCTCCGGACACACAGGCTCAGAGGCCATGGCTCACGGGCCCAGCCGCTCCGCGGCATGTGGGATCTTCCCGGACCGGAGGATGAACCCGCGTCCCCTGCATCGGCAGGCGGACCCTCAACCACTGCGCCACCAGGGAAGCCCTAACTGGCCTGGTTTTAATCAGGCCCACCCTGTCAAGAAAAGGGACTCCCGTGACAGTAAAACGAATTAGCTCCATGTGATCCTGTAGCTGGTGCTAGGGAGGAAGGAGAGGAAGAAATACAAGTACTACTTTAGAAATGTAAACCAAACACAAAGCCAGACTCCCTGCTATCACTTAAAAGGAAGAGGTAAAAGGACTCTGAAGATGGATTTGGAGACGCAAAGGTAGCAACCGAGCACGCCTGCCTTGAGCAGGGCTCCAAGCCAGAGCTGGGGCTGTTAAAGGTCCCGCGTCCTGTAAGGTTTGTTCCTTCAGAAACTCTGACAAGAACAGCTTCAGCCTGATTTGTCTTTGGTCTTCATTAATGTCGATTACTAGGGAAAATATTCAAATAGGGTTGATGTTCCATAAATGTGTTCATTCTAGAATACTTTAGGTTACTGGCTTTTATAACTGACTATAATTACTTAAGTGAAATTCAACATGTAGATGAATCTTTCCTACTTAATCTTTATATGGGGGAAAAAAGAAATATTGGAGATAATTCTCATTTTCCTAAGCTACTCCCTTTTAGCTTTTCATAATATTTTACATTTTTAACACTTACACAAAGTACGTTTTTGTAATGTGCTCTGAAATGAAAATATTAGAAGAAACAGCCCAGAACTGTGATGATTTGTGTTCATTTTAAGTGACTTTTTGAGAAAACGTTCACGTTTGCATACTCACACATAATAAATATGATTTTAATACAAAGTGCAGGAATATGTAGACATATTATCATATGTTCTCTAACATGAGAAAAGAAACGTCTATTATTGCATGGAAATGAAATCAAGAGGCAAATGACAGAAACACGACTTTACATGTCTATCTAGATAAACTCTCTGTATTTTCTTATTTTGCTCCAAAATGTTCCTTGAACAAATTTTTGTCAACATGTTCATACAAAAAGAGGTGAAGATAAGCCATGCAATCGAGCTTTGGTCTGGAAAATTGCTGCAATCCTGATAACAACTATTTTGACAAAAAGATGAAAATGAAAGTGTGCCCTAAGGTGGGAGCATGGTGGGGGGGGACCGGGGGGCGGTAATTAATACTAAGTCACTGTGAGGTAATTAGGGGGAAAGACACTTCTGAGTCTGCCAACAGCATCACTGCGTGGGTGGACCTCATCTGACATTTCAACCTAAAATCAACTTCTCAGGTGACAAAAGCTTTTGGGCTCAGTCACACTGCTTGTGAGGAGAGGCAGTTATGGGCAGGGTAACCTCAAGTATGTTCTATGGGATATTAGCCCTAGAAGATAATCCCCCAAGATTGCACCCAAAAAAGTTTTGTTATCAAGTTAGTTTGGGAAACACTGAATGTTATATTTCCCCCCTAAAATTTATACAGTATATATGCATTATTATAAAAGGCTCTGTGTTTAAATTAGCTTACCTAACATTTCTCTAATTTATTTTAGGTGTAATCTTTTTTTCACTTTATTAATATGCTGTAGAATACATTTTAGGAATTAGAATATACCATTTGTGGTATTTATGCCAAGCATAGCTTCAGATTAAATCCAGCAGCATTGTCTGAACACACAATATACTTCAGATATTATAGCAATATTTTTATTGCTGTGGTAATATTTTTCTTGTTGGCTACCAACTGACCAGAACTAAAAAACTATAGGCAGTTCCCATCCAGAGTCGGTGGGCAAATGTGGGTGTGATGCTATGAAGCCATGATTCCAAAGCATCCTAATGACAGAGTTTATTCAAAGTAGAGTTCATGTAGATTAGAGAGAGAGAGACAGAGAGGGGCATATATAAGCGTGTGTGTGTGTGTGTGTGTGTGTTTAAAAAAGTGAACTGAAGTGTTTGCACCCAGAAGCTTTTTTTTCTTTTTTTTAAACATCCTTATTGGAGTATAATTGCTTTACAATGGTAGCACCCAGAAGCTTTTAACCTTCTTCCTTACTTTAAAATCGGGAGCCTATAAGTATCTGTCTATTCTTAGTGTGCTTTCAAAATGTAGCTTCCCTTGGCTGGGGTCACAGCTGCTGCAAAGCACTCTGGGTGGCTCCTCTCCATCCCCTTGAAACAACTGGTGGGAACCCAGCACTAGGCCATCAACCCAGCTGTTCAATCTCACTTTCTAACTTTAGCAAGTCACTTCAGAACTAATGTCATTAGGGCATGCCACATTGAAAACCACACCAGAGAAGGTAGATTCTTCCCCCTGCCCCCCAGAAAAAAAAAACAGGCACACGGATCAAAGTCACACTCAGGTACCTACAGCAATACTACCCAGATGCAAATACAGGACCCACCTGACCTGATTTATGTGGGTCATCTAAGAAGGCTTCACTGGACACCTCTCTACCCAGTTCAGCCCATTAGAAGGATACCTGTTAGCAGCTGCAGAGCCCAACAGCCTAGAAGTCCATGAAAACGAACCTTGGGTCAAGATACTTGCACATACACTGTGCTGTCTATCGGCTTTCCTACTAGAATGCAGGGTGCATGCCTTTCCACATTGTTAATGTACCATAAAATTGTCATGAAGACCTCATAATGTAATTACTTGCATTTAATTGATTATACGTGCCCCCAGCCTTGTTTTCTTTCTTTTTTTAACTGCACGCTCATTGTAATGACTTGTCCCAAAGCCAAGTGATTTCAGAATTATTTGACTGTTTATTATCCTTTGAGAGTTACTAATTAAAATACTTTCCTTCAGTGAAAAGAGTTGCTCTTTTCCTGAACTCGCTTCGGGATGCTCACCCCTGAGGAAAACTCCAGGAATGCCTTGCTAAGCTCCCCTGTAACTGACGGCTTCCATTGTTAACATATGCGCGGGCTTAAAAAACATTAAGCGACTTACACAAATGGAAACAAAATGCCCTTTGAGTTCTATTGATAACTTAACCTTTAGCGTTTTGGATTAAATCCCATTTCTCGGGGAGCAGGGGGAGCCACTGAATGAAACCATTATGTAACACATTGTTGTGGGAATTATTTTGTGTGAAAATATATACAGTGTATCATCTAAAATGTCTTTGATTGACGGTGGGTTTTCATAATTCCTAACTACAATATACATATCTTTTATGGCTTCTCTAATTTGTGCTCCCTGTTTTAGGGAAATAGAAGTAATTTTGAGCAGGCAAATGATCCCATGACACCGGACATAGTGGAAACCCTGGAGAATGTGGGGGTCTAGAAGGGGTAGATTGGGGTACTTATTGGAGCTAGGAAGGTCCTGTTTCTTGAAAGCTGCTTAGGTGGGTGTGTCCAATTTGTGAAAATTCATCAAGCAACATACTTAAGATTTGTCTACTTTTCTACAAAAATTATAGTTCATTTTTAAAGTAATTAAGAGAAGTTATTTCAATTTTTTAATTATTTCAGTATTAAAAGTAATTTCTATAAAAGAAAAAGGATGTAGTTGCCATCTAGCAGAAACATAAGCATTATCCTAAAGTGTTTACGAGGAACAGAATTAAGACTGGTCTCTTTTTCTACTTTGTTTTAAAAAAAAATGATACACAGGGCTTCCCTGGTGGTGCAGTGGTTAAGAATCTGCCTGCCAATGCAGGGGACACGGGTTCGAGCCCTGCTCTGGGAAGAGCCCACATGCCGTGGAGCAACTAAGCCCTTGCGCCACAATAACTGAGCCCACATGCCACAACTACCGAACCCCGCGCACCTAGAGCCCGTGCTCTGCAATAAGAGAAGCCACCGCAATAAGCCCACGTACTGCAAAGAAGAGTAGCCCCCACTCGCCGCAACTAGAGAAAGCCCACGCACAGCAACAAAGACCCAACGCAGCCAAAAATAAAATAAATTAATTAAATAAATTTTTTAAAAATGATGCACAATATATACTTTGACAAATCGATGTTAAAAAAAATCTGAGGCAATTGGGAAAGTCTGAATATGCACTGGATATTAGGTGATATTAAGAAAGTACTGGGCTTCCCTGGTGGTGCAGTGGTTGAGAATCTACCTGCCAATGCAGGGGACATGGGTTCGAGCCCTGGTCTGGGAGGATCCCACATGCCGCGGAGCGGCTAGCCCCGTGAGCCACAATTACTGAGCCTGCGCGTCTGGAGCCTGTGCTCCGCAACAGGAGAGGCCGCGATAATGAGAGGCCCGCGCACCGCGATGAGGAGTGGCCCCCACTTGCCGCAACTAGAGAAAGCCCTCGCACAGAAACGAAGACCCAACACAGCCATAAATAAATAAATAAAAATTTTTAAAAAAAGCAAAAGAAATCTGAATGAAGTATGGTCTTAAAAAAAAAAAGAATAAAAAAAAAAAGAAAGTACTGTTTGTATCTTGATGTCACGCAATAAGAAATTCACAGAATGACCTATGTTTTATTTTTGTCAAAATGTTTGACCTAATTTAATTATAAGAAACACATGTGGAATATTGGTCTAAAATGTTTTTTTTTTTAAGTTAATGTTTGGAAAAAGAAACAAAATGATAAGAGAGGGACACATTTCTGAATCAAAACAGAGGCATAAAACTAAATGCAATATGTGAACACACATACACACACACACACACACACACACACACACACACACACACACACACGGCTGCTAAAGATATTTTACAACTGGGAGAATAAGGCCTGTATATTAAGTTACATTATTTAACTAAGGCTAATTTTCTTGGGTAGTCATGCTACTTACTATTGTGTAAAAGGATGTTCTTAGGAGCTGCATGCTGAAGTATGCAGCAGTGAAATCTCATGTTGCCTTCAAATAGTTTTGCTTTCAAATAGTTTCGTGAAAGAAGAAAAGTATACACACAGAGAGACGTGGTGAAACGTTAAGAATTGCTGAATCCAAATGAAGGAAGAATACGCTCTTCTTCAGTGCCTCTTTGGGTTTGAAAATATTCAAAAATTTTTTTTAAAATCATGGTTAATTTTGTTAGGTCTGAAAATGGCAATTTCGTTATGTAGGAAAATGTCTTTAATTTTTAGAGATAACTATTCAAGTATTTAGGGTTAAAATATCATATCTATTATTTGCTTGAAAATATTATACTTTCATTAAAAAATATGAAACAAATATGGCAAATGTTAACCATTCTTAAATCTAGGTAAGGAATATATATATATATATATATATACACACACATATATATATATATACCAATAAAATCCTTCCCAAGTTTTTTTGGTCTCAAGTTACCAAAATAAATTTCAGTAGCAGTCTTCCCCAATTAATTTTCAAAGTTCTCCATAAATTGGTAGAGCTTGGAGAGACACCATGAGTTCACTGTAGCTAGAATTCTGACTCTTTGTAAATAAAGTCAGACGACACACTTCCCTCTCAAGTCCAGTTATAACAATAATGAGGAGAAGGGATGGTAAAGGTCCTAAGAGAAATACTTCAGTCTGTTCTGAAACTTAAATGTTGTCTGGCCATCTTCCAAAGACAAGCCATCATATTCCTGTCCTGCTCTCTCAGACGCTGCCACTGATAACACAACGGCCTTCAGGAATTCATCTTTTTCTTCTGGGCCATTCTCCATTGGGGAATTAGCTCTGGCACTTCTAAAGCCCTTGCTGGACCCCAAGCCAGCCCTGGCACCACAGCTCTCCCGGCAAAACCCCTCTGTAACCTGCCACCAAGTCCGTGCACCGATTAACTTAGAAAAGGAGAGCCCACTTCTCTGTGGCCCTCTGACCTCAGGGAGCAAGAAACTGTAGCTTTTAATCCACAAGGCAACAGCTCTGCTGCAGTGGGCCTTTGGCGGGGCCCCGGATGTGCATTTTCTCTGCTGTAAGGACAGCAGAGGGCCAAAAGCCCTCAGAGCAGCACCTAATCCCCTAGCCTCGGACTCCGGAGACCATATTGCACAACACGCAAGGGTGTGGGCGGTGGAGTCCGAAGAAACATGGTTTGAGGTCCACATCTGCCACTTACTAGCTGTGTGACCTTGGAGGAGTTCCCCAGCCTCCATTTCTTGGTCTCTTTCTCTGTACAGTGGAGATATCGCAAATAGTAGCCACCAGGTTGGGGGAAGGGGAGGTGGGGAACGGGTGAGGAGGGTCAAAACGTATGACCTCCAGTTATAAGATAATTAAGTTCTAGTGATGTGACGTACAGGAGGACTATAGTTAACAAGAACCGTATTGTGTATCTGAAAGTTGCTGAGAGTAGATCTTAAACGTTCTCATCACCAGAAAAACATCTGTAACTATGTGGGGCGATGGATGTCATCTAATCATTTCGAAATATACACATATAGCAAATCATTATGTTAGACTTATACAATGGTATATGTCAGTTATAATATATCTCTATGAAACTGGGGAAAAAATGTTTAATTAAATTGTGTTTGGCTGCACCGCAAACTTTGTGGGATCTTAGTTCCCTGACCAGGGATTGAACCCCGGCCACAGCAGTGATAGTGCAGAGTTCTAACCACCGGACCACCAGGGAATTCCATCCACCCACCCCCCAATTTTTTTTTTTTTTGCTAATCTTTTTATTGATTAAAGTAATTAAATTTCTAATTATAAAACTTTCTCATAAAGAACATTCTAGTCCCAGATAATTTCACTTTTGAACGTATTCAAACTTTAAAGAAGACATTACCTAATGAACAACATTCTTCAGAAAAATGAGGAAGAGGAAATATTTTCCAGTTTCATGAGGCAATATATCCCTCTTACATAATCATGACAAAGACATTATAAGAAAAGAAAGCCGCAGACTGATATCATTGTGAGAATAGAAACTACAACCTACTGGCTAAATCCAGCCACACCCATTCATTCATATATTGTCCATGGCAATAACATTTTTTTTCATTTTATTTTTTTATTTATTTTATTTTATTTTTTATTTTTGGCTGTGTTGGGTCTCTGCTGCTGTGTGTGGGCTTTCTCCAGTTGCAGTGAGCCAGAGCTACTCTTCATTGCGGTGCGCGGGCTTCTCATTGTGGTGGCTTCTCTTGTTGCAGAGCATGGGCTCTAGGCACGCAGACTTCAGTAGTTGTGGCTTGTGGGCTCAGTAGTTGTGGCTCGTGGGCTCAGTAGTTGTGGCGCATGGGCTTAGTTGCTCCACGGCATGTGGGATCTTCCTGGACCAAGGCTTGAACCCGTGTCCCTCGCATTGGCAGGCGGATTCTTAACCACTGTGCCACCAGGGAAGCCCCAACATTTTTCAGTGTTACAGAAAAAAGAGGTCTGGAGTCAGGCTGTATTCCATTTCTAGCTCCTACAATTATTACTTGTATAAACTTGGGCAAATGACTTAATCACTCTGCACCTCAGTTTCCCACCAATATCTATGACACAAAAAGACCTTAAAACAAAGCCTGGCAGGTAGAAAGCCATCAGTAAGCATTAGCTACCATTATTATTATCAGGACTAAAGGACCCACCCCATTATCTTGAAATTAAAGTTACTAGGATACCTAAAGCTCTTAGCATAGCGCCCAGCACATCATAATTGTTTATAAATGTTTGCTATATGTCTGGAGGCATAAATGGCAGGAAAGGTGTTTGGGGGGGATTCACGGATTGGAGAAAGAAAAAAAAGTTTGCTATTTTTTTTAAAATTAATTTATTTATTTATTTATTCTTTGCGGTACGCGGGCCTCTCACTGTTGTGGCCTCTCCCGTTGCGGAGCACAGGCTCCGGACGCGCAGGCTCAGCGGCCATGGCTCACGGGCCCAGCCGCTCCGCGGCATGTGGGATCTTCCCGGACCGGGGCACGAACCCGTGTCCCCTGCATCAGCAGGCGGACTCTCAACCACTGCGCCACCAGGGAAGCCCTAAGTTTGCTATTATTATTGGACTTCACAATAGCTCTGTTAGGTAAGCAACAGCAATATTAGCATTTTGCTGATGAGGAAACAAAGGATCAAAAAGACTCAATGACCTTCCCTTGCATGCTGACAACAATGACTACTATCCATGCCACTTTCTAAAATTCTCCACGCCTCAAGGATCCACTAGGAAGGAGACAGAAAAACTAAAATAGCATTTGAAGATGTACTCATGAACGTCAGCATAAGTATTCTGAAGCTAAGTTTAAAAGATAAAATAGTAAGTGATGGGAACAATTGTGGACTGCCCTGAGAAAGATGCTTGGAATCAAGGCAACCCTGGACACAACTGTACTTTACTTTGTGCCACTGAAAGCTCCTGCTAAAATCCTTTTTCGTTTGGTTTATTTTAATCACATTTGAAATGCAGAGAGAGCTCCTTCTGAAAAATAATTTTGTTACAAACCTTTCTGGAAAGTGAGTGATTATTTTTCCTGAAGAATTAAGCTCCCGCCCCCTTTATCAAGTTATTATAGATACAGATTTTTCTGTAATCAGCATCTGTATTCAAGAGAGTGCATGCCTTCAGGTGGGTGTTGGTCCATCTTAGGTAGAGAGTGATGGTCCCTACCTGATCTATAGTGGACTAGAAAAAGCCAACTATAAAGGCAAATTCTCCCAATAGATGCCTTGCATCATCTGCTTCTCAGCAGCATGTTAGGTTAGCACTAACAACGCAAAAATCACAGCACAATGCCAAAGTCAAGAATACAACCGAGAGTACCCTCTTGAAGCTATTAGTACTAGCTACCACCCAGCTGTTGGTCTCCTACAGAATCTCAAGAATTTTCCTTGCATCATTATCTCATTTAATACAACAAAGATAAATTATTATCCCCATATTATGAATGAGGAAACTGAGGTTCAAAACGTGTAAGATATGAGACTTGCCTGAAGCTCCACAGCTCATAAATAGTGTAGGAATTTAAACCCAGGTCTGCTTGGCACCAAAGCCAAGCACTCCTGAAATTTTCTGTAATCTTGTTAGTGTCCTTTGGAAGAAAAAAAGAAGATACTCAGAATCTTAAGAATCTGAATCCAAAATTAAAAGAAAATAAATATTTTAAAGAATTAAGCCCAGTCGAGTCCAAGAATTCCCCCATGGGCTCTGGGCAGAGCAAGGCATCACTTTCCAAACAAACGCAGCCTGCTAGGTGTCCCACCCAGAGCGTGTCGCCCCCTGCTTGGTTCAAAGTGGCCACAACGCTGACCAGGGTCCCTGGTCTTCTACTAGCTGTCCTGGGCCAGCACACAGCTCAGAGATTAACTTTTACAGGTCCAATCACAGCTGGGGAAGTTGATGAGGTATTAAAAGAGAAACAGAGACAGAGAGGCACAGAGAAGGTGGGGGAGAAGAAAAATAGAAAGCGGGTAAGAACTAGCACTCCCTTCTCGCTAAAGAATGTGAGTCCGTTGCTGAGCAACAAGGGGGAGAAAAGCAGTTGACAGCCATTCTAGCATCTGCAATTGGGCTTCAGTTCAAGAAAAGTAACACTTGCTTTTAGCTACTGCCTCTGTGCTACAGAGCTACATTTAGATAAATTTTATGTTTTCCACATTTTTACTCTTTTTTCCCTTCCAGTTGGCAGGCTTTCTTCCCAAACCTCTTCAAGGAGATATAAAACTCAACTGAAAGGGGAAAACTGCTAAGAGCAGCATATTTCAGGATTTTTTTTTTGAGCAAAATAAATATAGGTGGTGTTTTTAATCACTGTAACCTGCAGTGGTAGGTCCAACCTCTCAGTGAGGCGGTGAAAGGGGTGAAGCTTCATGACACTTTTTGCCTACACTGTCCCCGTGTTTTCTACATTCAAGAAGGTAGCTTAGGGCTTCCCTGGTGGCGCAGTGGTTGAGAATCTGCCTGCCAATGCAGGGGACACGGGTTTGAGCCCTGGTCCAGGAAGATCCCACATGCCGCGGAACAACTGGGCCCGTGAGCCACTACTGAGCCTGCGTGTCTGGAGCCTGTGCTCCGCAACGGGAGAGGCCACAACAGTGAGAGGCCCGCGCACCGCGATGAAGAGTGGCCCCCACTCGCCGCAACTAGAGAAAGCCCTCGCACAGAAACGAAGACCCAACACAGCCAAAAATAAATAAATTAATTAATTTTTAAAAAAAGAAGGTAGCTTATTCATTTGCAGCAACATGGATGGACCTAGAGATGATCATACTAAGTGAAGTCAGTCAGAGAAACACAAATATCATATGATATCACTTAAATGTCTAATTTAAAAAATGATAAAAATGAACTTATTTACAAAACAGAAACAGACTCACAGACGTAGAAAACAAGCTTACCTTACCAAAAGGGAAAGGCAGAGGGGGTCAATTAGGAGTTTGGGATTAACATATACACACTACTATATATAAAATAGGTAAACAACAGGGTCCTACTGTATAGCACAGGGAACTGAAAATCAATATTTTGTAATAACCTATAATGGAAAAGAATCTATATATATATATATAACTGAATCACTTTACACCTGAAACTAACACAACATTGTAAATCAACTATACTTCAATTTTAAAAAAGTTGGCTAACTTGTTTAGGTTTTTTCCAAATTAAACAAAAATGAATAAATTTTGATGTTTCTTGCTATTCTGGTGACACAAGCATCAAAGCCTGGGGTCTTAGCATTTTTATACTTAAAATTATATTTTATGTTTGAGCCCTTAGGAGAAAAGCACATTTAAACAGACTTTTCTATAAGGACTAACAGTTATACTTCCAAATGCAGATCACAGGGTTATCGTTTTCAAAAAAGAGCCTTGCAAAGATGTTCCAAATATAGATCACCAGGCCCCATTCCCATCAAACTCTGTGTACCTGAGTAAGTAGACTGATAATTAAAATACCAGGATTCTTTAATACTCATCCAGAATCCACCCCAGACATCTCTAGCAATGGTCTAGTCACTTATTACAGCACCATAAATCATACAGCATCTACCACAATGTGTAACTTTTCCCAACAGAACTCTTTTGTTCCTCGAGCTCTTTGTGTTACATAAAGCCCACAAGTAGCCTACAGAGAAGATCAGATAGGCAGATATCTTCAAGTCAAGCTCACCCCACTAAATAAATGGTCTTATTACTAATAGTATCCAGCAACATGTATACATTCATCGCTTATGGGAAGGGCTGTGCTTCTGAAAAGCTGTGATCAAATAGATCTTTTTAAATCAGAGTCCCTTTTTTCTTTCACTTGCATATGATCAGAGCTTACTCCTAGGAGACAAAAATGTACACATAGTTCCATGCACACCTCAGATGTTAAGAAATGGAAAAAACCTTAGAGACCATGGAATCTAACTTCCTTGTTAATCTGTCTTTTCTTCACTGTGCCACATTCGTAAGTGACAGCAAAAAGCACTAGAGTCACACACATCTCCCAGACCATCTCAACCCACTTCACAGAGGAGAGAGAATGTGACTTAGACATGAGTATTACTTTTCTCTTGGTGCAAGCC
Source organism: Hyperoodon ampullatus (assembly GCF_949752795.1). Taxonomy (NCBI): domain Eukaryota; kingdom Metazoa; phylum Chordata; class Mammalia; order Artiodactyla; family Ziphiidae; genus Hyperoodon; species Hyperoodon ampullatus. The sequence goes on from NC_136918.1 coordinate 15,684,913, forward strand.
CAGGGGACCTCCCCAGTCTTCCATTATTAGAGGGCTTTGTTCCCCACTCTGAAGACTGGAACGATCAACAGTTGACCAGTGGCAGCAACCAAGTTTTATCATCTGCTTATTTTTACAGAGTGAAAAAATGATTGTTTTACAGAGTGAAAAAATGATTGTTTTATTTGATTTATTTATTTTGGGCTGCGTTGGGTCTTTGTTGCTGTGCGCGGGCTTTCTCTAGTTGCAACGAGCGGGGGCTACCTTCGTTGCGGTGCGCGGGCTTCTCACTGTGGTGGCTTCTCTTGTTGCGGAGCACGGGCTCTAGGCGCACTGGCTTCAGTAGTTGTGGTTTGCGGCCTCAGCAGTTGTAGCTCACGGGCTCTAGAGCGCAGGCTCGGTAGTTGCGGTGCACGGGCTTAGTTGCTCGAGGCATGTGGAAATCTCCCAGGACCAGGACTCGAACCCGTGTCCCCTGCATTGGCAGGTGGATTCTTAACCACCGCGCCACCAGGGGAGCCCCAATGATTGTTTGAAAGTCCACTCATTACATGTGGACTTTTAAAATTATTATTTGTGTACAAGAGCAGTTTAATGATATTTACACTACAAAATTATCTTTGATTGACCAACCCATTTTTAATCATATGCCACTGATGTTCCATTCCCGCCATGTTTGAATTATGTCAGCCTATAAAGTGAGGATTCTAAAACTGCAATGACCGAGGTCTATCATGGGAACCTTGTTCAGTAATTGACATCACTCTGCAGAGTACTGATTTGTAGATGGAACAGCTGGATACTGGAAGGAAGATTTGATTCATCAAAGGTAGTAGGCTGGGGAAAACAATGGGTCTAATTAGCAAATAGATTATTCTTAGGCCCTGTGCTCATTTCAAAAGGATAAGCTTATTGGTTCCCATGGCAGAAAATGCAGAACAAATAACCAGGTTAATCACTGAAGTTCAAAAAAAGTTGGCCAGTCATGGTCATCAAGGGCTCTGGGTCCAGGAAATCCCGCCAGACAGGCACTGTTTGCAAATGGCTGGGAAATATGGTCCACTGCCATCAAAAACAGATGAAAAGCAGGATTTGGTTAAAAGAGTGAGTCTTTGCCCAAGCAAAACCTTTCCAAAATAAAGAAACAGTGTATGCTGGCTGCCAACTGACCTCGGCTGAAAAGAAGGGACGGTCCCGCACTGGTGTTCATTATACTCACCCTCAATACTGTTAAATGGTGTTGAGTGGAAATAAGACTCAATCAAGGGAAGACCCTGCCAGCTCTGACAGCGCGGTAATATCCCCAACTAAAATACGCAGGTTCTCATTACATCACATCTTTTTTAAACTTAAAAGTAAACTATACCAAGATAATATCTACACTCTAGTGTTAAGAGAAACTACAATAACACGAGAAAGGATTTAGATATGTGTTCAAAAACATCGAAATTCCAAGAATTTTCCAAATACCTCTACGCTCTCTTTAAAGAGCAACAAGGTATATATTATACAGAGTAATTAAACAGGGCAAGGGATTCTTAATAATAATCTTTTCAAAAAGTAATGTCATTATTCAGAGTCCATAGCAGTACTCTAACATTCTTCCTGTAACATAATCTCCTATGGAAATATAATTGAGTTAACAGATGTAAAGTACCTGGTACATCGGAAGCATTATGTAAGTATTAGCTGAGCTAATAAAGTCACAGGGCCAAAAGGGGAAAGAGAAGCCTGACCACTTCCTCATCCAATCCTAACACAGTGTGCCTTCCTCACCCCTCCAAGAAACTCAAGCTGATATCCAGTCCTCTGTTCCTGACACACTGTTCACCTGGACGGAAATAGGAAAACAGACGTCAAGACAAGCACTAACCATACCTCACGTACCTTCCTTTACCCTTGGTAGGAAGGAGGCCACCTCCCCAAGATAAGAATCAACCTGGGGCTTCCCTGGTGGTGCAGTGGTTGAGAGTCCGCCTGCCGATGCAGGGGACACGGGTTCGTGCCCAGGTCCGGGAGGATCCCACATGCCGCAGAGCGGCTGGGCCCGTGAGCCATGGCCGCTGAGCCTGCGCGTCCGGAGCCCGTGCTCCGCAACGGGAGAGGCCACAACAGTGAGAGGCCCACATACAGCAAAAAAAAAAAAAAAAAAGAATCAACCTGGGGATACCCATTTGATATGTTAAATGAAGTTCAAATAAAATGTTTCCATAAGTCATGAAATTGCCTATTTAAAATTCACATTACCAACTGCTTGACCAATAGAATATAGTGTCAGTTTCCAGGCTCAAGTCTTCGAAAACTCGCAACTTCCACTTTCTGTCTCTTGAAATGCTCATGCTTAGCACCCAGGCTCCATGTCATAAGGAAGCTCAAGCAGTCAATAGAGAGTCCCTCATGGAGAGAAACTGATGCACCCAGCTGACGGCCAAAACCAACTTGCTAGGGTGAGCTGCCTTGCAGAGGATTCCTAACCCTCAAGCCACTCTAGTGGACACTCTGTGGAGCAAAGATAAGCTGTTCCTGCCACATCTGTTCAAATTGCAGATTTGGGAGCAAAATTAATGACTGATGTTTTAAGCCTCCCCTTCCCCACCACCCCCCAAAAACCACATTATCTCAGTAAAACATAGAGCTATGCTCAGGTTCTAATTAATCAACATTCCTGAACTCAAAAATATATAAATTTTAAGAGATGGGTGCATATTTTAAAACAAGCAACCAAAAAATCACCAGGCATGACTACTTCTCCTTTTCTTGAAACCATAAGGTCAGTTCTCCCCTGAGAAATTTCCTTAGTTCATATCTAATACTTTTCCAGTTAACAACCAGCCCAAATACCCGCAAACCAATATATGCCCCGATTCCTCATTCTATACTATCTTTTTTTTTTTTTTGCTGTATGCGGGCCTCTCACTGGCGCAGGCTCAGCGGCCATGGCTCATGGGCCCAGCCGCTCCGCGGCACGTGGGATCTTCCCGGACCAGGGCACGAACCCGTGTCCCCTGCATCGGCAGGCGGACTCAACCAGTGCGCCACCAGGGAAGCCCCTATACTATCATTTAAACAAAGCAGTATGAACTAGGATATGAAAACAAACTTTTTGTCGATCTTTTTTTAAACAAGGTCCTGTTCCTTGCATACCTTGTAAGAATCCTCTAAACTACTTGAGAAATTTGTTCATGTTTATAACACCTAGCAAACAATCCTAAAGGTCATAGAGCAAGTAATCAGCCTTGTAATCATATGGTATGCAATGACTGCCTCAATACAGAAAGAAATTCAATGTAAGCAAGATACGAGAGTTGAGGTGCACTAGACTTCAGTTACATTTATTCAAAGAGATTTACACTAGCAGTTGTGGTAGGTCTTATTTCTAACAGATTTTAAACTCCTTTTGAGCTTGGACCACTTCTAATCTTCATATTCACCACTAATGACCACAAACCAGACCCCACTAGAAAAACTATCAATATGCATTTTGTAGGCACTGAATAGTGCTGGGGGGAAATGGGTAAACAATAAAGAAGTTTTCCCACAGGAGAGAAATGTATCTATGTAGGGTTCAGAAGAAATGTTAAGAAAACTCAAGGCAAAGTTCAGTTTGAATTTTTCATTCTCGAAGTCACAGTGTAAAAGGGTATTTGAAAATCTTTTATATTCTTGAATGGGAATTTGCATCTATTTTTGCCAACAGCTATTTTGGAATGAGCTGAGGATTTGGATTAAAGAAGAAGGAAAGGATGTGAATGGAGGCCACCCGAGATGAGAAGACGTTTCTGGTAGCAACGATCCTCCCTCCATTTCACCCTGAGCCCTGAACAGCCCTGAAATCCCAGCAGTCACAGGATCCTCGACGCTTGGGAACAACCTGACTCAATCTCGCAGACGTCAAAGGTTCAAAGCACAAGATCTCAGGAGCTTAAACTCCAGTGGTTGATCATTACTGTGACCCAACTTTTAAGTGTTCAGTAAACCCCTTAAATAGCTCATCTTTTCATCATTGTTTAAATTGACCATGCTGATGTTCAAATAACTTACGATAAAAGCCTAATTTTAAAGCCAAATAATAATAATAACCAGGCTTCATCCAACTCTAGGCTTCAACTGTAGAAATCTATTTTCAAACTGCAAAAAATATTAACTTAGGGTAACAATTTTTTAATCTGACAAGAAGAGACTCTGAGGTAATAGTTTCGTTCCTCTTACTGTGAGGGGCCAGTGTCACTGCTGAGTTGCCCCTCTCTGTCCCCACCCACCCTGGGCCCACAAACTGCCTTCATCTCTACTGCTCTCTGGCTTCCCACCAAGTCCTCAAGAGATGATTTTCTAAGTTCAGTCGAGTAACCAGATTCTATGAAATAATAAAAGGAAAATGGAGTTCATGACTGAAATCAAGCTGGGTGGAGACATAAAGGGTCTTTTGTTAATCACTGTACAAGGGAATGCAAATGAAGTCAGGCTTCGCAAGGAATTCTGATATCTTAATGAAGATTTATGAAGAATTTTTGGCAAATAAACCTCCAATGCAAGGAGAAGTGGTCACATAAAAATACGGGTTTATGATTTCTTTAGCTTAAAAACAATCCAAAAGACAGTTCCTTCATAATAATCCTAGTAATTGAACCGCAAGGGTTTTTTTTTTCCTGTTCTCTAATCACACTCCCCCACCCCCATTACACTTGTCTGTTCCTTCTTTCTTCTTTGGTTAACTCTGAAGTGGGATAGCTCATCAGCTTGCCCTAAAGCTGTGAACTGCCCCACTGATGAAATCATGAGAGTGATTAGATTTCTCTACTCCACACAGAAAGTTTTGTTACACAGTTTTCTTTGTTCATGTTCTTAGTAATGCAGAAAGTCAACTGACATTTTCTCCTAATAATGATTGGATTATGAGAGAATGTCAATGGAAAAGAAAAATGCTGTCACCGTAAAATGCTTAACTGGTGCTATGTAAATGTCACACAAAAAAGCAGCATGTGAAGCCATGCAGATCTCATAAGGAGCACATTTCCCACATCCAAGGTCAGCGATGGTATTTTGCCACAGTCATGGATTTTACATTGCAATCAAGACACACGGAGATAATTAGAAAGACAGTGAATTCATGAAATCTATTCAAAGGACGGGAAATTTTTTAACTTTATAAGCAGCAATAATAATATTACTAGCAGTAATACACTATAAATAAGTAGTTTATGCACAGTATTTTCACATTTCATAATATGCAAAGCATTTTTGCTTTTGATTCTCCCGATATTTATTTCATTCTCTAACCCTGGAAGAGAAGTATTATCATCCCTACTTTATAGGTGAAGAAACAGAAAGCTAAATAATTTGCCTGAAGTCATGCTGCTAGAAGAATGGCTGAGACTCAGTCCCCTGGGATGAACGCCCTCATCACAGCTCACAGTGTGCAAGTCCCAGGGCACCCGAGAAGGGGTCACCACAGGCTTTTTTGCAAGAGCACCCGAGCAACCGAGTTGGCTTTGACATCTATTCATCATCCAAAAGAGGAGCTGGAAGAGAAGCCAATCTTGGGAAATCAATGCTAGCAGGGTCTGGTTTACTCCTAGGGCTCTGGCTCCTCCTCTTCTAGCTGTAATTCAGAAAATGCAGGAAGTGAAGCAAGGAGGTCAAAGAAAGAGCTCCGGGGACTTCCGGGAGGGCCAGGTGCTCCCTGTGTCACAGTTGCTGCTACAAGGGCTGCCTTAATCCCTGGTGCCTCGCCCAGCCCCATTCCTCCCAGCCCACATGCTGACCAGCTGCTCAGTGCTTCTGTGCGGGGAGCGTGGGGGGCAAATGTCAGGCAAGTCCAAGGCTCCTGGCCCTCCAAGCACTACCCTTCCTCCTGACCCACCCTCACACCCTCCTCCAGGCCCCCAGATCAGACTTGAGGGCAGGCCAGGAAGCAGGTGCGATGACAGGTGCCTGGAGAAACCAGGCACAGAGAAAAGCTCACACAGAAACTGAAGCCATAAGTTCTGCATTCTTCCCCCACTAGGCAAAGAGGGGGAAGTGTCAATGGAAGGCTTGAGTTACTGAAGTGCAATAGTCACCTTATCCCCCTGGATTTCAGGGTGTCAATGTTCATGGCAAGGCTTTCAGGCCGGTGCCCCTGCAGGAAGGAATGATCACTAATTGAAGGGACAAGCAATTCAGACAAAGGGAAGAGCACTGTGAAGGTCCAGAGGCTAGCAGAAATGCAATATATATTTTTTTAAGTTTATTTGTTGTGACTGTTTATGAGATATTTCTATATATTTTTTTAATTTATTTTATTTATTTATTTTTGGCTGCGTTGGGTCTTCATTGCTGAGCACGGGCTTTCTCTAGTTGCGGCGAGCAGGGGCTACTCTTTGCTGTGGTGCGCAGGCTTCTCACTGCGGTGGCTTCTCTTGTTGCAGAGCATGGGCTCTAGGCGCGCGGGCTTCAGTAGTTGTGGTTCGCGGGCTCTAGAGCGCAGGCTCAGTAGTTGTGGCACACGGGCTTAGTTGCTCTGTGGCATGTGGGATCTTCCCGGACCAGGGCTCAAACCCGTGTCCCCTGCATTGGCAGGTGGATTCCTAACCACTGCACCACCAGGGAAGCCCAAGAATGCAATATTTAGGAGGAACTATAAGAAGTTCATATGGCCAGAGAGTAGGGGTTGGGTCACAAGGGCCTTGTAAGCTCAGTTAACACACTTGAACTTTACCCTAAAGCCAAATGAGGAGGTTTAAAACAGATGCTATGACACTAATACTTTTGTCTTTTCAGAAAATCACTCTGGCCACAGCATGGCAACCAATCAGAGGAGAGTAAGACCATCTCAAGGAGGGAGATCAGTTAGAAGACTACTGCAGATGCCCAAGCAAGAGGTGATGGTGACCTAGACCGGGGAACATAGAGAAGGGAGGCTATGGGGACACTGATGAGGTGGGACTGTGACAAAGATTGGATGTGATAGGTGAGGACGAAATGATGGGTGAGGTGCCAGCCTGAGCAACATTTACTGAGTTCCAAACAATGGAGGAGAAGCAAGTCTGGGAGTGAGATCATGAATTCACTTTGGACATGTTGTCTTTGAGGTGACTGTGGTACACACAAATGGATGTGTCTAATGGACAAGTGGACACAAGGGTCTGGAACTCAAAAGAGAGATTTAAGCTGCAGGTTTAGACTAGGGACTTGCCAAGTACAGGTGCTGGAACCTTTTCTCTAGTTACCGAAAAGTGGCCATGCCTTACAGACCCCCTCAAGCCACAACCACTCCATGAAGCTGCTTTCTTATCACCCGTTCATGTTCTGAACTCCTGTCCTGAACTTAATAGCTTGTACAATATCACTGAGATACTGGCAGAAAAAGACTAGACACGTGTACAGACAGACAGCCGTTGTCACTGGTTGCATACTATTTATTTATTTATTTATAGTTTAATTTTTTTTTTTTTGGCAGGGGGCCATGCCACACATCTTTACGGGATCTTAGTTCCCTGACCAGGGACTGAACCCGTGCCGCCTGCAGTGAAAGCGAGGAGTCCTAACCACTGGACAGCCAGGAAAGTCCACTAATAATTTATGCATATGTATTTTCCTGCCCCACCCAACTTTAAGCTCTTTAAAGACAAAGATGTGTCTGGTATAGGCTCTGGGTTTTCCAACGTAGTCTTGGTTCCAAATGGCCTGGCCCTATGCATTCCTGTGGCATTAAATTTTCTTTTAAAACTCCAACATTTCCTCAAACAGTAAATGAACAAATTTTTCAGCAAACGTTATAATTAAATATATAGGTCATGAAAGATTGAGGACCACAAAAAGACACACAGACCCACAGGATGAGGAAACAGTAAGATTTCTCACTAAATTGCGTTAATAGCTAATACTGATAATTCTGAAGTGCCCGTGAGAGGCCGACTCTGGGGTCACACAAACCTGGGTTAGCACTGAAGCTCCACCGCGGATAGGGATGTAACCTTGGGCAAATTACTTAACCTCTCTGTGCCTTAAAAGCCTCCTTTGTGAAGGAAAGATGGAAATACATAACTAATAGGTTCATTCATACCAAGCTGGGTATAGACAGGCCAACACGGACTCCACGTTCATCCAGCTTACTGTCAGATAATGACAGAAATAATTAATTACAGCTGCTCTGAAGAAGTAGAAGATGCTATAGGGCTTATAACAAGGGGAATCTTCTGTTCCCAGGAAGGTCAGGGAAAGCTTCAATGAAGAGGGGGACCTTTTAAAGCAAGACAAGAGGAATTAACTAGATGATAGGGTTAAAGTAAGGGGAATCCCAAGGAGCGGCAAATGCAAGAGTGAAAAGTCTGTGGCCAAAATAAATGAAATTTTTTTAAAAAGAACAAAAAAATAAAAAACAAAAATGTCTGAGGCCAGGGACTTCCCTGGTGGCGCAGTTTAAGAATCTGCCTGCCAATGCAGGGGACACGGGTTCGAGCCCTGGTCCGGGAAGATCCCACATGCCGCGGAGCAACTAAGCCCGTGAGCCACAACTACTGAGCCTGCGAGCCACAATTACTGAAGCCTGTGTGTCTAGAGCCCGTGCTCCACAACAAGAGAAGCCACCGCAATGAGAAGCCCATGCGCTGCAACGAAGAGTAGCCCCCGCTCGCCGCAACTAGAGAAAGCCCGCGCGCAGCAATGAAGACCCAACGCAACCATAAATAAATAAATAAAAATTTTAAAAAAGTGTCTGAGGCCAGATATAACTTTATTTTCTCAGAAAAACTGTGAGGTGACCACTCTGAATAAAAGTGGAGCGGAGGTGGGATTGGTTGGAGGGGAGTGATAAAGAACAACAGCTTTCACTAGTGTCGGATTATTTATTACTGTCATTGTTATAAAACTATTATCATCATGGTATTTTTCTAGCTGTAAAGGCCAAGAACGCCACCCTTTTACAAAAATAAAATTTGTGACATCAAGGCAAAGCTATGTGACAGCTTTAATAGGTATTGTTAAGTATTTCAGTTCCTTTTATTTTGCCTATGATTTTTTTTTAGTACTCGTTTATAAATGCCTGTGGAATATTTTTATAAGAAGTACTGTGTAGGGCTTCCCTGGTGGCGCAGTGGTTGAGAATCTGCCTGCCAATGAAGGCGACACGGGTTCGAGCCCTGGTCTGGGAAGATCCCACATGCCGCGGAGCAACTAGGCCCGTGAGCCACAACTACTGAGCCTGCGCGTCTGGAGCTTGTGCTCCGCAACAAGAGAGGCTGCGATAGTGAGAGGCCCACGCACCGCGTTGAAGAGTGGTCCCCGCTTGCCACAACTAGGGGAAGCCCTCACACAGAAACGAAGACCCAACACAGCAAAAATAAATAAATTAATTAATAAACTCCTACCCCCAACATCTTCTTTAAAAAAAAAAAAAAGGAAGTACTGTGTAATGCAAATATAAATCCACTATTATTGCTTAGAAGGCTGATAGTACAAATTAACTTAAATGTCCTTTGAGAACTTGACATAGTAATTTTCTAAAGGACCTATTTGACTGACCTTCTCTAAAGCTCTGAATCAAATGCGTTCCAAATTAGCCGATATAATTAAAAAGAGTGAATTCATTCTCCATCAGGGAAGAATCAGAGTCATCTTCAATGATTAACAACTTTAGGAGACTGGGAAAGTCAACAAAGAACTGTGTGACTATAAAATTTCCTCTAATAATTCAAACACATTACTCAGAGATTTGCCAAAAGATAACTGAAACAAAAAATACATGTGTGAAAAACAAGTAGTGAGTAAGCAGACCTCTTCTGAAAAGTACAAATAAAACTACCCACCCATCACCTTCAACAAAAGATTCCCATTTCGAATACAAGCTTTATAAGGGCAAACAGTTTGGTCTTCAGTGTCTAGACAAGTGCTTGGCACATAGCAGGTGTTGGATGTGTTGGATGAACACAAAAATAAACAAATGAGGAACCACAGTAACAATGCAAATATTGAAATCTGATATTGAAAATTTTGAATTATTCATATAATTTTTTTAACAAATATATTTTAGATGTATAATTACCATACTGTTTTTATAAAAGAAAGACTGTTTTTCACAATGTGGAGAACAATTTCATTTGGAATACTGAAAGGTACCTTTCTGTATTATGACTACCCCACCATCACATTCACACACAACCGCACCACCAAGCCCTGTACAGTTAGGGTATATTTGTTTCCCAATAAATATCGAAATAATTTTTAGGAAGGTAAATTGCAAGAATGATCATCAGAAAAAGAACGGAAGCATAAGTGATAAAGGGTCTAAAACATGAAGAGCTACATGAAGCCTTAGAAGTCATCTAGTCTGACCCTATCATACACCAGATGGGTAAAAAGATCCAAAGCGCCACTCAACGTCGTATTAATGGGGCAAGGACAAAAGCACCAGATCCTAAAGAGTCATCCAAATTCCACTAGGGATTTTCTTCCTCAAATTCGTATTAACTAATCATAATCAGATTATCTACTAAAAGGTACTGAATACCAAAGACCACCACACCCTTCCCCTCTTCAAGAAATTGTCATGCCAATTCATTAGGATAGATAGGGGACGGCAAATGATGCCCTGCAGCCAAATCCCACCCACCACCTGTTTTGCTACAGCCAGCAAGCTAGGCATGGTTTTTACATTTTTAAATATTCAATTTTAACAAACTAAAAGTATGATAATATTGGTGACACATGAAAATTCAGATTTCTGTGTCCACAAACAAAGTTTTATTGGAACACAGCCACACTCATTTGCCTAGGTATTGTCTGTGGCTGAGCTGAATAGTTGCGTCAGAGACCACAGGGCCCACAGAGTCTAAAATATTTATCATCTGGCCTGTTAACAGAAAATGTCTGCGACCCTTGCACCAGGAGACAGTTAACAGGACTTCAGTAAATTTCACCTTCAGAAAGAGCCAGCCCTGTCCCCGCCAACCAGCTGTAGTCACTCACATGCTATTTCCTCTTCTTTGATTATTGAAACTCCACAGCAAACTATTGTTTTTACCAGTCACTCAGAAAACAAAGATAAAAGTTTCCACAGAGGAAATAATAACCTTCCTTTTCCAAGGTCCTCATCTGCCTCACTTGCAGTGAAATTAAAAAGCAATGCTTCACTCACAAGTTGGTCTGTGTCATTTTCCCCAAGTGAATTCAGAAGACCCCCAACAATTCACTTTTAAAATGAAGAGCTCAGGCAGAAAAAACAATAGCCAGGTTAGTGAAAATGAACTTATTTATCCCACAGGGGAAAAAAAAGAACATTTATCATCTGGAACTGAAAGCAGTTTTCTCTTCCTTTGATATGCTATTATTTTAATATCAAAATGTGCAAACTAGCCTTATGTACTATCCATCTTCTAAAAATTGAAAATTATAATATCCACACTAAAATTTTTAATTTGCCGGTTTTCCAGATGAAAACAGTACCGAATTCATACCTGCTCAGTGTTGCAAAATGACTTTTAAGATGTCAAGAAGTTTTTTGTTTGATTTTGTTCCATGTTACTTTCCTCTACCAGTGTACAAAGTACTGCCTTGTAACAAACACATCAACTAGGAAAATCCCATTCCTGGGGCCTTTGGAAATAACTTTAAAGGTGTCTGTGTTCACTTACATCATGATCCCAGCTGTTATGTTCCTAAAGTTACAAATGGCCACTCTTCATTTTAAGAGCACATTTAAAGAAACCTAATGTTAGTTCAACACGGGTAAACAGTCTCCGACACTGTATAAATAAAGAATTCTTTGAGATGTAAATAGTAGTTGCTCAAAGTAGTGGAAAGCAAGCTGAGAAATATAGAAACAAGAGATGGACACAAAGTTCACAGGGCCTCCCCTCAACCCCCTTTCCAGCAGGGCAAGGAGTGAGCACAGGACATCAGACGCTGGGAGAGCTTGGCCACCCAGAGGGGCACTGAAGTTGTCAACACCTGAAACCAGCTGCCATTCAGTCACTGTTCACTCATTGGCTGAACATCAACTGAAGAGCCTCCTACTTATCCAAAATCCAGGGGATTCAAAGGCAAAAAAGGCCTAGTACTCTGCCCTTGAGAGCCTACTGACATGCAGGTAAGAGAGAATAGCCTAGAACCAATAAAGCTACCCGGAGGACAGTGACATATGCCAGGCGTTGGCTAAATGCAGCCTGCAGGCCCAATCCAGCTGACAGTCTGTTTTCGTAAATAAAATTTTATTGGCATATGGCTACACCCACTCATTTATTATCCACGGCTGTTCTGATGCTATAACGGCAGGGCTGAGTGAATGCAACAGAGACCATGTAGCCCACAAAGTCGAAATACTTCCTATCTGATCCTTTTCAGAAAAAGTTTGCCAGCCCCTGAGAGCTGGCATCCAGTGAGGGTAATCAGAGGAGACCACACGAAAGAGCTGGTATTTGGTCTGAGCCTTGAAGAATACGGAGAGTTTCCAAAGAAATGGGAAAGGAATAGAGTGAGGGACAGAACAGCCAAGATGAGACGAGTCTTGAGCAAGCAAAGGACCCAACCTGAACGTGGTACAGAATATGAGCCGGGCGTTGTGTCACCATGGCCAACTGTACTCACCTAGACTACACGGTGTAACCTTTAACAATGCAGTTCCGTCAGGTTTGCTAACTCACTGGCAATGTTTTTCCCCTTTCCTCTAGCTTCCTTGACTTTTATGGCAACCCTCATCAGAACCTAGTAGAAGCCAAAGTGCATTACGAAAGTTCCAAAAAATGTTTGTTTGCTGAATTATTATTTTATCCAATCATACATTTGCATGTGAGTTTAATTTCAAAAACACTTGTATACATTTTTGCCTTTCTGATTATTTTATTTTATTTAAGACTTCATACCTTTTTTGTATTTTTTTTATTGGTGTATAGTTGATTTCCAGTGTTGTGTTAGTTTCAGGCGTACAGCAAAGTGAATTAGTTATACATATACATATATCCATTCCTTTTTAGATTCTTTTCCCATATAGGTTACTACAGAATTTTAGATTTGTGCTTAAACCTCAATCATGGCAGACATTATTACTTCCATTTGGCAACTGAGGAAAACTTGGACTTACTGCATGTCCCATATGGAGTCAGGGGCCAAGAGACTGGCCTGGAACCCTGGATTCCCCATTCCATCCCACGTCTTACTTTAGGAAAACACTCCTGTTGGAAGGCTTGCCACATGGACTACATTCAAGACTGGAAATTCCAATAATCAAATACCAAATAATCAAAGGGAAATGATTTTTGCGGACACATCCTTGCCAAACTTGAACTGTGGCCTGCATTAGCTAGAGCTTGGTGCTACTTAAAATCTAGACCAAAGACCAAGAGCTGGAGGTAAGTTCATTCTGTGCTTCAACATCTCTGGTCAACATGCACATTTTGTTACAACGGGCACTACATCAAACTTCACATGGATTAACTTGAATCCATTAGAGATGAAAACAAAACTCACCTACTAATATATATCTTGGCAGTTGGATCACTTTATTCTGCATTGGAAAACTCACAGTCCTTAAAAGAAAGGCATCATTAATAAGTAATTCCCCTGTCCCTCTGTACTGCCAAGTACACAATAAACAGGATTTGAATGAGTCCCTTAGAAACCCCAGTTGCCTGCCGACTGAGTAATATCTTCTTTTCAGGGAAGGGCCATGAAAGAGATTCTAAAACCTTGGGTCGCTAAGTATTTCCTATGCAACAGGACATGAGGCTTCAGCGCTGAATTTCTCCACCAGCAGGATATTCGCATGATGAGCAAATTAGCAAGGAAAACAGGAGTTGCTCTCAGCATTTGTCATTCCATAGGTCAGACTTTCCATAAGCACCAAGTTGGCATAAATGGCTTCTTTAATCATGGAAGCTGTTTCTTCTCAACCCCTTCCCCTTGTCTCTCCACTCACAACTCACCTCCACTAATCCCTCAAAACATCTCTTCCTGCACAATTTTTATTTTTTATTTTATTTATTTTTTTAAAAGATTTGTCTGACTTGCTTTATTGTGATATCTTCTATTTATTTATTTATTTATTTATTTATTTATTTATTTATTTGGTTGTGCTGGGTCTTTGTTGCGGCAGGCGGGCTCCTTAGTTGTGGCATGCGAACTCTTAGTTGTGCCATGCATGTGGGATCTAGTTCCCTGACCAGGGATCGAACCCAGGCCCCCTGCATTAGGAGCGTGGAGTCTTAACCACTGCACCACCAGGGAAGTCCCCCTGCACAATTTTTAATTTGTGTTCCTTTAACATAAGCCCATCTAGAGGCCTGTATAACTAAGCTATTTTCATTATAGTTAACTTCAGAACAGACAATGGTTCCAAAGCAGGTCTGAAAACCATTTTGAAAAATAGAATAAGTCTTCTTTCAAAGTAGAGGTGGGCAGGCTGGCAGCAGAGCACAGAGGCATTTCTATGTTTTCAGGATCAGAGGAGAGACTACACCTGCTCTCTGAGGTCCCTGTCCCAGTCATCCTGCCAATGTCCTGTCTCCCAGCATCTATCATCTCCCAGCATCTATCATCTCCTAGCTTTTCCCCAATACCCACCTCTTGAAGCCAGGGCATCCTCAGAAGGTAAATCAGGACATGTAAAGGCAGAGGACAGAACAGAATCAAGTATGAAACCTAAATACAGCTTACGGGCCTGGCCTAGGAAGTATGGTCAATGGGTCGCCCAACCTGGCCTAATGAAATGATGTCATGAAGGTGAGCATCACTCCCCAGCATCAGCACCGAGGAAACAGAGGCAAGAGCCAGGGACCAAGTACAGGGCTGAAGAGAAGCAGCAAGAGTAAAGGTAAAAACTTGGTAGTTAAGAAAAGGTATCTGCCTTGCACTGCCATGGTCACCTCAATATAGCCAATCTCTACTCCCTCATGCCCTCTTTTATTTTGGTGACTTACATTCTTTTATTACTTTTTTAACAAGCAAATAATCTAGGTTCATGGTGAGGAAAAAATATAAAATACATATAAACAAAAATGAAACATAAAGATGCATGGGTGGAAAAAAGAAAAGAAGAAAATCCATAATTTCTCCACCCAGAGAATCTATTGCTAACATTTTGGTATTGCCTTCCAAACTTGTTCTTGCTTACATGTCTTTTGAGGGGGTCTTTTCCTGAACTGCTTTCAAACAAACAGATTTTACTTTTATTCCATCTGGAAAAAAATCAGTTCCTCTGGGAAGCTATTACTGACACACTTCTCAAAGGCATGATGATTAAGGATTTCTTTCCATCTAGTATAAATGTTTGATCCTATATCTTTTTCCAAAGTATTAATGCCATTTGAACCCAGGAAGTCTTTTATGAACAACATGAACACCTTTCAAAAAGTGACTTTGGAGTGACAGCTCAGGTCATGAGTACAGTGGGGGATCATCATACTACTCTACTAGTATTGGGATATGTTTGAAATCTGCCATTATAAAAAATGCTTTGCACATGCACCTCAGTATTAATTTACGTGCAAACCAACATGTGAAGTACTCACTAAATAAAATAAACAATACTTTGTACTTTCAAAGTGCTACTCTTGAATAAAATATTTGCAAACATCTTCTGATTTAATGCAGAAACAGCTAAAACTCAGCTGTGAAAATTGGGCTCAAAATATTGGTTTCTGCCATTTTTAAGAGAGTTTCTCCTTTGGCCAACTGATTTTTCAGACTGAAAAACTGTGTACAAAATTCCATGCCATGTGGAATCTGCTTTAAAATAATTTAGCTAGCAATTAATCATTACAAATTTTAAAACATTTTTTAGCCCCAGGTTTTCTGGGTCTTTTGGCCACATCACGTGGCTTGCGGGATCTCAGTTCCCTGACCAGGGATTGAACCCATGCCCTCAGCAGTGAAAGCATGAAGTCCTAACCACTGGACCACCAGGGAATTCCCTTAAGACATTTTTAAAAGAGAGAATGGATCAATGATGAATGTTGAACTGGGTAATGATGGGCACATGGGAATTTATTATACTATGCTCTCTGCTTTTATGTATATCTGAACATTTCCATAATATGAAGTTTAGTTTAGTTTTGTTTTTAATCACTGTGAGTATATTGCTCCTGTTGTGAACAAATCCTTCACACCCAGGGTAAAGATTACTAAGCTTCACTGGAGTGGCTTCAGTATGGGGTATGCCCAGGGCTGGCCCCAGCATGTTGTATTCATCCATTCCTCACGACCTGCCTGCTGGGTGGGTGTTACTGGTCCCGATTTGGTATGTGAAGAAACTGAGAGCCAAAGAAACAAACAACTTGGCCAAGGACTCAAGGCGATGGAGATGGGGGAAGGAGAACAGCCACACCATGGAGGTGTCTGCTACACATATTGTTTGGTCCCTTTCTAAATATTATTGTACGTGAGCATGTCTGTTTCATTGTCACTTGCAGTATTTTAGTGCATCCTGTTTTTCTAGAAAAATGAATCAGCCCCTCTCTGTTTATCCAAGATAACAAAACAAAACAAAAAAGCCCCGAGAACAATATTGGTCTGATGGAGTTCATCCTGACTGTAAAAGGAAACGTCCCTGAGTCAATATCCTCAGTGAGAGACATCCCTTCATAAAACAAACCAGGAATATTCCAACGGGGCTCAAATAAGCATAAACATCCACACCGTTCAGTGGAAGCTACACTGTACTCACCAACCGGAATTTTGACTGCTTTGTGGAGGCTTTTCCCGTCTCATCTCGGATGCATTCCATGAACCCTATTCCCTCAAACGCCTCCAGCTTTAAACTTTCATGTGTCTTATTTTTCCCCTTAACTGAGAAGGCCTCTCCCACCCTCTTTTCTGCCTCTCGAAACTACCCTATCCTTAAAAACCCAGCTCAGGGAGCAGTCTCCTCTGTGACCCCATGTAACCCCCACCCCCGGCTGGAACTAAGTGTTTCTTTCTCTGTACTTTCCTAATAGAATGGCTGTGGTCTCCTTTAATAAATTTCCTTGCATCGCTGTGTATTATGATAAGCCATTTTCATATTTCTCTCGAAAACTCATTGCGATTATTTAGCACAAAGGCCATTCATTCATTATTACAACCCACAGTCCCAGCACATAGTAGAAGCTCAGTGTGGAAGGAGAAGAAAGAAGGAGGGAGAAAGGAAAATGCTGCTTTATATGAACAGGCCAGAGATAAGTCTAATAAGGGAGTTAGGATCTAAAGTCATCAAGTGAAGACAAAACTGATTCAGGAAAATTGCTCTTGAAAATCTAACGGAACATTAAACTTGCTGTACCATTTGTAGACATCCTCTCTCTTAATAAAACCAGCATACCCAGTTTTCCCTCCAGCTTCAGGACAGACAGCTGGGGAGATACTGGTTTTCACTTAGGTGTCATACTGTAGTCATACCCTGAGGGTCTCCTTGGAACCAGAGGCACAGAAGGAAAAACAGACTCACCTCTCATTTCACACTCCCTGCAGGGCATACCCTCCGAGGGCTAGAGCATTATGTAATCCATCTTCACTTTCTCTCTGGCCCCCGCTCTCTCCGAGCTCACATGGGTGCATCCAATCACACCCAATGTAACTCCACTGTGCATCCTCAAGTTCACGACTACTGGAGGCGTATGGGTTTCCAAGGATTAGCTGCTTTCATTATCTCTAGCTGACCTCACTCTAACAAAGGGTTTATTTGGAGCCCTTTAAAATCCCATATAGCATATCAATATTACTCATGAACTCTAAAAATCTCTCCCACGAATACAAAATTAAAACGTAGAATATTCTACCACTGGATAAAAGAAAATAACTGTTCAAGTACACACACACACAGAGAAACCTGGAAAGATAGATACCACAGTGGACACTGGGTATTCAAATGGTGAATTATGGGAGATTCCCCCTCCCTTTTATTTAACAAAGAATTATGGATACAACATTACTAATCATTAGAGAAATGCAAATCAAAACTACAATGAGGTATCATCTCACACCAGTCACAAGGGCCATCAGCAAAAAATCTACTTTTGAAATAATTTTTAAGAATTACTTTTTCAAGGCTACTCTCAAGTTCTCAGGGATGGACTGAAACAAGAGATGCCAAAGATAAGTCTGTGCCCTCTGCAGGCATGTTCTTTTGGACACTGAAGAATGGTATGAGGGGCTCCCTGAGCCAACAGGCTGCCTGCCCAAGTTGGCCACAAGCCGGTGCTACAATGTCAGGCAGCTAACAGATATGTCCGGGCGGCTGGGGGGTGTAGGCAGACACCGAGGCGCTAGTACCAAGCTGGGGGTGGGTGGACCAACATCTCTGATCATCCATCTGTGCCGGCCTCGGTGCCGGATGCCCCACCTGTGTTTATCTCTAATCCTCATAACGACACCCAAGGCAGGCAAGCAGCTAGCCAACTTACCCAAGGTTACACAGACAGAAGGTGGCAGAGCCAGAGTGGGAAGCCGGGTCAGTCAGGTTCCAGAAAGTGCTCTGAACCAATGGAATACAAAGATGGGGTCCCCACGCACCTGGAGCTTGCAGACTGATGGAGAAAAAAGTGAGCGCTACGCAATGTCAGGTGTGAGAAATACCAGTGAAGGGTTAGGGGCAGGGAATGCAGAGCGGGGAAACCTTATAAAGGGTAGAGGTGAAATTTGTTTTGTTGTTTTGTTTTTGTTTTTGTTTTTTTTTGCTGTACGCGGGCCTCTCACTGTTGTGGCCTCTCCCGTTGCAGAGCACAGGCTCTGGACGCACAGGCTCAACGGCCATGGCTCACGGGCCCAGCCGCTCCGCGGCATGCAGGATCCTCCCGGACCGGGGCACGAACCCGTGTCCCCTGCATCGGCAGGTGGACTCTCAACCACTGCGCCACCAGGGAAGCCCTAGAGGTGAAATTTGAACCCAGTTCTGTCTAGACCTAAAGTCTTTGGGCTCTGCACTGCAGTAGGCTGCCTCTCCAAGCTTCAGGAGGCTGGGAAGGCAGAGGAGGTGCCCACTGAGAAGACAGCGACATCACAAGTGCAAACCTGTCCCCTCTCCTTCTCCCGCCTCCCCAGGTACCACCTGGGCTCCAGAAAGAGGCAATGCGGGAGCCAACGCCACCTCCAAGCCATTGACATCTGTATGATACCCAGAGACGTTCAACCCAGAGATGTTTAATGTTTAGGCTGCTGGCCAAACAAGGAAATCCAAGATAAACCTGCCATTCTGTCATGACCTCATCCTGCTGCCAGACAGGCAGAGACAATGGCAAAGAGGAACAGCCCTGCTATGTTTTCATGGCACCTTTCAGGAAGAGATGAAACTCACCATCAGTCCCACCCAACTGAGGCTGTACCACGTGCTGAGGCAGGGAGCCGGGACTCTCCTGAAGGCAATCCAATGGGCCCCCGCAACTTCTCAAGAGATGAAAAATAGCACGGCCTCCCCTCAAACTCTTCACACTACCTGACAGGAGTTCCTATGAGTCGGTGTTTGTCAGCTGTATTATTGAAAGAGAAATCAGGTATACAGTTGACAATTTCTTCCATCTCCACGCTCTTTTCACTGGAGCACAACAAAGGTATTTTTGTTCAAGCTTCTTACTTTAGGCTTTAATTGACTGCCAAGAGGAGGCTCACAAATATACCTTTATTGCCCAAAGATGGGATGGCCCAGCAATACTGCCCACTTGGGTTGCCAGTTAATCCTAAAAACAGGCTGAATCTGGGGATCTTATTACACCAATGGCCTGGTTCTCTCAAGATCTCAGGGAACCGGTTTCTAAATTTTGTTTTCCAAATGGTGGTCCTTTGGAAGCACCTAGAATTCCACCATTGCACCTTCCTTTAGGTGCCCCATTATAGACTTGGTTCCCCTTAACATCTACACACTTTGATTTTTAAATTTATTTTTGGTCCTGGGTTCTAGCATACAACACTCTTAAGCACTTACCTAAGTACTTTATATAGACTGACTCTCTTAATCCTGGAAACAGCCTTGTTTAATAGGTGCTTTTGTTATCATCCCTGTTTAGAGATGAAGAAACTGAGACACAGAGAAATTATGTAATGTGGCAGAGAGAGGCAGAATTGAGAATTCAACTCCAACACTTTTTTTTTTTTGGCGGTACGCGGGCCTCTCACTGCTGTGGCCTCTCCCGTTGCGGAGCACAGGCTCCGGACGCGCAGGCTCAGCGGCCATGGCTCACGGGCCCAGCCGCTCCGCGGCATGTGGGACCTTCCCGGACCGGGGCACGAACCCACGTCCCCGCATTGGCAGGCGGACTCTCAACCACTGCACCACCAGGGAAGCCCCGAACTCCAACACTTTGACTGCAGAACCTGTATTCTCAATCCCTACCCTAGACCACCTCCTCTAAAGAGGGTTTAGGGTACCTTGGTTTCTTTCTGCTTTAGATGAGGTACTCACAAATGGAAGCAGGGCACGTGGAACATAAACAGGCTCAAGGTCATGTGTGGACATCCTAACCTCAGTGGTATGAGACCCAAGGATGTAACTGGATCTCCTTTGAACCTGTTTGGTCAGTCCTCACACTGAAGCAACAGAATTCACCTTCCAAGATGATAGTAAGTCTGACCGCAGAACCCAGCTGGGCTGACAAGTCTGGATGAAGGACAGTATTCAGGGATCGGTTGCCTTGAAGTTCAGTTCCAAGTGCCTTAAGGAAGACCCTTTGAGGAGCTAAATCTCACACAACTGAATTTCATGTTCTCCTTCACCCCTCCTGCACACCCCCCCACTAACATCTACCTTTGTAAAAGACTTCATTTCAACAACACAGAGTAACTTATCTACTCAAGACAGAGAATGTTTCTATAGGAGCTGAAACGAATGTCTAGATCATTTTTATCTAGATCGCATCTGTCTACACCTCAAGATCCAGCTCAAATCCAATCTGTCCAATTCCATTAACAGCATTTCCGTTGTTAAAAGTTACAACTACCTCTGCCCCACACGCATCCAGGATTGAACCATATCTCCAGGCTGCGGAGACCACAGCCTTTACCTAAGAATCTCAAGCTCTTTGACTATAGAGCATTCCAACGACTCTATTTGCTCAAAATGACGCAAGTAGAGAGAACGCAGAGTTGTGGAGCATCATAAAAGAATCCACGTCACCCTCGGTAGGAACAATTCTATACCGGGATTAAATTTGCTGAATGAACCACAGATCCCTAAAAACAAATTTGTTTCCATTCTGACTTTATGGTCCTGAAAATGTCACAGAATGACATGCTTCTCTACCCTGGCTTTCACCTCACTTGAACTGTTTTGAGGTATACTAGATATGGCATTTTAAAGGGCAAAAAACATGCACCCAACAGCTTCTAGGCCTCCCTTATGAAGAAACAGTCCTTGTTTTTAATTTTTTCAAGCTTCTTAAATTTGCTTCTTCCCTGTCTACTTTTCCAGACGGGAATGCTAATCACAGGAGTCTTTGTGAAACTATATTTCTGTGATTTTTTTTCTTAACTCAAGTAATGTTATTGGAAGGAAGCAGAAAACCACAGGGCCCAAACAGAAGTGACTAATGCTGGGAGCAAGTGCTGGAAGAAAGAAGGCCCCACAGAGAAAGAGACCTCTGCACCACAGTAGCCCATTGTATGTCACTGTGGCCACGACTGTTTGGAGACTGGCACCCAGATTTTCCAGCTCTCTTGATGTGCTAACCAAAGTAACCAGGTGCAACTCCTTTCCCTGGCAATCGTTTGCTAAAAATGATAGAAAGAAAAAAAAAATAAGAAAAACTAAGGAGGAGAGGAAGAAATTCAAGTACAACGCTCAATTCAGTAGAAGACAGAGTCATTCTGTACCTATCTCAGTTATATGACAGATCTATTTTGTTTACTTTATTTATGTTGGGTTTTTTTTTTTTTTTTTGGTTTGGTTTTTGTTTTTGGCCGCACCGCGTAGCATGTGGGATCTTAGTTCCCCGACCAGGGGTCAAACCCGTGCCCACTGCAGTGGAAGTGCAGAGTCTTAACCACTAGACCGCCAGGGAAGTCCCTTTATTTATTCATTTATTTTATTTCAGACCGATTTTTAAAGAACTACACATATTCTATCATCTGATGTTCCGCATTGCAGGTGTTCTCAAAAACTTTTACATGGAAGACAGGCCAGTGACCTAATGGTTAACTCTGAATTCCTCTGCTATCATTTCAACATGTTGTTGGCACAGTTTCAAAATCAGTATGTGGTTTTTCTTTGGTGCTATAAGGATGTTTGCTCTCAGTCCCAAAATGTCTTCATCATTTCACCTTCCTTATCTTTATTCTTTCAACTCTCACTCATTCCCCTTTATATAAAAACTACTTTGATAGAAATCATGAGTCCATATGCCACACCCTTCCCCTGCAAAAATAATACCTGTATCTGTTACTACTCACTGCCTCTCACCCCCCTCTTCTGACATGATTGGTAATAACTATTTCTTCATGAATATAAAACTGTTCATCTCAAAAACAGCAAGGGACTTGTTTTAGCCCAGTCTTATGAGATGTTTCCCAGACAACAATGTTTTAGTTACAGTCAGGTTGATTAAAGCACATTGTGGATGATGTTGCTGTTACTGTTTTCCCAAGTTCCAGTATGTTTTCTATCAAGGTTGTTATTATTTGAATAACAAATTTACTTTTCAAAAACCATGAAAATACAATCAATTGTCAATTTATTAGGGACATTAAATAATGAATGTATGCCAACAATATAATATATGAATAATACACAATAGTAATAACAATCATTTGGTATTTACTACCACATCCTATTTTCCCACATAGTCAAAGAAAATAAAGAATTGATGTACTTGATTCAGTAGCCAACCAAAATGATTCTGAGTTGATCATGATTCTTTCCCCCACCATCCTCCATGGTAATAATAGCCTTGGATCCAATAATTTCTAAGAATTAATTCTAATGAAGCAATCATGGATGTATCTTAAAAATTTACAAGAATGTTTATCACATGGCTTATTTAAAGTGTGAAAACAGGGCTTCCCTGGTGGTGCAGTGGTTGAGAGTCCGCCTGCCAATGCAGGGGACACGGGTTCGTTCCCCGGTCCAGGAAGATCCCACATGCCGCAGAGCGGCTGGGCCCGTGAGCCATGGCCGCTGAGCCTGCGCGTCCGGAGCCTGTGCTCCGCAACGGGAGAGGCCACAGCAGTGAGAGGCCCGCGTACCGCAAAAAAAAAAAAAAAAAAATTTACAAGAATGTTTATCACATGGCTTATTTAAAGTGTGAAAACAGGGAACAACCTAAATAATCAGTCATGGGGACTGGATGAATAAATTAGGGTACAACCATAAAATGGAATGTTGAGCAGCCACTAAAAGTCATGCTGTGATGCCATTAGCTATGAAAGGCATCCCAAATCATTTAAGTTTGCGAAATGTGTTCTCTCTTTTTTATGAATTAAAGCCTATATCCATTGAATAACATCACTTCTATAAACTTGCATTCTGATCTTACTTGAACAGGAGAGAAATAATAATTTCTATGGGTAAATGTAGATCTGTATAAATAGAAGTGATACCATTGCTTTCAGGACTAATCATCTGCTATGCATCCATAGAGAAAAGAGGTGAAATCCTGATGAGAAGTTGCATATAATGCTAAAACTTCACAACCCTCTCTGAATGACCTCAACTCATACTGATAGCACTGAACTCTGCATCTCCTCATTACTTTTACGTAGTCTAGGCAATGCCACGCTCTCTCCCATGTGTGCATGTTAGCGCTCCAGTCAGCCTATAGGGTCAAAACTTGGGTCTTTGTCTCCCACCGTTGTGAAGGTATGTGGTTATTATCTGCCCCGCTTCTCTTCCCCTCTTCTGACCAGAGAACCTCCCACCCCACCACTACCACCACCATGACCACTTCCATTGAGCAGCTGCTCTTTCTCCATTCTAATGAGGCGATTCTTGGGTGGTGACCAACCCAGTACCTTGCTTCACTGGGCTCAGGGAAGGGCAAATGAGCAGATACTGGCATACACTGAAGCTGGGGGGAGAAGGAAGCCCTCTTATCCCTTTGACATGGCTTACCTGGAATATAGCAAGCCCAGATCTGCCTAAGGCCACACTCCTGCCAACCAGAGAAGAGAAGGTGGCCAAGGGGAAGAGAGATGTCAAGGAAATACACGGCAGTCCAAATGATACTGATGCAGTCCCTGTATGTGGAGTCAACCTTGGCCTCACCTGGTACATATCCTTGCTGGGGCTAGTGTGAGTTAGCCATCTGTCATTTCAGCTGGAACAGTCCTGACCGGTCCACTCTCACTCACACAAGCCAAAGACAAGAATCTACATCCTGTGCTATATTCATGGCCAAAAGGTCCAATCTCTACTATCCAAGCCCTTCCAGGTAATTGGCTTACCCATCACCTTGGAGGTGTGCATCATACAAGATCCAGTTAGCTGCATCTTTCTTTTTTTTTTTTTTTTAATTTTATTTATTTTTATTAGTTTCTGCTTTATAACAAAGTGAATCAGTCATACATATACATCTGTTCCCACATCCCTTCCCTCATGCATCTCCCTCCCTCCCACCCTCCCCATCCCACCCCTCCAGGCGGTCACAAAGCACCGAGCTGATCTCCCTGTGCTCTGCGGCTGCTTCCCACTATCTATCTACCTTACGTTTGGTAGTGTATATATGTCCATGCCTCTCTTTTGCTTTAGCTGCATCTTTCTAAAGTTCCAGTGCTTGTACTAAGAAGAAAGAACTGGTTCATTCCGTTTCTTCTAAAAATTAGAAAAATAAATAATAATCACTCAACCTTCATAGGAAGTCTCTTCTCAGGAAAAGTTGGTTATTAATGAAATAGACAACTCTGCCCTTTTGTTATCCCTGCTTTCTATGACAGAGTTACTGTGACTTGGCTGGTTTGTTTGTTTTTAATGAAGCAGAAATTAGGACCACATGCAAATAAGTGTTCTCTCATAAGGAAGACATGAGCTGTTCTAAGCACAGCACTAAAAGCCCTGACTCAAACCAAATGCCACTTCCGTAATCACTAATACACCTCCAAACAGCACACTGAGTTTCCCATTTAAGTACCTACCAAGTCCCTCCCTTCCTAGATGTCTGACACCCAGTTGAGCTCATAGATCAAGGTGACATGCATCAACCATTCCAAGCGATGAATGTGTAATGGCCACAAAATAATTGTCACTCATGAACAATGAGTTTTTCTACAGGGCCCAAGAAGAAAAACATCAGAGATGGCTTTCTGAGTCTAACCAAGGTCCAAGGGACAGGCCTTCAGTTGGGAAATTTGTCCGTGTGAAAATTTCAGCAGTAAACAATTGTAAATAAATTAATCCCACTATGTCAATCCTCTGCGTTCATTATTGGAGTAATTACTGCATTGCTAATTATAACAGAGCCTCCAAAAGGGTGCCTCCAAACCCAGCAGACAGTCAGTAATGCAACACCCAGGGGCAGACCATGTTAGATAAGCATCCTTTATGACTCGTGACCATATTTCCCACGGGTTTTTTTCTCCCCTAAAATCCATTCAGTTGGAATCAGTCACTATACAAAACAAAACTAATGACTTCTCTTACTTGAGCCAGAATGTTAAAAGAATGTTTGTATGCAAACATATATATATATATATATATATATATATATTCTGTAGTGTGTAATAAATACATAAGTAAATAAATACACACATATATACTATTGACCTGAACCAATGTGATGTTTAATATACAAATAAAAAATTTTTTTTTTACTTTATTTAAATAATTTGCATTAAAACCCCAAAAGCACACTCAGTGTTATTGGTTAGAGATGAAACTCTACTTCTCTTTTTCCAAACTCCTAGAGGAGGTACTGCAGACATTTGCCCATGAAGACTACAAAAGGGCATCAGCTGGATAATTGCCCATGTTTGAATGTGTGCTCAGATGGGGTTATGAAATACATTGAACATAGGGGTGCATCTAAGAATAGTATCAAAAACAAGATGTTGCCCAACCTTGGCATATTGTGAACAGGTAGTTAAACACCCACTCTGTCCTGAGGCCACCAAGCAGGTGCTTGGCCAATGTTTTATTTATGTCCTGCCCTGCCCTGTCTTAATTCACGCTAGTGTAATGGCCTGCTCACTGTGCCACTCCCCAGCATCTCTTCAAAGAAGGTCAGGTAAGCTAGAGGCTAACAAAAAATGTGAAATGAGACTTGAGAAGTATCTTAGGGACTTAGGGTTGCCAGATTTAGCAAATAAAAATGGAGGATACCCAGTTAAATCTAGATTTCAGATAAACAACAAATAATTTGTTTCGTATAGGATGCTCAAGAAATATTTGGGATATACTAGTACTAAAACTTGATCCGTTGTTTTATCTGAAATTCAAATTTAACTGGACATCTGTATTTTATCAGGCAGCCCCACTTAGGATAAACATCTGCTGTTGACTACCCATCACCTATGCCCACTGCTTTCCTAACCACAAGCCAAATTTCCTGGGAAACACCTGCCCCCATATTTGGCTTTGTGCAGTGTCTTAAGGAGTAAGTCAACTCTGAATATCTGCTGGGCAATGAAATTCAAGGAGGAACACAAATTTTGTTAGGAAGAAACTACACTTTATTCTCCTAAAAGGGAGAAGCCTTCAGAGAAAGGAAGGTATGCCAGCTGCCTTAAACCATGACCTTCCCTGTCCCCCTCTGAAGCGCCAGAGAAGCCAAGAAGGGGGCATAGGTGGTAACAGCTGAAGAGGGTGTGATGTGGCTACAGCTGGCATCCCCGAGTCAAACTGGTTAAAACTTGTACTAAACCAGCCAGAGATATCCATGCTGCATGGCCCGTGAAACCACAGGATTTTCTATCCATTGGGAAGACTTACAAAGCTCTCTAGGGTGGGTCTTCTCCCTTTCTTTGTATAGTGTAGCAGGTGAGGGTCTTTTTTTTGTTTGTTTAAGGAAGTATTGTTTTTTTAAAAATTCTGAAGGTATAAAAAACTACCATTATTAAGCCAGTTTGGGGCACTCTGAGCTGCATGCTTTGCAACAGGAAAACCCAGACACGCAAACACTATTTCAACAAGTAGCTTCCACTGAAACTACTTAGTTCTTGGTATTGTCCATTACTTTTTATGATGGGCTAATTCTTCCCCTGGAAGTCTCTTTTTCCTTATGATAGAGCGTGTGTATCCCTGCCAACAGGAAACACAAGGTGAGCTTTTGGAGGTTTGGAAATATGACCGTGCAGGTCATCTCTTCTATTTTCCAAATACCAGTAACTTGTTGTCCAGAGTCTTGGTGAGGTCTGAAACAAAGTCATAAAGATATCCTTCTCCACCACAGTATAAGCTGTGATAATTATCTTTTGTTTTAGACATGACTGACCCTAAATAATGCATTAAAAGCCCCTATAAGTTTTTAATTGGGTGAAAGCACATAATAGAGGAATTTTTTGTAAAAAAAACCTTTCAAGTCAGCCAACCCATCTACTCCGGAATATTTGATTATGAAAGCAGATAATAAAAAAAGAAAAAAACAAAACAAAACAGGGAATTCCCTGGCGGTCCAGTGGTTAAAACTGCACTTTCACTGCCGAGGGGCCGGGTTCAATCATTGGTGGGGAACCAAGATCCCACAAGGTGAGAGGCACGACCAAAAAAAAAAAGAAGAAGAAGAAAGCAGATAGCAATATGAAAAGCATATATATAAGCACATGGGAAAAAGGTAAAGTTATAATAGTGACATTTTCTGTGGGTCTTTCTTTGCTTTTTTTAAAAAAAATTATCATTGTAAATTATCTTGCTTCTGCCTCTGGCTCTAGCAATGAACAGAAAGAGATTTTTAGAAGAAAATCTCCAGGCAAAAGAAAATTAGCAACTTATCTCCAGTCTACAGACAAAGACCAAGATCTAAAATTTTCAGAGATCATTTACTGTCTCCACGATCCCTTCTAGCCACTTCACAGGCAGGATACACCTCCATCTGGAGACAGGTGATCAGAATTTCTTCTTGCTCTTCCTCCAGACCAGCTCAGGCCTGCTCAGCTCACTGTATTTTCCAGGCAGCCGTGAGCCAGAAACACAGGGCCAAGACTTGTGGCTTCACATGAGGCCCTAATCACGTGTCCAAGCCTTTCTGCCCCTGTTGGGCTGGCAAACAGGAGTTTACATGTAAGTCAGGGCCCTCAAGCCCCAGGACCAACAACAGGAAGCAGAGTCATGATGCTTAACGTAATAAGCCGTCCTTTTCCACAGACACAGTATGGACCACAAGGCCCTGAAGTCACCCCAGAAATAATGTCTATTCTCATCCCATCCATTTGTTTCTGTACAGATTGTATCTGGATGCAGCAAACCACATCTTTACTCATTCCTTCCTTGTTTCTAAGCTGTATTTAATTCTGAAAAGAGCTACAATCTAATGATGGAAAGGTCAGACTTAATGGAAAAAAATGAGTGTCAGTCCCCCAGAAACAAATACTCTTTTGTCGAGATCGCCCACACAAAATCTGGTCATCCTCTCAGTCTGGACGTGTTGGCCTGTTCACAGTTGCTGTGCACAGCTCAGACTAGTGCGAAAGATGCCAGGCAAGACCTGTCCGCACTCACCTGAGGCCAGAATAGAAGAGGGGAGGGAAGATCCATGTAGCCCCACCCAGTTTACAGGGGCAGAAACTAAGTTTGGACGAGGACAATGACTTACTTTCCATTCTCTCAAAAGACCTGCTATTGTAAGAGCTGTATGTTTCTAAAACCTATTTACTTTAAACAATAAAAAATGCTTTTATTTTGGGTGTGGAGGCAGGCTTTGCCTAAAATCCAGAATTGTAGGGTTCCTTGATTCTTCTTTTTTTTTTTTTTTTTTTTTTTTTTTTTTTGCGGTACGCAGGCTTCTCACTGTCGTGGCCTCTCCCGTTGCGGAGCACAGGCTCCGGACGCGCAGGCCCAGCAGCCATGGCTCACGAGCCCAGGCGCTCTGCGGCATGTGGGATCTTCCCGGACCGGGGCACGAACCCATGTCCCCTGCATCAGTAGGCGGACTCTCAACCACTGCTCCACCAGGGAAGCCCTCCTTGATTCTTAATAACAATACTCGCCAAATCAGTGATATTGCTGTGATCGCACCCTCCAAGTAAAGTTGGATCGAATTAACATTTCATCTCTCTTTCAACTATTTATCAGAAAAGGCATTTCAGTCTTCATGTACAGATTCCAAATATAAGAGCCAATAGATGTTGAATAACCGTAAAAAAGCTCAGGGTATCAGCTACACTCCGAGACTAAAGACTACAAAGGAAACACTCCATCTTCCCTGTCTTTTTCCACAAAGAGTGAAATTCGCTCCCTCTGTATCTTTTTATCAAAGACAGAAAAAAGGCCTCACCCCCTATAGTCGTTCTTCTCAAATGGCCTGATGGAGTAGTAACCAGAGCACAAATCTAGACCCAAGACCAAGCAACACCATTAACACATGCAAGAGGAGACATTTAATTGTCCCAATAAGACTAAGCAGGTCCACCTTGGCGACTGCAACTGGGGTGATGGTCCTGGGCTGCATGCTTTGAGTCACTGTGCTTTACTAAAATTGACAATGTCAAGCACCTATTTTTTTATAACCTTCATTTTTATTTATTTACTTATTTATTTTTATAACCATAATGAGGTCTCTCGGAGCTGAGTTGCCCCAGGCTCCGCACACTTTCTAGCATGACCCTGACTGTACAGAAGCAAGCAGGGTAGTTTCCATTTTACAGAAGAGGAAACCAGTGCTTGCTGAAGTTATGCAAGCTCGTTAAACGGCAGAGCTGTGATTCAAACCAGAATATCTGACTCCAGAGCTCACAAGTACTTCCTACAGCTACTGCCCGCCGCTGATGACCAAGTATCCAACCCCCTGGGCACCTCCACTGCACAAACACAGATTCCTACTCTATTAAAGCAGCAGAGGGAAACTGCTTTTGGCAACTGCAGAAACCACAACACGAAAGGCCATTTTCCCCTCAAAAATAAGTATAATTAGCCAAAAGGTGGAAACAACCCAAACGCCCATTGACAGATGAACGGATAAACAGAATGTGGTATATCTATACAATGGATTATTATTCAGCCATAAAAAAGAATGAAGTTCCAATACATGCTACAATACAGAGGAACCTTGAAAACACTAAGCCAAGTGAAAGACATCAGTCACAAAAGAGCATATAATATATGATTCCACTTACATGAAATGTCCAGAATAGGCAAACCTATAGAGACATAAAGTAGCTTAAGGCTGGGGGGATGAGGTTATGGTGAGGGGGGGACATAGCTAATAGCTACCTAGCTAGTAAGGGATTCTCTCTGTAGTGATGAAATTGTTCTATTATTGATTGGGGCGATGGTTGCATGTATCTGTGAATATGCTAAAAACCACTGAATCGTACACTTTAAATGGGTGAAATGTACGGCATATAAATTATATCTCAATAACGCTGTTTAAGAAATTAAGTGACATCAGTTAAGCAAACTAAAAGAGACCTTGGCTATCTCATTCAAGTTCGTTTTTAAAGGTGAGGAACCCTAGCAACGAGCCCAGTATGAGAGTCTAAATCAGTGTCCCAGTGTGCTCTGTCTGCCGGTCCCACTACTCAACGTTCCTGGGCACTCGGCTCAGTGCCAGGCCATGGATAATGGGAGACCCTCACCACTGCCCCTAAAGAGCTTAAATGTAGTTGGGTTTTTTCAAGCCTGAAACAACAAATCCATTCAATAGCCTGTAGCACTGGGTCAAGAGGAGGGGAAGACCATAGGAGCTGAGGAGATGGACAGGAGGTGAGGCCTGAGATGGGCTTTCCGAGAGGAATGAACTGGATGAAGGCCCAGAGAAGAGAGGGGAGGGCAGTCCTGGGAAAGGAGACAGACGCTGCGGAGTAATATTCAATTTGCACCATGTCTTTCAGATGAGGTTTAAACAACATTATAGTCCTGGGACTTCCCTGGCGTTCCAGGGTGAAGACTCCCCGCTCCCAATGCAGGGGGTGTGGGTTCGATCCCTAGTCGGGGAACTAAGATCCCTCAAGCCACAAGGCGCGGTGGAAAAAAAGAAAATTATAGTCCCATTACTAGGAGAATGGGTAAATAGGCGAGAGTTCAGCCCCGACAGGACAGGATGCCAGGAAGAGTTCTGAGCGGGAAATGACAGGGTGAGAGCTGTCTTTACAGAAGTCTAGCCTGTCTGCAGCGTGCAAGGGACCGAGGTCGGAGGCCAGCGTGTTACAATCTACAAGTGAAGTATCAAGTACTAGTGTAGGGGCAACAGGAATGGAGAGGAAGGAAGGAAGGAAGGAAGAGAGATCACAGAGGAGAAAAACAACAAAATCCAACCATATCAAGACCTGTGGAGGGAACAGAGGGACAGCCAGCGCACTGACTCTGGGCCCAGACTGCCTGGGTTTAAATCCTTGCCAGCTGCGTGACATTGGTCAAGTTACTTAAATGCTCTGTGCCTCAGTTTCCTGAGTAAAGTGAGGATAAAAATTGTGTTTCTGTCTGTCAAGCAGTTGTTGAGAGAATTAAATACAGACAGTGCTTAAAACAATGCCTGGCACTGAGTAAGGGCTCTGTACCGTTTGTTCAATAAATACATGTAAATGCGTATTCAGATCTCCATGACCTCACTTTCTGAAGACAACAGCAGCAACAAAGAAAAGCCTCATTATCTCCCATCAAGCTTCCTTTTTCACTCTCTTTTCCCCATTCATTCACCCCTAGGTGCTAAGTTCTAGGAAGAATAAAACATGCTCCCTGCCCTTGAGGGCAGGCCTTCTGGGAAAAATTGAACAGAAAAAAAGGGCAATAACTATTCTCCACCAGGATCCAGGCACAATAAATGGCTGAAGCACAGGCTGGGTGAGCAGCCCAAAGCAGCAAATGAAAGAGCCTGGACCAGGCAGGCCTTGGGGCTCCTGTTTAAACAGCCCTGAGGGACGGCTCACCTGCTCAGCCGGGGTTGCCCTTTCCAGGCACTGCCTTCCAGCCAGAACAACTGAGCCTCTTCCCTGCCCTGCTTCCTAGTAGCTCATCTTCCAGGCCTGGCCACACTACCTCGCCACCATGCCTGTCCCCTCACAGCTTAAATCAAAGACTCTGAGGCCAAACCTTGAACCGACGATGCTGGCCAGAGAGCTCTGAGCAGAGCTTGTAGACCACAGAGGAGAGATGGGATCCTTGCCTCTTGACCAAAGAGCCCGGGAAGGACAGACATCTGACCTATCCTCACCTTCACATGGTTGTGATAATGCGGTGCTGTCTCCCCACACCCGCACCCAGCCCACCCCCCTCGTGCAGACTCACAAGCCTGCTGGGGTATCATGCCCCTACTGAAAAGAAGGTTAAACTACCATACAAACACAATGTATTTTTAGTAATGGGACTTGAGTCTTCTATCTTTGGATAATTACTAAAAAATCTCCCTTCAAAATGATTAAAAAAAACCGAGGAACAAACAAAAACCCAAAAAACTCAAAAGGAGTAAGAATTTAATTTATACCAGGTCTTTCAGATGAGATTTAAATAACATTACAGTCCCATTATTAGGAGAATGGGTAAATAAACTGTAGTAGTTTATGATGATGGAATATTATGATGGAATAATACATTTAGGTAGATCTCTAGCTACTGTCATGGAAAAGCATACTTTTAAGTGAGAAGAAAAATGGGACATTAAGGTACAACATGTAAAAAAAAATCTGAATCACAGCTTTGCACATGCAGTTGCACAGACTGTGAACTGAGAAGGTGGCTCACCCCCCGCGGAGATGAGCATACTGGGAGCAAAGGTGTCAAGAGAGACTGTCTCTGGCTGAACTTCTTAAAACAAAATGCATTCACGTATAACTTGGGTAATTTTTTAAAATAAAAAATAAATAGATACTGTTGCATTTAAATACGCGGCCATCTATAGGTAAAGTAAACCTAATTTATAACTTTAAATTCTTCTTCCCTTTATTCTGATCAGAAGAGGGTTCAGTTCCTGCTCTTTGGAGATCTGAAAAGATGATAAAATTAAATCCTGGTTGTGTGTGACCTTAAGGGACTTGTAAGGAATAAAAGAGCCCAAGCCAAAATTTAAAATAAAGATATTAATAATAGGTATATGATTTCGAAGGTGATGTTCCCAGGAGAACATCCCATTTCTCCTGGGTTTATCTGGCTAAACTTCCTTTCAAGTTTGTTTGTGGATGCTGATGATACACCACTGAGGATGAACTTGAGGCTGTGTTTAAATACTTGCTACTCTAACTAGCTCCTCTGACATCTCTCTGTATTCACTATTGACACAGTTAATCTGCTTAATTACAGTTTTGTTGATATCTCAAATTCCCCTTATTTACTTTGCATCCTGAAAAGTCCTTTGAAATCTAAACAGTCCACTACCTCTCCAGCTCTGTTTGGAAAGATTACAATCTTAGGATCCTTTGAAAGGGGGTTGGGAGTGGGGGCTGTATTTCCAGCATGGAGTGGAATGTGGAAATAATCTGGGAACAGATGAATATACTGGATTTATTCCCAGCAATTTTGCCTCTCCTAATTCATTATTGTTCTGCTTGAGGAAGTGATTTCTTGGAATTTATAGTCAGACTAATAAATAAATATAAAGAATAAAATATATTCTAAAGTGTAGTACACTTCATGTGGACCCACTATGCTAATAAGCACAGTACCCGTATCTGCACACAGTATGTGCTCAATAAATATCTATTGGCTTACCGCACAAGGAAGAAGCACCAGATGATCTAAATAATGGAGAAAGTTTTAATTATTTATATTTCTTTCAGCAAATATTAAATGAATTCCTATCATGTGTGCCAGGCATTGGGCTGGGCACTGGAGAGATACAAATGGGATAAAATTCAATTCTTTGTCCTTAATATAAAGAATGAAAATAAAGCATAAGCACTCTCCCTTGGCGCAAAAAAAATCAAGTTTGCCTATAACTTCTAACACTCAAATTCAAATCCAACTCGTTGTACTGCTACATCTAATCTAAAAGCATCCTTTTCTGGGACTTCCCTGGAGGTCCAGTGGTTAAGACTCCACGTTTCCACCGCAAGGGGTGCAGGTCCAGGAACTAAAATCCCGCATGCCGCATGGTACAGCGAAATAAAAGAAAAGCATCCTTTTCTGCCTCTGACCACTCAGTAACATTTTGATCATTTCAAAAGCATGTTCTGCATTAGCCTTGATCTCAGAAAATATTCCTTCGTATCAACAGGCACTAGGCATGAAGGACAACACGACACCAGGTCCACATTCCGAGAGCTGACGTGTTGGGTAAAGCGAAATAAGTCCATTCATTTAACAAGCCTTACACAATATTTTAATGGACAACAGGAAAGATCAATTGCCAAATTACCCACACAGATCAAACTCCCATGGGGTCTGGAGGAGGAGGAGGAGAGCCTTCTAGCTGGTTGGTCCAATAAGGTGTCAGAGAGGAGATGGAGTTGGTTAGACCAAGCAGGAGATGGAGAACATTCCAGGCCAGTGAGAGAAATGATACACCACTCTTTTTTTTTTTTGCGGTACGCGGGCCTCTCACTGCCGTGGCCTCTCCCATTGCGGAGCACAGGCTCCGGACGCGCAGGCTCAGCGGCCATGGCTCACGGGCCCAGCCGCTCCGCGGCATGTGGGATCTTCCCGGACCGGGGCACAAACCCGTGTCCCCTGCATCGGCAGGTGGACTCTCAACCACTGCGCCACCAGGGAAGCCCCGATACACTACTCTTAATCAGGAGTCCAAAGACGAGCCACTCTGTATGAAATATACAGAGGCCATGAGCACAAAATGGAGAGAACACTGGAGTGATAAGCACCCTCACAATCATTATGGGCTGGCTACCCTCAGTCCTGTTTATTAACATATTCCCAAAAAAATCACTCCACTGTTAGATACACACATGCCTTGAATCGAAAGGGATCGACCAACTGCAAAAAGGGATACAAGTCCCCAAATAGAGTATAATTCCCTGACATTTGTATTTTTAAAGAGTTCATATGAAGGGCAATGGCATTAGCATAATACTGGCTCTGAACTTCGGAGTTTTAACCACATGTTCAAAATGATTCGTTTTCTCTTGTCTCCCTCACTCTCTTGGCCTATTTCTCTCCTTTCTTCCTGTATTTTTCCCTCTCCACCCTTCTCGGTGTAAGTTAAAAAAAAAAAAAAATCAATGCCACAAGTCTGTATGTTTAAATTCAGCCCACATGACATTTCCTTCGAGTTTAATTGCTTCCATACAATTTATATCCGCTAGTCACGCTACACCCCAGAGTATTAAACATGCTCTTTTACAAAGAAGCTCTTGTCCTATAATAACCCCCATAATCAAAGTGCAGGAATTATGGGTAAGGCCCAGCCGGATGACGGGTGAAACAAACAGGTTTTTAAATTCACCCAAAGCAAGCTTCGGGCAGGAAGCAAATCAAAGCCGGCCACTCTAATCGGGCTTGAGAGCAGAAACACTGGCTTGAACAGAGATCTGGGCATCTTCACACGTCCAGCCAGGAAGAAATGAAGTCAGATACTTTTTTTTTTTTTTTTTTTTTTGAAGTCAGATACTTTAACTTTGGGCTGCCTTGAAGGGCCACCTGGTTATATTTTCTCTGCTTTCAAGTCAGCCCATCCCAAAAAGTCCTAATGATGGACTCCAAAGTCCACTCTTTAAATGAATAAATCATTCTTCTTCGTTAGTCTGAGTAAACTAAAGTTAGCTTTTTCATCTTCCCATAAACAACTCAGGTAACATTTCTGGCCTTGTCCTATAGCAAAGGACATCTACAAACATCTCGAAGGTCTTTTATAAACCCTTATCTTTCTAAACACTTGTTACTCATCCGATTATCTTCCCCACCTCTCAACAAACCACCTCCCCAAAAGTTCACCTTTGCGATTTTATAACTGCACAAGACACTAACAGGACTCTGAATCTTTGGATCTCCCTTATTCAGCTAGCCCACTTGGCAAAAGAGTTGTGCCTACCCTTCTTAAAAGCCTTTTAAGCAACATTTTTGGTCCTCCCCACTGGATTCAGATAAATGCTTCTCCACCAGGATAAGACATTTTTTAAAGAACAATTTTTAATTCCATGCAATCTCTCCTTGTGTTCAAAATCCACTCAGGGCAAGAGCCAAACAACCTTTACAACGAGGGTGTAAAAGATCCCCACACTTGATTCTTCTTCTTTTTTTTTTTTTTTTAAATAAATTTATTTATTCATTTTTGGCCGTGTTGGGTCTTCGTTGCTGCTCATGGGCTTTCTCTAGTTGTGGCGAGCGGAGGCTACTCTTGGTTGCAGCACGCGTGCTTCTCATTGCAGTGGCTTCTCTTGTTGCGGAGCAAGGGCTCTAGGCATGCAGGCTTCAGTAGTTGTGGCTCGCAGGCTCTACAGCGCAGGCTTGGTAATTGTGGCGCCCAGGCTTAGTTGATCCCCGACATGTGGGATCTTCCCAGACCAGGGACGGAACCTGTGTCCCCTGCCTTGGCAGGCGGATTCTTTACCACTGCTTCACCAGGGAAGTACCCCACACCCTTGCTTCTTAAAAGACTTAGTAAAGGTTTCTATAGCTTACCCCTTTGCCTATGTTCTCTCATTGATTTTCATAGACCAGTGATGTTGTCTATGGATAAAGGTTAGTACCAGTAGAGTTTGGATCAGATATGTTATTCTAGTCTTAGAAACTGGTGGATGATAACATTTTGTTTATTGCCAATGAACCACTTTTGACCTATTCTAATAAAAAAACAATTTCTATGCTATCACTAAAACACAATGTCATTGAAGGTTTATTTATCTTTTACATGCTATACAGATGTATTATTTACTGTAATAGTCTAGATCTGGACATATTCTGAATCATAATCACTTTATGCATCAAGTCACTGGACAAATCAAAGTAAAATCAGATTTTTAAAACATTCATTTAGCTCTTATTTACATTTTGGAAAGGAAACTTTATATTTTAATGGTATTAGATATTATTTATTATGCAGTGTTCTTTTATCTTATTGCACAATGCAACTTTTTTTTCTACTCTTGGCAGACTCGACTGTCACTGTACAAAACAGACATTGTTTTAAAAACCCATTTGTAGTGTCAGTAAATATAATCTTTCACTTCAGCTGAAGCAACTCCACAGCATCAGTTTACACCTCCATGATCACCTGCAAGTTTATAATACTCTTTTTCAGCGGCTCTCAAAACTAGACTCCAAAGAGATATGTACCAGTCACCAAGGTGTTTACCAGGCCTCAGAAGGACCTTCTGAGAACTCTTGAAACTTAACGTGTTACTGATACTCAGCTTTAAGGTGAGTATGGACAATGCACTTAGATCGTGGGAGTTTTTATTCACACACATAAGGTAAGCTGGACATTCCAGTGCATGAGCAACTGGAAAATCGAAGTCCTGTAATGGTTTTCAACCAATTAACTAGGGCTGGCCAATTATTAGGTTAAATGAAAAGCACTGTGGCAAAACCTGACTCATTTCACTATGGCTAATAATTAAAAAAGGCTGTGTTGGTCGAGCCACCTGCCAAAGTTTCAGGCAAAAGTTTCAACAATTCTGAGTCTAACCTTTAAAATCATTTCTTTAATGTTGACGCTCCAAATTGTTCATAATGACTCTACACTCTCCTCCGCTCCTACTGTTAAATATCTGTTAATAATCACCGACTACTCAATAGTTATTAAAATGTAAGCAATGGACAAACAGAAAGAACAATGTCTCCACTGTGTCCCGTATGGGTTACAGCCCTTGGACCTTTGCTTGAGAACTTTCCGAAGCCCCAAACGCAGCCCTTGCCATCTTCATGCTTACAGAAATGCCAGATCAATTAAATGCAAGTTTAACTTTTTTCAGACCATAGATAAGATAACTAAACTTTTTAAAAAGCATATGGCAAAAACGGACATAATTTAAAAACACATCTAGGTACAGCTTGACCTTTAAGTAGGTGTTCTTTCTCCATTCCTGTCTTTCCTTCCTATGAGTTTTTACTACCGTACATATTTATGGTTGGATTTTATGCTAAAATGCACAAATAGCCAAATATATTCTGGATGATATAGTTATGTAACAAGAATTCATATTTGCCAAAAGTCCTATATGCAAAGGTTTATATTTCACATAGTACCTAAAACTAAGACCCATAAAAGTGGTGACAATTGCACGAGAGTGCGTCTACAGAAAACATAAGTAATTTTATAAGCAGCGCTGAAGTTTACTGCTTCTTTTATGACTCTTAATCCATCCTACTAAATTCACATGTTCACACAAGTCCCAAACCAGTAACAGGGCCACTAGATGCTCCCATATTAGCAAAATGCAGCAGAATAGGCTTTTAACTACAATCCCAGCTTTAACTATAAAATGTATTCAAACTCAAACCAGTTTGATAAAATCAAGCATGTTTCATTTACTTACACTGTGAGAGGGTAAACTGACCCAGGGCATTTACCTGCATTAATTTCAGAATCCCCTTTGCCAGCTATCAAAATCAGTTCCGGCAAATGGAGAAACAAAGATGGAATGATAAACGTTTATCTGAAACTACAGTTACATAATATTCTGAACCATAAATTTTTTTTCATAAATTTTTAACTGATACTCTCCAAACATAATCT
The DNA here is from genome assembly GCF_949752795.1 of Hyperoodon ampullatus. Lineage (NCBI taxonomy): Eukaryota > Metazoa > Chordata > Mammalia > Artiodactyla > Ziphiidae > Hyperoodon > Hyperoodon ampullatus. The sequence continues at coordinate 15,723,462 of NC_136918.1, forward strand.
GCTATTTCTATGGCTGCAATTAAGTATGACGCGTCTCAGCAGTGACAGTCCTGTGAGCTACAAACTGTGACAAAGCTTTGACCACAGCGAGGACTGGAGATGGTAATTTTCCTCGTGGCAAGTGATCATCATATCAGTTAGAGTAATATTTTTACCCAAGTCTTATAACTTATCTCCGTTAGTTATAAAACACTGATTTCAGACCTCATTTTAACCAGATGTTTAAATAAGCAAATGTGTGGTCCTTCTAGACAGCCAGCGGATCTCTACAGGGAGAGCACCTAGCTCCTTAGCAGGATACCTCAGCGGAGGTGGGAATTTGTGGGACACGCCTTATCTAATTCAGATGCTTATTTTCATCATTTTTCTCTCTTCAAAAGCTATCTTATCCGAAGGAGTGCCCCAGGCCCTTGACTTGGCCCAACCCTGGAGAAAGAAAGTGGCCTCAGTGGAAAAACCATTCACTGGACATTTTTCAGTTCTCATCTTCGTTGACCTCTGAGAAACATGCCACAAAATTAACCCTTCCTCCTTCTTGAACTTCCCTGGATTTGGGGCACTACTTTCTGGATTTCCTCCTATATATTTCTGGCTGTTTCTTCTCCATCTCATTTACCAAGTCTAACAGCACTGCTTCTTTCTTCTCAATGTATATGTAACCTCTCTCTAAGGAATCTCATCCACACCTGGATTTGAATAAGAATAATAATAAATATATATACGGTTATAGTTATATAGATAATATATGTAGGTAGATATAGTCACTTGGAAAAAATATATATATAGATAGATAGATCTCCCTTGGAAATCTTAAAGTCACCTTACACTCAATATGTTAAAACACTTCTCAACCTCTTGTAAACCTTCCAGTACTGCTTGTTACAACTAGAAGCACCACCATTCAAGCCATTATATAGCCAAATTTTCCATTTCACCTGTTTTCCTCACTGCCCTTATCTAATCCATCAGCAAACCCTTTCAAATTTACCTCTCTAGTGTCCCTGAAATGATTTCACTATCCCTCAAATGATTGATTTCACTTCTTCCCTTTTCCAGCACCACCAAAGCAACTTCCCCGTGATGAAATCACTCATATGCTCTATCTGCAGGGATGGCATATCACCAATGAAATGATACACATTTGTTCCGAAAAAGATTGTGAAGGAGGCAATATAAAATATCTAGAATGGAGCCTAACTTAAAAGTCTTTAAATTAGAGATAGTAAAAAAACAAAAAAGTCACTCGTACGAGTACCTTCATTCCAGAGTGGCAGAATATTCAAGTCACGGCTTGTGAATCCTGAAACTGCAGTTACAATGTCTATCCCCATTTCATCCCAGTACAGCCCACATCAGACAGCCCTGGAAACCCTGATCAGTTTTGGAGCACCAAGGGCAACAATTTTCTGAACCACAAAGCCGAATCCCAGTCTCTGAACTATAGTTACCCCAACAAGGTTTCTCACCCTGAGACCTCCCCCTCAGGCATCACATGAATTTCTCCAGAATTTAACCCATATCTATTCTCAGTCCTGAGGCTGTGTGAGGGTCAACCAGAAACAAAGACCACCTAAGCTGTGATTCCCAAGATCCCAAAACATCCAACTGATGCAAGTATAAATGAGGTCATGTGTATACATAATAAATCCCTGAAAGATACACAAGCAGTTGTGAACAGTGGTTCTATCTGAGTAAAACTAGAGGGTGGAGTACTTTTTTCACTTTATATCCTTCAGCTCTGCTTAAATTTTTTGATGAGAGTATGTTAAAAAGCAGTCTTTTTTTTTTTTTTCTTGGCCATGCGGCTTGCGGGATACTAGTTCCCCAAGCAGGGATGGAATCTGGGCCACCAGCAGTGGAAGCTCGGAGTCCGAACCACTGGACTGCCAGGGCATTCCCAAAAAGCCATCTTTAAGAAGAAATCCAAAAATAAAATCAAGTCAGTAAAAGTTATGTCTGTCCATTTTGGTTATATTTATCATTTGCTTGTGTTTTCTACTTTTGATGGACTATCACAGGTGCTTCCTCAACCTGTGAACATCTAAGCCAAGAAAGGTTTTCCATGGACAAATTGGGAGAAAGACAAATTTCATATCTCAGTATTTGCAGAAAAGCCATCACAAAGGAATATATATTTTAATAAACAATCCAGCATATGCATTTTTCCCCACTCATCATGTTTTGTTTGTTTTGTTTTGTTTTGGCACCCCAGGTAGGACACGAATCCACAATCCCTGGCTTAGGAACCATGTTTTAATTACTGAGTCTATAGTTAGCCATGTTTACAGGTAAATCGGTCACCAAAAAGAACAGAATTTGAATTTATCTTCAGTGTTCAGAATTGAAGTGTGTCAAAGCATATTTTTAAAACAAAGAGTTAGTGTAGGGGGCCACAAAGACATAAAATATATTACGTACTGAAAAATTAATCATATACAACCTTTGTGCCATAGAATTTGTTTCCATATTGAGACTCGTTATTCAACATCTTTGGTTGATTATTCTTAAGTTAATGAAAGGTGTGATTGATTAGTTGGTTGATATCTAAAAGATAGTTATAAGGGTGAATGGAAAAATAAAATGATAGGTAGGTAAATGGATGGATGGATAGATGATAGATAGATAGGTAGATAGATAGATAGATAGATAGATAGATAGATAGATAGATAGATAGAATTAAGGAGAGAGGAACAGATTAGTGCTTCTCAAACTATCTGTGGTAAAGGACTAGTGTTTTTTATTTTCAATCCGTCAAGCCAAGTATGTGGTCCTATTGTAGATGGCTTGTGTGTAGCTCAGGCCACATGTGACTTATCACACAAGTTTGACGCACCCAAACTACCCTGTTCCACAAGGCAATCCCATTGATCATGTGCTTAGATGTCACAGCAATGTTATTTTGCTATAAAAGTTTCTAAACGCTCTCGACTTCTGTATCTAGCTCATCACAGGCCCATAACATTAGCACACTGGTGTCAGTCTATGGACTACACTTTGAGTAGCACTGAGATACAGGATCAGGTACTTCACACTGCTATGCCACTCATTCCAATTGGTTGGGCATCCATCTAACTGGCCAGTGCATTTGCCAGCCCATGTATCACCCTTGTATAAGAAGGGTAGGTATATTGGTTAATAGGTAGAACAGTAGATGATAGAGAAATTAGATAACAGATAAGCTAGACAGATAATAAGGTAGGAGCCAGAGAGTCTCTGCTCTTCATGCAAAGAATTCTCTAGATAAAGCGTTAACAACAGTTGTCTCTAAATAGGGATCCAGGGAAAATCAGAAGAATCTATTTTCCACTTTCCTCCCTCCAGTAGTGACTGAGCATATAATTTTTTTTTTTTTTTTTTTTTTTTTTGCGGTACGAGGGCCTCTCACTGTTGTGGCCTCTCCCATTGCGGAGCACAGGCTCTGGACGCGCAGGCTCAGCGGCCATGGCTCACGGGCCCAGCCGCTCTGTGGCATGTGGGATCTTCCTGAACCGGGGCACGAACCCGTGTCCCCTGCATCGGCAGGCAGACTCTCAACCACTGCGCCACCAGGGAAGCCCTGAGCATATAATATTTTTATACTTAAAAATAAAATCAGAAACAATCTAAGTGTCCATCAATAGGGGATCAGTTTAAGAAATTCATTGTACGTCCATACAATGGAACACTATGTAGTCCTTAAAGAAATAAAGCAGATATTTATGTACAGAAGAGGAATAAACACCAAGATATACTAAATGACAAAAGGAAGGCACAGAAGAGTGTGTACCATTTGTACTGTATTGAAAATAGTCTAGGTGGGAATGCACATTTAATTTACATATACAGATGCATACTTGTACTCACACAGGGTTTCTCTGGAAAGACAAAAGAAACTGGTATGCTGGGGAGGGTACCAGAGGACTAGAGGGAGGGTAAAAGAGACTTCTCACAGTACATGCTTTGGTACTATTCAAAATTTTGCCATTTACATGTATTTATTACCTATTTGAAATTTTTTTTTTAATGTGAAGTCATCTGAAAACATTAACATGTGATTCAGCATCATGCATGAGTGTGAAAAAGCTCCCAGTGGGCTTCACTAAGAGTTTCAGAAGGATTCCCCTGAGAGGGAGGCCATGGGCTGCTCAGGGCCTAGGTGGGCTTCGGTGGATTAACTGTGGTTCCAGAATCTCAATTTTGTCTGTGCCCAGGTGATCAGCCTCATCCCAAACTACAAGAGTGTTCTGGGAACAACCAGACCTGCAAGCTATTCACGTACAAGCAGAGATGGCAGATTCAGCGGGGATGGGCCTGAGTCGAGGGTAGCCCCGTACCCCACTAACTTGGAGAGCAAAGACCACCCACTACGGTGGAACTGCACAGGCTAAATTAAATATATGACCAATGAATGGATCTATGGATGGACAGAGGAATGGCTGCTTTGCTAGGAAAGCACTATCCTTTCAGACCCATACGTTAGTATAAAGTGCTTAGTTCCCTAAAGAACTAGGAAGACCTCAACATAAGGGACAAGGGTGGGGTCTTATGCTACATTCAGATAACTCTAGGATTGGTGGATCTCAATGAAGGGATGAGGAAGCTGGCATTTACTAGTGAAAGGTCCGTGTACCCATCCTAGCTGAGGTTCTAAAGCCTCAGTAGGATGCATGGTCATCTAACAACCAATACTTATCTTCAAGCTAAGTCAGGCCAGGTTCTTCTTGGCCTCAAAAATAGACCCTTAGCATTTCTGCTTCTGCACTTCTCTTCCTATCCCCTTTCCTGGAAGGCCCTTTTGCTCACCTGCCCACACTCTTCCCATTTTTCAAGACTCCATTTATGCCCAACCACCTTTACAGAGACTTCTTTGAACACCCACCCTTCATCTATCTTCCTCTCCACTGCATTTAGTACGTGGAGCTAGGATTCTAAACTTTCAATCCAGGATGCGCATAGACCTGATGGAACTACATTCCTGAACACGGCAGATTCCTGTGAAGAATTCCAGGGTGCAAGCTTGCAAAGATTTAAAAGAAAATATTATGGGATTCTTTCCTTATCAAGCACCTACCTATGTGCCAGGCACTGTGCTCAGGTTATACAATGACAAGCGAGAAAAACATCATTCTTGCCCTCATGGAGGTTACAGTGTAGTAAGAAAGAGAAATAAATCAACAGTAATATGGGGCATTCCCTGGCAGTTCAGTGGTTAGGACTCTGGGTTTCCACTGCAGGGGGTGCAGGTTCGATCCCTGGTCGGGGAACCAAGATCCCATATGCTGAACGGTACGGCCAAAAAAAACAAAAACAAAAACAAAAAACCACACAATGATAGTATTATAGCAGCAGTGCTACGTCTGCAGAGACACAGAGGGCTGTGGGAGAACCTAGCAGGAGCATCTAAGCCAGTGCGGGGGCTGTAAGTCAGGCAAAAACCCCTGCAGGGCTGGCATCTAAGGTGATGCCTAAAGGTAGTGTAGGCATTAACCGGGCAAAAAGCAGGGAAATAATATTCCAGGCACAGGTAGCAGCTTGTGCCAAGTTCCTGAGGCCAGGAGTACAGCCAATGGGAGAAACCAAAAGACGGTCAGCCCAGCTGCAAGTTTCAGACCTATAACCATAATAGAAATGACAGCCTTATTGTGACCCAGCTCAAAGTGCTTCCAACCCAGGAGAGCAGCTGCACACAGGTCAGAAGGAGGCTCTTTAGCCTGGTTTTGTCTGTATTCCCCATGTCTCTCCAGCTAGACTGTCAGCTGCCTGAGGTCCGAAAAGCTGCCACATTTCTCCTCTCCCGGCGCAGTGCACCGCGCTGGCACACAAGAAGACTGCGCTGATTTTTTGTTGTAAATGCTGAAATGGCTAAAGACCTTTAAGATGGCACAAAGGCAAGGCCCTGGGAGAGCACAGCCCCCATCACCATCTCAACCAGGAACAAGACAGGAGTAAGTAAACTTTCAGGGCTGCTCACTGTGCCAGGCACAGAGCAAAGCACTTCGCATATATTCCTGATTTCCTTTGCATATATTCCTGATTTCGCTTCAACTAACAGCAAACATCCTTTTTCCCTTTATCATCTGCTGGGTCTCGATGGAACATTCAATAAAATCTAGAAGTCGAGGAAGAAGTGTACGCAAATAAAGAATATGTTGAAGGAAATTCAGAAGATTTGCCATTAAGTCTACTTCTTATCCTGACTTTTCTGGAGAATTTTTGGTTAAGATTTTAGCAATTACTGTGTTCATTTCTAAAGAAAATAACCCAAAACAGATTATCAGATGCAAACTGGTATCTATAGAATGAATAAACAACAAGGTCCTACTGTATAGCACAGGGAACTATATTCAATATCCTGTGATAAACCATAATGGAAAAGAATATGAAAAAGAATACATATATATGTATAACTGAGTCACTTTGCTGTACGGCATTAATTAACACAACATTGTAATTCAACTATACTTCAATAAAATTTTTTTTAAAAAGAAAGAAAAAAAAAGAACCCAAAACAAGAAAAACACAAGCAGTTCCCAGAGAGGATCTCCTTAGTAACATAAGCTCCAGGCTTCAGTTGCTGAGCTAAGGCTACGAGATCTCTCCCATGCCCCACACACCTACCCAAATCTACCACTCCGTCTTCCCTTGCCTCTTTGCTTGCTTTCTCCTGTGGTTTTTTATAACTTCCCCCTTCCCCCTATTTAGAAAGAAATATGTTTATTATGCGACATTTGGAACATACAGAAAGGCAAAAAGTAGACAAGAAAAATCTCCATAATCCCACAAATGACCATCGAACACAGTTTGGTATGTAACCCTCTATCAGACAGACACACACACACTTTTTAAAATAAAATCAGGATTACAGCGGGCTTCCCTGGTGGCGCAGTGGTTGAGCGTCTGCCTGCCGATGCAGGGGACACGGGTTCGTGCCTCGGTCCGGGAGGATCCCGCGTGCCGCAGAGCGGTTGGGCCCGTGAGACACAGCCACTGGGCCTGCGCATCTGGAGCCTGTGCTCCGCAACGGGAGAGGTCACAGTACGTACCGCAAAAAAAAAAAAAAAAAAATCAGGATTATGACCCTTTCACAATGTACCATAATTATTGGGTTTTTATGTGTTATATCCCACTTGTCTGATATTTAGGGCCATTTCTTATCTCTAAGCATTGGTAACTAACTGTTAAATCAAGAAATAGAAACGAAAACATAATACATCTACACAAAGCACACTGAAAAGAAAAACTGTAACTTGATTTAAACATGAAACTCTCAACTAGAGAAGTAACAATGGAAGTCACAAAAACGCTTCCCAAAGTCCACAGGACATTCCTAGGTGGACAGTATGAGATAATAGTTGGAATAAAAATGTTCAAAAGTCAAATACGCTTGTGAAATATTGGCTTAAAAATAAACTAGTTTTGTAACAAGTGACTCTGGAGTCTTGAACGTGTATTGTGAAATTCCAAGGAGGACAGAGCCTGCAACATATCCCAAGTCTATTGGTCCAGGAACCTTTTGTTCACAAAGTATCTGAGTGGACTAGGGTTCCAAGGAACACACTTTGGAAAACATTGCTCTGCTGATACTTCAATGCACTAAAACATTCACAGTCCCCCACAGACCAGCAGAAGGGCCATCCCCTCAGAATTTCCCCTTCAATAAAAGGTTTATTACTTCAGTCCTCAGTCTTCCAAATCACCCTTTAAAAAAAAAATGATCCCCTGGATTGGTGGATTCATTTACTTCCACCATCCTCTCCTGTGGTTAGATATTTCTGAGGGAGGATGGGAAAGGCAGAGATGATAAGTAAGGGAGTAATTCCTGCATGTCTTAATTTGTCAACAAACAAAAACGGACACTGAATCAACCCTTTAAGCAATGTATTTCTAATCAATCTCTGCAATTATAAAGACAATGAGAAGTAAGCTTTTTTCCTGTAAGCTACTTTACTAACATCTAACTGACCCTCTCAACAAGTCCTCAGCAACATACCCAATCCTGACATAAATTAGGTCATCCGCCCTCCATGTCACATCTGTGTGCCCTGCAAAATGATATGGATTTATTAATGGTGAAAATCTCAATGAGAAGAAAAAATAGTCATTGTAGGTATACGATCCATTTCTGGTTTGTTTCATCATTTCTCTCTCTCTCCAGCACTGAGAGCTCCAAATTTGATCACCCAGACTGAGTTGAGAAGCAAACTCTAATGCTCCATCCACCACTCCAAAGTTATCTGGTCACCAAGGATACCTAGTTACAGGGCCTAATTATGGGCATGTAACTGACATGAGGCAGCACAGTACAAGTGCAGAAGTACAGGTGTGAGAATCACATAATTCTAATCCCATCTCTGCTGCTCGCCTGTTACGTGACCCTGGGCCATTTACTCAACCTTATTGTGCCTCAGTTTCCTCAACAGTAAAATGAGAAAATAATAGGTACCTGTTCACAGGTCACTGTGAGAGTTAAAAGCACGTGTGAAAAGCACCTAGGGTTATGAATCAAGTTTCCTTACACATGTGTCAGGAGTGTGTTCCATGGGTGAGTCTGGTGCTGCCTCTCCGGGAAGTACTGACTTACAGCTCCCTGCCTCCTCTGGAATAGAGCAGGTCACCAACCAATGTCAATTACCTTCCCTCTTCCTCTCACCCCACTTCTCAATCTCACTCCCCCTCCCACACACAAAAGGGGCTCCACTAGTAGCTACAAGCCCGATTCCAAAAATCAGAAAGTAGACCCTCCTCAGAAGAGGTTAGATATCCTCTGCCCAAGATGCTGCAGCAAAAGGGCATCTGTGGTGGGCATTCCTATTTAGGTTTTTTAACAGGAAAATTGATTCTCAGTCTTTATTTACAATTTTAAAAACCAGCTTGCAATTCCAGATCCAGGCTTCATTCAGCACCAAACTATAACTGAGAGTCAAAATTAGTTTATCCTACTAGCAAGGTCTCTGCATCTGATTTTGGCCAGGTAGACAGCGTATGCATGTGGGGAGGCAAGGGGAAGCAAGAACGAACTTGTACTGCAAGTCTACTATGTACCAGACACTGCAAATATGTTATCTAATCTGTAGAAATACCGTGAAATAGGACTTCCCTGGTGGCGCAGCGGTTAAGAATCCTCCTGCCAACGCAGGGGACACAGGTTCCGTTCCTGGTCTGGGAAGATCCCACACGCAGCGGAGCAACTAAGCCCGTGTGTCACAACTACTGAGCCTTTGCTCTAGAGCCCGCGAGCCACAACTACTGAAGCCCACGCGCCTAGAGCCCGTGCTCCGCAATGAGAGAAGCCACCGCAATGAGAGGCCCGTGCACCGCAAACAAGGGTAGCCCCTGCTCACTGCAACTAGAGAAAGCCCGCCCGCAGCAACAAAAGACCCAACGCAGCCAAAAATAAATAAATAAATAATAAAAGCAATCTCTCTTTAAAAAAAAAAAAAAAAAAGAATCCGCCTGCCAATTCAGGGGACACGGGTTCGATCTCTGGTTGGGGAAGATCCCACATGCCTCAGAGCAACTAAGCCACAGCTACTGAAGCCCGTGAGCCAAGAGCCTGTGCTCCGCAACAAGAGAAGCCACCGCAATGAGAAGCCCACATACCACAACCAAGAGTAGCCTCTGCTCGACGCAACTAGAGAAAGCCCATGTGCAGCAACGAAGACCCAACGTGGCCAAAAATTAATTAATTTAAAAAATAAGTTTCTCAAGTATGTACTCCAGCAAAATGAGGGCATAAACCAAAAAAGAGGAAGACAAACAAACAGCACTCCTAGCCATGGAAAGAAGTAAAGAGAAGCCCTAGGATGACAGCTCTGTTGTAGAGCTAAGGAGCAACAAGAATGGAACAGAAAGATGAGGGAATCTGGACATAAAAGCTTAAGGAAAGGAGACCTGACAGAACCCAGGGGATTGAGAGCCTGGAAAATTTTGAGATCATAATAAAGGCAAATATATAAACATATAAAAAGTATATAAGTATACTTATATATATAAGTATACTTATATATAAGTATATTAAGTATATAAACATATAAAAAGGCAATTCGAAATAATAGGAAAAAATGTTTAAGAAAGTAAAGATCCAAAGATGAAGAAACTGAAAGGTAACACAAATTTTAACAACTGATGAAGAGTGAAAAGAAAGAATCCCTATGACTTTGGGGCTGGATATATGCTCCTTTCAGTGTCCCAGGAGTCCTGACACCAGACACAATGCGCAAGTCTAAGATCCAATGTTAATACACGAGGCAATAAATTATATTAAATGTTGCCTCCAGTTTTTCAACTTCAAGAATAATTTATGAATAAAAAAGTCAATTTGGCGGGCCTCCCTGGTGGCGCGGTGGTTGAGAGTCCGCCTGCCGATGCGGGGGATATGGGATCGTGCCCCGGTCCGGGAGGATCCCATATGCTGCGGAGCGGCTGGGCCTGTGAGCCATGGCCGCTGAGCCTGCGCGTCCGGAGCCTGTGCTCCGCAGCGGGAGAGGCCACGACAGTGAGAGGCCCGCGTACCGCAAAAAAAAAAAAAAAAAAAAAAAGTCAATTTGGGGGCTTCCCTGGTGGCGCAGTGGTTCAGAGTCCGCCTGCCGATGCAGGGGACACGGGTTCGTGCCCCAGTCCGGGAGGATCCCACATGACACGCAGTGGCTGGGCCTGTGAGCCATGGCCGCTGAGCCTGCGTGGCCAGAGCCTGTGCTCCGCAACGGGAGAGGCCACAACAGTGAGAGGCCCGCGTACCGCAAAAAAAAAAAGTCAATATGGGGACAAAGCACAAAACTTTTATTGGTTATGGGTTCAGAGCTTTGGAATATTAAGGTCTCACTAACAAAAAGCAAATTGTGGAACTGATAGCCACCCAAACCTCCTTGACTTACAAAATGGGGAATCAGAAATACCGTAAAGGGGCTTCCCTGGTGACTCAGTGGTTAAGAATCCACCTGTCAGTGCAGGGGACATGGGTTCGAGCCCTGGTCTGGGAAGATCCCAAACGCAGTGGAGCAACTAAGCCCATGCGCCACAACTACTGAGCCTGCACGCCTAGAGTCCGTACTCCGCAACAAGAGAAGCCACCGCAGTAAGAAGCCTGCACACTGCAACAAAGAGTAGCTCCCCACTTGCGGCAACTAGAGAAAGCCCACAAGCAGTAACAAAGACCCAATGCAGGCATAAATAAATAAATTTATTTTTTAAAAATTAAAACATAAAATAAAAATTAAAAATTGAAAGGTTCCCTCTGTGAGCCTTGAGAAGGTGAAGGAAACCATTGTGTTTCAACAAAAGTCCTTTTATACTATTGGGTTTGTTACCAACTGCACAGATCACTTTGACAAAAATAATTTTCTACCACACATTTCAGAAAAGGCAAAACACTAAAATTATTACTAAAAATTGAGAGTGGCAGCAAATGTTATAGTTGGAATTATATTTAAGAGTGGGGATAATTTTTCTTATAGAATATGTTATTCAAATAAAAATTTTCTACAAGAATGGAAAGTTCTACTGAATCCAGATCACTTTCTTCTTTATAATTCTCTATTTTCTGCTCTATGTACACCAAACATGTATTCCATTTATAACCAGAAATTTTTTTTAAATTTTAATGTGATCAGTGTTCAGAGTCAGTGTGCCAGTTGCTAAGAGCCCAACACCTACACACCCCAGCCTGATTTATGAGCTGTAGAGAACAGCAGGAACAATGCAGTCTTCAGAGGCCGTGCGTTTTAACATTCTATCCTCCCCATTGTTAAATGCTACCCTCACACCACAGGGAAGGCGTGAATGCTTAGAAAAGGTGCCCTGTAACAGGTACCAGAAAGTGATTACACCATATACCTAGGAACAATCTTGCCTGAGAAAATGACAAAAAGGTTTTTTAAAGCTTCTTAGATGTCCAGGCTTTGTATCCCATAAAGCTCAATTGTTCAGCTGGGGAAGTGACATGAGGATAAAGGTGGGAGTGGGGAAAATGGAAAACTGCTCCCTAAGTAGAGGACAACAGATTAGAGGGCCAGTCCAGGGTCCACCATTAAATAACCACAAATGGCATTCCCCAAGTCATGTCAATACCCTTCCCTGGCTTCAGTTTTCTAACCTTCCCCTCAAGAAAATGACCTTGTCAATTATAAAATACTTTGATTTCTGATTTATAAAGCCCTCAACTCCTGACAAAATCAAGAATAGGATTCTACTGCTAGCCCCATTTCACAGATGATGCGGCAAAGTCATGGGTAGATTTTATGAAAATTAATTCAGGGGTAGTTGCCACCATTTTCCAAGATTCTACTTAAATCCACCAAAATACATTGCTTTTTGAGGCTGTGTAACAAAGTGTGGCATATAACATTTATCTTATTCCAACTTTAAACAAAGCTCCAAAAGAAATTCAGAGAACTCCTGGCAGATTGCTTATCACAAAAAACAAAAGTCACAGTGACTTAATTTCTTAAATTCCCTTAGCTACTTGGCCAAAAAATTTCCAGGGATAGCATCAGATCAAGCCTACAGGCCGACTGCTTACACGTTTTTCCAGTTGTTTTCTTTACTGACTATCCAACGTGAAATGAAGATGCACCCAGCTTTGGACTGAGGAGTGACTTTTAGTTGGGGGGATAAGGCAAATGGAGCAGATAAACTTTCTCTAAACCCAAGGCTTACTTCCATTTTTAACCTAGTTTCACAAACATATTTTAGAGCTACTCCAATCACTCAAAGCCTGTATAAAAGGGATATACCAATCATATATATATTTGAATATATATATGTTCATATACCAATATATGAATATATATATTCATATACCAATCATATATATATTTGTGTGTGTATATTTATAAACACAGTTCAAAAATCATTAGGGACCAAAAATAGCCTCCAAAATTATTAGAAATTATTGGGTCTTTTTCTACTTGTATGTACTAAGTCCATTTCTATAAAAGTCACAGTAAGATATTCAAAACTGCATTTACTTAAGTAAAGCAATATAAGATGCTACTTTGGATCTTTATATAGTATACAAACTAATGCCATCCTTTGGAACAATATCATCACACTTAGAAAAATGTCATGCTATTACATCACATACTTGAATTCCACCAACCATTTAGAAATCAAAGCACTGGACTTCCACACTGGACTTCCCTGGTGGCGCAGTGGTTAAGAATCCTCCTGCCAATGCAGGGGACACAGGTTCCGTCCCTGGTCTGGGAAGACCCCACATGCCGCGGAGCAACTAAGCCCGTGAGCCACAACTACTGAGCCTATGTGCTACAACTACTGAAGCCCGTGCACCTAGAGCCCGTGCTCCGCAACAAAGACAAGCCACTGCAACGAGAAGCCCGCGCACCACAATGAAGAGTAGCCCCAGCTCGCAGCAACCAGAGAAAAGCCTGTGCGCAGCAACGAAGACCCAACACAGCCAAAAATAAATAAATTAATTAATTAAGAAAAAGAAATCAAAGCACTGAGTACATGTCCACACTGTCACTCAAAAACCAGGAGAAGACCAGTTGTGGACTAAAATGACCATCAAGTCTGTTTTAGGACAAGGGCTTCTCAGCAATGCATCAACCCCAGCAAAAAAATGAAGCACTCCTCCTTGCACAAGACACCAACAGCTTTGGGATGGGAAAGGAATAATTGGCCACCAGTATGAGTCAAAGGGTTGGCTATTATAAGCCTCATCCATCGTTCTGGATTTGTTATTAGGGTCCTCTCACAGCAATCAAAGTGTCAAATATTAGTGCCAAAGAAAGGCTTGATTATATTTTTAAAATAGCACATAACATCTTAACATCTAAACTAAAGCTACTCAATCAAAGAAATATGGGCTTTAACATAAATTCCAAGGCAAGTTCTTAGCGGAGGAGTTTCCCTCCATGGCAGTGAACAGCCAGTCAGTGCAGGCAATCCTGGGCCAAGTGGTCCAGCTGGCACGCCTTCAATCCAGGCCATTGATAGCCTGACCCCCCATGACCTCACTAATTACATTTCAAGTTCCAGCTTGGCTTCTCCTCCAGAATATAATTATTTTAGGGTACCACAATTGAAACAATCTTCTTTATGCCTATGAATATATTTTCCTATACAGTCTAATTCCACTCAAATGTAAACTTCATTACATCAAAAAGCTGGAACAAAGGGAAGGGAAGAATGACAAAGCAGGCTCCGGATTCGATGGTATTTTAGGTTACCAAGGGTGACATAATCAAACTCTGACCCAATTTCCACACAATTGATTTGTCCAGCCTACAACTACTTCACCAGGCAGTTACTAATTACATCACAGGTGCTGTGTGGTCATCACGTCACCAGGAAGGCCTACCAGGCAGCGTTCACTTTTCCAGACTGCTTTTCCCAAGAATGGAGAGACTGGAGACCACCTACACTACCAAGAGTCCCTCTCCTCCCCAAGCCTCAGATCTGCTCTAGCATTTATGTTGGTGTCATATCCCAGTGGACCAGGCTCTGATTATCTGACTTAGAGTGGGCAGGGAAGGGAGTAAGAGTTTGGGTCCAGGAGCCTGTACCAGTACTCCAGCTGCAGGGCATAGTCACCTATGTGTTTCATGAGAATTCTCCCCAAACTTTTTTTTTCTTGTACCTCTAAGAGTTTCCATGTCCCAAATCTCTTGTGACTTCCAGAACCCTGGAAGAACTTCACCAGACTCAGTTTCTGATCCCTTACAATTCCAACACCCAGAGACTCACTCCCTACTTCCTGCCTCCCAGATGTCTGGGAAACAACCGTGGAAGGTGACAGACACATCATCTCTCTCTCTCTCTCACACACACGCACACACGCACACACTCAATAACAAGCGTGCACACCCTGGGTATCGTGACTCTGTGTCCCCCCCCTAGCTCCAGGCTGACTTACTTGAGGAAGTACCTCTGGCCAGTGGCCGTGAAGGTCATCTCCCAGCCTGGGGGCAGCGGCAGCTCGTCGGTCACGTCGTAGGACTGCTGTCGGAGGTGCGCGTGCTGCTGCGCCGGGCTGCCCGCAGTGCCCGCGCCGGTGCCCAGCTGCAGAGACGCGGGCGACGAGTGCGAGCGGACGTGCTGGGCGCCGCCGGCCAGTCGGGGCCCCGGGTGACCGCCGGACGAGTCGGTGCTCGACTGGCGCGAGTGCGAGCCGGAGTCAGGCTCCTTGAAGAACGACTCGGGCAGGATCTTCTTCCGCCACGAGCTGGGCTTGGGGTTCATCACCGAGTTGAAGAGGGCTTCGAGGTCCGTGTCTAGGTCTTGAGTGACGTGGATCACTTGCTGCCCGGGTGGCGGGAGCGGAGGGGGCGCCGAGGCCGGATTCATCTTCTGCAAGGAGAAAGGAGGTCAGATTAGCCTTTTATGGAGGGTCGGAGAGGGGGATACGGGGGGGAGAATAGAGAGAAAAAGCAAAAGAGACAGATAGGTGTCTGCCTCGGATCCCAGACACCCAGCAGTGAAGACCAGCCGGATGGGGGGAGGGGTCCCTCCTGGCCTCTAGAATTATGCAACTTTCTTGAAGCCAAGAAGTTACCAGGAAAGGGGGGATGGGGTGGCTGCTCGGAGTTAACTGCACTGGAGACGCTGCTGAACTGCTGGTGGCAAAGGACAGGTCGAAACTTTCCAGGGCAGTCAGACCCCCAAAGTCTCAACCGGAGCCAACTCCAAGACATCTCAACTCCGGAAGCCTGAGGAGCCGGGCGCCCTGGAGTGGTGCCGGGTGAGCGGGCGCGCGCCAGCGGGCACTACCTGGGCGCGCAGCGAAGCCGAGTCTGGGCGTGCGGCGGCCGCCGTCCCGCCCGAACTCGCCGTCGGGCCTGGGTCGCTAGGGTGCGTCCCGAGCTTGCAGGCCTGGAGCCGGGGCCCGGCTGGCAAATCCTGACCCGACTCGGTGCCTGGCAGCCGAGGGCCTTCTGCTCTTACATCCCCCGAACTGGCCTCAGGCGCTCGCGCTCCGCGAGGAGGCGGAGGAGAAGCAGACAGCGCGGCCGCCGCGGCTCCCGGACTGTCCCATAAACAAAGTTTGGAGCAAACTCCCACTCCCAGGAAAGAGGCGGGGCCGAAAGTTGAGCTGTTGAATTATGCATGACCTCCAAGTCCCCAGCCTGCCTGCCCCCGCTCGTCTCTCCCCTTTCTCTTCCTCCTCCTCCCACCCCCGGCTCCAGAAAACCCTGGGCGTGCTGGGTACTTTGCAGGGTAAGAGGAGACGGGTGCCCTCCACCCACTCCTCCTGGTCGCGCGGACCTCTCCCGCGGAGCCCTGGATCTGCATTCCTTTGAGTTTACCACGGACTTGGGGCGGGATCAAAGGGAAAGTGGCCCGAGCCTGTTTAATCAAGGACTTGTGGACCGAAACCAAGGCTGGGGGCGGCGGAGGGCACGCGGGTGAGGGGCCCAGACCGAGTAAGGGCCGGCCCTGGGCGCCGCGCCCTCCCTTAGTGCCGGGTGCCGAGGCCGGGAGCGCCGGAGCGCTGCACTGATCCGTGATTCTGCCTGAGGGCGGGCCCGGGTGAGCCCCGGCGCGGGGAGACACCAGCGAGGCCAGCCTTTCCACGGGAGGCTACTTAGCGCTTGTGACCATATTTGGTCTGGCGAGGAGGCATCTCGGCTGTTTGGCTTTCAATTGTCTGCTCGTGCGCAGACGGTGCTCAGAAAGTGCCTCTGTCGCTAAGGATGCGGCTTCGCCAACTGGTTCAGTGTAAACAACCTTCAGACCATTTATTAATCCTTGTTTTCCTCTCCAGGGTGACTCAGGTCACTAGGGGTTGAGAAGAAACCTGGTCAAAGCTTGGGTGCTGGAAAGGGACAGCGATCGTGCCCCCTCTCCCGCGACATCCGCGCGGGCAGTGGGAGGATTGGAATGTCCCTGACGCCCTCCAGAGAGCCTGGAGCCGGGATGGAACCGGAACAGGTGGCTGGGAGCAAAGAGGGTGCGCCAGTGACCCGGAAAACACCACCCACCCGCCCACCGACTGGATCTAGGCGAGGGGTGGAGACCCCCTGCTAGATCTAGACTGGCAAGACAGCTGCGGGACGTAGGAGGCGGCCTGGTCCTCCGGAGCAGCTCAATTCCTTCTTTCCCTTGTCCCTTCTCCACTGGGGGGAAGGGGAGAGTGGCTGCGAGGTAAGTCAGGCTTCAGAAAGTCCCTACCCGACCCCATTTGATTCAAACATAAGTTTATGAAATAAGTCATATGAGGCGATATGTGTAAAGCACTTCGAAGACATACCTGCCTACATACCTCTTTGTTAAATAAAATAGAATTGTATCAAGTGCAAGTACTGTGCCTTCACAGTTTTATAAGGGTGGAGCAAAGTCAAAATTAAAATCTGGAGTTGCTTTGAAGGAGGAAAGTTTATGGGAAAGACAAGGCCACCCCATAGTTTTGCTTTGGAAAAGGTAAGAGTATTTGGGGCACATTCGCTGAATGGCTTCTCCCTGTCAGTGCCCAAAATAGAGCAGAGGTCACCTAAGTGAGCCCGCCCCCCATTATCTGTGTTTGAGGGTGTGCTCTGATTCCAAACTCCCCACAGATGGGAAAACCAAGACTTCCTGAGAGAGAAACAGTCATGTGGGTCACTGTCAAAGGTGAGCAGAGCATGGCTCCTTCAGGAGACTCTGGAACTATTTCCCATCAGCAAGTCCTCTGCCCTTAGGACCAGCAGAGGGAAGGGGAAGCTGCTACAGGTCACTCCATGGGAAATAGCATCTTTACAAGCTATCGTCAGAAGTCACCACAGTTGCAACAATGGGGAAATTAGCTCTGGAACTAGAGGAAGTGACTGGGACCGAAAGGTTACTAATTCAGAAGCCACTTGATGAACAGATGCAACCTTGAGGCCAACCCAACTCCAGGAAGGTCCTCACCCAGGAAGGAAGGTCTTGCTTTGTGAAGAGTTCCTGGCTGCTGCACAGAGGAAGATGCTGAGGGAGCCATGAGATTAATCAGTTAGGGAGAATCAGGATTGAGGTTGGGTGGGCAAGGATGCCCTCATTCCTTGCCAGACTTCAAGACATAGATAGTGGAGGGCAAAGTAGATGCCTGAAATGGAAATTGCTCTGATCACGTGATAGCTCAAAGGGAAAACTCCCAGTTCCCAAACAGTCTATATGATAGTGGATGGCCAAAGAGATTTGCTTCAGTGCTTCAAACAATAGTTTCAGATTAAATAACATTTACAGGTGCCTTGTGTATATCAGGTACTGCCCATAAGAGGCAGTATGGTGTAACCGATAAGTGTATAATGAATCTCTGGAGGAAAATACGCGAGGCAAGATACTGAAACTCTCTATTCCTGAGTTTTCTCCTTTGTAAATTAGAAACAATAACAGTACCCACCTCACAGGATTTTAGATTAAAACAAATTACAGCCGGCCCTTTGTATCCTTGGGTTCCACATCCACTGTGGATTAAAAAAAAAAATTCCAGAAAGTTCCAAAAAGCAAAACTTGAATTTGTGGCACACTGACAACTATTTACATAGCATTTAATTGTATTAGTTATTATAAGAAATGTAGAGCTGATTTAAAGTATATGGGAGGATGTGTGTAGGTTATATTTAAATACTACGCCATTTTATTTATTTATTTATTTATTTTTGCGGTACGCGGGCCTCTCACTGTTGTGGCCTCTCCCGTTGCAGAGCACAGGATCCGGACGCCCAGGCTCAGCGACCATGGCTCACGGGCCCAGCCGCTCCGCGGCATGTGGGGTCTTCCTGGACCGGGGCATGAACCCGTGTACCCTGCATCGGCAGGCGGACTCTCAACCACTGCGCCACCAGGGAAGCCCAGGGAAGCCCACTCTGC
This sequence comes from Hyperoodon ampullatus, assembly GCF_949752795.1. Lineage (NCBI taxonomy): Eukaryota > Metazoa > Chordata > Mammalia > Artiodactyla > Ziphiidae > Hyperoodon > Hyperoodon ampullatus. The sequence continues at coordinate 15,742,230 of NC_136918.1, forward strand.
CATTTTATATAAGGGACTTGAATATCCTCGGATTTTGGTTGGTGGGGGGCGGGGTGTCCTAGAACCAACCCCCTGCTGATACTGAGGAACGACTATATACAAATTTTACCTGTTCCCACTGATTTAGAACACAAGCTTTGAAATGCCTAGCTCTACTGTCTACATTGGGCAAGTAATTTAACCTCCCTTAAATCACGGATTATTCATTTACAAATTGGAGATAAAGGTGTGGTAGTCTGTGACACTGCTGGCCTTCAATGGACCGCCCTTCTTTTGGTCACGCCCTTATGGAGTCCCTCCCACTTAAATCTGGACTGGGCCAGTGACTTGCCTTCGCCTGGAAAATGCAGCCCTGCATCTGTGCTTGTTCCCTCTTTTAACCCCAAGGGAAGTGTGGAAGTTTCTGCTTCTGTACTTTTGGGAGATCTGAGCCACTAGGGAAGAAGTGCAACTACTTTGCTGGGGAAACCACGTGCAGAGGAAGAGGCCCTAAAATATGTGGAGACAGGGAGAACTCCAGCCATCCAGCACCAGAGCTGAGCCCAGCCCCCAGCCGGCCCAACAGCTGACTGCAAGGGCATCAGTGACCAGCATCAAGACCAGTAGAACCAGAGCCCAGCCCAGCCCAGCCCAGATTGTAGAACAAATAAAATGAATATTGTTTTAAGCTACTAAATTTTGGAATTTTTTTTAATGCAGAATGGGCATTCTAAAGATTAAATAAGAAATTACAGATAAAGTTCTTAACACAAATTCTGTTACATGCTAAAGTATTTAATAAATAATGGCTGTGATTTGGGCTGAGACCCATAAAATAGATAATAGACAAATATTTTACAGGTAAGGAGACTGGCCCAGTGAGTTTTAAAGTACAGGAATATCTCACTTTGTAGCACTACACAGATACTGTGGGGTTTTTTTTTTACAAGTTGAAGGTTTGTGGCAACCCTGCATCATGCAACACTACCAGCTCCATTTTCGCAACAGCATTTGCTCAGATCATGTCTCCATCATAGTTTGATAATTCTCACAATATTTCAGACCTTTTTCTTATCGTATTTGCTAATGGTGATCTGTGACTAGGGACCTTTGATGTTGCTATTGCAAAAAGTTTACAACTCACTGAAGGCTCAGGTGACGGTTAGCATTTTTTAGCAATAAAGTATTTTTTAATTAAGGTATATACATTGTCTTTTTTTTTAAACATAATGCGACTGCACATTTAACAAACTACAGTACAGTGTAAACGTAACTTTTACATGCACGGGGAAACCAAAAAAATTCGAGCGACTCACTTTATTGCAATATTCGCTTTATTGCAGTGGTCTGGATCTAAACTGGCAATATCTCCGAGGTATGCCTGTATTTTGTCCAAATAAGTGAAATGAATTCTTGGGGGGGGAAAATGCTGGGACTTAGCCCAGGGTTTGTCATCCTAGATCGGAGTGCTTTTTTCTACTCTCCCTTCCTTTGAGCCAGGAGTTGCTCTTTGGTTTTGTCATTTTTAATCAGTGAGATACCTACTGCCTACCTATCTCATAGAGAAGAAACTCCACACTTTTCATAAGATAATCAATTGAGAGTACACCCTGCCGATATGTAAATCTTTCTACTTGCAAAGACTTTGCACCGGAAGCTGATCTCCAGCCTCCAAAGCCTCCCCTCAACACTCTTCCTACTGAAAGCTTCCCTGAGTCATCCATCTCTCCTCCCCCTCTGTCCATATCCAATCAACGGCAAGGACTGTCAATTCTTCCTTCTGATGTCCCTCAAGCCCATCCTTCCTTTCCCACTCCCACAACAGGACCTTATCTTCAAAGCCTTGCAGTGACCTCCTAATTGGTTTCTCCCCCTCCAGTCCCTCATTTCTGGCCTCCCATTTTCATGTCATTCCCTGGCTCACAAGCTCTGAATAACTACCCACAAGAATAAAAGTCAGAGCTATCAATCCAGCACCCAAGGACTCCCAACACACTGCCATCTTCACAGCTTTCTGACCTTAATGTTTGCACAGATGCGTCCCCCATCTGCTCCAGCTAGGCTCTGACCCAAGCACATTTGGCCTGGCCCTTCACTACACCTATCTCTTTGTTTGAACCCTGCTCAAAACTGCCCTCCATACTCCATTGTCAAACCTTCATCCATCCCTCCTTTCCCTTCAATTCAGGTTGTTCTTGTCTTTTTCACTCCCTTGACACATAATCACACGTAACACTGCTTTATATTCTATTTTAACTTTTACCTCAGTATCTCTTGCCTCGCCAACTGGATTGTAAATAGCTGCAGGGCTAGACACATCCTGCATTTCCTTATGGAATTGCTTCTCTGAAGGCTATAATTCCTTGACGGAATGATGATCCTCACATGATTTTGCCTGTTCCTCTTCCAGCACCCACTGATGTACTCTTAACAGTTTGTAAGGTACCCTCTCACCATTCACGTAATTTTGGCACTGCATATGGACTCAGCTCCTGGAAAGGATTGCAAGCTCTTGGAGGACAAGTCTAAGAGGACTTCATTTTTTTTTTCTCTTCCCCACGCCTAACAAGGTGTTCTCCACACAGGAGTGTCCAGTACACTAGCCTAGCCCAGTGGCTGTTGCCTACCATTTTGCCTGAGGAAAGCCACAGGCTGCTTTTCTCAGCTCTGAATCACTGACTTGGCCTGAGTGGATGACTCCAGCTCAGATGAATGGTCAGAAACTTGGTGGGGCGAGTGAGTTGTTAAAGGACTCTAGCCCAGGAGCCCTTGGGGCAGAACCTGCCTGGACTTGCTGAACCAGTATGGAGAAAATTCCCAGAGCAGAATCACCATTAGCAACTGAAGAGGAACAAAACAGACAAGGACTTTGAATAGATAAGGGTTTGAATAATAAAGAGTCCAGAAAACTGTTGAAGAAGATTATTTCAACAGGAGGCTAAGAGTTGACCAGTTCCTTGACATGGTACTTGTGTATTCATAATTTACCACATCTCAAGTGTCTACCACAGTGTCCAGCATATGGCAAGTTTACAAATACTTACAATGATTGGTGCTGCCACCCAGTTTTGCATTTACTCTCCCCACATGCGGGTCTCACTGTCAGGCTTCACTTTGGTGTTCCTAAAAAATGCATCACTGGTATGATCATAAGGAAGATAATTTTGATAAAGGTGATGATGACGGTGATGATGGATAGGACTGTGGTCTGCCTAATGTTATCTGTTACTTCAGCAATGCAGTTGGACAAGAGGAAGAAGGAATTTCTGAGATTTAGTCTTTACTTGGGTACTGTGCACGAGTTGTTTATCCTTTAGTATTTTTACTATACGTATGTATTTTTTTTTGGACTGGAGAAAATAATTTTAAATGGAAAAATTAGTTAATTAATTAATTAATATATTTTTAGAAAAGAAAAATACGTTTTTGGAAATGCTTAACACGGGAATTCCCTGAAGTCCAGTGGTTAGGGCTCCACGCTTTCACTGCCAACATGTGGGTTCAGTCTCTGGTTGGGGAACTAAGATCCTGCAAGCCGCGTAGCACGCCCTCCCCACCAAAAAAAAGGAAAGAAAAAGAAAATGCTTAACAACATAAAGCGTGGTTTGGAGGTTAACTAGCAGCTGTATTGGAAAGTTGCCAGTTGCAGCATAATCTATAGTAGGGGAAAATTAGAAGTGTCTTAAACACTTAACATGAGATTGGTTAAGTATATGTGACAGCTCAATATATCCAGTGAATTTTTGGTAGCTATCTGAAGTAGTACTTATGAAGACAGTATATCAATGTGAAAAAATTTTTTTAATAATTTTTGATGAAAAGAATCCAGGAGCAAGTATTAATGAATACCATAATTACAACTTTGTTCAAAAACATTGAGGCGGGTGGGAAATGAATAAAAAATAAGATGCTAAAGTAATACCAAAAGGGCTTCCCTGGTGGCGTAGTGGTTGAGAGTCCGCCTGCCGATGCAGGCGACGCGGGTTCGTGCCCCGGTCCGGGAAGATCCCACATGCAGAGCAGCTGGGCCCGTGAGCCATGGCCGCTGAGCCTGCGCATCCGGAGCCTGTGCTCCGCAATGGGAGAGGCCACAACAGTGAGAGGCCCGCGTACCGCAAAAAAATAAAATAAAATAAAGTAATACCAAAAAATAAAATGTCTATGTAAAAATAAAATACATAGATGAATGTCTCTCTTTATGTACTTAGATCTGTGTAGATCTATAAATGTGTCGCATGATAGAGAAATTGAATCATCACCCTCAGAAGCCCAAACCATATTATTAATATTATTTTGGGTGTGATGAAAGAACTAATTAGCAGTGTTTGGGGGGAAATTTCAAGGTGCTAGGTATTATTCTTATATCCGATATATGTGTGTGTGTGTGTGTGTGTGTGTGTGTGTGTGTGTGTGTTATATATGTATATAAATTTGGGGAAAAAAATTTTTTTAATTTGTTTTAAAGAAAAAATATTGGGCTGCCCACTATGTGCAGAACCAGAAGTGGTCTTTCAAGCCGAGCTTGGAAGAGTTTACCACCTGATAGGATATTCGTTGGTTGACGATGTCATTCAACTCCTCCCTCTACCCAAATAAGTCCCAGATCTGGTTACACCAGCTGTTCAAGCCACCTCTCTTCCCCTGTCTTATTTGTCATGTTGACAGGAGCCAAGCATATACAAGCTCTACTATTATCTCTCTGTCTCAGAACTGTCCAGACTCAAGTGAGGTCACTTTTCGTGCCTGGTAAAGAAAAGTCAACCGTGGTTTGGAGCCAAGGAGACGAGGAGAGGACCAGCCAAACCAAGACAGGGTGGAGGGAGGGCCCAGGAGGCAAATGCTGCTCCACAAAGAGCTAACCCTACAGGCAAGAGTTCAACTCACACATGCTTAAAAACAACAAAAGTTTCCTTTAAAAAAATATATTTGAGGGCTTCCCTGGTGGCGCAGAGTTTAAGAATCCGCCTGCCAATGCAGGGGACACGGGTTTGAGCCCTGGTCCAGGGAGATCCCACATGCTGCGGAGCAACTAAGCCCATGAGCCACAACTACTGAGCCCGCGAGCCACAATTACTGAAGCCTGTGTGTGTCTAGAGCCCGTGCTCCGCAACAAGAGAAGCCACCGCCATGAGAAGCCCGCACACCACAACGAAGAGTAGCCCTCCTCGTCACAAGCCCGCACGTAGCAACAAAGACCCAACTCAGCAAATATAAATAAATAAATAAATAAAAAGATTGGCTTATAAAAATAAATATATCTATATATATATATGTTTGCATATAATCTTGGATCAGAGGGTGAATTTATTCTCATGTAGTGTCGGCCATACAGTAACTCCTAATTTGACCATATGACTGTAGACATTTCCCCCTAGTCAAAATAATTAAAAGTTATTAGTATTTCAATTGTCACAATAAGAGTGAATACTATTTATATAATACTTTACAGACTACAAAACAATTTCACATGTACAGTCACACATGAATCTCACAGTAACTCTGTAAGAACTGGCAGGCAAGCCTTACTGGAACTCCTATTTTACAGATAAGAAAACAAAGGTTCAGATAAATTTGTGTCTTGCCGAAGGTCATTGAGTTGTAACAAAAGAGCCAGAACTCAGCTCTTTCCGGCTGGAACCATGGAGGGTGCGGAAGAGAAGAAAAAGAAGGTTCCTGCTGTGCCAGAAACCCTTAAGAAAAAGCGAAAGAATTTCGCAGAGCTTAAGATCGAGCGCCTGAGAAAGAAATTTGCCCAAACTATGCTTCGAAAGGCAAGGAGGAAGCTTATCTATGAAAAAGCTAAGCACTATCACAAGGAATACAGGCAGTTGTACAAAACTGAAATTCGAATGGCTAGGATGGCAGGAAAAGCCGGCAACTTCTACGTACCCACAGAACCCAAATTGGCGTTTGTCATCAGGATCAGAGGTATCAGTGGTGTGAGCCCAAAGTTTCGAAAGGTGTTGCAGCTTCTCCGTCTCCATCGGATTTTCAATGGCACCTTTGTGAAGCTCAACAAGGCTTCAATTAACATGCTGAGAATTGTGGAACCGTACATTGCCTGGAGGTACCCAGACCTGAAGTCAGTAAATGAATTGATCTACAAACAGGGTTAGGCAAAATCAACAAGAAGCGAATTGCCCTGACAGATAAAGTGTTTATTGCTCCATCTCTTGGCAAATACAGTATTATCTGCATGGAGGATCTGATTCAGGAGATCTATACTGTTGGAAAACATTTGCATTCAAAGAAGCAAACACCTTCCTGTGGCCCTTCAAATTGTCTTCACGAGGTGGAATGAAGAAAATGACCACCCATTTTGTTGAAGGTGGAGATGCTGGCAACAGGGAAGACCAGATCAACAGGCTTATTAGAAGGATGAACTAAGGTATCTACCATGATTACTTCTGTAATCTGGTCAGTTAATAAACAGTGACTGCTTTCAAAATGAAAAAAAAAAAGAGCCAGAACTCAAACTGTCTAGTGCCTCCAGGCTTTCAAATTATATTTCTCTTACAACTTCTTAACTGAATCAGAGTCTTAATTGCTTCTTCCTTTGTGAGCATTACAGAATTCTGTCTGTTCCTCAAAAATATTCTAAAAAAAAAGAGAGAGAGAGGATATTTTTAAAGTTATTTTTCCTCCACTGACTTACAGTATCATTTCACGAATGCCTTGTCATCTAATGGCCATTCAATGCACAGCAAATTGAAGTTTAGTTGTCTCTTCCCTCTCATTAAATAAATGAAAAGTCAAATGTGTTGGAGGGAACTTAAAATGCAATCAAGTCCTGATTAATGGAGTGCTTGTGTGTATTAAAGAACCCCTTCTGTGTTGTGAATCATCACTACTAATTAATATGGAACAGGCAGTCCCTGCTTCTTCTTTTTTTTTTTTAAAGGATTGTAGTCCTAAAGTCGTTTTGTAAATTGGTCATTTGGAACTCAGAATGCATTTTGTTACAGAAAAAATATATCACAAATGATGACTAGGCACTACAGCCTAACCATTTAACTAGGGGCTCTGGGCTTCCCTGGTGGCGCAGTGGTTGAGAGCCCTCCTGCTGGTGCGGGGGACACGGGTTCATGCCCCTGTCCGGGAAGATCCCACATGCCGCGGGGCGGCTGGGCCCGTGAGCCATGGCCGCTGAGCCTGCGCGTCCGGAGCCTGTGCTCCGCAACGGGAGAGGCCACAACAGTGAGAGGCCCGCGTACTGCAAAAAATAATAATAATAATAATAATAACTAGGGTCTCTAACAGCCCCAAATCCTTGGGAGCTCCCACACCTCAGTCTGTCCTGATCCTCAGATTGAGTCTTTCTAGACCCTTCAAGGGCTGGTGTGGGGAAAGAGCTCAGAAAACAGGCAGATTTCTTCCTGCAGCAAGAAGAGACTCCTACAGGACCAAAGTGTTTCCTGTGAGTCCAGGATTACCTTGTTGGGCAAATTCATATTTTCTATATCATACACTTGCCAGGAGTGGGAGGAAAAGTTAAGACTCCTCTTGGCTGCAGGTAAAAAGTTATGTTCACTTAAGCAGAAGTGAGCAATTACAAGGAGACTGCATAGAACCTGAAAAAGTCCGCATCCCTCTCTCTCTCTCTTTCTGTCTCCCCTACCCCACTTCTCTCTGCATATCTACTTCATTCTTCTTTCTGCACCCAGCTTTTTCTGCTCTTCAATCCACATGGCACAGGGTTGTCTACACCTCACAATTTTACATATTATACAGCTTCTCTTGAAAGAGAAATGAACTTTTGCCTCAAGTCCAAATTCCCAGGGAACGGTGTCTGATTGGTTTAGCTTGAATCAGGTGTCCATCTGGACTAATCACCTTTAATGGTGGGGAGGAGGGAGAGCAAGGTCAAGAATAAGTACAATGGGGCTTCCCTGGTGGCGCAGTGGTTGAGAGTTCGCCTGCCGATGCAGGGGACACGGGTTCGTGCCCCGGTCTGGGAAGATCCCACATGCACGAGCGGCTGGGCCCGTGAACCATGGCCGCTGAGCCTGTGCATCCGGAGCCTGTGCTCCGCAACGGGAGAGGCCACAACAGTGAGAGGCCTGCATAACGCAAAAAAAAAAAAAAAGAAAAAAAAGAATAAGTACAATGAGCATGATTCTAAAGGGAAGGCAGGAAGCTCCCAGAAAGAAGGCCCAGGCAGAGAAACTCAGAGATGGAATAGCTGCCTGTGCTCATATGCTTGGCATTTCTTAGCAGGAACAAAAATCTTTTAGCTCTTTACCCTTTAGAAAGAAATCACCAACAAAATACTTAGAGGTATCACATGATGCCCTTACAGCCAAACAATTTTAGGACTACATGGGCACCAACCTAGTGGCTGCGCATGGTAGTTCTACTGAATCATCATCTCCCATTTTGGAGGCAAAGATTTCAGGCAAGAGACATTTTATTGTTCATTCTGTGAATTTCCTCCCACCTGCCATTGTTTTTGTGTTTCACAGGAGAGAAAATAAGCTGAAAATATTTGAAAAGGGACTTAGAACACCTTGATGAAATGCCAAAAAGAAAAAAAACTGAAGGAGAAGATCCCTGAGAAGTAGCCACCACCTTACTAAAAAATTCTGTAACTACTGTCTATTAAACGGCCAATCAGGGGCTTTCCTGGGGGTGCAGTGGTTAAGAATCCACCTGCAGGAGACATGGGTTCGAGCCCTGGTCTGGGGAGAACCCACATGCCACAGAACAACTAAGCCCGTGCGCCACAACTACTGAGCCTTCACTCTAGAGCCCATGAGCCACAACTAATGAAGCCCCTGTGCCTAGAGCCTGTGCTCCACAACAAGGGAAGCCATCACAATGAGAAGCCTGTGCACCGCAACAAAAGAAAGCCCACGTGCAGCAATGAAGACCCAACGCAGCCAAAAATAAATAAATTAAATAAAATAATTTTTTAAAAAAACAAAAAAACTGCCAATCAAGACTCTTTCTGGTACTGATTGTACAGCCAGGAGCTCCAGGTTAGAGATGATAATATAATTCAGCCTGGCTAGTAGACATTGTATCAATATCTGTAAAAATAAAACGGGTTATGGCTTTCAAGGGGAAAAATCTCCTCGAGTTTTAGTTTTCTCTTGCAGTTGTTAAAAGGCTTGGGACTTCCCTGGTGGTCCAGTAGCTAAGACTCCGAACTCCCAATGCAGGGGTCCCGGGTTCAACCCCTGGTCAGGGAACTAGATCCCACGTGCCACGACTAAGGGTTCACATGCTGCAACTACAGATTCCATGTGCCGCAACTAAAAGGCCCTCATGCCTCAGTGAACATCCTGCACAGGGCAACCAAGACCCTGCTCAGCCAAATAAATAAATATTAAAAAAAAAAAGACTGCCTTATTCAATTAAGTATGGCAACTTGTACCTTTCCATGAGGAATGACAAAGTTCTTTGTCTGATTCTGATTTAAATACACCTCAGGTGAGAAATCTATCTCTTCTATCTGCCCTAGAGATAGGTTATATTGAAGTGTCCAAGAGCTGATGCTTCATTACTTTACATCACAAGTTAAGGTCTTAAATTAGAAGTGATGGATCCCATTCTTAGAATAAAATTAGTCACTAATAGAGAGGGGCCCTTTTGGTGAATTCCCTGACAACTCTGGAGCAATAGTTATATTGATTCTTCCACATAAACTCCCTTAGACACTCTACTCACCAAAAACTGTCACAGGGGTTTCAAAACATTTTGTGTTAGTGTTTGAACATCACAAGAAATAAGTCTCAGTCTGTTTGGTTGAAAAGACAGACATAATCTGGTGGTAAATTTCATCCTTGCTAATGAATCATCCTTTGACTTTCTGCGCAGCTTGGCCAAATGAGTTCGGAGATCAAACTTTACAGCCTCCAAAGCAATTTGCTGGTATGGGAGAGACCCAGCCCATTTTCCCTAAAATTACCAAAAGCCTTTGTGCAGAATCCAAGTTTTTATCTTTAGTCAGTCTTTTCTGTTTCATCACTGCCAGGGGATTTGTTTTTTTGGAGAGGCAATAAGAACCCCACATATAGGTATTTTCCTACCCAGACTCATTTACTTGCAAGGGAGGCTCTTTGGTGGCCACAAAATCTCACCAGGGAAAATCCCAACCAAGTTTATTACTGGGCCAGTTCCATTAATCCGCAGCTTGGGGCAGCAGTGTAGCTGGTCTGGGAACAAGAGTGCTCTTTCTTTATTTATGATAAATATCATAAATCCATCTGAACTCAAAAGGGCCTCACTTAAATCAGGAATTTCTATTCTTCTGGAAATGTCATTTCATCTGAATTAGCAGTTCTGTGGTTTAAAGGAGACAAACAGGATTCCTACCACTAGAGTCCAATGGCAGGGAAAAGGGAGGCAACCATAAAAGTAATCCAGGGAAAGTTTGGAGGTGAACGTGCCCTCCTGTAAATGGACAAAATAGACCTCTGTTTCCCTAGTACAAGTTCTAGAAGACACTGACATAACCTGTAACTCCTCTGCAGAGTTAAATGACAGTAAATTGGCCAACAGAGATACCTGTATTTATAGGGTAGGTGTCTGTTTAACCTTCAGGTTTAAACTCTTCATCAAGGAAAAAAAAACAGAAAAACAGTTGGTTACTTGGAAAAGAACTATTTAGTAGTGTGATTTGTGGATCAATTCAGATCCACCAGGAAGCAGATGCCAAGATGGAATTAGATGAGCAAGAGATGTATTGCAGGAAAGGCCTCTAAAGAACGGAGGGGAGGACTTCCCTGGTGGCGCAGTGGTTGAAAGTCCGCCTGCCGATGCAGGGGACACGGGTTCGTGCCCCGGTCCGGGAAGATCCCACATGCCGCAGAGCGGCTGGGCCCGTGAGCCATGGCCGCTGAGCCTGCGCGTCCGGAGCCTGTGCTCCGCAACGGGAGAGGCCACAACAGTGAGAGGCCCACAAACCGCAAAAAACAACAACAACAACAAAAAAAAAAACCCACAAGATACCGAAGGAGAACTTCAGAATACAACTTTTTGGATTTCTTAACGTTAATCAGTAGTTTCCAAACGTTGAGAAGCATCACATTCACCCTTTCCCCAACCTATAGAACCGCTGGGGTAGAGAACAGTAATTTAAGTGTGTTAGGAGCAGGGTGAGGCTGACGAGGCGGGTTTTCACGATCCATAGCAGAATATGGTCAAAGAAGCATTCCTGGGTTTCTTAGCCTCCTACACTCTGGCCGCTTCAGAGTGCTTCCTAAATTATACAGCATATGAAAGTTCTAGCCAACTGCTTGGTCTTTACTCCTGGGGACAGCACCTTACCCTAGTCTCAGTCCCTTTCCAATCCTGGTCAAAGTAGCTGGACAGTTCTAATGGACGTCTGATGTTTTCATCTGTCTTGCATTTCCCCCCTCCTTCTGAAAATAGAACACTTCTGTTCCTAAGGAGGACCCATTCCAAGGAGATTAGGTGAGACTGACCCCCACCCTAGCCCTCTAGCCTTGAGAGTAGGACTATGACTTAGGCCTGACCAATCAGAGTTCTGCCTAGGTCTTCTTTACCTGCAATGTCTAGAGACTTAGCTTCTTTACACTGAAACCACAAGCAAGGAAGGTACAAGTCTGGCCACTGTAGCATAAATCATGTACTCCACATGCCAGAAGCCAGTGTAGAGTAAAGACAATTAGAGCCAAGTGTACATTAAGGACAGGACAAGAGATAGATCTCCAAAGATATTGTTTGAGCTCCTGGATATAACCATTCCTAAAATCCACAACTATACAGTTATAGGACCAGTAAATTCCTATTATTGTATGAACTGATGTGAATCCATTTCTGTTACTTGAAACTGAACTGATGACTAACACCTAGAATAAAACAAATCAAAAAAATAAAAAACAAAAACGCTTAAATGCCTCTTTACCCTCTTTCTTTAAGCTTAGAAAAAGCCATAAACTTACCTGTTTCCTCTATTTGGGGTCCACCATGGTCCTTTAGTTCCTCTGTGACACAAAAGGATTTTAATGAGGTCCTGCATATTCAAGGAAGTACTTTTTAATATAAAAAACCCCAAGCATATTGCCACACAGCCATTTTCAGCCCCTGAATTTTATCATCCTTGCACTCTATTCCTCCACTATGGAGAAATCCATGCCTAATTAATAGGAACAGAAGGAACATGACAGATGGCTATACCTCAGGTGGCCATTTTCCCCTCTGCTCTGTATGTTTTCTATTTTTTTTTAATTAATTTTTTTTATTTATTTATTTTTTGCTGCATTGGGTCTTCATTGCTGCGCGTGGGCTTTCTCTAGTTGTGGCAAGCGGGGGTTACTCTTCATTGCGGTGCACGGGCTTCTCATTGAGTTGGCTTCTCACTGCAGTGGCTTCTCTTGTTACGGAGCACAGGTTCTAGGTGCGCAGGCTCAGTAGTTGTGGTGCCCGGGCTTTGTTACTCCGTAGCATGTGGGATCTTCCCGTACCAGGGCTTGAACCCTTGTCCCCTGCATTGGCAGGAGGATTCTCAACCACTGGGCCACCAGGGAAGTCCCTGTATGTTTTCTTTTGTCTAACATGTTTACTTTTTCTTTCACCATTCATCCTGTTTGATATTTCAATGGTGGCTCCTTTCCTTCTGATATAGATCTTTTCTTTAGTACTGGCCCTTCACATTTACTAGGTCCCTGACCTAGAGTAAAATGGGTCCAAGAACAAAGCCTAATGAGGCAAGGTCTTGGCCTGTGTCTGGAGGCCAGTCTTGGAAAATGGGAGGGAAGCTTCCCTCAGCAGCCAGTGGCTAGAGTATGAGAAATGGAATATTTCCTGATAAAAATCATGGAGGGCTTAACTTCCTTATAGCCAGAGCATCTCAGTCCTACCTATTCAGTCCCACTCTCTTAGAAGTGTCTCTAGATGGAGACAGACCTTAATAGCTCTAACCGCACTCCTGTCACCTTGCTATCATTTTTAGAGCCTCATGGGAATGTCTGGATATTCAGGAAAATGAAGATCTACTTCTTGGCCTTCTCACCACCGCTCTAAGAGTATTTAGGGTTGGGCAGCAGACCTGGGCACAGGAACTCTGGAATCGTTATGGTTCCAGGGTTATCATTTTAAAGCATTTTTACATTAAAAGCATTTAAAAGGCCAATGATATTAAAGTAAGTGTTTCAAATATCTCTTGCTACAAAATAAGCCACCCCAAGCTTAGTGGTGTAAAATGATCAAAGTGGTTTGTTATTATATCTCTCATGGTCCTGGGAGTTGACTGAGCTCAGCTTGGTGGTCATCTCTCAAGGGATCTCATATAATTGGTGCCAGGTGGTAGCTGGGGTTGGAGTCATCTCAAAGGCTGCCTCACTCACATGTCTGGTACTGATTCTGGCTGTTGTCTGAGGCCGTAGCTGAGACTGTCAACTGGAACGCCTATGGGTGGCCTCTCCACGTGGCCTGGGTCTCTTCACGCTACGGTAGCTCAGTCCCAAGAGCTCGGGACACAATAGTGTCCAGAGAACGAGAGCTAGGCAAAAGCTGTATCACCCTTTATGATCTAACCTCTGAAATCAGAGTCATTTCCACCACTTTCTGTTAGCAGAAGGGTCACAAAAGTCCACCCAGGTTCAATGGGAGTGTTACAGATGCCCTCTATTGATCAGAGAAAAGCAAGGTCACATGGTCAAATGAGCATGTGGGATGAGAAATATTGTTACAGCCATCTTTGGAGAATATTACCTGCCACAGTAAGTTCCTTTCAATAATGCTGAATAGATGCTGGCTGAGTGGATACAAGTTGTTTTTGTTATATGAATATTAATGTCAGGACCTCCACTGAAACATTATGTTATAGGAAAGCAAAAGTCACCATATAATGAAAATATTCCCTAACTGTACTCAAGCATCTCTTCCCTCTTAACCCTGACAGTGTCTCTGATTATTGGAAGTTGTAAATATCCCCCCATACAATGCAAAATGAAAGGGTTCAGTCTTGCAAAAAAGAAATGATTTCACTAAGTCAACAATTTTTATTTCTTTTTTTCCTTCTTGGCTGCGTTGGGTCTTCGCTGCTGGTTGCGGGGCTTTCTCAAGTTGCAGCAAGCAGGGGCTACTCTTTTTTTTTTTTTTTTTGCAGTACGCAGGCCTCTCACCGCCGTGGCCTCTCCCGCTGCAGAGCACAGGCTCCGGACGCGCAGGCTCAGCGGCCATGTCTCACGGGCCCAGCCGCTCTGCAGCATGTGGGATCTTCCCGGACCGGGGCACGAACCCGTGTCCCCTGCATCGGCAGGTGGACTCTCAACCACTGCGCCACCAGGGAAGCCCAGGGGCTACTCTTCATTGAGGTGCACCGGCTTCTCATTGCAGTAGCTTCTCTTGTGGCAGAGCATGGGCTCTAGGTGCGCGGGCTTCAGTAGTTGTGGCATGTGGGCTCGGTACTTGCAGCACGTGGGCTCAGTAGTTGTGGCTCATGGGCCCTAGAGCACAGGCTCAGTAGTTGTGGCGTATGGGCTTAGTTGCTCTGTGGCATGTGGGATCTTCCCAGACCAGGGATCAAACCTGTGTCCCCTACATTGGCAGGTAGATTCTTAACCACTGTGCCACCAGGGAAGTCCCAAGTCAACTATTTTTAGAGACTATTTGGAATCTTGTGTAACTGGTAGAGCAGCTAACAACTAGAGAAGAAAAAAATCAGTAAGGATGATCATGTGTCAATGGAACTATTTAAAAATCCAAAGATTAAGAAAGGCATTAGGGGGACTTCCCTGGTGGCACAGTGGTTAAGAATCTGCCTTCCAATCCAGGGGACATGGGTTCGAGCATGGTCTGGGAAGACCCCAAATGCTGCAGAGCAACAAAGCCCGCGTGCCACAACTACTGAAGCCCATGTGCCTAGAGCCCGTGCTCCACAACAAGAGCCGACGAGCCACAACTACTGAGCCCGTGTGCCACAACTACTGAAGCCCACGTACCTAGAGCCCCTGCTCCTCAACAAGAGAAGCCACTGCAATGAGAAGCCTGCGCACCGCAACAAAGGGTAGCCCCCACTTGCCGCAACTAGAGAAAGCCTCCGCCCAGCAATGAAGACCCAATGCAGCCATAAATAAATAAATAAATAAATAAATAATTTTTTTAAAAAAGAAAGGCATTAGGGAAAAATCATTGAAACTCTTTGAGTATTTCTACGTTTTGAGTGTTCTGTGTCATTAACTTTTGTTGAAAAAATTACATGCCCTCCAAACAAACAAACAACAACAAAAAAAAACAATACTTGATTCACTCTTTGTGCATTTCAAGGACCAGCCCATAGTTTCTACAGTAACCTAAATTTTGTTACATATAAGATTAAATTATTTTTATAGTTTTTAGTTTTCATTTTCAGATATAGTCGAAGTCAAACTTCTTCCTATGAAATTTTGATCCCTTGTTGAGTAGATTTACTTCAATGGCTTTCTTCCCACTACTTTTGAAAAAAGGTCCTCCTATAATCCGCATAAGCATTCATCCTTCCCTAGAGTTAAGCATGAGCAACATCAATTAAAATAAGTTTAGTAAAAAGAAATAATAATAAAATAAATAAATAAAATAAAATAAAGTTCAGTGATAGTATTTTCACAGCTTTCTTAGAAAGCCTGTTAATCAAGTGAAATTAAATCTGAGAGCTTTACAGGAGCATTAGTTTTTGCCCTAGATATTAAGACAAGACGCATCTGTAGTTATCTGCCAGCTACTCTTCATCAAACAGGTATCGAGCACCTGCTTAGTGCAAGGCAATGTGCTAAAGATATATGGGAATCATGAAGATGAACAGACTGTGACGAAAGCACTAATATATGTGTTTTCATTCCAGGTTACTGTGAAGCTCACACCACCACCTCCCACCTCCCTCTACCATCAACACCACCATCACCATCAACACCACCTCCACACCTCCCTCACCACACTTACCACAACCATCAGCAACCACATGGATCTAACAGCATTTACCGTGAAAACTGGAATTAAATAAAGAACTTCACCCTAAAGTTATTTGGAAAATAGTATCTCTTATGCATTTAATTCGCTTGTACTTTTCTTGGTGCGTATCACATATTACCAAATGATACACACCAATACACTGAAATTTTCAGGGCAGTTTTTCAGCATTTGACATGTTGACAGGAGATTTTAAATATGAAGGAATCATAGAAATTACTTATTCCAACTCCCTCATTTTTCAGATGAGGAAAATAAACCTCAGAGAAGTGAAGTGGTGGCTTGTCCAGGGTCACATGAGTAGACAAGCACAGATCAAAATAAGAGCTCAGGGGCTTCCCTGGTGGCGCAGTGGTTGAGAGTCCGCCTGCCGATGCAGGGGACATGGGTTCGTGCCCCGGTCTGGGAAGATCCCGCATGCCACGGAGCGGCTGGGCCCGTGAGCCATGGCCGCTGAGCCTGCGCGTCCGGAGCCTGTGCTCCGCAACGGGAGAGGCCACAACAGTGAGAGGCCCGCGTACCGCAAAAAAAACCAACCAAACAAACAAACAAAAAATAAGAGCTCAATTCCTCCTGATTCAAATCCTCCTGACTCCCTTACTGCCCAGGGTCTTCCTCTCTGCCACTCACTCCTGCTAAAGAAGGACTAAGCAAGGACTGTTAGTCAGCCAGACAAAAAAGTTATCACACCTGTCAGGCAAATAGAAACTCTCTGAACAGAAGAAACGGCAAAATCCCCTCCCAGGAGTCCTTTGTTAGCTCAGTTTGTGGCAGGTTATGTAAATGAGGAGGCACTGCATGAGAATGGGGTCATGAATTTCCTGGGGATTAAGCATGATAATGTGCTGTGCTCAGGAAAGAAAATGATACTTTGCACTTGTATACCTTTCACCCATCCAACAATAATAAATAAGACTTTATACTTTCAGACAAATATTGCAAAGGACTTAACAAATGTTTAACTTATGAATCCTCAGAACAACCAAGAAAGGAAAACTTTTGAAAGGAAAGAAAGAAAGCAGCTCTCATCCTCATGATTCAATGTGAGATCTGAGGTCAGAAGAAATGAGTCCGCACCTAGCAGAGAGACACCGCTGGCAGGATTCCTGACCTGTAATGACATTCCTCTGTTAGAACACTGTCCAAGATGACCTAGACCCAGGATTTTGAAAAGGGCAGAGGTGAACCAGAAAAGCCCCTGCTCGTTCTCCCAGCCCAATGAATCTAGGAAGCTTTCATAAGAGGTTTGTTTCTGAGTTTTTAAAGGTTCTTTGAAGAGACGTTTTTTGACCTGTCCCCTAGAACAATTTTTTATAAACATGTAACCCTTTGCAAAATTTTTAGTTGATGCCTAAAATGTTTCTTTTATTTGAATAATTGGAAAGGTTGTGATTTCTAACATATTCTTAATATATGTATTTTAAACTATCACAATACTCTCTTTAAAAGATCCACTTGAATCTAAACTCCAAGCAATGTGATGCCCACCATCATTCATTTAAAAATATATAAAGTTCTGTAACAGTTAATACTTTTACATCATTCCTCTTTCTCCTTAAGCTCATATTTTTAAAATTTTTAATTTATTTTTTAAAACATGAATTTATTTAATTAATTTGTTTATTTTTGGCTGCGTTGGGTCTTCGTTGCTGTGTGCAGGCTTTCTCTAGTTGAAGCGAGCAGGGGCTACTCTTTGTTGCGGTGCGCGGGCTTCTCATTGCAGTGGCTTCTCTTGTTGTGGAGCACCAACTCTAGGTGTGCGGGCTTCAGTAGCTGTGGTGCACGAGCTTAGTTGCTCTGCAGCATGTGGGATTTTCCCGGACCAGGGCTCGAACCTGTTTCCCCAGCATTGGCAGGTGGATTCTTAACCACTGCACCACCAGGGAAGTCCCTTTTTAAATTTTTTAAATTGAAGTACAGTTGATGTATAATTTTGTGTATTACAGGTGTACAATATAGTGATTCACAATTTTTAAAGGTTATATTCCATTTACAGTTTTTGTAAAGTATTGGCTATATTCCCCATGTTGTACAGTATATCCTTGTAGCTTATTTTATACCTAATAGTTTGTACCTCTTAATTCCCCACCCCAAGTTTCCCCTTCCCCCTTCCCTCTCCCCACTGGTAACCACTATATCTGTGAGTCTGCTTAAGCTCTTTTTTTTTTTTTGCGGTACGCGGGCCCCTCACCGCTGCGGCCCCTTCCGCTGCGGAGCACAGGCTCCGGACGCGCAGGCTCAGCGGCCATGGCTCACGGGCCCAGCCGCTCCATGGCACGTGGGATCCTCCTGGACGGGGCACGAACCCGCCCCCCACCCCCCGGCATCGGCAGGCGGACTCTCAACCACTGCGCCACCAGGGAAGCCCTAAGCTCATATTTTTATCCCACTTTCCCTATCTACTTTTATCCTAATATACTATATTAGGATGGTCAACCGTCTTATAATTCTTTCTGTTAATATAAATGTTTGTAAATTAAATTTGTAAAATTCCTGTAATTTTGTTGGGTTGAGCTGTAGTTACAAATAGACCCAAGAATGTCTTGGCTCAGCACAATCAAAGTTTCTTCCTTTCTCTCATGATAGTCCTGGGTGAGGTGCTCAAATAAGCAAGGTGTTCTCCTCCAAAGAGTGATTAGGGGACCCAAGTGCCTTCCATCAAATGGCTCTGCCATCCCCTAGAACAAGGGTCTAGCTTGTGGGCCCATTTTTAGATGTCCTGGGAGCTTACAGTAGATTTACTTTTTTTTTTTTTTAGATTTACATTTTTAAAGGACTACTAAGGAAAAAAGCAGAATATGAGACAGAGGCCTTGTGTGGCCTATAAAACTTAAAATAGTGATTGTCTGGTCCTTTGCTGAAGTTTGCCAACCTTCTCCTAGAGCCTTATTCTTGACTATATCTAGCTTGCAGAAGGAGAAGCAAAGAGTGCAAGGAGCTGGATTTTAGGAACAGGCCTGGAAGTGACCCACATCATTTCTACTCACATTCTGTTGCCCAGAACAATTACATAGCCACCCCTTGCAGCAAGGGAGACAAGGAAATGTAGTCTGGCTGTGCATCCAAGAAGGAGAGAACGTGGGGGACTTCCCTAGTGGTCCAGTGGTTAGGACTCGGTGTCCCACTGCAGGGGACCCGGGTTTGAGCTCTGGTCGGGAAACTAAGATCCTGCATGCTACAGGGCACAGCCAAAAAAAAAAAAAAAACAGGGAGAACAAATTTGAAGAGGCAGCTCAGCAATGCTACCATGCTCAGGCTCTAAAGTGTCAAAAAATTTTTTATCATTATAATTATTAGCAGTATAAAATTGATCAAAATAACCCACATATATTACAAATTAAGATAAACATTAAACATAAAAAGTAGAATTAAATATGCAGTTCTTAATAAGATGAATGAGACTGTTTACTTTTCAGGAGTTAGGTATGGGACATTAGGACAGGGGCAATGCTCTTCTTTACCTCTTCCCCTTGCACATACCAGTTTTTGCAAATAACTTTCACATTGACATTTGGGGCTCCGATATCACCTTCAAGCTCTATTTCCAGGCCTCTAATTAGGTGCTGGCCATTTGCACCACGAAATACCACTACTCTTCACATTCAACATGTATAACACTGAGAGATTCATTGTCTTCCTCTAAATCCTTCCTTTCCTCTGGCCTTCCTCATTTCTCTGGTCAGTGCCTTTATTCTCCTGATGATACAAGCTCAAAAACTGGGAGGTTGGGTGGCTGAACAACATGATGAAGACCCCCGGTTGTTCTTTCTCTTCATCCGTCTTCAGGCCAGCTGCCCTGCCGGTTATAAGATGACTGCCAGAAATTTAGACATCACAACCAGACATCCAAAGTGCAGATAAAGCAGAGCGCATCTCCTCATGTGTGTCTAGGAGTGTAACCACTGTACGTAATCTTTTATTTCTTCTTTAAAAAAAAAATTTTTTTTTTACTTTCGAATCCATTTGAAAAGAAGTGGCATGCCTGATGCTCAATATGTAATATTAAAGGGAAGGAAGAAAAATTTTATACCATTAGGTACTTCCACACTTTTTTTTTTTTTTTTTTTTGTGGTACGCGGGCCTCTCACTGCTGTGGCCTCTCCCGCCTCAGAGCACAGGCTCCGGACGCGCAGGCCCAGCAGCCACGGCTCACTGGCCCAGCCGCTCCGCGGCATGTGGGATCCTCCCGGACCGGGGCACGAACCCGCTTCCCCTGCATTGGCAGGTGGACTCTCAACCACTGCGCCACCAGGGAAGCCCTCTTCCACACTTTTGTACACAATTACAGCAGCTAATAATGGTGCTATGTGCCAGACTTATGTGTTAATTTACTTAATTTTTAAAACAATCCTCTGAGGAAGGGACTATTTATTATAATTCCCATTTTGCAGAACAGGAAACCGAGGCACAGGAAGTTGAGTGATTTACCCAGATCTTGCAGCTAGGAAGTGGCAGTGTCTGTAAGGAGACTGGTGTAGTGAAGAGAGATGGGCTTTGGAACCAGACAAATGCAGACTGAATTTATCACCCTCCCCCAAATATGTCCTTCCTGTGCTTCTCAACTCAGAGACTGGCACCACCAACCACTCAGGTAGCAACCAGGAAGACATACTTGGCTCTTCCCTTTCCCTTGACATTTTCTAAATGTTTAGTATATATGGGGATTACACTAAAGTCTTTACAGGAATTCTCTCTTTAATTCTTATGATGACCTTATGAGGTAGATACTATATTACCCCCATTTAGATTTTTTTTTTTTTTTTTTTTTTTGCGGTACGCGGGCCTCTCACTGCTGTGGCCTCTCCCGTTGCGCGGAGCACAGGCTCCGGACGCGCAGGCTCAGCGGCCATGGCTCACGGGCCCAGCTGCTCCGCGGTACGTGGTATCTTCCCGGACCGGGGCACGAACCCGCGTCCCCTGCATCGGCAGGTGGACTCTCAACCATTGCGCCACCAGGGAGGCCCTTTTTTTTTTTTTTTTTTTTTTTTTTTTTTTACTACAGTACGAATGGCATTTATTGTTTGCAAGAGAAGGGGATACGACAGCTCCATCTCCTGGGGCGGCTCCACACATGCAGTCACTGCTCTCGAAAAGCTCGATCCGTCTTTTACTCCATTTTGCCAGTGAGAAAACTGACACTTAGAGAGGTTACAATGCCCTGTGCAGTGTCACAAGTATTTCTGTCCAAGAGCTCTGCCCAATGTCATAAGCAGTTCAATATCCAACAGCTCTGCACAGAATGTATGGATACATTCTGTTTGACTAATAAAATAACAAGGAAGATTAGGCTCTCTTTAACTATGGAGGCCAAAAATCAGTTTAAGGAACTTCATTTTTGACTATTGCTTACCAGGCTGGCCATGGCATTTCTGAGATTGCAAGGGCTCTGCTGATTCTGTTTTGCTGTTAGACTGGCCACATGCCACCCAGCCCAGGCCCACTCAAGTTGCTGCCAGGGTCGCCTCCCGTGAAATCAGCTCTGCCAGGAGGGTATCAGTTGCAGGAATCCTCACTCTGGCACATGACATTTACCATGGACCTAAATCTTTGCTCATCCTGTTACTCATCTTGTTACTTCCCCTGCCTCCATCCGCCCTAAGTCCAAATCTACCTCCACACCTCACTCTACAGGAAGAAGGTAGAATATAAAGTCTCCCACCACAATAGGTATTGAATGTAAAAGTTTTCTCACTGTAGAGAGTTTAGTCACTCAGAGATTTCTCTCCTCGAGTTGCCAGGATGTGAGCTGAAATGAGTGGATTTAGGGACTTGGGTTTGGAAGTCTCTGGTGTTGTGAAGGTTTGTCACAAAGTGGGAGGCTGGATTTCAGAGCCCATCTGGGGCACACATGTTGTTTACATCCATAACCACATAAAAGGTGATGAACAACCCAAGCGAGTTTTGCCAACAAATAGAAACATTTACCCTGCAGCAGTTATAATGGCCAGAATATTAAGAACTGGTAGAAATTAATGAATACATTTACAAAACTATTCTAGATTAGTTGATCTCATCAGCATTCTTTGACTTGGAATTCTGGCACAGAAAATCTGATTTTTCAGAACACTTCATTACATTAAGAATATCTTTTTAAAAAAAATACTGATTAAAGTTGGCTGACTGAACAAACGCATTTACACCCCCCCATTAAAATGGAAATAAAGAGATTTTTAAAAATTAAAAAGAGGAGGAAATCACAATAGCAACAAAATGTTAGAAGCTGAAAAATAGGAGAACTGGTATCTGAGTTAGCAAATTGAGAAAGCTAAATCCTAAACTAGCAAAGAGGAAAACCAAGAAGCAACTCAGTTCCCAGGATCGGCCACCCCAAAGCCCCAAATGCAGCTTAGTCAACTGCCTGTCTCCAAAACAGCAGAAGACTTGAGGTTTTCCACTGCAGGGGATAAGGGTCTCTAAGCCAGAATTCAGGGCACTAGGCATGATTAAGATTGGGACTACTATACTGAAAGCAGAGAGATTTGAAAAAAAAAGTTTGTATAATGAAGTGTTATAATTCCCCAGCTCACATTCAACTTTCAGAACAGTGGCAGCCAGGTATAATTAAGCCCTTTAGACAGGAAAGTAGACGTTTCTTCCCTGAAAAACTTAAACAGACCAAGAAAAAAGACCTAAGGGCAATGACATTTTCCCTCATATAAAGGGCCCAGGCAGCTCCCCCTAGGGTAGAGACTGAAGTCGACGAGCTTTGCCCATGGCACAGAGTTTCCCATCATCTTTAAAATAAGAGTGAAGGGTAACGATTACCATACATCTGAAGAAAGCAAGCCTCTACCAAAGAATATAGAGATACAACATACAAGGTGAAAACAATCAACTAGAGAGGGAACAGACTATGCAGCGAAATAAAAGCTCCCCCTGACCCCAAAGCTATTATTAACATCCTCAGAGAAGTAAAAAGATATTATACAAATATGATGCTATAAGAAAAAAAAAAAAAGAATCATTAGAAAACAAAAAAGAAGTCCTGGAAATTTAAAATATGATGTTAGATTTTTAAAACTTAACAGAAGGTGTAAGATGATAAAGTTGAGGAACTCTCAGAAAATAAAGTCAAAGGACAAAGAAAAGGAAAATAGGAAAGAAGAGAGAAGACAATCAGGGGATCAGTCTGGAAGGTCCAATATTCTAATGAATAGGAGTTCCAAAAAGAGAGGAGAGAATTCAGAATGGGGAGGAACTCATAATAAATGAACAATTCACGAAGATTTCCAAAACCAAGGAACACGAGCTGCCAGGTCGATAGGGTCCAACAAACACCTGGTACAGTGGATTAAACCGACCAAAACCGAAGCACATCACTGAGAAATTTCAGAACCCTAGAGATAGGAGAAAATCCAATCAACTTTTAGAGGGAAAAAGTGGGTGTCGTACAAAGGACAAGGAGGAATCCAAAGATTGGAAAACAGTATGAGATGGTAATTATTAATCCACACAAGAGACAGGATACCACTTCAGTTTCTACAAAATAAAGTGAAACAGTAGGTGGTACTCTAGGGGAATGCTTGCCGGAGAAACCCTAATTCCAAAACATACATCTGTAGGACAGGGAACGGAAGCAAGTGCTCAATGTTTTAAAGCTGAATTGAGAAATAGATTATAGCAGGGATTCCTTCTTAATCCTTGGGTATCAACAAAACTACAATTGTAATAGCTAACCTGGGCCACACTCCTCACTAAGCACTTCTAACACACATTAGCTTGTGTCCTCCTCGTGTCAATCCAAATAGGCAAAAATAACTAAGGGCATTTTACAGATTAGTTTATGTTCATTTAGTAATTTACCAAGGCCACACATAGTTGGTTAAGAGGAGAAGCCAGAATCCAAACTCTAAAACCCATTCTTTTAACCACTATGCCATGCAGCCTTGGACATAATCTTCATATTCAAATATTTCAATCACAGCTTTTATAAAGCTCAATATTTCTGCCAATATTGACTGCTTAGAGACAGCAAAAATATGTATGTGAGAACTCTATTTTGTATCTTTGTATTGTGAGAGATATAGTATAAGAGGGAGATTAGCTTAAAGGTATTATAAAATAAAAATCCTAGTTCATGATTTTTTGGAAAAGAATGTCTTGGTTAGCTGGCAGGATTTCTAGGAAACCTTGTAAGAAAAGGAAAGCCTCAAAGATAAGGGTCCCCAAGAGAGTAGCAATATATTCATTTTAGCTGGCCTACCACTCAGTGACTCAGTGGCATCAATGCCCAAACTAGCAAGAGAGTTTTGTACAAGGCGTTTATAAGTCATCCTGGCAGCCATTTTTATGTACACAAGCCCCCCCATACTGAATTTTCCGTATTAATGTGTTTCCATTGTTCTCGGTTGGGCTGCAGTAACTTTAGCCCTTTTCCAGATGTTTCCTGACATCAGCATCCAAGATGTGCTGGCCAGCTGTCTTTAAAATTGCGGGAATTCTGTGTTGTGTGCATTAGTTATGCAAATGGAAAAGCAAGGATAAGAAGCCAATGTAGAGGATAAAAAAGAACCAGGGGAGGGATTGGATCAGGGCTTTACTGGCACATGTAGAGCAGGTAGAAAGCCAAACCAGCAAGCTGGCTTTGATCAAAACCCCAGCAGCCTTCCTCACCGCTGCCCACGCAGAGGGGTCAGTGTCCTCAGTTCCCAGGTCAGGCTGGGGTTTCTGGAACCCTCCTCACTATTTTGGTGACTTAACAGGGACACACTGAATACCCACAGATCTATCAACCCTCTAACCAGCTTCTCCTTTGTTCTACGTTGTCAATGGAAAAATATCTGCATAGACCGGAGAACAATTCCCCAAAGTGTAGTCCTCAGTTAATTAATAGATGTTTTATGAAAAAAAAAAAAAAAAAAAAAAGGTTGGGCAGACAAATGAGTGTAGAAAAACCCAGGTTAAACAAAGTCAAACAATTCCCTTTCCCAAAGTACTCTCAGGATCTCTGAAATGTTCACATGCATCATGAATATTGGAGGAAACCATTTCTCAGAGGACTACAGCTCACCTGAGGAAATGCATGATGAGAGGCTTCTCTGCCCCAATCACCATCTCAGACCTCAAACTCACCATCAACAGAACAGCTTTGTATATCCCCAAACCTCACACGTCCATTCCTGGACTCACAGTTGCCTCTTCACCACCTCAGGTTCCAGCCTCCCTTTCCTGGCGTCTGGCAGTACCATCACCATTCTCCTAAACGAGAATGTCAGTCGTCTTCCACGTTTCCTTTGTCTTCATTTCCATCCTCCCCCATCTAATCCACCTTTGTAGTAAAGGGCTGCTGCTTTGTCTTCCTAGAATCTCCATGGTACAGATCACCAACCTCAGACCTGCATCCCTAGCTAATGACTGGATATTTCTATTTGGGTCACTAAAGACCACTGTACATGGGCTTGTCAACGACTGAGTTCGTGTCTTCCCCACCCAATAGGCATCCTTTGCCTAACTCTCTGTCACTCTCAATGGCACAGAATCACTATGTTCTCAACAAGGCTGGTGGGTTTTTTCTTGTTTTTTTTTTTCTTTTTTGTTTGTTTTGTTTTTAATTGTTGTAAAATATACGTAGCATAACATTTACCAGCTTAATCAGTTTTAAATGTACAGTTCAGTAGAAATAAGTCCATTCACATTGTTGTACAATCAATCTCCAGAACTCTTTTTCATGTTGTGAAGCTGAAATTCTGTAGTCATAAACAACTCTTCATTTCACTCTCCCCCCAGCCCCTTCTATTTTCTACAATCACCATTCTACTTTCTGTCTCTCTGAGTTTGACTACTCTAAATACCCCATATAAGTAGGATCATACAATGCCTTTTGTGACTAGTTTGTTTCACCTAGTATAATGTCTTCAAGGCTCATCCATTAATATGTTATAGCATGTGTCAGACTCCATTGTACGCATATACCACATTGTGTTTTTCTACTCATCTGTCGATGGACACTTTGCTTGCTTCCACATTTTGGCTACTGTGAATAACGCTACTATGAACATGGGTGTACAAATATCCTTTTGAGACTTTGCTTTCAATTCTTATATAGTCAGAAGTAGAGGGGCTTCCCTGGTGGCGCAGTGGTTGAGACTCCGCCTGCTGATGCAGGGGAAACGCGTTCGTGCCCCAGTCCGGGAAGATCCCACATGCCGCGGAGCGGCTGGGCCCGTGAGCCATGGCCGCTGAGCCTGCGCGTCCAGAGCCTGTGCTCCGCAACGAGAGAGGCCGCAACAGTGAGAAGGCCGCGTACCGCAAAAAAAAAAAAAAAAAAAAAAAGAAGTAGAATTGCTGGATTATATGGTAAATCTATTTTTACTAGATTTGAACCTAGGGTAGGTTACTTAACATCTGTGCTTTGGTTTCCTCACCTGTAAAGTAGGTTTAATGATAGTACTTATGGGGTCATTGTGAAGATTCGATGAATTAATACCCACAAAACACTTACAAAACATTATCATTATCTCCTTTTAACACAGGAAGAAATTGAGGCATAAAGAAGTTAAGTAGGGGCTTCCCTGGTGGCGCAGTGGTTGAGAATCTGCCTGCCAATGCAGGGGACGCGGGTTCGAGCCCTGGTCTGGGAAGATCCCACATGCCACGGGGCAACTAGGCCTGTGAGCCACAACTACTGAGCCTGCGCGTCTGGAGCTTGTGCTCCGCAACAAAAGAGGCCGTGACAGTGAGAGGCCCGCGCACCACGATGAAGAGTGGCCCCCGCTCGCCGCAACTAGAGAAAGCCCACGCACAGAAACGAAGACCCAACACAGCCATAAATAAATAAATAAATAAATAAATAAATAAAAAATTAAGTAACTTGCCCAAGTTCACATATCTAGTAAAGAGCAGAGCCAGGATATAAATTCAGGTTCATAGCCAGAGTCTGTTCTCTTTATCACAGTGCCAAAGTGATTTCACTCCCCAGCTTTGATGAATTCCACCCAAGTTGATTATGTATTGATTCAATTACATGGACACAGTTTGGGAGGAAGACGGGGGGGAGGGGGAAAGGGAGGAAGTCTTACATACCTGGAAAAAGAAAATTAGAATCTTCTTATAACAGTCAAAAGCATATGAAATCAGGGACTTCCCTGGTGGCGCAGTGGTTAAGAATCCACCTGCCGGGCTTCCCTGATGGAGCAGTGGTTAAGAATCCGCCTGCCAATGCAGGGGACACGGGTTCGAGCCCTGGTCCGGGAAGATCCCACATGCCCGGAGCAACTAAGCCCGTGCGCCACAACTACTGAGCCTGCATTCTAGAGCCCGTGTGCCACAACTACTGAAGCCTGTGTGCCTAGAGCCCATGCTCTGCAACAAGAGAAGCCACCACAATGAGAAGCCACCGCAATGAGAAGCCGGCACACCACAGTGAAGACCCAATGCAGCCAAAAATAAATAAATAAATAAGAAGTAAAATAAGTACTTAAAAAAAAAGTATATGAAATCAGTAGTAAAACTGAAACAAATAATTCTATTATCATTACTAGCACAACATCAGAAGTGATAGAAACCAAGTAGGTTCACCTCTGTTTGATTCTTGAGTTGCCAACTGTCAGCAGCTTCTTCTAGGGTGTGTGTCTGTGAGTAGGAGTGAGGGTGTGAGAGTCTGCGTGTGTTGCCCGGAAGCGGAGGTGGGACGTTATTTAATCTTGGCTCCCCTCCCTTATCAGCCATCCGACATTCACTACGAACTTAATTCTCTCTCCCTTCTCTCCTAAGGGGCTTATAGGAAGACCATTTTTATAAGAAATAAGTGCCTAAAATGGAGAAGGAGGTGTAACATCTTCAATCAATAATATTTTACAACTAAGTCACGCCTTTAAGTTCAGTACTTATCTTTCTTTACGGCAACGCTTGCAATAGTCATAGAAACCACTAACAAGTTTTCCAGTAATCCTGCTTATCGCGTGGAGAACTTACACAAGATAAGTGACCTGTTCAGAGAGCTTAGTATTACACTCTAGGCTGTCAGGAAGATGGGCTCATGGATAAATTTGGTGGTGTGGTCATTCTGAGTGAAAGTTGCTTCGGCCCGGCCAGATGTTTCCCCAAGGGCCACAAAAGGCTGTGCAGTTACACCCAAGAGAGCTGCAAGATGTGTGTGTCCTGTGAGAGAGGGGCGCTGGAACTCGTTATCCTGTTTTACAGAGAAAAATCTACCTCTGCTTCTGGGCACACACAGCCTGACCACTGGTTTCCGTCCTTTGCAGACGTCTCCCCTCAACCTTCAACCCCTGGGCTTCCATCCAGATCACCCCCCCCGACCCTGCTTTTGCCCATGTCACCAAAGGCCTACTCTCATAGTCACTTGTGGTTTTGATCCGTCTCAGCAGCATCAGTTGACTAGTCTCTCTTTCTTGAAACACTTTCTTCTCTTGGCTTCTGTGGCACCACATTTTCTACCTATCACTCAGGCTCTGCTTCTCAGTCTTCTTTGACAGCTTCCCTTCCCAGCTATCTGACGTCTTAAAGATGGAGGGCCCCAGGGCCCACAGGGGCTTCCACAGTACCTAGCTCACAGCCCTGCTGCACTGCTTGCTGTTTATGTGCCAGGTATGTCCTCATCTCTGGGAGTTGGCACTGGCTCTGCCTGGAACACTATTCTGGGTGTCCACAGTGCTAACTCCCTCACTTCTTTGAAATCTCAGCAAGGTCTTCCTGACCTTCCTATTTAAGACCATAAACCAATTCCACCCCTCACAATCCTAATTCTCCTCTTTCTTCTCTTTTTTATAACATTCATCACCTTCTAAGATACTACATAATTGACTACTCTAGCATCAGTATAGAATATATCCACTAATACATTATAGGCACTCAGTATATATTTTTAAAATAAATGATTCAATCTCCATGCCAACAAACGTCACATTATATTTCCAGCTCTAGTCTCTCTCCTGAGCTTCAGAACCATATATTTAACTGACTGCTTGGCATCTGCATTTGGGTATTTGAAAGGAATCTCAAAATTAATATGACCAGAAATGATCTCTTGGTGTACATCTTTAACATTTCAGCAATGGCAATGCCTGGTGAGCAGGGTATGTGGGTGGAGAGGAAAGGTAATACTGGGAAAAGAGAAGGGGGTCTGAAACTTATGACTGGGGTTGGGCTGGATTTGGGGGAATTGAAGTTCAGAATCTATTTTGCCATGTACTCAGTATTAATATAAAAATATATTTCAAGTTCAAATATTTGGCTTAAAAAAAAAAAACTCCACCCATAAATGGTTAGAAATTCAGGACTACCTGTGCCTATTCTAAAAAATAAAACAAAAAAACGAATTCTCTCCTGTAATGAGGTGCATCTTGAATTTTAAAATCTTATCAGTTTATTTAGCTTCCCGGAGGCAGCTGTCCCTCCCATAAAATGGAGATAACAGTACCTCCAGGATGTATCTCACGTGGGAGTTGGGAGACGCATGATAAGAACAACTTGGTGTATGTGAATAAAGCTATCTACAAATATTAACTTCTTTCTCCATTACTTATACTTATCACAGAAACAGTCAAAATGACAATAGCAAAGAGTGGTGCAGATCCCCAAGGGAACTACAATGTACTTATAATGTTTCAATGTGTTTTATTTTGGTGGAAATGAGCTGGGGAGCCCCCAACAACATTTATAACATCATCTTCCGAGGAATATTGGTCCCAACTTTGCTTACAAAGAAAACGTTGACAATGAACAACAAGGTCCTACTGTAGAGCACAGGGAACTATATTCAATATCCTGTAATAAACCATAATGGAAAAGAATATGATAAAGCATATATATATATATATATATATATATATATATATGTTTAACTGAATCACTTTGCTGTGCAGCAGAAATGAACACAACATTGTATATGAACTATACTTGAATAAAATAAATTTAAAAGAAAAGAAAATGTTGACAAAATTTTGAGCGTAAAAGCTCCTTACCACTGAAAGCTATTTGTGTTGGACTCAGGATTGTTCTGATGCTCTGAAGTCTCTGACACTTTCAGCTAAATCTAATTATGCTTGCCAAAGAGACAAAGAAGACAGATAAAAAGAATCCTAAGAAATTAGAAAACTAAGCATACTGCGATTGAGGGCTGGCCCAAAGGAAAATAAAAATATTCTTATTTGGTATTAGATGGAAAAAAAGGTATTTATACATATTTGTACATTTACATTTTCTCTTGGGACCATTTACTCATCGATGGTTGAGACCAGGTTTCTCACAGTAAACAAAAAAGTCACATATATTTTGAAATTTTAATTTGTAGACTTCTTTTTTTTTTTTTTTTTTTTTTTGCGGTATGCAGGCCTCTCACTGTTGTGGCCTCTCCCGTTGCGGAGCACAGGCTCCGGACGCGCAGGCTCAGCGGCCATGGCTCACGGGCCCAGCCGCTCCGCGGCATGTGGGATCTTCCCAGACCGGGGCAGGAACCTGTGTCCCCTGCATCGGCAGGCAGACTCTCAACCACTGCGCCACCAGGGAAGCCCTGTAGACTTCTTAATATCCACAACATCCTAAACATGTACAGATGGCTATTTGGATGGTTCTAAATGTGCTTTTTAGGATAAGTCCACAAGAGTTAACTGGTCTAGAAAATGAAAAATTTTCATAAAGGAAGCTCAACAGAGAAATCATAAGAAAAAATAAAACGATGAGAACTACATTCACAAAGACCAAGTATTAACTTTTCTCTTTTTAAAAAATGTGTCCCTACCAGTGAACTTAGGAAACAGAAACAGACTCACAGACGTAGAGAACAGACTTGGGGTTTCCAAGGGGGAGGGGAGGTGGGCAAGGGATGGATTGGGAGTTTGGGACTAGCAGATGCAAACTATTATATATAGGATGGATAAACAGCAAGGCCCTACTGTATAGCACAGGGAACTATATACAATATCCTGTGATAAATGACAATGGAAAAGAATATTAAAAAGAATGTATATATATGTACAACCGAATCACTTTGCCATACAGCAGAAATTAACACAACGTTGTAAATCAACTATACTTCAATGCAATAAATTTTTAAAATAAAATAATTTTAAAATGTGTCCCGGGCTTCCCTGGTGGCGCAGTGTTTGAGAGTCCGCCTGCCGATGCAGGGGACACGGGTTCGAGCCCCGGTCCGGGAAGATCCCACATGCCGCGGAGCGGCTGGGCCCGTGAGCCATGGCCGCTGAGCCTGCGCGTCCGGAGCCTGTGCTCTGCAACGGGAGAGGCCACAACGGTGAGAGGCCCGCGTACCGCAAAAACAAAAACAAAAACAAAAACAAAACAAACAAACAAACAAACAAAAATGTGTCCCTAGCAATTATTATGGACCATTTATTGATTACTTGTCTGGCAAATGGCCAGGTCTTGTTAACTATCTCCTAGAGGTAAGTCTGCTTTGCAATTATATGGGGCTTCTTTCCCTTTGAAAGCAGTTTCACTTCTATTATCTCACTTTATAAACTTTGAAGGCTAGAGCAATGAATAGAATTTTAGATTGTCTTTAACCTAAAAACAATGAAAAGTTAACAAGAACAGCAACAACAAAAGATTATGAACTGATTGTTTACAAATTCTATTTACAAGAACAATTCTTTTGATTGTGCTGATTGATAAAGGGTGGCAGCCTTCTGACTAATCACTACTTTTTGTCTCTGGTGGGTGTGTTGAACCATTGGGAAGACTTTAATTATCAGGCAGAGCAAAGTTGAATTGTTCCTTTAAGCTTCTTCAAGGTGCTGGAGCAAATGCAGAGGAGAAAACTGCTGTGGAGGGAAAAAGGATTTGTGTCCCAGATAAAGTGAGACTTAGATGTCTGCCCTCTGGTGCCCAAGAGGTGAAGGACAAGGGTGACAATTCCAATGTAACCAATCTGTAAATGTGAAAAATGGTGAAGGACTTTACCTCCCTGATTAGGTGTGGGGAGGGGATAATAGTGAAGGAGAATATTCTCAGTTTGAGGTAAAGACATAAAAATTCACATATTTGGAAGATCTCACTTAAGGTTTAGAAAAAAATTAGTAACTTGTGAGTATTCAGACATTTTCTAAGCATTTATGTTTCTCCCCAAGATTTTATGTTACTGTTAATAAAACAAGTAACATTATTATCCTCATTTTGGAAAGAACAGAAATTACCATATTGTCAAGATTGTATTTATACTGAAAAATAAGTGAATGGGGAATTATACAAAATTTCATCCCTGAAATGCATACTCAGGAGAAATAGGCCATCAACCCAAATATATCACAAAATTGCTTGCTCTTTTGCCTGATGCATCTGTATTGAAACTACTAAGTTACCAGGCCCTAGAGACTTTTTAAAAAGTCTGTGTGACTATCAGAAAATTAAAGGGCCTTCCAAAGTAACCTCACAGTCTCCCCTCTTTTTTTTTTTTTTCATAATCACATCAAACTTGGAATTTAAGATCTCAAGGAAGTGAGATTGTTCTCTCCGGAAGCAGATCAGAAAAAGGGAATTGAGGAAGAAAAGTAGGCAGATGACAGGAAGTGAGAGATCGTTACTAACCACTGACTCAACCATAGAGTACCAGCCATCGGGTACCATGGGCCACCCACCTCTGCTCTCATCACCAGCTCGGTGGCTCCCAGGGACTTCTTCTCAGGGTGTTCTTGCTATCTCACCTGGGGCCCTTTATTTTAAATGTTTTCATTTTTTAAAATTGTGGTAAAATAAACATAACAGGGCTTCCCTGGTGGCGCAGTGGTTGAGAGTCCGCCTGCCGATGCAGGGGACACGGGTTCGTGCCCCGGTCCGGGAAGATCCCACATGCCGCGGAGCGGCTGGGCCCGTGAGCCATGGCCGCTGAGCCTGCGCGTCCGGAGCCTGTGCTCCGCAGCGGGAGAGGCCACAACGGTGAGAGGCCCGCGTACAGCAAAAAAAATAAAAAATAAATAAATAAAAATAAATAAACATAACAAAGTTTACTATCTTAACCATTTTAAGAGTACAGTTCAGTGACATTAACCATATTCACACTGCTGTGCAGCCATCACCATCACCCATCTCCTGAACTCTTTCTTCATGTTGCAAAATCAAAATTCTGTACCCACTAAACAATAATTCCCCATTCCTCCTTGCCCCCGGGCCCTGGCAACCGCCATTCTACTTTCTGTCCCTATTATTTTTCTATTCTCTATTTTGTTTATCTCTGCTCTAATCTTTATTATTTCCTTCCTTCTGCTAGCTTTGGGTTTACTTTGTTCCTTCTCGTTCCTTAAGTTGTAAAGTTTGGATGTTGATTTGAGATACTTTTTTTTAATGTAAGCATTTGTAGCTATAAATTTCCCCCTTAGCATTGCTTTCAAGGTATCCCATAAGTTATGGTATGTTATGTTTTTATTTTCATTCATTTCTATGTATTTTCTAATTTCTTTTCTGATCCATTGGTTGTTTAAGGTATGTGTTGTTTAATTTCCATGAATTTGTGAATTTTCCAAATTCTTAGAGAGTTTTGGCCACTATTTCTTCAAATGTTCTCTTTGCCTCTTTCTCTCTTCTTCTCCTGCGACTTTGATGATGCATATGTTGGTCCACTGATGGTGTCCCACAGGCCCCTTTGGCTTCGTTCACTTTTCTTATACCTGTTTCTTTCTGTTCTTCATATGCTATAAATTCCATTGTCCTATCTTCAATTTAGTTTACTGATTCTTCTGCCTGCTCAAATCTACTTTTGAATCCCTCTAGTGAAATTTTCACTTTAATTATTGTACTTTTCTTTTTTCTTTTTAGGTTTTCCATCTCTTTATATTTCCATTTTGTTCATACATCATTTTCTTGAGTTTCTCGTTTCTCTACATCTTCCCTTAGTTGTTGAGCATCTTTAAAACAGTTGTTTAAAAGCCTTTGTCTAGTAGATCCATCATCAGGTCGTTTTCACGAACAGTTTCTGCTGGTTTCTGTTTTTCCTTTCAATGGGCCATACTTTTCTGTTTCTTTCTATGCCTTGTGGTTTCGTTGGTGTTGAAAACTGGACACCTGAATCTAATAACGTGGTAATTGAAAATCAGATTCTCCCCCTTCCCCAAGATTTGCTGGGTTTTGTTTTTGTTTTTTGTTGCAGGTTGTCTCTGTAGCTGTTCTCTTTCGTTCTGTTATAGGCTGATCCTTGGGGGTCAGCCTGAGGTATAAACTTAAGGTCTTTTCAGGCCTTTTCTGAGCCTGCACCTCCCCCTGGGGATGTGTGGTGATTTTTCTAGTTTCCCCATATATGCAGTTGCTTTTGAATGTCCTAGTCTTCAATGTCTGGCTCCCAAAAGGGGGAGAAGAGAAAACTGAAGGGTGGGGGGTGCGGGGAAAGGTACTGGCCCTTTAAATCTCCCGGAGGTCGCTACAGCCAGAGGGGAGGGGCTTGCAACATGAGGGAGGTGCAACAATGGGTGCCACCTTTTTGTCTGCACCTCTGTGATCAGAGGTAGCAATCAGCAATCAGAGCACAGATCCCCGATATTTGGAGGATAGGGTCCTTTATGCCCACCCTAGCTCCCACAAATTGCGTGCAAGCTAATCCAGGAACAAGTACATGACTGCTTGCCACAGGGCTGATGGGTGACAAATGGGTAGCTGCTACTTGCTAAAAGCTGAAAATGATCAAAATTAACCACAGTTTATCATCTAACAATTTCCCTGGAATTTTCA
Organism: Hyperoodon ampullatus; assembly: GCF_949752795.1. Lineage (NCBI taxonomy): Eukaryota > Metazoa > Chordata > Mammalia > Artiodactyla > Ziphiidae > Hyperoodon > Hyperoodon ampullatus. The sequence continues at coordinate 15,776,757 of NC_136918.1, forward strand.
AGCTTTCGACTTGAGAATTCTAAAATAATTACATCAGACAGATTCTGCCGGTGTAACTGTTGTGTAGGTGAGGAGATAGGTCTCTGGTGCTTCTTACTCTGCCATCAACTCAGAATCCTCTCCTTTATTTTTAAAAACATTTTATTGTGAAAAATTTCAAACCTAAGCAAAAGTGAAGAGAATGATATAATGAATTCCTATGTACCACCATGAACTTTCAACAATTACCAACTACCTGGCTCTTTCACCTTGAATTTCCACCAAGGGTTTCTTACCCATCTCTTCCCTGTCCTTCTCTCCATGCCTGGCTTCAAATAACGTGATTACCTGCCTTCTGTTCCAGGTCCTAGAACCAAGGGGACTCCTCTAAATACCTGACTAAATCAACTAGCCCTCTTTTCTATCTTCTTTTTTTTTTTTTTTTTTTTGCGGTACGCGGGTCTCTCACTGTTGTGGCCTCTTCCGTTGCGGAGCACAGGCTCCGGACGCGCAGGCTCAGCGGCCATGGCTCACGGGCCCAGCCGCTCCACGGCATGTGGGATCTTCCCGGACCGGGGCACGAACCCGTGTCCCCTGCATCTGCAGGCGGACTCTCAACCACTGCGCCACCAGGGAAGCCCTCTTTTCTATCTTCTTAACTTGACTAATTTTTATACCCTCTACCCCTATGCCCCAGATGCCTTTTAAAAAAACCGAAAAGGAAAAAGAAAGCAGCATTTAATCCTTCTTAATGGCTTGAAAATCTGGTGAAAATCATGGATAATTACCCCCGCAAAAAAGACACACACATAATTTTACATACAATTTCAGGAGGTTCATGGACACCTTGAAGCTCTCCAAGGATCCCAGGTTAAGAATCCCAGTTTTTGTCTACTCTAAAAGGTGATTCCCCCTTCCTTGCCTGGACGTTCTCATGTGGTTCTCTTCCACAGATACACAGAACTGTAAGGCAGGAAGCGTTCAGCTCCACCCCCTTTTTATTGTGCTACTGTGCCTACTAGACATAAAGAATTAACGTGCTGGCCACAAATCCTGGAGTGTGAGCAACAGAACTAGAGGCTTTGCCAACATTTGTCACACTAACTTCATGCTAGCTCTGAATACTTCCCTGCCCCTCTGACATGAATTAATACCAACTCCAAAATAGGCCTAAACCCCACTCTAAAAGTACCTTCTTCAGCACACCTCATTCAGTCTCCTCCCTTCTCTTTATTCATGGGACACTGGATTTTCATGAAATGCAAGGAGGAAAAATACTAACAGACTCAGAAACCAGATTGGAATTGAAAAATTAATTCAAAACAACTTTTTAACAAGTATATTTTAGCTGCAAAGGTGTCTATGCTTCTTTGTCAGGGTTCAATTTATGTTCAGCTCTGCACTTTGCTCATTTGTGGAGAATCTTTGGGATGGACCCGTGAACTAATGCTTACTCACCTTGCGTAGAAGGTTGGGTTGATATTCCCTGTATCATTCTCCCCAGGTCTTCTTCTAGTGATGGACCTCAACTGTGGCCATACATCAGAATCAACTATAGAGTTTTTTAAATCTTAAAAAGAGGTGGGCTCATATCAGCCTGCTCCAGGTTTAGTGACTTTGGGGTCAGGCTTCTGGGTGTGTAACCAGGAATAAGAATCCTGCTGTGATGCCATGTGCAAGGAAGTAACATCATTACTAGTGGTGGAAGCCTGGGAGAATACTAAAGTTATTCCACAGCTTGTAGTTCAATAACAGATATATTTTTTCTTTTTTTTCTTTTTAAGGCAGGAAAATTTCAGAAGGAAAATTTAGAAGGAACTTGGCTAATGTAAACCACCTTGGGGTAATATTGAAAATATGCTGTTTTTCTCCACTGTTTAATTCCTAATGTAGCATAAACTTCTTGGTTCATCTGGGATATAGGTTTTAGGTAATACATAATATATTTTTAATATATATATTTACCTTATTTTAATTAATTTATATTATAAAAGTAATACATATATTTTATAAACATTTTTTAACTGTATAGAAGAATAAAAATGAAATCTCAGAGAAAATTCTGTTAACAGTTTCTTATGTAACCAAAAAACTTGCTATCCACATCAAACATTTATATATGTCAATATTTATTTATCTCTGGTAGTCTCAGGACTCACAGGTCTCGGAGATTAACATAAAGACATGTTTCCTTTCCTTCCCTCCTACCCGAAGGGAAACAGGAAGTCCAGTCTTTTACCAGGTTTACCTCCCAAATAGCCCCAAGAATCCCTGGGAACATTCTCCTGTACCATAGGACCATCATGGTCATTGCATCTGGCTCCAGGGGGTAAACCTCTGTGCAGACCTTCCTGAGATGTCAGGACTGGCCTCTCACAGCAGGTTGCTGATATTCTCCCTGGTACTGATTTCTTACGTGCGTGCTCAACCTCTTTTCTTTCTTTTTTTTTTTTTTTTTGCGGTACGCGGGCCTCTCGCTGTTGTGGCCTCTCCCGTTGCGGAGCACAGACTCCGGACGCGCAGGCTCAGTGGCCATGGCTCACGGGCCCAGCCGCTCCGCGTCATGTGGGATCTTCCCGGACCGGGGCACGAACCCGTGTCCCCTGCATCGGCAGTCGGGCTCTCAACCACTGCGCCACCAGGGAAGCCCCTCAACCTCTTTTCTTAATCTCACACCAGACTGGTGAAACCAGACTACAACTTCTAATAAGATTTTGTTGAAGTTTCAGAGATAACAGAAGGAAAATACAGCACAAAAGACCACTTATAGTTCTTACTAGAGGTGGCCTATATCAGAATGTTCAGCCCCAGAGCCTGGCAGCCTCTCTCTGCCTAACTCTCAGCCAGTCATAGTAAAGCAGGGGCCAAGTCTCCTCCCTCTGGCAGGTGGCCCTTGGGCCTGTTTCTCTTAACTGGAATCCAGGTTCCCAGATTCTCTCAGGCCATGAGAGATAAGAATAGGTGTTAACTTCAGTCAAAGCCCACCGTGACTGTCCATCTCCACATGAAAATGGGAATGTTCACTTCCTTCAGGGAATGTCTTTCCCTTTTCACTCAGGGAAGTGTGCTTTTGACCCAAAGGTAGTCAGAACTCAGGACATTTTCCACAGCTTGGATTCTTCAGTCTTGGAGCAAAACCATGTGTGGCAGTAAGGGTCTCCTGTGGCCCACTATGGGTCAAACCTATTCAAACCCAGGCCAGTTCCCTAAGGCTCAAGGTGAAGTTCTGGCCTGAGCACCTTTCCTGGAATCCTCAGTCTTGCTCTTCATTTCTTGTGAACAATCCCTTAAATAACAGCACACATCACACTTCCCCAAGAGCAAGTGAAATTTTACCAGGATAATGCAGCCTAATCCCATATTTACAAAGACACATTACTGTAAGGGAATCATTATCTGAAGAAGCACATGTCTTCTAACCACAGAGATCATTTTCATATTAGCAGCCAAAACAACTTTGCTCCTCAACTGAAAAATCTCCATCTCAGAAATGATGTCTGAGATTTGACTCAAAATTACATGGGAGCGGGACTGGGTGACACAAAGTGGGTAGGGGTTTTGATGAAACAAAATTGGCCATGAATTGATTGTTATTGAAATTAAGTGATGGATACACGAGGCTCCATTGTACTATTCATCTACTTCTGTATATGCTTGAAATCTGTAGTTAAAAACAATAACAGCATCTCTGCAGAGGATTTGCTCATGATGTTTCTTTCTTCTTTTCTTTAAATTTTATTTTATTTATTTATTTTTATTTTTGGCTGTGTTGGGTCTTCGTTGCTGTGCACGGGCTTTCTCTAGTTGTGGAGAGTGGGGGCTACTCTTCATTGGGGTGCGCGGGCTTCCCATTACGGTAGCTTCTCTTGTTGCGAAGCACAGGCTCTAGGCGTGTGGGCTTCAGTACTTGTGGTGCGGGCTCAGTAGTTGCAGCTCACAAGCTCTAGAGTGCAGGCTCAGTAGTTGTGGTGCAAGGGCTTACTTGCTCCGTGGCATGTGGGATCTTCCCGGACCAGGGCTCAAACCGATGTCCCCTGCATTGGCAGGTGGATTCTTAACCACTGCGCCACCAGGGAAACCCCGGGCTCACTTTCCAGGTGCCTTTAGCAGCCATCTTTGGCCATGAGGAGGGCCTAAACTAGGAGAAAGCCCACAGCAAGACAGGAAAGAGAAACAGAAAGATATGGAGTGACTGGGGACATCACTGGGCCACTGGACCAAGTTTGCCTGAAACCAACAGTATCTCTAGACTTGACAGTTACTTGTACCAACGAATTCTTTTCACTGTTTCAACCATTTTTAGTTGTAGCTGAAAGCACTACTGGGTGAATCAGGGCACTGCTGAACCTGGATTGTTTGAATTTCTTATTTTCCGATAGGCTCAAAAGTCAGTCAGTGAAGCAAGTCACAAAGACAAAAACTCCAGTAACTGTCACGTTCTTAACTTTTGCTGTACATCAGAATTATGTAGAGAGCTTTTAAAAATCTCAGGCGGATTAAATGAAAATCTATGAAGGTGGGGCTCAGGAAACAGAATTTTTAAACCCCCTCCAAGGGATTCCAAAGGGCAGTCTACACTGAGAACCACTAGTCTAAGTAAATACCTAGCTCTATCCATTTAATGGTATCTGCAGACTAAATGTCCAAAATATGTCTTTCCACTCAAGGGGGAGAAAAAAGCTGACATGAAACTTGTAAGGTTAATGCAAACCATATTTGTATGAAAGAAAAGCAAAATTTATTTGGAGTCTTGTTTTACCTTGAAAATGTATGCAAATTTTGTACGCTACTCCATTTTATATTCTTTCTTCTCTTTCCCTTTCTCCCTTCAACATTTAATAGGAGCTTACCATGTCCAGTCACAGTGACAGACAACAGGAAAACAAGGAAAAACGGTTCCTACAATCCAGGAAAAATAGGTAATTAATCTAGTAATTACAACAAAACCTGCTGACCCTATGATAAGTTCAGCTCAGGGCGCCATGTAAACAGAACAGGGGCTCCTGACCTCCTGGAGGAAATGTTTACTGTGAAACCAGAGGAATGCATATCAGTTACCTTCGTAGATGATGGAAGAGGATCCAGACAGCGGAAGTAAAGGAACTGAAAGAACATAGCATGGGCAGAGGAGAATGCGAGAGAGATGAGGCTAGAGAGAAAGGCAGGAGCCAGGACTTCCTCCCCAAAGCAGTGCCAACCAGCTGAAGGGTTTTAAGCAGTCAAAGGATGTAATTTCTCTTTGGAAGATAATTCTGGCTGCTGTGTAGGAAGTGTATTGGCGGGGAGGGACGCATGTGGGGAAAAGGGGAACTTAGTAAGAGGGGCTCAGGGAGACCAGTTAACTGGGGGCAGATACAGTAGCCCAGGCAGGCAAGAGCAAGGAGGCCATTGTATGGAGAGAAGTGGGCTAATTTGAATGACATTTAAGAAGGTGTAATTGATAGGGCTTAGTAATTGACCAGCTGGGATGAGTGAGGGGGAGAGAGAGAAGCCAAGAGTGACATATGTCTCTTGTTTAAGCAACTGTGTGGATGGCAATGCCATTTGTTGAATAAGGAACACTGGAAAAGAGCAAGTTTGTAAGAGATGAGTTGAATTTTGTTCATCTTGAGTTTGAAGTACCTGCTAGACATCTAAGCACAGACAGCTGATACATGTGTTTCAAAGTCAGGAGAGCAATATGAGTTAGAGATCTACAGTTGATAGCTGTCAGCAAATTGATGGTAATAAAGCCAAGAGAATGAACTAAATTACCTGGTATAAGTCTGTAGAGAGAAATGACTTAAGATAAAGCTCTGTGGACCACCTACAACTAAAAGGACAGTAGAAGACAGAGTCTTTCAAAGAATAACAAGAACACATTGATAGAGATATAGGAGGCAAAACAGGAGAGTGTTTGAAAAAAAAACAGGGTGAAAAAGGCTATATTTTCTATTTTTTTATTTTGGTTGTGCTGGGTCTTAGTTGAGGCAGGTGGGCTCCTTAGTTGTGGCATGTGAACTCTTAGTTGTGGCATGCATGTGAGATCTAGTTCCCTGACCAGGGATGGAACCTGTGTCCCCTGTACTGGAAGGCAGATTCTTTTTTTTTTCAATAAACACAGGGAACCCAAATTTTATTTATTTGTGTGTTTATTTTTGGCTGCATTGGGTCTTAGTTGCTGCACGCGGGCTTTCTCTAGTTGCGGTGAGCAGGGGGCTACCCTTCATTGCGGTGCACAGGCTTCTCATTGCACTGGCTTCTCTTATTGTGGAGCATGGACCCTAGAGCTCGTGGGCTTCAGTAGTTGTGGTGCACAGGCTCAGTAGTTGTGGCTATGGGCTTAGATGCTCCGCGGCATGTGGGATCTTCCTGGACCAGGGCTCGAACCCGTGTCCCCTGCTTTGGCAGGCAGATTCTTAACCACTGCACCACCAGGGAAGTCCTGGGTATATTTTTTAGAAAGAGGGAGTCAAATGCTGTCAACCATGTCAAATGCTGATGAAAGATCTAGAAAGATGAGGACTGAAAAATGTACACACATTGGATTTAGCAACATGGAAGTTCCTGGAAATGTTACCATGAGTGGCTTAAGAAGGGAAGGTAAAAATTTTCAGAAGTTACTGAAATGGAGAAGAGACAGAGTGTATGGTAACTGGAGAGGGATGTGAGTCAAGGGATATTAAGATGAGATAGACTTGGACTTCCCTGGTGGCACAGTGGTTAAGAATCCGCCTGCCAGTGTGGGGGACACAGGTTTGATCCCTGGTTCGGGAAGATCCCACATGCTGCGGAGCAACTGAGTCCGTGTGCCACAACTACTGAAGCCCACGCACCTAGAGCCCACGCCCCGCAACAAGAGAAGCCACCGCAATAAGCCCAAGCACCGCAACAAAGAGTAGCCCCCGCTCTCCGCAACTAGAGAAAAGCCCCCGCACAGCAACGAAGACCCAATGCAGCCAAAAATAAAATAAATAAATTAAAAAAAAAGATGAGATAGACTGGAAAAAGCTTTTTTTTTTCCTTTCTTTTTTTAATGGAAGGAAATCAGGAAGATGGATAAAGTAGAAAATACGAAAGTGTCAGGATACTGGAAGGAATGGGATCCAGACACGTGAGGGATGCCTTTTGGACTGGAATAGGAGAAACAGTATTGGTGTAGAGAACAGTGAGGATTGTAGGTTTGTTGGCCAGAAGTGGAGAGAATTCCTATCCGATCACTTCTATTTGTTCTGTGAAGGAGGAGGCAGTCATCAGCAGAGAATGAGAGGGGGTGGCGAGTGGATGAGAAGTTTAATGGGAGTGGAGAAGTTTCGAAATAGTTTTTGAAAATGGGAGACAGCTAACTAGGGAAACAGTAGGCTAGTCAGTCGGTGGTAAGGGCTTCATTGAGATTGATGACCATTAATGTAAAACCGGGATAGTCTGTGTGCTTCAGCATATTTCTTCTGTGGGTCTCAGCAGCCACGAACTAGCAAGAAAAATGATGGACATCTGCATTCATATATGGCGGGCAAGATAGGTGCAATGGAAGGTGAAAAAGAAAGGGTTTAGAATATTGGCAGTGATAGGTTGCTTGAAGTGATGGGCTGTGAATCAAGCTGGTGAGGGAGGGACATACCAATAGGCAGACGCTGTTAAATAGAGAGGGTTAGGGTAAGAAAATTGAGGGTCTCTTTGAAGCTGAAGAACTGGGGTGTTGGAGGTAACGGACCAATGAGCTGGATCAGTTTCAGAGCTTGGGATGTTTGATATTGTGATTTCAGAAATAGAACAGTTCAGGTGGAGACAAGGGCCAGAGTGTAGCAGTGGAAGCAAGTGGCTGAAAGAAACATGGAAGGCCTTAGGAAATGAGATCAAGGAAACAAGAAGCCAAGGTGTTGGATGGATCATCCACATACCCCAGTTTGATGGGAGGACTTCGGAACACTTGGAAGCTAAAGGCCCCGCATAATCTTGCCACTGCCCACTCCTCTGATCACTCCTATCCTTACTTAACTCCAGCCACACCACCCTCCTTGCACGCTCTCAGATGTGTCAAGCTCATTCTCACCTCAGGGCATTTGCATATACGTTTCCTTCTGTCTTGAATACTCTTCTTCCAAATAGTCCACATTTTTTTCCCCAATGTAGTTTACTTCTAAAACCGTAATAAAGCAATTTAATACTGTAAAATTATTTTCTATCACAGATGAGTGATTTCTAAGCACTTGTTCTTGATAGCTGTTGTAAATCACGATGACTTATTTTACTATGATTCACCGAAACATCCCTAAATTCAATCTGTAAATCTATAGAATATATCTTTCCTATTCGAAACTGTAGAGTTTCTTTATTGTTACTAAACACAGACAAACCTAAGTCACTTCCACAAAATGTGATTCATGCCAGAAAGCTTTGTGTGACGCCTTCCAGACCACAGTTCCCGCAGGTCAGTGAAGAGGACAAGTCATTTCACCTTCTAATAAACAAACACTCTAGTGATTCCAGTTCCTGATATCTAGTGATCCTCACCCCTCATTTCATTCGGGTTTCTGCTCCAACATCACCTCTTCAGAACTTTCTCTGACCACTCTACCTAAAATAGCAGCTCTCAACCCCTCGTTCTTTCCTTTCCTTTTCTTTTCTTTTTTGATTGAAAAGTAATTTTACTATTTTTAAACTTTCTGGACTAAGGAATATGGATCAGGACATTGTAACCCTTTTGATATCCCCTTAGAGGGTTAAGGTGTTCTTTGACATCTTTTTTTCTTTTTAAACTTTTATTGGAGTATAGTTGATTTACAATGTTGTGTTAGATTCAGGTGTACAGCAAAGTGAATCAGCCATACATATACATATATCCACTCTTTTTTAGATTCTTTTCTCACGTAGGCCATTACAGAGTATTGAGTAGAGTTCCCTGTGCTATACAGTAGGTTCTTATTAGTTATCTATTTTATATATAGTAGTTTGTGTATGTCAGTCCTAATCTCCCAATTTATCCCTCTGACCCCTCACTCTTTTTTTAAATAGATTTTTAAAATCGAATTTTTAAAAAATTTATTTATTTTATTTTTGGTTGTGTTGGGTCTTTGTTACTGCATGCGGTCTTTTTCTCTAGTTGCGGCGAGCGGGGGCTACTCTTCATTGCGGTGCATGGGTTTCTCATTATGGTGGCTTCTCTTGTTGCAGAGCACGGGTTCTAGGTGTACGGGCTTCAGTAGTTGTGTCTCGCAGGCTCTAGAGCGCAGGACGCCACGCAGCCTGTGGGATCTTAGTTCCCTGACCAGGGATTGAACCCAGGCCCTGGACAGTGAGAGCGTAGAATCCTAACCACTGGACCACCAGGGAATTCCCAGAAGTAGGGCTAAGAAACAAGGGTGAAAGGAGAAAGTTTGAAAGACACATTCGGTAAATGACACTGGCAAACCCCTGCCCTATCCCATTCCTGAATATCCCCAAGCCTCCAGAGAACACCAATCCCACTCAAAAAGGCAAAAGGAAAATGAGGTCCTAAGGGGAGAAGTAGATCTAAGGTTGCAGTGACAGGGGTTCATCTCGCACAGAGGCCCATGAAAGCAGCGGCCACAGTCCACTCCATAGCTCCAGCTTATAAAAGTGCAGCTTCCGATTTTCTGCTTCTGTGCCTTTGTTCATCCTCATCTCCTGCTCAGAATGCCCACCTTGCTTGTCTATCTGCTCAAATCCTGTCCTTCTCTCAACAACTCAGAATCAGTCTTCTTCTGACCACTCCAGGCTGAACTGCTTTTTCCCAACCCTCAAGTTCCACAGAGAATATAGTATATACCATTCACTCATCACTCTTATTCACTCATTCGTTCATTAATTTGTTTAACTATGATGTACCAGGTACTGCTTCATTTGACAGTTACTGTTTTGTTATTATCTTTTTTGTGTTTTTTTTGACTGTGGCACCATGTGGCATGTGGGATCTTAGTTCCCCAACCAGGGATTGAACCCGAACCCCCTGCTTTGGGAGCACAGAGTCTTAACCACTGGACCACCAGGGAAGTCCCTGTTTTCATCTTATTTTCTACAAGCAACCTGTAATATACTAATAACTAAAACGATTACAGTGAAACCACAAGATTATTGCAAGTTCTAAGGAAATAGTTTATAGACACGACAGAGGAGATAGGGAAAGCAGATAAAAGGAAAACTATAGTATTAGAAGGAAAACGGTTTTATGTTTTGAATCTTGTCTCTCTAATTAGACTGTGAGATCCTATACTGCAGTCAATCTACATCCTAAAATAATGCCTATGTTTTAGATGCATGACAATTTGCAGAGCTATTTAACAAAAATCCACTTTATGAAATAAAGTATGCAATTTTACAAAATGAATTTGTTATCCTCTGTAGCATTTAGAATTATTAAGATGCCAACTGAAGCAGAGAAACAATTTATTGGAATTGTATTAGGCAGGCACCCTGCAGAATCAAGGGGCAGCTCTGAGGCCAGGTCCTTAAAGAACAAGAACAGGAGCATCGGGCTTCCCTGGTGGCGCAGTGGTTGAAGGTCTGCCTGCCGATGCAGGGGACACGGGTTCGTGCCCTGGTCCAGGAGGATACCACATGCCACAGAGTGGCTGGGCCCGTGAGCCATGGCCGCTGAGCCTGCGCGTCAGAGCCTGTGCTCCGCAACGGGAGAGGCCACAACAGTGAGAGGCCCGTGTACCGCAAAAAAAAAAAAAAAAAAAAAAAGGAACAGGAGCATCTTTGCGAAGCCATGTAACAAGTCATCGAGCAACTGGCGGGGCTGCCACTAAAATGAACTTGTGCCAACCGTTCTGAGTCCTCAGGTTGCAAAGTCCCAGGAGAGAGACTTATGGGCTCAGCACGAAGAGCAGAGGGCACATGGTCTCTTGTCTGACCGTCCCATCGAACTGTATTCAATTGGAAAGAAATTGTTCTCCAAATGTAAATTGGGGCACAATTGCCAAGACAGCAAAAAACAATCAAGGGGAGAAAAGTGCCTTCCTGATGCCCCTAGTAAGAATTACCCCCTCCCTCATTTATGTATGCACAGTTCCTCATTTGTTGTATCTTCTCCTATGCCTAATCAGACTCTGATTGAATCGATGTTGTTTACATACCTTTTCCTTTCCTCCACTAGCTTACAAGCCCAGAAGGCAGTGGCTGCAGCACCCAGAAAATGCTGTCCTAGAGGCCCCCAGTGCTCTATTTCAAAATTAGTAAAAAAATATTCTGAGGAGTGAACTTAAGTGAAAGTAAATGCCTTTTTCTCTATTCCATTATAGACAATTTTTATAAATTTTTAATAGTTTTACCTTTCTAATGTGAAAAAAATACAAAATGAATATGGAAAGACATAAATCCTCCTTAGTTGCTTTCCTATCTTCTCTAAATCTGTAAAATGCCCACAGAACATCCCTCATTTTAGTAGGAAATCTTCTAAATTAAAATTAAAAAGGATATAATACGAATCTCATTTTCTTTGGAGCTGACTCGGCTGAGTCCCTTCAACAGTTTGGCCAACTAGCTCCCTACCTGGTATAACTTTTTTTTTTTTTTAATCCACTGTCTTTAAAATAAAATTGTATTTATTTATTTATTTATTTATGGCTGAATTGGGTCTTCATTGCTGTGTACAGGCTTTCTCTATTTCTCTAGCTGTGGCGAGCGGGGGCTACTCTTGGTTGCAGTACATGGGCTACTCATTGCATTGGCTTCTCTTGTTGCAGAGCTCGAGCTCCAGGCACATGGGCTTAGTAGTTGTGGCACACAGGCTCAATAGTTGTGGTTTGCAGTCTCTAGAGTGCAGGCTCAGTAGTTGTGGCGCACGGGCTGAGTTCCTCCACAGCATGTGGGATCTTCCCGGACCAGGGCTCGAACCCGTGTCCCCTGCACTGGCAGGCAGATTCATAACCACTGTGTCACCAGGGAAGCCCCCGGTATAACTTTTGAATTAGGCTAGAACTAAAATGCTCAGTTCACTGGAGAATCACTCTACTAACAACTGGCTAGGAAGAAATTGCTCTCAGACTTTTCTAACTTGTACCTGGGAAGGTAATTTTAAAAAGCCATCATTGTAGAAAATACATTATTGCATCTGTCAGAGGTTCTTTTACAAACATTATAAAATAAAATGCAACAGATTAATTCCATAGGGAGACCAGGAATAAGACTCAAATACCGGAAAAAGCAAGGGCATATCCATACAATGAAATACTATTCAGTCATAAAAAATGCATAAAGTACTGATACATGCTACATACAACATGAACCTTGAAAACACTATGCTAAGTGAAAGAAGCCAGACACAAAAAGCCATATATTGTATAATTCGACGTATATGAAGTGTCCAGAAGAGGCAAATCCACAGAAAGCAGATGAGTGGTTGCCAGGGGCTGGAGGGAGGAGGAAAGGGAGAGGGACTGCTAATGGATATGGGTTTCTTTCTGGAGTGATGAAAACATTCTGTAATCAGATACTGGTGACAGTTGCACAACTTTGTGAATATTCTAAAACCCACTGAATTGCATTTTGAAAGGGTGAATTTTACGTTATGTGAATTATTTCTCAAAAACTTTTTTTAAATGGGAGGGAGGAGGCTTAAGAGATTTGGCATGAAAAGAAATTGTTCTAAGGGCCTAAGAAAGGCACGGAATTTGGTTTTTATGTCTAAGCAAAGAATGGAACAAAAAAGCATAGGATAGAATACCCCATAATTACACCCTTAGGGTCTAAACATTAAAAAAAAAAAAGCTTTTAATTACACTGCTTATATTGTGAGACAAATCATCTTCATCTTTTTGGAAAGTATATGGTGACTCGCTCATTTATTTTTTTTAGGTACTCAAAACATCGTCTACAACCTTTTTTAGTTCTTTTAGTCTATGCATTGTTACAACAGCCTAGCTGTAAATCAAGTAATCTTATTATGTTGCAGCACTTACACTCACTTGAGCTTTGTAAGAACTTTTTATTTGGAATAAAAGCTTATGGTTTGCAGACCATGCCAGGAAACCAAATCCTAACCATCTATACTTGTTCCAATGAAACTCAAAGACTTCCCTGGATTTTCTTTTCCTCATTCTCTGAATTTTAATCTGTGTGTTTTTAGCCTTTGAGTTAACTGAGAAGCCTTTTCGTTCTGTGAACTAAGCACATTCCTTCAAAACCACAGGCATCCACTTCTCATTGGATTTATGACAATCACAACATTGGCATGCAGGTATTAAAAAAACTCAATTTGCTTTTCCCATCACACCTCTGGTTACCTCAGGGAACCCCTCTTCAGTGGAAACGGGGTAAAGATAATTCCTGTCATCCAAACCATGTCCAAGTACTCCAGTATTCTGCAGCGAACTGTCCTTTCCTCTGTACATTTCTACAGCTCTAGCCATTGAGTAATATTAAAAGCTTTGCTCTCCAGGAGCAGGTGGAGTTTCAAAGAAAAGTGGTTCCAACAGACAGCTTCCCTTCCCTTCTTCCAAAGAGCCCCCTTAGGATGCTCCTTTCTGCAGCCTGATGAGTTTATGAATTAAACTATTTTCAAGGATGGAATGGCCTGAGAGCATTCTAAACTTTAGGACTTCACCCTTTGTTCGACACACAACATGGGTTATTCTGAGTATTTAATAAATATTTAATGCAGCGGAGTCAGAACCTTCGTAAAAAAAAAAAAAGAGCTAGACAAGGTTTTAAAATTTGCTTTGTTTTCCTAACAGCACAATGTCATACATAAATGGGTGGATTATACCTCAAAGTAAAAGAGTAAAGAGTAAGAAAAATTGGGCTTCCCTGGTGGCACAGTGGTTGAGAGTCCGCCTGCCGATGCAGGGGACGTGGGTTCGTGCCCCGGTCAGGGAAGATCCCACATGCCGCGGAGCGGCTGGGCCCGTGAGCCATGGCCGCTGGGCCTGCGCGTCCGGAGCCTGTGCTCCGCAGCGGGAGAGGCCACAGCAATGAGAGGCCCGCGTACCGCAAAAAAAAAAAAAAAAAGAGTAAGAAAAATTAAGAATAAAAGAGGTAAAAGCTCTCACATGGTTTGTGAGAAAGGGCAAAAATCCTTTTCTTGGCATTGCCTCTCTTTTTTAGCTGATGGTTGGGCAGACTGTTCTGCAGAAGATATGGTAACTGCAGGAGAGGAACATGAAAATTGTAGTCTTTGCAACTAAAAAATATCAATTTAGGTGCAAGCATAATAAAAGTGTATGGCCTCCCACTCTGAGAGCCACATAATTAGCAATATTTCTAATGATTACATAATTTACACTATAATTATTTTAAAAATTATCTTATAAAAAGTTAATTGGGTTTAAAATGGCAACAACCTGATAGAAGCCAAGTTTCAGAATACATTAATGCGGATATTTGTATTCCTGATGCTCCTTTTTACTTTAGGTTCATTAAGGAAATAAAATTACTTTTCCTATATTTCCCCATTATGGTTAAGTAGAATCTTATGGACTCGTGGCTACCAAATATAATTAAGTCATTTGAGTTCCTGAGCAGAGAGGACTGGAGTTATACAAACATAAAACAAAGAGCCATTAGTATTCAGTGATTGAATCACTAAATATATATATTTTATTGCCATAAAGTACATCGTTTTCTCATCTCGAAGTAGTACATACTATTTTGCAAAGCTGAGAAATAATGGGTTTCTTCTGCTTTTATAATTAAAACATTGCTCTTGAAGTTTGTAAAGCTCACTGAAGTAACCACATTAATGGTGAAGCTGGGCTTGTTTTGTTTTTAAGGAAAGTATTTAGGTTTGAACATAACGGTCATGGTGGTTTTAAAAACGAATATATTTAAACTAGAGGCAATGTAGTATGATACCATTTTTATCAAAATATTTTCTACCATTAATGAAAGAAAGGAAAAGGGATGACAGTAACCTATTACTATGGAAACTGTGGAAGGGTAAGCTAAAGAGAGACTTAAACATATATTAAAAAAAATGTACAGAGAAGAGTGCATACATTATAGCAGGAAGATTTTATACAGCAGCTGACAGATCTTCCTGACCGTGAAGGCTATGAGAAACTACAAAGAAGTATTATGTGTTTTCTCCTGGAGATTAAAAACAACTCCACTTAGATATAATATTACCTAGAAAAAGAGACCTGGCTTAGCTAGTATCTTGAGATTCCCATGCTTCTTTCACTGGTGTGGAGAAAAAAAGACAGAAAAAAGGGACTCTAGACCAAGCCTATAGATAAAACCTTCAGCTTGTCTACCTGAGTCCTATGGGGACTAGGCAGTTTTGAAGAGCTGAGTTTTCTGGAGAGTTATATGTATATCATTCTAAGAATTAAAATTTTCGATAAAGGTACTACTAAAAATGTATTTAAATTCCCTGATCTTTTTTCTTCCTTTAGACTTCAAAAAAAATTTTTTTAATATGGGTTATTCAAACTCGGTATAGAAATCAGGTAACATTTTCTGTTTCTTAAATAGAGTATATGAGACAGAATTCAAGGCTACAAAATAATGAGATCCTTAGTCTACACGAGTATTTTCTAAAGCCCAATACTATGCTAAACATTCTATATATGTGGTCTCATTTGGTCTCTACAAGCCAATGAGATAGGTGTTATTACTCCTATTGTAAAGATGAAGAAAACAAGGCTTTGGGAATTTATCAAGGACCCAAAAGAAGCCACAGAGCCTAAAATTCAAACCCTTTTGTCCAGTTCCAAAGACTGACCTCTTAACCTTCTCATAGGATTATATACTAAAGGGCCACATACTGCTATAAATTTTAAGGGCTCCCACACATGCATCCCTTACACACACTTAATGATTTTTCAAACTTTCCTTGGTATCAGATTCTCACTTTTCAGTTTTCAAAGAAGTATATTTTCTTCTTATGGTATCCCTACCACTTTTCTAGTTTGCTGCTTTATATTTACCTAAGCTTGGAAATATCAATAACAAAACAAGCTCATGGAATTTTGTGAAACACAAAGGAGACTTCCAATGGGTGAAGTATATGTAGACTTTGTGATTATACATATTGATTATTTCCTACTCACAGCTCTGTTCTGAGAGATGAGATGTTACTATTCTGGCTTTGAGACATAAAAGCTATTAAACTTGTCTAAACATGCATCAGCAAATCCTAAAAAATTAGCATACTCATAATCCAAAATGTTTTAACAAACATTTAGACAGTTACAGATGGAAAGGAACATCCCAGAGTCAAGAAACCTGGTCATATATGAGAGTAGAATAGTGACTGCATCTGCAGAAAATATGTTCATATACAAGTTACAAAAAAATCAAATGTGCCATAAGACAAACAAGGCAGAGGAATGCATAAGGGTGTGGAGTGTCCAAACAAGAAAAGGAAGAGGCTCATTAGATGGTCTGTAAAAAAAAACGTGAGTCCCAGATTCAAAAGGAAGTTAGGAGACTGCTCCCAACTCACTCTGGCCCAAAAAGGCAAAAAAGGCAGAACATCAGAAGGAATAACAAAGTACAGCCAAAGGAGACCAGGGAAGTTTGATACAAATAAAAAAAAGACTAACATGTGCTTTGTTGTTTTGCTTGGGGTAAGAACAGTGGATACGGAGAAAGAAGAAAGGTTGCCCTAAGGAGACACAGGGATATTATTTCAATCTTGGCTGGAGTCAGCCCTGCTTATCTCCCACCAAATGCGGACAAATAAGAAGCCTCACAGAGCTATTTTCATCATATAAGCTTGGCAGGCATGTTGCTTTTAAACCTGATGACATATGCTACTATTTCATGTAATATATAAAGTTTCCTTTTGTTTGTGAGGTTGTTAATATGAAAGCTTCATTAATCAAGTTATCACTATAATTAAAAATTATCTGATTATAGTTTGCTAATATCTGATATTATAGGGAAAAGGGTGACCCAGATGCCTGCAGGGGGATGATGGGTGGCAATATCAATTGTGCTTTTCTTCCACTGGCCTCTGTTTCCTGCTGGGCTCTCCTTTAAGAGAAAGAAGAAACATGATGTCACTCTGACCTGAAAATCTCTAACTCTTAGAAGGCCAAGTATTGGTAGAGCTTAGAGTACAGTTTAGAGTCTGACGTTTCTAAAGAACTTCCTGAGTTGCTGCATGGGATGAGATTCTCAGAATAAGGTCTTGGCTAGATATTTAAGACTGAACCCCAGTTTCTACCCTTCCATATGACTTTCTCCTTAAGTCTGTTACTCCTTAAGCCTCCTTGTGTCTCCTTAAGTTTCCCTGTGTCCCTGTACTCTATGAGGCTGACCTGACACATGAGCATCTGAATTTTTCAGGCTAACAGCTTATAGTTACCCACTAAAAAGCAAAACAAAACAAAAATCAAGTTTGTAAGGAAGAAGGGATATTTGCTTGGAATGTAGTAAACATGGCCTCTCTTTGCCCTCTTTATACTTTATTCGAACCGAATTATAAAAAGTGACTATAAGTTATATCCAGATAATTAAGAATTGATTACATTATGTCCGCATCCATTGTTTATAAATGTAAATGACAGTGTATCTCTTAGATGCTTTGGATAATAGGGGAAAAAAAGTAGTCCTTAATAAAATGCAATATATTCACACAAATTTGAGTACTATTTAAGCTTATTAGCCATGGCAACTTAAACTTAAGCAACATGGTAAATACTATATTCACAGGCAAAGAAAAATGCAAGAACCGCCTAAATACAGCATTAAAAAAGTTTATATTCACTTCCAACTATTCTGTGGCTGTTAACATCATGGGGTGCTTTTTTTTTTTTTTTTTTTTTTGCGGTACGTGGGCCTCTCACTGTTGTGGCCTCTCCTGTTGTGGAGCACAGGCTCCAGATGCGCAGGCTCAGCGGCCATGGCTCACGGGCCTAGCCACTCTGTGGCATATGGGATCCTCCCGGACCGGGGCATGAACCCGTGTCCCCTGCATCGGCAGGCGGACTGTCAACCACTGTGCCACCAGGGAAGCCCTCATGGGGTGCTTTTAAAGGTCAAAAACATTAAACTGTCTAGGAATATTCTGAATAGTAATAGCATTACATTGTGAACTTTACTGTCAAATTTAGGTCAGTAAGGAGGAATATAATAAAGTTAAGTAGTCAGAAGAAGTATCAAAAAAAGTACAGTCATTTATATATACAGAGGATTTGAACAGTATAGATTCACTTCCAGTTGATTCAATCCTATTTACACATTTAAAATACAAAATACATCTTAATTGTCAAGAAGCTGACCAAATTTAGCACCAGGAAAGGAAATTTACTTAGCCTTTGATCATGACCTCAGTATCTTCACACAGGAAAAGAAATGTTATGAAATCTCTATGTATTTATCACTATCAATTAAAAAATTTATTTTGAAAAGTAACTGCTGCATGTCATCAATTCACAAGTGATTCTAAAGGAAGAAAACAAGTTGGGACTACTTGATATTGCGCACAACTCTCCTACAGTGGTTTGTTTTCATCTCTTCCAAGGCTTGTTCCAATTGCTGAACCAAATGAAGCAGGGTGGCTGGGTCTGTCTGCAGAACTTGGGTGCTGTGATCTCCATTCTGATTAAGGTGTAGCTTTATAGTCACTGATGGTTTCATCTGTTGCCTGAGGCTTCTGCTTGCAAGCTTGATTTTAAATGGAATAAGAGCATAAGGACTATTTAATAATCATGCTAAACATATAATAATTACATTATACCATACATAAAAATCTAATTTCAGATGAATCACAGACTTCAAAAAGAAAAGTAAACTTTAAAACCTTTGGAAAGAGGGACTTCCCTGGTGGCACAGTGGTTAAGAATCTGCCTGCCAATACAGGGAACACAGGTTCGAGCCCTGGTCCAGGAAGATCCCACATGCTGCGGAGCAATTAAGCCCGTGCGCCACAACTACTGAAGCCTGCGTGCCTAGAGCCCATGCTCTGCAACAAGAGAAGCCACCGCAATGAGAAGCCCGTGCACCGCAATGAAGAGTAGCCCCCGCTCGCCACAACTAGAGAAAGCCCGCGCACAGCAACAAAGACCCAAGGCAGCCAAAGATAAACAAATAAAATAAATTTATATTAAAAAACCCCAAACCTTTGGGAAAAAAAAGAAATCAGAATGTATAGTCAATCAGGATGTATAGTCTGCATGGAAGGGTTTCTTAAACATGATATAAAAAAAAACATAAAGAAAAAAATGGATACATTGAACAATCATTAAAATTTCTTCGAAGGATACCTAAAAATGGTGGAAAAACAAGCCACAAACTGAGAAAAGATATTTTGTAACACATACAAACAAACAAACAAAAGTTAGTATCAAGAATGTATGAAGAACTGCTCTGATTTAATACAAACCCCACAAAACCAAGAAAAAATTGTACAGAGACCTATCTAAGCACTCTGCAGAAGTAACACAAATAGATAAACATAGGAAATATGTTCAACTTTATTAGAAATCAGTAAAATGGCCAATAAAATCGTAAGATACTGTTTATCTGACTTGCAAGAATTAGAAACCTATCCATACGGAGCACTGTAAAGTGATGGTAATGAAAACTCTCATCCACTGCTGGTGAGAGTGATGACAAAATCACTTTGGAAAACGTATACATTACCAGCAATTCCACTCCTAGGTATTTACCTTAAACTCTTACACATATACACATATTCATAATAGTATTTGCTTCCAAGAGTCCCAAACTAGACAAATCTCAAATATTCTTTAACAACAGAATGGATAAATTGAGAATATTCATACAGTGAAATGCTTACTAAATGACAGCAAAAAGAAGTGAACTACAGCAACATGAATTGTCATGAATAAATCTAAAAAGAAAACGTTCAATCAAAAAAGCAAGTTGCAGGGCTTCCCTGGTGGCACAGTGGTTAAGAATCTGCCTGCCAATGCAGGGAACACGGGTTCAAGCCCTGGTCTGGGAAGATCCCACATGGTGCGGAGCAACTAAGCCCGTGAGCCACATCTGTTGAGCCCGTATGCCGCAACTACTGGAGCCCGTGTGCCTGGAGCCCATGCTCCACCACAAGAGAAGCCACCTGAGCACCGCAACGAAGAGTAGACCCCGCTCACTGCAACTAGAGAAAGCCCGCATGCAGCAACGAAGACCCCAACATAGCCAAAAATTAAAAAAGACAAACAAAAAAAAAGCAAGTTGCAGAAGAATACATGAAAATCTAAAAACTATACAGTCTAGTGAAAACATATACATTAAAAAAACTATAAAGAAAAGATTAACAGAAAATTCAGGATAATGGTTACCCTTAGGGGCCTGGGAGGGGGTTGTAATTTGGGGAGGGTGATTCAAAGGTACTGAATGACAGTACTACAGGATAAAGAACAGTAGCCCACAAAGTTTTTCTTTCCACAAAGTTCTTGATATGGACTTATTTTTTAAATGGGGATGAAATTCTGTCCTTCTCCCTGTAAAAATAACAGCAGCAACTTTAAAAGGATCAGCCCTAAAGGTAACATTCTCCTGCACCAGTCTCATTCAATGCATTCAATTTACTGATGTTATTTAACAAGTGCTGGCAATTTATGAAGTATGGGAAATGCTTCTATTAGAAACTAACTTATGATGATTCATTTATTTCCCATCAGCAACTGCACAATAATTAGCTGGTAACCATCCATTCGCTACCAGTCTTCATGAGATGAGTCAGCTACTCAAAAATGAAAGGTTCTATATCCCGTTACTAGTTTCCTAGCCATTTATCTGGTCTTCATCTGACAAGACTTCTTCTCTTCCTTCCTTGCTTGAGCTCAGTAAATCCATTAGTTCTCTGAGTAGCTCTTTTAGCCCTTAAATACACCTCACCACATGGCAATATTCATTCAATATACCCTCAACATTAAACTGTATTAGTCCTTGCAGTAACACAGCAATTCAAACTCATTTTACTGGGCAAATGAACTCTCTTGAGTCTAATTTTAGAAATTTCAATTGCCTAAATTTCTAACTTCTAAAAATGTCTTAATAATGGAAAAACTCAAAGCAAATCAATAAAGCCAAAAAAAGAACCTCTAAGGGCTACTGGAACCCAAAAGTCAGAAGCTATCTCCACATAAGAGAGGGATACAAGATAAACTAGTGCTGAAGTTCATGAACATGACCATCCCCAAATCTCCTCCACCTGGTTATAAGAGGACTTAAACATAAAGGCATAACCACAGTGATCTCTTCCTCCCCGTGAGCCCCACAGGAGTTGCTGCTTCTAAGGTCTCCAAGAGCATAAACTGTATCAAGTTCTTTGCTGTAGCCACACCACTTGGCACATGATAGGTGTACAAGAAATATTTAATAAATAACACGGTTAAGAAGCTGCTGACCACCTCTCCTTATTTATATTCAGTACTGAATGCCTATGTGTCAGGCATTGTGTTGGAGACACAGTAGTGAACAAGACACAGCACCTAGCGTCAAGGAGCCTATAATCTGTTTATAGTCTCTCCTGTGTTAATATATATTCAAGCACTCAACACACTGGGATATAATTGCTAAACTCTAACTGAATTTCTATAACCTACCTGGGCCATTCAAATGAGGAAGAATCCACTATTACAGCAGTTTACAAACGTTATTGCACATTAGAATTACCTGGGTGACAGGGGAGCTTTAAAAAATCCTGATACCCAGGGCGAACTCCACACCAATAAATGAGAACCTCGAGGGTAGGACAGAGACATCAGAATTTTGAAAGTTCCCTGGGTTATTCCAGTGTGCGATCAAGTCTGGGAACTAGGGAGCTAGCCCACATATTCGTCTGTTCATTCCCACATCCATGTGGGCCTTTACAACTTATGCTGTCTCCTCTGTCAAGAATGTTACCCTGGTTTTCTCTATCCATTCATTTTTCTGAAATTTCACCTCCTTTTCTGGAAGCTTTTCTGGATCATGCCAGTGTACACTGAACTACTTGAGCTATACAGCTTTTTTTTTTTCTTTTTTTTTTTTCCATATGCGGGCCTCTCACTGTTGTGGCCTCTCCCGTTGCGGAGCACAGGCTCCGGACGCGCAGGCTCAGCAGCCATGGCTCACGGGCCCAGCCGCTCCGCGGCACATGGGATCCTCCCGGACCGGGGCACGAACCCACATCCCCTGCATCGGCAGGCGGACTACCAACCACTGCGCCACCAGGGAGGCCCTATACAGCTTTTTTGAAATACTCAGCTGTACCTTCATTTATACAATTCTATTCTCTTTTCCTCTCCAGAACCGTATTTCACAACCATCTTTAATTACTAGTTATTTTGAGAACACGAATATCCCTAACCAGATAACATCTTTCCCAGCTGAGAAAGTGTCTTACACTTCTTTTGTGTCCCAAAGCATTCAGAGCAGCTCTGATTAGAGCTGATTAGTGAGTGGATGACATTCAGCAAACATCTATTAACTAACTTATCTGTCACTGCTTGAGAAAGGGCTTCACGTGATAGTCTGAAATATCCCTTTTGGTTATTTATGTGGCTTTAAAAACAACCCAATCTCACAAAAAGAAGGCAGACACAGAAGAATATTTACTGAATCATTCCATGTATAGAAAGTTAAAGAGCAGGAAAAAGTAATCTGTGCATCAGAAGTCCGGACACTAGTTACCTTTGAAAAGAAGGATGGGGAAGTAATTGGTAGGAGGCAAGGAGGATGCTTCTGAGGTGCTGGTGAGTGTTGGTTTCATGAGTGTTTTCACCCCATAATCCATTGGGCTGTATACTGACCTGTGTACTTTTTTACATATGTGTTTTATTTAGACAGAAAGTTCTTAAAAAGCTAAGCACCACTTTAAAAATATGGACAGCCACCTGCTTTTCCAAATAACCTATTTCTTATAAACTTCATAAGTTAAACCAATGTGAACACATGAAAAATATAAGAAAATGAACTATTTGGGAAATGGTCTAAAAATGAACATTAAAAAACTAAAGTTTCAAACCAGAGTTTGGTTAAGATGGTAAAGAATACAAGAAGCTTCAGGACATAAACGTAAAATAAATCTTATATTCTATGTCAGGTTTAAACAAAAATAGTCATACCTGTACATCTAGTCGCCATTCAAGGCTGTGGTAACTGGGAAGGTCTGGTGCCAGTTCACTCAAGATAGTTCTGATCTCTTTTCTGTTGTCCAGATAAAGCTGAAGCAACAATTTGTTCAATTCCTCAGAGAATCCAAGAACAAAAACTGAGTCTTGGAAATCCAGTTCAGAAATCTAAAAGTGAATCAAGTTTAACAGAACATCAAAATTTATTTTTGTCTAGGAAATGCTGAAATACTGGATATATGCAAAAGAATATGAAATCCCTTAATTCTTTTCTGTCTAGTAAAAGAAATAACACTCCTTAGTAAAAGGCAACCCTTACCCACTATTCCAAATTCCGAGTTTCTGATACATAAAAATAAGCAACAAAAACAAAAACAAACTAGTGGGACTATTTCAAATTAAAAAGCTTCTGGGGGCTTCCCTGGTGGCACAGTGGATAAGAATCTGCCTGCCAATGCAGGGGACACAGGTTCAATCCCTGGTCCAGGAAGATCCCACATGCTGCAGAGCAACTAAGCCCGTGTGCCACAACTACTGAGCCTGCGCTCTAGAGCCCATGAGCCACAACTACTGAAGCCTGCGTGCCTAGAGCCCATGCTCCACAACAAGAGAAGCCACTGCAATGAGAAGCCCACGCACCACAATGAAGAGTAGCCCCCACTCACCGCAACTAGAGAAAGCCTGTGCACAGCAATGAAGGCCCAACGTGGCCAAAAATAAATAAATAAATAAATAAAATTATAATAAAAAATAAAAATAAAAAGCTTCTGCAGGGCAAAGGAAAGCATCAACAAAATAAAAAGGCAACCTACTGAATGAGAGAAAATATTTGCAAATCATATATCTGATAAAGGGTTCATATCCAAAAATATAAAGAACTCATATAATTCAATAGCCAAAAAACCAAACAATTCGATTAAAAAATGGGCAGAAGATCTGAATACACATTTTCCAAAGAACACATACAGATGGCCAACAGGTACATGAAAAAGATGCTCAACATCATTAATCATCAGGGAAATGCAAATCAAAATCACAATGAGATATCATCTCACACCTGTTGGAATGGCTCTTATCAGAAAGACAAGAGATAACAAGTGTTGGCGATGCGGAGAAAAGGGAACCCTCTTGCACTGCTGGTGGGAATGTAAATTGGTGCAGCCACCATGGAGAACAGTAATGGAGGGTCCTCAAAAAATTAAAAATCAAACTGCCACATGATCCAGCAATTCTACTTCTGGGTATTTATCCAAAGAAAACAAAAACCCTAACTTGAACAGATACATGTGCCGCCATGTTCACTGCATCACTGTTTACAATAGCTAAGATAAGGAAACAAACTCATTGTCCATCAATGGATGAATGGATAAAGAAATTGTAGCATATATACACAATGGAATATTATCCACCATAAGAAAAAATGAAAGAATAAAATCTTGCCATTTGCAACAACCTGGATGGAACTCAAGGGCATTATGCTAATTAGAGAAAGGAATACTGTATGATCTCTCTTACATGTCAAATCTTAAAAAACAAAAACAAAAAACCCACCAAGGTCATAGATACAGAGAACAGATTGGTGGTTGCCAGAGGCAGGGAGTAGGAGGTGGGATGGGAGAAATAGGTGAATGGTGTCAAAAGACTTTAAAAAAAAAAAAAACCTTAGTGAGAGAATGAGGGCTCCTGGTTTGGGTAAGTCCTAGTGGGATACTCAGATGCTGACTGGACACAAAGAAATCATATATTTGGCCAGGAAAGGGAGCTGGGAGAGAAGGGCATGGAGTCACAGTTTTGCTGTCCGATGGTTCAGCATTACTGGGGACCAATCCTAACACTGGCACTGACCCTCAATAGGATAAAAGGAAGCTTCCAACAGCAGCCTTGCTTTTACTCCCTTATTGGATGACTGAAGTGAGGAGGGGATAAAAAGGTAGAGAAAGCACAGTCTTTCTCTTTGCTCCTCTTCCTTTCATTGTATTCACCTCAGCCACTTTAACACTCTACTTTCCTTGCTCTTTTCCAATTTCTGCATACCACCCTTTCTTTTTCAGGTTTGTTAACGTCATTAGACTTGTTTCTGTTTATAATAGCATAGGCTTGTGTATTTTATCCCTTCAACAAATATTTTCTGAGATCCTACTGTGGGATAGGTCTTGTGCTAGGAAGACAGAGCTGAACAAAACAAACAGGCTCATTGCCTTTGTGGAGGAGATTATAGTCCTTGGGGCTGGGCAGGTTAGGTTAGCTGACCAATCACACCAGGTCGTCTGTCAGAAGATTCAGTTTGACTACACAGAAGAGCAAGAGGCTAGAGATCTATTCTCAGGAGAAGAGCAGCCAGGAAAGCTCTGGATAGGGCCAGAAAGGATTGCTTAGGGCAGCAAAAATGAGTTCCCCATATCAATTAATGGAACATGGATTTATGGGACAGGGCGTTTGCTGTGGACCACCTCTAAGTGTAGTATTTTAGGAAGCCCAACAAAAGGGATCTATAAAATAAATTTTTAATGTAGTTGTTCATAACCACTCAAATAATCTAACTGTTAGGGTGAAAACAACTCAAGTAAGCCACACTGCATCTTTTATCACTTCCTGCATTAGGATTCACTATCAAAATGTTGAGCCTCTAGTGTAGTTTCCCAAATTTGCCTGATCTTAAGAATCACTTGAAGCACCTTGGGAAAAGATTAATTCTCAAGCCCCTCCTCTGGAAAGCCTGATTCAATAGGTTTGAGGTAGGAACCGGGAATCTGGTTAACAAGGGTCACGTGTGATTCTTACAGAAAGGTAAATCTGAGACACGGTAGAATGGATAATATGTAAATTAAGCCCCATGCAGCCACCTGTAATTTTTCAGATATTTTTTCTATTAGGAGCATGAAGAAACAAATACTGGTACAAGATCCCTCAGCTAGTATTAAGGAAGGGGAAACTAACACTTAAAAAAAAATGGAAAAAATTTTCTCAATTCTCCACCAAGCTATATACTGCTAATATGCAAAAAATTAAATCATTTCATTCTCCCTCCTCTTGGGATACATACTATAGTATATGGTTTAATAACATGCAGAATTAGAGGCAATTCTAATTTATACTGACAAGAGGTATTCATGCCAGCAGATCACATTATGGTCAGATTGCTTAGGCATGACTTCACTAAATCCATTATAAACCAGTAACAACATTACTGAAATGAGCAGATCCTGCCAGGACTGACGGTAGAGTATACTGAACCTCCTCAAGGTCCTGCTAATACAAAACAGTCCACAAAAGCCCTTACCATGAGCTTCGAACTTTCAGTGAGGAGGTGTATTAATCCTTCCACACCATGTTGGACAGTGTCACTACTCACGCTGAGTTTTCCTGAAAAAAGAGGAAAAATGAGCAAATAAATTATGTGGTATTTATTCTTTTATTCAAACTCTAAAGAGTAAATGTTATCTATTATTCCATGTTTTCAAACACTGCAATTATTATAAAAAATAATTACTTGGTAATAGCCTCCTGTTCATTCCCCACTCCCAGCCAAATGCCTTCAGTATTTCCCACCATGTAACCTTTACAAAAACAGACCAGTGGAGACAATACCAGGCGCACAGTCCTTCTCTTGAGTGCACCGCTACTTCAAGCCTGGCAGAAGGGACAATAATAGAAACCGTCCCTCGTCCATCGGGGTAAAAATCCTTCAGCAAAAGTAGATGTCTGAACAACTAATAATAACCAAACACTTGTATATTTATGGTTCACCCAGCTATTCCACACACTTGGATGCAGGTAAGCATCACAGTATTCTGGCAGATGGTATTATGTCCATTAACACGTCAGGAAATCGACTTAATACAAGCTTTTAAAAACTCACAATACTTAGGGGACGGGCAGGATTTGCGCCCTGACTGAAGAGCCCTTCTGCTTTTATTCTGCCACAATGGGAATAAGACCTTTAGAGTCCCAATAACCCCTTCCCCTCCAGGGGGACAGAGAACGCACTTCTCCGTGCAGTTTTCAGCGCTGTGCCTCCCCCCTGCTTACTCGCAGCGCCTTCGTAGATCTTGGGGTTCGAGCCACGCCTCAGGAACTCCACCGCAATTCGCCCAAACTCAGCGACCACTGCAACGGAAGCCAGGAGACCCTTAGCACCGGGCGCTCCCACCGATCCCCTCCCCAGACCGCAGAGCACCACCCTCCGCCGCCGGGCCCCCTGACCCGCGCTGTCCACTTGCGGCAGGAAGGCCAGGTGCTCCTTGTGCTCCTCCGACAGGTCCAGCAGCATCTTCTCCGGCTGGCCGATTTCACCCCACAGCGCTAACCCCGCCCTCGCCACTTCCGGGCCCTGAGTCCAAGCGTAAAAGGGCTCCGGCGTCTCAGCGCTCTGAGCTTTCGGTTCCGGCTTACCGCCGTCCTACACCCAAATGCCTTCCGCGGCGCGGACTGGGATGAGAAGATTCTTCAGTTCGCCAGTCGGTTGTAGCCTGCCGGGTGTAGAATGCTGTGCTCTAAGAAAGATGAAAAAAGTTTAAAATTCGACACGCGCCCCCCCCCCCCCGTGGAGCTTACATTAATAATATCAATAGCTAACATTTATTAAGCACTATGTCAGGAACTGTTCTTACATTTAACTTATTTAGAGTTCACAAGAACCTTATGAGGTAAGCACCATTATTGTTCCCATTAGATAAGGAAACTGAGAGGTCAAACAGTTGAAAGTAACTTTTTTTTTTTTTTTTTTGCGGTACGCGGGCCTCTCACTGCTGTGGCCTCTCCCGTTGCGGAGCACAGGCTCCGGACGCGCAGGCTCAGCGGCCATGGCTTACGGGCCCAGCCGCTCCGCGTCATGTGGGATCTTCCCGGACCGGGGCACGAACCCACATGTCCTGCATTGGCAGGCGGACTCTCAACCCCTGCGCCACCAGGGAAGCCCGAAAGTAACTTTCATAGAGCTATTAGTTTGTACAGAGCTGTTGTATATGTTATCTTACTTGATTTATCTTATTTAATATGCTCAATAGCCATGACATCGTTTGTACGGTGCGGGCCATCGTTTGTACAGATGAAGAAGCCAAGCTCCAAGGACTATGTCATAAGCCAGTGACAGAGCTGGAAGGAGAAGGTCACAGCCCTTGATCACCTGCTCCAAAACCCATCATTCTGCACAGCAGGCTGAAAGCTGAAGGTTGGTAACAATTTCTGTGAGTGATTATAAATTAGGATAAAGACAATGAGGAGGAGGAAGACGACGACTACGCTTGTCTTTATTTTTATGTGTTGGGGGCAGTGTGAGAATTTGGTTCCTTTACCAACTCGCTCTTCTCACCTGTTGTGGTGCAAATATAAGAGACTACAGAATGGCTAATTGATAGTCTTCAAATCTCACTGTCTTGGTGGGGGAAAGCATGGGGGAAAAGAGAGAGAGAGACAGAGAGAGACTTCACATCTACAGTTGTTATATCTAGGGATATAGATAGAAAGCTGTCCATCTATACACCAAGCTTTCTATACTCCATGTCTCCTGAGCAGAAGCGAAAACTGGAAGAGTTTTTCAGCTGTGCTCTCTGTGTCTACCTCAATCCTTACATCTGACGGAAACTGAAATTGTTTCCCATAGTGGGGCACAGAAAGGCAGGTCTTTAAACTTGTTAGTTAGGTCTTGAAGCAGCATTTGCAGAGAGACCCCAATTCTTACTTAGACTATGTTGCAGATCAGCAAAAATGGCATTTTCTGAAGAAGATTTTATACATACATTATGGAGAAAATGTCCATTATATATAGGGAATAAGGAATGCTGAAATGAATTTACAAATAGGTGTAATATTATGCCAATATAAAATAGCATTTCTTCCCTGTGATCTCAGGGACTGAAGTGGGAGTGAAGGTGGGGGCAGGGCAGGGGTGAAGGTAGGAAATAAGGATTAACAGAATGGGGTGGTCAAGGAAGGTGGTCAAAAAGCCAAGTTATAGCTGGGGGAACCAGCCTGGGAGTTAAAACTTCCTAGGATAATGTACAGAGTGACTTTCTGTTACCAAATGTTATGTAGTTGTTTAGAGGTAATTACCTGAGTGAAAAGTCAGAAGTCTAGGTTCCAGATCTGGCTCTGACTCTCTCTACCTGTAGGGCCTCCAACAAGTTATTCTTATATGTTATACACTTAACCTCTTCATTTGTAAAATGGGTATTTTAATGATGACTGTCCTTCTGTGCCATGCAGGGCTGCTATGATGCTCAGATGAATTAATAAATTCATATTACGAAATTGATTTTGATGATCAAATTAAACAATAAATTAGCATTAACAAATGATTTGTTAACTGAAACATTTATATTTTATAGGAGCAGATTTTGTGTACACAGGTCGTTGAGCATTCCATGAGCATGATCATCCTAAAATCCATTCATTTAATATAACAAATATTTATAGAGCAATGACTCAAAGCTCAAGCATATGCTATGCCTTGGCAACTTAGAGATGAATAAAACACTGTCCGTGCCTTCTAGGAGATGATAGTAAAGTAAAGGAGACGGTCAAGTAATCTGAATACAGTGTGATGAGTGATAAAATACCCGAGGAAGGAACAAAATGACCTGGAGCAAAGAGAAGGTGACACTTAACTTTGATTTAAGTAAGATTCAGGTTTAGAATAAATGTCCCATGGTATCCTGTCTATGCTAATAATAGTGCTTTACAACTGTATAATATTATAAGAAAATGAGATCTTAATGTCACTTCATGCTATCTTACTAGGGCTAAAGTGAAGAAAGGATAAATATGCTGTAATTTTTCAGTTGATTCTGGCAAGGAACAAGGCTTCCTATCAATTGTCTTCTCACATTTTCTCCTTATCATCCTCCACCTCCTTTTTTCCCTCTCATATTTCCCCATATTTCTTTCTTCTTCATAGACACTCCTGCCCCAGAATCTTTGCACCAGGCATCTCCTTGGTTATGTTTTCAATGATACATAAAATAGTATTGTCTCTTGCAAGGAATCTCAGTTCGATTCAGCACACTGTCAAGGGGAAGGAAGCATGGTGACACCCATCACTCACATGAATTGCCCTCTCATGAGTCTGAGGCTGCCGTCAAATGCATGAATTAGCTCCTGAATTTTTTTTTCATTATTTTAGTTAACTTTTTCAACTGGATGATAAAATGCATACAGAAAAGGATACAAAATTTTAAAAAATACTTCTTGTTGAATTTCCTCAAATTGAACACATCTGTTAACCCAGATCAAGAAATAGAATGTTACCAGTACCCCAGAACCTTTGCTGTGCCCTGTTCCAGTCACTGTCCCCTCTTGCTGTCTCTACAATGAACTAATACCTATATACATGCTGCCTTACAACATCTCTTTGGTATCATCTTTGTATTTTCCTTTGTATTAACCTTGTATGTGCCCCAACCCCATAATATCAAACTAAAGTTTGATATCAAACTAAATATCAAATTAAATATCAAATATCAAACTAAAGTCATTTTTTTTAATGAGATTTAGATTTTAGGTGCTTCTGACTATTGTAACAGAATCTATGTTAAAAATCTTCCTAGCAAATAGCATCAAAAATATGCAGTATTTAAGGAAACAATACGTGATTTGTAAGACCTTTACACCAAAAACTAAAAATCATTGATGAGAGAAATCATGGAAGACTTAAATGGGGACATATACTATGCATAGGTAAATATATTGTGGGCTATAATATTCACTATTATTAAGATGTCAGTTGTGACCAATCAAAATCCCAACAGGCTTTTTTATAGAGACCGACAGGTTTATTTTTTAAAAATCTACTTGGAAGTTCAAAGGACTGAGAATAGCCAAAACAAAGTAGGAAAAAGGACAAAGTTATTCATACTACCTGATTTCAAGGCCCACAGTAAAGCTATAGTAATTAAGACAGTGTGGTTTCAGTATAAGGAAAAATAAATAAGCCAATGGAATGGAATAGAGAGTTTGGAAATAGATCCATACATATATTGTAAATTGATTTTTGACAAAGGTACCAAGGTATTCAATGAGGGGAAGGAACTTTCAACAACTTGTACTAGAACAATTTGATAAACTTATGGAAAAGAATTCTGACTCTCACCTCACATAACACACACAAAAATAATTAAGGATGGATTATAGACCTAACATAAGAGCTAAAACTGTGAAACTTCTAGAAGAAAACAAGAATATCTTCATGAATGTGGGGTAGGCAGAGATTTCTTAGAGAGGAAGCAGAGAGCATGAACCATAAAAGAAAAAAATGATAAATTGTACTTCATTAGAGTTAAAAACTTTCATTATCAAAAGACACCATTAATAAAATGAAAAAGAGAGCCACAGATAGGGAAAATATATTTGCAATACATGTATCTGACAAAGAGCTTGCGGGACTTCCCTGGTGGTGCAGTGGTTAAGAATCCGCCTGCCAATACAGGGGACACTGGTTTGATCCCTGGTCCAGGAAGATCCCACATGCTGCGGAGCAACTAAGCCCATGCACCACAACTACTGAAGCCTGCACTCTAGAATCCAACTACTGAGCCCAAGCGCAGGCAAAAATAAACCAACTTGTATCATGAGTATATTGAAATCTCTGATAAACCAATAATTAAAAGATAAACAACACAATTTTTTAAAATTTATTTATTTATTTTTGGCTGCGTTGGGTCTTCCTTGCTGCGCACGGCTTTCTCTAGTTGGGGTGAGCGGGGGCCACTCTTAATTTTGGTGCATGGGCTTCTCATTGCGGTGGCTTCACTTGTTGCAGAGCACGGGCTCTAGGCACGTGGGCTTCAGTAGTTGTGGCACGCTGGCTTAGTTGCTCCGCGGCATGTGGGATCTTCCTGGACCAGGGCTCGAACCTGTGTCCCCTGCATTGGCAGGCGGATTCTTAACCACTACACCACCAGGAAAGCACCACAATTTTTTAAACGGACAAAAAACCTGAGTTGACACTTCACAAAAGAAAATGTACAAATGGCCAATAAGCACACAAAAAACATTCAATATTATTAGTTATTAAGGAAATGCAAATTAAAACCACGAAATGTCATTGCAAACCCACTAGAATAACTAAAAATCAAAAGTACTAATAACACCAAATTTTGATGGGTCTGTGAAGCAACCAGAATACTTGTATATTGTTAGTGGAAGTGTAAAACTGTAATACCACTTTGGAGAACTGTTAGGTAGTCTCTTATAATGTTAAATGTACATTTACTCCATTACCTAACAATTCCACACCTAGGTGTTTGCCCAAAAGAAAGGAAAGCATATGTCCAGAAAAAGACCCTTACAGTAATGTTTAAAGCAGCTTTATTCACAATATCACAAAACTGAAGCAACCCAAAGGTACATACATTTGAATAAATTATGGTGTGCCTACACAATGGAATGCTACTCAATAGTAAAAAAAGATCTACGGAAGACTTGTATGGAGGAAGTACAAATATTGGAGTTATTAGACCTGTACTCTAAAATAACTATGAATAATATGTCCAAAACATTAGATGACAGATAAAGTATTTAATCAGAGAAGTAGAAACTGTCAAGAAATTAACAAATTAGAAAGCAAATATACAATATAAAGAATAAACAAAAGATTCATTGTAGAAAACTAGTAAAATTGACAAAATCATTACAAGACTGACTATCCATGACAAAAATAAAATAGGGCAAAAGATACAAATATCAAGAATGAAAAAAGGGATATGACTACATAGAGAAAAAAGAAAACATTGTACTACTAATACATACAACAATGTAAATGAGTCTCAAAAGATTAAGTTGAGCAAAATAACCCAGACATAAAAGTAAACAACTATATGATTCCTTTAATTGGGAAATGTTATGCATGGAGGTAGAAATCTGAATAGCAGGAATTCCTGGTGGCGCAGTGGTTACGAATCCGCCTGCCAATACGGGGGACATGGGTTCGAGCCCTGGTCCAGGAAGATCCCACATGCTGCAGAGCAACTAAGCCCGTGCACCGCAAGTACTGAGCCTGCGCTCTAGAGCCCATGAGCCACAACTACTGAGCTCACGTGCCACAACTACTGAAGCCCGTGCGCCTAGAGCCTGTGCTCCACAAGAGAAGGCACCGTGATGAGAAGCCCGTGCACCACAAAGAAGAGTAGCCCCTGCTCGCCACAACTAAAGAAAGCCCGCACGCAGCAACGAAGACCCAATGCAGCCAAAAATAAATAAATAAAATAAATAAGTTTATTAAAAAAAAGAAATCAGAATAGCAGGTGTCTATATGGATTAAGATAGACTTAGATAGGAACCTGAAGGAACTTTCTGGGGTAATAGAAGTGTTCACATCTTGATTGCTGTTAGTTACACAGATGTATATATTTGTTAAAGCTGTTGATTTAAGATCTTTGCAATTTACTGTATGAAAACTCTACCTCAATTTTTTTTTATAAATTTATTTTTTTTATTTTTATTTTTGGCTGCATTGGGTCTTTGTTGCTGTGCACAGCCTTTCTCTAGTTGTGGCATGCAGGCTTCTCGTTGCGGTGGCTTCTCTTGTTGTGGAGCACAGACTGTAGGCACACAGGCTTCAGTAGTTGCAGCACACGGGCTCAGTAGTTGTGGCTCGTGGGCTCTAGAGCACAGGCTCAGTAATTGTGGCGCATGGGCTTAGGTGCTCCGCAGCATGTGGGATCTTCCCGGACCAGGGCTCGAACCCGTGACCCCTGCATTGGCAGGCGGATTCTTAACCACTGTGCCACCAGGGAAGCCCTCTACCTCAATTTTTAAAAATTAATAGTAAGCAGTGTTTTAGCAGAAATTCAAAAGATGTCTGAGACCAGTATTAGACTTAGATGGTATTTATAACTCTCCTAGGGACTTGCCCTATATAGAATTCTTTTAAATTAATTTTTTACTATGTATGGTTTAAAAAACAAAAAGTATTTTAAAAAATCCCAGGAAAGCAAAAAAAAGAGAAAGTAAACATTCTTGCTCATGTCCTTGTTTCCCACCTTCCCAGTTGCCCTACCCTGTTGACAACTACTATTCTTAGTTTCTTATGAATTCTTCCTCAGACTCTTTATGCAAAAACAAATGCCCTAAATTTTCACTTTGCGTGATGGAGTCCAAGAAAACATGGTGTTAAACATTAAATAACCTGTTGATAGTCGTGTAGCATCAGAACTGTTATTAGAAATTCCGGCATTAGAACTGTTATTAGAAATGTTAGCATTAGAACTAGAAGTTCTATTTGACCAGGTCTTCACCCAAACTGGGATTGTCATGACTTTTCAAAGCAAAATTTCCGGAGGATTTTCACACGCTGTCAGGCCTCCTTGGGTAGTCAGGTTAGAAATGCTCTTTTTCGCTAGGACTCTTGCTATTCCTAACTGCTGAAGCCATCGTTTCTCTTTAAAGGCACTGTAAGAAAACAGAACATAATTTATAAGGAGGTCCTTTCTTGTCCCCATTTATAGCTAAAATGATGGAAATCTTTAGGTTGATTTTGTAGCTGTGGCTAATTTATCTTGTCATATGAGGAGGTAAAATAGGAAAGAGGAATCTTTCTAAAACCAGTTCCTTGTGAAGCAGTGGGAGTGATATTTTCCCAAGGCAATACCGGAAGCTTAGCACCCACAGCTAGAAATAGAAAACCACTCAATGTCATAGAATTCTCTGGGTTGAAACTTTTTTCTTTTTTTTTTGGCTGCGCTGCAGAGCTTGTGGGATCTTAGTTCCCCGACCAGGGATTGAACCCTGGCCACGGTAGTGAAAGCCCAGAATCCTAACCACTAGGCCATCAGGGAACTCCCAAACCTTTTTCTGACTATTCCCCCAGGCACCCTTGTACATACTGACCTGTTCTCCCTCTCCTCCTTTCCCACCACAAATACATTTTTTCTTTGGTAAGATATTAGATATTTTGATAGCCTTTAACTGAAATGCAATGAAACAACATTTTGTGATAGTTATTCTCTGGCTGTATACTAACAAAGACATACATTTGAATATGATTGCTCCTACTCTGTAGAATGCGAATGTGGTTTACTACAGGGGGGGTTTTACATTTCCTTGAATGTTGGGGTCCTCTGAGATTTTATCCTTTGTCCTCCTCTCTCTCTGCACCCTCACGGGGAGGCTTTATTTACTAATTGCTTCAACTCCCATATTCATGACTGCCAAGTCACAACCTTTCTGAAAAGATGCATATCTCCCATTATCAAATAAAATCATTTGATAATTGGACATCCCACAGACACTTCCAATTTACATGTCTTTTATCTTCTTCCTAAACTTGTCCCTTTCAGTATCCTTGTTCTAACACAGTGATGTTGCTCTTCTCACCATCTCCGAAGCCAGAAACAAGACTCATTCCTCCTCTGTCCACCACTAAGCCCAATTAGTGATGACATTTTGTAGATTATTCCTCAGAAATATCTGTCGTATTTGGCCTTTCCCCTCTTCCCCAACGACTGCTGTTCCAGTCCAGGTCTTTATTGCCTCTTGTTTCTCTTATTGCAAAGTCTCCTAACCCTATTGTCGTCCTTCCACACCCTTAGTATTACTTATTTCCAGTGACTCTTCTACACATCTCCACCAGATTTGTCTTTAAAAATAAACAAAAACTGATTACGTGATTTGTTTGATAAAAAAGAACTTCTGTGATCTTCCTACTTACTTCCTCCCCCATGGAAAAATATAAGAAGCAAACTGTCCACTTGGACCCACAAAATGCCTCTCAATGTAGGTGTAATTTACCTTGCCAGTCTCATCTCCAGCCAGTTCCTCCCTATCCCCTAAAATGCCTTTTGCAAATCCACTTACTTTCCTGAAAACTAAATTTCTTTCTTACCCTTTCACAAAACAGTGTCTTAGACCATGTAGCCACCTTTACCTGGCTCCTTTCTGTGACCACCACCCCTTTCGTGTGGAAAGTCTCATAGATTTAAAGGGCTTTCACTCAATCTATTAGGAGCAACCTTGCGTAAAAGTACCTTAGTGTTTCAAACATTTGAACTAGATCCAAGTCTGGCTGATTCAACTTTAATCTTCTGGATTAACTCCTTGCTCTACCTCAATGACTGTGTCTCCTTGGGCCCTCTAAATGGGGTTGACTCATCAACGCTGTCCATATATTCAAGTCCTATGCCCTAAGGAAATCACTCAGACACCTTTAGCCTTTCTCCGTATCCCACCCGAATTGATTTAAAGTCCTCTCTCTCCCTTTCTTTTGCATATGTAGCCCCTCCCTAAGCTTAGTGCTTGTCTTGATTCTCTCCCTGGCATTTGAACTCTGGCTTTTCTGTGTTTATTCAAAAACTGTTTATTGAGCACTTACTATATGTTGTTAAAAAACAAAATTCAACTGAGTAAATTTGAAGATATAATTTGCTTTATTCAACGATTCGTGCGTCAGGCAGCATCCTGTGTGGGAAACAGAAAGGAGCTCCGAAGAGCTGAATAATATGGGAGACTTTTATAGGTAGAAGGGGTCAGGGACAAGGAAAGAGCCATTACCTCATCTTTCTTTGGGGGATGGCAGGGTTTTATCAGATAGATTACCTTACTACTGCTGACCAGGAAATTCCAGATTGACTGTTTTAAGACTAGGAGAGAGGTTGACATTGCAATTAGGTTAGGTATTAAGTCCTGGTTAGCTGATGGGGGGCTTAGCACACGGGACTCCATTTTGGGCCTATTGTCTCTTTTTTTAACAATACCAAGCACTGTTCTATGTGCTGAAGAAACAAAGAGTGAACAAAACACACAAGGTCCCTGCCTTCATGGAACTTAGATTCTAGTGGGGAGGCAAATACACAAATAGAAGGCTAATATAATACTGTGATGGCTCTGTGAATAAAAACAAGACAGGGTTGGCAGGAGGGGGTACAGGCCGGCACCTCCCAGGTCAGTTTTTTCTCTAACAGCCTCTGCCTCTTTGCCAGCCCAGACCCCCCTGAATGTGTGAAAGCCGCCTAACTCAGGCATTTTGTCCTTGAGTCATCATTTTCTGGGTTCCTGGAACTTACCCAGGAAAGCCAAATGTGGTTACATCAGTCTGGCATGCAAAGACAACAAGCATACTCATCAACAGGGTTGCCTTGCTACAGCATCATTTTGCTTCCATCAACTGGGCTCTCGCTTGGACTCTGTGAACACTAGGCCCTGCTGCAAATATGTCTGTAAGCTCCTGGGAAGACCTGGGATTTCCTATAGCTGTCCATATCTCTCTAAAGAGCACTATGGGCAGTGCTGCTTCAGCAGTGGCTGGGAGTCTCGTGAGCCCAGAACCTCACCCCTGCTTTGATTATCTCCAAAGACAAGAGTCCCTCCATCCACCCTGCCCCTCATTCCTTATCATATGCAATCTACCACCACATCCTATCAATTTCTTTCTTATATTTGTCTCCAACCCATCTACTTCTCTCCATGACTCCTATAGTGCAGTCTCCCACCATCTCTGCCCTTGCCTCCTATCTGGACTTCCAGAATCCATTCTTGTTCTCCTACACTGAAGCCAAAGTGGTCTTAAAAAATCCAAAGCTGATCAGGTCAAACCGTTCAATGCTCTCTCCTTGTTTTTAGGGTAAAATAGCCCAGGCCTTCTTATGGAGCCCTGCCTACCTCTCCATGTTTGTCTTGTACCTCTCTTCTCTCCCTTTGCTCTAGCATATCTTCCTATTTCATAACTTGCCCATAAGCTCCAGCCACAAGGCCTTTGCACAGGCTCTTTCTTCTACCTGGTGCACTGCATTCTTCCTTCCCATCCTTCAGATCTCAGCTCAGACATTTTCTTAAGGAGGTCAAGGTCTGTGTCAGACTTCCATAGAACCTCTCTCTCCAAGTTCCTCTCCTTCATAGCACTTTCCCCAGTTAGCCCGTGTGTTAATGCCCATCACACCAACTAAACGGTTTGCTTCACAAAGAGCAGGACTGTATCTGTATTTGCTCTTGACTGTATAGGGTGACCAACTGTCCTGATTTGCCCAGGCCTGAGGGATTTCTCAGGAAACAGAACTTTCAGTGCTAAAAGTAGGAGAGTTACCACCATATCTTCAGCTCAATAAATGTTGGTTGAATGAATAACCATTAGTAACCACTAACTGGGCCATCAGCCCAACCCCCTAACTGAATCTCAGTGTTTCTTTTCAGCATAGAAGTCCCAGTTTAGGGAGGAAAGAATGGTATAACTATATCCACCTCTCCCTGGCTTCTATGCATTCATTAAACACCTATTTATTGTGCCCTTACTGTATGCCAGGCACTGTGCTAAGGATATAAAAGTGAACAGAAGAAGCAAGGTTCTTGCTCACCTGAATGGGTCACGGATTCAAGATCCTCAACAGGAGGGCAAGGCCTGGGCATGCAGTATTGGACAAGCTAGGCCGGGAGGCTGAACCCTCAGGTTTCAGTCAACTCTCTGACTTGTGTAAGCTGAGGGTCCAGCTCATGTCTCTCTTTGCTGTTCTTGTGGGCTCTCTCATCAAAGCAGAACTGAGGAGATGATGTGAGGCAACTGGTTTCCTAAACCCAGTGCTCAGGAATGCACAAGAACGGTGTCCTGCTCAATGCCTGTGCTTTCCTAGGGCTCACATGCTCATCTATGCAAAATGGCAGGCTTGTCAGTAAAGGGAGGTCAGCAGAGCCTTAGCCCCTGCTTCCATTGTACCCCAGTACCTTATGAAGGGGGCGGGTTGGGGGAGAGACAGGGAGAGGGAGAGGATAGTTTATATCCCTGAGGAATCAAAGAGAGAAAATACCTGCCCCATACCCATTGCAAGGTAAACTTGGAAAGTACAGGGCAGGCCTTTTTCTATAAGGGCCAACAGCTGAATTGTACCAAACTGTTCTTGGGGCAGGGGTACTACTGGCAGTTTCTTCTCAGGGAAGGGTGACTTATAACACAGTAGCACACAGACTGACCCTGAGAGACTTTGTCAGGTCCTCTCCTTCACTCCTTCACTGCAGCTCCCTCTGAGCCTTGGCCCCTCCTAGCTGTAGATAGATAGCCTCTCATACTGTATAGATGGGTACCATTCACTACAACCTTTCAGGAAGTTAACTTAGTATGTATATGTCCTTTGAATAAGCAATTTCACTTCAGTGAAAGTGTCCTATAGAAATATTTCTGTAAATGATTAAGTATTACACATAAAAGGATATATTACACCACTGTTATCATGGTGAAAAATGGAAACAACTTGAATGTAAATCAAGAGAGCACTGGTTAAATAACTTATTATACATGGATGCAGTGGAACACTAGGTAGCCAGTAAAAAGGACAAGGTAGTTCCTTCTCCCTAGCATAGAAAGATTTGACAGTTATGTCTAAGAGATATATATTTGGGAACATAAATGCAGTAAAATCCCTTTTAGGATGAAAAGGGCATGCACATATACATATCTCACATACATATATTGAGATACATGGAAAAGTTCTAGGAGGCTACAAATAGTAATTAATGATGCCTTCTGGGGAGATGGATAGGATTCATGAGAGGGGAGAGGAGTGGGGCTGGAGGATGGATGGAGACTTTCATGTTTACTTTATACATTCCCATGTTGTTCGGATGCTTCCCAGAAAGCACATATTACTGTATTTTCTAATTAAAATTCTTTTTTAAAAATATTTATTTATTTATTTGGTTGCATGGGGTCTTAGTTGTGGCAGGTGGGCTCCTTAGTTGCAGCACCTGGGCTCCTTAGTTGCGGCAGGTGGGCTCCTTACTTGTGGCTCACCTGCTCCTTAGTTGTGGCATGTGAACTCTTAGTTGTGGCATGCATGTGGGATTTAGATCCCCAACCAGGAATCGAACCTGGGCACCCTGCTTTGGGAGTGTGGAGTCTCATCCACTACGCCACCAGGGAAGTCCCTTAAAATTCTTTTTTTAAGGGAAAATATTACATTGCCCAGCTTTCTGCTCTGCACCGACACTGCCTTCAGGCCAGACAAACTTCTTCTCCGCCTCCTCATTTGTTTTCATCTCCCCTCAGACTCTCCTTTGCTCCTACAATCCCCAACAAATAGAGCGCTTATCAAAAGGAGTTTGGGGAGGAGTTACTCCTGTATCAAGAGTGGGGCTTAGGGGCATGACCAGGCCAAGCAGGTTTATTCCCTGTATTCACCTTCCAAGGCTGAGGCAAACACCCTCATCAACCACAGTGGTTAAAACTTGTGGCAAGTGTCACCTGCCCCATCCTTGGTACTTTTTAATCAAAGCAAAACAAAACAACACAGAGAGCTCTACTTTTATCAGGAGCATGGGAGCCCATCAGAGTCACCACTGGGGACTGTCACCTATTCTCAGTGCACTCAGGACACTGAACCTTCTGGACCAGTCCTCCATATTTGAATCTTTACTAAGCTGGACTTCCAAGTTGCATCAACCTCACTGGAATCAGACAATAAGCAGTAAGGAAGACAGTTTTCTAGACACACCTTGTAAATATTCTTTGATCTGTGTAAAGCTGACACCATCTTCTGGGGAATGAGACTCAATCTGGCCTGAGTTACTATCATCTCCACGCTAGCCACATGCACCAACCCAGACCCACATTAGCACTGGGTCTGAGCTAACTGCAGCAATACTCTCTTTGCATCAACCCTCACAGGTATATTTTCGTGAATCTAAAGGTGGAGTTCCAGCAAGTGCTCTCACGTGACACCAGATGAGATGTCTGGGGTCCTGGTTTGGGAGGTCACCCTTCCCACACAATCAGCAGCATCCGATGAATCCACCCTGACCCAATTCCCCCAGGTTAGCACCAGGAAGGATTAGTTAGGTTCTTCCCCATCTCCTGGCTGTGATACTACCTTGATGATGGTGGACCCAGCCTTCAAGATAGCGCATGTCCACTCCTCACGTTTTGGCACAAGAGCTGTACTGGTCCTTTAGTGGTTAAGTTCTCAGACCACATAGCTGCCTGGCTTGACTGGTGACTTCAGGTGGACATGGGTGCTTTCATGACTCCTTTGAGGGGACAATGAGCCAGGTCAGAAAGAGCCCTGCAGGCGCATGAGGCGTGCAGGTCCCCGCATCCCTCCACAGCCCACCAGCAGAGGGATGTGGGACAGATCCTAGGATAGATGCAGTGGAAAGGGGAGAAAACAGATGGGAAGGCAGTAGAGAATACAAATAGAGGGAAGAGAAAAGCACTGGGAAAAGAGAAACAATATAGTTGGAAAGATTTGCTAGGAGTAACTTTGCCAGAGGAAGTGAACAATCAGACCACCCCTCCTCCCATGAGCAAACCCGTGCCCCCTGCAGTGGAAGCATGGAGTCCTAACCACTGGACCGCCAGAGAATTCCCTGCACTAACCTCTTTGTTGAATGAAATGTTTTCCCCAGCAAGTCCCTTCTCAACCTTGAAATTGCTTCCCCTTGATAACTCCAATCCTTATGAAGTGTACCTGCAAAAACAGCACACTAGTGTAACCTCTTGGGAAAACTGTGTGGAAGTGTTTGCTAAAGCTAACCCTATGACCTAGCAATTCCATTCCTAGTTATAGAGTCAAGTGAAATGAATGCAAATGTCCACCAAACTTATATACAAGAATAATCGTAGTGTTATTCAAAATAGCCCCAAATTAGTTACAACTCAGATGCCCCTCAATAGGAGATTGGATAGAGATGTGGAATACTACATAGAAATGGAATGCTATACAGAAATAAGAAGAATCAATACATGCAAAAACATGAATGAATCTCATAGACAATTTGTGGCACAAAAAAGCCAGACATGAAAGATACATAACATATGGTGCCCTTTATATGAAAGTCAAGAAGGGGCAAAACTAATCTCATTGATAGAGATCAGAATAATGGTTATATCTGGGAGGGGTCATTGACTGGCAAGGAGCATGAAGGAACTTTTTTGGGGTGCTAGAAATATTTTGCAATTGATCTGAGTGGTTGTTACATGCATGTATGCAAATATAAAAATTCAGGGACTTCCCTGGTGGCGCAGTGGTTAAGACTCCGTGCTCCCAATGCAGGTGGCCCAGGTTCAATCCCAGGTCCGGGAACTAGATCTCACATGCGTGCTGCAACTAAGAGTTCGTGTGTCACAACTAAGGAGCCTGCGAGCCACAACTACAGTCAGCCTGTGCAACTAAGACCTGACGCAACCAAATAAATAAAAAATAAATAAATTGAAAAAATAAAATTCAAAAAGCCATACATGTGAGATTAGTGCTTTTTATGCATTTAACTCTATATATCACAACTCAGTTCCTCCCCAAGAAAGCACCACACACAATAGACACTGGCAGCCTTTCACCCAAAACCACATACATGGCCACCTTAACCACAGATACTTTTGCACACTCCCATTCTGCCTAGCACTGCACTGGGCCATAATAAACATTTTTTTGGATGTTTAAAAAATAAAATCATTTTTAATGTGCATCTTTTGATAAAATTGATCAGTATTTCCTTATGTTTACAGGCTGATTTTAAGATGGATTATATAATTTTTCAATTAATAATTTTCTGGTCTTTTTCTATAATTTTAGATTATCTTTTTATACATTCTAGTCAGAGATATCTCACAAATTACAAAGATTGAAGCTGTTACGCAGTTTCTTCATCTTTTCTCAACCTCATCATGCTGTATGCTGAAGTTTGCATTTTATAGCTCACCACTATGGCAATTATTCTTACCACTAGGTGGCAACACCTAGCTGAAATAAAGTAGATCTGAAATAAAGACCAATACAGAAAGGCAACTAAAACAATCTAGCCTTATTTTTTCTTTCCTTCTCATTATATCGAGTAAGGGGAAAAAACGTTCATAAATCTATATTTTCACTGTAATACTGGCACCCAATAATACCTCATAAGTATTTATCTTGAGATCTAATTAGAGTTGTGTTTTCAGTGAAATCTGATGACCAATATATAAAATTTTATTTTATGAAATGAATGTGCCCAAAAAGTCCACTTCCAACACACTTGTTTATGTCTTTAAATGTGATAATGGATTACTTTTTAAACTTACCTTAAATATTAATATCAATTCTATCACCCTATCCAATATAGCTCTCCCTCAGCCTGTATTTCTTGTCTGTAAGTCAACTGAAGTCTTTATGATTCAGTTTGTCATTAAATTGTTCTTTTCTTTCCTTCCACTTTCATTACCATCCAGGCTTCCATGACACTTTTGATGTCTCCCAGATTTCAAGTTTCCCCCTTATCCCTTTAATTATAATTAACAATTTCTTTTACTTAAAAAAAACCCAAAAAAACAAGGGACATTGTTAATTGATACAACTCCTTTCTTCCTGAAAATTTGACAAGTAGAATACTACATGGATTGACCAATAAAATGAGTTCATTTTGTCCTAGAACAAGGCTAGGGCCTTGAAGCTGGGTACCGATGCACAAGAAAAACCTGTGTTATACTACATGGCATGGTAGTGTAATGGCTTCATAGACCATTCCTCCCCTAGACCTGCCCTATTAAAGGTTTATCCTTGTTTGTTTGAAGAGAAAACCTTACCTGGCCACAGCTAAGTAGTAGATGGCATTCTCCCTTGGAGTCCTTCCACTGTGCTCTGAGAAAGATGCAAAGGAGGATCTGAGTAAAGAGTTGGCACTGGGTGTTGCATAGTAAAAAGATGGGTGTGAATAGCTCACTCTTGAAACTGGAGGGAGGGGGACTTGGGGGAGATATGTAGTTTTTATGAGCTTTTCTTTTTTCCTAGCTGTGGCAGTAATTTTTTCCCGATTTTGTTGTTTTTGTGATTCAGAGAACGCATTTGCATCTACCAGCGGAGGAAATTTGAGTGTTTGTTCTCTTGTGTCCTGCTGTGAAATTGCCAAAGGATTGACACGTTTCCTGCTTACAGTTTGCTCCCTGAGAGGCGGTAGTTTGCCCACAGTGCCTTGTGAGTCCTTGTTCTCAGCCTTATGCCAGCTCTTGGAGGTCATTTTGGGTTTGGTGAAACCATCCACCATCACAATATCTCCAACTTTTGCTCCAAAGACCCTTGCTCCGCAAAGCTGGCTTTTATTAAGGTTGTGACTCTGAGCTCTGAGTACCCATTGTTTTATTTTAATATAAATCCTCATGGGGACTGAGATTTTCAGAAAAGAAACAGTGGACCACATTTTACTCAGTAAATATAATACGCAGTCTTTATGCTTGTGTTTGAACGCAATGGTAAGGGGAGTTTGTCCCGCTGCGTTTTTGCATTCCAGGCAC
Source organism: Hyperoodon ampullatus (assembly GCF_949752795.1). Lineage (NCBI taxonomy): Eukaryota > Metazoa > Chordata > Mammalia > Artiodactyla > Ziphiidae > Hyperoodon > Hyperoodon ampullatus. The sequence continues at coordinate 15,820,881 of NC_136918.1, forward strand.
AGCACGCTGCAGTTGACAAAAGCCTTCAGAATCAACAGTTGGCCCGCTTCTGCGGCTGCATGAATGGGGCATTTAGAGACATCTGCGTGAAGGGCTTCATGGCACCAAGCTCGGTAGGGGTGCACACCGACCATCTCGTGGGGCCGCACACCCTGCTTCAGGGCCCATTCAGTGAGCTCAGTGTGCCCATAAAAGGCGGCGATGTACAGGGCAACCCTTTTCTGATACCTGAATGAATGAAACAAGCGAGAGTGGGGCTGTTTAGTAAATCAGCAAACAGGCAAAGGTAGTTACACTAAATAACCACAAAACATTCTAGTTAAAATATTCATTTCTTCCTAACTTTTACCTTCCTAACTTTAAAAAATATTTTCAGAAAAAGTCTATAGTAATACACAGGTTAAACTGCACAGGTCCTGCTTATACACATTGTCCTATTGTGTACATATAAATAATTCAGATTGGTTTCCTTGGAGCAGTTTTTTCCTTATGAAAATCTAATGCTCAAGATAAATATCAAGCTTTATATTCACTGGGAAAGCATAGGAAGGAATTCAGTACATTTTAGAAATTTGAATGCTTTGTACGTTTGTTTGCTTTGTCTTTTCTAACAGTCCTTATTCTCTGGCTTCTCAAAATCTCTACTGCTATTCTGATCGAAAGCTCTAGGTTACCCCCCACCAGCATGACCACCAGTGCCACAGTCTCCTAACTGGTCTCCCACCTCCTCTCATCCCCCTAAGGGCTTTTCCTCATACAGTGCTTAGCAATCTTTTTATTCCATACGTTGGCGGTGGCCTATGCTCTCTTCCAGACCCTCTAGTAGCTTCCGGCTGTAATTGAAATTCTAACTCCTCATCTTGGCCTTCAGGGCACCTGTCGCCTGGACCCTGCCCCAGCTCCTGCCTCACTTCCCACCACTCCCCTTCTCTTTCGCTGAACTATAGCCACACTGGCCTTCCTGCCATCCCTATCCTTCCAATTCCCCATCAGGCACAAATTGAATGATGGGTGAGGACTATTCAGAGAAATAAGAATTAGGGAGGCAAGGCTAGACAGGGTTCCATCAGATTTTGTCCAGGATTTACTTGGGCAAGGCTCTCTGTGACCCCATGGTAGAGATGGAGGCCAGCTAGGTGGTATCATCCAAAATCTGCGTATAACTAACTCTCCCGCCTCTGACTGCGTGCTCACCACACCATAGTTTTCAGGTATATGTGGCATCCCATGTAATTTTCCTGTATAAGAGAGATGGTCTGCCCAGAACATGTGGGTTTCTAGGACCCTCTGACAGATTATAACTAATTAGAGCTAAACATTAATAGGCTGGCATTTTGGTTCACATATCAATTTCGCTTGAAATTCACTAGTGCAGATCAGCAACTCTGAATTTGATGTGGGGAGAAGAGCCCCTCCTGCATGGACTAACTGGCCTTTGCTTTCATCCTCAACACGCATGTTGTGGGAACTGGAGCACTCTTGTTACCAAGACTCGTTGATTCTGCCTCCTAAATGATCTTTTCACGGTCTGTCCTCTTAGCCCCACCTCTGCTGTCATAAGCCTAGCTCAGGCTGCCGGTTTCTTTTGACTGTTTTCCTGTCTCCCTGTCTGCCTCTATTCCCCACATTGCAGTCAGAGCCAATATTCTAAAATGCAGATCTCACCATGGCCTTCAATGTCTTCCCAACATTTAAACGATAAAATCCAAATTCCTTCACATTCCTACAGGGGCCTGCATGAGCTGGCCTCTTCTTATCTTTCCAGCCTCTGGCCACTAGCTTCCTCCTACTCTATAATCTACCACGTGGAACTTCTTTCAGTTCTTTGAATCCATTCTCTTGCCCCCTGGGTCTTTGTACGTGTGGTTCCATCTGTTTTGAAACATTTTTATTCTTCTCCCTACTGTTTACCTGAGTATCAACCCTTCAAGTCCCTTTCTCGGGGTGCTTTACCTGATCCCCTACAGTTGTCCATACTATACATTCCCATATCGTCTTGCACAATGCCCATGTCATAACATTTTTCACACTGAATGGTAACAGCGACACCTAACATTTGTATCCTCCTTACCATGTGCCAGGTGGCCCTCTAAGTTCCTTATAATACTAGCTCATTTAATCTCTAAAGTAGTTTTATGAGATAGGTACTATTATTCTGCCCATTTTATAGAAGAGGAAACTGAGGTACAGGATGACTACTTACTTAAGTTTACACGACTAAACACTGAGGGGGTGGGGCTTTGAACCTAGGTAGATGAGCACTGGAGTTTGTACTCCCAGACATTTTGCAGTTCTGTTTCTCCAGGAATTGGTTACTTGTTTTCTGTTTCCCCTACTGGACTATAAATTTGCTAAAGGCAGGGACCATATCTTGTTTATTGCTTTCATAGTACATAGTACATACATTGTTGATTGGGTGGGGGAATAAAAGGAGCTTTTCACTCTGATCATATGCATATCGTATTTATATTCTCTGAGCTCTTAGATTTTTTTTAAAGATTAAGTGGAAATAGTTAAGTACATGAGCACTAGAGTTATTAAATTGTGGGGATCTAAAACCCAGTTGTGCCCTTGCTAGCTGTGTGACATTGGGCAGATTTCCTAAGTCAGTTTCCTTATCTGTAAAATAAGATAAAATAGTATTCATCTCATAAAAGTGTTATAAGTATAAAATTAGTTAATAAATATAACACAATGCTACAAAGTACTCAGTAAATATGCACTAGTAAGAGTAACAATGCAACAGCTATTTCTTTGGATTCAGAGCAAAGAAAGAAAAGAGAGAATTGTAATTATCCCCAAATAGAAATTAATTTTAAATAGTTAAATATTTTATAAAATTGCAAAAGCTGGTTTTCCAATCTGTCACTTCACAGAGCCCTTAGAGCTCCTGCTGAGTGTGTGTGCTTCTGTAAAGTATGACCAAATCACCACAAGGGGGCACTGTTCTAAAATACCACTGAATTAAAACCTAAAGGGTAATGCAATTTATGCACCTGGGAAGCCGCTGGCTGTAGAGATATGTTAAAATGTCCACCTGCTTCTCTGAGCCTACCCTCCTCCACTGCTCCAGCAGCATGTGTTACACTTCATGTATGGCAAAAGTATGAATGTGTGTATTAGATGCGATTTGAAAAGTTACATGATAGCTTAGGAAGAGGTAGGCAATGTTTTCAGCCAATCAATAAGCAATTAGTGGTTTTTAGAATAATTGAATGTGAGAGTGGCAAGGCACTTATTCTGATATCCTTTAAAAAGTGCCGATAAAAGTCTAATATCCAAACCAAACTGAAGTCGTGCATTTAGATAGTGTTTCCTGATGAAAGTCTACCTGAATTACAATACATCACCAAAGGCTGTCAGCCCTGGTGGCATCTCTGCTATCTTATTCGAGCAAATATCTCAATAAAAATGTCTCAAGGGAACTCCCTTGGAGCAGCACCCCAGCTAAAGAGTGAATTGCAGACTCAAGTTCCTATGAAAGTTTAGCAAAAATTACTTTAATTAGTTTAGCATTTGCTTTATCTCGTACTTGAGTACTGGTCCTTCATCTGATAAATAGCGTTGGACTTTAAGTTTTTGTCCGAGGAGACAGCCCATCAGAAATTCCTTCCATCCATCCCAGACGTCCAAGCGAAGTGTCGTGCCTGTGGATAAAGAGAGGTGGTGGTGGTTCCAGTCCACCCCTGGGGTTTGGTGGTCCCAAAACTTCTAATGATAGCTTTCTCCCAACAGACATGAGCTAGGTGCCAAATGAAAAGTAGCCTTTGAATAAGGAGACAGGGATGCTGAGAGAGAGAGAGAGAGAGAGAGGCAGGGGTGCTCTCTTGAGCTTAGGCCTATATTGACTTGGAAAAGCCTTTTAGCTTCTGTGCCCTTTCATTTTCTCATCTGCACAGTGAAAGCATACAATGCTGAACTACTTTCTGCAGCTATCTTAAAACATTTCTGTGGACATCGATTCCATGCTGATCTACACATCACCAGGTAAACAAAAGCTGTTATGTTGGAAGAGAAACTCAAGAAACGGTGGCAGGACATATGCATTTCTCGGGCCCTTAGCTTACAAGTGGGCTGTGGGTGAAGTTGAATGATCCTTTCATTCCATTCTTCACAAAACAGGAGCCATTCTGTGTTATGAACATAAAAGGGATCTATTCATTGCTGCTGGAGGATTTATCACTTGCTCCTCAAAAGCCTACCCTCTCCTGGTTTTGTGGCTCCATTCCCTTCGTCCTTCAGGCTGCTGTTTCCCAGGAATCTTTCCTCAGGCTTCTGCTCTTCTAACTCTACGCACTCCCTCAGGATAAAACCCGGTCTCCTCCCCGTGTGGCCCACTCTGACCTCTGTCCCTCCAGCCTGCCTCACTCACTCTGTTCTGGCCACTCTGACCTTTCACCTGTCCTTCAGACACACCAAGGCCACGCCCATCTGAGGACCTAAACACATAATTTCTTTTGCTTCAAAGGGTCTTTATCCAGAGTTCACCGGGCAGTGTCCTTCTTACTCAGCTTTCCCTTCAAGCATCGTGTCCTCACGGAGGACCTTCTTGGCCACCAGGGCTAAAGCAATCTCTGCCACCACCCCATCCTCCCCTCCAGTACTCTGTATGCCGTGACCTTATTTTAATTTCTTCATAGCCCCTACCGTCAGTACTTGAAATCATTTTACTTGTTTGGAGACTGTTGTTCACGACCCACTACAAAGGACGCTCCTTCAGGACTTGCCACACTGCCTGCCGTTTGCCGAGTGCTCACTACATACTTGTTGGCTGACTGACAGGCAGTCTCAGTGCAGCTGATGGCTTCATTGATCACCCATGGGCCAGTCACTCCTGAGTCCAAATTCCAGCCAGGCCTCTGCTCCAGCTCTGGATTGCCCCTGCTGGGGATACCACAATCTAAGGGATCACGCTAGGGCCCCACTCTTCTGAAGGACAACCTGTCACCTTTCATCCCCAACCTGCTTTTCCTCCTGTATTCTGTGTCTCAGTTTGTGTCACCACTATCTTCCTTGCTACCTGAGTTAGAAATCTGGGAGTTGTTCTTCATCCCTTCCTTTCTCTCACGTCCCCAACATCTGTACAATCGCTAAGGCCTGACAAATTTATTTCCCAAATGTTGAAGGACTCTTGCTTCTTCACCTCCATCTTAACCAGCGCAGCCCTATTTCAGGCCTAGGTAATCTCTCACCTAAAGCTACCTCAAGAAGCTCCCCACAGCCTCCGCCTGTCTTTATTCACTTCTCTGTTCAGATGCCATCTCCTCTTCTGGCCAGCCATCTGCAAGAGCCTTTCCCCACCTCATCACATCCCTCTCTATTCCCTTATCCTGCTTTGTTTTACTTCATATTCCTTAATTTTATTTAAAATTCGATATTTTTCTGTTTACGGGATGATGCTTGCCTTCCCCACTGAAATGCAAACTTCAAGAGGGTGGGGACCTTGCTACCCTTGCTCACAGCTCTATGCTTGCTTTCCCCAACAGTGCCTGGCTCACAGTAGGTGCTCAGTAAATACTTGTTAAATGAAGTTCTAAGCCACTCCTCAAACCTGTTCTGGCCATGTGCTGCCCTCCTAACCCTTAGTAGCCCAGCAGGCTGGCCTGTACCCCAGGCTGTTTCTGGATTTGGGGCATCTTCTTTTGCTGTCCCTTCTGTCTGAATTCTTCTGACTCCCCGTCCTTCTACCAATAGTTTATGATGCAATCCTGGCATCACCTCCTCTAGGAAGCCCTCCTTGACTACACCACCCTCTCACCTCCCCAGATAGGGTAAATGACTGCTCAACTGGTTGCAAAGTATACTTTGAAAGTCTTTATTATTGAACATACATTTCTGCTTTGGAATTGCCAGTTGACAAACACTAAAAGAACTCTTTGAGCCCAAGCATTATGTCTCATCCAGTCTATGGACTCTGTTTTAGTTATGCTCTTGGACTGCAAGGAGACCCTCAAGAAAATGGGGCTTATTATACTGAGACAATGACCACATCTAGCATGCATTAAGAACCAAGACAGCTCTCAAGATGGACCACTGCCCATCTCTCCCATGGGCCCCAGGTTCTCTCACTCTCTCTCATGCCCTTTAGGTCTCTTTGTGTGTCTTCTCCCTTTCTCTACTGACAGGCTGTCCTGCTTACAGCTTCTGTCGTATCACAACTTTGGCACGCGTGCAACATGCGTTTGCCGTGACCCAACCTTATTTCTTGACACTCTTCATTTTCCAACCCTACTGATAACCAATTTTGTCTCTCTACATTTCCCAATTTGAATTCACAAGACTAATAATTAATAATAATAACAGTAATATTTTGAATATGAATATGAGTAGCTCATATTCATTGAGTGCTTACTATATGCTCTAGATTATTCTAAGTACATGAACAATTTAATAATTTAAAATTCACAACAACCCTAAGTGATGGGTTATATTATTTTCTCCATTTGACAGCTGAGGAAACTGAGGCACTGTAAGACGAAGTAACTTCCCCAGCTTCTACATAACCAGTAAATAGTGGAACCAGGAGTTGGACTGGACAATCTGGCTGCTGGGCCCATGTGCCTGTCCTCTGGGTTGTACTTATCTCCAAGCAAGACTCTAATTGTCTCAGCTAGGAGAGGTGGTGTCACTGGACAGCTTATGGATTGGCTGCCTTTGAATCAATATGGTGGCCCCAGAAGTTGCATGCCAAAGCTGTGATGGGACAGTGTGTGACTTGGTTTATCCACACATATCCTCAGGCTCAGACAGGTTCATCATAAATACCTGCAGGTGAGAAGGAAGGAAGGATAACATAACAGCAGTAATCTTAGAGCCACAGAATGCTGAAGATAAAAAGATCCTAAAAGACCAGCCCACTCCATTGTCTCCTTTTCTAGACTAGGAAGCTGAGGCCCATGGGGAATTGCCTGAAGCTACTCAGCAAGCTGGGAGTAGAATTTGGCTTGGAATTTTTGTCTCTAGAATTGTTTCTAATGCTTTGGAAGCCTCCTCTTTTCCGGTGCCTTTCTCTCGCTTTCCTTTCTGCTTCCCGGCTCTTGCCCTTCTTGCACCCACTTCACAGGCAGACACACATCCAAGTATATGTTCTTTCTGCTGATCCCTCCCTTTTTGGACATCCTACTAACGTAGGATGCAACATGCGTTTGCCGTGACCCAACCTTATTTCTTGACACTCTTCATTTTCCAACCCTACTGATAACCAATTTTGTCTCTCTACATTTCCCAATTTGAACCTGTAACCTTGAAATGGAGCTCTTCTTCCCTTACTCTTGACTCTGGTTTGGGATTTCTTGACCTTGGCCTCACTGTCCTTTGTGGGTTGATTCCTAGTTGCTGTGCATGTTTACCCACAGAGCCTGATCTGCATTAATGCCATCATGGCCCTAAGCTACCTTAACCCTCACAAGTCTGGCCTCAGCTAGGAAAATTCACTCTTTTTGCTGGAGAGTTATGGAGTTATTCTGTAGAGACCAAGTAGCAGTTCTGCAAATACACTCTAGAAATGCCTAGATAAACATGTTTCAAAATACGGATCATCCATGACATAGTAGATTTAGTTTCTCTAAAGCTTCTTGTTGTACTTAAACTTTCTTGTAAACTATTTGATTTCTATGAATAGCACTGGAAACAAAAGACTTCAAACAGTGCTCCAAGTGCGTTTATTTCATCTCCTGCCTAAAGTGACTTACTATGTTTTTAGTTTATTATGAAAATCACTCAAAGACGAGCATTGGAAAGCTTTAGCCTGGCACTATACTCCAGCCTCCCTGGTCCTCCACAGCTGAGACTGCATAGCCTCCATTTGGATGACCAGAACAGTCTTAGCCCCACGGAACAGTCTTTTTTTTTTTTTTTTTTTTTTTAAGTGCTGATACTTGCTTGAGCCCCCTCGTAAACCAATTAAGTCAGAATGGCTAGGAGTGGGTCTAGGCAACAGTATCTACTTCTTTTTTTTTTTTTTTGCAGTACGCGGGCCTCTCACCGTTGTGGCCTCTCCTGTTGCGGAGCACAGGCTTCGGACGCACAGGCTCAGCGGCCATGGCTCACGGGCCCAGCCGCTCCGCGGCATGTGGGAAGCCCCCATGGAACAGTCTTAATTTCAGTTGTAGGGGATATGTTAAGAGTCCAGGCCAGCTGCTCAGAAGTTTGGTGGGAAGTTGCTCTTCCTGTTCAGCCTGCTCAGGTGTTGTCCTGTTCTAGTAACTTGCCTTATTTCTCCAGGAATAAGAGACCAAGCCCCCACCTTGTGCCTCAGAGCACAACTCTCAGTATCCTACTCTACCTTTTGGGTTTTATAACTGAGGCCCCATCTCTGTTCTCTGAGCATGGAACTCAGAGAGTTCCTATTCCGAACCCCAGTCTCTGGGGTTAGATTTCTGTTACATGTTGACAGAGGCTCCTGTGTCAGCAACCAGGTTGTCTCATTTCCCACCTTTTATGTCATTCGTTCATTGATTCATTCACTACCTTGATGCCCTGATGCTATGGTTCACCTCCCGGGTCCCTGCTGGATCTCCCTGGATCACCCTCTGCCTTCCTCCATCTTACCAATTGCTAATGCAGACTGACCTGCCTGTTCCAGGACCCCCACCAGAAGGACCTATTTAAGGCTAACCTCCTTTTGCTAGATGTCTACGGGTGGGGTCTTCCTGGCCCATCTGCACTTGCCTAGGTGGTTGCCTAGCCTCAGGGTCTCAACTCTCCCTAGCTCAACCTGTCCACTACTGATGAGCCCTGAAAACTAGAGAATACTCTGTGATTTAAATTCTTATCAGTTAGGGCACGTCCAACAAGCCTTGTATTTTATGTGAACAAATGTTACAGGTGTTATAACTATCAATTGCAGTTTTTTGCAATGAAGCAGTCTTAATTTCTCAAAGATCAAAGGTAACAATGGATGGTTTTTCTCTTAATGCTCAACTTTTGAATATCCAGAGAATTTCTAAGTGAGTTAACCAGCACCATTTATTGGATAATCCTTCCATTCCAATTGATTTGTAATGCCTCCTTTGTCACACATTAAATTCCTTCATAAGCTTAGGCATTCTGCTAGAAAATAGAAACTTATTTTTTAAATGCTATGTTGGGCTTCCCTGGTGGCGCAGTGGTTGAGAGTCTGCCTGCCGATGCAGGGGACACGGGTTCATGCGGCGGTCTGGGAGGATCCCACATGCAGCAGAGTGGCTAGGCCCGTGAGCCATGGCCGCTGAGCCTGTGCGTCCGGAGCCTGTGCTCCGCAACGGGAGAGGCCACAACAGTGAGAGGCCCGCGTACCACAAAAAAAAAAAAAAAAAAAAAAAGCTATGTTGTTCCAGAAAATACAACTAAAATCTATGAAAGTAAAATAAATGAGAATTAAGCTTCAAGGCCTCTTTCTATATGAACTTTCTAATTCTTTATTCTTAATTTTTTAAAGTGGACTCCCCAAATTGTATATATTTACAGAACCTGGATTCACCCACTCTCTACTTACAAATCCACCTACCATGACCAAGCTGTGCAGGAAAGCAGGCGCAAGCAACAGTGCCTATTCTAGGGAATCGTCTCCAACCTCTCCTGCTGTGGTCCCTATATCCCAAGTTTCTGGATTCCTCATGCATACTCTGGGATCAATATCTGCCTGTCTGATTTGGACTTTTTCTTTCTGAATGTGGAAACCATTTCTCTGGTTTGGGTTTCCCTTAGTGGGAATCAAAGCAAGGTATTGATCAGTACTTAAAGAACATCAATAAAAATAGGTATCAATAAAGACACACTGGGTTGGCAGTTTAAGTTGTTGGAAAGAACCCAATCCTGAGTGGAGGATGACTAATTATTACCAGTATGACCTTGACCAAGTCACTTAACTTCTCTGAGCCTCAGTTTTCTCATTTATAAAAGGAACTAAAATGGCACAGTAGGTCTCTAAGGGGCCTGAGGGCTGGTGGGGGACCCTGGAGCCCGCCTAGATTTCAGGGTCTGAGCTGACAGGACCCTTCTCCTGGAATAGTCTCTCAGATGTGATGTTCTCAGTCTGGCCATGAATACATGGCCATGAATACATGCCATGAGGCATTCACAGTGAAAAGTACCAATGGCATCATTCTGTCCTGTATAGGTTGATTCAAGAAAAGGTGTGTGTGTGTGTGTGTGTGTGTGTGTGCATGCGCGTGCATGCGTGCACATGTGTGTATATTGGACCTATATGATGTGTCACTAAACCTCAAGTCACAAAATTTCAAAATCACAAACATTAGGGGATGTTTAGCTTTGATAAATTCTTGATAAGTTACTTATTAAGCATTTTAAGCCCTTTATCCCCTTATTACGTATCTTCTTCTTAATCCCTACAACCTTTCCATCTCCATCCGCTTTATTAAAACTTCTCTCTCTAAGCTCACCAATGACCTCTAAGCAAAATCAAAAGGTTTTTATCAGACACTGTCTTTGGCCTTTTACTAGCATCCCACAAGCAGTCTCTTCATCATCTGTGACAATGCAAAGTTTGTGTTTTCTTCCCGACTCTGACAGCTTTCTGTGTCTCATTTTCTGACCCCTCTTCTGTCTACTTACCCTGACTACAGCATGTCCTGAGCACTGGCCCTTGGCCCTTGACATGTCCCTCTCTGTATTTACTGTCCAAGGAAAGCACCTCTCACAGTGCTGTACCCCCAACTCCATGGGCAGGACGCCTACAGCAATATCTGCTAAGCCAACCCATCACTCAAGCCCTAGCTCCATATTTGTCATGGCGGAGAATTAGAAGAACTCAGTTGTACTTACAGCTTTGCCACTAACTAGCTGAGTAATTTTCAGGAAAAAAAATGTACTCTCTGAGTTTCCTTATATCTAAAGTTGAAGACCCAAAGCATAAGCTCCTTTTCCCAATTTCACCATTGCTGTCCTAGCGTCAGAGCCTTGGCATTTCCCTCTTCTTAGCTGTGACCCAGCATGATGCTGTGTCTCTCTCTCATGAATTTCTCAGATTTGTCTCTTCCATTCCTAGTGGAATTAATTAATACTGGGATTATCAAAAGCTCCAGTTAGCATATCACTCTACTTCCAGGCTCTCCTCACTCCTTTCTATATTTCATGCTGCCTGCCACCAGATTAAACTTCTACTGAAACACTCCTGTTCCAGAATGTACATGGCTCTGTTTGCAAGCACATGAAACCTGTGCTCTGTTGCCTCATCTCTAAGACCCTCCTCAATATGACCTCAGCTGTGAGATTCCCATTGGTCTCCACGAGGCTCCTCCACTCTTTAGAACAGTCTCCTGTGTTCTGTCTTCCCTGGATTAAGCCCACGTTCTTTTTTTTTTTTTAATTTTATTAGAGTATAGTTGATTTACAATGTTGTGTTAGTTTCTACTGTACAGCAAAGGGTATCAGTTGTACATAAACATATATCCCTTCTTTTTTAGATTCTTTTCCCATATAGGTCATCACAGAGTATTGAGCAGAGTTCCCTGAGCTATACAGTAGGTCCTTATTAGTTATCTATTTTATATATACTAGTGTGTATATATCAGTCCCAGTCTCCTAATTTATCCCTCTCCCCACCCCCACTTCCCCCCAGTAACCATAAGTTTTCTATGTCTGTGACTCTATTTCTGTTTTGTAAATAAGTCCACTTGTACCATGTTTTAAGATTCCACATATAAGTGATATCATATGATGTTTGTCTTTCTCTGTCTGACTTGCTTCACTCAGTATGACAATCTCTAGGTCCATCCATGTTGCTGCAAATGTAAGCCCATGTTCTTGAACCTGTGGCTCATGCTTTTCTCCTGGCCTAGAAGCCTGGAATGTCTTCCCTTCCTCCTCTCAGATGATGCATATTTCTCGCATCTTTGTGTGCTCAAGTCCAACATTCTCCAAAAAGCCTTTCCTTGAGCCCTTCAGCCTACAAGGAGCTGGCTTATTGGATTATAACTGAGTAAATGTGCATTCATTTCTACCACTTTACTATAAATGCCCAGAGTGCAGAGGCAGTTTTATATATTACTGTATGAGCTGGTATGTGCACGGACTAATTGAGCTACTTAAATCTTTTATTTTCTTTGACTGCTTCTCCAAAACCTTCTGACTCTCCACTGCCTTTGGAAAGGGGTCAGTGTTCAACTCCTGACAGCATTGGGGATGACTCATTGACTGGAAAGAGGAGAATCTGGAAGAGAGGCGGATCAAAGATTCCCTTACCCTGTAGTTTAAAAAGGTGGGCTGGCTACTTAAAGACTGCTGGGGGGTGCTTCCCTGGTGGCGCAGTGGTTGGGAGTCTGCCTGCCGATGCAGGGGACATGGGTTTGTGCCCCGGTCTGGGAAGATCCCACATGCCGCGGAGCGGCTGGGCCCGTGAGCCATGGCCGCTGAGCCTGCGCATCTGGAGCCTGTGCTCCGCAATGCAAGAGGCCACAACAGTGAGAGGCCCACGTACCGCAAAAAAAAAAAAAAAAAAAAAAAAAAGACTGCTAGGGGGACTTCCCTGGTGGTCCAGTGGTTAAGAATCTGCCTTCCAATGCAGGGGACCTGGGTTGGATCCCTGCTCAGGGAACTAAGATCCCACATGCCACGGGGCAACTAAGCCCATGCACCACAGCTACTGAGCCTGTGTGCCGCAAACTACAGAGCCCATGCGCTCTGGAGCCCATGCGTCACAACTAGAGAGAAGCCCAAAACTAGAGAGAAGCCCACGCGCCGCAACGAAAGATCCCGCATGCCGCAACTAAGACTGGCCGCAGCCCAAACTAAAATAAATAAATAAAATAAATTAAAAATAAATAAATGAAATGTTTACAAGGATTGAATTTTAAACGAGAGGTTTCTACGTGTTTTAGGCAAAGGTGTGAAGCAGGTCGAGGGCTCTTCCTCCTCTTCCTTCGAGGTCCCTCTTTCCTTGCCCCCCCCTCCCGTGCCCTGCGTTCTCATGGTGGCCAAAGCCATCTACCCAGGTCATGCTGGAGCCGCTAACCTTACATCTGAAAAACCTCCCTCCTAGAGGGTCATTTTAAGGGGCGTTATCCTTGACACAGCCTGAGCAAGTCGTTTAACCATTCAGAACCTTTTTGCTGTCTTTATACCTGTAAAAATTAGGGGTTGGGGGACTTCCCTGGCGGTCCAGTGGTTAGGACTCCACACTTCCACTGCAGGGGGCACGGGTTCCACTCTGGTGGGGGAGCTAAGATCCCGCATGGCGTGCGCACGACCAAAAACCAAAATTAGGTGTTGGGCCAAGCCATTTCTAAATTCTCTTCGTGCTCTAAAATGTCACATCATGATCTGAGCAGCACAGGCCTGAAGAACAGTCACCTTAGTTTTCTCATTTATCCTTTGGCATTTCATTAAATAACTAGGTCGTAAGTTGCTCGAAGACAAATGCCACTTGTGTGCCCTTACTTAAATCAGCCACCACCATGTTCTGTGCAGGGCTGATCCCCCAGCAAGCACACAGAGCAGATATGTGTTTACAGTAAGGTACTCTGAGGACGACTCCTAGAACATCACTCCCTCTGATCAAAAGCAGGGATGGTAATTGATGTCAAAGTTTTGAGAGCCTCAGTTAAAAATAACATGAAAGAATAAGCAAACATAATACTCAGGAAAGTAACAATAAATGCAAATTTAGCAGTTATAAAAAGCAAAACTGCTTAATTCATGGATGTCTACAGGCCCGATTATAAGTTGGGAGAAATCAAATTCCGTTGCAGCAAATGTTATAGCACAATGTTACCTAAAGATGTGCTGTCAGCAAAAACTTATTCACCTCAAGCAAGAATCTCTATAAAGTTTGAACCATTTACCAATATGGTTAAAACAAATCTGACAGTCCTTTGAGTTTGGCTTAATAATGTATGGCTGCACCAGACATGACTGAAGTACAGTATTTAAAGAGAGGTTGTAATCTGTCCATCAGGGATGAATGGTGCTCACTGAGGCACCTGTTCGACCTGCACAGTATTGGCTTCATACTGTTTAATTAAAAGATTGTTTAATATAACTGACAATATTTCAAAATGAGTTCGCATAAAGCAAGGTTTCAACAATATGTATCATATGCTACCACTTGCATTCAAAAGAGGAAAAAGAATATCTACTAGAACTTGCTTCTATATATGCTTGAAATATATTTTGAAAGACAAAAATATAAACAGATCCTGAGGATATTAACAAGTCCTCTTGCTTTGAGCAGAGAGAATAAGACATGGCAGGGGTATGTGACCATTCTTATTTCTTAGCCTACAGACCCAGACACCAAAGAGGGGTTTTGATAATTTACATCCACACTGTGCCTACAGAGGTTTTAGTTTAGAAACAACTCCTCCTTCTGTTGTGAGTCTGGTATCAAAGAACCTGAGTGCTGAGTAGTAACTGCTATCATATAGTGGGCGGTACCGAGGTCTGTCTGGTAGTCCCTGAGCGTGTTGCAGTCGTACATCTCCAGTCCCTCTGGGGTCCGAAGACAGAAGACACTCACAGGGAATCCACATCTCAGAGCTATCAGTGTTCTCAGATCAGACACTTTTTTACCAAGAAGGGAAATGCTGTCCATTATGGGCATTGTCTCTTGGGTCACAACATTGAACACGCAGAGAGTGGGCTTTTCTTCTTCCTAAGGGAAGAGAAAAGAAGGGAACACAGAAATAAGCACTGTCTGGGGGTTGGGACAAGGGACAAACATCTTGGAAGGTGGCTCTGAGTGCCTCTAGCTCCCACAACATGGGTGCTAAGGATGAAAGCAAAGGCCAGTTAAATTCTCTGACTTCTGGTCTGAGTCTCACGCTTCTGTCCTGAGGAAATTTATGAGTCCTCCTCCTTTGAGAAAAGTGAGGGAGACGTGGCAGGGCTTTGAGTCCCTTCTTACTTCTTAGTCTACGGACCCAGATACGCAAGAGGAGTGGTGAGAATTTATATCCACGCTGTGCTTATGGAGGTGTTAGTTTAGAAACAACTCCTCCATCATGTTGCACTTTAATTTGGAAATACTGTGGATTCTAAACCTCAGTCAACTGAAAAAATTATTTCTATGAGGTTATCTCTGGGGAGTGGAGCTGAGCTCAGGGTGGGAGGAGAGTTTTGCTTATCATTTTATGGTCTTCCTTGTCTGTATGGTTTGACTTTTTTCTTTTTTTTTTTTAATAACCATGTGTATTTACTTTTACTATTTAAAAAGGGAAGTACTAGATGTAAGTGAAAAAAGTTTCCTTTGTTCCTTTTGTTTTGGAATCTAAATAAGAAAGCAGGTGGAACTGAGATATCTGAAAGAGTTAAGAAGGAAAGTTTGGGAAAGTATTTTTTCTTCTGTTAACAGTTAAAGCAATCAAACTAAAAACACAGCAAAAGGGGAGAATGGGAAGGGAGGGAAGGTTATTAAAATTTTCACTTTTCTAACAACGACAACAAAAAAGAAACTGGCTTTACTTCCTCTTTAGTGGACTCAGGATGATCGTGTTTTTCTTTAGTGCACTGCCGGTGTGGCAGATGTGAGCGCCGGGAGCTGCCACCGAGGGCTCCGGTAAGAGTAACGTGGGACCTTGAGCAAAACTGAGAAGCAGAGCCCTGGCCTCCAGGTTCCTCCAGGGGACTCCAGCCAGTCACTGCTCCCTTGTCCCGCCCGTTACCCTCCCCTTTTCTCCCATCAAATTCGTCTAGGGTTTCTGCAGGGACCCCTCCCTGCTTCAGGTTTATAATACATTAAATTCATCCCCCACCTACCAGATAACACATTGCCAGAATGTGATCAACATGCAGATCTCTTTGAAAGAGCTTTTAAGGAGTACGTAGTGTTATTGATGAAAGTTTAGACTGCAGTGCTCTGATCTGGGGCCCATTTCAGTGACTCAGGTCACTGGGAGAGGTTCCGATGTCTTCTGCTGAGCATAAAGCCATTAGCCAGCTGAGCTGCTGGCTGAATTTAAAGTGCTTAGGACAGTTTTCCTCAACAGTTTCTCATAAATCCGCTCAATAAAAATTGAAAGAACATAAGGATTCACCCTTTCTCTTTCACCATGCTCATGTTTTCCTATGGCTCCATTAAGGCAGGTATCTGCCTGACCTAATCCATGGGGTATATATGGGCAGGAAGAAATTCCTATGAAAGGTGAATAAAAAGATAGTGAGGAAGAGAGAAAAATTATACTTTATGTAATAGTTGTTCCTTATTTATTTTATGATTACTCTGATTTCCCTAAAGTTAGCCCTTGGTATAGGTTCTAATTTATATTTAGAATTAAATGTGTAACATGCAAACAAAGCAGCAAAGGCTCCAGTCACCCTTAACAGTTAACTAACTACTATTTGATGTTAGAAAAATAAGTTTAAAAGATGCTTCTCAGAATATGAATAAACGTTTGCCTCCTTCATTCTAATCCGTGTTATTGTGGAAACTATTGCTTGAGTTTTGTTCATTGTTGTCACCCAGTGCCTAGAATAGTACCTGGTACAGAGTAGACTGTCCATAAATATGTATCAAATAAATAATTCATAACATATCTGGAACATAGTTCTCATAGTACTATTTTAACTCTATATATTCACCATTTTATAAAACTTGCTTTTGTGGGAAACCCATTTTAAGTTCTAGTGTAGCACACCAGTTGGTGACACTTCTTCCTGTTGCATATACAGAGAATGAGCAGATAGCTGTTGATTACCAGCAACTTGCTAACTCACATTATCTATTTAAAAAAAGGAATCTGGGCTTCCCTGGTAACGCAGTGGTTGACAGTCTGCCTGCCGATGCAGGGGACACGGGTTCGTGCCCTGGTCCGGGAAGATCCCACATGCCGCGGAGCGGCTGGGCCCGTGAGCCATGGCTGCTGAGCCTGCGTGTCCGGAGCCTGTGCTCCGCAACGGGAGAGGCCGCAACAGTGAGAGGCCCGCATACCGCAAAATAAAATAAAATAAAATAAAAATTTAAAAAGGCATCTATCTATGTGATACCCCTCCCCAAATGTTCTGAATGGGGGAACACTGGTAGTTATACCCAAGACAGTCAGATGCTATTAAATAAGCAATCCCATAAACAAATCATTGTTGGACAAATGTAAAATTAGATTTTCTGCTTTACAAACAAACCAAGACACTATGGTAGGAGATACATACAAAGTGTCTTACTTTTCAATTAAAAAAATACATAGATCTATTGCATGGTAATAATTCCACTTTTGTTTTCAAAAAATAAATGCAGGGGGCTTCCCTGCTGGTCCAGTGGCTAAGACACCCCACTCCCAATGCAGGGAGCCAGGATTTGATCCCTGGTCAGGGAACTAAATCCCACATGTCGCAACTAAAAAGATCCTGCATACCACAGTGAAGATCCCGTGTGCTGCAACTAAGACCTGATGCAGCCAAATAAATAAATTAATTAATTAAAACAAAACAAAAAGTAAATGCAAACTCACTGTAAATACATACATGTGCATTAAATAGGAAAAGTTAAGGAGACATAGAAGGTAATGCAAGTTTTGAACACTGCAGTATCTTTCACAAATTCTTTTTTTTTTTAATTTTATTTTTATTATTTTATTATACAGCAGGTCCTCATTAGTCATCAGTTTTATACACAGCAGTGTATACCTGTCAATCCCAAACGCCCAATTCATTACACCACCACCACCACCACCCCTGCCACTTTCCCCCCTTGGTGTCCATGCGTTTGTTCTCTACATCTGTGTCTCAATTTCTGCCCTGTAAACCGGTTCATCTGTACCATTTTTCTAGGTTCCACATATATGCGTTAATATACGATATTTGTTTTCCTCTTTCTGACTTAACTTCACTCTGTATGACAGTCTCTAGATCCATCCACGTCTCTACAAATGACCCAATTTTGTTCCTTTTTATGGCTGAGTAATATTCCATTGTATATATGTACCTCATCTTCTTTATCCATTCATCTGTCGATGGGCATTTAGGTTGTTTCCATGACCTGGCTATTGTAAATAGTGCTGCAATGAACATTGGGGTGCATGTGTCTCTTTGAATTATGGTTTTCTCTGTGTATATGCCCAGTAGTGGGATTGCTGGATCATATGGTAATTCTATTTTTAGTTTTTTAAGGAACCTCCATACTGTTCTCCATAGTGGCTGTATCAATTTACATTCCCACCAACAGTGCAAGAGGGTTCCGTTTTCTCCACACCCTCTCCAGCATTTGTTGTTGTAGATTTTCTGATGATGCCCATTCTAACTGGTGTGAGATGATACCTCATTGTAGATTCGATTTGCATTTCTCTAATAATTAGTAATGTTGAGCAGCTTTTCATGTGCTTCTTGGCCATCTGTATATCTTCTTTGGAGAAATGCCTATTTAGGTCTTCTGCCCATTTTTGGATTGGATTGTTTGTTTTTTTAATATTGAGCTACATGAGCTGTTTATATATTTTGGAGATTAATCCTTTGTCCGTTCCTCTTTTAGAGCTGTTAGCAGTTGCCTTATGTATTGAGATTCTCCTATGTTAGGTGCATATATATTTATAATTGTTATATCTTCTTCTTGGATTGATCCCTTGATCATTATGTAGTGTCCTTCCTTGTCTCTTGTAACATTCTTTATTTTCAAGTCTATTTTACCTGATAGGAGTATTGCTACTCCAGCTTTCTTTTGATTCCTATTTGCATGGAATATCTTTTCCCATCCCCTCACTTTAAGTCTGTATGTGTCAATAGGTCTGAAGTGGGTTTCTTGTAGACAGCATACAGATGGGTATTGTTTTTGTATCCATTCAGCAAGCCTCTGTCTTTTGCTTGGAGCATTTAATCCATTCATGTTTAAGGTATTTATCGATATGTATGTTCCTATGACCATTTTCTTAATTGGTTTGGGTTTGTTTTTGTAGGTCCTTTTCTTCTCTTGTGTTTCCCACTTAGAGAAGTTCCTTTAGCATTTGTTGTAGAGCTGGTTTGGTGGTGCTGAATTCTCTTAGCTTTTGCTTGTCTGTAAAGCTTTTGATTTCTCCATCGAATCTGAATGAGATCCTTGCTGGGTAGAGTAATCTTGGTTGTAGGTTCTTCCCTTTCATCACTTTAAGTATATCATGCCACTCCCTTCTGGCTTGTAGAGTTTCTGCTGAGAAATCAGCTGTTAACCTTATGGGAGATCCCTTGTATGTTATTGTTCGTTTTTCCCTTGGCTGCTTTCAATAATTTTTCTTTGTCTTTAATTTTTGCCAGTTTGATTACTATGTGTCTCGGCGTGTTTATCCTGTATGGGACTCTCTGCCCTTCCTGGACTTGAGTGGCTATTTCCTTTCCCATGTTAGGGAAGTTTTCGACTATAATCTCTTCAAATATTTTCTCTGGTCTTTTCTCTCTCTCTTCTCCTCCTGGGACCCCTATAATGTGAATGTTGTTGTGTTTAATGTTGTCCCAGAGGTCTCTTAGGCTGTCTTCATTTCTTTTCATTCTTTTTTCTTTATTCTGTTCCACAGCAGTGAATTCCACTATTCTGTCTTCCAGGTCACTTATCCGTTCTTCTGCCTCAGTTATTCTGCTGTTGATTCCGTCTAGTGTAGTTTTCATTTCAGTTATTGTATTGTTCATCTCTGTTTGTTTGTTCTATATTTCTTGTAGGTCTTTGTTAAACATTTCTTGCATCTTCTCGATCTTTGCCTCCATTCTTTTTCCGAGGTCCTGTGTCATCTTCACTATCATTCTTCTGAATTGTTTTTCTGGAAGGTTGCCTATCTCCATTTCATTTAGTTGTTTTTCTGGGGTTTTATCTTGTTGCTTCATCTGGTACATAGCCCTCTGCCTTTTCATCTTGTCTGTCTTTCTGTGAATGTGGTTTTTGTTCCACAGGCTGCAGGATTGTAGTTCTTCTTGCTTCTGCTGTCTGCCCTCTGGTGGATGAGGCTATCTAAGAGGCTTGTGCAAGTCTCCTGATGGGAGGGACTGGTGGTGGGTAGAGCTGACTTTTGCTCTGGTAGGCAGAGCTCAGTAAAACTTGAATCCACTTGACTGCTAATGGGTGGGGCTGGCTTCCCTCTCTGTTTGTTGTTTGGCCTGAGGCAACCCAACACTAGAGCCACCTGGGCTCTTTGGTGGGGTTAATGGCGGACTCTGGGAGGGCTCACTTCCCAGAACTTCTGCTGCCAGTGTCCTTATCCCCACAGTGAGCCACAGCCACCGCCCACCTCTGCAGGAGACCCTCCAACAGTAGCAGGTAGGTCTGGTTCAGTCTCCCCTGGGGTCATTGCTCCTTCTGCTGGGTTCTGATGTGCACACTACTTTGTGTGTGCCCTCCAAGAGTGGAGTCTCTGTTTCCCCCAGTTCTGCCGAAGTCCCACTAGGCTTCAAAGTCTGATTCTCTAGGAATTCCTCCTCCCGTTGCCGGAACCCCAGATTGGGAAGCCTGATGTGAGGCTCAGAACCTTCACCTCAGTGGGCGGACTTCTGTGGTATAAGTGTTCTGCAGTCTGTGAGTCACCCACCCAGCAGTTATGGGATTTGATTTTACTCTGATTGTGCCCCTCCTACCATCTCATTGTGGCTTCTCCTTTGTCTTTGGATGTGGAGTATCTTTTCTGGTGAGTTCCAGTGCCTTACTGTTGATGATTGTCCAGCAGCTAGTTGTGATTCTGGTGTTCTCACAAGAGGGAGTGAGGACACGTCCTTCTAGTTTGCAATCTTGGTTCCTCTTTTTTTTTTATTTTTTTATTTTTAATATATTTTGCTATTTTGGAGTTGCTGCACCAAATAAGCAGAAACATGCCCCAACTGTTCCAGAGAAGACCAAAAGGGGAAATAATGTTTGTTTTTGTTAAACTGCAAGTTGAGATGTCTTCATAAACATCTTAGCCTCATGAACTTCTCCTTGTGTATGATAGTCATTCTGGAGAGGTTATACTTGGAGTCTAGGACAGTGAATTGAAACAACTTTCCTCAACAAATTCTTTTTTTTTTCACCCCCGGCCATGCCTCATGGCTTGCAGGATCTTAGCTCCCCACATGTTCTGACCAGGGATTAAACCCCGGCCCTCAGCAGTTAAGAGCGTGGTGTCCTAACCACTGGACTGCCAGGGAATTCCCCACCAAATTCTTTATATACTATTCTTTAAGGGTTCAAGTTTAGAAAAAAATAGCCATTTTATTTAGAAACATGTTTTTATTTGTAAATTATACATTTTAAGGAGCATGTTTATACATGTTTTTGTGTTTAAATTGCGTTTAACATCTAAGTTCACATATGCATCTCATAGAGTTTGGTGGGTTTTTTTTAAGAAATTTATTTATTTATTTGGCTGTGTTGGGTCTTCATTGCTGTGCGCAGGCTTTCTTTAGTTGTGGTGAGTGGGGGCTACTCTTTACTGTGGTGCGTGGGCTTCTCATTGCGGTGGCTTTTCCTGTTGCGGAGCACGGGCTGTAGGCACGCCGGCTTCAGTTGTTGTGGCACGTGGGCTCAGTAGTTGTGGCTCGTGGGCTCTAGAGCACAAGCTCAGTAGTTGTGGCTCGCGGGCTCTAGAGTGCAGCCTCAGTAATTGTGGCTCATGGGCTTAGTTGTTCTGCAGCATGTGGGATCTTCCCGGACCAGGGCTTAAACCTGTGTCCTCACTGGTAGGTGGATTCTTAACCACTGCACCACCAGGGACATCCCTAGATTTTGGTGTTTTAAAAGTGCCTTTTGAAAGCTAAAATGTATATGATTTTGAATCAGTTTTAGACCTACTAGTATAGTTCAAACTTCTCCAGTTTGTCTGATAGACATCTACTCAGTGGTGCCACAAATAACACAATCTTTCACCATAAAACAACTTTCCAAGGATGCCAGAAAGAATTAACTAAGTTTTAACCGCAGCCCTTGGTTGGTGGAAGTATTGTGATAGAAGGAGGCAGGGAAGCCATAAAGAGTGTTAGGGAGGGAGCTCCCTGGTGGCCTAGTGGTTAGGATTTCGGGCTTTCACTGCTGTGGCCCGGGTTCAATCCCTGCTGAGATCCCATAAGCCGTGCAGTGCGGTGAAAAAAAAAAAAAAGAGTGTTAGGGAGGCTGAGTCTTCCTCACACTTTAGAAGACACCACCTGCCAGATGGTTGCTTCTCAGCCCCCTTTGCTGTGCGACCCAGATGTGTGACCAGGGTGCTGCCCAGTCAAGCCTCCCCATCCACCTCCACTTTAAATTCGGAGCCAGGAAGGCAGAGAAGCAGCAGACACGGGGACTCTTCCCTGGCAGTGACAGATCTGAAGCACTGCTGGCCTGGCAACAGGGCTGGCAGCTGCATCCAGTGCCTGCTTTGAGGTCTCTAGGGCGGCTGCAGCGGGGGCCTTCCTGGACTAGTTGTGGGTCATGATTTAGAAATTATTTCTGGCTGCATAATCTCTGAGCCCAATTCTCTAATCTTCCTGTCAAGACTGTGAACTACGCAATAGCCTTTCTTATATGTTTGTTTGCCTCTTTAATTGTCCAGGTTCCTTTCTGCTGCTTGCAACCTAAGAACCCTGATGCTGGATAGGGAAAAGCACTAAGACTGGAGCACTTTGCCTCGAGGGTAGAAGGGGAGGAGAGATGTCACAGCAAGGGAGGGAACCCAAACCCTGAAATGCATCTCAATACCTATGACGTTTCTCACAACAATCATATACCTTCTTGTTTATTTTCATACTTTATCCCTCAAGCCTTCATCAACTCATTTACTCAACACATATTTATGGAGAACCTACTGTGTGCCAGGTATTATTCTATGCACTGGTGACAACAATGAACAAAACTCAAGCAATAGTTTCCACAATTACACAGGTTAGAATGAAGGAGGTAAATGGCGACAGCACCTCTGCATGCCACACAGTGACCCAGGCCTTTGCAATGCCTCATGTGTGGTTTACAGGAACACTGCAACAGCATCAGCAATGAATGGGCAGGGCTGAAACCTGTGCTAATAGAACATGGTGATACATGCCAGAGAAAATATTTCTTGTGGTTTCTGTAGGCGTTCTTTTCCAAAGAAAGAAAAATTAAGGCAATGTTCTTTCCCTACTATTCTTATGTCATCCCCCATTCACTTTTCCAAATGTGTCTACATTACCATTAAAGGAGAAAGTGTAATTAGCAGAGAAACTGGAAAATCTATTGACTATTTAGAATAGAACACCTCCATTTATCTAATGTCTTTCCCACTTTTCACACAAGCAAAACCTTGTAATCCATACAAAAATATAAGCGCAATTAAGAAACCAAATAGTCTGAAAAAAAAAAAAAAAAAAAAAAAAAAAAAAAAGAAACCAAATAGTCTGGATTTATTTCATGACACATGGTATCTACTTACATCTTTTTAAAAAGAAAAAATTGCTTACTTGCCAAGTTTTTGGTTCATATCATGCTATTTCTAACTTGTACCAAAATAAATTGAGACTCTAGCTTTCCTAGATTCTCAGAAAATAGAACTAATTGCATGAAGTAACATAGTTAGATAGGAAAAGTACTACTTAAGTTTGTATGCATCTAATTATGCAATAAAGCAATAATATGACTTAGAAGGTAGTCTTTGGTTACCTAAGATAGATCAAATAGTATAGAGTTGATATGACTTCATTCTTTGAAGCAAGGGACATTTTCATAAAGTATTTTTGTTGTTACAAACCCAGTTTGGACGTTATCATACATAAACAGTGAATAATGTGGACTTTTGACATAGGCCTGTTATATCATCTAATTTAACAGGAACTGAGTTAGGATGGAAACCAGTATTTATGGCTTTGCAGGTAAGTCTCTTCCTTCAGATTCAAGATACTGTTTTCCTTCCCAAAACTAGTGATAAGAAATTCTCTAAATGTGATTCTGCCAGAGAAGGTGAAGATGAAGATCAGTAAAAATTCCATGGAACTTGAGAGTTTTTAATTAAACCCTTCATGTTGGCCAGCCCTGTGACTCATAATTATATTCTGCCTGGGCTTTCTGGAATAGTCTTTTACCTCTACATTCTGTTCTTGTCATTAGTAGTTTAGAAATCCAGGGAAAGGTTAGAGTTCAGTGCAAAGGCAGCTTGCATCACTGTGACAGATGATGCTTAATTGGCAGAAGTTATGAAATATTTTTGTAAGTAAAACTATGAACACAGGTTACTTTGGGGAGGAAAATTGGGGGCCAGAGGTAGGAGAGAGACTTTTTACTGTGTATCCTGCTGTACCACTGGAATTGAGCACCATGTGACTGTACTACCTGCTCAAAAATAAATTAAAAATTTTTTAAATAATAAAATAAAGTCAGTGCTTAGTTGAGTAAAAGTATTCTATTCATACTCTTAACACACTTTGTCTACATCCCTGAATAGCTATGGTTCAATTAGATTCCTCTAGCTATTTCAAATATTAGTATTGGGGCTTCTCTGGTGGCGCATGGTTGAGAATCTGCCTGCTAATGCAGGGGACACGGATTCGAGCCCTGGTCTGGGAAGATCCCACATGCCGCGGAGCAACTAGGCCCATGAGCCACAACTACTGAGCCTGCGCATCTGGAGCCTGTGCTCCGCAACAAGAGAGGCCACGATAGTGAAGAGGCCCGCACACCACGATGAAGAGTGGCCCCCATTTGCTGCAACTAGAGAAAGCCCTTGCACAGAAACGAAGACCCAACACAGCCAAAAATAAAAATATAAATAAATAAATAAATAAAAGATTACTATTAATTAAAAAAAGCCAAATATTAGTATTGATCTTATACGACTATCTCCAAGCAATCAAGCAACAAAAAAGTCTTGGACATCATTATTGGTGTTGGAGAATTCCAGGAAATTTTAGAGGGTTTATACTGTACAGTAAACAAAAACACAGTATGTATATACATATTTAAAGACATGAGACATTTAAGAAATGACATAGAATTTAGGTCTGCTTAAAAAAAGTATTATACTACAATTTTCTGAGTATCAGAGAGAGAAAAGCAGAAGAAATTAGAATTGTTTTTATTTCCTTTTTTGATAACTAGACATTTTTCAAGAACCTAAAAATAATACCTCTAAAATCAGGAACAAGACAAGGATGCCCACGCTTGCCACTCTTATTCAACATATTGGGAAGTTCCAGCCAGAGCAATTAAGCAAGAAAAAGAAAGGAAAGGCATTCAAATTGGAAAGGAAGATGTAAAGCTGTCACTATTTACGGATGACATGATTTTGTATAGAGAAAACCCTAAAGACTCCACCAAAAAACTATTAGAAATAATAAGCAAAGTTGCAGGGTACAAAATCAACCTTCAAAAATCTGTTGCATTTCTGGATGGTAACAATGAACTAGCAGAAAGAGAAATTAAGAAAACAATCCCATTTACAATCACAACACAAAGAATAAAATACCTAGGAATAAATTTAACCAAGGAGGTGAAAGACCTGTACACTGAAAACTGTAAGACATTGTTGAATGAAACTGAAGAAGACACAAAGAAATGGAAAGATATGCCATGCTCATTGACTGTAAGAAGCAACATTGTTAAAATGTCCATAATAACAAAAACAATCTACAGTTTCAATGCAATCCTTATCAAGATCCCAAGGACATTTTTCACAGAAATAGAACAAAAAAATCCTAAAATATGTATGGAACCACAGAAGACCCAGAATAGTCAAAGCAAGTTTGAGAAAAAAGAACAAAGCTGAAGGTATCACATGCTCTGATTTAAAACTATATTACAAAGCCATAGTAATAAAAATGGCATGGTATTGGCAGAACAACAGATATATAGATTAATGGAACAGAATTGAGAGCTCCAAAATAAACCCACACATATATGGACAATTAATTTACAACAAAGGAGCAAAGAACATACAATGGAGAAAGGATAGTCTCTTCAATAAATGTTGCTGAGAAAACTGGATAGCCACATTAAAAAAAAGAAAGAAAAAGGAAAGACACTAGATCAATATCTCATACCATACACAAAAATCAACTCAAAATA
Source organism: Hyperoodon ampullatus (assembly GCF_949752795.1). Classification (NCBI taxonomy): domain Eukaryota; kingdom Metazoa; phylum Chordata; class Mammalia; order Artiodactyla; family Ziphiidae; genus Hyperoodon; species Hyperoodon ampullatus. Next base: position 15,846,742 of record NC_136918.1, read on the forward strand.
GATTAAAGACTTAAATGTAAGACCTGAAACCCTGAAATAGAATAGAAGAGAACATAGGCAGTATGCATTTTGACATTGGTCTTAGCAATATCCTTCTAGATATGTCTCCTCAGGCAAGGGAAACAAAAGGAAAACAAATGGTACTACAACAAACTAAAAAGATTCCACAGAGCAAAACAGTAATTCAAAAAGATATATGCACCCCTATGTTCACTGCAGCATCCTTTACCATAGCCAAGATATGGAAACAACATAAATGCCCATCAATGAACAAATGGATAAAGAAGATGTGGTGTGTATGTGTATGTATATATACACACACAACATATATATATATATATATATATATATATATATATATATATATATATATATATATACAACGGAAGTACTCAGCCTTAAAAATGATTAAATCTTGCCATTTGCGACAACATGATGGACCTAGAGGAATTTATGCTAAGTGAAATAAGTTAGAGAAAGACAAATACCATATGATTTCATTCATACATGGAATATAAAAAACAAGCAAACTCACACAAAAAATTGAACAAACCAAACCAAAACGTAGATATAGAGAACAGAGTAGTGGTTAGCAGAGGGGAAGGGGTGGTGGGAGGAGGACGAGATGGGTAAAGGGGATCAACTGTATGGAGATGGTTGGAAACTAAATTTCGAGTGGTGAGCATGCTGTAGAGTATAAAGAAGTAGAAATATAATACTGTACACATGAAAAATATGTAATGTAATGTTATAAACCAATGTTGCCCCAATAAAAAATAAACTTAAAAAATTTATCTAAAAAAGTATAATAAACAGATTTTAAAAATAGATACATGAATAAATGCTTATAAGACATTAAAAACGTATAAAATATGGCCTTTTTATTTACATAAAGGGAATCATACAATTTTTTTTTCTGTGACTTATCTTTACTACTTAATAATAAATATTTTAGAAAATTCCTTTAAAAACTAGACTTCCCACTTAGTCAATCAGTAAAATATATGAAAAGAAAAAGAGTTAGCTTTAGCTACCATAAACTTCTTTTAATGCTAACCATGAGAAAATAAGTGCCCCATTTAGCAGAAAATATGTACTTTACTAAGTTCCTTGAGGCTCGTGTTTTCATATGGGGTAGAGAACCAGTACTGAATACTATTTCTATCCTAGAGAGAAGCTCTTAATACTCTTTAGACTACCTGTCTCTTTGAGAAATTGTCAAAAGTTAAGGATCCTTCACCCAGAAAGTCTCCAGGTACATAATTTTGCATATTTTGCAGTTTTAGGGTTTTGTTCTTAAAGCCAGCCATGGACCCCAAATTAAGCACCACTGATTAAGGACAGTATAAATGGAAAATGCTGTCTCTGTTATATGTACACATAATTCACGAATGGCTGCGTTGTTGGATTTGAACGTAGATCCTGCCATTCATTCTTATTGTTACTGAGAATTTCTTCCCTTTCCTCATTCCCCTAATTCATTGTAAGGCCATGGGAGTGACCTAATCTTCTTTCTCCCACATCAGTATTCCAGATCAGCCCCTTGGCCTTGATCCTATACTGGTTTATGGGTTGCTCTGCGATGACTGTTTTGGGGCAGGCAACAAGGAGGATAGAGGAGGGAAGGGAGAGAAAGAGTAAACAAAGGGAGCTCTATCCAGTCTCCATACCTTATTTCCCCTTACAGCACAAATTGTGCCTAAGTCTAGTTATGCAAGTGGAAGAGAGGGGAAGGCAAGAAGAGAAAACCTCTTCCTACGTTGTGAACTACTTTGGTTGAATTATTCATAACTTTATCTGAAATGAGGTAGACATCTTGGACAAGTTGTTACTCTGATCATCCGTCATACCTTAACAAAGCATTTGAGAGTTGAACAAAAAGATATTCCAACATCAGTAAGACTCCAACTGTCCTTTAGGGCTGCTCCAGCGTACATCAGCTCCAGATACCTCCTGCCTTGTTCATCTTCAGAGAGAGGAATGTGGAAATAATCCTTAAAAATCAATAGCATATCATGAAAACAGCATATCTCTACATTACTAGACCAGCAATGTCATCTCTTATCTTTTACATTTTCCACTGAGTATTACAAAATTGGGACTGAAGGAGGAAGTATTAGACAGGGGTGCTTTATCTGAAGTCTTTAGACATCCCCAGAAGTTGATGGTTAGAACTTAGGTGGCAAAAAACTACATTTGGTTTTTATTAACTTCAAATAAAATTGGGATTTTTCTTATGTATATAGACAACAAGCTAAGGTAGCAGTAATTGACTGTTCCTGTGACTTTGTCGCCAATAGAAATCACAGATATTTTCATATCCCATTATTGTTTCAGATATCTCAAAATATTATTTAGACTGATCTCCTTTGAAATTGTAATAGTGATGAGATACCCTGCAAACACTTGTTAATGTGTTAATAAGGAAACCCACTGTCACAATATCACAATTTGTTTTTTAATTTTTTAAAGTTGTATTTCAGTATAACTGGTTTCCTTTTGGGGGGTATGTATTTTATTTTATGCATTTAAAGACATTCTGAGAAGGAGTCCATAGGCTTCACCAGACTGCCAAAGGGATCCATGATACATAAAGATTAAGAGCTTCTGTGTTAGAAGATCTAGATTTTATGGATCATAGTAATTTACTATATATCATGTAACTATGATTCAATAAATGCTCCTTAGTAAATGGGAATAAATCATCTCCAAGTTAAATACCATTTGATGGTCAGTTCCTAAATATTTGTCTTAATTTTCCATTTTATAGTGAGTATTTATAAGAAATTTGTAAGAAGAGTACTGCACCCAAATTATTTTTTATTCTGGCTCTGTGATCCTAGGTTAAATGGTCAATCTATCTGAGCTTCAGTTTTCCCTGGATGCAAAATGAGGCTGTAACCCAGAAGTCCTCTCCACCTCCAAAATCCTTTGGGTCTTTATAGTTGCTTGCTCACCACACAGGCCATCTATCTGACAACTGTATGCTCCACTTACCTGGCCTAGAGTTAGTGTCTTGTTTTTCTCCTTTTGTGAAGAATTTCAGTAATACTATCTGGCGCATACACAATCTACAAATATCATAAAGATAAGCTAAACATTTTTTCCCCTGAGAATTTTCCTGTCTAACACCTCCAGAGTTAATATCTTCTAACAAACGTTTATGTAAGCAAGCAATGATATTTTCAAATAGTTTTAGTCCCCTGTTTGCTGAAAATGCACCCAATAGTATCTCTACCCCACGTACAGTTTAAACTTCACTGCATAGTTAAAATTAATGCACATCTTAGTGGCTCAGGGACAGTATGTACCTTTATCATCAGCTTGACAGCCTCCACAGTTTCATCTGCTGAAATATCAAATGGTTCAAAAGATCCCTCAAAAGCTATGAAAATCCTCATTTTGTCAAAAAAAGAAAGAAGCTGTTTTCAAAGATCCTATTGGATAGCTGGGAGAATCCAGTTCACGGTTAAGGACAAAAATGATGGCCAGAGGCAGCTGTCACTGTCTAGCCTCAAAGGCGAGTTGAGAGAACGTGGAGAGAGAAGTCCCGCAGTACCACAGTATCTGGTGAAACTGACAGCAGCTACATTGGAGGAAATGTTTCTCTGCCAGTGGCATTAGTCAACAGCCACCTGTTGCTCTGTTACGGAAACCAGAAAACTTGACAATGGTTGAGGCAAGTGTGAACAAGCGTCAAGCATGTAATACAAAAATGCCACACATAAATTATACTTTGTAATGTGACCACTATCCATTGATACTTGAATCCATATTCATCCAAGTACAGCTGATGGAAGGACCCTTAGAACTAGATATTTGAATTGGGATGCACTGGCACAGAGTGAAGCAAAACAGAGTTGATTTTATTGAATGTAATCATCCTGGAAGTTCTCTGTAAATAACTCTGAGCTGAAGCATTCTGGTTTCCATAGCAACTTTGTGTACTTGTTCCCTGGCGGTATTTCTAATCCTGCCACGGGATACAGAACAATATCCACTTGCACTAGGGAGATGAATGTGTAGGCAAATGACTCTGTGGTTTTCCCTTCCCATCTCTGCATAATGGAATCTACCCAATAACAACACAATATAGTTGGTATTTCTTTTAGTCCTTGCCCTTATGTTATTTAGAACAATTTACCATTGTTATTTCCTTCAACTTCCCTTAGTGTTGGTGGAAAATATTTCAAACCACCCTCAAAAAATGAGCAAAGATATTAATCACCATTATGCAAGCTTATATTTTACCTGAACTTAATTCTAAGCCTCTCCTCTGAAATCCCCAGTATTATGCACTTGTTCTATGCTATTATGTCATTAATTTTTTAAAATTAATTTATTTTATTTTATTTATTTTTGGCTGCATTGGGTTTTCATTGCTGTGTGCGGGCTTTCTCTAGTTGTGGCGAGCAGGGACTACTCTTCTTTGTGGCGCGTGGGTTTCTCATTGCGGTGGCTTCTCTTGTTGCGGAGCACGGGCTCTAGGTGCGCAGGCTTCAGTAGTTGTGACATGCAGGCTTCAGTAGTTGTGGATCGCGGGCTCCAGAGCACAGGCTCAGTAGTTGTGGTGCATGGGCTTAGTTGCTCTGCAGCATGTGGGATCTTCCTGGACCAGGGCTCGAACCCATGTCCGGGAACATTGGCAGGCGGATTCTTAACAACTGCACCACCAGGGAAGCCCTGATCATTTTTTAGTGTTTGTAAATCTTGTCTTCTTCCTGAAGACAGACCTTGGACAGAATCCATATCTTTCATTTCTTTTTATTCTTAACAGCACTTAGCATAATGTGAGTCACATGATAGGTGCTTAGTAAATGTTAACCTGTTAACTGATTCTATTCATTCACAGTCTGAGTTCCAACTATAAGAAATTTGAGAAAATGGAAAACATAAAAAAGGCAAAGGATTTCACTGCAAAGCTAATACTTTTGGCCTCATGTTTTTAAGTGTTGCAACACAATGATACCTTCTTATGCTGTCAGCATTTTGATGGAAAGAGTATTACCATAGGACATAGTTAATGCTGTTTTGGTGTCTTGCTCACCCTCCCTCACCCCCTCCAGCTGCCTTTACTGTTGACTGCTAAAGGCTTATAGCTACAACCCCTTTTCCAAAGAATTGCCCTCAGCTGACGGGAGCTGCCTTGCCGGGAAAGCTATGCACCCCTCCTCAATAATTGACTGCAAAGGGGCTACAGAGTGCCCACTCTCTTATATTAAGGGGTGAAAATTCTTCAGAGGATCTCTGTAGAGCAGGCCATAGCTGGACTTTACCTAGGCTACATCCTTCTTCAGCTCTTTCTTTTCCTGAATCCTGCTTAACTCTCGTCTTTTCTTGAAGAGTGCTCCCTCAGTAATTGGCATACATCCCAATCCCTGTCTCAGGCTCTGCTTTTAGAGGAACCAGCCTAAGGCAGAGGATTTTTTTTTTTTTTTCAGTACGCGGGCCTCTCACCGCTGTGGCCTCTCCTGTTGCAGAGTACAGGCTCCGGACGCGCAGGCTCAGCAGCCATGGCTCACGGGCCTAGCCGCTCCGCGGCATGTGGGATCTTCCTGGACCGGGGCATGAACCTGCATCCTCTGCATCGGCAGGCGGACTCTCAACCACTGCGCCACCAGGGAAGCCCCTAGGGCAGAGGATTTTAAAGAAGCTCATAGGCATTAAGAAATCACAACCAAATGCTTTATAGTTTCCTGAACTGCATGTTTTCGTATACATGTATATTTTTATATTCTGCTGTAGACTTGGCTTTTGGAGTAAATGCCCATCTCTCGTAGGCATGGCTGGCCCCTGGTCTGGTTGGTTGCCGGGTCCTGACTTGTATGGAGCTGCCAGCTACTGGGTGGTGGGCTGGGTCCTGAGGTGGCTGGCTGCAGAGCCCCAGGGACCCCCCAGGGCTAGTGCTATCCCACTGGTGGGTGGAACCTGGTTCTGGGGTAACTGGTTGCGGGGCCAGGGTTCCTGGATCTAGTGTCGGCATGCTGGTGGGTGGGGTCAGTTCCTGAAATGGTTGCCTGTGGGTTCTGGGGTGTCCTAAAGCTGGTCTGGCTCACTGGTGAGTGGGACTAGATCCCAGGGCAGCTGGTTGAGGGGTCCAAGCTATCTTGGAGCTGGTGGACAGAGCTGAGGCCCAGGGGTTTCTGGGGCTAATGCCCACTGTTGTGTGATGCTGGTCCTGGGGCTGATGCTGGCCCTCTGGTAGGTGGAGCCAAGTCCTGTGGTCTCTGGCTCTAGGGACCTTGGGGTTCCAGGGTTAGTGCCGGTGCACTTGTGTGTGGGTTTGGGTCCTGAGCCCTCTGATGGACAGGGTGTGTCCCAGGGTGGCTGGGTGCTCAAGGGTTCCTTAAGGCAGCCTGCCTACTGGTGGGTGGGGCTGTGTTCCCGCTAGGCTAGCTGTGTGGCCTGAGGCATCCCGGTACTGGTGCTCACAGGCTGGTGCGTGGGGCTGGGTCCCAGTTTTGGTAAGCTAGAAGGAGGATTCCAAAATGGCACTTGCCAGCACCAGTGTCCTCCTGGCCAAACGGAGCGCCCCAGAATGGCTGCCACCAGGGGTAGGTCCAGTTGCCTGCTGCCTCTCTGGGAGACTCTACAGGATCAGCAGGTGGGTCTGACCCAACCTCCTTTCAAATTACTGCTTCTGCTCTGGGTCTTGGACTGTGTGAGATTCTGTGTGTGCCCTTTAAGAGTGGAGTCTCTATTTCCCACAGCCCTCTGGCTGTCCTGAAAGTAAGCCCCACTGCCTTCAAAGCCAAACATTTTGGGGGCTTGTCTTCTCAGTGCAGGATCCCCGGGCTAGGGAACCTGACATGGGACTCGAACCCCTTGCTCCCTGGGGAGAACCTCTGCAATTGTAATAATCTTCCCATTTGTCGGTCGCCCACCCAGGGGTATGGGTCTTGACTGTATCACATCTCTAGCCTTCCTACCCATCTCCTTGTGGTTCCTTCTTCCTATCTTTAGTTGTAGAAGATCTTTTCTGCTAGATTCTGGTCTTTCTCATTAATAGTTGCTCTGTAAGTGGTTCTAGTTTTGGTGTGCCCATGAGAGGAGGTGAGCTCAGGATCTTCCTACTCTGCCTTCTTGGCCATCTAGCCAAAACGTTCTGACATGAGAATTAAAAGTTGAAAAGGGTAAGTAAAATTATCCCTATCATAGGAGACATAATTGTAAACCAATAAATCATGGCAATCAAATTTTTAAGACTACTACAAATAATGAAATAATTCAACTAGGTGGCTGTATTTATAATTAATACACAGAAATTAATAGTTTTCTAGAAACAAATGACTGATATAGAATATAATGGAAGAAAATACTACATTTATAAAAGAGAAAAAAGATAATATGTTAGGAGTAAACTTAGCAGGAAACATGTAAGAAATGTATAAAATAAATGTAAAAACATAACCAAAAAACATAAAAGACTTGAACAAGTGGACTGGGATACTGTAACTTTGGAAGGAAGGTTCAAAACGATTAAGTCATCAATTCTTCTTAAGTCAATATAAAAGTAACTTCCTAAGTTAGTATATAAATTTAATATATAAATTTAAAAATCCCAACAGGATCTTTTTCCAGCTTTATTGAGATATAATTGACATATACACTGTGTAAGTTTAAGGTGTACAATGTGATGATATATGTATACATTGTGAGATGGTTACCACAATAAGATTAGTTAACACGTCCATCACCTCACACAGTTACCTTTTTTTTTGGAAGTAGAACATTTAAGATCTACTTTTAGCAACTTTCACTTATACAATACAGAATTGTTAACCAACAGGATTTTTCCAAACTAGGCAAGATGTTCTAAAATTAACGTAGAAAAATAAGCAAGTATAGCTAGAAAAGCTCTGGAAGAGAAGAGTAGTGAAAAGCACTCACCTACAAGATGTTAAAATATATTATAATGCTACAATAAAATTAAAACTGTGATCCTGGCATATGAAGAGTCAGAAAAATCAATGGAAAAATAGAAAGCATAAAAATGGACTCACAAGAGTTTAGTATATGATAAAAGTGGCATCTTGCAAATTAAGAGGTACAAACTTCCAGTTTGAGTCACAAGAATGAAATGTACAGCATGGGAAATATAGTCAGTAATAGTGTAATATCTTTGTATGGTGACAGATGGTAACTAGACTCATCATGGTGATCATTTTGAAACGTATAGAAATATTGAATCACTATGTTGTGCACCAGGAACTAATATAGTGGTTGTAGGTCAATTAATTATACTTCAGAAAATGAATAACAAACTCATAGAAAAAGAGATCAGATTTTTTTTTTTGAAGTACAGTTGATTTACAATGTTGTGTTAGTTTCAGGTGTACAGCAAAGTGATTCAGTTCTATATGTATATATATATGTGTGTGTGTGTGTGTGTGTGTGTATATATATATACACATATACCATATCTTCTTTATCCATTCATCTGTCATTGGACATTTAGGTTGCTTTCATTTCTTGGCTATTGTAAATAGTGCTGCAATGAACATTGGGGTGCATGTATGTCCTTTGAATTATGGTTTTCTCCAGATATATGCCCAGGAGTGGGATTGCAGGATCATATGGTAACTCTATTTTTAGTGTTTTAAGGAACCTCCATACTGCTGTCCATAGTGGTTGTACCAATTTACATTCCCACCAACAGTGTAAAAGGGTTCCTTTTTAAAAAGATCAGATTTGTGGTTACCATAGGGTGGGGGAATTGGATGAAGATGGTCAAAAGTTTCAAACTTCCAGTTATAAGATAAAAAAGTACTAGAGATGAAATGTACAACATGATTAATATAATGAACACTGCTGTATGTTATATGTGAAAGTTGTTAAGAGGGGAAATCCTAAGAGTGCTCATCACACAAGGAAAAAATATTTTTTTCTTTTTTTTGTATCTATATGAGATGATGGATGTTCACTGAACTTATTGTTGTAATCATTTCATGATGTATGTAAGTCAAGTCATTACACTGTACAACTTAAACTTACACAGTGCTGTATGTCAATTATATCTCAATAAAACTGGAAGGAAAAAAGAATATTAAAAAAGTAGCATATGTATCAGTGGTGATGGTGTGGGGAAATAAGATAGTGTTGAATTACCCAGTAGTTACCTGAAACAAAAAAAACTGGAGCTCTACTTTTTACCTAGCATCATGAGAAATTAAAAATGCATCAAAGATTTAAATGCAAAAAATAGGACTATGAAAAGTTAGTTTTATAATAAGGCAAAAAGTAAGGTGCAAAACAGAGTATGTAATACCTCAAATACCATTTGAGGAAAAAAGGGGGAAATCATATCTATAGATATGATGTATGATATAGTTGGCATATACCTCAAAATCTCTGGAAATACACTCAGGAAACTAGAAAGCACCCTGGTGCCTATGGAGAGGAGACTTGAGCAGCCAGGGATCAAGGATGAGAACAGTACTTTTCACTGTATTATCATTTTTTAAAATAGATTTAATTTAGAGAACTTTTAGGTTCACAGCAAAATTGAGCAGAAAGTACATAGAGTTCTCATGTACCCACATATCTACTGCCACCACACAGGACAGCCTTACCCACTATCAAAATCCTGAACTGAGAAGTACGTTTGTTACAATTAATGAGCCTACATTGATACATCATTATCACCCAAAGTCCATAGTTTACATGAGGGTGCACACTTGGTGTTGTACATTGTATGGGTTTTGACAAATGTGTAATGACATGTATCGAACATTATATTATGATATGGAATAGTTTCATGGCCCCCAAATCCTTCCTATTCTGTCTATTCATCCTTTCCTGTCCCAACCCCTGGCAACAACTGATCTTTTCACTGCCTCCATAATTTTGCCTTTTCCAGAATGTCATATAGTTGGAATCACATAGTATGTAGCCTTTTCAGATAAGCTCTCATTTAGTAATATGCATTTAAGCTTCTCCCGTGTCTTTGCATGGCTTGATAGCTTATTTCTTCTTAGTGGGGAATAATATTCCATCATCTGGATGTACTACAGTTTGTTTACCCATTCACCTACTGAAGGACATCTTGGTTGCTTCCAAGTTTTGGCACTTATGAATAACACTGCTATAAACATACATGTGCAGGTTTTTGTGTGGATATTAGTTTTCAGTTCATTGGGGTAAATACTAAGGATTGTGATTGCTGGATGGTATGGTAAGAATATGTTTAGTTTTGTAAGAAACTGCCAGTTGTCCTATAGAGTGGCTGTACCATTTTGCATTTCTGCCAGCAATGATTTTGCTCCATATCCTAACCAGCATTTGGTGTTGTCAATGCTTGTATTATCTTTTAATTCTTTAAAAATTTTGAACCATGTGGAGGCATTAACCAGTCAAAAAATTAAATTAGAAGTAAAATCCAAAAATAAAAAGCCCAACTCAGTCCTTTCAAGAAGCCTTCTTTATCTCCCCCGGAAAGTTGACATCTGTTCTTCCACTGCATCATATATTCTTTTTTTTTTTTTTTTTTGCGGTAGGCGGGCCTCTCACTGTTGTGGCCTCTCCCCTTGCGGAGCACAGGCTCCGGAGCACAGGCTCAGTGGCCATGGCTCACAGGCCTAGCCGCTCTGCGGCATGTGGGATCTTCCCAGACCGGGGCACGAACCCGTGTCCCCTGCATCGGCAGGCGGACTCTCAACCACTGTGCCACCAGGGAAGCCCTGCATCATATATTCTTTACCTGTAGAACCTTTTATACTGCATTCCACTTATTATGTCAGTGTCAGCCTTCCCCATTAGACTAGGAGCTTTTTGATGGAGGGACAGTGTCTTAATCACCTTTGAATACCCAGTGGCATAGCTCAGTGCCTTGCAGTGATTGAATAAACAACATAGCTTATTGTAGATTGATATCATTAAAAATTGCCTTGTAACAGTGAAATGATAAGCAGGCTTGAAAACTCTCTTAGGAATGTAGGGAAAGCTTGAAATGATAAGAATTAGACTTAAAAATACTCTTAATTGAAATCTAGGAACAGCTTGCTTTAGCATCTAGAGGCCCTTTTTGTTTTTCATTTTTTCATTTTCTAGGAATCATAAGTTAATTTAGTTAGCCTACTGGGTACCTCGTACATGCAATGGGATATGCTAGGTCTTTGGAAGATTTGATGATGAATGTGACCTTAAGGGATTTGCCATGAGTAAGGAATATGGTAGTTGTCTAAAATACCTGGGCCAGAAACTGTACTATAAGATGAAGTGTGAAAAGCAGCACAAACAAAATAAATGATATGAAAGTGAAAAGACATTTGATCTGAAGTGAAGATATACTGTTTATTAATTTTATTAATTCAGTACATATACAGTGAAGCCCTACTATGTGCCAGACACTGTTCTGTGCTGGACTATTGCAGCAGACAAGCAGAACAAGACATGGAGCTTCCAGTCTAGTGTGAATGTGAGCATGTGTTTAGGGTGGAGCAACAAATAAATAAGCTTGTTTAAAGAGAATGATCAGATAGTAGGGATAGCATGTAAAAATAAATAAGACAAAATAAATGTAGAGAAATAGGAAAGGAATTGCTTGCTAGTAATAATGGTAGGAAAGAATTAGGTTATATGCAGGGAAAACAAGTAAATAGAAAGATGACACATACCAAGGGAGAAAGATAAAGAGAACAGTAATGTTACAAGATGAGGACTAGGGTAAAAAAGAAACAACTATGTCACAATCAGTGACGAATATATTTTAGTCCTCTGATCTCTCATATATTTCAAAAATGAAAATTAGTGATTTCAGTCTTATTTCTGTACTGAAAGTTATGGTAGTCTCCCTATTACAGTTTAACCCTTTACTTTAGTTTCCTTTTAAAGCTCTGAAATAATTACATATTTGAATTGACTTTAAAATATATTTTGATTTATGATATATTGATATATGTCATACATGTTATATGATATATCCAAAATAACAAGAAATAGAATTTAATGTCACATGGTAAATAGTATTGTAAAGGAATGCTGAGTGATTGGTGGCCCTTTACAATAATTTTTACCTTAGGAGCATCTGCTTTGGGTTGAAAATGCTCAATGCTGATGTGTTGAGAAAAATTTATAGCATCTTTTTTTACTATACAATTATGCTTTTATGATTGTTACTTTTAAAATTTGTCACCGAGTTCCATTTCATCTAAGAAGGTGTAAATGTGTATCTGAATCACCTGATAATCCTCTTAATATATGGATTCTCATTGAGTAGTTCTAAAGTGGGCCTGAGATTTTCAGTTCTCATAGACTCCCTGGACTATACTTTAAATGGCAAGGAACTAGAAACTATATGGAGATTTTTTTTTAAGTAATTATAAAGAAAAACATATTTTGATTCAGTGGCCTCCCAATTAAATATAAAGAAAATCAAAAGAAAGTTATTATTTAAAATTTCATTAAAAATAGTCTTACAAAACAGTGATTTCAGTCTTGCATTCCTTAATTTTCTTGAATATGATAAAAGATATAAATAAAACAATCTATTTTGATATGACTGATACCAATAAGCATTTTTCATTTGTAAATTAATAAAAGTAAAATGAGCTACCTTCAATTTAAAATTCATGAGTTTTTAAAGTCATGTTTAGTAAAAGATAATTTTTTTATCAAAAAAAGGTGCAAGCTTATTTTGACCACAAAGCTTGTTTCACATTTCTCAACCCCTGAAAAGTTTAAGAACTAGTAGTCTTTGTTTTGACTATGAATAGGTATGATGATTTACTGTACTGCTACCACTTTTGAGTAGCTCTTGTTAACTGGAAAAGGCTTTCATAGAAAGCATTTGTCTGTAGTGCCAGGTTGGACCTTATGTTGCAGTAGGCCAGCCTTTTGAGAATAAAAACACGTTTGAAAAAAGGAAGTAGAGTTCTTAATTCTCAATATTCTTTCTGTCCTTGTATTATTCCTGATTCTTTTAAGGTACAGTTTTATTTTTTTTAAGAAAGTAATTTATTACTATTTTTATTTTAACTGGAAAAACAATCATGCAGGTTTGGGCAATCCTAAAACACCTAGAGATATTTAGTTAAATATAATACATCTTCATAAGTGCAGAGCTTGCAAAACAGTAAGGGATATCCTCTTGGGTCAAACAAAGAGGAAACTAAAAATCAGATCTTACAGTTTCCCATATTTGCTATGTAGCAAAGAAAAATAGGAACAGAATCAAAGACTAAAGAAGATGGACTTAACTCTAAAAGGAATGGATGATTTAGAAGTTTGGTCTGGTGATCAGCAGCATCAGTATCACCGGGGCACTTGCTGGAACTATAGAATCTCAGGCTCCATTGTAGCCTCCTGAATCAGAATCTACATTCTAACAAGTGCCCAGGTGTTCCTATGTATAATAGTTTAAGAAGCACTGGTCTACATGATGTCATAGTTGAGGGATACTAGGAAGACTTCTCTTGACCACCAAGTTTTTCACTCATTCATTTCAGTATCTAAAATTTCATTTTCATTTAAGGTTTTTTGTTTGTTTGTTTGTTTTGCGGTATGCGGGCTTCTCACTGTTGTGGCTTCTCCCGTTGCGGAGCACAGGCTCCGGACACTCAGGCTCAGCGTCTATGGCTCATGGGCCCAGCTGCTCTGTGGCATGTGGGATCTTCCCGAACCGGGGCTCGAACCCGTGTCCCCTGCATTGGCAGGCAGACTCTCAACCACTGTGCCACCAGGGAAGCCCGGTTTTGTGGTTTTGAAAGCTACTCTATAAAACATGTATCTTTAACAAGGCTAATACTCCTGTATTCATTTACTAAAAAGTTTTCTAAATGACAGCTGGAAGCAGAGCTTTGGAGATCTAAGACAGGTAAATTTTAGGTGCTGGAGAGCGAAGGGTAGGCTCAGATAAAGGGTACAGTTCAGGCAGGACAACCAGGCATAGATAGAATGTGGTGAAATCTAGGAACAAGAGGTTGCATTACTTGCCCCAGATAATACAGGAGAGAGTCATTTGGCTCCAACTTGAGCCCTCTCTTTCGTTATACTGGCTACTCATTGTTTGTCATCTCAGTTCAAAGCTCAGGCTCTGGATATGGATAGACTTGCATTCAAATCCCAATTCCAGAGCCCAAGAGGTCTATTTCATTTCCCACCAGCTGCGTGAGTTTGGATGAGTTATTTAATTTCTTGGAACCATAGTTTCCTGATCTGTAAAAATAAACACAATAGTAGGACCTAAGGTTGTCATGAAGATTAATAAAATAACGTGTAAAAGAGCTTAGTACAGTGTTGTTGCTGCTACTGCTATTGATACAATTAGTCGTGAGGAGAGCAGGGGGAACAAGGAAAAGTCTGGGAATATGTTGAGAGCCCTGGTCTCCTGGGGATAGAGAGTCTGATATGGGAAATAACAATGTTGAAAGGAAAGACTGGAAAGGTTTGAGAGTAAAGTGTGCCTAATTAAACATTTTACTTAGCACTGAATGTAAAGAGATCAATGATAAAAAGTAAAATTATGAAGTAGCAGAGAGGTAAGAGAGAGAAGGAAGACTGTAAGTAAAAATGGGAAGGTCTAAAAATAGCAATCAATTCTAGCAATTCTCATACAATGTCTGTCTTTTTTTCCATTAACTGGTTATTATTACCATCTGACAAACCTAGTGCTTTAATTTTATAATCTGAACACATGCAAGTGTAATTCAGCAGTTTCCCCACATCTTTATTTTTGGAAATGAACAAACTAGTGGCAGAGGCATTTCATTAAGTTGCCAAGATAGATAAGACTTTACCATAATCAGGATGGAAGCCGGGAGACTTTCCAGACTATAGAGCTCGTCACCAGATGCGAAGCCTTTTTCAAGGAAGTGAAATTGTGCGATTGATGGCTGGAATAAATTCATGCATGAAACAGGAAATAACACGCAGTGAACAGAAAAGAAATCTACAGTTAGGAAAACAAGCAATAGTGGGGGAAATAGCAGTTATAAAACACAGCTTATTGTCAACTTAACTGAAACAGAACAAACAGTAGGCTAATTAAAGTACGGTTTAAGTACCATTGTGTTGATTGGAATGTTTTATATGAACACGGATCTTTTAAATTAAATTCTAACTTTAACCGCTGCCCCATTTAGTAAAATCAGACGTATCATGCTTGTCTCTTCCCTTCTGCTAGCACATGCTGTTGTTTTTTCTCCTGTATTGTGTCTAAATTGTGGAGAAAACTTTTACATTTTCATTCAAGCCCCACAGATTAGGACAGTGCCCTCTCAGATCTTCTGGGTTCTCATCTTTTCTGTTGTATTTTCCATTCTGGAGAGTTTCCTTCTCTGCCTGAAAAATGTGTTTGATCTTGCAATTTTCAAGAGAGTGGCAGAGGAGGGGAGAATTTATGAAATATGAGGTGTCAGTGGCTGACAATTAAATCTCTAATATCTGCCCTTCTTTTTGAATCTAAGGAAAATAATTAGTGTGGGAACTTAAGATGCCATTGTAAGGGTTCCATATGGAAAAAACTGGGGGGCAGGAGCTAAGGATTCCTCAGAACATAATATGTAGATGGCCACCTGCTTGATTTACGCTAAATGCTAGCTCTAAATATTAGTTTAGTTGTTTAATTAAAATACTACAAAGGAGGCTGCTTGTAAGTGATCTCATACATTCCTGTGTATTCAATGCTACTTTTACAATAAAGATTCCTAAATTTATATCTTGTGTTATAACCACTCCTCTTTATATCCAGATGCCTCCTGGACATCTCCATTTAGATATCTCAATCATAAAATATACAAAAATGAACTTGTGCTTTTCCCTCTCCAAATTTTTCTCTTTCTTCATCACCCAGTTTTCTCTGCGTCATAAATGATACCACCAGTCACCCAGCTGCTCAAACCAGAAATCTGGCAGTCATCATTCTTCCTTTTTCCCTCATCCTTCACATCCATCATCAAATCCTCATTATTTGAACTCCAAAATATATCTTCATTCTGACCATTTCTTTCCATCCCTACTGCCATGGCTTTGGTCTTGGCCATTATTTTCTTCTTGGATTATTGCAACAATCTCCTGACTGGCTTTCTTGTTTTCACTCATGTCTTTCTTCAGTCTATTTCCTACGTAATTGCAGGATGGTTCTCTTAAAGTGCAAATTAGATAATGTTCCCGGCTTGAAATTCCTAATTGCCCTTAGGATAGAACTAGAACCTTTCGGGAATTCTCTGGTGGTGCAGTGTTTAGGACTCGGCACTTTCACTGCCGTGGGCCTGGGTTCAATCCCTGGTTGGGGAACTAGGATCCCACAAGCCATGTGGTGTGGCCACAAACAAACAAACAAACAAACAAGCAAAACAACAGCAAAAGAACTGGAACCTTTACTATGCTCTACAAACCTCTACATCTGTGATTCTCAAACTTATGCATTTTTAAGAATCACTTGGAGTTAAAATGCAGACTCCTAGGCCTGACTCCCAGAAAATCTGATTCTCTGCTTGGGCTGAGAATAGAGATTTCTAACAAGCTCCCAGATGAGGCTGGTCTGGCTAGTCAAGGACCACACCTTGAATAGTAATGTCCAATTAAACCTCATCTCTTACCACCCTTCCCTTCCCTCACTACATTTCAGCCCCACTGGTTTCCTTATCCTCAATTATGCTAGGCTTGTTATGGTCTCAGGGCCTTTGAACATGCTTTTCAATTCATTCTGGGTGCCCTTACTAGCATTTATTCTATCTTCTTTTGATGATGTCATCCTGATTTCCTTACTTCTCTCCCTTGGTGTGTGATCTGATGAAACAGCTAATTAAGGCATCAAGGGATGAACATGTGTCAGAAGATAAGCCAGTGGAAGACTCCCTCCCTGGAATTTGAACTGTGAACAGAGTGATGAAAATGGCCAGAGTAGTACTGCCAGGATGAGAATACTGATTCTGTGGGACAATAAGAGCCACCGATTATTGATCTTTACAAGACTGTACTACTGGCATCCTTTTAATGCTGAGAGTATCATCATATTCTTCAAGTAAATTGCCTTTTTTAACCTAAATTGACTAGAGTTGGTTCCTGTGGCTCACAACCTAGGAAGCCTTCTTCTTTAAGTCTCAACTTATGTCAGCTTTTCAGAAAGGTTTCTTTAACAATATGTATAATATAGGTCCCTCCTTTAATTCTCAAATGATTTTTCTGCATATATTAAGATAAGCTTTTAGTTTAAATATATTAATATGGTGAATCATATTAATAAATTTTATAATGTTATCTTAAATTCAACATTGTTTGGTCATAGTTTTTTTGTTTGTTTTTTATTTTTTATTTATTTATTTATTTATTTATTTATTTTTTGCGGTACGCGGGCCTCTCACTGTCGCGGCCTCTACCACTGCGGAGCACAGGCTCCGGACGCGCAGGCTCAGCGGCCACAGCTCACGGGCCCAGCCGCTCCGTGGCATGTGGGATCCTCCCGGACCGGGGCACGAACCCGCGTCCCCTGCATCGGCAGGCGGACTCCCAACCACTGCGCCACCAGGGAAGCCCTTTTGTTTGTTTTTTAAAGCTTTGCTAGTTTTAGTTTACCAATGTTTTATTTGGGATTTTTGCGTATTCATTCAAAGTGAGATTGGCTTATGATTTTTCTTACCTGTATTGTCTTTGTTCAGTTTTAGTATCAAGAGTATACTGCCCTCATGGAATTAGTTGAATAGTTTTCACTTTTTATTCTATGAAATGGTTTGTAAAACTTTTATTATCTATTCCTTGAAGGTATGGTGAACTTACCTTTAAAACGTTCTGGAGTTGATTTTTTGAGGGAAGGGTTGTAGATTAAAAAAAAAAAAATTATTTCTTTATTTTGGGCTGCGTTGGGTCTTTGTTGCTGCGTGCGGGCTTTCTCTAGTTGCAGAGGGCGGGGGCTACTCGTTGCGGTGGCTTCTCTTGCTGCGGAGCACGGGCTCTAGGCGCGCAGGATTCCGTAGTTGTGGCTCATGGGCTCTAGAGCACAAGCTCAGTAGTTGTGGCGCACGAGCTTAGTTGCTCCACAGCATGTGGGATCTTCGCACACCAGGGCTCGAACCCATGTCCCCTACATTGGCAGGCAGATTCTTAACCACTGCACCACCAGGGAAGTCCTGTAGTTTTTTTTTTTTTTTTGAGTGCTATTTCAATTTCCCTAGCCTGCTTAGGTTTCTTATATCTTCTCGGGTGTTTAGGTAAATTAAAACTGTTTTCCTAGGAAATTGTTTATTTGGTATTTTTGGGGGGTATTTTTTCATATTTATTATTTAAAGTTGTTCATAGTATTTTCTTAGAATTTTAAAAAATACTCTATCAATAGTTGATACCTAATATTATATTTTGGTTGTATAACATGGGCTGTATGCCATGTATTCTTTTACATTTGTTGAGATTTGCATTATAGCATAATATGCTGCTATTTTGGGAAAGATTCCATATGTGCTTGAAAAGAATATTTACAGGGTTCTCTACATGTTCTGTGTGTTGTCTAAATATTCTATATTCTTACTAATGTTTTGTCTGCTGGATTTATTAGGTACTTAAAATGGTGTATAAAATTCTACTTTGATTGTGATTTGCCAACTTTTCTTTGTAAGCTAGTCAATTCTCGCTTTAAATATTTCGAGGCTATGTTTCTAGATGCATACTGGTTCAAGATGGTTATAACTTCTTTGCAAATTTTTCCACTTACCATTCTTTTATAGTTCTATTTATCCTGATTAACAATGCTTTTGACTTTAGGTCTGTTTCCCCCCCCCCATAGTAATACAGCTACACTAGCTTTCTTTTGGTTGTTATTCCCTTTGCATATCTTACCCCCTCATTTTACTATCACTTTTTGGTGTCCTTTAAGTTTTTATATTATGTCTTATTAAAAAGAATACAACGGACAATCTTTTAATTGGCAAGTTTACCCCATTTACCTCTTTTAGAGATTATTGATGATTTATTTCCTTTATCTCATTTTGTATTTGCCGTTTACAATACCTTTAATTTGCTCCTTTCCCACCCCTACTCCCCTGTTTTCTATTGAATAATTATGTTTTCTTCATTCCCCTTTTTACATCTACTTGTTTGAAAATTATATTCAACTTCTTTGCTCTCCATCCTTTCTTGCATCTCACCCCTTATTCCTGGGTTTAGTTTTCAACTTGTTGAAGACATCCTTTAGAAGTTCTTTCAATAAAAGTGTCTTAGGAATAAATGCTGTTTTTCCTCTGAAAATGTCTTCATTTTGCCTTCACTTTTAAATGGTAGCTTAACTTGGCACAAATTCTAGGTTGACAATTGCAATTATTTTATTTTAGTATTTGAAGATATTTCATTGACTCCTAGCTTCTTTTGTGGCTATTGAGAAGTCAGCTGCCATTCCTTTGTATTTTATTTTTCTTTGTTTCTTTAAGAACTTCTGTTTTTCTTTGATCTTCTTTAAATTTCTCTACAATGTACCTAGTTATGAATTTATTTTTTGTTTCTTTAGGGTATATTCCTGGATGGGAATTGCTATGTCATAGAAAATGTTATTTTCCAGCCTTTTCAGATAATGCCAAATTGTTTCCCAAAATGACTGTCTTGATCCACATTTCTGAGTTCTTACATCTTTATATTACATTATGTCATCTGAATTTTTGCATGCTTATTTTGTAATAACTTTGTCAGCAAATAGAGTGAGACTGCTTCTCAGTGAACCAAATAAGAAAGGAAAAGTTGAAATTGTATGTCAGTCATTTTATATATAAGACCAGGAAGCAACTCATCTCAAGGGAAACAATGACCAGGTCATTTTTTAAGGCATTTAGACTTAAACAGAACTTCTTTTGTTTATTTTTTTGGTCTGACCTTTCTCAATTCCTTAAACTTTGTTGAAAAATCCTTTTGATATCGTTTTTTGTGTGTTCTGAACTTTTCACTTACTTTCTTAAAAGATGAATTTATTCATTAGCTTAGAATTTGGTAAAGAAATGGGAGACTTTCTAATCTTCGGCCAAAAATTCCCTGAGACAATTTTTAGAAGTTCTGTTTAGTACTTTTTCAAATGTGTGTATTCCATACATATATGGATTCCTATGGATTCTTTATGGATTCTATTTCTTCTTTTATCACAGTAATAATTTTATTTTTTTCTTTTCAAAATGAAAGTATCTTTTTATCTAAAATTACTTTTTTCTGATTCTAAATAAAATAATGCCTAGTGTAATTTTAATGTCTCTAGTTGATCTCAGTGATTAAAGAAACTGCCTGCATTCTTTTCATTATTCAGGGAAAACTTCTTCTAAACCATTTTAGACAATTAGGTAATTGGGTGTCTTGTCTTTTTAGTTGTTGTTGCTGTCTTACAATATATTGGAGGTAGGAAATTCTACAATTTTATATGCTATTTGTACTTTTAGGAGGATATAAAAAATAAAAAACCGTCAGACACAAAGTCCTAATTTTCTTTTGTCTTTCCAAGGAGATAATTAGTGGCTATTAGTATCATGTGCCATATTAACCCTTCATGCTCTTGAAAACCATAATTAAGATGTCTATCAACCTTAATGTCTAACCAATTTTTAAAAAATTAGTACATTTTCCCAATCTGTTTTCTTTCGGTTTGACTTCATTCATCACAGTGGGGAGAATAAATGCTTCTGCAGGGTGTAGCACAATTCTTCTGCCTAAATGCAGTACAAATAACACATTACCTTGTTTGTAACTGAAAGAACTATACCTATTGTGATCTGAAGAGCAGAATAAAGTCAGATAAAAATGTTCCGTACTCAACATGTCTTTATTTAAGGAATGAACAAAACTTTTTTTTTTAACCTGTAAAATGTGGACGTTATTTTTTACTTTTTTCAATGTCATGCAAGAAAACTGATTTAATATAAAGCCAATTTCAGATAATTTAATGAAGAAATGCTTATAGAGATATTCTAACTATGCTTACACTAGCCTTCATAGTAATATTCCCAATTCTGACTTTTACTTATGACTTTCTTAAAGGCAGGACTGTATTAAGTATTGACTATCTTTACAACTGATGGAAGTCTAAGGATATATAGAATATATAGTCAAAGGATACACAGAATATTAAAGTACCTTTGATGGCCTTTACTTATTTTAGTGTAAATTTGATTTAAAGTTTTTTTGTATTTAAATTTTGAGTAGGTAATATTCAAAAGGTTTAAAATTCTAAAGGCACAAAAAGATACACAATAGGGAGTCTTCTTCCTATTCCTCAGGTCTCCCCAGATCAGTCAAGGTTACAAGTTACAGCCAAGGGTATTCTACAGGTGTTCTAAGTGTTAGCTTCCTGTCACTCCTCCTTTGTCTAAAAGATGAGGTTGAAGGATGTGAAGCCTGTAATGGGCTCTTAAAGGCGCCTTATTTTAAAGCAGAAGCAGGGCCAGAATCTAGGTTTCCTGACATTCTAGTTCATAACTCTTTGTAATCTTTGCAGTAAGCCACATTACCTCTTTAAAATTTCTAGTTGGTAACTGGTTAATCAGTATGGATGTTCCAGTCCGAGTAATTTAAGTTTAAAAGTAGCTTGGTTTGAAATTGGAATACCTGGGGTGCGGAGGTCTTACCAGAAAGGCGGTAGGGAACGAAATCTTTTTGGTTTATTAAAGGAGGCAAGGGTTTTAAAAGGCTGACCTAGGGTTTAATCACACGGTTTGACTTTTGCTGAGTCTAGGGGATGGCGCGCGCGTGTCAGGCCCAGAGTGCTGACGTCAGCACGGCTCCCACTCAGGCGTCGGGGGACTAGTGTTCAGCGCTCGGGCTGCTCGCACCTCTAACAACGTGACTCGGACTTTAAGGCGTTGGCCTTGGCCCCATCCATCTCGATCTCCGCCTGGACACAGTGCAGAAGGGATGAGGCCTCGTCTTCACCTCTTCTGCGGGTCGGGTGAGTGCGGTGCAGGAAAGAGGCGCGACGACGCCAAAGCCAGGCCCGCCGAGGGGTAGCCCGCCAGCTGGGCCTCGGGATGCTTCGGCCCAACAGCCAGAACGGGCTAGGCCAGCTAGGTCTGGCCTCTCGGTCCGATCCCCTTCTGACCCCACGGCCTCCATTCCTGTGGGGCACACGGCAGGCGGCAGTATTCCACAGCCAATCCCCTCAGCCATCATACACCCCTTTCCCCGCCAAAAGCAGATCCTTTAGCCTCGCTCCAGAAGCCCGCCCCACCCTGCCCTGCCCTTCCAGAGAGGACCGGTCACGAGGCCAAGAACGCGACTCCGTGGACTGGGCATCTCTCCGAGCTGGACCTGAGCAAGCAGCTAGACCCGGCGTGAGACTGGGAAGGAGCCTTAGCGGGCAGCTCTGTGGCCCAATGGCTTTCCTCTACCTTCGGGTGCGGGCCAATGAGGCGCGCGGGGCGGGACTTCCGCCTCGCCTCGGTGTTATCTGTGCTCCGACTCCAGGCAGTGGGGGTCGGTGCGGAGATTCAATCATGAAGTCGCGGTAGGGATTTCTCCCGCAGCGACGCGGCTGGCGAGCCTATTTGTGTTGCGGGGTCAGGCTTCCAGGTAAGAACCTCTCCCGCGTCGCGGCGGCCGGGCGGCGGGTTGTTCCCCGTGGGGCCTGGCCGAGAGAACACACCCCCTCTCCGGCCCTGGAGCTCCGAGGCGGCTCCGCCGCTGAGCTCTTGGCTGCTTCTTCCCAGGCTGGGCGCGGAAGAAACTAGGTTTTTTTTTTTTTGCAAAAGGTAAAATAAAAAGCCCTGCTCTCGGAGGGCTGAGTTCCCCTCGCATTCCCACCCCATGAGTTTGTGTGTATCTGAAGTTGTTGGGTTATTCGTTTTGCTTCTTACATTCCCCTCCTGAGGTGGCTGGAACCTGGGAAGATGTTCGGAGGGCTTCTCTTGGTCCAGTACTTGCCGCAGCGTCCCCGGGCGAAGTCGCTCGACTTTAGTTGGGGGAACTCTTTAGTTTTTGGAAAAAAGAGGGCAGGCGCCTCCTTTCTTTCTAACCTTCCCCCACCCCCACCCCGGAAGCTAGATAGAAGGTGGGACGTGACTCTCTTAGGGACAGATACCGCGTCCCTGCCCCCTTAAAGCTGGAAGCTCTCCCTTATTGAGTTGACCCGCACTGATAAAAGAACTCTGTCCCAGAGAGGGAGTGGGTCGACACCGAAGCCAAGCGATCCCAGAAGCACTCACGCGTATTTGGTGGCAGCCACTGAGTGTTCTCTGCCAGCGTTTTGGTAAATTCCTCCACTTTGTCCTAATCTGGCAATAGTATATCTCCAAAACTATCGTTTCATCTTCAGTTTCAGCACCGTGGGCAGCTGCTCAGGTCCAGTGTTGCTGCCCTACACTTGTCAACTCTTTTGAGTGATGCAGCAGGAACAGTGAAAACTAATGCATTCCTTTCAACAATGATCTGTTGTTCTCCAAGGAGAACATCTGCAGTTTTCGATACAATATAAATCGCTAAGATGGGTGTGCCGCCGAAGAGTTCTAGTTAGAGAAACATCAATTCAAGGTTTAAGGAAGGGCTTTCAAGGATTTAATCTATTTAAGGACAAATTTTAATGGGTCGAGGAGATCAGCTCCACTTCAGGGTAGCAAAACTGGACTGTGGTAGCAGTTTAAAAGAACTTTAAACAGGAGGTAAGAAGTGTCATGCAGGGCCCATGGGGATTTGGGAATCAATTTAGTGCATTGGCATTCACATTAGAAAGAAAGAAAGACAAAAATATCAGAGAATATCCTGTGGAGTAAGAGTAAATATTATTTCATGAAGCTTTTGTTTCAGGTTTTTAAAAAGAATATGTGAGTGTGAAGAGGAAGATGTACGTGTATATCATATTACTGTGGATTATGGCAAAACACTGGATCCTGAATTCAGAAGTCAGGCTGGGCTCACCCTTCAGCTCTGCCACTTACTAATTCTGTGATATTATCTATAAATAAGGGAAGAAGTGTAAGAATTAATTGAAATAAAATATGTCTGTTTACATAGTTAAGCCTCAAAGTAGTTGTTGTTTTGTTGCTGTTGATTTTTGGAAATGTTTGGCTAGGAGCCCAGTTATTTCTCTCTGTGTCAGGAATGACAACGGGTTTAATAATATATTTTTACCTCTCCCTTTATTTGAAGCCAGCAGCTTCACGTCTCCATGTGTAATAGTAAATCATGTGGCCCAAAATGTTAATTTGCAGGGTTTAATATTGAAGGATTTGGAGTAAGTTCTCATCTATCCTTGTTTAAAGCTCATTTCTCTCACGCACTTTGCAGGGGCCTAAACTGTTATTAGCATTCAGCACCCTTCCTTTGATATTTTTCTGCATCCCAGAATAACATAGATTTATCAGAAGTTGTTTTTTTTTTTAATATTTGATTGCCATCTTGCCTGCTTTTTTTTTTTTTTTTTTTCTTTTTTTGCGGTACGCGGGCCTCTCACTGTTATGGCCTCTCCCGTTGCGGAGCACAGGCTCCGGACGCGCAGGCTCAGCGGCCATGGCTCACGGGCCCAGCCGCTCCGCGGCATGTGGGATCCTCCCGGACCGGGGCACAAACCCGTGTCCCCTGCATCGGCAGGAGGACTCTCTCAACCACTGCACCACCAGGGAAGCCCTTGCCTGCTTTTTTAATCAAGAGTTTGCCAAGGGTGAACAAAGTATTAAATGATAGTTTTTTTGGTTTATTTTATTTTATCTATTTATTTTTGGCTGCGTTGGGTCTTCGTTGCTGCACGCGGGCTTTCTCTAGTTGTAGCAAGCGGGGGCTATTCTTCGTTGTGGTACTTGGGCTTCTCATTGCGGTGGCTTCTCTTGTTGTGGAGCACGGGCTCTAGGCGTGTGGGCTCGGTAGTTGTGGCTCGTGGGCTCTAGAGTGCATGCTCAGTAGTTGCGGTGTGTGGGCTTAGTTGCCCCACGGCATGTGGGATCTTTCCGGACCAGGGATGGAACCCGTGCCCCTGCATTGGCAGGTGGATTCTTAACCACTGCGCCACCAGGGAAGCCCTATCAGAAGTTTTTCAGACACTAATTTTAGCAAAGTAAGGGCAGGACTAAGGGTATGATAGGTTTATCTCTTCAAACTAAATTGGATAGGAAGGCATTTTATGTTTTATAGTTTTTGCCATAAAGATGTATGAAATGAAATGGCTTGGTCAAATATCGTGGTATGCTTACTTCATGTTGGTATGACCTGAAAACGGTTGGTGTTTAAGTAAAAAGTATGATTTTGGACATTTTAAAATCTGGGAATGTTCGGCAGAAGTCAAAATGAGTTCAGATCAAAATAGTATTTTGTACTGTTTGACATATTACTGCCATATGGCATTGCACATAGTAGTTTCACATGACATAAAAAAAGGAAGAAAGTCAGCATTGTTAGTTTTCTCAAAAGAAGAAACAGAATTAATAGACATTTCTTTTAATTAGAGCATGGTGGATAATCATTGTTTAAAAATTCATGTATTCTGCAAATATTTACTAAGCATATATAAAAAATGCGAAGTTTTTATAATGCTTTTACAGAAAAGTTAATTTAGGAACAATGAGAACATAATTGGTATTGTCAGTTTACGTATCATAGTACATAGATAACAATAACAGACATAATAACTAACATTGATTGTTTATTATAGGCCAAACAATTCTAAGCACTTAATATTGTCTTGTAATCCTCTTTTTATAGATGGGGAAATGAAGGCATCGAAAATACATAACTTTTTGAGTTCACACAGGTGGTTAGTGGAGCAACTGGAATTTGAACCTAGGCATCTTGACTATAAAGCCTGTCTTGTATCATGTTTTATTTAAAAATACAGAATACTGTGGGGTTCTTTTGGATTCTTGCTGATGTGGATGACCTTGGGTAAGCTCCTTTGGCCCTTGGCTTCCTCAACTCCTTCCTCAAAAATACAGTATTAAGCCATTATATTTTTGTGGGGATAAGGATACTTTGTCCCTAGACAGAATATGTGTTCAATAAATCATATGCCTCAGCCTTTTTCCTTTCATACTGAGGATGTGGCCATTTGGAAAATTTGTTAGCAACTAGAGGAGGATGGGAGAAGATTTTAACCTCAGGACACTGCTGAAGCAAAGGTCTAGAAATAGGAAAGCAGAGGACATTTGCCAAGACAGTATGTTTAAGGAACAGGCTGGTAAAGGTAGATGGATACAGATTATGAGAATACTTAAAGGAACCAGGTTAAGAATTGTGTACATGATTCTAACTTGAGAAGAACCCCTCCTTATAGATATTAATCTGGAACTAAGTCCAGTGAAGGAGTGGAAGCCTGGAGGTAGGAATGTCGTGGAGTTTAATTACAGTTGAGGTGGGTTGAGGCAGGAAGTAACGATGGTGGGATTGTTGTAAAGGGTATAGAATTGAGAAATGTTAACACTGACATTGTGAAACGACATAAGTATGGGCCTTATTTTGGGGAGGATATTATGATGAAGAACAGATGTTGGTGGAAGGGGATTTAGGAGAAGGATTTATGATACAGTCTTTGGTTTTGGAGCAGAGGGTTTGTTCAGATGTTTGGAAATGTAACATGGAAGCTGGGAGCTGTGTATTCCATAAAAAGGTAAGAGACCAGTTGCTCACGTGGTGAGGAAATGATCTAAAGCAATCATCCCCCTGTGGGTCAAAGTTTCACAGGAAGGTTGTGACTCCAGAAGGTCCTCAGAAATGCAGATTTCTTACTTGATAGGGTTATATCCACTATTTTTCCCTGTAACATATTCCTGGGAGGACAGGAATAAGGTAGTGGGGAGGGAAATTTTTGGAAACCTAGCAAACCTCCCATTTATTATTTCAAAAGAGAGCCAGTAAATCGTAGCCTGGGGATTCTCACATTAAGAACTTGGAAAGGTGCTGTGATTTTTATACAGTGCCAGACGTTTAAACACACATGTTGAATGTTGAATTGTTGGAACGTCTCCACATTTTTTATTTGTGTCATCCCCTTTGTTACCCTGAATTGATTAATAGGATAACCTTTAAAATCAGAGAGTCTGTGTGCTTGTTATGGGGCAGCAGTGAAGAGGCGACCTAGATAGATTGTATTTTACTTATAGCTGAGACTGTGGGAGAAGAACCTCAAAGGATGAGAGAAGGCTGCATAGTGCGGTAGGAAGAATAGAGATTCTATGACTGAATCCTTGTGCCCCCCATTCTCTGGCTTGTTTCCTCGTTCTGTAAAATGATGATGATGCTAATACCAGTTCTGGTGTGTTGTAAGCAAGAGAAACATCTAGAGGCCCTTTATACTTGAAAAAGGGCTCAGGTCTAAGTAGGAGAAGGGCCTGTGGTTTCCTTCCTTGGCAGATTTTCTAGAGTTTGGTGCAGTTGGGTAGGGCATGATGTTAAATTAGCAGTATAGTAATTTATCCATCTCCAAACTCTTTTTAGTTTCCTGTAATGCAAGGTCCGAGTAACTGACCAATCAAATAAAAAATTGAACATTAGGCACAAGCATTAGGACAAGGAAGGTTTACATATTCTGTCATCTGTCACACCATTGTTGGAAATGTTACTTAGATTCTACTACTTACACATTTTTCTATAGCATTCTTCACTCAACAAATATTTATTAAGTATTTTCTATGTCAGGCACTGTTCTAGGCATGCAGACTACATTAGTGAACAACAACAAAAAACAAAATCCTTGCCCTCATGGAGCTTATTTTCTAGTGAGAGAAATAAGGTTTATTTTATTTTATTTTAAAATAAATTTATTTATTTATTTATTTTTGGATGCGTTGGGTCTTTGTTGCTGCGCGTGGTCTTTCTCTAGTTGCAGCGAGTGGGGGCTACTCTTCGTTGTGGTGTGTGAGCTTCTCATTGCGGTGGCTTCTCTTGTTGCAGAGCACGGGCTCTAGGCGCGTGGGCTTCAGTAGTTGTGGCGTGTGGGCTCAGTGGTTGTGGCTCATGGGTTCTAGAGCGTAGGCTCAGTCGTTGTAGCACATGGGCTTAGTTGCTCCACCGCATATGGGATCTTCCCAGACCAGGGCTCGAACCTGTGTCCCCTGCATTGGCAGGTGGATTCTTAACCACTGCGCCACCAGGGAAGCCCAAGGTTTATTTTAATAGTGGAAAGTAATTAGATTTTTCTTACACTATGTATTTATAAAATCACAATTC
This sequence comes from Hyperoodon ampullatus, assembly GCF_949752795.1. Taxonomy (NCBI): domain Eukaryota; kingdom Metazoa; phylum Chordata; class Mammalia; order Artiodactyla; family Ziphiidae; genus Hyperoodon; species Hyperoodon ampullatus. The sequence goes on from NC_136918.1 coordinate 15,874,783, forward strand.
TAAACAGATAACAATAAGAGTACTATACCAGATTGTAACTAATTTTGTAGAGCATTTTAAAGGAAGGGACTATATCATTCTGACTCATGTATGTCTCCCCATTTCCCCTTTTCCCAATGAAATGACTTAGATGTATTTAATATTCAGCAAATGTAGGTACTCATTAAATATTTATAATGGAGAGAAAAAAGTTGTGTTAAGGCAAGGGCTAGATCTTAAAGATAAAGAAATCAGTTAAATGTAACAAGTCTTAAGGGCTCACGTCCTCACTAGATTGAGGGTAGGAAGAAAGAGAAGTGTGCTATGAGTTGCAGTACGTGGCTTGCCTATGAGGTTGAAGTGGAAATAAGGTTATATTGTAGCTGAAAGCATCACCATTAAGGGAATCTGGGTATCTCGGTGTTCCCCAACTTGCCCAATAACTAGCTGTGTGACTTTGCATGAGTAACTCGACCTCTCAGTTCATTTCCTCATTTGTAAAATGAGGAATTTTCCTGTTAAAAAAGTCTTTTAAGACTTACAAAATGTCTATTGCAGTTTCACTTTACTAATGTAGACAAAACAGAACTGATCATGAGCTTCCATTGAATAATAATCAGACTAAATTTATGCTTTTAGTTAACAACCTAGATGTTTAAAAAATGTCTACAAAATGAATGTTATCTATTTGATGTTATTTACTAATAAGACTACATTGTAATTTCAAAAAATAAAGCAAAATACAACCTAATATGTAGTTTCCCCTTTTGCCATTATGAAGGAAAAATAAGCCACAGTATTTTAGACCCCAGTAATGGATCTTACCAGTTGTCCATACTTTCATACTTTAATTTTACAACAGCCTTTGATTATTGTGCTAGGTGCTAAGTATACCAAATCTGAAACTGTATGGTCCCTAACTTCAAGGAGTGATGAACAAGTTAAACGTTTTGTTACACCGTGGTGGCACAGAGAAGGCACATAATGAGAGGCTGACAGAAAAGAAAGTTCAAATGGTTAGAGAAGAAAGACTAAGGAGGAATGGCAAGGGACAAAGCTGGAGACATAGGCAGAAACAGTTTATGAACTTTCTATGCTAAGTCACAATTTAGTTTTGAACTTTATTCTGAAAGTTGTTTAACCTGTTAAGGAATTTTATGCAGGGAGTAACATGATCAGGCTTTTTAAAAATAATTAATTAATTAATTAATTTTTGTCTGCGTTGGGTCTTCGTTGCTGCGCGCAGGCTTTCTCTAGTTGTGGCGAGCGGGGACTGTTCTTCATTGTGGTGCACGGGCTTCTCATTGCAGTGGCTTCTTTTGTTGCGGACCTCAGGCTCTAGGCGCGCAGGCTCAGTAGTTGGTGGCGCACGGGCTTAGTTGCTCTGCAGCATGTGGGATCTTCCCGGACCAGGGATCGAACCCGTGTCCTCGCCATTGGCAGGTGGACTCTTAACCACTGCACCGCCAGGGAAGTCCTGATCAGGCATTTTTATATCTACCTTTACATTCCTTTTAAGAGAACGATCCATGAGGAAGATACTTATGTTATTTCCAGTTATTTCAACTGTGTCGTCCTGCTTGAGGAAATCTATCTTTTAACTCTGAAATACAAAGTCTGAGGAACAGTGTTAATTTTGTGGTTTTAGGGTATCAGTAACCATGAAATATTTGAACATTAAAACATTTATATGTTCACAGCCACATTAATGTAAATTGAGAAGACAACTGAAAATTTAGGGTATTCTGCTTATTGAAATGAGAGAGCTTCCAGTCAGATACAAGAATTATGACTTAGAATCATTTCTGAGGGGCTAGAAATTTGTCAAAGTTTAATTGATTGAATATGACTCTAGTTCAGGCTCATTTTCTAATGATCAAGATATCCAGTTAAACTTTTAGAGGCAATGAGGGGAAATAATCCCACCTGATGATAGGTGAATATTTCTAAATCAAGTCATAAGAGAGTAGGAGTTGAATTTCTACTTTGCTTAGATGTAAAACAACTCATTAAATATGAAGAGTAGTTTATTTGCCTAATTAATGTGCTTGTAATTTACATGTTTGACCTTCAAAAAGGAAGAACTGTGCTTGTAATTTATACATTTACATAACATGTATTATAAATATTAATTGCTTAAAATTTTTTTGAGGTGAAATTCATACAACATAAAATTAACAATTTTAATGTGAATAATTGGGTGGCATTTAGTAAATCACAGTGCTGTGCAACCACCACTTCTGTCTAGTTCCAAAACATTTTTATCACTCAAAACTAAAACCCCATACCTATTCACCATTCTCTGCTGCCACCAGCCCCTGGCAGCACTAATTTGCTTTCTGTTTCTATGGATTTACTGGATATCTCACTTATTGTGGAAATCTCATATAAATGGTATCATACAATATGTGACCTTTAGCATCTGGCTTCTTTCACTTAGCATGTTTTCAAGGTTCTGCAATGTTGTTGCAAGCTACATTATTATATATATGAATACTTCTTCCTTTTTACAGCTAAATAATTTTATTGTATGTATACACCAGACTTTATCCATTCATCTGTTGAACGACATTTGGGTTCATTCCATTCTTTGGCTATTGTGAATATTGTTGCCCTGAACATTCATTTACAAGGGTTTTTCTGAGTCCCAGTTTTCATTTCTTTTGGGTATATATAAGGAGTGGAATTGCTGGATCATGTGGTAATCCTATGTTTAGCTTTTTGAGGACTTCCCAAACTGTTTTCCACAGTGGCTGAACCATTTTACATTCCTACCGGCAATGTACTAGGGTTCCAGTTTCTCTTCATTGTCACCAACACTTGTTCTTTTCCAGTAAAACAAAACAAACAAACAAACAAAATTAATGCTGTTGCTATCCTTGTGAAGATGAGGTGATATCTCACTGTGGTTTTGATGTGCATTTCCCTAATAACTGATGATGTTGAACATCTTTTTATGTGGTGGTTTGGCCATTTGTATATCTTCTTTGTAGAAATGTCTATTCAGATTTTTTGCCCATGTTTAAGTTGGGTTGTTTGTCTTTTTACTATTGAGTTGTAAGTGTTTTTATGTATTCTGGATACTAGACCCTTATCAGACGTATGATTTGCAGATATTTTCTTCCACTTTGTGGGTTGTTTTTTCACTTTCTTAATAATATCCTTTGATGCATAAAAGTTTTAAATTGTGAAGAAGCTCAATTTATTTATTTATTTTCGTTGCTCATGCTTTTGGTATCATATCTAAGAATCCATTGTGGAATCCAAGGTCATGGGGATTTATTCCTATGTTTTCTTCTAAGAGTTTTATCATTTTAGCTCTTATATTTAGGTCATTGAACTACTTTGAGTTAACTTTTGCATATAGTGTGAGTTTAGTTTTGTTCTGCATGTGGTATACAGTTGTTCCACTACCACTTGTTGAAGAAAGTATAATATTATTTCCTCATTGAATGATTTTGGTACCTTTATTGAAAATCAGTTGGCCATAGAAGTATAGGTTTATTTTTGGACTCTCAATTCTATTCCTTTGGCTTATATGTCTATCCTTATGCCCATACCACATTGTTTTGATTACTGTAGCTTTATAGTAAGATTTTGAAATTGGGAAGTGTGAGTCCTCCAGCTTTGTTCTTCTTTTTTAAAATTGTGTTGACTATTCAGGGCCACTTGCAATTCCATATGAATTTGAGGATTGACTTCACCATTTCTGCATAAAAGGCTATTGGAATTTTGATATGGAATGTATTGAATCTGTAGATTACTTTGGGTAGTATTACCATCTTAACAATATTTAGTTTTCTTTTTTTTCTTTTTCTTTTTGGCTGCGCTGTGTGGCTTATGGGATCTCAGTTCCTTGACCGGGGATTGAACCCAGGCCACAGCAGTGAGAGCACGGAATCCTAACCACTAGGCCACCGGGGAACTCCCCAAAAATATTTAGTCTTAAAATGCATGGGAGGGCTTCCCTGGTGGCGCAGTGATTGAGAGTCCGCCTGCCGATGCAGGGGACACAGGTTCGTGCCCCGGTCTGGGAGGATCCCACATGCTGCGGAGCGGCTGGGCCCGTGAGCCATGGCCGCTGAGCCTGCGCGTCCAGAGCCTGTGCTCCGCAACGGGAGAGGCCACAACAGTGAGAGGCCCGCGTACCGCAAAAAAAAAAAAAAAAAAAAAAAGCATGGGATATCTTTCCATTTATTTAGGTCTTTGATTTCATTCAGCAGTGTTTTGTAGTTTTCTTTGTATAAGTCTTTCACTTATTAAATTTGTTCCTGGGTATTTTATTCTTTCAGATACCTGTATAAATGGAATTTTCTTAATTTCATTTTTGGATTGTTCATTGCTGGTATATAGAAGCACAACTGATTTTTGTGTGTAACATTAATTGCTTTTAATGGTCATTTACTTTCTTTTTTACCTTTATGAGCTGGATTATATAGGTAAATAAGAAAGTGGGAAGAGGAACACTAAAGAATTTTGATCTCTATGATGTATGATTATTCTGAATATTAATAGTATGGTATGTCCTTTTAGTATAGTGTTGAATGATTATCTACTTATACTATTACATTCCTGGTATCATATTACATATACTTGGCCATTATAAAATAGATAGAATATTTCATTTTCTTTAAGCTTGAAGAAAGGTGAGAATATATAATTTACTTTAAAAGTTAATTTATTTTTGCAACTTAATTCTGATGTTATGGAGAAATCTTAGGGCTAAACCATATTTATCACTCAATCTGGTTCAGAGATCCATGAATAATAAAAATAAGATTGGAATGAAAGCTGATTTGAATATATAAACTATCATTTATATACATTTGTTTACCTTTCTTAGTTTTCCTTGAAAGAAGTTTTCAAATATTTAGCCTTAAAATTTCATTATGAATAGACATACTAAAAATTTCAATCTAACACGTAGTTAAATAGGTACAAATTTGTACAGTAATCAGATGGTCTGAAAGGGCTGGGATTTCATGACATACACCTGTATTTGAATCCTAGCTCCATTATTTAAGAGGTAAGTGTCATTGAGCAAGTTACTTGAAGGGGTGAATACTTTTAAAGGGCTTGCTATATCCTAGGCACTGTTATAAGCACTTTATGCTATTGATCTAAGCCTCAGTTTTCTATATTTATGGAAAGATAGTGGATACTGTTGTGAGGATTGAAAGAAATAATGCATATTAAGTAGTTAGCCAGAAATGTAGTAAGTACTCAATAAACATTAGCTATTTGTATCATTTATAGCATATGTAACTTCTAACCTCACGCCAACAAAGATGAGAAAAGGATAATCAGTGCTTGAAATGCACATTTATTTGGAAGTATAAATAGGAATATTCTCTCTGGAAAGCAATTTGGCAATATGTATAAAGTCTTAAATTGTTTCTTTGGCGTAGAGTTTTCACATGTAGGAATCTATACTAAGGAAATAATCAGAAATGTGGAAAGAGATTTATATTTATCATAGATTTATTATAATTGCAGTAGTTGGATTCAACTTAGTATTAAACAGTAGGGGAATAGTTAGACAAAGTCATGATTTAGCCATAAAATGTGACATTAAGCAGATATTAACAAAATGTTTATGAAGAGTTTTAATAACAAGGGAAAATGGTACATCTTTAAGTAAAACAGCATACAAATCATAATACAGTAAATATACAAATGATGTAAAATATGGTTGGAAAAAAGACGGCTACTAGTGGTTGGATCGGAGAAGCAGAATCAGTATGAATGATATGGGTGATATGGAATAAGGGATTAGACCTTAAGAAGTTCTGGCAGCTGGTTAAGAAGTATATTACAGTGCTGTTACCGTTGTGTCTTGTATGTCGGGTGGGCTGGGCCATTATGGGTCAGCTGTGTGGCAGTGAGGAAGGAGAGCTGAAAGTGAGGTTGGGAGAGCTAGGATATGTTAGAACCTGTGAGAACGAACTACAACACATGAGGACAAACACTCATGTTATCTATGAATGTTAACATTATGGGTAATCAGTGTTTTCTTTATACCTTCTAATGAGCATTAATTTTAGTATTAGAAAAAAATCAGACATTTTATTAGATAACAGTATAGTGAATAATGTATAAGGGTTAGAGGCTGATTACAATGGCATTAACTTAAATCAGTAAATGATGGATTTACCAGGCTTAGAACTTTGATCCATGTATTACAGCTCTCCTTATAGTCTCTGCAATTACACTTTAAAAGCTAAGTTCAGTTTGTCAGGTTCTGAGAGAAACCATGGTGATTTTTATAGCTGGTAAATTGTCAGTTATATGCACTACTAATATTTAGACAAGCCTCAAATAATTTATTTTGAGCTTTGGAAGACGTATTGATTAATGTAAAATAATTTTTAAAATTTTGAAATGATCACAAGGTTCCAGAACAGTACAGGGACCTTTTTTTCCCCCCTTAATTATTTCAGAGTAAGTTGTTGACCTGATGTTCTGTACTCACCAAATACTTTAGGGTAAGATTCCTACAAACAAGGATATTCTCCTTGGAGAAATGGCTGATTTGGGGGCTACAGCAAAAAAAGTACAGCATGGGACTAGAAAATCTTGTGCCAGGAAACTAAAGAAGTACTCAAGAATATGGGGCCACGTCAAAAAGACACAGAAACCCATTTGAGTGAGCCTCTACCAGCTAAATTAGAGACAATTGGACATCAAAGTAATAATTACTGTAATATCTATAACCCATTGATTAAAACAGTAATCTATGATTCCATACTAATATAAATGAATAAATTGAAAATTTGATGGGAAATGGGATAATTCCTGTGGTAGACAGAATAATGACCCCCGAAGATGTCCACATCCTAATGCCTGGAACCTGTGCATATATTACCTTATATTCAAAAGTAACTTTGCAGATGTAGTTAAGGTCTTTGGGGTGGGAAGATTATCCTAGGTTATTCAGATAGGCCCAATGTAATCACAAGATTTCCTAAAAGTGGAAGAAGAGGAGTTGGGAATGATGTGATGTGAGAAGGAATCAATGTACCATTGCTGGCTTTGAAGAGGGAGCAAAGGACCTGTGAGCCAGTGAATGTGGGCAGCCCCTAGAAGCTGATAAGCGTAACGATCAATTATTGTCTAATTGACAATTTTAAAGTATATTTTAAAGTATATTTTAAAGTATACATGGATAATGACTTAGACCAGAATAAAAAATGTGTGTGACTTAATATTAAAAAGAAATGACACTTTAAAGAGACGGTGGGTGCTCTTTCAGATCCTGCACTAATGGCTGTGATAAACATAAATGGCCATGTATTCACTTTCCTTTTTCCCCTGTTGTTAAGTGAGAGAAACACTGTCTTATTTAAATACTGTTGAGAACAGAAAGATGACTGTGTAAATTATCAATTTATTTTCTTTCTGCTCCAAACTGACCCTTCAATACCTGCTCTGCAGTAATGGACTGGACGCGACTGCATTTCTCCTTTATAAAGAGCATGATGTTAAATTAAGCTTTACTAAGTGCTGAAGGGGTCAGGATGCTGGAGGAGAAGGGGTTTTTTCCTTTCTAGTTCCCTTGAGCTGTGTCTGTCCTGTCGCCCCCTTCTCCACGCACTCCCCCCCCTTCTAGGGACATTGGGGACATCTGGTGGTACTCTGCCTCAGCCATGTGCCCAGAGTAAACAGGCCCTCACTGATCCTGCAGTCCCAGCCTAAACCTGGTGACCACCTTGCCACGGCCCTTCTGAAGTGGACACCATGTACCTCAGGCCTCATGCCTCCGGTGCCTGACTGGACCTCTACGTGCCTCCCCACCAACCTTGGCTTGCCCATACCCCAGGGAGTTGTTTCCTGCAGTTCTCTTGACATGGATACTGTGCATTCTAGGCCTTGTGCCTGCAGCAGTGTCCTGACTACCTCTGCACACCTGCTCACCAGCCCCGACAGCTGCACTCCAGAGAATTGTTTCCTGCTAGTCTGGCAACGTTGGACCTGCTCTGGTTTGGACAATCCCGTGAAATTCTCTGTTATCTAGCGTGCTGCAACCGTAGCTTCTCCAGTGAGAAACTCCAGCCTTGAGGAGAGGGGACCCTTCTTCCAAGTTTATCCTTTTTGAGTACTCTCCCTCAGCCTTATTTTTCCCATCAGAGTTTAATAATTATCTTTAAAAAATTAAAAACAGCTTTATTGACTTATAATTGGCATATAATAAACTGTACATATTTATTTATTTAGTTTTGGCTGCATCGGGTCTTAGTTACAGTGCGTGGGCTCTTCGTTTAGGCACGCGGGCTTCTCTCTAGTTGTGGCATACGGGTTTCCTCTCTCTAGTTGTGGCGCGCGGGCTCCAGTGCCTGTGGGCTCTGTAGTTGTGGTGTGCGGGCTTAGTTGCCCCGTGGCGTGTGGGGTCTTAGTTCCCTGACCAGGGTTCGAACCCGTGTCCCCTGCATTGGAAGGCAGATTTTTTTACCACTGGACCACCAGAGGAGTCCCAGACTGTACATATTTAAAGTTTATGCTTATTAGCTTTGACATACTTATATAACTCTGAAACCATCACCATAATGAAGTTAATGAACAAACCTATTGCTCCCAGAGGTTTCCTCATGCCCCTTTGGAATCCCTCTCTCTTGCCTCTTGCCACCCCTCATTACATCTTTATAGTTACTATCCTATCATAGTTTAATTATTATTTGTGTTAAACACTCTGTTTAATTTACTATTGTTTCTCTCTCCTGATTGAACTGTTGATATAGAGTTGGTGCCTGGAGTGGTTCCAGGAAATAGACCTAAAAATTTGAGGTTTTGGTATTGCTTTGGTCATGCCTTTGGACCTGAGCACAGTGCTGAGTTCTTTACCAATGGAAAGGGGATGCTAGTAATCCATGGCATCATAATTAATAAAGGTATCATCTCTGACAGATTGTGATATATTGCCAATTGACCCAAATGCCTGGGAGCCCACATGGCTGCTACATTTGACCTTTACAGCAATAATGATAACTATAAGGACTGTAGTGTAGGATGGAATCTTTTGAGTGTCATTGAGTGCTTAAAGAGAGAAAATGATGGCTTGGATTTAACTCATAGCTGAAGATCTGCCCTTTTTTTCACTAGTTTTTTATTGCACACTTCACTTAAGAAGAAATAATTTCTTCTTCTCCAGATTGTGAATAGACTTTTGAATTATAAAACCTTGTGGCTTGCTTATTAAGAAAACATTTTTTTTTTTTTTGTATGAGAGTAATGCATGCTTAGCGAACTTGAATAGGTGGAACAGAGTTCTGTTATGATTTCTGTGTGTTTTCTTCTAGGTTTTTGTTTGGTATATGTTATATAAAATGAAATAGACTTTAGAAAGTTTAAATTATTTATTCTGAAATATGCAGAAAAATATTTAAAAAATCATATAGAGTCCCCCACCCAGAGCTTACATGTACATGTTAACAGATTGTCTTGTTTCATGGTATTTATGCATCTTTTTAATGTATACGTGAAATATTTTTAATGTTAATATACAGAAAAGAGGCCAGGAACAGAGTCTTGGGGTGATACTTTAAAGAAACAGTTGTAATCATCAGTGGGAATGGCATAACTTGATCTAGCACCGCATACTGATCCACCATTAATATAGTAGGCTAAATGTCATGCTTAACACCCAAACTGTGTATGGGGCATTGGGCATGCTCGGCTTTTTGTTCACAAATTATGCATAAATTAAAAAGGGATGGGGGTGGGGATAATGGGTAAGGGAATTGGTTCATTTATTCTGGTACTTACACATGGAAATTGAGTCCCCTAAAATAGGAAAACTGGAATGATATGGGAAAAGATTACTTTTTCCCTGCATTTTTTTTTTTTTTTTTTTTTTTTTTTTTGCGGTACGCGGGCCTTTCACTGTTGTGGCCTCTCCCGTTGCGGAGCACAGGCTGGGGACGCGCAGGCTCAGCGGCCATGGCTCACGGGCCCAGCTGCTCCGCGGCACGTGGGATCTTCCCCGACCGGGGCACGAACCCGTGTCCCCTGCACCGGCAGGCGGACTCTCAACCACTGCACCACCAGGGAAGCCCTCCCTGCATTGTTTTTGTTTGTTTGTTTTTGTTTTACTTGACAAGGTTGTTCTGAGGATTAGACGGAGGAACATTCACATCAGATGCTTAACAGAGTGCCTGGCTCCAAATTGATAAGTTATGTACCAGTTTATTTATAGTGGTGGTACTGATTTTTGTGTGAAGCATCATAAAAAAAATTCTGGTTCAGGAGATTGATACTTTGAAGTACACTGGGCATGATATTTTTGATAACCTAGAAAACCAGAATTTTCTGGCATGTTTCCCTAAATGATGCTTAAGATTCTAATATTATGAAAGCAATTCATTGTCAATTGTCTTTTCCTTGTTTGCTGCATGGCTTCTTGCTGGGGTTGAAAATCTGTGGCACTGGTGACAGCAGTGGTATTTGAGAGAATTACTATGTGTATTTTTGTTAACATTCCTATTTCTCTCTCGCTCTTTTTTTCCTTGCTCTAATTTGACCCTCTACCCTACCCCTCTTTGACTTATAAGAAGTTTATGAATAATGACTTGGTATACCATTTGCCAACCTATGGTCGAGAGCAGTGTTTTCCCAGTTTGGCTTGATCATAGTGACTAGGGGACATTTTAAAAAAGTAAAGTTATAGGCTTCCTGTCTGAATCTCCAGGGGAGGGACCTGGGAACATTTATTTTTACCGCAAGCCCCTGGGTATGCGCTATATACTTGATAACTATTGCTAGATCCCATCTCATGTCCACTGAATGAGAAGATAGAACTCTGGCGTTGAACATGAGTCTGGTTTTTAATAGTTGCTTATTTGTTGACTCGCTTAGTGTGTTGTGTTTGATCTTGGCAGGCTCCTGCTTGCTACCTTTCATAATATCTCCATGTAGTCAGAAAAACAAAACAAAAAAATCTTGTTTTGAGTGACAGCTTGCTTTATTCTTTTTTTTTTCTTTTGAAAATAGTTAGCTATCATAGATGCAGGAAAATGAATAAAACATTTGTGTATGGTTTAAGGAACAATTATAATGCAAACTCCCATCTCATCACAGCTCAGGTCAAGATGTGGAATATTGCTGGCATCCCAGAAGCACCTTTTCCCTGGTCACACTCCCTTTCCTTACCTTTTTTACCCTCAAGATAATCACTATCTTGATTTTTATGATGATAACTTCCTCGTTTTTCTTTACATTTTTACCTCTTAATTGTGAATCTCTACATAATATCTGTTTTGCCTTTTAAAGAGCTTTATGTGTGTGGAATCGTAGTGTTTGCATTCTTTGTGACTTGCTTCTTTTGCTTAGGGTTATTCTTGGGTAATTCATCTATATTGGTCACATAGCTGTCATTTGTTTGTTGTAGAGACTTACATTATATGCACATGCAAAAATATATTAATTTTACTTTAATGCATAATGCTCAATAAAGTATAATATCAAAAAGGGTAACTCATTGCCTATGTCTGCATAAGGACAAGGGAGGCTATATTTTGGGGAAGGACAGGGCATGACCTTTGCCACTTAACGGTAGAAATATCCTTGATTCAATTATGTTTGATATATGTATTTTTAAATTGAGGTAACATTGGTTTATAACATTTAAGTTTCATGTATATATTATGTTTCAATCTCTGTATACACTACAGCATGCTCACCACTGAAAGTCTGGTTTCCATCTGTCACTGTGTATTTGACCTCTTTACCCATTTTGCCCTCCCTCAATCCCCTTCCACTCTGGTAACCACTAATCTGTTCTCCATATCTATGTGTTTTTGTTTGGTTTGGTTTGTTCCTTTATTTATTTAGTTAGTTTTTTTATAATCCACATATGAATGAAATCATATGGTATTTGTCTTTCTCCGTCCTATTTATTTCACTTAGCATAATACCCTCAAAATCTAGGGGTGTCATGTCAATGGCAAGATTTTATCATTCTTTTATGGCCAAGCAATATTCTGTATGTTTACCGCATCTTTTTTATCCATCTGTTGATAGACATTTAGGTTGTTTCATAGCTTGGTTATTGTAAATAATGCTGCAGTGAACATAGAGGTGCATTTCATATTCTTTGGATAAACATCCAGAAGTAGAGTAGCTGGATCATGTGGTAGTTCTCTTCTTAATTTTTTGAGGCCTCTCCGTACTGTTTTCCATAGTGGCTGCATCAATTTACATTCCCAGTAAGAGTGTTTGAGGGTTCACTTTTCTCCACATCCTCACCAACACTTAGTATTTCTTGCCTTTTTGATAATAGCCATTCTAATGGGTGTGAGTTGTTACCTCATTGTGTTTTTTTTTTCTCCTGAATGAAATGCTTTATAATATTTTATTCAGTATTAAGATAAAGCAAAAATATTTATGCAGCACATTCTATTTTTATGGTTTCCAGCTACTGCATAGTCTTTTTTTTCTATTCAAACAGTCACAAAAATTATAATCATCCTCATCAGTGCACTCAGTCCCATGTAATTAATTTTTTTTCATCTTGATCTTTCGTTAGCTCTTTTATGAATTCATCAGTTTTCTATTAGAGTTCTGAAAATGCTTATTCATTCAGTTCAGCAGTATAGTCAGTTACCAGAAACCTGTGTGTGTCAGAGTCTTTTCCATGAATTCCTTGAAGATGAAACCCTTTTATAGGAGCATTTTTGCAAAAGCATCAGAGTACACCCAGAACTGTCTGTAAATGACAAAAGGCTTAAAAATGACCACGGTTAAAGATTTGATGAAAGTTCATAATAATGCAATTGACAAGGAAATTTAGTTATTTCTGAGATATACATTTAAAAAAATAACTAGAATTATGACTTATAAAATTATACCAGAACATATAAGATTTTTAGGAATTTCATGTAATGTCTGAAACATTTATATTAACATATTTCCATACAAATAACCCAAAGAAAGTTTAGTATTAGTTTTTTTTAATTTTAATTTTATTTTTATTTTTATACAGCAGGTTCTTATTAGTCATCAATTTTATACACATCAGTGTATACATGTCAATCCCAATCACCCAATTCATCAAACCACTATCCCCACCCCCCCAGGGCTTTCCTCCCTTTGGTGTCCATACGTTTGCTCTCTACATCTGTGTCTGAACTTCTGCCCTGCATACCGGTTCATCTGTACCATTTTTCTAGGTTCCACATACATACGTAGACATATGATATTTGTTTTTCTCTTTCTGACTTACTTCACTCTATATGACAGTCTCTAGATCCATCCACGTCTCTACAAATGACCCAATTTCGTTCCTTTTTATGGTTGACTAATATTCCATTGTATATATGTACCTCATCTTCTTTATCCATTCGTCTGTCGATGGGCAATTAGGTTGCCTCCATGACCTGGCTATTGTAAACAGTGCTGCAATGAACATTGGGGTGCATGTGTCTCTTTGAATTATGGTTTTCTCTGTGTATATGCCCAGTAGTGGGATTGCTGGATCATATGGTAATTCTATTTTTAGTTTTTTAAGGAACCTCCGTACTGTTCTCCATAGCGCCTGTATCAATTTACATTCCCACCAGCAGTGCAAGAGGGTTCCATTTTCTCCACACCCTCTCCAGCATTTGTTGTTTGTAGATTTTCTGACGATGCCCATTCTAACTGGTGTGAGGTGATACTTCACTGTAGTTTTGATTTGCATTTCTCTAATTACTAGTGATGTTGAGCACCTTTTCATGTGCTTCTTGGCCATCTGTATGTCTTCTTTGGAGAAATGTCTATTTAGGTCTTCTGCCCATTTTTGGATTGGGTTGTTTGTTTCTTTAATATTGAGCTGCATGAGCTGTTTATATATTTTGGAGATTAATCCTTTGTCTGTTGATTCATTTGCAAATATTTTCTCCCATTCTGAGGGTTGTCTTTTCGTCTTGTTTATGGTTTCCTTTGCTGTGCAAAAGCTTTCAAGTTTCATTAGATCCCATTTGTTTATTTTTGTTTTTATTTCCATTTTTCTAGGAGGTGGATCGAAAAAGATCTTGCTGTGATTTACGTCAAAGAGTGTTCTTCCTATGTTTTCCTCTAAGAGTTTTAAAGTGTCTCGTCTTATATTTAGGTCTTGAATCATTTTGAGTTTATTTTTGTGTATGGTGTTAGAGAGTGTTCTAATTTCATTCTTTTACATGTAGCTGTCCAGTTTTACCAGCACCATTATTGAAGAGACTGTCTTTTCTCCATGGTATATCCTTGCCTCCTTTGTCATAGATGAGTTGACCATAGGTGCGTGGGTTTATCTCTGGACTTTCTATCTTGTTCCATTGATCTGTGTTTCTGTTTTTGTGCCAGTACCATGTTGTCTTGATTATTGTAGCTTTGTAGTATAGTCTGAAGTCAGGGAGTCTGATTCCCCCAGCTCCTTTTTTTTCCCCTCAAGACTGCTTTGGCTATTCGGGGTCTTTTGTGTCTCCATACAAATTTTAAGATTGTTTGTTCCAGTTCCATAAAAAATGCCATTGGTAATTTTATAGGGATGGCATTGAATCTGTAGATTGCTTTGGCTAATATAGTCATTTTCACAATATTGATTCTTCCAATCCAAGAACATGGTATATCTCTCCATCTGTTTGTATCATCTTTAATTTCTTTCATCAGTGTCTTATAGTTTTCTGCATATACATCTTTTGTCTCCCTAGGTAGGTTTATTCCTAGGTATTTTATTCTTTTTGTTGCAGTGGTAAATGGGAGTGTTTCCTTAACTTCTCATTCAGATTCTTCATCATTGGTGTATAGGAATGCAAGGGTTTTCTGTGCATTAATTTTGTATCCTGCAAATTTACCAAATTCATTGATTAGCTCTAGTAGTTTTCTGGTAGCATCTTTAGGATTCTCTATTGTATAGTATGATGTCATCTGCAAGCAGTGACAGCTTTACTTCTTCTTTTCTAATTTGTATTGCTTTTATTTCTTTTTCTTCTCTGATTGCCATGGCTAGGACTTCCAAAACTATGTTGAATAATAGTGGTGAGAGTGGACATCCTTGTCTTGTTCCTGATCTTAGAGGAAATGCTTTCAGGTTTTCACCATTGAGAATGATGTTTGCTGTGGGTTTGTTGTATATGGCCTTTATTATGTTGAG
Organism: Hyperoodon ampullatus; assembly: GCF_949752795.1. Classification (NCBI taxonomy): domain Eukaryota; kingdom Metazoa; phylum Chordata; class Mammalia; order Artiodactyla; family Ziphiidae; genus Hyperoodon; species Hyperoodon ampullatus. Next base: position 15,889,862 of record NC_136918.1, read on the forward strand.
GTAGGTTCCCTTTATGCCCACTTTCTGGAGAGTTTTTATCATAAGTCGGTGTTGAATTGTGTCAGAAGCTTTTTCTGCATCTATTGAGATGATCATATGGTTTTTATTCTTCAGTTTGTTAATATGGTGTATCACATTGATTGATTTGCATATATTGAAGAATCCTTGCATCCCTGGGATAAATCCCACTTGATCATGGTGTATGATCCTTTTAATGTGTTGTTGGATTCTGTTTGCTAGTATTTTGTTGAGGATTTTTGCATCTCTATTCATCAATGATATTGGTCTGTAATTTTCTTTTTTTGTAATATCTTTGTCTGGTTTTAGTATCAGGGTGATGGTGGCCTCATAGAATGAGTTTGGGAGTGTTCCTTCCTCTGCAGTTTTTTGGAAGAGCTTGAGAAGGATGGGTGTTAGCTCTTCTGTAAATGTTTGATAGAATTCACCTGTGAAGCCATCTGGTCCTGAACTTTTGTTTGTTGGAAGATTTTCAGTCACAGTTTCAATTTCATTACTTGTGATTGGTCTGTTTGTATTTTCTATTTCTTCCTGGTTCAGTCGTGGTAGGTTATACCTTTCTAAGAATTTGTCCATTTCTTCCAGGTTGTCCATTTTATTGTCATAGAATTGCTTGTAGTAGTGTCTTAGGATGCTTTGTATTTCTGCGGTGTCTGTTGTAACTTCTCCTTTTTCACTTCTAATTTTATTGATTTGAGTCCTCTCCCTCTTTTTCTTGATGAGTCTGGCTAATGGTGTATCAATTTTATTTTTCTTCTCAAAAAACAAGCTTTTAGTTTTATTGATCTTTGCTATTGTTTTCTTTGTTTCTATATCATTTATTTCTGCTCTGGTCTTTATGATTTCTTTCCTTCTGCTAACTTTGGGTTTTGTTTGTTTTTCTTTCTCTAGTTCCTTTAGGTGTAAGGTTAGATTGTTTATTTGAGATTTTTCTTGTTTCTTGAGGTAGGCTTATATAGCTATAAACTTCCCTCTTAGAACTGCTTTTGCTGCATCCCATAGGTTTTGGATTGTCATGTTTTCATTGTTATTTGTCTCTAGATATTTATTGATTTCCTCTTTGCCTTCTTCAGTGATCTCTTGGTTATTTAGTAATGTATTGTTTAGCCTCCATGTGTTTGTGTTTTTTACTTTTTTTTGCTGTATTTCATTTCTAATCTCATAGTGTTGTGGTCAGAAAAGATGCTTGATATGATTTCAGTTTTCTTAAATTTACTGAGGCTTGATTTGTGACCCAAGATGGGATCTATCCTGGAGAATGTTCCATGCATACTTGAGAAGAAAGTGTAATCTGCTGTTTTTGAATGGAATGTCCTGTAAATATCAATTAAATCTATTTGGTCTGTTGTGTCATTTAAAGCTTGTTTCCTTATTTATTATTCATTTTGGATTATCTGTCCATTGCTGTAAGGGAGGTGTTAAAGTCCCCCACTATTATTGTGTTACTGTCGATTTCCTCTTTTATAGCTGTTAGCAGTTGCCTTATGTATTGAGGTGCTCCTATGTTGGATGCATATATATTTATAATTGTTATATCTTCTACTTGGATTGATCCCTTGATCATTATGTAGTGTTCTTCCTTGTCTCTTATAACATTCTTTATTTTCAAGTCTATTTTATCTGAGTATTGCTACTCCAGCTTTTGATTTCTATTTGGTTGGAATATCTTTTTCCATCCCCTCACTTTAAGTCTGTATGTGTCCCTAGGTCTGAAGTGGGTCTCTTGTAGGCAGCATATAGGTGGTTCTTGTTTTTGTTTTCATTCCGTGACCCTGTGTCTTTTGGTTGGAACATTTAATCCATTCATGTTTAAGGTAATTATCGATATGTATGTTCCCATGACCATTTTCTTAATTGTTTTGGGTTTGTTTTTGTAGGTCCTTTTCTTCTCTTGTGTTTCCCACTTAGAGAAGTTCCTTTAGCATTCATTGTAAAGCTGGTTTGGTGGTGCTGAATTCTCTTAGCTTTTACCTGTCTGTAAAGCTTTTGATTTTTGCATCGAATCTGAATGAGATTCTTTCCGGGTAGAGTAATCTTGGTTGTAGGTTCTTCCCTTTCATCACTTTAAGTATATCATGCCACTCCCTTCTGGCTTGTAGAGTTTCTGCTGAGAAATCAGCTGTTAACCTTATGGGAGTTCCCTTGTATGTTATTTGTCATTTTTCCCTTGCTGCTTTCAGTAATTTTTCTTTGTCTTTAATTTTTGCCAATTTGATTACGATGTGTCTCGGCGTGTTTCTCCTTGGGTTTATCCTATATAGGACTCGCTGTGCTTGCTGGACTTGGGTGGCTATTTCCTATCCCATGTTAAGGAAGTTTTCGACTGTAATCTCTTCAAATATTTTCTTGGGTCCTTTCTCTCTCTCTTCTCCTTCTGGGACCCCTATAATGCAAATGTTGTTGCGTTTAATGTTGTCCCAGAGGTCTCTTAGGCTGTCTTCATTTCTGTTCATTCTTTTTTCTTTATTCTGTTCCTCAGCAGTGAATCCCACCATTTTGTCTTCCAGGTCACTTATCTGTTCTTCTGCCTCAGTTATTCTGCTATCAATTCCTTCCAGTGTAGTTTTCATTTCAGTTATTGTATTGTTCATCTCTTTTTGTTTGTTCTTTAATTCTTGTAGGTCTTTGTTAAACATTTCTTGCATCTTCTCGATCTTTGCCTCTGTTCTTTTTCCGAGGTCCTGGATCATCTTCACTATCATTCTTCTCAATTCTTTTTCTGGAAGGTTGCCTATCTCCTCTTCATTTAGTTGTTTTTCTTGGGTTTTATCTTGTTCCTTCATCTGGTACATAGCCCTCTGCCTTTTCATCTTGTATGTCTTTCTGTGAATGTGGTTTTTGTTCTGTAGGCTGCAAGATTGTAGTTCTTCTTGCTTCTGCTGTCTTCCCTCTGGTGGATGAAGCTATCTAAGAGGGTTATGCAAGTCTCCTGATGGGCCGGTCTGGTGGGTGGGTAGAGCTGACTGTTGCTCTGGTAGGGAGAGCTCAGTAAAACTTTAATCCTCTTGACTGCTGATGGGTGGGGCTGGCTTCCCTCCCTGTTTGTTGTTTGGCCTGAGGCAACCCAACACTGGAGCCCACCTGGGCTCTTTGGTGGGGCTAATGACAGACTCTGGGAGGGCTCACGCCAAGGAGTACTTCCCAGAACTTCTGCTTCCAGTGTCCTTGTCCCCACGGTGAGCCACAGCCACCGCCTGCCTCTGCAGGAGACCCTCCAACACTAGCAGGTAGGTCTGGTTCATTCTCCCCTGAGGTCACTTGCTCCTTCTGCTGGGTCCCGATGTGCACACTGTGTGTGCACTCCAAGAGTGGAGTCTCTGTTTCCTCCAGTCCTGTCACAGTCCTGCAGTCAAATCCCACTAGGCTTCAAAGTCTGATTCTCTAGGAATTCCTCTTCCCGTTGCTGAACCCCCAGGTTGGGAAGCTGGATATGGGGCTCAGAACCTTCACTCCAGTGGGTGGACTTCTGTGGTATAAGTGTTCTGCAGTCTGTGAGTTACCCATCCAGCAGTTATGGGATTTGATTTTACTGTGATTGCGCCCCTCCTACCGTCTCATTGTGGCTTCTCCTTTGTCTTTGGATGTGGGGTATCTTTTTTGGTGAGTTCCACTGTCTTTCTTTCGGTGATTGTCCAGCAGCTAGTTGTGATTCTGGTGTTCTCCAAAGAGGGAGTGAGAGCACATCCTTTTACTCCGCCATCTTGGTTCCTAGTCTCCTCATTGTGGTTTTGATTTGCACTTCCATAATAGTGATGTTGATTATCTTTTCAGTGCCTTTTGTCCATCTGTGTGTCTTCTTTGGAAAATTGACTTTTCAGGTCCTGTGCTCATTTTTACATTGGGTTGTTTGTTTTTTTGCTCTTGAGTTTTATGAGTTCTTTATATATTTTGTATAGTAGCCCCTTATCAGACGTATGATTTGCAAATATCTTTTGCCATTCAGTAGGTTGTCTTCATTTTATAGGTGATTTCCTTTGCTGTGCAGAAGTTTTTTAGTTTGATGTAGTCCCATTTGTTTTTGTTTGTTTCCTTTGCCTGAGGAGACATACTCAGAAACGTATTGTTGGTAAGGGTGATATTAAAGAGTGCACTGCCTATGGTTTCTTCTATTGAGTTTTATGGTTTTAAGTCTTACATGAAGTCTTTAATCTATTTTGAGTTGATTTTTGTGTATGGTATGGGATAGTGGTCTAGTTTCCTTTTTTACCATATGACTGTCTGGTTTTCCCAACATTTATTGAAGAGACCATCCTTTCTCCATGGTGGTTCTCTGCTCCTTTGTCACAAATTAATTATCCATGTAGGTATGGATTTGTTCTTGGGCTCTCAGCTGTGTTCCATTAATCTATGTCTGTTTTTCTGTCAGTACTATGCTGTTTGGTTACTATAGCTTTGAATTACAATGTGAAATTAGGGAGCATGATGTCTCCAGCTTTGTTCTTTTACTTAGGATTGCTTTGGCTATTTGTGGTCTTTTGTAGTTACATATAATTTTAGGATTTTTTGTTCTATTTCTGTGAAAAATGTCCTTGGGATTTTGATAGACATTGCATTGAATCTGTAGACTGCTTTAGATAATATGAACCTTTTAACAATGTTAATTCTTTCAGTCCATGAGCATGGAATATATTTTCATTTCTTTGTGTCTGCAGTTTCATTCAACAGTGTTTTTCAGTGTACAGGTCTTTCACTTTCTTGGTTAAATTTATTCCTAGGTATCTTATTCTTTTTGTTGTGATTGTAAATTGAATTGTTCTCTTAATTTCTCTTTCTGCTAATTTGTTTTTAGTGTATACAAATGCAGTAGATGTTTGCATATTAATTTTGTACTCTGCAACTTTACTGTATTTTTTCATTATTTCTAATAGTTTTCTGTTGCAGTCTTTAGGGTATTTTTTTAAGATTCTTTTTTTTTTATGTGGACCATTGTTTAAGTCTTTATTGAATTTGTTACAATATGGCTTCTGTTTTATGATTTGGTTTTTTGGCCACGAGGCATGTGGGATCTTAGCTCCCCGACCAGGATTGAACCTGCACCCCCTGCATTGGAAGCTGAAGTCTTAACCACTGGACTGCCAGGGGAGTCCCCTAGGGTTTTTTATATATAAAAGCATGTCATCTGCAAATAGTGACAGTTTTACTTCTTCCAATTTGGATGCCTTTTATTTCTTCTCCTTGCCTAATTGCTCTGGCTAGGACTTCAATGATATGTTGAATAAGAGTGGCAAGAGTGGGCATCCTTGTCTTATTCCTCAATTTAGAGGGATAGCTTTCAGTTTTTCACTGTTGAGTGTGATGTTAGTTGTGGGTTTGTTGTATATGACCTTTATTATGTTGAGGTACATTGCTTCTATACCCATTTTATTGAGAGTTTTTACATAAATGAGTGTTGAATCTTTTTTTTTTTTTTTGCGGTGTGTGGGCCTCTCACTGTTGTGGCCTCTCCCGTTGCGGAGCACAGGCTCCGGATGCGCAGGCTCAGTGGCCATGGCTCACGGGCCCAGCCGCTCCGCGGCATGTGGGATCTTCCCGGACCAGGGCACAAATGCGTGTCCCCTGCATCGGCAGGCGGACTCTCAACCACTGCGCCACCAGGGAAGTCCAGTGTTGAATCTTGTCAAATGCTTTTTCTGCATCTGTTGAAATGATCAAATGATTTTTATCTTTCATTTGTTAATGTCATGTATCACATTGATTTGTGAATGTTGAACTATCCTTGCATCCCTTAAATAAATTCTACTTGATTATGATTATCCTTTAAAGTGTTGTTGTATTCAGTTTGCTAGTATTTTGTTGAGGATTTTGCATCTATGTTCATCAGAGATACTGGCCTGTAATTTTTTTTGCGTGTGTGTTGTCCTTGTCTGGTTTTGGGATCAGGGTACACACTAAACATTGGGAATAGTTTGTATGAGTCTCAGAGGTTGGAAAGAATTGATGTCTTGGAGAAACCTGTTTACTAACCTTTTAAAATTAAAATTTTGCTTATTTTGTTTCATTTGTTGGAAAGATCAAATTGTCCCGGAATCTGAAAAAAGTTGGTTGACAGTAAAAGTAAAACATCTTAGATGAGGCTTGCTTTTAGTTTAGATGGCTTCATGTTAGAGAAATTAGCTGGGCAACCTTCAGTTTCCTTGCAAAGAACTATTGGGTATCTTATTTTTGCTTAAAAAGTTAAGCCCTGTTTTCGTTTTTTTCACTTTTCCTCATGACAGTCTCTCAACCGTTTCATTAAAAGCATTAAAAACTATGCTTTATGGAAACTTAACTGTAGTATATATTAGTAGTTCTCAGTTGAACTCTTGGAAGTCATGATGCTTTTTAAGGAATACTGTGAAGTTATTGATATATTCACTTGTATGAATTGAGAACACTGTTTTGGAGGAAATTTTATAGTACCATATATATGTAATAAACATACATGACCATGAGCACATTTGTAAAAAAAAAACTCGTCTATTTAATGCAATGTGATTTGGCTATTATAAATTTTACACTAAAATAGTTAACTAGCTGTTCAGGTATTTTTTCTGTTAGTGCTTTCTATAGTACATATCTTTTTGATGTGTTTTGTAGTATAAGATACATTTATGGAGAAAAATAAATTGAAATTACTACCTATTAAATCTTTTTTCAAATTAGGAAAAGATTACCATTATTTTAGCAGTGGGGCATTTTGGTCAAGTTTTTGAAATCCCAGTGATACACAAGAGTAGCTTGAGAACCAATGGAATATGAGCTTATTCAGAGGCTTTCTTATGGTGATGGTTAGCTGTTTTATGAGTGTTATTTGGTACTGAACTAGTTGATGTCGGAATGTGAGTCATCTTCAGAATTAAAGATTATTTGGAAAGCAAATTCCTGAAAGTAATGTTGGTCTTAAACACGTACTAAATGCATCCCCGTCTGTAAAATGAAGTTTAGAATATAGTTTTGTGTAGATGAGTTGCATGGTATTGTCACAAACTTAAATGTGAGGTTAGGATTACTCTGCTGCTTGGGGAAGTTTTTAAATTTTGCAACTACCAGAACAGCATTAGATGAGTAACTGGCATCTGTGCTCTTAAGCCATATGGATAACCACATGTCCCAACCCCAGCCCTGAGGTTCTCAGATTCACAAGGCCAGTAGAAAATTAACAAGATCAAGAGTTGGTTCCTCAAAATTAAAAACTTGGGTATCAAAGGACACTATGCAGAGTGAAAAGACAACCCATGGAATTGGTGAAAATATATTTCAATCATGTATATCATAAGGGAAAAATATATGCAGAATATATAAAGAACTTTCAAAACTCAACAACAACCACCACCCGATTAAAAATGGGCAAAGGACAAGACATGGAAGCAACCTAAGTGTCATCAACAGATGAATGGATAATGAAGATGTGGTGTGTATATATATGTACACACACACACACAATGGAATATTACTCAGCCAGAAAAAGAATGAAATAATGCCATTTGCAGCAACATGGATGGACCTAGAGATTATCATACTAAGTGAAGTAAGTCATAGAAAGACAGATATCATATGGTATCACTTATATGTGGAATCTAAAAAACAAAATGATACAAATGAACTTATTTACAAAACAGAAATAGACTCAAAGACATAGAAAACAAACTTATGGTTACCAAAAGGGAAAGGTAGAGGGGGAGGGATAACTTAAGAGTTTGGGATCAACATACACACACTACTATATATAACATAGATAAACAACAAGGTCCTATGGTATAGGGCTATACAGCAAACTATATTCACTATCTTGTAATAACCTATAATGTAAAATAATCTGAAAAAGAATACACACACACACACACACACACACACACATATATCCGAATCACTTTGCTGTACTAGAAACTAACACAACAGTGTAAATCAGCTATACTTCAATTTAAAAAATGGGCAATGGATTTGAATAATTATTTCTCCAATGAAGATATACAGAAGGCTAATAAGCGTACGAAAGGAGGTCAGCATCACTAATCATTAGCGAAGTGCAAATCAAAGCCACAATGAGATACCACTTTGTATCCATTACTGTGGCTGTTATCAAACAGAAAATAAGTGTTGTCAAGGATATGAAGAAATTGGAACCCTTATGTATTGCTGGTGGGAATGTAAAATGGTGCAGCTGTTGTGGAAAATGGTATGTGATTCCTCAAATAAATTGAATATAGAATTACCATATAATCCAGCAATTTCACTTCTGGATATATACCCAAAAGAAGCAGGGACTCAGGTATTTGTACACCCATGTTCAAAGCAGCATTGTTCACAGTAGTCAAAAGGTGGCAGCAACCAAAGCATCCATTGATGGATAAATGGATAAACAAAATGTAGATACATATAATGGAATATTATTCAGCCTGAAAAGAGAAGGAAATTCTGACATATTCTACAATGTGGATGAATCTTTTTTTTTTTTTTTTTTTGCGGTACACGGGCCTCTCACTGTTGTGGCCTTTCCCGTTGCGGAGCACAGGCTCCGGACATGCAGGCTCAGCGGCCGTGGCTCACAGGCCCAGCCGCTCCGCAGTATGTGGGATCTTCCCGGACCGGGGCATGAACCCGTGTCCCCTGCATCGGCAGGCTGACTCTCAATCACTGCACCACCAGGGAAGCCCGTGGACAAATCTTAAAGACATGCTAAGTGAAATAAGCCAGGCATAAATAGACATGAAGTGATTCCACTTATTTCAGTTACCTGATATAGAGTAGTCAAATTCATAGAGATAGAAAGTAGAATAGTGGTTGCTTGGAGGCTAGGGGGAGGGGGAATGGGAAATCAGTATTTAATGGGTACAGAGTTTCACTTTGGGAAGAGGAAAAAGTTCTGGATGGTGGTGATGGTTGCGCAACCATTTGAATGTAGTTAATGTCACTAACCTAAACTTTACACTTAAAAATGTTTAAAATGGTAAAATTTTATGTTGTGTGTATTATACCATATTAAAAATAATGAGACTGAAGGCCTTCTAAAAAAGGTCACTGAAGAGTTAAAACAGTTATTTATTCAGTGAATTAATAAAACTTATTATACAAATTACCAAACATATAGAAAAGTAGAGAAATAGTATAATGAACCTCAATATAATCTTCTCCTAGATTTAACGTTGATTAGTGTTTTGGTTTATTTATTTTTTTTGGCTGGAGAACTTTAAAGTAAATTACAGATATCATGACATTTCATTCCTAAGCATTTCAGTAGGCAGTCTAGAAATAGGGACTTTCTCATATGACCACAATACTGTCATCATACCTAAGGAAATCAACAGTTATTTTTAAAAAGTTATCTAATATCTAGACTACATTCACATTGTTCCTCTTGTTCCTAAATTGTATTTTTATTGTTGGTTTGCTTGAACCTGTGTTTGGCATTTGGATGTAATGTTTTTTATCTCTTTTAATGTACAACAGTCTCATGCTGTTCTCCCATTCTGTCCCCTTACACTGTTCTGTTTATTCCATTTAATTTTATAGAAATTGGTGCAATGCCCTCAAGTAATGCATCCATCTTATTTTACTTATTTAATTCTATTCCATGTATTTCTTGTAAACTTGAAGTTAGAGCTAAAGGCTTGTTAGAACTGGGTTAAAATAATTTTGGCAAGAATACATCTTAGGTGATATAGACTGATGAAAAGTAGAATGAGAATTTGCCAGTTGGAAAACCCTTTAGACAGAGTCAAGTAGCTAATTTCAGATAAAATGTTTGTTTATAATTAGTAGTAGAATTTTGTCAAATGGAAGGCAAAATTAGGTATGATCAGAGATGGTGGCAATGGATACATCTCTAGAAACCTGTTTGGTGTCTCTCAAGGATTTTTACAGTTAAGCTACATACAGTCTTTACAGTTTTCACCAATTAGAAAGTCATTTTTACAATAAATAATGTTGCCTAGTGATACAGTTGACAGTCTATATTTATCCCAACCCAGTAGTTTAAGTGCTGGGAGAAAGTAACAAAGGATTTAAGCTTGTTAACCTTTCCTTCCAGAAAACTTCTTGGAGAAGGGAAGATTTAACAACAAAAAAACCCTATTGTGCTTTTTTTGGAGACTGCATTAACAACCATGGACCTTTTTCAAGAAACTGCATGTATCTATACATACATAAAATTTTGCATGGGATTTTATAGGATTCATAGTTTTTCCCTAAATTTTTCTTTGTAGGTAGAGTATATTTTAGTTTCTGGATAATACACGAATAAAAGTTTAGTGCTGGCAACAGCAGGGTGCATTCTTGAAACAGTGAGTTGATCAGAGCAAGAGCAAGGGCACCTGTTCTATTACTGGAAACTTAAATTGTTTAGTTTGGACAGACTCTTTTTTGTTTTTTAAACAATTTTTCTTTTTGGCCACACTGCGCGGCATGTGGGATCTTAGTTCCCCGACCAGTGATCAAACCTGGGCCCTCGGCAGTGAAAGTGTGGAGTCCTGACCACTGACCGCGAGGGAATTCCCTGGACAGATTCTTAAAATGTGAAAATTGTAGACCTTTTTGCCTCTTCTCCAACATTTACTTCTGTTGACTAACTGCCTTCCTTCCCCCACATTCATTTTAAAGTTCTTTTTTTTCTAGTCTTTTGTGAAATCAATCTCTTTCTCTCTTTCTTTTCTCTGCTTTCTCTTTCTACCTAAATTTAGATATTCAGAGTTTTCTTTAGCCCTCTTCTCTTTTTAATTTTTATTTTACATTAAGATCAATTTAGTTATCACCTGTTTGTTGATGATTCCTAAATCTCTCTTATGCCTTGGGTAGAGCTCCTGACTTCTATTTATCACTGTTTACATGTCCACTAGAATGTTTTATAAACATTAAGTGAAAAAATTCCCGAATTGCTCTCACTTCCACTAACTGTAGTTCTCCTTCTGTATTTTCTCTCTCATCAACTGGCATCACCACCCAAACTCTTTTCCTCCTGTATTTCACTGTTGTGTTAAGTCCTTATATGCATTTTTGTATTTATTCACCACAGTTGTCTTTTAAATCCTAAATAATCTCCTTTTACAGATGAAGCAATTTAATAGTTTTGCCTCAGAATCACACTGTTAGCATGTGGCAGTGCTGAGATATAAACTTAGGTCTGTCTAATACTAGATCTCATATTTCTTACCACAGTTATACTACTACCACTCACTTCTGTGACTTTAATCTAAAAAAATTAAGGATGTACCTGTAAGGTTTAACTATAAGAATATTTATTGCAGAGTTTATAAGAAGAAGCAAATTCAGTCTCCAACAATAGGGATTCCATTAAATCCATTATAGAACATTTATACGAAATATCATGTGGTCATTATACATCCTGTTTTAGACCAGTAGTTTTCATTGTGTATATCAAAGTCATATATGGGAACCCAGTATATGAGATAGATTTTTTAAAAAAGTAGTGTTTGAAAGGGGTGGAAGCCCTAGCGGGTCTCATGGACCGCTGTCTGTAAGGGTTCCTGAGGGGATGTTATTGTACAGGGTTTGAAAGTTTTAATTTTTTCAAATATAGTAATGAATTAGGAAAATATTCATAATACAGTAAGTGAAGAGAATAGTTAACAAAACAACATGTATAGTGTATCCCAGTTTTGCTAAATATATATTTGAATTTACACATAACTAAAAGAATGGGAGGTTATACATCAAAATATGAACACTGGTTATTCTTTTATTTGGTGATTATGAGTGATTTTAATTTTTCACACATTTTCTACAATGAACAAGAATTAGTTTTGTAAATAGAGACTTTAAAAAGTCCTGAATGTGTTATTTTAAAAAAGGCAATAAAAAGTATAACCAAAACCCACTGCATATTATTAAGTACACACACACACACACACACACACACACACACACACACACACACACACACACACACACACACACAGCAAAAGAAGTAAATACTCCAGTGGCTGCTGTGCCATGAACATTGGTTTGAAGCCCTTTGAGTACCTGTGTAAGCATAGGTCCATTACTCTACCTTTTGGACATCAACCTTGGATATTGATGCTATTTTCATTTGGGCTTTTTAGCATGTAGACTTCAGAGGCAGATTGCCTGGGTTTGAATACTGGCTCTGCTATTATTCATTATTTGATCTCGGACAAGTTCCCTAATAGGGCCTAAGTTTTCCCCAACCATGAAATGCTACCTCATAGGGTGTTGTTAGGATTAGATGACTTAAATTCAATAACATGCTTAAAGCAATGCCTGGTTAGTAAGTGGTCAGTTATAGTTGTTGTGATTATTATCATTTCTATTCTTAAGAGTTATTTCACCTCCAAACTCTCAGTTCATCTCGCTCCCCTAAAGTTAGCTGGGAATTCCAAAACTTAACAAGGGAAGTCATAGTTCTTATTCAGGTTAAGTTTCCCAAACAGGTCAGTGGTCAATATACTGTGTATTTATTTTTTCTAGCAAAATTTAGTAGCAAATATGCCTTATTTTATAAGGATTTATATGTTTTTATGGTATGATTTCTGCCTAGAAATTGTATAATGTGGTTATGATGGGGGTCCCCAAGACCACCCCCAAGTTCAGTGATTCACTAGAAGGACTTACAGGACTCAGCATATGATTGTACTCATGACTATGATTTATTACAGTGAAAGGATACAAAGCAGAGTTGGCAAAGGGAAAAGACACATGGAGTAAAATCCAGAGAAAACCAGGTGTGAGCTTTTAAGAGTCTCTCTCAGTGGAGTCGCAGGGGATATGCTTAATTTCTCAGCATTGAGTTATGATGACACATGTGAAATGTCTACCAGGGGAGCTCATTAGAGATTCAGTGCCCAGGGTTTATACTGGGGGCTATTCAGGTAGGCACCCTCCACCTAGCATCTACCAAAATTTCAGACTCCCAGAAAGAAAGTAGGTATTCACCATAAACCACAGTGTTTGCAGAATTTAGGCAGAATGAGCTGTGCTTATCAGAGAACGATAGGAACCCTCCTGAAATCTTCAGTTCTCAGATGCCAGCGAAGGGCCAGCCTTGCAAGCAGGCCTTTTCTAAGGATAGCAGTGTCAGGCCTGCTGTGTTAACTCTTTTCTCAACAGAGCTATATTATAAAATGTATTGTACGTAAGAAACGAATACCAACAAATGTATGCAATTTACAAACAGCTTTCTTGAGATATGATACACCATAAACTTTACCCATTTAAAGTAAACAGTACAGTGATTTTTAGTTTATTTATAGAGTTGCGCAGGCATCGGCGCAAGCTAATTTTAGAACATTTCCATCATCCCGAAAAGAAACCCCATTTCCATGAGTAGCTGTTCCCATTTCTATGTGTCCCCCGTCTCTCCCTGATTCTTACTCCCATCCCCAGGCAACCACTACTTTACTTTCTGTCTCTGGGATGAATCTGTATGCTCAACGTATTTTCACCTTAATTTCACCTCTGTTATTAATGGCTTTGTAAGATGGTAGTTCAAAAATTATTCAAGGGTATCTCTCTTTCAGTGTGTGTCAAAGAGTCATTGTGAGTCTCTCTGGTAGTCTCTAAGTCCAGAGCTTTACCAACAGCAATCATCATCAAAATTGCTGTTACATGAATTTGTGGTATTTGATGAAATAATTCATCATAAAGGCTCTTGTCTTTGTAAACGTTATTCTCACCATTTAAGAAGTATGTTATACAATTGGTTGAGGCTTACCAATGAGAATTTTCTTACTTACTTGGTTAACATTGAGTTCTTTCATGGTACCTTTTAGCTGTAAGATACATAGGGATTCATGTAGAGAATTGGATGAGGTTGGGAGAGGTAGCTGCACTATTGCCATTGGGATGTAGAGAGGCAAAAAGTTATGTATATATTGCTAGGAGGAAAAGGGCAAAAAGTATTACTTTATAATAAATGGCCATTTTAAAAAAGTACTCTCTAATGTGGGTACAATATTCAAGAATAAATAAAAAGTAAATTTACAAATTATAAAATTCTTTGTAAAAAAGTTTTAATCAAAGGTGCTTGTGCATTTTTTAATCATTATTTTGATTGATATCTTGCTTTCCCATAATTGAGTTGGTAGACAAGCTGTACTATAAACTGAGAACTGTGGGAGGATCTTTATTTTGTGGCTAAAACATAGAACTTAGTCACCATGAGTTATGTAGGTATTGACTAACACTGGGTGTTTACCTAATGTCCAAATCTGTGTAAACAATTACGCTTTTGAAATACAAGTTTCATTTTAATCTTAATCCATGTTTGTAATTAAGAGATATTTTTGGACATCAGGAACTCATATATCAAATAACTTATTTTCAAGGACAATGCACCAGAACTTATTATTATTCATCTACTTGTCTTCCAGGTGCTTTTACAGCGAGATGCTGCTCTCCATCGGGATGCTCATGCTGTCGGCCACACAAGTCTATACCATCTTGACTGTCCAGCTCTTTGCATTCCTAAACCTACTGCCTGTAGAAGCGGACATTTTAGCAGTAAGTAAATTTAAACAGTAAAATTTATTCATGTCTAAAAACATCCCTTAAAAGAAAAGTTTTTAAAAAGACCTAAATGATGGAGTGTTATACAATAACAAAATAATGGAATCTTACAAAGTGTTTACAAACATACAGGTGCACGTGCATAGCTATTACTTGAAAGTGGGGGACCTTGCTCATTATTTTATTCCTTGATGTTTAATAAGATCTCATGTACAATAAGTACGTGATAAATGTTGTTGCTCTTGAGAGTGTGTGCTTCTTGAGTGCTGATGAGCACATATATTTAAATGCTGTGTGTTTTATGTAGAATCTTACTGTTTTTCTTGGTAATTGGTGTATCTATAATGACCTTGATAGTGATATTTTAAAAAATTGTACAAGATGTCCATAGAAAATTTCAACCTAAAGTTAACATTAATGAGTCAGAAGAGAAGCATAATGGTCTTATCTCTTTTCTTTTCCTTTCTTAAGAGTTTTACTAATACTTTTCCTTGGTTTAGATTACATCATGGACAGCGAAGGCATTAACAAATCTCTTGACCCTGTCAGTTTATCTTGCACGATGTACAATCTCAGAAAATTTTATATGAATAACATTTAATCTGTACGAAGTTATCTTTTCATTTGATAATTCTCATGAATTCCTTATATAGTGATGAGCTAGTTCAGGAGTATAAAGTATATCAAAGTAACCTAAAATATTTCTGGCATCTCTCTTTTCATAAGATAAATGTATAAATCATTGTGATTTTCCAGGGGCTCTTTGAGAAATCCCAAAGATAATTTTAATTTTGAAAGACATCTAATGTTCATTCTGGCAGCACATAAACTAAAACTGGAATGATATAGAGAAGATTAGCATGGCCCCTGCACAAGTATGACATGGAAATTTGTAACGTGTTCCATATGTTTTCAGCAAATGGTGCCAGGAAAATTGAATATTCACATGCAAAAGAATGAAGTTGAGCTCTTACCTTACACCATATACAAAAGATTAACTTAAAGTGAATCAAAGACCTAAACATAAGAGCTGAGCTAATACTAAAAAAACACTTAGGAGAAAACATATGGGAAAAACTTCATGAGTTTGGATTTGGCAATGATTTCTTGGATATAACACCAGAAGCACAGGTGAAAAAAGAAAAACATAGATAAATTGGACTACATCAAAATTTAAAACATTTGTGCATTCAAAGAACATATCAAGAGAGTGAAGAGGAATCCCATGGAATGGGAGAAAATATTTGCAAATCATATATCTAATTAGGGGGTAACATCTAGAATATATAAAGAACTCCTACTGTTTAACAACAACAAAAAATAAACAACTAGATTTAAACATGGACAAAAAAATTGAATAGACAGTTCTCCAAAGAAGATGTACAAATGGCCAGTAAGCACAAGAAAAAATGTTCAAATCACTAATTATTAGAGAAATGCAAATCAAAACCACAATGAGATATCATATCATAACCATTAGGATGGCTGTTATCAAAAACCAGAAAATAAGTATTGACAAACATGTGGAGAAACTGGAACCCTTGGTATCGTTGGTGTGAATATAAAATGGTGCAGCCACTATGGAAATTGGTATAATGGTTCCTCACAGACCCGTGGATTTGCTCTTCTTATTGGACAGGCTTCCATTTGGACGAACTCTGCTGAGGGTCACCAAAAACCTGATGAGTTTTTCCTTCCATCTTGACTTTTTAATCTTGAGAGCTTGGCTTCCATCCAGACTGTTCACTCTGGTTTTCTGCCATCGATCCACTCTGAGCTTGGAGTTTTCTTTATACAGTCGACCCTTGAACAACACAGGTTTGAACTGCGTGGGTCCACTTACATGCAAATTTTTTCCAGTGAATATATTGGATTTTTTTTGTGTGTGTGTGTGACAGTTGGAAAAAACTTGCAGACCAATTGTGTAGCCTTTCAGCCAAGTTCACAAATTATCTCTTTCATTTCACCATTTCCTCAGACATTTCCTCCATACAGTCAGTTCTGGAGCCTGGGAAGTCCGAGATCCAGGTGCCAGCAGATTAGGTTCTTGGTGAAGGCCCTCTTCCTGGCTTACAGATGGCCACCTTGCTGCTGTGTCCTCACATGGTGACAGAAGCAGGAAGCTCTGGTCTATCTTTCTCTTCTTATAAGGACACAAATCCCATCATGGTGACTCCACCCTCATAACCTCACCTAAACCTAATTACCTCCCAAAGACCTCACTTCCTAGGACGATCACATTTCCTTAGGGCTTCAATATATGAATTTTGGGGGGACACAAGCATTTATTCCTTAACAGTAGGTACTTAAGCCAAGCCCTCTGAACTTGGGGAAAGGATGGGAGAGTTGGGGCTTGGGTATTCCTCTGTAAGTCTCCCATGATGTATGTCTGAAGCAAGGTCCTGGCACAACACCGCATCTTGTGAGGCAGATGCAGGCAGCATAATGGCCTTATGTTTGATGGTGGATAGCAGAGTTTTTAGAGAAGAAGGTTGCTCCTCAAAACCTTTGTAGTCCTTTCTGGGCTACTGTCTTACTGTCCTCTACACTAGAAAGTGTATATATTTCCTATTTCTCATTTATGTGAAGTTAGAAAAGAATTAATTTTATCTGTACGTGTGATGTGTGTGTGTGTACGCCTATACTCTAGGTGCTATGCAAAGGATTTACTGGTTTTTCTTTCTGGGTGCAAGCGATTTGCTTAATGACATTAGGTGAGAAATAGAAGGGCCAGAATTGTTGCTGACCAAAGCTTAATGTGGTCCTCAGCCATGCTTTTTCATACTGTAGCTCTTGTGGAAGGGCCTAGAATCATTGTAGAACTTGAGAGAGCCAGGCTGGTTTCTATACCATAGCTTTTTGAGGGCATAGCACATCTAATCCCTATGAGATTTCTCACCCTCTGTTACCCTCTTTAGTAGGAAACTGGTTGATTAGATTTTTCTAGAATAGTCTGGATCTTTTTGAGTTGGAGTGGAAGTAGAACCTTTAAAGGACTGAGTCCATTGCTATTCAGATCTCTTCTCTAAATTGGTCCCCGAAGTCCTTGGAATAGTCTTAGGATGACTTTTGAAATGAGGTAGAGGATTTATAGACTAAACAGGGAATGGAGTTCTCCTTGTTTCTCTTTTCTCCTTTGTTTTCTTTCATTCTCTCTCTCTTTTTTCCTCTGTTGATTCTAACATCTGCCACTCCTTGTCTTCTTTCTTTTTCACCTGAAGTGAACTGTTATTCTGTGGTTCAGCTATGTGATGGGTTAAATGATTTTCAGTGGACTGCTCTGGGAACTTGACTAGCTATGTGATATGGATCAAATTACTTAGTCACTATAAATACCTCCGTTTTTTGATTTGTAAACTGGAGTGTTGTAGTGATGATTAAATAAGGTAAACTGCTTAGAACAGTATCTGACACATAGTAAATGTTGTATCTTTGTTATCTTCTTTATAATTAACATTCTCATCATCTTTCACTCACTCCCTTGAGCAGTGTATGTGACTGCCCAAGTTGTATTTTTTAACGTAGATACAAAACAAAAAGATATAGAAGAATAAGCAGTCCCTGCCAGCAGTGTTCCCTGTGCCTCAGGCAGGTAGGTGTGGAATGTATGTTGTCATCTAGTGAAGGAGCTATCCCTGAGAGCTGCTTAAATCTGGTCTTTATGTTGACACTAAAGATAGAGGCTGACAGGAATGCAGAGATAGCTGGTGGGAAGTGGGCTGTGGAGTCATGTAACTAGGAAAAAGGGGAACTAAAAATTGAGGCAGAGGAACTAGATGTGGTAACACAGTCATTCAAAGGAAGTGAGTCAAGAGGTAGAAAATATTAGCTCTTTCTTTTAGCTGAATAAGAACACCCCTGAAATCTGGGTTTGTAATAATAAAATTTAAGTATGTTGGATATCAGGTTGATTCTAGTTCTATTTTGGACAGGTATTAGGATGTTGCTTTTGAAAAGATAAAGTCAGTTTCAGTCATGCTATTGGTATGCCAAATGATATTATTTTTGGCAGTTGAATTCTCCCACTTGACCGTTAATTCCCTGACAACAGTATTTGTCCAACTGGTTCGTGAGTTTTAAGAGGATATGGAGATGCTACTATATAGTGTGTTGCTGACTAGTCAGTAAGCCCCTTAGATCATGGGTTCCTGGAAGGCAGGACTGTGTCTTACTAAACTTTATGTTTCTGGTACCTAGTAAGAGTTACACAGTAGGAATTCAATAAATATTTGAGTTGATTAATAGCTTTTCCTTGGAGATTTAGTTCTTTCATATTTTCTTTTCTTTCTTTTCTTTTTTTTTTAATTTTAATTTTTTTTGGCTGTGCCTCATGGCATGCAGGATCTTAGTTCCTTGACCAGGGATCGAACCTGTGCACCCTGCAGTGGAAGTGCAGAGTCTTAACCGCTAGACCACCAGGGAAGTCCTTCATATTTTCCTTTAATAGCATTTATTCCTTGGAACTTTAAATTATTGGGCTTTTTAAATTAGCAGTTCATTCTCTTTTCATCTCTTATTGTTTCTCTTTTCTTTAACCCTTAAAGGAAATATGAAGTTATCAATTATGTAGGTTCATATCTAGAAACATGGAGCTTTAGAATTGGCAGGGGCATGTTTGATTCTGTTGTAGGGATTTGTTAGAGATTTCGTTGCTTGGTAGGTGTTTGTGGGGGTCAGTGGGCAGAGTTAGGAGAGAAGCACCCAGTGGCTGGTGGTGTGAATGGATTGGATTATATAGCAAAGTAGTTAAGAGCTCCATCAATGGGAGTTACAGTCTGGGTTGAATTCCAGTTCTACCACTCTGTAGCTCCATGACCTTGGGCAAATTACCTAACATCTCTTAAATTTCAGTTTACTTATGAAAATGAGATTGGAGGAGAGACAGTGTAGGGCAATGGGTTAAGAGCCAGGGATCTGAGGCCAGACTGCCTGGATTAGAATCCTGTTTCTTATTTACTAGAGCAAGTTATTTTCAAGTGGAGTATTTTTATTCTGTAGTCAGTCAATCTGTAAAATGAGGATGATGATAGTAGTGGCTGACTTTATAGGATTGTCATAAGGTTTAAATAAGTGAATACCTGTCAGGTG
Organism: Hyperoodon ampullatus; assembly: GCF_949752795.1. Lineage (NCBI taxonomy): Eukaryota > Metazoa > Chordata > Mammalia > Artiodactyla > Ziphiidae > Hyperoodon > Hyperoodon ampullatus. The sequence continues at coordinate 15,909,425 of NC_136918.1, forward strand.
TTTAGCATGATGTCATAAATGCTTCATAATTTTTAGCTATTTGTTACTTTCTGAATTGAATTAAACCTTCTGTTAAGGCTGCTGTCAAAGAGGAGAACTGGTTAAGAAAAGACCTCTTCAAAATAAGTAAAGTCGCAGCATGGTAATCATTAAGAGTGGGATTCCAGAGAGAAATAATTTTTTTTTTCTGTTTCAAAAACTTTAACTGTGAGTGTGCTTTAATTTCATGAGCAGCAGCGTTCCTCCTGCCCGCCACCATTCTAAAAAAGAGAGCACTTTTGTATTAAAGATGTTTCTGTTTGTCTTGTTCATGATAGAAACTTTTTTTTTAAATTTAAACAATGTGATTGTAAAAAGCAGTGTGAGCAAAGTTAACAACTGCCTTCCTGAGGAAAGGCAAAGCAGTTTCAAAATGAGTCTCACCCGATAACAAAACTTATTCCAAGTCAGTGTTACAAGTACTGTAGTTCAAGCTAGATATTTTATTTCTGAAATTCTAACCAAAAAGGTGAACTCAGTAATAAGAAGTAATAAAAGTAATAGGAAGTGATAAAAGAGTACTTTAGTACAGTTGTATATTTTCCATTTCCTAATTTTTTTATTTTTCAACTTAAACATAATTTATTATGCTCTCATCTCTGGAATAATTTCCGAAAATGGGGAGAAAGAGTATAATTATCATGATAATCAAACAAATGCATTAGTACTAATTCTCAAGATGTAACCCAAACCAGCAATCTACGTAAGAATCTAGTTAACATTCTCTGACCTTATTTCACATCAGTAGTAAGTGTGAAAAGTCATTCAGTCCATTGAAACCAAAATGAAAAAGATAACTTTACCCCACACAATTAGAAATGTTTCTAGTAGACTCACTTAAAATCATTGCTCTATGTCCTGTGATCTATAGGCTGTCCTTCCCACCAAACGACCTCACTTGATCCATCCTCAGGTGCAGTAAAAAGTCAGTCAAATTCAGCAACTCAGGGAAACATCGATGTGAAAAAAGAGTTAGTTACATCACGAAAAAGAGACCTAAAGCTCATAAGTTTATAAAACCCACCCATAAATTCTTTCTCTATCAATAAAGCAAGGAAAGTGGGAAGAACTCTTTAGTTTTCTTAGTTTGTATTTCCAAAACTTAAATTAAAAAAAAAATATTATGTACACCTTTTTTTTTAAACATCTTTATTGGAGTATAATTGCTTTACAATGTTGTGTTAGTTTCTGCTGTATAACAAAGTGAATCAGCTATATGCATACCTATATCCCCATATCTCTTCCCTCTTGTGTCTCCCTCCCTCCCACCCCTCTAGGTGGTCACAAACACTGAACTGATCTCCCTGTGCTATGCTGCTGCTTCCTACTAGCTATCTATTTTACATTTGGTAGTGTGTATATGTCCATGCCACTCTCTCACTTCATCCCAGCTTACCCTTCCTCCTCCCTGTGTCCTCTAGTCCATTCTCTATGTCTGCATCTTTATTCCTGTCCTGCCCCTAGGTTCTTCAGAACTAATTTTTCTTTTCTTTTCTTTTTTTTTTTTTTTTTTAGATTACATATATATGTGTTAGCATACGGTATTTGCTTTTCTCTTTCTGACTTACTTCACTCTGTATGACAGACTCTAGGTCCATCCACCTCACTACAAATAACCTAATTTCGTTTCTTTCTATGGCTGAGTAATATTCCATTGTATATACGTGCCCTATCTTCTTTATCCATTCATCTGTTGAGGGACACTTAGGTTGCTGCCATGTCCTGGCTATTGTAAATAATACTGCAGTGAACGTTGTGGTAAATGACTCTTTTTGAATTATGATTTCTCCGGGTATATGCCCAGTAGTGGGGTTGCTGGGTATGACCAGTGTGAGGTTATGCCTCATTGTAGTTTTGATTTGCATTTCTCTAATGATTAGTGATGTGGAGCATCCTTTCATGTGTTTGTTGGAAATCTGTATATCTTCTTTGGATGTCTGTTTAGGTCTTCTTCCCATGTTTGGATTGGGTTGTTTGTTTTTTTGATATTGAGCTACATGAACTGCTTGTATATTTTGGAGATTAATCCTTTGTCAGTTGCTTCATTTGCAAATATTTTCTCCCATTCTGAGGGTTGTCTTTTCGTCTTGTTTATGGTTTCCTTTGCTGTGCAAAAGCTTTTAAGCTTCATTAGGTCCCATTTGTTTATTTTTGTTTTTATTTCCATTTCTCTAGGAGGTGGGTCAAAAAAGGATCTTGCTGTGATTTATGTCATAGAGTGTTCTGCCTATGTTTTCCTCTAAGAGTTTTATAGTGTCTGGCCTTACATTGGGCCTTTAATCCATTTTGAGTTTATTTTTATGTATGGTGTTAGGGAGTGTTCTAATTTCATTCTTTTATGTGTAGCTGTCCTGTTTTCCCAGCACCACTTATTGAAGAGGCTGTCTTTTCTCCATTGTATATTCTTGCCTCCGTTCTCAAAGATAAGGTGACCATGTGTGTGTGGGTTTATCTCTGTGCTTTCTATCCTGTTCCATTGATCTGTATATCTGTTTTTGTGCCAGTACCATACTGTCTTGATTACTGTAGCTTTGTAGTATAGTCTGAAATCTGGGAGCCTGATTCCTCCAGCTCCGTTTTTCTTTCTCAAGATTGCTTTGGCTATTCGGGGTCTTTTGTGTTTCCATACAAATTGTGAAATTTTTTGTTCTAGTTCTGTGAAAAATGCCATTGGTAGTTTGATAGGGATTGCATTGAATCTGTAGATTGCTTTGGGTAGTATAGTCATTTTCACAATGTTGATTCTTCCAATCCCAGAACATGGTATATCTCTCCATCTGTTTGTATCATCTTTAATTTCTTTCATCAGAGTCTTATAGTTTTCTGCATACAGGTTTTTTGTCTCCTTAGGTAGGTTTATTCCTAGGTATTTAATTCTTTTTGTTGCAGTGGTAAATGAGAGTGTTTCCTTAATTTCTCTTTCAGATTTTGCATCATTAGTGTATAGGAATGCAAGAGATTTCTTTGCATTAATTTTGTGTCCTGCTACTTTACCAAATTCATTGAGTAACTCTAGTAGTTTTCTGGTGGCATCTTTAGGATTCTCTGTGTATTGTATCATGTCATTTGCAAACAGTGACAGTTTTCCTTCTTCTTTTCTGATTTGGATTCCTTTGATTTCTTTTTCTTCTCTGATTGCTGTGGCTGAAACTTCCAGAACTATGTTGAATAATAGTAGTGAGAGTGGGCAACCTTGTCTTGCTCCTGATCTTAGTGGAAATGGTTTCAGTTTCTCACCACGATGTTGGCTGTGGGTTTGTCATATATGGCCTTTGTTATGTTGAGGTAAGTTTCCTCTGTGCCTACTTTCTGGAGGATTTTTATTATAAATGGGTGTTGAATTTTGTCAAAAGCTTTTTCTGCATCTATTGAGATGATCATATGGTTTTTATCCTTCAAGTTGTTAATATCGTGTATCACATTGATTGATTTGCGTATATTGAAGAATCTTTGCATTCCTGGATAAACCCCACTTGATAATGGTGTGTGATCCTCTTAATGTGCTGTTGGATTCTGTTTGCTAGTATTTTGTTGAGGATTTTTGCATCTGCGTTCATCAGTGATACTGGCCTGTAGTTTTCTTTTTTCGTGACATCTTTTTTTAAAATTAATTAATTAATTAATATTTTATTTTTGACTGCAGTGGGTCTTTGTTACTGTGCGTGGGCTGCCTCTAGTTGCGGCGAGCAGGGTTACTCTTCGTTGTGGTGCACGGGCTTCTCACTGCGGTGGCTTCTCTTGTTGCCAAGCATGGGCTCTGGATGCGCGGGCTTCAGTAGTTGTGGTGCACAGGCTTAGTTGCTCCATGGAATGTGGCATCCTCAGACCAAGGCTTGAACCCGTGTCCCCTGCATTGGCAGGCAGATTCTTAACCACTGTGCCACCAGGGAAGTCCCTTTTTGTGACACCTTTGTCTGGTTTTGGTATCAGGGTGATGGTGCCCTCATAGAATCAGTTTGGGAATGTTCCTCCCTCTGCTATATTTTGGAAGAGCTTGAGAAGGATAGGTGTTAGCTCTTCTTTAAATGTTTGACAGAATTTTCTTGTGAAGCCATCTGGTCCTGGGCTTTTGTTTGTTGGAAAATTTTTAATGACAGTTTCTATTTCAGTGCTTGTGATTGGTCTGTTTATATTTTCTATTTCTTCCTGGTTCAGTCTCAGAAGGTTTTGTTTTTCTAAGAATTTGTCCATTTCTTCCAGGTTGTCCATTTGATTGGCATATAGTTGCTTGTAGTAATCTCTCATGATCCTTTGCATTTCTGCAGTGTCGGTTGTTACTTCTCCTTTTTCATTTCTCAGTCTATTGATTTGAATCTTTTCCCTTTTTTTCTTGATGAATCTGGCTAATGGTTTATCAATTTTGTTTATCTTCTCAAAGAACCAGCTTTTAGTTTTATTGATCTTTAGTATCGTTTCCTTCCTTTCTTTTTCATTTATTTCTGATCTGATCTTTATGATTTCTTTCCTCTGCTAACTTTGGGGTTTTTTTTTTTGCTCTTCTTTCTCTAATTTAGGTGTAAAGTTGGGTTGGTTTTTTGAGATTTTTTTTGTTTCTTGAGGTAGGATTGTATTGCTTTAGACGTCCCTCTTAGAACTGCTTTTGCTGCATCCCATAGGTTTTGGGTCATCCTGTTTTCATTGTCATTTGTTTCTAGGTTTTTTTTTATTTCCTCTTTGCTTTCTTCAGTGATCTCTTGGTTATTTAGTAGTATATTGTTTAGCTTCCATGTGTTTGTATTTTTTACAATATTTTTTCTGTAATTGATATCTAGTCTTATAGCATTGTGGTCGGAAAAGATACTTAATACGATTTCAATATTCTTAAATTTACCAAGGCTTGATATGTGACCCAATATATGATCTATCCTGCAGAATATTCCATGAGCACTTGAGAAGAAAGTGTATTCTGTTGTTTTCGGATGGTATGTTCTGTAAATATCAATTAAGTCCATCTTGTTTAATGTGTCATTTAAAGCCTGTGTTTCCTTATTGTTTTACATTTTGGATGATCTGTCCATTGGTGAAAGTGGGGTGTTAAAGTCCCCTACTATGATTGTGTTACTGTCTTTTTCCCCTTTTATGGCTGTTAGCATTTGCCTTATGTATTGAGATGCTCCTATGTTGGGTGCATAAATATTTGCAATTGTTATATCTTCTTCTTGGATTGATCCCTTGATCATTATGTACTGTCCTTCTTTGTCTCTTGTAATAGTCTTTATTTTAAAGTCTATTTTGTCTGATATGAGAATTGTTACTCCAGCTTTCTTTTGATTTCCATTTGCATGGAATATCTTTTTCCATCCCCTCACTTTCAGTCTCTGTGTATCCCTAGGTCTGAAGTGGGTCTCTTGTAGATGGAATATATATGGGTCTTGTTTTTGTATCCATTCAGCCAGTCTGTGTCTTTTGGTTGGAGCATTTAATCCATTTACATTTAAGGTAATTATTGATATGTATGTTCCTATTACCATTTTCTTAATTGTTTTGGGTTTGCTATTGTAGGTCTTTTCCTTCTCTTGTGTTTCCTGCCTAGAGAAGTTCCTTTAGCATTTGTTGTAAAGCTGGTTTGGTGGTGCTGAATTCTCTTAGCTTTTGCTTGTCTGTAAAGGTTTTAATTTCTCCATCAAATCTGGATGAGATCCTTGCTGGGTAGAGTAATCTTGGTTGTAGGTTTTTCCTTTTCATCACTTTAAGTATGTCCTGCCACTCCCTTCTGGCTTGCAGAGTTTCTGCTGAAAGATAAGCTGTTAACCTGATGGGGATTCCCTTGTGTGTTATTTGCTGCTTTTCCCTTGCTGCTTTTAATATTTTTTCTTTGTATTTTTGATATTTTGATCAATATGTGTCTTGGTGTGTTTCTTCTTGGATTTATCCTGTATGGGACTCTCTGCACTCCTGGACTTGATTATTTCCTTTCCCATATTAGGGGAGTTTTCAACTGTAATCTCTTTAAATATTTTCTCAATCCCTGTCTTCTTCTCTTCTTCTGGGACCCCTATAATTTGAATGTTGGTGTGTTTAATGTTGTCCCAGAGGTCTCTGAGACTGTCCTTAATTCTTCTCATTCTTTTTTCTTTATTCTGCTCTGTGGTAATTCCACTATTTTATCTTCCAGGTCACTTATCCATTCTTCTGCCTCAGTTATTCTGCTATTGATTCCTTCTAGAGAATTTTAAATTTCATTTATTGTGCTGTTCATCATTGTTTGCTCTTTAGTTCTTCTAGGTCCTTGTTAAACGTTTCTTGTATTTTCTCCATTCTTTTTCCAAGATTTTGGATCATCTTTACTATCATTACTCTGAATTCTTTTTCAGGTAGACTGCTTACTTCTTCATTTGTTTGGTCTGGTGGGTTTTTACCTTGCTCCTTCATCTGCTGTGTATTTCTCTGTCTTCTCATTTTGCTTAACTTACTGTGTTTGGGGTCTCCTTTTCACAGCCTGCAGGTTCCCAGTTCTCGTTGTTTTCAGTGTCTGCCCCCATTGAGTAAGGCTGGTTCAGTGGATTGTGTAGGCTTCCTGTTGGAGGGGACTGGTGCCTGTGTTCCGGTGGATGAGGCTGGATTTTGTCTTTCTGGTGGGTAGGACCGCATCTGGTGGTGTGTTTTGGTGTGTCTGTGAACTTATTATGATTTTAGGGAGCCTCTCTGCTAATGGATGGGGTTGTGTTCCTGTCTTGCTAGTTGTTTGGCATGGGGTGTCCAGCACTGGAGCTTGCTGGCTGTTGAGTAGAGCTCGGTCTTAGTGTTGAGACAGAGATCTCTGGGAGAGGTCTCACCGATTGATGTTACATGGGGCCAGGAGGTCTCTGGTGGTCCAAAGTCCTGAACTTGGCTCTTCCACCTCAGAGGCTCAGGCCAGAGCACCAAGACCCTGTCAGCCACAGAGCTTTCCACAACCAAACTGACTGCTTGCATGCAATCTGGGTTTGTCACCTGGAGAAGTTTCCGCAAAGACCATATGAATTATTTATCAACTTCCAAACTCCAGAACTCCACAGTCCAGAGGCCCCCCTTTGGATGTGCTGCCTCTCCCCTTCCACCCACAGGTCCTATCCATTTCCAAATTTTAAAAGTACATTTTAAAAAAAGTACTGCCTGTACACATCTGTATTTTTTTTTGGTTTGTCTGTGTTGATCTAGATCTATTTACTTATTTTACAGTGGTGTCTTTGGCCTTGGAGGAGTTAAATGACTTTGTCAAGTTCAAAGCTGATCATAATTTAATTGAATCAATTAAAGAAAGATGTTTTAATTAAGAGATTAAATGATACATTGTGATAATGAATATGAAAGCACTCTTTGACTCTAAAGCATTTTGTAAACCATACAGCACTCTGCAAATATGAATTATTTTTAAAGCAGAAAATTACTCTGAAGCATTGCTGGCCTCCAGGTATACTGCCAGGCTAATTATCCCAGAGGTAAAAGAATGGATAGTTTCAACAATCAAATTCAGATGCTTGAATCATTCGATTCATTGAATTAATTACAAACATACAGTGAGAAGCATAGGTAAAAGATGGGTATGTTAGTACACTCAGGTTAGGATGCGAGTGGGAGGCAAGAGCCACACTACCTGAATCCTGTGTTTTCTGTTTTTAGTTTGTCTAGTCTCTGTGCTGCATCAGTTTTCCCTGGTGACAGTGTGGTTACCAGGACCTGAGTTGAGGATGAGCAAGGGGGCTTGACAGATGGAAGGTGTCTGGATCCAGTGTTTGCTTGCTCTGTTGGAGAGAATTGAGGTATTTACATCTGAACACAGCTGTAGTTGGCTGTTAACCTACAGGACTGTTTATCCGGGTGTCTCAGGCAGATGGCACATGAGGCTAGAATAAGGATCACCAGTGGGTGTTTGATTTAAGGACCACATAGCTATCAATCTGGATGTGTGACCTAATCCATGCTTTGTGAATATTTAAGGTTTGCTTCATCCTTCCATCTTTTGCTGTCTATACATAACATTCTTGCTTTGTGCCATCCTTTTAATCTATATTCAAAACAAATGAGTTCTAGCTTTTCTGTCTTTGGCCTGTAGTTTACTGACAAGTATCTTAACTTCTGATATATCATATAAATTTCACCTGTGTTTCAAAAGTTACTTGTTTGCTATGTTTGCTTAGTTCATCTATCTTCCTTGTTTCTCTTGTTTTCTTTAAAGCACATTGAATATAGCATCTTAAATAATACAGCAAGCTCACTTCACAATTATTATTATTATCTTCTAAAAGCACAGCAGAGGTAGAGGACTGATAAATATTGTAGCATAGAAATCTGTATCTATAAGGAAGGGGAATGTTGTTAAAGAGTTTGGATACCTTCAGCTCTCTCTATATATGTATTTCATTGAGTTTAGTCCTTTCATTGTTCAGCCCTGGATAAAAGTGTTCAGATTACTTAAAAAATGGCAGTATCTTAAAAGTATGATTTTTTTTTTTTTTTTTTTTTTTTTGCGGTACGCGGGCCTCTCACTGTTGTGGCCTCTCCCGTTGCGGAGCACAGGCTCCGGACGCGCAGGCCCAACGGCCATGGCTCACGGGCCCAGCCGCTCCACGGCACGTGGGATTTTCCCAGACCGGGGCACAAACCCGTGTCCCCTGCATCGGCAGGCGGACTCTCAACCACTGCGCCACCAGGAAAGCCCTTAAAAGTATGATTTGATACTCCTTCTTTCTCTGGGGGAAAGTCATCTTTCAAAGCTATTGTTAGAAATCCTGTAAATCTCTTCTATTAAATCAGACCCTTACAGAGAAAATAAAATGGAACTCTTGCTGGAAAATAATCTGTCTAGAAAATTTCTTGTTAGGGAATTGTCTGTGGGGAAAAACTCAGAAAAACAGTAGGTGGTTTAATGTTATAGAATTATTGCTTCTGTTTAATAATACTTACATGAAATCAGAATCCAATTTAAGCAGTTGTTTATGTAGTAAATTGTATACATTCCTTTCTATTTTAGTGGATGTGCATTTACAAAGTTGATTTTATTGTGATAAGCTGTGATAGTAAATCAAAATCGTGGAAATGACAACTTAAATCGTTTGACAGACTTTTTGTTTTTATTGTTATGTGTACATTGGTTGTAACTAGATTGTTTTTAATTTTATATTTAGTATAATTTTGAAAACGTGTCTCAGACATTTGATGACCTTCCAGCAAGATTTGGTTATAGACTTCCAGCTGAAGGTTTAAAGGTAAGAAAATAGTAATATATAATTAAAGGTATAGGATATTTAATAAAGTGATCTTTATTTCTCTTTATTTGTTTAAAGAGTGAAAATATTTCTATTACTTATCATAGAACTTATACATGTTCATTCATAAAGACTATTCAAAAGGTATGAAAAAGAAAGTGAAAATCACCTATGGTTGTATTATTCTGAACTAGCTGCTGTTAACATTTGGTATATGATATTTCAGACCTGTTTTCTAGAATATTTGCCATGTGTGTGTTTGTAGATATACATGTGCATATATAGGTACAAATATATGTGCATATATATTTATGTGCATATATAATGAATCTATATTTAATACTAATAGAAATATGCCACTTGGTTACCTGCCTTTTTTACTTTATTGTAAATCTAGAACATCTTTTCATGCTAATAGACAAGGATCTACATTTTTATTTGCTGTGGCTGCATGGTTTTGCCATATCATGAAATACTGTGTATTTTTGAACATTGGTTTGTTTAACTTTTTTTTTTTTTTTTTTTGCGGTACGCGGGCCTCTCACTGCTGCGGCCCCTCCCGTTGCGGAGCACAGGCTCCGGATGCGCAGGCTCAGCGGCCATGGCTCACAGGCCCAGCCGCCCCGGGGCATGTGGGATCTTCCCAGACCGGGGCACGAACCCGCGTCCCCTGCATCGGCAGGCAGACTCTCAACCACTGCGCCACCAGGGAAGCCCTGTTTAACTTTTTTAACAGTGGATATTTAGCTTGTCCAGTTTTTGCTAATACACTTTGCCCATTTTTAAATTAAGATGTCCATTCTTATTGATTTGTAAGAATACTTTATATATTAAAAGTGCCAATCTGTTGTTTGCCATATATGCCTCAGATCGTTTTTCTCAGTTTGTCCTTCATCTTTTAATTTTAAAGTGTCAGAAGTTTTGTTTATGTAGTTAAATATTGTTATCTTTCCCTTCTACCTCTGGAGTCATGCTTAGAAGTTCCTTCCCTATTCCAAAATAATATAAGATTTTTATGTTATGTAAGTTAGAATACATGAAATTGTGTATATATGTACCACAGAAAGTTTTCAGTTTGTTCTTTCTTTCTTTCTTTTTTAACTGACAAAGCAAAAGACTTTATTGGGAAGGGGCGCCCGGGTAGAGAGCAGCAGGGTAAGGGAACCCAGGAGAACTGCTCAACCACTTGGCTCGAGGTCTCAGGTTTTATGGTAATGGGGTTAGTTTTAGGGTTGTCTCTGGTCAGTCATCTTGCTTGGCCCATATTTGGTCTGACTCAGGGTCCTTCCTGGTGGCACATGTATCTCTCAGCCAAGATGGATTCCTGTTCTAACTTTCTTAAAATTCCTTATTTAAGTACCATAAAACTGTTATTCTCATTTAGGATAGCAGGCATCTCCGAGAGGGACATATCAGTTGTTAATTTTTTAAAGATTTTAAATTATTAAAAAAAGTCCCAACGTTGTATAACTATTTGTCATTGTAAATTTTTAAAAAACATTTATTTATTTATTTGTTTGTTTGTTTATTTATTTTTGGCTGTGTCGGGTCTTAGTTGCTGCAACATGTGGGATCTTTCATTGCAGTGCGCGGGCTTCTCTCTAGTTGTGGCACGTGGGCTCAGTTGCCCCGCGTCATGTGGGATCTTAGTTCCCTGATCAGGGATCGAACCCACGTCCCCTGCATTGGAAGGCAGATTCCTAACCACTGGACCACCAGGGAAGTCCCCTGTAAAAATATTTAAACAGAAAAGAAGAATACAGAGGAAAAAGGAAAAAAACCTTCCTGTACCCCTTCCTCATCTATACGTATTAATACCACTTCCTCTTCAGAGTTCAGCATCAGGGTGTTAATGTGCTCTTAGATCCTTTTCTAAATATATAGTGCTTTTTAGTTCATAAATTTATGAACTTGTGAAGTTCATAAATGGTTATCATCTGTGAATGAGAAAGGTTTCTTAATTTTTATAGGGAAACCCATTCTAGCTAATTTATCTAGAAAGGGATTTATGAAGGGATAAAGATGTTCAGAGTATCATAGCCTGGAGAAGCATTTTCCAAACTGTTTCAGGAATAAAACCCAGAAGCACCTTGTAGAACTGGCTTGATGAAAGATTGATGGCAGCCACTGACTCCCAGAGAAAAACACGTCACCTTGTCTCTGATCAGGAAGCCTCTGTGGTCTTAAAACGGTCTGCCTCTATGGCTACCCAAATTAATCAAAGAGATACCCTTTGCCAAACTGTTTTCCTCAGATCTAACACCTGGATTTTTCTAATTGACAGACTCTAGACCACGTAGTTACTAGCCATATTCTTTCTTCCTTCCTTTCTTTCTTCCTTTCTTCCTTCCTTTCTTTCCTTCTTTCCTTTCTTCACCCATTTTAAAAAAAATCTTTATTGGAGCATAATTTCCTTACAATGTTGTGTTAGTTTCTGCTCTACAACAGAGTGAATCAGCTATATGTATACATATATCCCCATATCCCCTCCTTCTTCAGCCTCCCTCCCACCCTCCCTATCCCATCCCTCTAGGAGGTCACAAAGCACGGAGCTGATCTCTCTGTGCAATGCAGCCGCTTCCCACTAGCCATCCATTTTACATTTGGTAGTGTATATATGTCAGTACTACTCTCTCACTTCGTCCCAGCTTCCCCTTACCCTGCTGTGTCCTCAAGTCCATTCTCTATGTCTGCATCTTTTTTTTTTTTTTTTTTTTTGCGGTACGCGGGCCTCTCACAGTTGTGGCCTCTCCCGTTGCGGAGGACAGGCTCCGGACGTGCAGGCTCAGCGGCCATGGCTCACGGGCCCAGCTGCTCCGTGGCATGTGGGATCTTCCCAGACCGGGGCACGAACCTGTGTCCCCTGCATCGGCAGGCGGACTCTCAACCACTGCGCCACCAGGGAAGCCCATCTGCATCTTTATTTCTGCCCTGCCACTAGGTTCATCAGTACTGTTTTTGTTTTTTTGATTCCATATATGTGCGTTAGCATCCGGTATTTGTTTTTCTCTTTCTGACTTACTTCACTCTGTATGATAGACTCTAGGTCCATCCACCTCATTACAAGTAACTCAATTTCGTTCCTTTTTATGGCTGAGTAATATTCCATTGTATATATGTGCCTCATCTTCTTTATCCGTTCATCTGTCGATGGACACTTAGGTTGCTTCCATGTCCTGGCTACTGTAAATAGTGCTGCAATGAACATTGTGGTACATGTCTCTTTTTGAATTATGGTTTTCTCAGGGTATATGCCCAGTAGTGGGATTGCTGGGTCATATGGTAGTTCTATTTTTACTTTTCTAAGGAACCTCCATACTGTTCTCCATAGTTAGCCATATACTTTAGTGAAATACCTGGCTATGAGGGAGGGAGGGCAATACATAGTAGTTGTTGTTGTTTTTGTTGTTTTAGTCTGCTTTGGGAAGGTGGGGTTCCTAGCATGGGGAAAGATGTGGGCACTGTGAATGGAAGGTATCTACTACGGCATTACTTTGCATCTGACCCCCCCGCCCCGACATTAGCATTGTGTCTTAGGGAGTTTTCCACAGCCATGAAAAGAATGTTCCTGTTGAGCACTGTATGGTATTCTGTAATATGCATGACCATAGTTTATTAGTCATTTTCTATTAACAGATATTTCGGTTTCTTATCCAAAGTCCAGTTATTTCTCTAGGATAGAGGTTTGGAAGTGTTAATTGATGATTCCATGGGTATGTATATCTAAAATTTTCTTAGATACACTAAATTACTTTTCTAGAAAGCTGTACTAATGGGTATGAGAATACCCATTTCCCTACACCCTTGCCAACACTGGATATTATCAGTCTTTTTAACTTCTGCCAATCTGATGGGCAAAAAGGATTATCTTCTTTTAATTTGCATTTCTCTGATTACCAGTGATTTTGAGCTGGCGTCCTTTCTTCCATTCAGCATAAGGAGTCAGACAGTCCCTTTTCACTGAAGAACCTTTCTGCTTAGGAAGCTTGTTTTCAAGAGTTCCATAAACTCCTGATAGCCATATTCTTATTGGTGCTCCTCTGTGTTATTGTACATTTAGTTTACATTTAAAAGGAATTTTGACAACTGTATTTATTCACTGCCTGAGAAAAAATTGTGTTAAACATCTGCCTGCTTTTGTACTGTGACAATATAGGGCGAGTCCAGGAGGTAAAATACAGTGATAGTAAAGAGAGTATTCTAACAAATTGTTGGATCATTATGGGTAGCTTTTATATTTATGTGACTGGCTTGCCATTGCCCAGAATCAGAATTCACAAATACTAGCCTACTTCTTATTGTTAAAAGGAGGACTTGCTGGTAAAGTGGGGATGGCTTACTGTAGTGTAATGTCTATAAAACTAATTAAATGACTGTGTTAAAAATATAACCAAGTTAATTTAAAAATACTGTATGGTTATTAAGAGACATAGCTGAGAAATATTTAAACTTTGGCCAGAGTGTTTAGTTGGGATAGTTTTTGTAGGCTTATGTTTTGTATTCTATAGATTTTATAGTATCACTGGATTCCACCATCTATAAGAGATCAGATATATATAACACATATCAGTTGAAATTCTGTGTTTACATTCCATTTACATATGCCCCAATATTAAGCTAATAGTAACCAAAGAAAATTTTAGCTATTTGAGCTTTAATGTAAAAATGTGAATCTTGCAAGGATTGAAATACGCCATGTTAGTGTTATAGAAGTTTTAAAAGAAAGATTTGATATTTTTACCTGAGGGAAGCTCTTTGTTTTCAGTTATGCATTTCAATTGGCTGTTTTGGCAGGTACCTTTTCCAGAAAACCTTTTTTTTTTTTTTTTTTTTTTTTGAGAATGGCTCAGGTCAAAAGGGAAGATGTATGGCATCAGTATGTTCCTTTAAATCTAAATACCTTACAAGAGACCTGGCAATGAAATATCATATGGTCGTATGGTGTGGTCATTGTCCAGAGTTAGATACTCACAAGGAGTTCATTACTGAGAGTCCACTTCAGAAGGACTGAAGAGACACTTCAGAAGGTCTTTAACCTCTAGGTTGTTGATGTAACCCCATTCCCTCTCCTCCCTCACTAAAGGAAAAACCTACATGTAAGTGTTACTCTTTTGCCACATCCTTGCCAAGACTTGGTATTGTCAGAATTGTTTGCCAACTTGATGGATATGAAGTGGTATCTTACTGCTTTTACTTGGAATTTCCTGAATTATTAGTGAGATCAAGCATCTTTTTATAGTATTATTGGTCAATCCGGTTTCTTTTAGTTTGAATTATCTTTTTTTTTTAAACTCATTTTTATATTGGTTTGTTAATTTTTAAAGTACTGATTTGTAGGAAACCAGACACTAATCCTTTATTTATATTGCCTTCTAATATTTTCTTCTTTGGGCCTTTTAACTTTTTTTTTAAATAACAGCTCACTTTTTAAAATTGGTTAATGTATTTTTAAAAAATAAATTTATTTATTTATTTATTCATTTTTGGCTGCGTTGGGTCTTTATTGCTGTGCACGGGCTTTAGTTGTGGCGAGCAGGGCTATTCTTCGTTACGGTGCACAGGCTTTTCATTGCGGTGGCTTCTCTTGTTGCAGAACACGGGCTCTACGTGCGTGGCTTCAGTAGTTGCAGCACGTGGGCTTCAGTAGTTGTGGCTCACGGGCTCTAGAGCACAGGCTCAGTAGTTGTGGCGCACAGGCTTTGTTGCTCCGCGGCATATGGGATCTTCCTGGACCAGGGATCGAACCCGTGTCCCCTGCATTGGCTAGGTGGATTCTTAATCACTGTGCCGCCAGGGAAGCACTGTGCCTTTTAACTTTAAATTGCCTTTTAAAATTATGCCGAAGTTTAAATTTTAATGTAGACATCTTTTTTTTTTTTTTTTTGCGGTATGCGGGCCTCTCACTGTTGTGGCCTCTTCCGTTGCGGAGCGCAGGCTCAGCGGCCTTGGCTCACGGGCCTAGCCACTCCGCGGCATGTGGGATCCTCCTGGACCGGGGCACGAACCCGTGTCCCCTGCATCGGCAGGCGGACTCTCAACCACAGTGCCACCAGGGAAGCCCTAGACATCTTTTTGATGTTTTGCATTTTCTGTATCTTAAATAATCCTTCCCTACCCTGAGGTCTTGAAATATTTTCCTCTGTTTAGTCCAAAATATGTAAATTTTTCCCATGCCCCCAACTCCATGCTTAGGAGGTCTTTAATATACCCAGAATTATTTTATTGTATAGTGTAAAGTAGGCCTCTATTTTTACCTTTTTGAAATGAATAACCAACTACAAAACATCATTATTGCATAGTCAAGATTTTGCCGTGTAGATTTGTAATGCTAGCAAGGTTTCTTGCTAGACCCTCTGTGTATTATCAGTATCATGGAGTAATTCAGTTATACATTGAAGGCCAGTCTCAGGAAGATCAAGCTTTTCTAGGTTTCTTGTTTCTGTACTTTTAAAAAGTGCCTTGATAGGTAGAGGGAATAATAATGATTATTAAAAATTCAAACCAAGGTTTATCTCTGGTAAGTAAAACTAGTATCAGATTTCCTGAGTATTCCTATCAATGGTAAATCTTGTTTTCAGCAAAATACCTTTTGGGCTAGATTTACCATGATCATTGTATACAGTGTTTTTGTAATCTGGTACCCAGCCTAAGTTCTTCATGTGGATGAGAAGGCATAGAGGATAAAGGTCATGACATGCAGATTTGTCCTTGACTGTCATTCCTAATATATTGAACAAAGGTACAAATAAAAGGTTCCTTATATGATAAATGATTTATTTTTCCTCATCATTATTCTTAAATTAATACCCTATATCATCACCAGTTAATTTTTCACAAACTATATTATTCTTTGAAAGTTAATTTACTAGTTAGTTCTAGGATTATCTTATAAGAAATGATTTTGTTTAATGTAAAGCCTTGAGGTTAGAAGAGAGATTTTTTTTTTGCTATGAAGGAAAATGCAAATATTGCAAGGAAAAGTGGTTGTTTGGATGCCTTATTTGTGAGACTTCCTTTGCGTTCTTTGTAGGGAAGATGTTCAATACCAGCTACTGTATTTTCCCTCCCAGAACACTTGACAGTTTTGTGATAGAAAGAAGTCTTGGTTAAGGGTGAATGTGCTTGGCTTCCTCACTCCTAGGAACTATTAACTATTGCAGTGTCACCTTCTATTTGTAGACTAAAACAGAGGTCAGAGTCTCCTTTTCAAAGGAAAAATAAGGAAATAGCACCGTCAAAGTAAGGAGTAAAACCACCTGGCTATACATAAAATGAGAATTCTAAAATATAAAGACATTTTCAAATGTACCAACTTAGATCATATTCAAAGAATGCTTCTTCAGTGACTTTTGAACTTATAAAATAAACCTTTTCGTGTTAATTTCAAAAGTGATGGTTGCTCATTCATTTATTATGAATCAGAGATGTAGAAAATAATGAAGAATTATTTCATTATGACAGTTTATCACTTAGAAGTGGGGAGGCAGGGAGAGAGCATAAAGTGGAGGGCCTGAAAAGAATGCATGGGAAATTCTGCACGTATCCCACCCATCTTATCTGGAATTCCCAAAATCCAACCTTGGTTCTTTTCCTTTGTTCCATAGTTTGGTCCCTAGTCTCTTCCACCATCCTTGGACCTACCCGCTTTGTTCTGTTTACTCTTCTACCACCTTGGAAGTCAGCGGAGGCTTAGGTATCTGACACCATAAATCAACACAGCTCCCCTGCATACATCCCTGTTTCATTACTGGGCATTTTTGTTGTTTGTTCACTTAGTAGTTTTCATTAGATTTTCTTGCTGGCTTTCTCAATCTGATATGGTAAAAAGGTAATTTTTTAATTCCTTTGCCCATGAAAAAATATTTTTCTGATTATAAAAGTAATATATGGTCACTATAAAAATTAAGATGATATAGGACATGTATAAAGAAGAATATGAAAATCATACATAATTCCACAACCAAGAGATTATAGTCCAACTATGTGAGTTTTCATAGATACATTTATGACTTTATTTTATGCATTTATATATGTTATTTTGCAACTTTTTAAAATTTGGCAGTATCATGGCATATCCAATATCATGGATATCTTTTTGTGTAAAAATATATGTATTCATATCGTCAGTAGAAATTCTGCAATTTATTGTAACACTTGAATTATACCATACTGTAACCAATTCCCTGTGTCATTGGACATTTAGATTGCTTTTAATTTTTAAAAATTATGAAATATTGCAAACATAGAATAGAGTAAGGGAATAATAGAACATCCAATATACCTACTATTGATACTTAGATGTTAATATTTTACCATTTTTTAAAGAGGAAATAGAATGTTACCAATTCCATTGGAACATTATTTTTATCCTTCCAATTCCATTCCCTTATCTTCCCCCTCATAGATAATCATTACCCTGAAATTTATGTATATATTTTCCATTTAATGTTATAAAACATGTTACCTTATATAAGCATCTATAAACACTATTGTGCTTGCTTTTAAACTTTCTTTGGTCAGGCTTTTTTTTTTTTTTTTTTTTTTGCGGCACGCGGGCCTCTCACTGTTGTGGCCTCTCCCGTTGCGGAGCACAGGCTCCAGACGCGCAGGCTCAGCGGCCATGGCTCACGGGCCCAGCCGCTCCGCGCGGCATGTGGGATCTTCCCGGACCAGGGCACGAACCCGTGTCCCCTGCATCAGCAGGCGGACTCTCAACCACTGCGCCACCAGGGAAGCCCTGGTCAGGCTTTTAAACTTGCTTTTTTCATCTAATACTATATTTGAAATTTATGTTATTATATAGTTCTTAATTCATTTTAAAGAATAGTAGTCCATTTTATGAATATGCCACAATTTATTTTTTTATTCTTTTGTTGGTAGTTATGTAAGATGTCAGTTTTTTGCTATATAGTGTTGCAGTGAATGTCCTTAAAAATGTCACCTTGTGTAACTAAATGCCATTTCACACTCATCAGGTTAGTGAAAAAAAAAGTCTTTCAGTGGCTAGCAAGGAATTGGGAAACCAGGTATTCTTGTATATGGCTGGTATATGAGTTTCTGACCAATTTGGAGATTTTGATAGTATATTCCTTCTTGTCTAAGTGAGAGTTTGCCGTGATGAAATAATTTATTTTTCCCACATTTAATATATTTCTTATTTCATTTAATGAATAAGTCAGTGATCATCACCTTTGAAATTAACAGAAAAACTAATACCAGCACCAACACTTACTATTTTGTATTGTTCTTCCTACTTTTATCTGTTTACCTGCACTACCCCTTCGTGCTATTTGCCATTCTCTTTGAATACCGAATATTGAAATAATTTCTGTAGTTAGGATCTGACCATTTCCATCAGTAATTTTAAGAAGATTGATAACCCTTAATCAGATTGATAACCAGATTATATTCAACCGTAGTTAACTATCAATAGATTATGCTCAACTATGACTGAGTTATGATGATAACAAATTGCAAACAGCAGATTATATAGTGAGTAATGAATGATCGAAGGTCTTTGTTTCTTCCTTTAGAAAACAATGTGTTTTTGGCTTCATTACAAAAGAATTCCTTTTACTCAGGTTTCACTTTTGTTTGCAAAACTGAAGGAGAATTTCTTTGCTGTCTCTTAAGTTTTCACAGATTTACTTTCCGTATTTGTTTCTGAACTTTTTTGTTATCAAAGATTTTGTTAAGAATTCTGTAACTGATTAACACATTTAAAGCTTTTATGTTCTTAGAGGATCTGCCAAGCACTACAGAATACAAAATACTAATAAATATTCCTTACTGGCGTGTATTGATTATATGGCAGTTTAGAAGGCCATCTTAAAGGGCATGTAATTACAGTGTAAGCTCAATCCACTTAAAATTCCTCTTGTTTATAAAGATACTATCTTGTTGGATGTAGCAAGTCCTACAAGTATACCAGTGTTTTGATCTTCTAAATTTCAGTCTGTTGGTTCAGACTGAAGTGAGAATTCTTGATTTTTTTTTTTTTTTCTTAAGAATGATAATGGTGGACAGCCTCTTCAATAAGTGGTGCTGGGAAAACTGGACAGGGACATGTAAAAGTATGAGGTTAGATCATTCCCTAACACCATACACAAAAATAAGCTCAAAATGGATTAAAGACCTAAATGTAAGGCCAGAAACTATCAAACTCTTAGAGGAAAACATAGGTAGAACACTCTATGACATAAATCACAGCAAGATCCTTTTGGACCCACCTCCTAGAGAAATGGAACTAAAAACAAAGATAAACAAATGGGACCTAATGAAACTTCAAAGCTTTTGCACAGCAAAGGAAACCATAAAGAAGACCAAAAGACAACCCTCAGAATGGGAGAAAATATTTGCAAATGAAGCAACTGACAAAGGATTAATCTCCAAAATTTATAAACAGCTCATGCAGCTCAATAGCAAAAAAACAAACAACCCAATCCAAAAATGGGCAGAAGACTTAAATAGGCATTTCTCCAAAGAAGATATACAGACTGCCAACAAACACATGAAAGAATGCTCAACATCATTAATCATTAGAGAAATGCAAATCAAAACTACAATGAGATATCATCTCACACCAGTCAGAATGGCCATCATCAAGAAATCTAGAAACAATAAATGCTGGAGAGGGTGTGGAGAAAAGGGAACACTCTTGCACTGCTGGTGGGAATGTGAATTGGTACAGCCGCTATGGAGAACAGTATGGAGGTTCCTTAAAAAACTAAAAATAGAACTACCATATGACCCAGCAATCCCACTACTAGGCATATACCCTGAGAAAACCATAATTCAAAAAGAGACATGTACCAAAATGTTCATTGCAGCTCTATTCACAATAGCCCGGAGCTGGAAACAACCTAAGTGTCCATCATCGGATGAATGGATAAAGAAGATGTGGCACATATATACAATGGAATATTACTCAGCCATAAAAAGGAACGAAACTGAGCTATTTGTAATGAGGTGGATAGACCTAGAGTCTGTCATACAGAGTGAAGTAAGTCAGAAAGAGAAAGACAAATACCGTATGCTAACACATATATATGGAATTAAAAAAAAAATGTCATGAAGAACCTAGGGGTAAAACGGGAATAAAGACACAGACCTACTTGAGAACGGACTTGAGGATATGGGGAGGGTGAAGGGTAAGCTGTGACAAAGCGAAAGAGAGGCATGGACATATATACACTACCAAACGTAAGGTAGATAGATAGTGGGAAGCAGCCGCAGAGCACAGGGAGATCAGCTCGGTGCTTTGTGACCGCCTGGAGGGGTGGGATAGGGAGGGTGGGAGGGAGGGAGACGCAATAGGGAAGGGATGTGGGAACAGATGTGTATGTATGACTGATTCACTTTGTTATAAAGCAGAAACTAATAAAAAATAAAAAAATAAATAAAAAAAAATAAAATGTCAGATGCAGCAAAGATCAAATCAAAAAAAAAAAAAAAAAGAACGATAATGGTGTGCGTGGGTATGCTGGTAGAGTGGTATGTAACATATTAACTAAAAGGTATTGTCCACCAGAGGGCGCATTTTGTTTTCTAAAATGTCAAGATAATATCCACTGAGTGAAGCAGTATCTGTAAATGCTGAATGAGAAGCATGTACCAGATGGACTTTTCTTCATAGAGCTTGAATATTGTAAAATCAAAATCCTGACAAACAGCTGCTTCTATGTTAAGTAAAACTCAAGGCTATAGTCTTTAAATTTTTATCAATTATGTTGTAATTTTTAAGATTTAAATTTGGTAATAGAAAAACCAAAGGATTGTCAACCAGATCTCTTATGATTTCTCTTTATTTAAATCTTTCAACATCAATTTGAGTGAAAAAGGAATTGTTGATCTTACTTCCTAGCTGTATCCTAGACACCATGATTTATTGCCCCTCCTCCTGTTTTTCTTTTTAACAATAAGATCACTAGCAAATTATTTAAGTCTGCAGATTAGTTAGAAGTAGTAAACTTTGGGAGAAGATATTTGTTAATTTACATTAAATGTGAAATTCTATTTGCAATCAAGTTAATATTTTGATGATATAAGGAAAGATATAGTAGATGTTTAGCAAGATAAATTATATTTAGATAGGATGGCCAATACTCTAAAACCAAGAGGTGATCGATTAAGCATTTGGAATATATTTCTACTTACCCAGTGTGATCTAGGAAACAGAAAAGAAAAAAGAGGAATGCATCTCCATCAGATAAAAATGTCTTGTTATCTGCAAAAACAGTAGTTATCACTGGTTACAGTGGACTGGAGCCTGTGCAAAGGGGCTGTCCACTTGAAGAGCATTCATGAGACATGTGTTTCTAGATGACCTTGTATTAGGTGATATATATATTCAACAGATACTACTTTTTTGGGTAAGAATTTAACAAACAACATTAATAGTAAAAACAGGAGTATTTAAGGTACAATCATAAGTCATGCTAAAAACCATCTGATTCAGTGACCAGCCTCACGTCCCCATGTTTTGTAAGTAACGATTTTATTGAGATATAGTTCACATACCATACAGTTCATCCATCTAGTTTGTTTCAGTGGCTTTTGATGGTGTCCTTTGAAGTACAAAAGTTTTAAATTTTGATTAAATTCAGTTTTTCTGTTGTTTCTCTTACTGTTTATGCTTTTGGTAGTATCATGTCTAAAAAACCAGTGCCTAATCCAAAGTCATGAAGATTTATGCATGTTTTCTTCCAGGACTTTTGTTGTTTTAGTTCTCAGATTTAGATCTTTAGTTCATTTTGATTTAATTTTTATATATAGTATTGGGTAGGGATCCAGTGTAATTCTTTTGCATGTGTATATCCAGTTGCCTCGCCACCACTTGTTGAAAAAACTATTTTTTTCCATTGAATTATCATGACACCCTGGTAAAAACCAGGTCAGTTGATCATAAATATGAAGGTTTATTTCTGGAATCTGTATTCTGCTCCATTCATTTATATGTCTGTCTATATGCCAGCACCATACTGTTTTGATTACATAGCTATATACTAGTAAGTTTGAAACTGGAAAGTGTGGATCCTCCAATTCTCCTTTTCAACATTATTTTGGCCTTTCTGGGTACCCTGGATTTCCATTTGAACTTTAGGATCACCTTGTCAATTTCTGCCAAAAAAAAAATCCAGCTGGGATTTTGATACAGATTGCATTGAAATTGTAGATTTAAGGTGTATTATCATCCTAACAATATTGTCTTCTGATCTATGAACATGAACGCTTTCCATTTATTTAGATCTTCTTTAATATCTTTTAACAAGGTTTGTAACTTTTAGTATACAGGTCTTGCATTTCTTTTATTAAATTTATTACTAAGTATTTTATTATTTTTAATACTATTATAAATGATATTGTGTTCCTAGTTTGCTTTTCAGATGGCTCATTGTAAGTATATAGAAATACAATGGATTTTTATATTGATCTTGTATTCTGCCACCTTGCTGAACTTGATTTTTAGTGCTAATTATTCTTAAGTGGATTTCTTAAGATTTTCTATGTGTAAGGTCATACCATCTGCAAATAGAGATAATTTTACTTCTTCCTTTCCACTTTGGATGCCTTTTCTTTTTTCCCCCTCACTGCCCTGAAAAGAACTGCCAGTACATTTTTGTTTTTTATTTTTTAAATTTATTTTGTATTTTTACTTTTTTTTAATTGAAGTATAGTTGATTTACAATGTTGTGTTAGTTTCTGGTGTCCAGCAAAGTGATTCAGTTACACATAGATACATACGTATGTCTGTGTGTATTCTTTTCTAGATTCTTTTCCATTACAGGTTATTACAGGATGTTGGATATGGTTCCCTGTGCTCTACGGTAGGACCTTGTTGGTTACCTATTTTATTTGTATACAGTCGTGTGTATCTGTTAATCCCAATCCCCCTCTTTCCCCTGTGGCACCCTTGTTTGTGTTCTATGTCCATGAGTCTGTTTCTGTTTTTATTTTGTAAGTCAGTTTCATGTGTACCCTTTTTTTTAGATTCCACATATAAGTGATATCGTATGATATTTGTCTTTCTCTGTCTGACTTAACTGCACTCAGTATGACGATCTCTAGGTCCATCCATTTGCTGCAAGTGGCATTATTTTGTTCTTTTTTATGGCTGAGTAATATTTCATTGTATATTATACATATACCACATCTTCTTTATCCATTCTTCTGTTGATGGACGTTTAGGTTGCTTCCATGTCTTGGCTATTGTAAATAGTGCTGCAGTGAACATTGGGGTGCATGCATCTTTTCGAATTATGGCTTTCTCCAGGTATATGCTCAGGAGTGGGATTACTGGGTCATGTGGTAGTTGTATTTTTAGTTTTTTAAGGGACCTCCATACTGTTTTTCAGTTTACATACTGGCTGTACCAATTTACATTCCCACCAACAGTGTAGGAGGATTCCCTCTTTTCCACACCCTCTCCAGCATTTATTATTTGTAGACTTTTTGATGATGGCCATTCTGACTGGTATGAGATGATACCTCATTGAGGTTTTCATTTGCATTTCTCTAATAATTAGCGATGTTGAACATCTTTTCATGTGCCTTTTGGCCATCTGCAGTCTTCTTTGGAGAAATGTCTGTTTAGGTCTTCTGCCCATTTTTTGATTGGGTTGTTTGTTTTTGATATTGAGCTGTATGAGCTCTTTGTGTATTTTGGAGATTAATCCCTTGTCAGTTGCATCATTTGCAAATATTTTCTCCCATTCTGTACGTTGTTTTTGTGTTTTGTTTATGGTTTCCTTTGCTGTGCAAAAGCTTTTAAGTTTGATTAGGTCCCATTAGTTAAGAGGATTTCTAATTTGAGCCTTCTTTATGTGATTCACCTTATAAAAATTAAGTGCTTACCAACCATATCAAATACTGTGGAAGTATGTACACTCAAAATCATTGCAGTTTTGTGAGAGTTTTTTTTTCTCAGTCCTATCTGAACAATTTTAATATGAGTAGATATGAGTTATATTCAGTATTTATAAATTGAAAAGTTGATAAATATAAAACCAGGAAGGGGTGTGTTACACTAGGATGCACTCGAGAGTAGCAGGTACTTTAGTTACATCGAAATGGTTTGATGCTACCGTTTCCCTTCTTGACACCTGGTATTTTCCTCTTTAAATAGTTTGAGCTTATTTTCTTTTCCAAGTATATTTGTTTAGCACAAATATCATGATGGAAATAATAACTTTAAGGAATAATCTGTAGCCCCACTAATCTCACCAAAATCATTTTCTTTTTGTGTTTATATTAAATTTGAAAGACAATGTTTTGAAGAAAAAGACCATCATTTGAGTCAGCTCTAGGTTTGACTCAAATTAACAGTGGAATGTTAATTGGGTATGTTTTCTTCTTTGATGCTGAAGTTTCTTCTCTACAATGGGAATGATAATGCCTTTGTGATCTGTGATCCTCAGTTGTAACTATAAAGCTATCTGTGTATTCGGGGACTTCAGTTTAGTAATGATAGTTAACAACAGGAACAAATAACTTGGAACACCAGTTGTCTATAAACCACCTTGTGGACTTCTATACAATCTCATGAAAGATGCTGGGATTATAAGAGAAAATAGGAAGGTATGAGAAAAAGAAGAAAAAAACATAAACAGAGTGCTAATGATTTTAATAAGCACATAAGTTCTGTCATAGAAGTGGTGATAATATTAGCACAATGTCAAAATTATTAGAGTGCTGTTCTGAGAATAGGAAGCTTGGAACTTAGTTTTGGTTTAATTCATATCTTTGTGAAGATGAGCAGTGTACTAAAATGGGAAGAAGCTGGACTTTTGGGTCAGAGTTACTGGACTTCAAATTCTGGTTCTATCACTGGGCAAGTTATTCAACTTCTTTAGGTCTGCCTATTTGTCTGTAATAGTACATATCCAGTAGACTAGTGTGAGGAAAGTGGCTACTTATTATTTCCTTCCTTCTCTTATTTTGGGTTTAATTTGCTCTTATTTTTTCCAGTTTCTTTAGATGAACATTGAGGTCATTAATTTGAAACCTTTCCTCTTTTCTAATATAGGTATTTAGATCTATAAATTTTGGTCTAGGGCTTTCCTGGTGGCGCAGTGGTTGAGAGTCCGCCTGCTGATGCAGGGGACACAGGTTTGTGCCCTGGTCCGGGAAGATCCCACATGCCGTGGAGCGGCTGGGCCCGTGAGCCATGGCCACTGAGCCTGCGTGTCCGGAGCCTGTGCTCCGCAACAGGAGAGGCCACAACAGTGAGAGGCCCACGTACCGCAAAAAAAAAATAAAAATAAAAAAAATAAAAATTTGCTCTAAGTATTATTTTAGCTGTGTCCCACAAATTTTGGTAAGCTGTATCTTTATTTTCATTTGCTTCAAATGTTTAGGGCTAATGTGGCTTACTTCTAAGGCAGGAGTCTTCTGAGGACTCTATTTCATGCTATGTGTAAAACTATTCCCAGCCCTGTGTGAACTCCAGAGATTGTTCTGTTTACTCCTTTCTCATGGTTCTTTCTTAGTTTTGGTAGTTCCCTCACATATGTATGCAGATTACTACTCAGCCAACGACTTGAGTGAATGCCTCTACATATATCTGGAGCTCTCTTTGCAGTTCGCCCCTCCCCAGTGTTGTGTCCCACAAAATCTAGCTGTGTTGACCTCCCCAAATTATTGTCTCCTCAACTTGTTGAGACTACCAGACTCTATTGGGTTCCCCTGCCCTGTTCTGAGGCCTGGAATCTCTCCAGGCAGTGAGCTAAGGTTTTTATAGGGCTCATCTCATTTGTTTCCTTTTCTCAGGAATCACTGTTGTGCTGTTTGTTGTCTGGTGTTTGAAAGCTGATGTTTCATATCTTTTTTTTTTGTTGTTCTCTAGTTAATTAAAGCAAGAGGTTAAAACTAGCCCGTGTTATTCCATCATGGCTGGGAATTGGAAGTTCAGCTTAGCATCCAGTACGTAATTGATAAAGGTTAATTATCAAATCCATTAAAACAAATCACTCAAAAATTCTCATTTGAGGAAATTATTAAGATGAGTGATTTTAGAACTACGTATCAACATTGTGTAAATGTGCTTTCTTTTCTTTTTTTTGTTCGCTTTTAATCTCAGTGCAATTAATAAACAAGTATAGTAGTCTGGGACTTTTTTGAATTAAAACTTTGACAGTTTTATAATATTAAAATGAGTTAAATTTTGTTTCTAATGCTTGTGAGCTTTTTCAGAAATAATGTTCTAAAAATAGTTGGTCTTGGGACTTCCCTGGTGTCTCAGTGGTTAAGAATCTGCCTGCCAATGGCAGGGGACACGGGTTCTAGCCCTGGTCTGGGAAGATCCCACATGCCGCAGAGCAACTAAGCCCATGTGCCACAACTATTGAGCCTGCGCTCTAGAGCCTGCGAGCCACAACTACTGAAGCCCGCATGCCTAGAGAAAAGCCACTGCAATGAGAAGCCCGTGCATCGCAACGAAGTGTAGCCCCCACTCGCTGCAACTAGAGAAAGCCCGCGCGCAGCAACCAAGGCCCAACGCAGCCCCCCCCCAAAAAAAGTTGGTCTAAACTATTACATTGCTGACTTAGCACTTTTTTTTTTTTTTTTTTGCGGTACGCGGGCCTCTCACTGTTGTGGCCTCTCCCGTTGCGGAGCACAGGCTCCGGACGCGCAGGCTCAGCAGCCATGGCTCACGGGCCCAGCCGCTCCGCGGCATGTGGGATCTTCCTGGACCGGGGCACGAACCCGTGTCCCCTGCATCGGCAGGTGGACTCTCAACCACTGCGCCACCAGGGAAGCCCTGACTTAGCACTTTTAAGTATTCTTTTAACGTTTTTAGTTATTAATGGGCTTATTATATTTTCATGACATCTTTTAATCAGATTTTATTAAATCTAAAATCTAAGTCACTGATAAAATATATAACCAGAAAAGGTTATTGGGGAGAATTCTAGCAGAGTGTACAGAGTGAGATGTAACTTTGAGATGAAGGATATTTAGTTACTGCTCTGAATAATGCTATAGATGTAATATCTAATTTGTGAGGAGGATTTTAAAAACCTTTCCTTTTAATCCAGTTAAAGGCTTAACTTTTAATTAGTATATAACTCTCAGTGATGTGCAGAAAGACATGCAAGGTTTGGCTGTCAAATTGGCAGATGTCCTGAAGTTTGGAATGGTTAATATACTAATGTTTTGTCCTTGAGTCTTTTTTTTTTAATTTAATTAATTAATTTTTGGCGTGTCGGGTCTTCGTTGCTGGGAGCGGGCTTTCTCTAGTTGTGGCGAGCGGAGGCTACTCTTCGTTGCGGTGCGCGGGCTTCTCATTGCGGTGGCTTCTCTTGTTGCGGAGCACGGGTTCTGTGGCGCCCGGGCTCAGTAGTTGTGGCTCGTGGGCTCTAGAGCACAGGCTCAGTAGTTGTGGCACACAGGTTTAGTTTTTCCGTGGCATGTGGGATCTTCCCAGACCAGGGCTCGAACCCGTGTCCCCTGCATTGGCAGGCGGATTCTTAACCACTGCGCCACCAGGGAAGTCCCTTGCCCTCGAGTCTTAAAAAATAGGTACTGAAAAGAGGAGAAATATAGCTTAGTAGCAACAGGTCAAAAATTTGTTGAAATGACTGTAATGTGTTCACTAGAAACCTAATTTAGTCTTACAGTGCACCAATAGACATATAATATCTAGAACAGGTTAAAGTGTGTTAGTTCCTATCTGTTGTTATATTGGTCAGATCACTTACAGTCGTATATTTAATTTTTGGCACCAAAGTGAAGTATAGTGAAGTTTAAGAACCAAGTCAAACATCACCTTTTCTGTTACTGCCTCACATAGAATAATTTTCTCTTTTCTGTGCATTTGTACTGCATGTTGTTTTCACTTTGTTTTCTCTTGTCTTAATTGGATCTGTTAGTTCTTTCCAGATATTAATTACTTGAGTGGGGACTCAGTTCTTATCCATCCTAGTACTTAAGCAGACCCCACATGAAATGAGACAAGTGTATTCAGAGCAGAATGTTAAAGGAACTTAAAATAATGAGTAATGAATGGTAAGGATGTTTTATTGCATAAGAGGAGAGTAATCTCCAACTATTTGTGAAAAAGGAATTAAATGTGGCCTGTATGTGAAAGTTACTGGTAGATTTTAGAAGAATGATCTAACAAAGCATTAGAGAAAAGGGCAGTGGATATTTTTTAACATTCTAGAAAGTTGTTGATATAAACAGATTAATCTGTCACACATTAGGAGAATGTTAGCTGATAAAGTCTGATTTATCAGTGTAACTCTTTTTGGTCTATGTTTGAATGTAAAAATTATGACAGGTTCCATTGACAACTTATCATTTGAAATATTTGTATCAAATTTTAGAATCAACCTTAACTGCCTTTCAGACTAACATTTTGGTTCGTTCATTTTTGTAAATGTCCATTTCTCTTCTTGTTGCCCATTTTGTTCTTCACCTGTGTTTTTTTTTTGTCTGGCAGAGGCAGTGTAGCATAGTGGTTGAGAACGTAGGGTCTGGAGTTAGACTTCCTGGGATTACGTGCCTGCTATGTATAACTTTAGGCAAGTTACCTAACTCTTTTGAGACTTAGTTTCCTCCTCTTTAAAATAGGGATAATAACAGTAGTAGTTACCTCATAGGATTATTGCAAAGATTAACTGAATTAGAGCATTTAAAGGGCATAGTGCCTAACACACAGTGCTAAGTGCTATGGCTCAACAAATGTTAACTGCTTGCTGTTGCTGCAGTTATTAATTATTAATAACTTCAGGTATCCACTAACAAAACAACTTACCACTTTTCTCTCTCTCTTCCTGCTTTTACTTTTATATTCTTACAAAGGGAAAAAGGCACTGCTGCCTTGCTTTCAGCATTTTTGTTGACATTATCACTGCATATATTCTTCTTAATTTTATTCATTGTATAGTTTGCCATTCAGTTCAGACTGAAGGGAGGAAAGTCTAAGGCTTTTCAGCCTGAAACAGTCTTAAATAAAGCCACTTTATTGAATGATCTATCTCTTTATGACTTCATTAACTAGTGTAATTTTTCAACAAGAGTAATTTTTTCATAACGTTTACCCTGCAGTTTCTCAGTTCTAAATACTTTGGAAACATTAAAGCAAAATTATATTCAGTATGTTTTTTTTTTTTTTTTTTTTTTTTTTTGCGGTACGCGGGCCTCTCACTGTTGTGGCCTCTCCCATTGCGGAGCACAGGCTCCGGACGTGCAGGCTCAGCGGCCATGGCTCATGGGCCCAGCCGCTCCGCGGCATGTGGGATCTTCCTGGACCAGGGCACGAACCCATGTCCCCTGCATCCGCAGGCGGACTCTCAATCACTGTGCCACCAGGGAAGCCCTCAGTATGATTTTTAAGTTTAGATTATTTGAATATTCCAGTTAAAAAGTGCTAACCCAAACCACTTTGGAAAACTGCTTGGTGATATTTACTAAAGCTTGATACTCTATGGTCCAGCTTGATATCCTATGGGTCTCCTTCTGTGTACATAAACATCATGCATATGTTCATGAAAAGGCTTGTACTGGAAAGTTTATAACAGCACTATTTGTAATAGTGCCTACTACAAATTACCCAAATGCTCACCAACAGTAGAATAAATTTTGGTATATTCACACAATGTAATACTATAGAGAAATGAAAATGAAAGATCTGCCAAGTATATCTCCACAGTATGGTTGCTGAATAGTAGGAATGATTCTCACAAATACAGTATTGAGAGAAAGAAGTCTAAAAGGGAATTTGCTGTATGTCTGGTTCTGTTTATGTCAGTTATAAAATTAGGCAAAATCTAATTTAAGCTGTTAGAAGTCCATGTAGTGACATTGCTGATAGGGTGGGGGAGGATGAAGGGAACTCCTGCAGTGCTGTTTCCTGATACAGGTGTGTTCAGTTTGGGAAAACTCATCAAGCTGAAAAATTATGTTTTGTGCACTTTGCTTCATGTATAGTCATAAAAGTTTTTTAAAAATCCACAAATACATATACCACAAACCTATTGCATTATACTACATTCGATGATATTGAGGTGCCCGTCTGCATACACTATTTTTGTCCAGCATCCTTGTTTTGTTTTGTTTTTAATAAATTTGATTTGAACATCATTGAATACAGTTGTGGAAATCTAATAGTCACAGATGAATTCTTAATTTAGATGAGCTGTTTTTCTTCTTAATTTCCCAGTACCCCTATTTATCTGTTATGTTTATTTTATTTATTTTTTTTAAACACTTTAATATTTTTTTATTTATTTGGCTACTCCGGGTCTTAGTTGCAGCAAGCGGGAACTTTAGCTGCAGCATATGGGAGCTAGTTCCCTGACCAGGGATCGAACCCAGGCCCCCTGCATTGGGAGCGCAGGGCCTGAGCCACTGGACCACCAGGGAAGTCCCCAGCATCCTTGTTTAATCATCAGAGAATTATAACAACAAAGGGCAGAAAGGTGGGCATCCTTTCTGAGTCTCCTGGACATTGGTAGTTTTCTTGGGCTTCCTACATATTGGCATAAATTGCCCCCGTCAGTAAATAGGGATGAGGAGGATCCTTGATCGCAGAGCAAGCATCCTTTTAATAAAAATCCTTTTTAATAAAAAGGATTGGCCCTGGAGGGTGACATGAGGCATGTGGACCTGGCTTAAGGCAGCACCTTCTTGGTCACTCTTATCTAAGGGACCAGAAATTTCTGCCAAATTAATTGGCAAAACCCATTACACTACTCTGTAGACTTTGTGGATGAAACAAAGTAAATTTGCACTGTTTTAAGTGACTTACATCTGGGGGAAGGATAGGAATTAGTAGGCTGTTTTATCAAGTTATTCTTTTTAGCATAGTCCACAGGAAAGATAATATTTAAGAATTTAAGACCTGTTTTTAGGAATCTCCTGGCTGACCAGTGGTTAGGACTCTGTGCTTTCAACTGCCGAGGGCGCGGGTTCGATCCCTGCTTGGGGAACTGAGATCCTAGAAGCTGTGCGGCGTGGCTGAGGGGAAAAAAAAAAGACCTGTTTTTTTAAGGCTTCAATTTCCATTAATGCAAATAGATTTTTAAAAAACTTTTAGCTTATGTGTATTTAATTTTTATAAATTTTCTTATGTCTAAAAATAATACATGCTTGTCATAACAGATTCAGCAATACAGAAATGATTAAAAAACAAAAAGCTTTTTCTAGTTCCACTTGTAGACCCTTTTTTGTGTCTGTACATACCATAAATTTATTGATTCGAAGATGCATTTTATTATTCCATATTTTAACATATCTGAAATTGGGATGTGTCTTTCCCTAGCTATCCGCTAGGTAGCAGTCACGATGGAGTTGTCATCTCCGGGACATGGGAAATTTGGTCATAGCTGTTCATACTGTCTTCACTTCAGTTGAGTTATATACCTTGTTGGTACTACATGGCTTGAGTTTAATTGCTGTTATAAGTGTCTTGAAAAGAACTGCACTATGTGACTTGGCTTTAAGGCAAAAAGTTAGTTTGTGTGCAGAAAGGCACAGAAAAGGCAGCAAGGAGTAAATTTAATACGAGTGAAGCAAATATTCATTATTGGAAGGATAACCACAGTTCTGTTTCCTTGCAAAGTAAAAACCAAGCACTTTATGGAATCAAGAATGGGAGCTATTCTTTGAGTAAGTGAAGGTATGCTGCATTTTATTTCTGAAACATGTGCAAAAGCATTCCCTATCACAAGCCAAGCAATGCAACTTGACAAAATTGTCAAATCCTGTGGAATAGATGGTTGGTGGGACCAATTCATGCGCCATACAGGACTACTGTTGGGCAGTGTCATAACTTTAATTGCTCACTTCTCCTGATAAATGAATTTAATGATTTTGATCATCTTTTTATGTGTTTATTCAGTGTTTTACACCTGTTGAGATAGTCATTTGGTTTTTCTGTTTTAAACTATTAATACATTTTCAGATGTCAAACCATCCTATGTTTCTGGGAAAGCAGCTTGCTATTTCATTTTAAATTAGTAGTTATCTTGTGGACATCTTTTCAGTTTAGTATGTAAGGATTTATCTTATTCTTTTTAATGATTCTATTATTTTTCTATTGTATGAATATACTATAATTTTTTAAATGGCTGCCTTATCGATGTGCATGATTTCCAGTTTTTGCTATTAAAAATGATGTAGCAGGGGACATCTTTCTACATAATACCTTTATATACCCAGGCTAATGTTTCTATATAATAAATTCCTAGAAACGCTATGCATTTTCATTATTTGAGGAAAGACATTTAGAAGTTAATTTTTAAGAAGTGTTTGCTTGGTTTAGAAATGTCAGTCATTGTTGGAAAGTATACCAACATGCTAACAGTGGTTGTCTCTGGGGTGATGGGCTTATGTGTGATTTTTTTTTTTTTTTAACTTTAATGGTAAAAATGGAACTTACTTAAAAAAAAATGCTTAGGAAGCCAAATACTACTTTAGAAGTTCTGGGATTGTGAACAATTGGAGGGTAGGAACTGTTGTAGTTGCCAGATAATTCATCTAATATAATGCAAAACACATGGAACAGATTCAAAAGGTGTTTATAGAAGTAAGTTGAATTCATTTTTTTGACTTTAACAGAGAGAAAACTTATTGCTCATTCTTTTTTTAGGGCTTTTTGATTAACTCAAAACCAGAGAATGCCTGTGAACCCATAGTGCCTCCGCCACTAAGAGACAATTCATCTGGCACTTTCATCGTGTTAATTAGAAGACTTGATTGTAATTTTGATGAAAAGGTAATGTTTCTTTTTTCATTTTTCTGTTACTGTTTGTTTAGTTAGCTAGTTTAAATACTCCCTTATTTCAGAAAGCCTTTAAGAAAGTTTACACGATTCATTCAGATTAAAAAAAATAAATGAGTAAGGACAAAAAGAAAATGAGGAGATGGTGAAGGCAAGAAAGACAGCAGTGAGTTTACTTAATTCTTATTCATTTGCTATAAAATTTACTCTAAGCTTTTAGCTGCCAGTACAAAGAGGAAGACACCATCAGTTTTATGATTCACAGTTTTAGTAAGACTGAAAATAAATAAATAGACTAGGACATAAATAATTACTATTGGTTCTAAGAATTTTCATGTGGTGGTTGGGCATCTTGAACTGTGGTTTAATAGTGGTCTTGCTTGATCTAACCTAGGAATGGAAATGTTAATCTATAGTTTCATGCCTTCACCCTTCCAGTATAATTACTACATCTGTATCTGTATCTTTGTTGATATTGGGATTTCTCTCTTGTAATAAGCTGACTCTGTCACTTGTATAAAGTTCGACTCCATGGAGTGGGTTAAGCTGGCATTTCAGATAGTAAAACAAAGTTTGCCATAGAACTTCCCTCACTATCATCAGTGCTGCTCTGAAGGTATGGGTTTTTAGTTTTGGGTTTTTTTTTTTTTTTTTTGATACTTTTAGTACTGTCTTTGCAATTCTGTTTTTGGATTGGCCTCGTTAGGAGAGCCAGATTGAGGCCTGTTACTTTTACCTGACTATCTCAAACCTGAGTGTCTTGCATGTATCTTAGAGAACAGATGTGGGATATTATTTCATGTACCTTCCATGCTTGATCTTAGATGATTTGTCTATTAAGTAGGAAAGGCTGCCCTGACTCCTGCTGTGCCTGAATTTTTGTCTGCTCCTTTCGTTTCATGAAAGAAATGACACCACCATAATAAACTTGTTAAATTAATAAAGTAATAACTGTAAACGGGTTTGAAAATGTAGAACACTTTGTAAATAATAAGTATTGTTACTATTGTATATTAACTCAAATTTAAACTCTCAATTGCCTTTAAATGGGAGAATAGAGCTTGAAGTCAAATGTATTAGATTTCCTTCTCTTCAAGGAATGTTTTTTATGTTATGTTTTTTATGTTATGTTTTTTGAATTTAAACCATTTAAACCATTGTTTTTTTTTTTTTTTGTGGTACGCGGGCCTCTCACTGTTGTGGCCTCTCCCACTGCGGAGCACAGGCTCCGGACGCGCAGGCTCAGCAGCCATGGCTCACGGGCCCAGCCGCTCCGCGGCATATGGGATCCTCCCAGACCGGGGCACGAACCCGTATCCCCTGCATCGGCAGGCGGACTCTCAACCACTGCGCCACCAGGGAGGCCCTAAACCATTGTTTTTTGAATTTAAACCATTTTAAGATTTGATCCAGAACTAAACGATAATAATTATAGGTTGTTCCAACAAAAATGAAATATTACTGTAATATTTCATTAATTTCATGCCACTAAGAAACTAAAAGTAAGCTAATTCTGCTGATTTCAAGGTTTATTGCATCATTAAGGTATGTACTTTTTGTCTCAGTCAAGTCTTTGGTAACTAGAAACTAGAATAGACCTCTTTTTTTTTTTTTTTAATAACTTTCTTCTTTTAGGTGGGGAAGGGAGGTGGTTCACTGTAAAATTTAGGGAAATACTGTCATTGAATATTTATTTTTGAGGGTGAAAACCCAACCCAGGAATGAATAGGAGGGTTTGTTTGTTCTCTTATCCCTTTAGTGGATCCTCATCATGAGTCTGAGTACTTCTAATAGAATTTCCTGATACAGCTATTACTCCAGCTCGTCTCTTTCCACTTCTTGCCTTGAATTTTATGCTGTAGTCATAGCACCTACTGAAATCTCTCAACTTGCTGTGTCTTTGTGCCTTTACACTCATTATTTTTTCTGTCCAAGATGACCTTTATCACCTATATTTCTGACTGTTTCATCATTTAAGTGCTAGCTGAGAAAGTTACCTCTTCTGGAAGCCTTACTTTTCTTTCTACCCTCTCTCTGGCAGAATGAATGATTCCAGTTCAATGTACCACCCTCCACTTTGTAAATACCTCCTTTATATCTCTTTATCACAATATTATTTTTTATTATCTATATTTCACTTATATGCAAGCTTACTGTGTTTAGAGTTCATGTTTGAATTATATTTAAATATCTAATTTGTATCATAGTGCATAGTAGGAGAGCAATAAAGTTTTGTTAAATCAAACTGTGTAGTGGAGTAAGCCTTCTACTTCCATGTATATTGCATTCTTTAAAAGTATGTACATGTAAAAAATATGTAAAAATGTTTAGATGGAGGATTCTCATCTTAGAAAGGAAAATGTTAAAAATTTTCTTACTATAACTCACCATGTAGATGTCGTCTTAATGGATAAAGTTCTTATAACTCACCATGTAGATGTCGTCTTAATGGATAAAGTTCTATTTTGTACC
The DNA here is from genome assembly GCF_949752795.1 of Hyperoodon ampullatus. NCBI lineage: Eukaryota > Metazoa > Chordata > Mammalia > Artiodactyla > Ziphiidae > Hyperoodon > Hyperoodon ampullatus. The sequence continues at coordinate 15,944,849 of NC_136918.1, forward strand.
ATATTCTTTAGCTTTGTTATTTTTCCTTCACAAATATACAGCACGGTCTGTTATAGCCATTTAAGGCTAAAGATTTCATACTCATGTTGTTCCTAATAATTTCTGTCTTTGTCTCAGTTATATTAAGTTTACAAGACATTAATTTACAAGGGAGACATATTGGTTTTAATCAAGGTCTGGAAACAGCCTGCATACATTTGAATCCCATCTTTATCATTCATTAGCAGTGTGATCTTAGGCAAGTTGTTTTATCTCTGTGTGCCTCAATTCCTTTATCTGTAAAATAGAGTTTTAAATGTTCCCTACGTCAGAGGATTGTTATGAGAATCAAATGAAATAATCACTGTTAAATGCTTATCAAACAATGCCTTGCACACAGTAAGTAGGCAGTAGGTATTAGCCATTAATGTTTTATTGATTTTTTTCATTACTGGTGTAAAATAGAATAAGGGTAAAGATGGCAAAGATGCTGACTGTATTAGGCTGAGAAGTCCCGTAATCTACTGTCTTCAAGCTGGAGAATCAGGAAAGCCAGGGGTATAATTCAGTTAGAGTCTGAAGGCCTGAGAACCGGGGTGGTGTTAAGTCCTGTAGTCCTGAGGCCCAAGAACCAAGAGCTCTGATGTCCAAGGGTGGGAGAAGGTGGATGTCAAGAAGAGAGAGAGGGAATTTGCCCTCCCTTCACGTTTTGTTCTGTTTGGAACCTCAAGAAATTTGATGATGCCCACTCACATTGGTGAGGGTGGATCTTCTTTACTCAGTCTACTGAATGAAATGCCAGTCACTTCCAAAAACCCCTCACAGACACACCCCCAAATAATATTTTACCAGCTATCTGGACATCTCTTAGTCCAGTCAAATTGAGACATAAATTTAGTTCTAACCTTTCAGAAACTAAATCATTGGCTGATAAGTCACCCTGTGATATAGTAACTCATGTCAGCTGATGTGTAAAATTTTTAATTTAGCTTATAAAGGACAGTTTAATCATGCCGGTGTGTAATGTATAAAAAATAAGTTTCATAAATATACAAGGATAAGAATTATGGATCACCTGTCAAGGTAGGGTGAATGGATAAGGATAAATTCATCATGATTACTGGAGAAACATCTGGAGTCTCATCCCAAAGAAAATTTCCTTTCTAAGGGTGGTCACTGGTGGTCAGCTCTTAGCTTTATTAGATATAATCTTCAGATCAGAAATCTATGACTGTATTTTTTGGGCAGATCAGAAATCTATGACTGTATTTTTGGGGCTTCTAAATTGATGATTAAGTTTTGTATTAAGTATGTTACGGAACCTAATTGTTTACAATTTATATATGGTACTTCTCTTCTGAATTGCAAATAAATAGCTCTTTGTAGATAATCAATAGTGGTTCATTCATGTATTTAGCCACAGTTTTATGTGAATACACTGACTTAAGAAAATAGCTCATTTTCTTATTCCTGATGGAGCATCCTGGGACTGAGTACTGAGAAAAGCTTAATTCAGCACCATACTGTGTGCTACCGTTGAGAGTCGTTGCAAGGTTGTTTTTTTGTCATGCCTGCTATCCAAAGTGATACCCAGATTATCTCAGATAAATGAGAATTGGCTCTAGTTTACAGAGCTTTCCTTGGAGAAGGGAACTCTTTCCATTGTAGATAGCAGAAGAGAAAAGAAGTACGAAATAAAATTGTATCAAGATATTTCAAATGATTAATGGTGATGGACATTTCAGGGTTTACTTTTTATAATTCTTTAGATTTTTTTGAAGACAGATATTATGCTGTAATTAAAGAAACCTAGACTTCTCTTATTCTTTCTTAAAAGTAAATGATGAAGTGAAAGTTGTGTGTTAACAATAAAGGAAATGGCAGATTTTCTATATACAAACTATCCCAAGTGGTTTGTGACTCAAGGTAGCCAATAATACAGCTGAAATGCAATTGACAGTTTTTGGAGGGTAGGAAATTGAATCATTTGTAACATTTTAAGATAGAGTACTGTTTTAATTTTTTTATCTTTTGTCAAGAGAAGCACATTTGAGCCTTTTAATCTGTCTTGCCTTGGAGAGATACAGCAAAACTCACACTCAGAGTCAGTATTTGGATATGTGGAATGTCCAGAAGGCCAGTAAGAAGAACTGTTGATTACATGCCAGCTGCTTAATCTGAAAACAGTCACTTTTACTCACACTGACAAAAACTGTATCTTCTGAAAAATACAGCTCTTTAGAGCAGGGGTCCCCAAGGGCCCTGGGCTGTGGCCAGGGTCCCAGGCCTGTTAGGAACCGGGCCGCACGGCAAGAGGTGAGCAGAGGACGAGGGAGTGAAGCTTCATCTGCCGCTCCCCAGCGCTGCATTACCGCCTGAGCCCCTCCACCCCCGCCTTCCCCAGCCATGGAAAAGTTGTCTTCCACGAAACTGGTCCCTGGTGCCAAAAAGGTTGGGGACCGCTGGCTTTAGAGGAAAAGCAAAACAATGTTATTTTGTTTATCTTTGTGCAGTTGTTCTTCACTGTGACAAAATATAATTGTTTGGAAATGTTAGTTTTTGGTGAGTATTTGAAATTAAGAAAACATTGCTGGCTCTTTGGTAAATAAGTCAAGGCATCATTAAATCTTTTAGTTAGAAAAATGACTTTGTAGTATTCTGAGGCAGAGAGTTCTCAGATGACTTGAATTGGCATCCCAGTGGGAAATAAAATTTTTAAAAATTTTGTAAAAATACCTGGTTATTTCAAGAACATTAAAATAATCACTTAAAATAGAACTTTTCTAAACTATACAGAGTTCTGTGTTTATAGCCAAGTAAACATTAGTTATCAGAAATCTGTCTGTCATTGTAGTCCAAGATATTTCTACCTTGTGGTTTTAATGCTAAGTCAACAACTTCTTCAAATAGTCAATTTACTTTATTTTAACTGAACTCAAGGGAAGCTTGGTAAACAGAAATGGTGCAATGCATGTACTTCTGCTGAATTTTATTACCACTTTACGCTCTAGTGATTGTTTTTTTGAAGGGCATGATAGTTTATTTTAAAAAATTGTACCACACTGATCATAATGACCAGCATACACATTATGATGGCTTTTCTCTTGGGTATTAGTATTGCAGTATTTTTGTATACTGAAATGTTTCAATAGGACCAAGAACATTAGAGATATAAAATGAACACTAATAATGCCGGTGTCCTACCCTACAGAATTAATTTAAACCCCTTATGAATCAGTGGCATTATAATGTTATATAGTTATGAAGAATGAAAGTTCTCTTCTAAATAGGCAGCATAAACTTATACTTCCTTTTTCTTTAATCTTTAGTTTTTATAATTTAAGCTATGTCCACCCTGGCCAAAGCACAATCATACAAGACACCTCAGGTAATTTCCATGCTACCATTGCACAAGTTTAATGATTTTTACTTAAACAAACAAACAAAAATCAAACCACTGTCAAAAAAGGAGGCAAATAAAACTGATTTTCCAATCATTTGAAAAGCATAGTGCATATTTGTCCAACACAGACTCAAACTTAAATTAAATGCTATCATTATAATCTCCAAACTTCTGCAATAAAATTAACATTTATATATATATATATATATATATATATATATATATATATATATATATATGGGGTTTGTTTATGGAACTGTATTTTGCAATCAACAAGCGAAAGTTACTTTTTAAAGAACAATATATTTGGTTACAGTTCCACATGTTGGTAGTAGAGACAAAGACACATGTTAAATCTGGCTCTGAGTTACCTAAGGTATAAAATTTTGATCAAAATTATGATACTCTGATCTTAAAAATTCAACCCATGTGAGATTACTTTTTAGAGTAAATGTGCTGTTGAGTAATCATTTCAATAATCTTCCCTTTGTATGACTATCTGCAAATTGACCCTTTTCTTTAATCAGTGTGACTCACCAACATTTAAAACTGACCTCTTTACTTCTACGTTACCATTTTCTAGTGATTATTTTTGAAAAATATAGCTGCAGGAGGCTGAAAGGACTTAGATATTATTCCCTCTACATTTTTTTTGGCGGGGGGCTTAGATGGAGTTACATTTGGATGAAAGATGATAAGGAATGTATTGGTACTCATTTTCTGTTGGAATGTGACTTTTACAAAACTTAGCTGGGGTACAAACCCCTACTTGACCTGACTTCTGTCTCTGTCTAAAGTCACATCTGTACTTTGCCTGTCCCCTTACCTTAATCGTCAAGACTTTACAAATCCCCTTATGTGCTGAGCAGTCTCTCCCCATCTGTCCTGGTTTCTACCATGTCCTTCATCTGGAATATCTTCCCTCTGCTTGTCTGTCTGTGAAATCTGACTTTGTTTTAGGTCTAAGATGAAGTTTCATCTCCTATCTGAAACCTTTCCTGATTTTCTTCAAGGCAGAATAGATCACCTCTTCTTTTATATATTACTTATTTAATCCTATATCAGTCTCTTTGAGGGAAAAGATAGTGTTTTAGATTCTACAACTCAGATGCTTAATACATTGTATGGCCCTTGGTAGATGATTAATAAATATTTGCTGAATGAACTAATTTAGAAAATCCTAAGGGATTACAATTAAATTTAACTGGATTAGGGAATAAACAGTATTATTGGAACCTTTTATTGGCTTCATGTTCATTTCACTTAATGCTCTTGGAAGTATTTCTAAACCTAGATATTCATTTATTCCACAAACATTTTTCTCTAGGTCCCAATTTTTATGAGAATTAAAAAGTTAAAATAAACATTTTTTGGATTATTTGTGTGACTTTATTATCATAATAATGAGGAATAAAATTTTTGGAGTGAAATTTTATCATCTTACAAAATAGGCATCCAGTTTTTCTTTCTAGGCTTACCTTTCATTATTCTCTGTCAGGCCTCCAGGCTGATACATTACATGGTATTCTCAGAATTGCACTTTTATTTCAGTAGTATCAAGCAAGCAGATATGAGCTTGAGTAGAAATTAAACTCTCAAATATCTCAAAATCATCTAATATCATTATTTAAGTTTTCTTATTCTTTTCTGTATTTCTACAAAGTAACTTGTAGCATTTGTTACTAATCTACCTCAGAATCCTGTATCAAAGTTTTCATTAATTAAATAATACTCGGTGGATGGAAACATTTCTACCCATATATGGTTCAAATAGCTTTGTGCTACTAGTTGTTTAATTTATTCATTTATTCCTTTCTTCTACCCTTTGATAAAAATATCTGTGTTTTAATAATTAGATTCCTTTATATACAAATTTATTCAGTATTAAAACTACAAAGCAAATTCTCTTCTTTTACTAGGAAAGTAACATTCAATAAATAAAAAAGATGAAAAATAGTAAATTACATGTACTTTACCCTAACCTCATGAAAGAATGTAATGCAGTAACTTTATTTACATAGCTCTTCAACACACATTCTTTTTTTTTTTTTTTTTTAGGTATAGTTGATTTACAATATTATATTAGTTTCAGGTGTACAACATAGTGATTCAAAATTTTTAAGGATTATACTTCATTTAATGTTATTATAAAACATTGGCTTTGTTTCCCTGTGCTGTACAATGTATCTTTGTTGCTCATCTATTTTAATCCTATACCCCTATCTTGCCCCTTCCCTCTCCCCAATGGTAACCACTAGTTTGTTCTCTATATTTGTGAATCTGTGTCTGTTTTGTTATATACATTTGTTTTATTTTCTTAGATTCCATGCATAAGTGATAACATAGAGTATTTGTCTTTCTCTGACTTATTTCACTAAGCTTTATACTTTCTTGGTCCATCCATGTTGTTGCAAATGGCAGAATTTCATTCTTTTTTATGGCTGAATAATATTCAGTTATATACCGCATCTTCTTTAACCATTCATCTATTGATGGACGTTTAGGTTGCTTCTGTACCTTGGCTATTGTAAATAATGCTGCTGTGAACATCGGGATGCATGTATCTTTTCAAATCAGTGTTTTCGTTTTCTTCAGGTATATGCCCAGTAGTGGAATTGCTGGATCATATGGTAGTTCTGTTTTTAGTTTTTTGAGGAACCTCAATAGTGTTTTCCATAGTGGCTGCACCAATTTACATTCCCACCAACAGTGCAGAAGCATTCCCTTTTCTCCACATCCTTGTCAACATCTGTTATTTGTAGGCTTTTTGATGATAGCCGTTCTGACAGGTGTTCGGTGATATCTCATTGTGGTTTTCATTTGCATTTCCCTGATAATTAGCAATGTTGAGCATCTTTTCATGTACCTGTTAGCCATCTGTATGTCTTCTTTGAAAAATGTCTATTCATGTCTTCTGCCCACTTTTAAATTGGGTTGTTTGTTTTTGATATTGAGTTGTATGAGCTGTTCATATGTTTTGGATATTAAGCCCTTATCAATCATATCATTTGCAAATATTTTCTCCCACTCAGTGAGTTGTCTTTTTGTTTTATCAGTGATTTCCTTTGCTGTACAAAAGCCTTAAGTTTAATTCAGTCCCATTTGTTTATTTTTGCTTTTATTTTTTTTTTTTGCCTTAGGAGACAGATCCAAAAAATATTGATCTGATTTATGTCAAAGAGTGTTCTGCTTATGTGCTCTTCTAGGAGTTTTATGGTTTCAGTTCTTAAATTTAGGTCTCAAATACATTTTGAGTTTATTTTAGTATATGGTATGAGGGAATGTTCTAATCTCATTGTTTTACATGTAGCTGTCCAGTTTTCCCAGCACCATTGATTTATGAGACTGCCTTTTCTCCATTGTATATTCTTACCTCCTTTGTCATAGATTCCACACACATTGTTTTGCTTCAAAATCAAGTTATTCATATTACTCAGATAGACATTAAATGAAGAATGTCTAGTTAAGGAAGAAAGATGGGATCTCAAGAAAGAGGGAAAGATGGCTTATGTCATTGAAGTCCGATTAATGAGAGTGAAGACGTCATTAGGGTCTAATACCGTCTTCCATAGAGTAGCTCTTCCCAACATGGCCTGTAATGATCCTAAAATAACCTGCAGGAAAGAATTATGTTGGATTTAATCTTGGCAGGATTGCTTGCCACAGTTCTGGATCTTATTTCAACAATTGATTATTCCCTACTGTACTGTAATGTTTCCAGGAATTTTTATCCTGTAGATAGAATTAACAGTTCTTACATTCACACTCTGAATTCTCTACTATTGTTCCATTCTCATCTGCCTTGCTTTGATCATTTGAGAAAGAGATTTTACTTCTTGGTTTCTTCTTACTTCTTCAGATGAAAGAAGATCATAGCTAGGTTTTGAAAATTATCTCTATTCTCTAAGTCCCCCATTAATTTCTTTAATTCATCTCTTTCCCTTATAGGGAAAACAACTTTCTTTCTGTGTTAGATATCCAAGTTGGGAAAAAGGGTAGTTTGTGCCCAGGCTGATGGTTGAGTTACGGTTGCTTTCTGTTGCCAGTTCCGAAAGAAAAGAAAATGTTTTCCAGAGAATTTTTTTCAGTTGGCATTTGGAAAGATTTAGAAGCAGAGTGATACTACATTTTCTGCAGAGGATGCATAGAGGTTGGACAGTAAAGTGAAGCTTCAGTTTTCAGATTGCTGGAAGTGCCAAAACCCACTGTATAGCCAAGATGGACAGAAGAGGCCAGGCTCCAAAACCATCAGTATCTGTGTTATGCTTTTTTGTTTTGGCTTTTTACCTTTTGTGTTTTAAAACATAGCATTCACAGAAAAAGTATTCATAATGGATGTATGTATAATTTAAATAGTAAAATAAATATCTGAGTACTCTTCAGCTTAAGAGAGACCTGTTACTAATGTTAATTGGTTAATGTTGTTAATTACTTTAACCAGACTTCATTGGAGACTTCGTTAGGTAAATCTTTTAGATTTTATTTCATTTACAGATTGTGTTAAACTAGTATTAATATTTTATTTTCATGAAGGAGCTTCCTATTTGGAATATTTTTACAATAATTTCAAATGTTTTAATAAAATGATGTTAAGTGTACCACAAAGTGATCGCTAACTAAAGCTGCTCATTTTCTGTCTTGTGTTTGAAAAGCTTGTGATAGGAAAGATTCTTTGCTGAGGCCAGGGCAAAACCCCAGCCAGCAGTACTATGCATTTTCTATTTCTTTACTATAGATTCTTTCTTTTTGCCCTGTAATATTTTCTTTCTCTCGCTTGATTCTAGCCTAAAAAAACACCATAGGTATATCTTTTCTCACTTCATTTTCTTGGGAGTAGGACTTAATGTTTTATGCAGTTCTGTGTGCTGAGCTTACAGTATAGTGCTTAGAACATCAAAGTGAGTAGGCAGTAAAGGGAGGAGTATGCTCAGAGATCTGTCACTGGGTGGCGCTGAGCATCAAATTCTCATTGCCCCATCAGTTGTCCTTGTCATTACTTGGAAATTCCTAGTAGGCTGATAGCAAGTTTAGATTTATCCTTTTGTTGCACAACAGTTTCTTCCAAAAAGCTTTATTAACAGTGGTGGGTGGGTTAAAATGGAGCTTCTGCTGTGTTAGGATGAGAAATAATTAAGGTTTGATTGGAATATGAATCCTATCAGTATCCAAAAATATGAACTTAGGTTGGATCCTTCATTTTAATTTGCACTTTAATATAGTCAATACATAGGTAACTAGAGAATATTTTATAGATACCTTTGTTAAATTTAAATTGCAATTCTCAAAAGTAAAAATCTAGACAGCTTTTAACTGATATAGTTTAACTGGTATAGTTCATTATATAAAAGTAAAAGGTTTTTTTTTTTAAGAAAAACATCTTTAAATCAATAGCAAGCATCAGAAATAGCTACACATAAAGGTTTATTTGGGTTTTCTTAATGTCACTAAGAAAAAAGGATCATTTTTGGCTTTAATCTTTAGTACAAACCATGTGCTAGATATAATATTAAAACTTCATTAGAAACAGCCACATTCAAAGACCTGAAAGTTAATGACTTTGATTTTGTGATGGTATGTTACAGAATAATATTGTTGCAATGAGTGGAAAAGCACAAATCTCTTTTCTGATTGCAGACAACCTACAGAACATTAAAAACTCACTATATGGGTTTCAAACTTTTTTGACTGCAACCCACATTAAGAAATTTATTTTTATTCATGCCTCAGTACATATACAACATGCAGCCTGTAATAAAGTTTCATGAAACAGTACTTACTTGTATTAGCTATGATACTCTGGTAAATGAAATTTCCTTTTATTAAAGAAGTTCACCCAGGTCCACTAAATTGTTTTATTACCTACAGTTTTCAATACCCTCGATATTTAAAAATTGCTTTCCCATGTACTAAGATTGACTTTAAAATGCTGCCACTGGGACATAACATAAAATCTTTAATTAATTTTTAAAGTTCCAAGGATTCTGGCTTCTGTTTTCTGTTCTACTTGAAACAGGTAAGTATGGCTTTGCATACAAACACAGATTTTACCAGCCCTACCACCAGAATTTTCTAATGAAATAAATACAACTTATCTTTAAGCCTAAATAATAAATAAACATGTACATTTGTAATATGCCATTTATCAAAAGGTCAACACTCTCAGAACATAACCTAAAATAAGAGACGGAAACATGCCTTTGTACCACCATAATAAACGTCACAAAATTTCAGCTTTGAAACCATATACTTTTCCCGATGATTTTTCTTGGAACTTTTTATGTACTTAATTTTTTTTTAAAGAATAGAATTCTTATCAGGTTTACTTCTTTGTTTCTCTATTATAGAAAAGAATATAAGGGTGGGGCTCCCCTGGTGTCGCAGTGGTTGAGAGTCCGCCTGCCGATGCAGGGGACACGGGTACGTGCCCCGGTCCGGGAAGATCCCACATGCCGCGGAGCGGCTGGGCCCGTGAGCCATGGCCGCTGAGCCTGCGCGTCCGGAGCCTGTGCTCCGCAACGGGAGAGGCCACAACAGTGAAAGGCCCGCGTACCGCAAAAATAAATAAATAAATAAATAAATAAATAAATAAGGGTGGAGCAAGGTTAGAATGACTACTGGTAGTCTAAGCACAGAGAGAGAGGAAGTGACATTGACACTTAACATGAAGGAGAAAAACCCGCTAGGGTCCAGTAAAGCATGTTCATGATGATCCCCAAGTCACTGGAAAAGGTCAAATCACATTTGGTGTCTTCTAATTGAGACAGCTAGGAAAATGGAAAATGTTTTAGAAAAATTTTTATCCACAATGACTGACGTAAAATTTTTGGCATGTTTTTAAGGGGGAACTAAGCAATAAATATAAGGAAATTTCGTTTTTGTGGCATATATCTTTCTGGGTAAGACTGGGTAATAGTTATCTTAGTTGTAATTTAGTTTGATTAAACAAGTATTTATATGAGAGAGATTCTTGTAGGCTTGAGATATATACCAGTAAACAAGGTAGTTCCTTAAGAAACATAAAGTCTGGCATTCATAATGCTCTAAATGTTATTTTTCAGATCTCTTTTTTCAAGATGATGTCAGGCTTAGTTTTCTGATAATTAACGTTTTTACTAAAATGCATGAAAAAATTATCTTTTGTTAATTTTTAAGGTAATACTTTAAAATATAAATATCACGGGGCTTCCCTGGTGGCGCAGTGGTTGAGAGTCCGCCTGCCGATGCAGGGGACACGGGTTCGTGCCCCGGTCTGGGAGGATCCCGCGTGCCGCGGAGTGGCTGGGCCCGTGAGCCATGGCTGCTGAGCCTGCGCGTCCGGAGCCTGTGCTCCGCAGCAGGAGAGGCCACAACAGTGGGAGGCCCACGTGCCACAAAAAAAAAAAAAAAAAAAAAAAAAAAAAAAATATATATATATATATATATATATATCATAAATTTAGATTTCTAGTATTGTGATTTCATTAAGGCAGCAGGATTTTGGTTTTATTATCTTTTTGAGAACAAGGGTAGATTAGTGTACATTTATGTCATTAATGAACTATGGACATCTTGACAGGGCAATCAGTTTTTTCTTCTTACAATGCCTCTTTTATTAGTGTTTTACCAATTCATCCAGTCTGGAAATAAGATGAATTATTGTGTCATTCCCAGGGTTCCTTTTAGAACATGTCTTATTGAAGCCTCTTCCATTAGCAGTCTGCTGTCTTCTGGCATGCTGGCTATTTATAATAACAAGACAGCAGTCCCATATTTCTTTAAAACTCTTGGTTAGGTGCTACCTGCTCTACGTAATTTAATTGCAGCTAATTTGTTGATTAGACGTAAACTAGTACATTTACCACAATTTGAGCTAATGGCTCCCTAATCAGTTTCCTTAAAAAGGCAGATTTGTAGTTCAATTCAGAAGGCCTTTTCATGCAATGTTCAGTGTTGATGGCTGTTTTAGAATTTAGGTTTGTTAACTGTGCCCGCTTTTTATTTATGAATCTTTGAGTTCTTTGCCTCCATCTGACAACGTTTTTGAGGCTGCATTTTATGAATGTGAAACCTTGCACATGCATACTGAATGATTTAGGTCTTATTTCTGTCTCATGTGTTTTTGAAAATACCAGCTGCTGCTTAGTTAAAAATGTAATTTAATTTGACTGACACATGATTTTTATAGTTCATAACATGGATATATTTTCCTTGTTTGTATTCATAAGCCTGTTGATCCATATGTTAATGTGTTTCTTTGATTTAATTTCATTATTTTAAAAATCAATAACAACAAAAACCTTGGGGAAGCCTTCTTGTTAAAATTTTGAAAACATGTTTCTATTTTTTGTAATTCACATTTGTGCTTACAGAATTCCTTCCTATTTTAGTCATTTTCTATTTAAGTAATTTTATTATTTTATTAGAGAACAGCTTTTGATATTGACATAATTTTATATTGTATTTATGGAACCAATTGCATTTTGGATGTGTGAAAGAAACAGTTTTCCTCAGCTGCTCAATGCAGTTTTAAGAATATAATGACTAGATTTAGTTACACACAGCAGATTGTTGTAAATCCATTAATTTACATTCTTAACAATTTGCAGTTCAGAAAGCCTCTTGTAAAATTGATGATTATTTTGTCCCTTCTTACTGGAAAAATTCACACATAGACTGCAGAAGATTTAAGGACCCCATGAAGGCTTGTTTTGTAAATGGGAAGGTACATATAATGCGTAAGTATGTTGTAGGAAGGGGGACCCCTTCCAGGGACCAAGAGTGAGCTCTTGTCTAACACTTGGAAATGAATTGTCCGAAGAGACACGTGCTGGCAAAGCAAGAGACTTTTTCCTGGGGGAGTGCCTGGGTGGAGAGCAGCAGGGTCAGGGAACCCAGGAGAACTTCTCTGCCACGTGGCTCACAGTCTCGGGTTTTATGGTGATGGGGTTAGTTTCTGGGTTGTCTCCGGCCAGTCATTCTGACTCAGGGTCCTTCCTGGTGGCACACGCATTGCTCAGCCAAGATGGATTCCATCAAGAAGGATTCTGGGAGGTTGGTAGGACATGTGGACTGGTGTCTCTTCTCTCCTTTTGACCTTTCCCGAATTCTTCCGGTTGGTGGTAGCTTGTTAGTTCCATGTTCCTTACCAGAATCCCCTGTTGTGAGATAACTCATGCAAGTGGCTATTACCTTGCCTGGCCAGGGTGGGTGGTTTCTGTCAGTGCTTCCCCTAACAACTATAAGGCACTCTATAAGATAACAAGTTGATATAAATACTAAGCAGGAAGCAGTTATATGGGTGCTTGGGACAGCATGTGGAACAGGGCATGGAAGAAGACAGGCAGGCTTCGTGGAGGTAATGGAATTTAAAGGGCTGATTAGGCGTTCAGAAGACAAAGCCTGTTCCAAGCAGAGATGATAGCATGAGCAGATAGGCTAGAAAGCACCGGATCTGTTTGGGTATCCATGAGTATCCAGATCTCTGAGGATAGTGATTGTTTCTGATTCACCTTTGAGTTCTGCATTGTGCCCAACACACAGTACCTTACTTGTTATGTAAATTCAGCAAACACTTACTGAATTGAACTATGTTTCTTTTTTTTTTTTTTGGTGGTACGCGGGCCTCTCACTGTTGTGGCCTCTCCTGTTGCGGAGCACAGGCTCCGGACGCGCAGGCTCAGTGGCCATGGCTCACGGGCCTAGCCACTCCGCGGCATGTGGGGTCTTCCTGGACCGGGGCACGAACCCGTGTCCCCTCCATCGGCAGGCGGACTCTCAACCACTGCGCCACCAGGGAAGCCCCTGAACTATGTTTCTTTACATACACTTTATCATGTTTCTTGAGACCACCTACCCTGTATCTTAACATGTTGTATCTTTGCTCACAAATATATATTTTTCAGGGAAACAAGTTAAATCATGTAATTTCAATGACTTTGTGTATTAGTTGGCTTTAAAAAGAAATGTAAAACTTAAGTTTTATATTAGGAGAGAACAATTTCTGATATAAATTTTATATTTCTTAAATTGTGTCTCTGGAAACAGTTGTTTTCTGGATTTGTGAAAGAAACATTTCTCCTTAGTTACTTGGTTAGCTTTTTTGGGGAACAGTTAAATGGTCATTAAAGCATCAGATAAACTAATAGCAACCCCAACCAAGTACAGTTTTGTTTCAATAAAAGCTAAGTGAAGTCTGTTCTGCTATGATAATATAATGAATAAATAATAGGTTAATATATAAGTAATAAATAAGAAATAAAGTTTAGAAGCTATTATATTCTTCTTGAGAGATTTTTTTTCCCCTCCCCTTGGAAAGCAGTAAAATCTATGGAGAAGAGGCTGTGGAGGCTGGCATTTTCTTAAATTTTAGTTGTATAACAAATAAAATCCACCTAAAAATAAAACATGCACACATAGGCAAAAAATAGTAAACTTACTTTTTTGATTATTGACTTTTCTTTGCATGACTGCAAAACATTCCTTGTAACAATTTTGTTGGTTTTCTTGCCGTTATTCCCAACATTACAGCAGTAGGTCCTATGTTGGTGAACTATTTATGCTATTTTAATTCATTGAAAAAAAACTGCCTTATTTTCTCTCTTGTGTTTTTAATGTTATAATATGAGCACATTTAAGCACATATTTTATAAATTTTCTCATTCTAGTAATATGTAATGAGCGCCTGTTCTGTCAGGATATTATTTCATAGGTTCTGTAGAGACTATAAAGATGAACAAAATATTAGTTCTTTGAGGCACTGCAGATTCAGGGGTTTTTTGGTGATAGGATAAAAATATCCTGATTAATGCACATTATTGTCTCTTTCAGAATTCCAGCTTTCATTTTTGAGGTAGTTGTAGAGAAGTCAGTGGTAATGTAGAAGAGAATTTTACTCTTACCTGATTGGGGTCGAATACATGAGCCTCATTTTTCTTACTTAGCATTCAAATCCAGTCTGCTGAACACTTGGGCATTCCTTTTACTCTCAGGAACTCGACTTTTGGGGCTTTCCCTTACTCTTTGGAGCTTGACTCAGGTCTTATCTTTATTGAATTATGGTAAATTTTGAATCATTATTATGCTGATAACTAAAACAGTTTCAAGGGTTTCTTACCATATTAAGTATCCAGAATTATATGTATATAGTTTTCAGAGTATTCAAAAGTATTTCAAGTATTCAAAACTATTATATATATATATTTGCATACCCAATTTTCATTTTATTTAACCAGTATGCAAATAATGATCTGATCCTTCATTTTTACCAAGCAGTCCAAAGGAGTTAGGTCTGGGTTTATTTTTATTTAAAACATTGTTATTTTAAAAGTGAGGTGTGGTAACATGTGTGGATACTTTTCAGGTCTTTCATGTAAGAAAATTCTGCCACACATCTAGCCATATTCTTATGGTGCGAAGCTTACTATTTTGGAGACTAGTTTTAGGGAAGATTATATAGCTAGTAGAACCAAAGTAAGCAACTTCAGGCTGGAGTTATTTTTAATTTTTTAAAAGCTTTAGAAAGGATTTTTAAAGAAAATTGTTGATGATCATGCTAATAATAAGAATAGCTTTTATTTGATTCATTTCTATGTATCAGGCATGGTATTAGGCATTTAAAAAATTATTTTACATATGTGAAAAATATTGTTGCCATTCTCATTTTAAAGTTGGGGAAACTGAGGATTAAGGAAGAAAAAGAATTTGCCCAAGTTTAATGCACTCGTAAGTAGCAGAGGTAGATTTGACTTCTCAAGGGCTGATGACTCTCAAGAGCCTGATCACAAGTCTCTACCTCTTTAGAGCCAGACAGGTTTATTGCTTTGGATCCTTTTGGTTTGGTAGCTTGTATCTCTGTCCTTTATTTGCTTCTCATTTCATTTAGTACCATGAGTGAAATCAAGAAGATATCTAAAGAAGTCCTTGATAATCAATTGTAAAACACATTATGTTTCAAGAACACACTTGAGATCCGTTCTTGTATATATACATAATCTAGTTCTAGTTGTATGTTATGGGCTTGTTGATTTATGTTTGCTGAAGTTGAGGGGGTTTATGACAAAGCACTTTCTTCCTCATATCATGACTGTTTTCTGACTTGCAGGTTTTAAATGCACAGAGAGCAGGGTACAAAGCAGCCATAGTTCACAATGTTGATTCTGATGACCTCATTAGCATGGGATCCAACGACAGTAAGTACAGGTATCACTTTTCTTCTCTCCTGTTTGACCAATCATTCGAAACTAAAACTTACCACAATTTCTTTTCTTTTATTTTCTGTTTAAGAAGCAAAATTTCTTCTCCATCAGAAAGATAATTTTCAATTTATAATCCTCTTGGGATAATTTTGTTCACACTATAAGTGGAATTGACTTGTTCTTTTCTGAACAGTTTGTCATTGTTGCTGTTGTTTTTTTAACCTATGTGTTTCATTTTATAGGATGTATTGATATTTTGGTAAAAAACCAAAGGAAAGCCAAAGCTTTAAATAAAGATAAGCATATTGAGTTAAGGATGCCCTAGGAGAATTTTTGTGATTTATTTAGAGATTCACAATGTTAAATTTTAGGATATGCAGAAATACTAAGTAGCTACTGTATTCTTATGGAATTTCAAAGCCACATACTTGTGCTCTCTTACACCAGTTGGTTATTATTAGTCCCTTAACATATATTGGCATGCCTATAGCTTTCCATTCAAAATGGGAATGTCTTTCCTTATTCTTTACTAAATATTATCTCGTAGGGAAAATGAGCCAATTTTAATGAAATAACTGGCTTTAATCAGACTGATTTTTAAGCTATATCCTTTCACTTAATTTAGTGAGAGTGTTAAAGGTGTCTTTTTTATGTTAATGAGACTACTTTTGGACTCCACCAAAAGATGGGGCTGGTTGCTAGGAGAACTAACCAGGTGATTAGAAGGTTGGAACTTTCAGTCACACCCCCTGACCTCAGTGGCCAGTGGTTTAATCAGTCATGCCTATGTAATGAAGCCTCTGTAAAAACCTGAAAGGACAGGTTCAGAGAGCTTTTGGGTTGGTGGAAGCGTGGAGATGCTGGGAAAGTTGCACTCCTGGAGAGACCATGGAACCTCTGCACCCCTTCCCATATACCTTGCCCTATACATCTCTTTCATCTGGTTGTTCCTGAATTATATCCTTTTATAATAAACTGGTAGTAAATAAAATGTTTCTTTGAGTTCTGTGAGCTGCCGTCACAAATTAATTGAACCCATGGAGTAAGGGTTGTTGGAACCTCCAGTCCATAGCTGGTGGGTGGGTCAGAAGCACAGGTAACAGCTTGGACTTGTGGCTGGTGTCTGAAGTGGGGGATGGGGATTCTTGTGAGACCGAACGCTTACCCTGTGGAATCTGATGCTATATCTCCAGGTAGACAATGTCAGAATTGAGTTGAGTTGTTTGATGGTGTGGGAAGATCCCCACACACATTGGCAACTGGGTTCAGAGCCCAGAATACACTAAATAAATACACTGCCAACATTCAGGATTAAATAGTTTGTTTTTGTTTTCCTTTTAGTATATAACAATAATACCTCTTGTTATTAAGTTGAATTGACTCATATATGCAAGAAAGAGTTTGCAGCAAAGAGCAGACCTAAAGCTATGGACTGATATACTCCATTGGAATGTATTTAGGACTTTAAATAAACTGCATCCTCAATAGGAAATATTTTGGATTCCCTGACCAAAAAAATCTTTTTATAACATGAGACAGTATTTTTTGTTGTTGTTGAGTTGAACTCTTTCTTCTTACCCCTAATATAATCTGGGGCAAAATTACAATATATAAAAAGTAAAAGTTAGCGATAAGTTCATTAGTTAATTTCTTTATATTTTAAATTATTATTTTAATCTTCTAGCTGATTAAATTATAATGTAGAATGCATGAAGTACCCTTAAGAGGTTCTAGCATTTTACAAAAGGTTTGATAACCACTGTTTAGGAATTAGAGGACTTGATGAAGGGATTTTACTTATCAAATAAACTAGTACTGTTTTACTACAGATTTGACACAGTTGTCTTCCCTTCCTTTAATCACCTCCCATAAAAAAAAAATATTATCCTACACAGTACCTCCCAGGCTAGTCACTTTTGTGACCTGTGTACATTACTGGCAAAACAGAAAATGTACACACTCTGAAAATAGGCCTGAATTCAAATGTGAGCTCCTACTTGTTTTGAATGTATAATTTTGAGCAAGTTACCTACTCTTTGTGTGTTCTACTGAAGGCCTGGGCCTAGGTTTTAGCAACCCTCAAGACCTTCTCAGGGGTTCTGGGTTGAATAAAATGATTAGTATTTGTAAACTGTTTACTCTTTTGACACGCTTTTAATAAAAAATTTGCAAGATGAAAGTGTCAGTTCCCCTTAACACCTGTTTTGTCTTTGTACTAAAACCTTTTTGTGATTATCATATCAGTTCCTAAGGAAAGTGTGCTAAATATTAGAAGTAGCACATAACCATATAATCCTGTTGCTGCTATGGAAATGTTCCAACTGAGTTACTATATTTCAAAGATTGTTCAGAATTTTGGTTCTTGACTTCATTGCTTGGATTACTTTCCATGACATTTTGCTCTGTCCTTGAGTGTGTATGTGTTTGAACATTTCATATATCCAACATGTTGTAAAGATCTTTACCATTTTCATCTTTGCTGTTACTTGGTAGAGGAAAGGAAAGCACAGATTTATTAAAAGAAGCATGTATCTATCGCTCTTTTTTAGGCTTAGATCATAGCCACATGTGTTCTCCTAAGAGCAGAGATTCTAATATCTGGACACAAAAAGAAGTTTTAAAGGCCTCTTGCCAACATTTCACACAGGAATGTATCTGTTTCTTATTTCAGCTAGGACATAGGATGGATTAGCTCAGTGAGTCAATCACATTTGTCATCTTCAGGAGGCAGCAGAATGTGGTGGGGAAGAATACAAACTTCAAGACCAGGAAATGTGGGTTTATTCCAAGTTAGTTGATATATGAACTGACCTGTGCTGCTGGAAAAGTTACTAACCTTTCCAGGCCCTTTATTTTCGTCTGTAAAAGTGTGAATAATTTTAATTTTTATTTGACCTGGCAAGGTTTTGAAGATCATATGAAAGAAGGTATATGAGAAAACCCATGCCATAGCAGAGTGGAAAGAACCTACATTAGGAGTCTGAGCCTCAAGTTTGGGTCTAGGCTGTGCAGATTTCTAGCTGTATAAATAGGGCAAGTTACCAGTATGGGTTTGTTTCTTCTCCTTTTTTCCTTGCTTTCTGCCTTCAACAAATATTTTTTGACAGGCTACTCTGCATCAAGCACTCTTTTAGGCATCATGACTACAGCAGGAAATGGTACCGTTTTAAGGCTTTGCTCATACTTTTCATTGAGGTAGCAGAATTCAGTAGTTAAAGAGTATGGTTTCTGAGTATTGCCTTACAAGGTTTGAATCCCAGCTCGACCACTTACCAGCTATGTGACCTTGGGAACAGTACCTAACATCTCTATGCCTCACTTTTCTGATATGTTAAATGGGGATGATAATAGTACTCAACTCACTGGTTTGTTGCTTATGACATGTAAAACATCTAGAAGACTGCCTGGTTCTTAGTAATTATGTAACGGTTATTTAGCTGCTATTATTATTGCTGCAGTTATTATTATTGTTATTATTGCATTCTAGGGTGGAAGAGAGGAAATGAACACATAATCAAAGAGGTATGGTATATGTCAAGTAGTGGTAAGTGCTATGAAGAAAAACATGCCAGGTTAAAGGGATACGTAGTGACAGGGATGAGAGGAGGTTGGCTATTTTAGATAGGGTGATCAGAGAAGGTTGCTATGAGGCTTTGACATTTGAGCATAGGTCTAAAGTGAGAAGCTGAGCCATGCAGATTTCTGGAGGAGGATATTCCGAGGAAAGGGAACAGCAGGCAAATGCAAATGCTCAAAGATAAAGCATACTTGGTGTTTTCAAGGAGTGGCAGAAAATCACAGTGGCTGCAGCAGAGTGAACAAGAGAGAGAGAGTTGCAGGGAATGAAGTTGGAGAGGGAGCCAGGGGCTAGATCATGTTGGGTCTTGTAGGTCTTTGGGATTTGTTTTACATGGGTTTTAAGCAGAGGTGTGAGGTGATCTGACAGATTTTAAAGGATCACTTCGGTTGTTCTTTGGAGAATAGACTGAAGGTGAGAGATGGGCAAGAGTGCCAACTGAGAGGCCAGTTAGAACATCGGTGCAGCAGCCAGGCAAGAGGTGATGGCAGTTTGGAGTATTAGCGGTGACTGTGACGGGAAGTGATAGAATTATGGATATATTTTGAGGTTGATAGGGTTTGATATAAGGAATAAAAGAAGGGGAGGAGACAAGGAAAACTCCAAGATGTTTAACTTGAGAAACTAGGTGAATAGTTAGTTACAGAGATGAGAAAGAGTAGAAGTAGAACTGATTAATGGAATAGAGATATTGAGGATTCCGTGTGAGAAACATTAAGGTTGAAACATCTGTTAGGCAGTCAAATGGAGAAACTGAATCGGCAGTTGGACGTATGCGTCTGGAGAGGTTGGGGCTGGCTGCTTAAATTATAATCTGTCTGTGATACGCTAATACTACTTGGCACGCATACTTCACAGAGTTGTTTTGTGGATCAGAATTAAGATTTCATGTTTTTAAAGTATTTTGTGAACTAAAACATTTGGTTTTGTTTTCAGTAGATAAATGATGTTGCAAAGTCTCCAGGATGACTGTTCGTATTTGTGTACATCATTTCCCCCTTCTTAATCTTCTGACTAAAGTGAGGAGCTTTTAACATCTCATTAGATATCATAACTCAGGGAAGTTGTGTTGCTTCCAATAATTCTAAGCCAGTAGTTACCAGCCAAAAATTCCTCCTCGAGTTCATCAGAGTATCTTCATGAAAGAGTAAAGCATTTTACAAAGGGTATACAATTCCAAGTTTTAATTATCAAATAAATGAAAGTTTAAACTGTTATGTGAAAGAGAAAGATCTCTTAGCATGACAGAAAATATCTCCCTAAAATGTATATGGTTATATAACAGTACCTCTGTAGCTATTAAAAATTATGAGGTGGATATTTATTTATTGACATGATAGGATATCTGAGGTATACCATTGAGTGGAAAAAGCCTATACTTTTTCCCCATTATTATATGATCCCATTAATACAAAAATTTAAATATTTATTGATCTTAGTAATATAAAGATAGTGATTAAGTGTTCCTCTGCTAACCATTTTCGTTCCTTCCCTCTTAGGGTTTATATGATATGGGCATGTGTGTATGTGTATGTGTGAGAGAGAGACAGACAGAGAGAGAACGTACGGAATGAATGATTTTATTTGCATATATCCAAACAATCTGAAAACGAAAAAAAAAAATGTACTCTACTAAGGATACCAAGATTTTAAAACTTTAAAACTTGTCTTTATAAGAATTAAAGAAAAATACATCAGTGGTTGCCGAGGTTGTGGTGAGGGTTGACTGTAAAGGGGCATGAGGGAATTTGGAGGGATGATAAAACATTTTTTATCTTGATTGTGGTGGTGCTCACATAATTGTATGCATTTGTCAAAACTTAAAGAACTGTTTATATTGCTTCAAATGAAAGCCTTGTCTTTGGGTGGGAAGGATAATGGCTGTGTTCTGTTCTTCTTTACTTGTATCCACCCCCCCTCTTTTAAATAAATAATAAATATACATTTTTCAAAGAAATGTAGAAGAAAGTTGTTGTGAAAAATGTAACAAAAGCAAACAAATGGACTTCCTCTAAAGCCAAATCTGTTAAAATAACTCGCAGTTTAAAATGTGGCTGCTTTTTCTATAGGAAGAGTAAGATGATTTTTTTTATTTCTCATCTTGAGTACTGGGTAATTTTTGCAAAGTTCTTTGGCTTTAACATAGATATGAAACTAAACTTTCGTAGGACACGAATCAAAACACAATGCTTTATCATGAACTCCAGGCTTAGGAGGAAGTAGAAATTTACACAGCGTCCCTATCCTGTGCCCTTTCTGAACTGTCAGCCCTTCACTCTGTAAAGCCTTAGATGTGTGGTGTCATTTTTCAGACTGTTGTAAGGTGGTCTTTTCTTACATTCTTTGGCTTACACCTCTCGTGGGAATGGGTATGTAAAAAAAAGCTTTTTTCACTTTTTCATTTAGGAATTAAGTTATGAGCGGAAAAAACACTTTACATTTCTTCCTCTTCTTCCTTTTCTAATAGTTAATTATGTTTGTAGAGGAATAGATCAAATGGAAATAATCAAAATATGAATTATATTTCAGTCTCAGGACTATTGAGGTAGTGTGGTAACGTTATATGCAAAATGTTAGCTTTTGTTATTGTAAATGTAATGTTTCTCAGCCATTTTGATGGTGTTATAAATATGCAATCTGGAAAATCAACTAATAGACAATTCAAGTTGATTGTAATTATTTCCAGTTGTATTTGCTGTTATTATGAAGAAGGTTAAGTTGATTTTACACTAAGTATGGGCTTTGAAGAATAATTGTATTACTGTTTTATACAGTTGAGGTACTAAAGAAAATTGACATTCCATCTGTCTTTATTGGTGAATCATCAGCTAATTCCCTGAAAGATGAATTCACATATGAAAAAGGGTAAGTAATGGATGTAAGAAATAATCATGTAGCTTAAAATTATTCTCTTTATTAGGGTAGAATTATATAAGATTAGTTGTAATCAAAGTTCTGTTTTAGAATGTACTCTATCGTGCTAAATTATATCTTCTTAAGTCATGATTTTAAGACTTACTGTATTGTACTGTTTGTTCTGTGTATGACTGCATATTGCAAATACATTTATGCTAGAGAGATTAAGCCACCCATGTTGCTAAAAAGATAAAAAAAACTTTCCCTTTTATAGTTTAATCAAACCATTGGTATTTAGAAGCAATGTGATTGACTTTTTTTTTTTTTTCGGCTGTGTTGGATCTTAGCTGCAGCACACGGGATCTTTCGTTGGGGCGTGTGGGCTCTGTAGTTGCGGCACGTGGCCTTATTTGCCCCGCAGCATGTGGGATCTTAGTTCCCCGACCAGGGATCGAACCCGCATCTGTTCCCTGCATTGGAAGGCAGATTGTTAACCACTGGACCACCAGGGAATTCCCTGATTTACATTTATATGATACTTTTCATTAAGACATGTTTGTATTTTATTAAAAAGAAATGTTATTTTATAAACAAAGAATCCAAAGCACAGTGTGTTACGTGACTAACTTTTTACAAATGCAGAAAGTTTGTTTTCAAGTTTAAAAAGTTTGATTTGGAATTAGAAACTTCTTATGGAATTTCTCCCCAAAATCTCATTACCATGGTAACAAATAGACTGAAACTAACTTAAGGCACAACTGTCTTGTCTTATATAGAAATAGTGCAATTAAATTAACACTTCAGAGCTTCTTCCATGAAACAGCTCCCCAAAACACAGTGGACAGGAAGAGCCTTTTGACTAAGAGGAACAATAACAACAGTATTAATAATAAAAGCAGTAGTATTTATTGAGGAATTAGCAAGTGCCAGGCACTCATGAAACAAGGCCTTTACATTTATAATTCTCACAGCAACCCTCTAGAAGTTATTATTATCTCTTACTATCTACATTTGCCAAACGAGGAAACTGGCACAATGAAATGGAATTCTAATTAATTGGGGGGGGGAAATCCAGGAATATTTGAGTTTGGATATGAATAAAAAAAAGAGAGGGCAAGATTTTTTGTTTATGATTTTTGTCATTTTCCCTATACAGTTTTGATATTTAAAATACTGTTCACATATTCTGTGCTCAGAACATTTTTATTAAGTTAGGGAATATAATTTTGGATGTTGTATTAAAAATAGTTAGGCAAGATGCTATTTTGTCAGCCATATTTATGTAGTTAATGGGGGGTGGAGAACTACTACTTGCTTTTTACCTCAGTATTATTGCTTCATTTAGAAAAAGTCTGTATATTTTAATATGTATTTTAAAGAGTCTTTTTTTGTTTTTAATGGTAAAGTCATATCTTTTTACATTAAAAAAGTAATACATACCTGCTGGTAAAATGTGGAAAAATTCAGAAATATAAAGCATTTAAACAAAAGTCCCTATGATGCTGTTCTCCAACAACAGCTACTGTTTTTTAAAAAGCTTTTAATTTTTTTCCACATGTTTGAATGCTGACATTAATTAGGGATAATGTGCTCGTAAAATAGTACCATACAATACTTAGTATTTTGTAACATACTTTATTTACTTAATATTTAGACCATTCCCATGTTAATGCAAGGCCACAAAATCCCTTATCCCTACTCTTGGGGACAGATGTAACATGGAATTATAACATTTTCAGATTTTTAAAAGTTACATAACATCCAAATAGGATTTGAGGCAGCATCCCATAATCACATTACATATATATCTGCAGTAAATGTATGAGTATTTTATCATATCAGTTAGGTTCAGGTTGACTAGCAAATGAATTGCAAACATAACTTTTTAAAGCTTTTTAGGTTTCAGAATTGTGCTTAAGGGATTGTGGACCTGTACATACTGATTTGCCTCATCCATCTGCTGGCTGGCTGGCTGGTTGGTCTGCCTACCTACCTACCCATTAATTTATTCTACTGTTTAAAAGTAGGGAGGTGAGTATAATGAATCTGATCCTTCAGTTTCAGAATTATCAACTCACGGCCAATTTTGTTTGGACTGTCCGCTCTGAAGCGCCACCCGCCACTTTTCTTCCCCACACCATGATTTTAAAGCAAGTACTATATATCCTATTATCTCAACTGTAAATATCTCAGAATATATCACTAGAAGATAGGTTATATATAAAAAATACAATGATATTATCATTATTTTACCTTTTTTTTAAGTAAACATTAATTCAATATCAACCCATATTTCAGTCTTTAGATTTGTTTCTGAGCAAGTCAGGGCATGTGATCACCCTATTTTTAATCCATACACTTGCTATGCCTCTTTTTTTTTTTCCAGGTCATTTATTTATTGAAGCAACAGGGTCATTTGTCCTGTACAGTTTTTACCACAGTGCAGACTTTCCTGACTGCATCCTTGGTGTATTGCCTAGAGTATTCCTTTGTTATTTTCCCTGTAAATTGCTCATTAGACCTAGAGGTTTGTTCAAATTCAAGTGTGCTTGGGGGGCCAGGAGGATAGGTGAGGCAAGAGTAATTTATGTGTGTTATTATGTATTTCTATCAGGAGACATAATATCTGGTTCTCTCTTTGCGAGGGCAGCAATCATTAATGATCATGGTCTAGATCCATTAGTTCTTTAGGATTTGCAAGTAATCTAATTTTATAATTCCTTCTTCATTTATTAGCTGAAATACTTCTATAAAGAGGACTCACACCTTATCAATTATTTGATAACCTTGATGTACAGTCTGTTTAGGAAAGATAGGATAAACATTTGATTCTTTCCCTTTATTTACTGTTTTTAAAATGATTTGGTTTGCTAGCATCTTCCAAAGATGATTGAATATATATATTTAAAGTATTTTTTTTTGAATTTTTGAATTTTATTTATTTTTTTACCCAGCAGGTTCTTACTAGTTATCCATTTTATACATATTAGTGTATATATGTCAATCCCAATCTCCCACTTCATGATGGGGGTTGGATAACAAAATAGACAAGGCAAGAACTCCTGTGTCAACAGAGGGGTTGGGAAATTAGAGATTACTGTTACTGTTAGATTATTATTGAAGTTAGAGTTTAGGCCTAACACCTGGTTTGAAAGTAGCCTGGGAACTCATGCAAAGGAGAGTGAGACACTATTTCCTAGGTTGCTTAGGACTCTGCTTCAATGATGGAGTCTTAGCTGCAGAGCACATGGAATGTACTATGTTGAGGAGTGGACATGGAGGTAGTATGGGAAGATTCTTACTAAAAGCTGTTTAAATATCTCCTCCTTCAAATACAGATTGATCTGGGGTTAGGACAGGGATGAGTCTGCAGCCTCAGCTGTGGGAACCTGGGCAGAGGGAATAGAAATAAAGCTGGGAGACTGATATTCTGTTGTAGTTCTCCACCCTGTATGATCGCCATCACCACCTTCACCACTAGCAATTTGGTTAAGAAAACGCAGTAAACTATAAACTATCTTGTTTATATAGCCTGCTATATCTCAAACCATTTTAGTGTACTGTCAAGATATATTGTGAAGATCTTTAAAGGGTCTGCAGTTGATAGACGGCTCTAAGTATCTTAAAAGCTCAGTGTCCGTATCTTTATCTATATATAATTTACTCTGGCTTCTAAACCCTAACAGTGTTAATTTATAGCAGGTTGGTGGAAGTAAGGGAGGTTGCAGAGGATCAGCATCTCATTGAAAGGCTTTTCTACTTAAAAATGGCACCATTTGGGGCTTCCCTGGTGACGCAGTGGTTGAGAGTCCGCCTGCCAATGCAGGGGACACGGGTTCGTGCCCCGGTCCGGGAAGATCCCACATGCCATGGAGCGGCTGGGCCTGTGAGCCATGGCCGCTGAGCCTGCGCCCGGAGCCTGTGCTCCGCAACGGGAGAGGCCATAACAGTGAGAGGCCCGTGTACCGCAAAAAAAAAAAAAAAAAAAAAAAAAAAGTGGCACCATTTGTTACTGTGTCTCAGCCGTGGCCCTGGGGCAGTTTCAGAGGGTTTGTACCAAGAAGAGGGACATTGTTTACAGAGCTGGCCTCATGCTGGAAGAGATGGTATCAAATAGAGCAGCCCAGGCTTGCTTTTCTCTTTTTTATACTGATGATATATCAGTCACTTCAGTATTTTATATAAAGTTAAAAAAATGCATATAAATCTTTTGTCATTCTGCTGGAAAGTGAAGTAAAAAGCTACTTTTAGCAATCTTAGCAGTTTGGGGAAAGTATTTAAATTATTGGGGGAAATTCCTGGTATTATCTTTTTTGTTCTTCTTTTTGTTAAAGATTGATAGAGCTCTTTGGATGTGAATAAAATTGTTAATAGCATGAAAACTTAATCGCTTGGGAATAGAAATAATTTGTTTTCATGTTATTTTTCTTGAGTACTAGGGCATCCTAAGCATTTCTGCATGGGGGAAGGAGTCAACCTGTTTTCATTTCCTTTTACGTTGAGAATTTTTGTTTTGCATTTAACCCTTGTGTTATGAAGTACCTGGAGTTACTACTTAAAAAACCAGGCAGCAGTGGGTAACGAAGTAGTGTTGCTGGCACCATACTAGTTGAGTAGCACAGGAACATTATGGAGAAATCAGTCATCTCACTGACCATTATACAGACCCTTCCCTAGACTGAGGGTATTTTCTATTGCAGGATTTTGCTGCCATGTAAAATTTGCTCACGCAACACAGATAGTATGCTTATTCTGTTCCGTTTCATTTCATGAGTCCTGGTGAATTTTTATAATAGCAGTATTGTATGGTTAATAACCATATAACTGTATTAACCATGGTTAGTAACAGAGGAGAATAAATCCTGTGGTACTTTCTACCCCCCTGTCCCCACACGCAACATACACATTTTTGTAGGGGTTTTTTTGTGTTTTTTTTCATTCAAGCTGTAGAGAAGGTTGAGAAGAGAGAAGCTACAACTCCTGTGAATTCTGTTACCGGTTCTTTCATTCCATATCTCACAGATGAATGTGGAGTACAGGGGTTATATCTGTTGTACTTGGTACAACAAGCTCATGTGAAGCATAAAGGGAACGGGGAGTATATTTTCATCAGTAGTGGCTCCAGAGATTTTTTTCATGGGAGGAACTGATGAACAGTGATTTGGTTGGGGAGGGGGTTCTTGCTGGCATGCTGCCCGAAGCACTGCCATTTTTTAAATGCTGATTTTGCATGTAAAATATGCTAACTTTGGGCTTCCCTGGTGGCGCAGTGGTTGAGAGTCCGCCTGCCGATGCAGGGGACACGAGTTCGTGCCCCGGTCTGGGAAGATCCCACATGCCGCGGAGCGGCTGGGCCCGTGAGCCATGGCCGCTGAGCCTGTGTGTCCGGAGCCTGTGCTCCGCAAGGGGAGAGGCCACAACAGTGAGAGGCCCGCGTAACAAAAAAAAAAAAAAAAAAAAATATGCTAACTTTTACCCAGGTTACTAAATTCAGTAAAGACATGTTTCCAGGATGGACACAGTAAGTATTGATTGGTTGACTTCCTCTACGCAGTCTAAAAGTTTCTTTTAATTATATAGGCAAATTATTTTGGCCAGTATGTAAAATTGACTTAACATTGGAAAAAGCATCCCCTAAATTATTAGAAATCATATGTTAGAAAATGAGATGTGTCTAGTGGATTGAATTGTAATGTCTAAATGCCTTTTAAAAATATTTTTGTTTTCAATTAATATCATAATTCGGCAACTTTTAATACTTCCCGACTATTAATTTTTCTTTTCTTCCAGGGGCCACATTATCTTAGTTCCAGAATTTAGCCTTCCGCTGGAATACTACTTAATCCCCTTCCTTATCATAGTGGGCATCTGTCTCATCTTGATAGTCATTTTCATGGTAGGTGAAATAATTTTAAATACTTTTTAAAAAATAGTATGAATGGCTCTAAAACACACTGTATTGAGTGAGAGAAGCCTTACATAAAAGAGTATGTATTGTATGAGTCCATTTATATGACTGGTTCTGGAAAAGGCAAAGATAATATGGGTAGAAAAAAAATCAAAACAGTGATTGCTTCTGGGGGGCTAGAGAGGGATGGGGAATTTACTCAGAAGGGTATAAGGGAATTTCCAGGGTAGTGAGAGTCACGTTCTGTATCTTGAGAGACGTTTGGGTTGCGCAATGTCCGAATCACCAAATTAATACTTAAATTTTGTGCATTTCATTGTATGTAAATTTTACATAAAAAGAAAAAAATGCTAAACTCTAAGTAATGAGTTTATATGCTGAAGTATTTGAGGGGAAGTATACTGATATCTGCAGCTTACTTTGAAATGCATTGTAAAAAATAAAGAGAAAAAGATGTATTGATGGGTAGATAGTGGCATTCTCTTAGGGTTTATAGAAGAGGTTTCTAGAGGCCACATGGTATGTGATATTGAAACAAATTGAATGCAGAAGCAGATATGAGAATCCCTCTGTATTCTATTAAGATAGGTATTAAAAGAGATTTACAAAGATATAAAACAATCCCATTATTGTCTTTAACCTTTTTATTTTTCATAAAGAGTATTTATATTAACATCCAGTGAGTTTATTATTGTATTGAATTCATAGATTAAAGATTAAACACTGTCTTTGAAATATTCAGTCTGCCTATGATATTGTAATCTTTCTTTTAATTTATTTTGGTCTTTCATATATATCAGTTTAATAATTTTTTTCTGTAAACATTTTGCATGTATTTTGTTAGACCTTTTTGGAACTTCATTTTCTAATTGGTTATTACCAGGGTATAAGAACATTATTGATTTCTTAAAATAAACTTTTAATTTTGGAATAATGTTAAGATTTACAGAGAAATTGCAAAGAAGAGAGTTCCTGTACCTTCCTTACCTAGTTGCCCCCATTGTTAACATTTTACTTTACCATGATACATTTGTCAAAACTAAGAAACTGACAGTGGTAACATTACTGTTACTAAATTCCAGACTGGATAGATTTTACATTTTTCCTTTAATGTTTTCTTTCTATTCCAGGACCCAGTCCAGGTTACCACATTGTTTTAAATGATCATGTATTCCCAGTCTCCTCTGATCTCTGAACAGTTTCTTAATATCTCCTTGTTTTTCATGACCTTGACAGCCTTGAAGAGTCTTGGCCAGGTATCCTGTAGAATGTCCCTTAATCTGATACTTTTCTTATGATTAGACTGGGTTGGTTATAGGTTTTTAAAAAGAGTATCAGCAAAGTCAAGGGCCCTTCTCATCCTAACATGCCAGGGGGGTACATGATATTTGCATGACATCACTGATGATGATAACCTTCATCCCTTGGTTTAGGTAATGTTTGCCAGGTTTTTCCACTATAAAGTTAATATTTTTTCTCTTTCTCTATTCTATTCTTCCTTTGGAAGTGAGGCACTAAGTACAGCCTGTCCTAAAAGTGGAGAGGGGCAGGAATTAAGCTCCACTTCCTGGAAGTAGGGAAGTATCTACATTTATTATTTAGAATTCTTTTGTGAGAAAGATTTGTCTCTTCTTGGCATTTTTTTGTTCAGTCATCTATTTATATTAGTTTGTGCCCTGTATATTTATTTTATACTTTGGGTAATAATCCAATACTACCTTATTTTTGTTGTTTAACTGTTTGAGCTTTGGCGATTGGGAGCTCTGCAGGCTGGGTCTTGGGTCCCTTTGATTCGACCCATCCTTTTGTTTTGTAAGTACTTCTTTGGTGTTTGGTCCTGTAAGAAACTCCAGGCTCATTGTTTATTTTTCTGCCCCAGCCCTGGAATCAGATAGTTCTCCAAGGAGCTCTGCCTTTTTTAATTGAAGTGTAGTATTTAGAGACCAACATTTGGACACTGGACATTATTGATTTTTATATATTAATCTTATCTCTGCAAACTTACTGAATTCTCCTACTCTGGTCATTTGAATTTGTTGATTCTCCTGTGTTTTCAGTGTAGAAGCAAGGATGGAAAGTTAGAACAACAGACAACAAGCAGAAAGTACACTTGACAAATTAGAAGTAAATACCCTTAAGCCAATAAAGATTAATGACTAAAAACTTAAAATGAACATCATTAAATAGTGAATTATTAGAAGACTTCCCATGAAAGTCAGGGACAAAAAACAAAGGATGCCTGTTGTACCTCCTGTTTAACGTTGCGCTGTATTTTCTGGTAAAACAAAAAAAATGGTTTAAGAATTAGAAATAAACTAAATTTTTATTTGCCTTTTTTCTTTTAAAATAATGGGTGCTGCATTATATGTCTTTTTTTCTATCTGTTGTAATAATCGTTGTTTTTTCTTTTACTCTATTGTTACGTTGGATTACATGAATTTGTTTTGTAAATTCTAAAAATCCTTGTATTTTGGGTATAAACTCTCTTTGATGATGATATATGAATTTTGTCTTTGCATTTTGGGTTATTCAAATTTCTCTAATATGATCTGCCAGTTTTACACTTGGACATAGGTGCAAAAATCCTAAATAAAATATTAGCAATCTGAATGTCCAGGTAAGGGGAAGCTTTTAGTTTTATGGGGCTAGAATAATCTTGACATCAAAACTAGACAATCCCTTGAGCACTGTTGGTAGGAATGTTAAATGGAGCAGTCACTATAGAGAACAGTACAGCAACTCTTCAAAAAAGTTAAATGTAAATTTATCATATGATCCGACAATTCCACTTTTGGGTATATACCCAAAAGAATTGAAAGCAGGGAGTCAGATATTTGAATGCTTATGTTCATAACAGCATTATTTTCAATAAGCCAAAGGTAGAAGCAACCCAGTTGTCCATTGATGGATGAGTAGATAAACAAAATGTGGCATATACATGCAATGGAATATTATTCAGCCTTAAAAAGGAGGGAATTCTGACAGATGCTACAACATGGTTGAATCTTGAAGACATTATGCTAACTGAAATAAACCAGTCACAAAAGGACAAATACTGTATGAGTCTATTTATATGTGGTACCTAGAGTAGTCAGATTGAGACAGAAAGTAGGATGGTGGTTGCCAGGGGCTGTGGAGAGGGGAGAATGGGGAATTACTGTTTAATGCATACAGAGTTTCAGTTTTGGGACACGGAAAGAGTTTGGTCGATGGATGGTGGTGATGGTAGCACAACGACGTGAATGTACTTACTGCCACATACCTGTGTGCTTAAAAATGGTTAAGATAGTAAATTTTATGTTACGTATATTTTACGACACTTTAAAATAATTAGACAAGATAAAGCTAGCCCCATAAAAAAATTAAAGCTTTCTTTTATTTTCTACTATTGTAAATAGTTTTTTTTAATGAAATTGAGATTATCGTTTACTTGAATTTCTGGTGAAGGTTGCCTGTAAAATCATCTAGATCTGCTGATCTTTTTCATAATTACTTGGACGTATAAATGCTTGTCTACTTCATCATACTAAATTACATTTCTAAGAAATTGTCTATTTTGTCTGTTTTCAAGTATTGTATAAAATGATTTATAATATTTATATACTCAACAATTTAAAGAGAATTCCTACTATATGTGGGATGGGTTCTATTTATTCATATCCATCCATGCCTTACACAATGTTGTCAGAAGTTAATCTTGAGGAACCAAGATGGCGGAGTAAAAGGACGTGTTCTCCCTCTTGCGAGAACACCAGAATCACAACTAGCTGCTAGACAGTCATCGACAGAAAGACACTGGAACTCACCAAAAAAGATAGCCCACATCCAAAGACAAAGGAGAAGCCACAATAAGATGGTAGGAGGGGCGCAATCACAGTAAAATCAAATCCCGTAACTGCTGGGTGGGTGACTCACAGACTGCAGAACATTTATACTATAGAAATCCACCCACTGGAGTGAAGGTTCTGAGCCCCACGTCAGGCTTCCCAACCTGGGGGTCCGGCAATGGGAGGAGGAATTCCTAGAGAATCAGACTTTGAAGCCTAGTGGGATTTGATTGCAGGACTTTGACAGGACTGGGGGAAACAGGGACTCCACTCTTGGAGGGCACACACAAAGTAGTGTGCGCATCGGGACCCAGGGGGAGGAGCAGTGACCTGAGGGGAAACTGAACCAGACCTACCTGCTAGTGTTGGAGGGTCTCCTGCAGAGGCGGGCAGTGGCTGTGGCTCACCGTGGGGACAGGGACACTGGCAGCAGAAGTTCTGGGAAGTACTCCTTGGAGTGAGCCCTCCCAGAGTCCGCCATTAGCCCCACCAAAGAGCCCAGGTGGCTCCAGTGTTGGGTTGCCTCAGGCCAAACAACAAACAGAGAGGGAAGCCAGCCCCACCCATCAGCAGTCAAGCGGATTAAAGCTTTACTGAGCTCTGCCTACCAGAGCAAAAGTCAGCTCTACCCACCACCAGTCCCTCCCATCAGGAGACTTGCACAAGCCTCTCAGATAGCCTCATCCACGAGAGGGCAGACAGCAGAAGCAAGAAGAACTACAATCCTGCAGCCTGTGGAACAAAAACCACATTCACAGACAAGCTGAAAAGGCAGAGGACTATGTACCAGATGAAGGAACAAGACAAAACCCCAGAAAAACAACTAAATGAAGCGGAGATAGACAACCTTCCAGAAAAAGAATTGAGAAGAATGATAGTGAAGATGATCCAGGACCTCGGAAAAAGAATGGAGGCAAAGATCGAGAAGATGCAAGAAATGTTTGACAAAGACCTAGAAGAATTAAAGAACAAACAAACAGAGATGAACAATACAATAACTGAAATGAAAAATACACTAGAAGGAATCAATAGCAGAATAACTGAGGCAGAAGAACGGATAAGTGACCTGGAAGACAGAATGGTGGAATTCATTGCTGTGGAACAGACTAAAGAAAAAAGAATGAAAAGAAATGAAGACAGCCTAAGAGACCTCTGGGACAACATTAAATGCAGCAACATTTGCATTATAGGGGTCCCAGAAGGAGAAGAGAGAGAGAAAGGACCAGAGAAAATATTTGAAGAGATTATAATTGAAAACTTCCCTAACATGGGAAAGGAAATAGCCACCCAAGTCCAGGAAGCCCAGCAAGTCCCATACAGGATAAACCCAAGGAGAAACACGCCAAGACACACAGTAATCAAATTGGCAAAAATTAAAGACAAAGAAAAATTACTGAAAGCAGCAAGGGAAAAACAAAAAATAACATATAAGGGAACTCCCATAAGGTTAACAGCTGATTTCTCAGCAGAAACTCTACAAGCCAGTAGGGAGTGGCATGATATACTTAAAGTGATGAAAGGGAAGAACCTACAACCAAGATTACTCTACCTGTCAAGAATCTCATTCAGATTCAATGAAGAAATCAAAAGCTTTACAGACAAGCAAAAGCTAAGAGAATTCAGCACCACCAAACCAGCTCTACAACGAATGCTAAAGGAACTTCTCTAAGTGGGAAACACAAGAGAAGAAAAGGACCTACAAAAACCAACCCAAAACAAGAAAATGGTCATAGGAACATACATATCGATAATTACCTTAAACGTGAATGGATTAAATGCTCCAACCAAAAGACACAGGCGGGCTGAATGGATACAAAAACAAGACCCATATATATATACTGTCTACAAGAGACCCACTTCAGACCTAGGGTCACATACAGACTGAAAGTGAGGGGATGCAAAAATATATTCCATGCAAATGGAAATCAAAAGAAAGCTGGAGTAGCAATACTCATATAAGATAAAATAGACCTTGAAATAAACAATGTTACAAGAGACAAGCAAGGACACTGCATAATGATCAAGGGATCAGTCTAAGAAGAAGATATAACAATTATATATGCACCCAACATAGGAGGACCTCAATATGTAAGGCAACTGCTAACAGCTCTAAAAGAGGAAATCGACAATAACACAATAGTAGTGGGGGACTTTAACACCTCACACCAACAGACAGAACATCCAAAATGAAAATAAATAAGTAAACAGAAGCTTTAAATGACACAATAGACCAGATAGATTTAACTGATATTTATAGGACATTCCATCCAAAAACAGCAGATTACACTTTCTTTTCAAGTGTGCACGGAACATTCTCCAGGATAGACCACATGTTGGGTCACAAATCAAGCCTCAGTAAATTTAAGAAAATTGTAATCATATCAGGCATCTTTTCTGACCACAAGGCTATGAGATTAGAAATCAATTACAGGGGATAAAAACGTAAAAAACACAAGCACATGGAGGCTAAACAATACCTTACTAAATAACCAAGAGATCACTGAGGAAATCAAAGTGGAAATCAAAAAATACCTAGGGACAAATGACAATGAAAACATGATGATTCAAAACCTATGGGATGCAGCAAAAGCAGTTCTAAGAGGGAAGTTTATAGCTATACAAGGATACCTCAAGAAACAAGAAAAGTCTCTAACAATCTAACCTTACACCTAAAGGAACTAGAGAAAGAAGGACAAACAAAACCCAAAGTTAGCAGAAGGAAAGAAATCAGAAAGACCAGAGCAGAAATAAATGAAATAGAAACAAAGAAAACAGTAGCAAAGATCAATAAAACTAAAAGCTTGTTCTTTGAGAAGAAAAATAAAATTGATACACCATTAGCCAAACTCATCAAGAAAAAGAGGGAGAGGACTCAAATCAATAAAATTAGAAATGAAAAAGGAGAAGTTACAACAGACCGCGCAGAAATACAAAGCATCCTAAGACACTACTACAAGCAACTCTATACCAATAAAATGGACAACCTGGAAGAAAAGGACAAATTCTTAGAAAGGTATAACCTTCCAAGACTGAACCATGAAGAAATAGAAAATACAAACAGACCAATCACAAGTAATGAAATTGAAACTGTGATTAAAAATCTTCCAACAAACAAAAGTCCAGGACCAGATGGCTTCACAGGTGAATTCTATCAAACATTTACAGAAGAGCTAACACGCATCCTTCTCAAGCTCTTCCAAAGAATTGCAGAGGGAGGAACACTCCCAAACTCATTCTATGAGGCCACCATCACCCTGATACCCAAACCAGGCAAAGATATTACAAAAAAAGAAAATTACAGACCAATATCATTGATGAATAGAGATGCAAAAATCCTCAACAAAATACTAGCAAACAGAATCCAACAACACATTAAAAGGATCATACACCATGATCAAGTGGGATTTATTCCAGGGATGCAAGGATTCTTCAATATACGCAAATCAATCAATGTAGTACACCATATTAACAAATTGAAGAATAAAAACCATATGATCATCTCAATGCATGCAGAAAAAGCTTTTGACAAAATGCAACACTCATTTATGATAAAAACTCCAGAAAGTGGGCATAAAGGGAACCTACCTCAACATAATAAAGGCCAGATACGACAAACCCACAGCAAACATCATTCTCAATGGTGAAAAACTGAAAACATTTCCTCTAAGATCAGGAACAAGACAAGGATGTCCACTTTCACGACTATTATTCAACATAGTTTTGGAAGTCCTAGCCACGGCAATCAAAGAAAAAGAAATAAAAGGAATACAAATTGGAAAAGAAGAAGTAAAACTGTCACTGTTTGCAAATGACATGATACAATACATAGAGAATCCTAAAGATGCCACCAGAAAACTACTAGAGCTAATCAATGAATCTGGTAAAGTTGCAGGATACAAAATTAATGCACAGAAGTATCTTACATTCCTATAAACTAATGATGAAAAATCTGAAAGAGAAATTAAGAAAACAGTCCCATTTACCATTGCAACAAAAATAAAATACCTAGGAATAAACCTACCTAAGGAGACAAAAGACCTGTATGCAGAAAACTATAAGACACTGTTGAAAGAAATTAAAGATGATACCAACAGGTGGAGAGATATACCATGTTGTTGGATTGGAAGAATCAATATTGTGAAAGTGACTATACTACCCAAAGCAATCTACATATTCAATGCAATCCTTATCAAATTACCAATGGCATTTTTTAAGGAACTAGAACAAAAATGTTAAAATTTGTATGGAGACACAGAAGACCCCGAATAGCCAAAGCACTCTTGGAAAAAAACAGAGCTGGGGGAGTCAGACTCCCTGACTTCAGACTGTACTACAGAGCTGCAGTAATCAAGACAATATGGTACTGGCACAGAAACAGAAACATAGATCAATGGAACAAGATAGAAAGCCCAGAGATAAACCCACGCACCTATGGTCAACTAATCTATGACAAAGGAGGCAAGGATATACCATGGAGAAAAGACAGTCTCTTCAATAAGTGGTGCTGGAAAAATTGGACAGCTACATGTAAAAGAATGAAATCAGAACACTGTCTAACACCATACACAAAAATAAACTCAAAATGATACGAGACCTAAATATAAGACCAGACACTCTAAAACTCTTAGAGGAAAACATAGGAAGAACACTGTTTGACATAAATCACAGCAAGATCTTTTTTGATCCACCTCCTAGAGGAATGGAAATAAAAACAAAAATAAACAAATGGGACCTAATGAAACTTCAAAGCTTTTGCACAGCAAAGGAAACCATAAACACGACGAAAAGACAACCCTCAGAATGCGAGAAAATATTTGCAAACGAATCAACAGACAAAAGATTAATTTCCAAAATATTTAAACAGCTCATGCAGCTTAATATTAAAGAAACAAACAACCCAATCCAAAAATGGGCAGAAGAGCTAAGTAGACATTTCTCCAAAGAAGACATACAGATGGCCAAGAAGCACATGAAAAGGTGCTCAACATCACTAGTAATTAGAGAAATGCAAATCAAAACTACAATGAGGTATCACCTCACACCAGTTAGAATGGGAATCCTCAGAAAATCTACAAACAAGAAATGCTGGAGAGGGTGTGGAGAAAATGGAACCCTCTTGCACTGTTGGTGGGAATGTAAATTGATACAGGCGCTATGGAGAACAGTATGGAGGTTCCTTAAAAAACTAAAAATAGAATTACCATATGATCCAGCAATCCCACTATTGGGCATATACACAGAGAAAACCATAATTCAAAAAGACATATGCACCCCAATGTTCATTGCAGCACTATTTACAATAGCCAGGTCATGGAAGCAACCTAAATGCACATTGACAGACGAATGGATAAAGAAGATGTGGTACATATATACAATGGAATATTACTCGGCCATAAAAAGGAACGAAATTGAGTCATTTGTTGAGACGTGGATGGACCTAGAGACTGTCATACAGAGTGAAGTAAGTCAGAAAGAGAAAAACAAATATCGTATATTAACGCATGTATGTGGAACCTAGAAAAAATGTACAGATGAACTGTTTTGCAGGGCAGAGGTTGAGCCACAGATGTAGAGAGCAAATGTATGGACACCAAGAGGGGAAAGCCACAGGGGCGTGGGGATGGTGGTGTGATGAATTGGGGGATTGGGATTGACATGTATACACTGATGTGTATAAAATTGATGACTAATAAGAACCTGCTGTATAAAAATAAAATAAAATAAAATTCAAAAAAACTTTGTCTTTCAGAGAAGTGGACTTTGAGATTTACTTTTTTTTCTTTCATTCAACAAATATTTATTCTGCACCTCTGAACCTAGGCACTGCTCTAGGGTGTGAAGTTTCCTCAGTGAACAAAATAGGTAAAAATCCCTGATGTCAAGTATTTTACATTCCAGTGAGACTTATGTTCTAATGTATTTACTCTCCTTTTTAATCTATCTCATGAATTTCTTCTCTTGGCAGTATTATTTTCTTTCGTCTGCTTGTTTTGGATACGTTGCTTTTCTCTTTCTAGCTTGATCAGCTTAATACTTATTCATTTTTCTTTATAGTATATGCCTTTAGGTTATAAATTTCTCTTTAACAATCACTTTAGCTGTATGTAACTCATTACTTTTGATAAGGAATATTTTTATTTTAATTTGGTTTAAATTGAGAAAAAGTTTTTCACTGTTATGTGGGATATTTCTTTATCACTTTTGATGTATCCATCCATGTGAATGGGAAACTCAGTTACTAATACTCCTAGCCCTTCCCTACTCTTCTACTCAGTTGGTCTTAGGAGAGATGAAGTACCTTACCTGTGTGGTACATTTGGGAAGAATAAATTAGGGCATGCTTAGCTCAGCTTCATCTTTCTCTTGAGATGAACCTGTCTTCAGCTCCTGCAGGACTGGTTCTTCAGTTCTAGGGGAGGGTGAGGGAAAGGCCTACTCCATTCCTGATTGTCTTTGTCTATACCTGGGTGGGTAAGGCAGTCTAATTCAGTGGTTAAGGAGAAGGTTCTGTTTCTTTCTTCACCGAGTTAGGTGCTCCACCTGCTTCCATCTGCCAGTTCATGATCTTATTTCCAAGTTATTTAGAATCCAGGTGGTGAAGAGACATGGTAATTGTGGTTAAATTTTGTAAACATTCCCCACCATATGTGTGAAAAGAATTGTGGTGTCCAAAGTTTTATATATGTCCATTAGTTTGAGCTTGGGTATTTGTCTTGTCCAGTCTTTTTTTCTTTCTTTCTTTTGTATTATTTTAAAGACAGTTTTATTGAGATATAATTCCCATAATATAAAATTGACCCATTTAAATGATATGGTTTTTAGTATATTTACAGAACTGTTCAGTCATTGCAATTGTCCATGGTTTTTTGCACTCGTCTGTATTCTAAAGCACTGCTATGCAATAGAACGATGTTGTGAGCCACATTTATTGTAATTTAAAGTTTTCAGGTAGCCAAATTTAAAAAGGTAAAAGGAAATATTTCGGTGAGATTAACTTAAATACTTTATTTATTTAACTTAATAAATCTAAAATGTATTTCAACATTCAGTTAATATAAATAATTATAAAATATGTTTTACATTCTTTTTGTACTAAGTCTTTGCAAACTGGTGTGTATTTTATACTTTTACAGCAAATCTCAATTGAGACCAGCCGCATTTCAAGTGCTCAGTAGCTACATGTATATAATGGCTACCATATTGGGCATCATAGGTCTGTGGTCTTTACTTTTTTTTTTTTTTTTGGTCTGCTTGATCTAGAAATTACTGAGCTTGTGAATTTGTGTATTTCTCCCATAATTTTGTCATTTTTTAGGTGAAGTGTCCTTTTTATCATTGTGATAACTATTTCCTAATGATGATTTTTGTCTTATATCCTGTTTTACTTTATATGCCAACTTTTACTTAGTATTGTCATGATATAATTTTATCTATCCCTGTATTTTTTACCTTTACTTTTGTCTTAATGTGTCATTAAGTTTTAATCTTGTGTGTTGTGAATGGTTGGAATTTTTTCTTTATCCAATATGATATACGCTTTTTCAAAAAACTGGTGAATTTATTACTCCATTTGCATTTTTGTGATTTGGACTAATTTCTATTGTTTACTTTTTATTCTATTTTTTTTCTATTATACAGATTTGGATTACTCAACTTTTTTTCTTTTCTCTCCCTTTCTCCCTTTTTCCTACTAGTTTGAAAGCTTATATTGTTTTTTTCTAGTGGTTACTATTAAATTTTTAAAATAAACATCTACTGATTAATATATTAATAAACTGCTCATTTAAATTGTACAGTTTGGTAAGTTTTGACATACATATGTATACCTGAGAAACTACCACCTCAATTAAGATTATAAAATATCAGATCAGCTCAGAAAGTTTCCTCATACTCTGTGATAATCACTCCCTTTCACCTCTTCCAAATTTTTCCTTCATGTCTCCCCCCACACCATTGCTGGGCAACCACAGCTCTGGTTTTGATCACTGTAGATTAGTGTGCATTTTCTACCACTTTATATACAGGGAATCATAAATTACATACTCTTTCGTGTCTGCCTTCTTTCTCTCAGAATAATTATTTTGAGATTCATATATGTTATTGAATATATTGATATTCATTACTTTTTATTGCCAAGTTGTATTCCATTGTATGACTATACCACAGTTTTGTTTATACACGTACCCGCTGATGAACATTTGGGTTGTGTCTCGTTTTTGGCTATTACAAATAAAGCTGACATAGACTTTTTGTACATTTGTATATAACTTGTTATATGGATATACACTTTCATTTCTATTTGCTAAATATAAATAGGAGCGGGGTGATTAGGTCATTTGGTACATATGTGTTTAAATTTATAAGAAACCACCAAACTATTTTCCAAAGTGGTTGTACCATTTTACAATCCTTTCAGTAGTGTATCAGAGTGCCAGTTCTTCTACTTCCCTGCCAACACTTGGTATAGTCAGTCTTTTTCATTTTAATCATTTTAATTGGTATATAGTGGTATTTGTGATTTGAATTTTCATTTTTCTCTTGACTAATTATGTTGAACATCTCTTCAAGTGCTTATTTGCCATCTGTATATATTCAGTAGCAAAGTGTATATTCAGATATTCTGCCCATTTTTTTCTCTTGGGTTGCTTGTTTTCTTATTATTGAATTTTGAATTCGTTTTGTATTCTGGATAGAAATCCCTTATGAGATATGCAATTGGCAGATATTTTCCGCCAGTCTGTGAACTGTCTTATATCTTTAAACAGTAGAAGTCCTTAACATTGATGTAGTCAAATTTGTCAAAATTTTCTTTTATGGACTTTGTTTTTGGCATTTGGTTCTGGTCCCATGGACTTCCTTTTTATTCTTGCAAGGATAGCAAATTATACTTTAAAATATTTTGTATATTTTATCTGATATTTCTGAATATTTATAGTACAGGTGTTCTGTATTAGTTCTTTCCATTTTGCTGCTAGAACCCCTGAAAGTGCAGTTTAGTGCATGATGTTTGAAAATTTTATTAGTTTGTAACTTACAGAAATTCCAACCCCCCCCCATTTTTGATCCAGTGGAGTCTTTGTAACCTGGAATCTACCATTTATATTTTTGCCAACAAATAGTTACATGTTATTTATAATGTTTTTGTCAGAGTAAATTAAAGATAATTTAGGTCATTGAATAAAAATTCAAAGGATAATTTATGGGCTAACTAATCACTAATGATAACTAATCATGGATATTTTAATTAATTGTCTCATGACTAGGGTTTAAATAAATTGATTTGTAGCAGCTATCTAGAAACATAAAAGACATTTGTTATTTTAATGGTCATTTTCTATTTGCATGTTTAATATCTGACTCCCTTTTTTTCTCTTTTATTTTTAGATCACAAAATTTGTCCAGGATAGACATAGAGCTAGAAGAAACAGACTTCGTAAAGATCAACTTAAGAAACTCCCTATACATAAATTCAAAAAAGGTAAGTGAATATTTTTATTTTCTAAATAAAAACCCTTTGTTTATTTAATAGGACATGGTGATTATACTCTAATGCAACCTTCTGAGTCCTTGCCATACCCTATGCCTGACACTCAGTTGATAATGAACGAGTGAATGTGGAAGATGGTCTTTTGCTGTGGTTTATCCTGGTGAAGGCAAGAAGGGCGTACACGGTCTGCAGAGAATTTAAAAACAATAGTGAAACTGACCAGAATGCTTTTTATTATCCCCGTGTGCCAGAAGTTCTAAACATCAGTAGGTAAAATACTTACCTCCACCAGGGCGGTCTGCTCCCACTCTCTCTCCCACCCTACACCACCACTGTATTAACAGTGCAGTAATTAAACACATAGTTTATAGTGTTGTGTTAACTAAACACAGTAGATAGCTATTATGTGTCAATATATTGTAAATGTATCATCTCATTTAATTTTCATATTTCTATGAAATGGGTACTATAATGGGCATTATAGATGAGGAAATAGAGGGTCAGAAAGGCAAAAAATTTAACGTCTCACAGCCACCACTAACAGAGCTGGGGAGGGGCATGGGTCTAATACTCTAGCCAATGTAGTTTCTCCTGCTTATGCTTGGTGAGCTTTTAGTGTAGGTACATGCTTATTAAATCTTTTTGGCCAGTAGTCCCCAGAATTTTCAATTTCTGTACCAGTAAAAATGTTCTATTTTTTAATTCAGCAGAGAAAATGCACAGAGAGTGGAAAGGAGAAATAGAGAAGGCATTAAAACTTAATTCTGTCAACTCTACTTCAATAAAAAAAAATTAGTTCTGCAAATTTTTCATTTTTCCAAGTAACAAAATGTTTAAAAAACCTACCATTTATAATAGCCATATTTTATGAAAAATATA
Organism: Hyperoodon ampullatus; assembly: GCF_949752795.1. Lineage (NCBI taxonomy): Eukaryota > Metazoa > Chordata > Mammalia > Artiodactyla > Ziphiidae > Hyperoodon > Hyperoodon ampullatus. The sequence continues at coordinate 15,986,938 of NC_136918.1, forward strand.
AAATATAACAACAAATAAATAGGAAAATCACGTTAAAAAATAAATAACGACATTCATAAAAATGCAGTGTGCTATCATCATACAGTGTGGATTAAGTAAAGTTATTCATAAACCAATTTGAGGACTGGCTTTAGGAATCACTTTTTTAGGCTCCATTTTGTATGTTAATTTTTATGTTTCCTAAAACCAGGGAGAAAAAAAGAGTAAAAAAAAATGATGTTGATATTGTCCTAGGCTAAAAAAGGGCATGCATAGTTGGCTTTTCTTCTGAGTAAGGTAAGTAGCCATTGTAGGATTTTGAGCAGAGAAAAGATAAGATCTAAATTAGAAGTTGAGTGGGCCTTTCTTGCTGCTATGTTAAGAATAGGATGCAGAGGTTGGGGTGTAAGCAGAGACCGGATGGGGGCCGTCACAGTAACCCAAGTGAAAGGTGCATGTGGCTTGGACCAGAGTGGCAACAGTAGAGGGGGTGAAGAAATCTTAGATTCTAGATACATTTGTAAGGTGGAATGTACTGGATTTATCGATGGACTAGTTACGGGGAGAGGAAACAGGATGACTCCAGATTTTTTGGTCTCAGTGACTGGAAGGATGGCATTGCCTTAAATAGAAATAAGGATGGTGGAGCAGGTTTGGGGAGGAAATTTGGGAAATCAGTGTTGGACATGTGGAATTTCACATGTTCACTAGATATTTAAATGAGTCTGGAGTTTAAGAGAGGGGTCTAAACTGGAAGTATTGATATAAAAAGATGTGTTTAAATCATAAGACTGGATGAGATTACCAAGAGAATGAGTATGGATGGACAGAATACTAAAGACATAGTGGGGCATCCCAACATTGAGTAAGGAAGAAGAGGAATCAGCAGTGGGGACTGAGAAGGGGTGACTAAGTTATACAGAGGAAAATCAGAAGGAGTGGTTTACCAGAAACCAAGTGATGCAGATCTCTAAGGAGCAAGGAGCGATAGGTAACTTGTGTCACATGTTCCTGATAGATAAGTAAGATGAGAACTAATTGAGCATTAGAAGTTATTATCGTGATGTACAGTTTTGACAGAGTGGTCCGTCCAAAAACCTGATAGTGGTGGGTTTGAGAATGGAAGGAGAGGAACAGTAACTATAGACAACTTTTTCAAGAAACTTAACTACAAAGGGGAGCAAAGAAATAGTGTAGTAGCTGGTAGGGGAAGTTTCGTTAAGAAATAATAGCGTATTGCTGAAGGAAATTGATGACGTAGGTGATAGATGGGAGAATTGCTGTAATAATGTCTTTGTGAAGGCAAGAAGGCATGGGATCTGGTGTACAAGCAGGTGGATTGGCCGTAGATAGGAGCATGGAGAGTTGAGCTAAGGGAAAGTAGAATATGTGGGTGCAAAATCCTGGTAGTGTTTATGGTGGTCAGGCTGTGGAAATATTCTTTACTTCCATTGTTCTCAGTGAAGTAGGAAACACAATCATCAACTGAAAGCTGAGGATGGGGAGGAGATTTTGGAGGTTTAAGAACAGAAAGGTATAAAATGTTATTCTGGGAGAGTAGATGGGCAGGTGGACTAGGGAAATAGAAAACATTGCCTGGGAGACTGAACCTCCCTTTCAGGTTCATAGTTATGGACCAATCAGCACAACTGTGTGTTTTTCTCTAGCCATGTTCATCTGTATGGAGTGGTGTTTATCCTTACCCTACCTTCACATTTTTAAAAAAATGTGAAGTATAACATGTATACAGAAAAGTATATAAGACATTTTTCTGGAACCATCCAGTTCAAGAAACAGAACATTACTAGCATCGCAGAAACTACTGTGTCCCCTTCTAGATTGTAATCCTTTTCCTCCTCATTGGAAGTAATCACTATGCTGGCTTATGACGATCATTTCATTGCCTTTATCTTAAGTTTTGTCACCTATGTATGGATTCCAAAACAATATGATTTAATTTTTCCTATTTTTGAATTGTGTTTTTGGTCTTACCTCTTTTTTTTTTTTTTTTTTTTTTTTTTGCGTTACACGGGCCTCTCACTGTTGTGGCCTCTCCCGTTGTGGAGCACAGGCTCTGGATGCGCAGGCTCAGCGGCCATGGCTCACGGGCCCAGCCGCTCTGTGGCATGTGGGATCTTCCCAGACCGGGGCACGAACCCGTGTCCCTGTCCCCTGCATTGGCAGGTGGACTCTCAACCACTGCACCACCAGGGAAGCCCCTTACCTCTTTTATTAACAATTCTTTTGGTGAAATTAATCTGCTTTATTACATGTATATGTAGTTCATTCGCTTTTATTTCTTTGTATAAATATATTATTTATCCATTTTACTATTAATAGACATATGGGTTTTTTGTTTTGTTTTTTATTTATTTTTTATTGAAGTACAGTTGATATTCAATGTTCTGTTTTGTTTCCCCAGTTTGGGACCATTACAGACCATACTTTTAAGAACCTTCTTGTACATATATCCTGGTGTATATGAGCATGAATTTCTTTAGAGTATATACCTAGAAGTAGATTAGCTGGCTCAGGATATACATGTCTTCAATTTTATTGGATAATACCAAGGTTTTTTTAAACTGATGATGGTACCAGTTTATATTCCCATCAATAGTGTATAGGAGTTCCTTTTGTCCCACATATGTACCAGTATTTTGTACTGACAGCCCTTTAAATTTTAGCCAATCCAATGGTTTTATAAAGATAGCTCATAGTGATTTTAATTTACATTTCCTTCCTCGTCAGTGAGGTTAAGTGGCTGTTTATATTTTTATTTACTAGTTAGATTTTCACTTCCGTTAAGCACCTTTCATGTCATTTTCCTGTTGGGTTATCCTCCCCTGCTTTTTACACGTAGGAGGCATTCTTCAGATGTTCTCACAACCCCACCCTGGAGTTGTGGTGTGTGGTGAATCAGTTCTTCACTGATTTTTTGTGTCTTAACTGTCTTCTAGTTTGTCGCTTATGTTTTCACAGGACTAAAGTTCTTTTTTAATATATACATATTTATTTATTTATTTATGGCTGAGTTGGGTCTTTGTTGCTATGTGCAGGCTTTCTCTAGGTGCGGCAAGCGGGGGAGAGTCTTCGTTGGTGTGTGCGGGCTTCTCGTTGCGGTGGCTACTCTCGTTGTGGAGCACGGGATCTAGGTGTGTGGGCTTCATTAGTTGTGGCACGTGGGCTCAGTAGTTGTGGCTCGCGGGGTCTAGAGTGCAGGCTCAGTAGTTGTGGTGCACGGGTTTAGTTGCTCTGCGGCATGTGGGATCTTCCCGGACCAGGGATCGATCGAACCTGTGTCCCCTGCATTGGCAGGCAGATTCTTAACCACTGCACGACCAGGGAAGTCCCCTAAAGTTCTTTTATGGTAGTGTTTTTGCATGTTTTAAAAGAACTTCTTCCGTACTCTAAGGTCACATAGATATTATATTATCTTCTGAAATCTTTATAGTTTTTCCTTTCATGTTTGGGTATTTAGTCTACCTAAATTGATTATGTAAAATAGGGGCCCAATTTAAGTTATTTCCAATTTGATATTTTGTATAAGGATATCCGGTTGTCCCAGAGCTAAGTATTAAAAATACACTGTTCACAGTGTTGGTCACCTCTGACACAATCAAGTGTCCGTGTGTGTGAGTTTGTTTCTGGACTTCTGTTGGTCTTATTGTTTGTCCTTATACCAATACCACACTATCTCAGTTACTATAGGTTTACAGTAAGTCTTGATATCTGATCGAGTTAGTCCTCCCACCTTGCTCTTCTTCAACAATTTTTAGTTATTTTTGACACTTTGAATTTCCATGTAAATTTAAAATCAGCTTGTCAAGGCCACCCTACCTCTAAACATATACATACAGCTATTGTATTTGTTGTAGTAAAATAGAACGTAAAAGTTACTACTGTAACCATTTTTAAGTGTAAAGTTCAGTGGCATTAACTATATTCATATTGCTGTGCAGTCATCACCACCATCCACCCTCCCAGACTGAAACTCTGCACCCAGTAAACAATAACCCTCCACTTTACCCTCCCACCAGCCCATGGCAGCTATCATTCTGCTTTCTATCTCTATGAATTTGACTTTTATAAGTACGTCATATAAGTAAAATAATAAGTGATTGGCTTATTTCACTTAGCATCGTGTCCTCAAGGTTTATCCATGTTGTAGTATGTGTCAGAATTTCTTTCCTTAAGGCTGAGTAATATTCATAATATTCTATGTATATACCACATACTGTTTATCCATTCATGTGTTGCTAGATACCTGGGTGCTACTGTGAATAATGCTGCTATAAACATAGAGGTACAAATATCTGTCTGAGTCTCTGCTTTCAGTTCTTTGGGGTATATATCCAGAAGTGAAATTGCTGGATTAAATGGTAATTCTCTGTTTAATTTTTTGAGGAACACCATACCATTTTCCATAGTGGCTGCATCATTTTACATTCCCACCAGCACTGCACAGAGTTCCAGTTTTTCTACATCCTTGCCAACACTGTCATTTTCTGTTTTTTTTTTTGATAATAGTCATCCCCTAATGGATGTGACATGGTATCTCATTGTGGTTTTGCTTTGAATCTCCCTAATGATTAGTGATGTTAAGCATGTTTTCATGTGCTTATTGGCCATTTGTCTATCTTCTTTGTAGAAATGTCTGTTCAAGTCCTTGGTTGTATTTGTCTTTAACCTTTTGGGAAATAATTTCAAACTTAGAAAAACTTTGCTTCAAAGTTAAAAAACTTTTGTTCTGAGAAAGAGTCTGTTAAGAGGACAAAAAAACCTTGCATGAATTGTCCAAAAACACCCATATACCCTTTACACAGATTTACCTATTACTTACTATATTAGCTTCCATAGGATTGCTATAACAAAGTACCACAAACCAGGTGGTTTAAAACAATAGAAATTTATTTTCTCATATTGCTAGAAGCTAGAATTCCAAACTCAGGGTGTTGGCAAGGTTGTTTTGTTCCTAATCTAGGGAAGGGGTCTTCCTTGCCTCTTCCTTGTTTCTGGTGGTTGCTGGCAATCCTTGGCTTTCCTTGACTTGTGGCAGCATAACTCCAATCTCTGCCTCCATCTTCACATGGCTTTTTTCCCTGTGTGTGTATGTGTGTCTGAATTTCCATTTCTTATAAGAACACCCAAATCCATTGTAACCTCATCTTAACTTGATTACATCTGGAAGGAACCTATATCCAAATAAGGTACATTCACAGGTTCCAAGTGGACATGAGTTTTTGGAGGCAACCTATTGCTTTATCATTTTTGCTCTTCTTCTTTATGTATGTATGTATGTATATAAAATTTTTCATCTAAATAATTTGAGAATAAGTTATATGCATCATGATCCTTTATGTCTAAATATTTTCATGTGTGTTTCTTAAGAATAAGGAGATTCTTTTGTGGTACTGCATTTAAGTCACCAACTTCAGGAAATTTGTTGATGGATGATTTTAATCTAATTCATTCCTTTTTCTAGTTTTGTCATTTGTTCCAATAGGTTCCTTTATAATAATTTTTCTTCCAGTATAGTATCCAATCTAGTATCACTTATTGCATGTAGTTATCATATTTCTTTGGGTTTCTTTAATCTGGACTTTTTATTTAGCCTTTGCCTTTTGTGACATTGACATTTAGAATAACACAGTGCCCCTGCCTTTTGTTAAAAAACATTTTTGTTTTTTAATAGATTTTATTTTTAGAGCAGTTTTAGGTTTACAGAAAAATTGAGCAGAAAGTATAGAGAGCTCTTATATGCCCCTCCCCTCTTAAAATACTCCTAATATTATCGTCTTTCATTTGTGTGGTGCATTTGTTACAAATGATGAATAAATATTGAAATATTATTAACTAAAGTACATAGTTTGCATTAGAGTTCACTCTTTGCATTGTACAATTCTATGCATTTTGACAAATGTGTAATGTCATGTATCTACCATATCATATAGAATAGTTTCACTGCTCTAAAAATCCCCTGTGCTCCATCTATTCATCCCTTTCTCTATCCTTCCCACAAACCACTGGCAACTGCTGATCTTTTACTGTCTCTATGGTTTTACCTGTTGCAGACTGTCATATAGTTGGAATAGCAAATATGCATTTAAGGTTCCTCCATGACTTTTTGTAGCTTCATAGGTTATTTCTTTTTGTTGCTGAATAATACTCCATCGTATGTCTGTACCAAAGTATGTTTATCCATATTGTCTATTGAAGAACATCTTAGTTGCTTCCAGGTTTTGGCTGTTAAGAATCAAGCTGCAGTAAACTTTTGTGTGCATGTTTTTGTGTGGACATAAGTTTTCAACACATTTGGGTAAACAACAAGGAGCATGATAGCTGGATCATGAGGTAAGACACTGTGTGGCTTTGTAGGAAAGCGCTAAACTGTCTTCCGAAGTAACTGTACCATTTTGCTTTCCCACCAGAAATAACTGAGAATTCTGTTGCTGCACATCCTCCCCAGTGTTTGGTGTGGTCAGTGTCTTGTATTGTAGCCATTCTAGTAGGTGTGTAGTGGTATCTCATACATACAATGTCGTGCAGCTTTTTATATGCTTATTTGTATTTGCCATCTGTATGTCTTCTTTGATGAGATCTTTTACTCACGTTTTAATTGGGTTGTACACTTGACTGAATGTTTGTATTCCTCCAAGATTCATATGTTAGAGCCATAATCCCCAGTGTGATGATATTTGGAGGTAGGGCCTTTGGGAAGTGATTAGGTCATGAGGATGAGGCCCTCATGCATGGGATTAAGTGCCTTCGTACTTGAAGAGACACAAGAGAGATGATCTCTCTCTTGTGTGAGGATACAGCAAGAAGGCAGACATCTGCAAATCAGGAAGAGAGAGATGACCAGGAACCAAATTGGCCAACCCCTTAATCTTGGATTTCCCAGCCTTCAGAACTGTGGGGAGTAAATGTTTGTTGTTTAATCCACCCAGTCTATGGTATCTGTTATGGCAGCCCAAATGGACTAAGACAGGTTGTTTTCTTATCTGAGTTTTAAGAATTCTTTGTATATTTTGGATACCAAGCCTTTATCTGATATGTATTTTGCAAACATTTTTCCCCAATGTGTGGCTTGTTTTTTCATTCTCTAACAATGTCTTAAAGAAGAAGTCTTTAATTTTAATGAAGTCCCTCCTACCGGCTTTTTTCTTTCATGGTTCATTCTTCTGGTGTTGTACCTAAAAACTCACTGTCAAATTCAAGGTCACCTAGATTTTCTATGTTATCTTCTAGAAGTTTTAGAGTTTTGCCTTTTCCGTTTAGGTCTGTGATCCATTTTGAGTTATTTTTTGGGAATGGTGTAACATCTATGTCCAGATTCTTTTTTTTAATATTTCTTTTTATTCTGGTAAAGTATGTATATAACATAAAATTTGTCATTTTAACCATCTTAAGGGTACAATTCAATGGTATTAATTACATTCACAGTGTTTTTGCAGATATCACCACTATCTATTTCTAAAGCTTTTTCATCATTCTGGAAGCTCTGTGCCTCTGAAACAATTACTTCCTATTCCCACCTCCCACCAGTCTCTGATAACCTCTAGTCTATTTTCTGTCACTACAAATTTGCCTATTCTAGATATTTTTTGTAAGTGGAATCATACAATATTTGTCCTTTTGTGTCTAGTTGATATCATTTAGCATAATGTTTTCAAGGATTACCCATGTTGTAGCATGTATCAGAACTTCATCGCTTTTTATGACTGAATAATATTCCATTGTATGAATTTACCACATTTTGTATATCCATTTATCTGCTGATGGACACTTGAGTTACTTCCACCTTTTGGCCATTGTAAATAACACTGAAAATTGGTGTAGAAGTATATTTGAGTTCCTGCATTCAGTTTTTGAGTAAGTACCTAAGAGAGGTATTTCTGGATCATATGGCAATTCTGTGTTTAACTTTTTGAGAAACTGCCGTACTGTTCCACAGTGTATTCTTAATTATGACACCAAGAGCATGAACAAAAAAAGAATAGAGAATTTGGACTTCATCATAATTAAAAGGTTTTTGTGCTTCAAAGAACATTGACAACGATGTGGAAGAATAAGAACCCTTGTGCATTGTTGCTGGGAATGTAAAACAGTGCAATGGCTATGAACAGTGGAAAACAGTATGGAGGTTCCTTAAAAAACTAAAAATAGAACTACCTTATGACCCAGCGATCCCACTACTGGGCATATACCCTGAGAAAACCATAATTCAAAAAGAGACATGTACCACAATGTTCATTGCAGCACTATTTACAGTAGCCAGGACATGGAAGCAACCTAAGTGTCCATCGACAGATGAATGGATAAAGAAGATGTGGCACATATATACAGTGGAATATTACTCAGCCATAAAAAGAAATGAAATTGAATTATTTGTAGTGAGGTGGATGGACCTAGAGTCTGTCATACAGAGTGAAGTAAGTCAGAAAGAGAAAACAAATACTGTATGCTAACACATATACATGGAATCTAAAAAAACCCCAAAAAACATGGTACTGATGAACCTAGTTGCAGGGCAGGAATAAAGAGACAGATATAGAAAATGGACCTGACACGGAGTGGGAGGGGAAAGCTGGGGCAAAGTGAGAGTAGCATCGACATATATACACTACCGAATGTAAAATAGTTGGCTGGTGGGAAGCAGCAGCATAGCACAAGGAGATCAGCTCGGTGCTTTGTGATGACCTAGAGGAGTGGGATAGGGAGGATGGGAAGGAGGCTCAAGAGGGAGGGGATATGGGGGCATGTGTATGCTTATGGCTGATTCGCTTTGTTGTGCAACAGAAACTAACACAGTATTGTGAAGCAATTATACTCCAATAAAGATCTGTTTAAAAAAAAAAGACATTGCCATAAAATAGATAACTAATAAGAACCTGCTGTATATATAAAAAAAAGAATACATTGCCAATTCCAAGCTCATGAAGATTTACCCCTATGTTTTCTTTTAAGAGTTTTATGGTTTTAGCCCATACTAGGTCTTTGATCAGTTTTGAGTTAATTTTTATATATAGTGTGAGGTAGGGCTCCAACTTTATTCTTCTGCATGTGGAAATGCAATTGTCCGAGCACCATTTGTTGAAATGACTATTCTTTCTTCATTGAATGGTCTTTTACCCTTGTCAGAAATATTGGCCATAGTTGAATGGGTTTATTTCTAGACTCTCAAATCTGTTCCATTGATCTCTATGTCTGTCCTTAACGCCAGTACCACACTGTTTTGATTACTCTGGATCTGCACTACATTTTGAAATTGGGAAGTATGAGTTTTCCAACTTTGTTCTTTATTTTCCAAGATTGTTTTGGCTATTTAGGATCCCTTGCGAATTCCATCTGAATTTGAGGTTTGAGTTTTCCATTTCTGCAAAAAAGGCTGTAGGAATTTTGACAGGGATTGTGTTGAACTTGTAGATTGCTTAGGGTAGGATTGAAACTTTAACAATATTACATCTTCCAATCCATGAAAATGGGATGTCTTTCTATTTATTTAGGTCTTCTTTAGTGTCTTCCATCAATGTCTTACAGTTTTCAGTATACGTCTTTTTTTTTTTTTTTTTTAGCTTCTGCTTTATAACAAAGTGAATCAGTCATACATATACATCTGTTCCCACATCCCTTCCCTCATGCATCTCCCTCCCTCCCACCCTACCCATCCCACCCCTCCAGGCGGCCACAAAGCACCGAGCTGATCTCCCTGTGCTCTGCGGCTGCTTCCCACTATCTATCTACCTTACGTTTGGTAGCGTATATATGTCCATGCCTCTCTTTCGCTTTGTCACAGCTTACCCTTCCCCCTCCCCATATCCTCAAGTCCATTCTCAAGTAGGTCTGCGTCTTTATTCCCATTTTACCCCTAGGTTCTTCATGACATTTTTTTTTTTTAATTCCATATATATGTGTTAGCATACGGTATTTGTCTTTCTCTTTCTGACTTACTTCACTCTGTATGACAGACTCTAGGTCTATCCACCTCATTACAAATAGCTCAGTTTCGTTCCTTTTTATGGCTGAGTAATATTCCATTGTATATATGTGCCACATCTTCTTTATCCATTCATCCGATGATGGACACTTAGGTTGTTTCCAGCTCCGGGCTATTGTGAATAGAGCTGCAATGAACATTTTGGTACATGTCTCTTTTTGAATTATGGTTTTCTCAGGGTATATGCCTAGTAGTGGGATTGCTGGGTCATATGGTAGTTCTATTTTTAGTTTTTTAAGGAACCTCCATACTGTTCTCCATAGTGGCTGTACCAATTCACATTCCCACCAGCAGTGCAAGAGTGTTCCCTTTTCTCCACACCCTCTCCAGCATTTATTGTTCCTAGATTTCTTTTTTTTTTTTTTTTTTTTAGTTTCTGCTTTATAACAAAGTGAATCAGTCATACATATACATCTGTTCCCACATCCCCTCCCTCATGCATCTCCCTCCCTCCCACCCTCCCCATCCCACCCCTCCAGGCGGTCACAAAGCACCGAGCTGATCTCCCTGTGCTCTGCGGCTGCTTCCCACTATCTATCTACCTTACGTTTGGTAGTGTATATATGTCCATGCCTCTCTTTCCCTTTGTCACAGCTTACCCTTCCCCTTCCCCATATCCTAAAGTCCATTCTCAAGTAGGTCTGTGTCTTTATTCCCGTTTTACCCCTAGGTTCTTCATGACATTTTTTTTTTTAAATTCCATATATATGTGTTAGCATACGGTATTTGTCTTTCTCTTTCTGACTTACTTCACTCTGTATGACAGACTCTAGGTCTATCCACCTCATTACAAATAGCTCAGTTTCGTTTCTTTTTATGGCTGAGTAATATTCCATTGTATATATGTGCCACATCTTCTTTATCCATTCATCCGATGATGGACACTTAGGTTGTTTCCAGCTCCGGGCTATTGTGAATAGAGCTGCAATGAACATTTTGGTACATGTCTCTTTTTGAATTATGGTTTTCTCAGGGTATATGCCTAGTAGTGGGATTGCTGGGTCATATGGTAGTTCTATTTTTAGTTTTTTAAGGAACCTCCATACTGTTCTCCATAGTGGCTGTACCAATTCACATTCCCACCAGCAGTGCAAGAGTGTTCCCTTTTCTCCACACCCTCTCCAGCATTTATTGTTTCTAGATTTCTTGATGATGGCCATTCTGACTGGTGTGAGATGATATCTCATTGTAGTTTTGATTTGCATTTCTCTAATGATTAATGATGTTGAGCATTCTTTCATGTGTTTGTTGGCAGTCTGTATATCTTCTTTGGAGAAATGCCTATTTAAGTCTTCTGCCCATTTTTGGATTGGGTTGTTTGTTTTTTTGCTATTGAGCTGCATGAGCTGTTTATAAATTTTGGAGATTAATCCTTTGTCAGTTGCTTCATTTGCAAATATTTTCTCCCATTCTGAGGGTTGTCTTTTGGTCTTGTTTATGGTTTCCTTTGCTGTGCAAAAGCTTTGAAGTTTCATTAGGTCCCATTTGTTTATCTTTGTTTTTAGTTCCATTTCTCTAGGAGGTGGGTCCAAAAGGATCTTGCTGTGATTTATGTCATAGAGTGTTCTACCTATGTTTTCCTCTAAGAGTTTGATAGTTTCTGGCCTTACATTTAGGTCTTTAATCCATTTTGAGCTTATTTTTGTGTATGGTGTTAGGGAATGATCTAATCTCATACTTTTACATGTCCCTGTCCAGTTTTCCCAGCACCACTTATTGAAGAGGCTGTCCTTTCTCCACTGTACATTCCTGCCTCCTTTATCAAAGATAAGTTGGCCATATGTGCGTGGGTTTATCTCTGGGCTTTCTATCCTGATCCACTGATCTATCTTTCTGTTTTTATGCCAGTACCACACTGTCTTAATTACTGTAGCTTTGTAGTATAGTCTGAAGTCAGGGAGCCTGATTCCTCCAGCTCCGTTTTTCGTTCTCAAGATTGCTTTGGCTATTCGGGGTCTTTTGTTTTTCCAAACAAATTTTGAAATTTTTTGTTCTACTTCTGTGAAAAATGCCAGTGGTAGTTTGATAGGGATTGCATTGAATCTGTAGATTGCTTTGGGTAGTAGAGTCATTTTCACAATATTGATTCTTCCAATCCAGGAGCATGGTATATCTCTCCATCTATTTGTATCCTCTTTAATTTCTTTCATCAGTGTCTTATAATTTTCTGCATACAGGTCTTTTGTCTCCTTAGGTAGGTTTATTCCTAGATATTTTATTCTTTTTGTTGCAATGGTAAATGGGAGTGTTTTCTTGATTTCATTTTCAGATTTTTCATCATTAGTGTACAGGAATGCCAGAGATTTCTGTACATTAATTTTGTATCCTGCTACTTTACCAAATTCATTGATTAGCTCTAGTAGTTTTTCGGTAGCATCTTTAGGATTCTCTATGTATAGTATCATGTCATCTACAAACAGTGACAGCTTTACTTCTTCTTTTCCAATTTGGATTCCTTTTATTTCCTTTTCTTCTCTGATTGCTGTGGCTAAAACTTCCAAAACTATGTTGAATAAGAGTGGTGAGAGTGGGCAGCCTTGTCTTGTTCCTGATCTTAGTGGAAATGGTTTCAGTTTTTCACCATTGAGGACAATGTTGGCTGTGGGTTTGTCATATATGGCCTTTATTATGTTGAGGAAAGTTCCCTCTATGCCTACTTTCTGCAGGGTTTTTATCATAAATGGGTGTTGAATTTTGTCAAAAGCTTTCTCTGCATCTATTGAGATGATCATATGGTTTTTCTCCTTCAACTTGTTAATATGGTGTATCACATTGATTGATTTGCGTATATTGAAGAATCCTTGCATTCCTGGAATAAACCCCACTTGATCATGGTGTATGATCCTTTTAATGTGCTGTTGGATTCTGTTTGCTAGTATTTTGTTGAGGATTTTTGCATCTATGTTCATCAGTGATATTGGCCTGTAGTTTTCTTTCTTTGTGACATCCTTGCCTGGTTTTGGTATCAAGGTGATGGTGGCCTCGTAGAATGAGTTTGGGAGTGTTCCTTCCTCTGATATTGTTTGGAAGAGTTTGAGAAGGATGGGTGTTAGCTCTTTTCTAAATGTTTGATAGAATTCGCCTGTGAAGCCATCTGGTCCTGGGCTTTTGTTTGATGGAAGATTTTTAATCACAGTTTCAATTTCCGTGCTTGTGATTGGTCTATTCATATTTTCTATTTCTTCCTGAGTCAGTCTTGGTAGGTTGTGCATTTCTAAGAATTTGTCCATTTCTTCCAGGTTGTCCATTTTATTGGCATAGAGTTGCTTATAGTAATCTCTCATGATCTTTTGTATTTCTGCAGTGTCAGTTGTTACTTCTCCTTTTTCATTTCTAATTCTATTGATTTGAGTCTTCTCCCTTCTTTTCTTGATGAGTCTGGCTAATGGTTTGTCAATTTTGTTTATCTTCTCAAAGAACCAGCTTTTAGTTTGGTTGATCTTTGCTATCGTTTCCTTCATTTCTTTTTCATTTATTTCTGATCTGATCTTTATGATTTCTTTCCTTCTGCTAACTTTGGGGGTTTTTTGTTCTTCTTTCTCTAATTGCTTTAGGTGCAGGGTCAGGTTGTTTACTCGAAATGTTTCCTGTTTCTTAAGGTGGGATTGTATTGCTATAAACTTCCCCCTTAGAACTGCTTTTGCTGCGTCCCATAGGTTTCGGGTCGTCGTGTCTCCATTGTCATTTGTTTCTAGGTATTTTTTAATTTCCTCTTTGATTTCTTCAGTGATCACTTCGTTATTGAGTAGTGCATTGTTTAGCCTCCATGTGTTTGTATTTTTTACAGATCTTTTCCTGTAATTGATGTCTAGTCTCATAGCATTGTGGTCAGAAAAGATACTTGATACAATTTCAATTTTCTTAAATTTACCAAGGCTTGATTTGTGACCCAAGATATGATCTATCCTGGAGAATGTTCCATGAGCACTTGAGAAAAATGTGTATTCTGTTGTTTTTGGATGGAATGTCCTATAAATATCAACTAAGTCCATCTTGTTTAATGTATCATTTAAAGCTTGTGTTTCCTTATTTATTTTCATTTTGGATGATCTGTCCATTGGTGAAAGTGGGGTGTTAAAGTCCCCTACTATGATTGTGTTACTGTCGATTTCCCCTTTTATGGCTGTTAGTATTTGCCTTATGTATTGAGGTGCTCCTATGTTGGGTGCATAAATATTTACAATTGTTATATCTTCTTCTTGGATCGATCCCTTTATCGTTATGTAGTGTCCTTCTTTGTCTCTTCTAATAGTCTTTATTTTAAAGTCTATTTTGTCTGATATAAGAATTGCTACTCCAGCTTTCTTTTGATTTCCATTTGCATGGAATATCTTTTTCCATCCCCTTACTTTCAATCTGTATGTGTCTCTAGGTCTGAAGTGGGTCTCTTGTAGACAGCATATATATGGGTCTTGTTTTTGTTTCCATTCAGCCACTCTGTGTCTTTTGGTGGGAGCATTTAGTCCATTTACATTTAAGGTAATTATTGATATGTATGTTTCTATTCCCATTTCCTTAATTGCTTTGGGTTCGTTATTGTAGGTATATTCCTTCTGTTGTGTTTCTTGCCTAGAGAAGTTCCTTTAGCATTTGTTGTAAAGCTGGTTTGGTGGTGCTGAACTCTCTCAGCTTTTGCTTGTCTGTAAACGTTTTAATTTCTCCATCAAATCTGAATGAGATCCTTGCTGGGTAGAGTAATCTTGGTTGCAGGTTTCTCTCCTTCATCACTTTAATTATGTCCTGCCACTCCCTTCTGGCTTGTAGAGTTTCTGCTGAGAGATCAGCTGTTAACCTGATGGGGATTCCCTTGTGTGTTATTTGTTGTTTTTCCCTTGCTGCTTTTAATATGATTTCTTTGTGTTTAATTTTTGACAGTTTGATTAATATGTGTCTTGGCGTATTTCTCCTTGGATTTATTCTGTATGGGACTCTCTGTTCCTCCTGGACTTGATTAACTATTTCCTTTCCCATATTAGGGAAGTTTTCAACTATAATCTCTTCAAATATTTTCTCAGTCCCTTTCTTTTTCTCTTCTTCTTCTGGAACCCCTATAATTCGAATGTTGGTGCGTTTAATGTTGTCCCAGAGGTCTCTGAGACTGTCCTCTATTCTTTTCATTCTTTTTTCTTTATTTTGCTCTGCATCAGTTATTTCCACTATTTTATCTTCCACCTCACTTATCCGTTCTTCTGCCTCAGTTATTCTGCTATTGATCCCATCTAGAGTATTTTTCATTTCATTTATTGTGTTTTTAATCGATGCTTGATTCATCTTTAGTTCTTCTAGGTCCTTGTTAATTGTTTCTTGCATATTGTCTATTCTATTTCCAAGATTTTGGATCTGGGAAATAGAATCTTGGATCAGCTTTACTATCATTATTCTGAATTCTTTTTCAGGTAGACTGCCTATTACCTCTTCATTTGTTAGGTCTGGTAGGTTTTTATCTTGCTCCTTCACCTGCTGTGTGTTTTTCTGCTTTCTCATTTTGCTTATGTTACTGTGTTTGGGGTCTCCTTTTTGCAGGCTGCAGATTCGTAGTTCCCGTTGTTTTTGGTATCTGTCCCCCATGGCTAAGGTTGTTTCAGTAGGTTGTGTAGGCTTCCTGGTGGGGGGGACTAATGCCTGTGTTCTGGTGGTTGAGGCTCGATCTTGTCTTTCTGGTGGACAGGTCCACGTCTGGTGGTGTGTTTTGGGGTGCCTGTGGCCTTATTATGTTTTTAGGTAGCCTCTCTGCTAATGGGTGGGGTTGTGTTCCTGCCTTGCTAGTTGCTTGGCATAGGGTGACCAGCACTGTAGCTTGCTGGTCGTTGACTGAAGCTGGGTGCTGGTGTTGAGATGGAGATCCCTGGGAGATTTTCGCTGCTTGATATTATGTGGAGCTGGGAGTTCTCTTGTGGACCCGTGTCCTGAAGTTGGCTCTCCCACTTCAGAGGCACAGCACTGACTCCTGGCTGCAGCACCAAGAGCCTTTCATCCACCCGGCTCAGAATAACAGGGAGAAAAAGTAGAAAGAAAGAATTAGTAGAAGAAAGAAAGAGAGAGGGAAAGAAAGGAAGAAGGGAAGAAAGGAAGGAAGAAAGAAAGGAGGGAGGGAGGAAGGATGGAAAGAAAGAAGGAAAGAAAGGAGGGAGGGAGGGAGGAATGAAAGCAAAAGGAAGAGTGAATGGAAGAAGGGAGGGAGGGAGGGAGGAAGGAAAGAAAGAAAGAAAGACAGGACGGAGGGAGGGAGGAAGGAAAGAAAAAGAAAGTGGAAAGAAGAAGGGAGGGAGGGAGGGATGGAGGAAAGAAAAAGAAAGAAGGAAAGGAGGAGCGGAGGGAGGGAGGGAGGAAGGGAAGGTAGGAAAAAAAGAAAGCAGGTAAAGTAAAATAGAATAAAGTATGAAATATAGTAGCGTTATTAAAATTAAAAAGTAATTATTGAAAAAAAACACGACCGATAGAACCCTGGGACATATGGTGGAAGCAAAGCTATACAGAGAGAATCTTACACAGAAGATTACACATACACATTCACAAAAAGAGAGCAGGGGGAAAAATCAAAAATCTTTCTCTCCAAGTCCACCTCCTCGATTTGGGATAATTCGTTTTAAAAAGAGGAAAAGGGCGAGAAGTCTGAAATCTTGCTAAGTCCACCTCCTTAATTTGGGATAATTCGTTGTAAAAAGGGGGGAAAGTCTTAAATCTTGTCCTCAAAGTCCACTTCCTCAATTTGGGATGATTCGCTGTCCATTCATACACTCCACAGACGCAGGGCACATCAAGCGGACCGTGGAGCTTTAATCCGCTGCCTCCGAGGCTGCACAGAGAGATTTCCCTGTCTCTTCTCTGCTCTCACAACTCCCGGGTCTCAGCCTTGGACCTGGCCCCGCCTCTGCGCATAGGTCGCCGGAGGGCGTCCGTTCTTCGCTCAGACAGGACGGGTTTAAAGGAGCCGCTGATTCGGGGGCTCTGGCTCACTCAGGCAGAGGGGAGGGAGGGGAATGCCCTCTCCTCGCGCACCAGGCAACAAAAGGGAAAAAAGACTCTTGCCTCTCCGGTAGCTCCAGACCCTTTCCCCGGACTCCCTCCGGGCTAGCCGTGGTGCACTAACCCCTTCAGGCTCTCTTCCTGCCGCCAGCCCCAGTCCTCTCCCTGCGCTCCGACTGAAAGCCGATACCCGAGCCTCAGCTCCCAGCACCGCCCGCCCCGGCGGCCGAGCAGACAAGCCTCTCGGGCTGGTGTGTGCCTGAGGGCACCGATCCTCTGTGCCAAAATCTCTCCGCTTTGCCCTCCGCACCCCTGTTGCTGTGCTCTCCTCTGCTACTCCGAAGCTTTCCCCCTCCGCCACCTGCAGTCTCCGCCCGCGAAGGGGCTTGTAGTGTGTAGAAACCTTCCCTCCTTCACGGCTCCCTCCCACTGGTGCAGGTCCCGTCCATATCCTATTGTCTCTGTTTATTCTTTTTTTTTTTTGACCTACCCAGGTATGTGGGGAGTTTCTTGCCTTTTGGGGGGTCTGAGGTCTTCTGTCAGCGTTCAGTAGGTGTTCTGTTGGAGTTGTTCCACGTGTAGATGAATTTCTGATGTATCTGTGGGGAGGAAGGTGATCTCCGCGTCTTACTCTTCCGCCATCTTCCCTCGATCAGCCGTATACAAGTCTTATCACCTCCTTTGTTATTAGATTTTTTTCCTACATATTTTATTCTTTTTGATGCTATTGCAAATGGAATTAATTTCTTAATTTTCTTTTTGGATTGTATATTGCTGGTGTATAGAAACCCAACTGATATGTTGATTTTGTATCCTGCAACTTAGCTGAATTTATTAGTTCTAGTAGGTTTCTTGTGGATTCATTGGGATTTTCTATACATAGGATCATGTCATCTGAGAATATACATAGTTTTACTTTTTCCTTTACAATTTTGGATTCCTTTTATTTCCTTTCATTGTGAATTGCTCTGAGTAGAACCTCCAGTACAGTGTTGAATAGCAGTGGTGAAATCATGCACCCTTATCTTGTTCCAGATCTTAGGAGGAAAGCTTTCAGTTTTTCACCATTGAGTATGATGTTAGTTGTATGATTTTCAAAAATGCCATTTATCCAATGAAAAAATGAGCAGAAGACCTAAATAGACATTTCTCCAAAGAAGGTATAACAGATGACCAACAGGCACATGAAAAGATGCTCAGCATCGCTGATTATTAGAGAAATGCAAATCAAAACCACAATGAGTTATCACCTCACACCAGTCAGAATGGCTATCATCAAAAAGTCTACAAATAATAAATGCTGGCAGGGGAGAAAAAGGAACCCTCCTACACTGTTGGTGGGAAGGTAAATTGGTACAACCACTATGGAAAACAGTATGGAGATTCCTTAGAAAACTAAAAATAGAGCTACCATATGATCCAGCAATCCCACTCCTGGGCATATATCTAGAAAAGATGAAGACTCAAATTCAAAAAGGTACATGTACCTCAGTGTTCATAGCAGCACTATTTATAGTATCCAAGATATGGAAGTAACTTAAGTGTCCTTCAGCAGATGAATGGATAAAGAAGATGTGGTGTATGTATACAATGGAATATTACTCAGCCATGAAAAAACAATGAACTATTGCCATTTGCAGCAACATGGATGGACCTAGAGAATATCGTACTAAGTGAAGTAAGGCAGAGAAAGACAAATATCATATGATATCACTTATATGTAGAATCTAAAAAATAATACAAATGAATCTATATACAAAACAGAGTCACAGACATAAAAAGCATACTTCTGGTTACCAAAGGGAGGGAATTAGGAGTATGGGATTATTGGATACAAGCTACTGTACATAAAATAGATAAGCAACAAGGATTTACTGTATAACATAGGAAACTATATTCAGTATCAGAAAAATGAAAAAATGCCATTTATCACAATGATAAAGTTCTCTCTTTTTTTTTAAAGGTAAATTTTTAAAATTTTGTTTATTTATTTTTCTTGGCTGTGTTGGGTCTTTGTTGCTGCGCGCAGGCTTTCTCTAGTTGTGGCGAGTGGGGGCTACTCTTCGTTGCGGTGCATGGACTTCTCATTGCCATGGCTTCTCTTGTTGCAGAGCATGGGCTCTAGGTGCACAGGCTTCAGTAGTTGTGGCATGTGGCTTCAGTAGTTGTGGCACACGGGCTCAGTAGTTGTGGCTCGTGGGCTCTAGACCTCAGGCTCAGTAGTTGTGGCGCACGGACTTAGTTGTTCCACAGCATGTGGTCCATCTTCCTGGACCAGGGAT
This sequence comes from Hyperoodon ampullatus, assembly GCF_949752795.1. Taxonomy (NCBI): domain Eukaryota; kingdom Metazoa; phylum Chordata; class Mammalia; order Artiodactyla; family Ziphiidae; genus Hyperoodon; species Hyperoodon ampullatus. The sequence goes on from NC_136918.1 coordinate 16,006,162, forward strand.
CGAACCTGTGTCCCCTGCATTGGCAGGTGGATTCTTAACCACTGCACCACCAGGGAAGTCCCTGATAAAGTTCTCTTTTATCTAGATGAGTTTTTTGGTATGGCTCCTTTTTCTGGCACCATTTTTAAAAACATTATCCTTTCTCTCTTGCTCTGCTGTCGAAGAGCAGTTGACTATATTTATGTGGCTCTATTTCTGGGCTTTTTATTCTGACCCATTTATCTGTATGTTTTTCACCAATTCCATATTGTGATTGTGGTAGCCTTATAGTTAAGCCTTCAAGTGAGGATAGGGTCTACTCAGGAACTCCCCCAGTGTCTGCATGTAAGACTGCAGCCTCTCTGGAGCTGTAGTAAATTGTGATACTGGAGCTTCTACCTAGTGTGTGTCTGTGGTACTGTGGACCCTAGTGCATAGTTTATCATCTTTGTTCTCAGAGATCCCCAGTCTGGCACCCCATTCTTGTCAGTACTTGGATACATCAAGACAGAAACCGCTCCCTTGGGCAGCCCTTCTAAAATTCTGACATTGGGCATACATTCTATACCTTTCCCTTACCAGGTAGAACACAGGAGTTGGGGGTTTCCTCCCAGGGGAGAGAGGTTCTGGTGCAAGAGAGTGGACAGTGTAATGAATTTTCTTAGCGGGCTTTGATGTTGTTGGCTTCACCCTTGCCTTTGTTGCAGGAGCCTTTTAACTGTTTTCTGGATTTCTCAGAGAGGCATTTGGTCTGTTTGTTAATGTTAAGTCTCCATGGTGGCAGGCGGACCCAGGGCAGGCTTCCTGTTCTGCCATCTTGCTGACATCACTCCTCTCCTTCACTTCTGAAGGATAATTTTGCAGGGTACAGGATTCTAGGTTGGTGGGGTTTTTTTCCCCTCAATACATTAAATTTGTGTGTGTGTGTGTGTGTGTGTGTGTGTGTGTATACGCGGACCTCTCACTGTTGTGGCCTCTCCTGTTATGGAGCACAGGCTACAGACACGCCGGCTCAGCGGCCATGGCTCACAGGTCTAGCCGCTCAGCAGCATGTGGGATCTTCCCGGACCGGGGCATGAACCCGTGTCCCCTGCATCGGCAGGCGGACTCTCAACCACTGCGCCACCAGGGAAGCCCCACATTAAATATTTTACTTCACTCTCTTCTTGCTTGTCTGGTTTCTGAAGAGAGTCAGGTGTAATTCTTATCTTTGTTCCTGTAAAGGTAAGGTGTTTTTTTCCTTCTGGCTTCTTTCAAGATAATTTTTTTTTTATCTTTGATTTTCTACAGTTTAAATATGATATGCTTAGGTTTCGTGTTTTTTGGCATTTCCCTGCTTGGTGCTCTCTCATCTTCCTGGATTTGTGGGGGTTTTGTCCTACATTAACAGGGGGAAATTCTCAATCATTTCTTCAAATATTGCTTCTGTTCCCTTCTCTCTTTCTTCTCCTTCTGGTATTCCCATTACACACATGCTACACCTTTCTTTTTTGTTGTTCTACAGTTCTTGGGTGTATTGGGTTTTGTTCTGTTCCACTCTTTTGCTTTTCAGTTTTGGAGATTTCTATTGACATATCTTCAAGCTCAGCGATTCTTTACTCAGCTGTGTCCAGTCTGCTAATGAGCCCATCAAAGGCATGTTTCTTTTCTGTTTATGTTTTTGATCTGTAGCATTTCTTTTTAATTCTTTCTTAGATTTTCCATCCCTCTGTTTACATTACCTACATGTGTTCTTGCATATTGTCTGCTTCATTCATTCGAGTCCTTATCGTATTAATCAGAGTTGTTTTAAATTTATGATCTGATAATCCTGACCTCCCTGCCAAATCTGAGGTTGGTTCTGATGCTTGCTCTTTCTCTTCAAACTGTGTTTTTTGCCTTTTAGTATCCCTTGTAATTTTTTGTTGGAAAAGTGGGACATGATATTCTGAGTGAAAGGAATTCCATTAAGTAGGCCGTTGGTGGTGTGGTGGTGAGATGTGGGGGACAGGACGCATTCTATAATCCTTTGAGTAGGTCTCAGTCTTTTTGTGAGCCTGTCGGCTTTGGGCTGTGAACTTCACAAGTGCCTTTCGGTTTTTTCCCAGCCTTTAGTGTGACCTGATGGCTGGAGAGGTTGGAGTTGGGTTTTTCCCTTCCTCCATGTTGGTTAGACTCTGATAAAAACCCTAATAGCTTACGATAGTTTATCCTTGAGGGCAGGCTTGTTAAGAACAGAATGCCCTGGCATAGTTTAAAGTGGCTGCTTTTCCCCTCCCCTTCCAGAAGCCCAAGGGGATTTTTCTCCACCATTCACTGTGAGAACCTGGTAGAGTACCACAAGAGAAAACCTCACAAAACATGTTCTGGCTCCACTGGAGTTTTATTTTTTTATTTTATTTTATTTTTTGCGGTACGCGGGCCTCTCACTGTTGTGGCCTCTCCCGTTGTGGGGCACAGGCTCCGGACGCGCAGGCTCAGCGGCCATGGCTCACGGGCCCAGCCACTCCGCGGCATGTGGGATCTTCCCGGACCGGGGCACGAACCCGTGTCCCCTGCATCGGCAGGCGGACTCTCAACCACTGCGCCACCAGGGAAGCCCTCTGCTGGAGTTTTAAACTCTCACACTTGTACACACTGAGCCTCTAGCAGTTCATCAATTACAGTTCAGTTTTTCCTACCCTGGTACTGGTTCCTGTGGAAGTTTCTGCTCAGGGGTTTCTGCTCTGATAAGTTGTGATTCTCTGTATCTACCTGTCTGTATCTCCAGTGTGGGTGGCAGTAGTTTGCCCAGTGAGTTCATTTCTCTGATGGATCTAAGAAGAATTATTGATTTTTCAGTTTGCTCAGTTTTTTACTTGTTATGGCAGAATCATGACTTCTGCTTCTTATGCACGAGACCAGAAAACTTCCCCTAGAGTTTTAAACTCTCAAACTCATCTACACTGAGCCTCCAGCAATTTATCAGTTACAGTTTATGATTTTCTACCTGGTGCTGTTTTCCACAGTCTTTTGCTCCTGGGCTTCTGCTCTAGTAGGTTGTGATTCTCTATATCTGCTAATCTGTCTGTCCAATTTGGGGGTAGGCAGTTTTCTCTGTGACCTTAGTCCTTCAATAGGTCTAAAAAGAGTTGTTGATTTTCATTTTTTTTTAGCTTTTTCCTTGCTGTGAGCTTTTTCCAAGATCCTTATGTGCCACACCAGAAACTGGAAGTCTCCCCTTTGCCCTTCTAGTTCTACTACTTCTTCTGCTTTATACCACCTTGGTTGTAGGCGTTTTTCTAGATCATTTATTTACCTAGGAGTGAAACAGCTGAGTCATAGAGTATGTATATCATCAAATTTACTGCATAGTGTCAAGTTAATCTCCAAAGTGTTTATACCATTTTGCCATCCTACAAGAGGTAAATGAGAATTCCTGTTACTTTACACATTTCCAGGTCAGTCCAGTATTCTTAGAAAGGTTTAGGCCTGATGAGATCTGCCTGTCTTTCATGAGGTCTTCATTTAGTTTAGTGCCAACAAAATTATTTGTTAATATTATTTTTGATATATAAAGCTGCTTTTTTTTTTTTTGCGGTACGTGGGCCTCTCACTGTTGTGGCCTCTCCCGTTGCGGAGCACAGGCTCCGGACGCGCAGGCTCAGCGGCCATGACTCACGGGCCCAACCGCTCCGTGGCATGTGGGATCTTCCCGGACCGGGGCACGAACCTATGTCCCCTGCATCGGCAGGCGGACTCTCAACCACTGCGCCACCAGGGAAGCCCTAAAGCTGCTTTTAAGAAATACTTCTAAGTATAAAAGTATTAATACTTTTAAGTATTTATAGAAATACTGCCCTTAAGTAACTTATACCTTAACTTGTATGGTAAATTCCAAATTTAAATATCTATTCATGCATTCAGTAAATATATACTGGGCACTTGCTGTGCTCTGGACACACTGTTCTACCTAAACATCGGGGATGCAGTAGTGAGCATGAGTCAAAAAGGAACTGTCATTCCAAGTTTTAACAAAAGATCTCCCACTGGTTTCTTTAACTATTGAATTAATAGTTTAGAAAACATTTTGACTTAATGCATCTTTTTGTGAATTCCTAATACATAAATGAGTTGGGTCTCACATTTTAAAATTATTTGTTATTAGTCTACATCTTGAAGATATTTTTCTTTGCATAGGTTGTATTATTTTTTAACTTTTAAGAAACATTCATACCTAACATGGCACTTACTTAGTAGGAATTCAGATATTTGCTACTTGCTCCAAATTATAATTAAGTCACAAACCATTTAAATTCAGTTATCCTAGTCCTAAAAATATTAAACTTTCCAGCAGCTGGTAGAGTTCCAAACCTTTGCTAATATGCCCTCTTTTGTATCCACTGACAGTAGTTTTCAATTTGCACAAAAGATTTGACAGTGTAAAACTTTGTTCTCAGCATACCTATGATCATTTCATTGTAAGCCAAATTATGAGAAATTTAGAACCAATCACTGGATGAATTTTTTAGAAGTGGCAGACTAAACACATTTTGATAGTTGTTATTGTCTGTGAAAAAGTCAAACTATTTTGTCATAATTATGAAAAGGAGAAAATCAAGATGGTTTCCACATGAACATAGCATTGGAGACCATTTAAATTTTTTTAAAAAGTTAATCCTTTGCCAAAAGCCTGAACCTTGAATTTTCTTTCTTAGTCCAGATGCTTGGCGCTACACAGTTTGAAAGTATGAAAAGCCTGTCAAGTTCATCACTGTCAAAGGATAATGATAGTGTTGAAAACTGATGTTCTCTATGCCTTTCAAGGGTAAAGACTGAAATAATCCAGTTTATCCAAAAGAAATCCCACCCACTTTTTCTTACTTGTGGGAAGTTATCTCACCAAGAACTCTCAATCCAGGCTGCAACGTACGATTGTACAGGTTGTACATTGCACAACTCTGGGAGGTTTTCATTCATTCTTCGTTATCAGAGATTTTTATATTTGTGATAACAATTATTTGGCGGGCAAAGAGCAATAAAGTACCTTGAGGAAGTGTTGCTTTTTTTCTCATTTGCTTCAGGGTGTCATTGAGCCAGTAGAATTTTTGGTGTGAACACAGAATGATTGATGTAGTGCTGTAGCCATCTTAACAATCTGCTATGCAATCACCCAAATCCCAAATGCAGACACATTTACAGAACAATTGATCCATTTCTTTAACAAATAAGGTGTACAAAGAGGGCAGGGCAGTTTTAGATTAAAAGAGACTTACAAGTCATCAGCCAGATGCAATGTTTGGACCCTGTTTGGATCCTGGTTTGAATAAATTATCTGCAAAAGGACAGTTTTAAGACAACTGAGGACATTTGAATATGCCTTGGGTATTGGATGATATTAAGAAATTACTCTTCATTTTGTTAGGTGTGTAATAGTATTGTGATTACAAATTCTAAAAATCCTTATCTTTTAGAGATATATACTAAAGTATGTGTTGTAAAATGATATGTCTCAGAATTTGCTTCAAATATTGATACTTCAGGGAAAAAAGCAGAGGAAGTTATCAGATCTAACAAAGATAGTAGAATATTGAAAACTGTTGAAACTCAGTGATGGTACACGAGGTGGTATAATGGTATATATCATTATACTTTTGTGTATGTTTGAAACTTTTCTAACTTAAAAAAAGTAAAGAAAGAAACTACCTACTCTCACTGGATCTTATGTCCAAAGGGAAGTCCAGTAGAAGTCAGTGAGGAATGTTAATTATTTTACCTCTTCTCCTGGTAGAAATCATTCCATTTTAGGAATTACAGACAGCTCTAAAACTCCACTAGAATCACAAGTCATTTCCTTTCCTATAGCTGGTTCCTAGGCTTCCTTCTACTCCAGGTAAACTTTAGCAATTCATATCAAAGCTGTACTAGTTGGAGGGGTGGGTTTATGTAAGTAATGTAAGTTCTTATGAAGCCCATAGCAGTGAGGAAGTTAGCAGTTAACTTTTAGAGGATCAGCAAAATGATACAGTGGAAAGAATACAGGATATGGAACCAAAAGACCTGGTTCTATTAGTGATTAAATGTGTGACTTGAGCACTTAACCTACCTCTCTGATAATACCTGCTGAAAGTACCTCACTAAGATATGAGAAGAAAGTAATGCAAAATCATGTCTTTTCAAATACAAATTATTTTGGACCCAAACTAAGCAAGTTTAGTCTCATGCTAGCCATAAAATCTATGCAATTTCACTAGCCAGCTTAGATGTTCAGGATGCCTTAACTTCTGAAGAAAAAGAAATCTGAAGTTGTTACATAAGTGTCTCCTTTGTGTCCTACTGGATTATTTCTTACAGTTAACTCTGAATTATACTTTTTCTAACTGTAAAATTATATATTTTTAATACTCCGTGTTATGGGAAATGTTTTCACATGTATTGCTTCATTTGCTTCTTTATCCATGACCTATTGTATGACTTTTTATTTAAGATGTTTTCTCCCAAATGGTATTATATTAGCAAATTTTCATAGGCTGATCATCTTCTAAGACTTATTTTACTAATTTAGAAATATTTATTAAACGGTTTCATGGTGGCTACGCTCTGAAAGAAGCAATAAATAATTATTTTATAAAGTTAGGTTACAGTCTCTGCCCTCAAAAAAAAAAAAAGTATGTTGTGGTTCAGATAGTCTCAACTTTTTTGTGGTTCAGATAGTCTCAGCTTTTTTCTGCTTTCTGCCTCCCTGGAACTGACACGTGCAACTCACTGCCCTCAGTAACCCCTCTTCTTCTGCGCCGTGTTTCCAACCCTGGATGCCTGTGGGTAGGGTAGGCACTCAGGAGCGCTGCGACAGTCAGTCACCAGTCTTTTCAGTCCTCTTCTTCTGTGAAGTAGGAATCTCCTTTGCTGCCGTTTACCCTTCGGGTCACTGCTTGCTTAAAATGATAGCACACGTCTGAGCGCTTTCTGTGTGTCAGGCACAGATCTATGGGTTTTATCTCAGGTTATTATCTCCTTAGCCCTTGCCTTTTCCTAGTGAGCTATTTCCTGGCAGCTTGCATACTTTATCTCCCGCCTAGACCTTTCTCCTAAGCTCCAGTTCCACATATCCAGTTAACTAATAGACATCTCTGCCTGGATACACAGTCTTCAAATTCAGTATGTCCAGAACTGCTTTTCCTTTTCGCATTTCGTCAACATGTATTTGACCAGCCATTGTGCTTGGCGTTAGAGATAGCAGCTTACTGTCCATAATTATATACAGTAAGAGAACTTCTGTGGTTTATTCTGAGCCTCATTTATATGTAAGAATAAAGTCAGACTTACACTTTAGCACGGCCTAGGGACCTCATGGTCTGACCTCTGCTTCCACCCCCAGCCTCACCCTCTGTTCGCTTCCTTGCATCTTCCATTCTAGCCTGAGGAACTGCCTCCTGTGCCTCCACCCACGTACTTCTGTGTAGCTTTTTTGGAGGGTTTTTGTTTTTTGTTTTTTGTTTTTTTTTTGCGGTACGCGGGCCTCTCACTGCTGTGGCCTCTCCCGCTGCGGAGCACAGGCTTCGGACGCGCAGGCTCAGTGGCCACGGCTCACGGGCCCAGCCGCTCCACGGCACGTGGGATCTTCTCGGATCGGGGCACGAACCCGTGTCCCCTGCATCGGCAGGCAGACTCCCAACCACTGTGCCACCTGGGAAGCCCACTTTTTTGGAGTTTTAATTCCTTTCCCTGCTTTGTTAACCTTGAAGTCCCAGTTCTTCCTCTAAGCTCTGCCTTAGTATAGTTCATGGTATTTGCCAAGTAAATGTCAATATGTATCTGTTATTGTAATGGACATTTTAGAAAACTTACAAAGAAATGTGACCCTCATTCTCAAGGAATTTCCAATCCAGTGGACATAGGGCAAGTGTAATTTATATATATTTCCATAGAAAGTATGACTTTCCATCACAAAACAGGTATCCCCTGCTTTTTGAAAGTTTGCTTAATGCCACTTTGCTTCTTTGAAAGACCTATGTTAGTACTTGTTTTTGCTAACTGAAAGAAATCCAAAGAGGATTTTTGCTTTTATAAAAAAAGGGTGAAAAGCAAAACTAGTGTTCAGCCTTTGTTTTGCAACGAGCTGTTGTAGAAGGCAGCATGCACTCCGAGCATTGAGAATGGCACCCCCAGCCCCTTCCCCTGGAACTACACTCAGCATCTCAGCATCAAGCCAGTGTGAACTGTCTCTGTGAGCATCTGTGCTTTATCTCAACTTATGTGCATCTGTTAGCAAACTGTGTCCTAAGGTAACTGCTTCTTTGTGCCACTTTGGCTTATGAAAGTTTTCATAAAACTCTACTTTCAGATAGCAGGGGAAACCTGTACTGTATTTCTTGTATTACAGTAAAGTGTGTGATTCAGAAAGAGTACTCCATCTTTTTTTTTTTTTTTTTTTTTTTTTTTTTTTTTTTTTGCGGTACGTGGGCCTCTCACTGCCGTGGCCTCTCCCGTTGCGGAGCACAGGCTCCAGACGTGCAGGCTCAGCAGCCATGGCTCACGGGCCCAGCCGCTCCGTGGCATGTGGGATCTTCCCGGACTGGGGCATGAACCCGTGTCCCCTGCATCGGCAGGCGGACTCCCAACCACTGTGCCACGAGGGAAGCCCAATACTCCATCTTTGCAGAGATATTACATTCTGACACAGTGTAGTCTAAATAAGCTGCACATATTGTTCAGACTATAATTAGTCTTTGGTAATAATTACATTATTTCAGGATAAAATATAGTCACAAAACACTAACCATCTCTTTAACATTTAGAATTAACTTACCAATTCTTAGTTTAAAAAAAAAAAAATCAGCAGCTTGTATATAGTTAATTTGCTCCCAGTCCCTCTCCTGTAGTTTTTACATGTTGTATCTTAATAATGTCAAGCAAAACACTTAAAAGTTTTTAAACTCCTGTTAAATGAAAATAGCCATCACTTAAGATTACATGCATTATCTTTGATTCACCCTTCTCTTTTATTACCAGTGTCTAGTCTGCAAATGCAATGAGTTGTTCTTTCAAAATGATTATTGGATCTAATCATTTCTTTCCATTCTTCTGGTCACTGTATCATGCAGGCCAACATCAGTTTATTACTTGACTTTTGGGAGTGCTAAACATCAGGTCAGTTTCACCGTCTCTAGGCGCACCTCTACATCACGGGCCCGGGTCCCTTCAGCACCTGATGAAGAATTTCTAAGATGTTGTTTTCATACATCAATTATTCCAGGATCAGAGTCTGCATCTTGGTATTCAAAGCTTTTCATCATTTGGCTCCACCAAACTCATCCATCCTTACTTTCCACTGCTCTGTATTTCTAGCTTTGCGTAACTTTGATTTTGCCATGTTTATTTCCCCTTTGCAAAAGTCTTTCAACCGTTTACTTTCCCAAGTGTCTTTTCCTCCTCAGTTTTCCTAAATTCAGTTTAAGACTTGATCCTAGTTCTTCTCTAAGCACTCTTCTCCAGTATCTCCTGGTACAGTGAACTCTTCTTTTCTTGGATATCTTCTGATTATCAGTAGACACAGTATCGAATATTGCCACTGTGCAAACATTATACTCCTTATAGTACTTTCTTGTATATGGTCTTCTGTTGTCCTGAGAGTTGGCCAGAATATTCAACATCGAAGTAGGAAGACTGAGGCCAGACTGATTGAGGCCCATCAGTCAGGATCTATATAGAATTTATCTACATTATTAGCTTTCTGTACTTAGATCTGTCTGATTAGGTCCTCTGATTAGCAGTTGGAGGCAGAAGTTGGGATTTCCTGGGAATAACTTATGTAGTTATTCATACATGGCTTCAACAAATATTTACTGAGTACTTTTACTATGTGCTAGGCACTGTTCTAGGTGGTAGGGAAACAGCAGTAAATAAAACGGAAAAAGACCTCGTGCCTTTGTGGAGCAGACGGACAAGGGAAGCAGTAACGTCCCACAGCAATGAGTACAACGAGGAAAACAAACGATGAGTGGCACGGGAGGGGCAGGACAATGTTTTAGGTAAGACCGGGACGAAGACCTCTCTGAGAAGGACACTCTGAACAGAGGTCCAAATGAAGTGAGACACTAAACAGCGGGGGGAAGGGGGAGGGGAGAACGCTGCAGGCAGAGGAGGGAACCGCAAGTACGGAGGCCTGAAGGCAACAGTGAGTTTGATTTATTCAGGCAACAGTAAAAAGAGCAGGTAACTAGAACATACGTAGTGGTCTAGAGGGAGAGTTGTTAGAGATGAGATCAGAGAGACACGTGGGGGGCTAGATTGTGCCGTGGTAAGGACTTGTGATTTTATCGTGTCACGGTAAAACTTGGATGGGTTTTGTGCAGAAGAATGACATGCTGAGATCACTGTGGAAACGGACCCCTCACGCTGGTGAGTGGAGAGCAGACTAGGGGTTGACGGCGAAGCAGGGGGAGTCCATGCGGCAGGTTCCATGTGAGAGGTAGATGCTCGTTAACTCTCCATCAGGAAAAGAACAGATGCTTTGCGGCGTTGGTTATTCTGCTTATATTTATTGGGAGCCTACTCTATACTGGGCACAGTATTAAATACTAGGGACATAATGGTGAGTAAAAGACATAGTCCATCTCCTCATACACTAAGAAGCTATAACCAGAGTTCAGTCCAACCAGTGGTAGCTGATATTTGTTCTTTGTTGAACTATTTCAAGGGAAAATGTTCTGAATTTACTCTTAAAAAGCAAATCAGAAGAGGGAATATCCTCAGTTCCTCTAAAGGAATACTTTTTATAATGGCCACAAAGCAGTAAAATGAGGTTCCAAGTTGGGTAGAAGTTACTGTTACGGCTATGGCTCCTGTGAGGTCGCTGTATTCCTGAGTTACTTGAAGATGAACTATTTTACTATTTCATGCCCAAGGTCCGCACTCTAGTCTTAAGATGGACTGAAGGGGATTGAGAGAGTTGATCCTTAGGTTGGTTTGTATCATGGCACTCTTGATCTTTACCATTTGCCTGTAGCTGTGATTTCTACAGAGAACTGTACCTTCAGTCTCCTGACTGACTTCTCACTGAAGAAGTCAGTGTAATTTATACTAAATGAATTAATCGGTATTAGATTGGATTGGAATGGACGTTGCACCCAACTAAAAAAAATGGTAATCTTATAAGCATATAACACACCTATTATTTAGTACAAAAGCAAACCATGCACCTTGCATAAATGATCTCATTTAGTTCTCAGAGCAGCATAATTAGAAAAGTATTGTCATGACCATTTTATAGAAAAAGAAAATGAGACTCAGGAATGTCAAGTAGGGACTTCCCTGGTGGTCCAGTGGTTAAGACTCTGCGCTTCCAATGCAGGGGGTGCGGGTTCGATCACTGGTTTGGGAACTGAGATCCCATGCATGGGGCACGACCAAAAAAAAAAAAAAAAAAAAAAGTCAAGTAAATTACCTGAGGATGCATAGCTAGGTAAGTAGCAGGGCTCTTGACTCCAAACATTGGCCTTGTAAATACTACCCAAACCTGTCTTTCCTCTTCAGTCACTACCATTTCAAAATGCAATCAGTTGCCTCCTAGATTTAATCCTTACCATTCCCCTTCTCTAATCCTCCTCTCCCCACCGCCACCTGCACTTACCCTCTCCTCCTCAATTCACTATGTCAAAGAGAAAGAACATTTTTGAGAAAAAACTAATTTCCTAAAGGTTTAGGTCTACCAGCAGTAGAGTCTGACAGACCTGGGCTGGAATTCTAGATCATCCATTTTATTGGCTGTGCGACCTAGTACAAGTTACTTAACCTCTCCATACACCCCTTCACGTGTAAAGGTGACTAAAAACTTACTTCATAAGGTGGGTGGGGAGATTTAAATCAATATGTGAAATATGCTTGTAACAGTGCCGGGCACATAGCAACAGCTCAACATTGCTACAGCTCAACAAATGGTAGCAATTATTATACAAAACAAAACAAGCCCTTAAGTAACAATCATAAATAAAATATTAGTGCCATCAATATTTAGTCCATAAACATTTCTTTTATGATGAAAAAGTAGAAGATTGCCAAAATAATGAAGCAGCTTAAAAATATGTAACTTTATAAATATTACTCTTGAAATTTCTTCCCAGTAACCATAAGTTTGAGCCAGTTGTATTTTTGTTTTAGAGTATTTGGGTTATCGTGAGACTTGACATCTAAAGTAAAAAGAAAGAGGTATATTTGTTATGCATTTTAGTGTACTCTAATGGTTTTGACAAAGTATGCATAGATGTTAGAAAGAAAAAAAAACTCCCAATTAATTATTGCAGTTTTTCATAGCTGTGGACACAACTATGATTGAATACATGAAGGGAAGTGTAGAATATTTCTGTGGGTACGCATCACTCCCAGTGAGTCATAGCACCAAACCGTGAAGTCCTAAAAGAATTCGTACAGGTTTAGAACATAGTGGAAATGTTAATGTTTATGTTAGGGGAATCGGTAACATTTTGGAAATATTTACCAACAAACCAAAAAGAATTGGCATTTGGAAGTCTTTCATAGGCATAGTCTGTTGTCAGACCCACAGAAATCAGCAACTTGAGGCCCTGGCACAAGTGAAATATCTGTAAAGTTTAGCTGGCACTCTTCCTTATTCACCGTGCTGTGGGAACATGATCATCTTAAATCTTCCTGTCTTACTGATCTTCATCTGTGCAACTTGTTCAGAAATGTTTGTGCTGATTAACACTTAAATGTTTTAAATACTGATTTAGCCATTTCTAGCACATATGAAATAGTAATAGCCTTTTAGTTATTTTCTTGCTTTTGAAGCCACCAACTTTCCTTATAAATTTCTTCATCACTCGTTATGGTCCTCAAAAATAGCTCTTCAGTTGAAATTGTGGTTTCCTGAGTTTCCTGTACCAGCTAACACATTTCTCCAAGTCTATAACCATAAGGACTGGTTACCACATACCATGTTTCATAGCAGATGAAAAATCCTTATGTTTTCACTTAATAGTCCCCCGACTAAGTATTTAAGGTAGTCTCTGTGGGAGCTGTTTCCCTGCCCCATTAGTATGTGAAGGAGCCAGATCCCTGAGATGTAAATGAGAAAAAAGTGGGTTTTATATTTGAAGTTTTAAGTTACCAGCTTTCTTCTTTTATAGCTTAATCATTGAGGTTTTCCAAGATAATATGTATAGAAGGAGAAAGATTTTTATTTCAGAGATTGAAAAAAAGGAATATAACATTTTATAGATTACAGAAAAATGGGGCAATATTTAATTTTTATAATTTTTTATTTCTTAAATCTATCTATGAAGACATGCCTAATTTTTATTACTGCATTTAACTGCCTTTAACCTTAAAAGTAAATATTAGTTCCTTTGCTCAGGGCTTAAAAATAATCAGGACTAATTCTCAAGCAAATCTGGCTTACAAAATATTTTATCCTGTTGTCTTTTGTTCAGATTTCTTGGGAGCTGGTATGGTGGAGGGGAAAACAAAAGATAAGATTTATTTTAATTTGCTAGAAAGAGCTGCCATTGTTTTCTTTACTGGCAAAGCAGGGAATGAGTGGCAAGGCATTTTCTCTACAAGAACAGTTGTTTGTGATTTGAAGCTCGTGAATCCAATACTGTATCTTCCTTGGGCACATTATTTAAAATGTATATTAAGTCCTTTTCTCTCATGAAAATGGTATGTGTTTAGCCCTGAATGTTCATTCTCTTTTACTTTGAGGAAACCTATTCTGGTTGACTTAAGGCAGACTAGTTTGTTATAAAACTGAACAATTAGGCTTTAAATCAATTTGTATACACTATTAATAGATTATTTCAAACTAGCTTATTGTTTTAATTGAGGTATATTTGATTTACAATATTATATAATTTTCAGGTGTACAATACAGTGACTCACACTTTTTAAAGGTTATACTCGATTTAAGTTACTATAAAATATTGGCTGTATTCCCTGTGCTGTACAATATATCCTTGTAGCTTATTTATTCTATACCTAGTAGTGTGTACCCCTTAATCCTCTACCCCTAGCTTCCCCTCTCTCCTTCCCTCTCCCCACTGGTAACCACTAGTTTGTTCTCTATATCCATGAGTCTGTTTCCTTTTTTGTTATATTTATTAGTTTGTTTTAATTTTTTAGATTCTACATATAAGTGGTATCACACAGTATTTGCCTTGCTCTGACTTAGTTCACTAAGTATAATATCCTCCAAGTCCATCCATATTGTTGCAAATGGCAAAATTTCATTCTTTATGACTGAGTAATATTCCATTGTGTGTATGTACTGCATCTTCTTAATCCGTTCATCTCTTGATGAACAGTTAGGTTGCTTCCATATCCTGGCTATTGTAAATAATGCTGCTGTGAACATTGGGGTGCATCTATCTTTTTGAGTTAATGTTTTTGTTTTCTTTGGATATATACCCAGGACTGGAACTGCTAGATCATTTGGTAGTTCTATTTTTAGTTTTTTGAGAAACCTCCGTACTGTTTTTCACAGTGGCTGCACCAACTTACATTCCCACCAACAGTGTAGGAGGGTTTTTTCTCCACATCCTTGCCAACATTTGTTATTTGTGTTCTTTTTGATGATAGCCATTCTGACAGGTGCGAAGTGATAGCTAATTGTGGTTTTCATTTGCATTTCTCTGGTGATTAGCGATATTGCTCGAGCATCTTTTCATGTGCCTGTTGGTCATCTGTATGTCTTCTTTGGAAAAACGTCTATTCAGGTCTTCTGCCCATTTTTTTAAATCGTGTTGTTTGTTTTTTTGATGCTGAGTTATATGAGCTGTTTATATATTTTGGGTATCAACCCCTTATCACTCATAACATTTGCACATATTTTCTCCCATTCAGTAGTTGTCTTTTCGTTTTGTTCATATTTGAAGTCTAGTTCCTTTTTAAAGTCATCTTTAGAAATAGTGATTTCTCTTTCTATACCTATTTTTATGTGCAATTTTTTGTCATAACATGGCTAAATGCAGGTGCACACCTGACTTTCATATTAGTTTGTTCAAGACTGAAAGCCAGTGTGGCTGAAGCATGAGTGAAGGGGAGGTAAGAGTGGTGTGCGATGAGATGGGTGATCTGTATATCAGATCATATTCAGCTATATGAAGGCCGTGACAAGGAGCTCAGATTTTATTCTAGGTGAGATGGGGGACCATTGAAGTAGGACTGATGTGATTGAAGTGTTAAAAATATCACCCTGGCTGCTATGGAGAAAAACCATATGGGGCAGGAATAGAAGGGTAGGAACAGAAGAGGCTCTTAACAGTAATCCAGGCTACTGGACCAGCGTAATTGAGGAAACAAGAGAAAAGGGGACAGATTGAGGATGTTTTACAGATAAAAGTTTACAGGACTTGGTGACGCTGAATGTAAGCTCTAAGGGAAAGAAGCATCAGGGACATGACCAGGCCTGATAGTCAGTTCATGCTACTGCAGTGGCTGCCCTAAGTCTTGAGTGCTTCCTATTCTGATGGGTTAGTGCCTTTGCTGTATCTGATGACCCAAGGTTTGGGGGAAAAACTAGGGAGGAGCAGGTTTACAGGGGAATATCAGAGTTCTGTCCACTTACATACTAGAACATTCCTAGATTGATGAGACTTAAGTGTCTTGATGAAAGTTTTCTGAAATAGTATTCAAATAACAATGAATATGAGTAACATTCCAGATAGAAGCATTTCCATATTGTTGCACATAACAGACATGAATCTCACCCTTCCCGCAGCTTCTGAACATCTGTCCACTAGTGAATTAGCTAAGTCTTTGTTTGAGAAAGCCTGGAAGGGGTTTTCATATCAGGTTATCTCAAGCTAATCACTAATGGCATTTTATATGGGAAAGTTCTTTGTTTGAGGGGCTGTCTAGAGCATTATAGGATAGTTAATAGCATCCCTGGCTTACTAGATGCCAGCAGTACCAACTCCCAGTTGTGAAACCAAAAATGTCTCCAGATATCACCAAATGTCCCTGGGGGGCAAAATCCTCCCCATTTGAGAACCACTGGTTTATAATAAGCAACAGAACTTTCTAGCATGGTGCTGATAGTAACAAAATTAACATCTGTTAGCACTTGTTATAGCTGCTTTATCTTATGATACCAGAACCACTGGACAAATTGGTTAATTTAAAAAATCTGAATTTGAAAATTATTTTTAAAGAGATATAAATGCCTTATATTTGTTTTTAACTTAAATATAAAACCACTTAACAATTGTTTGATGTTGGGCCATTGTCTTGAATATGAATCTATTGACTGGATTTCCAAGTTGTCATGTTACATGATGCACTTTCTACCATTTTGAGTTTTGTGTATTTTTAAATGGGACAAAAATTTGATTCTGCTTTCATTCTTGCTTTTTATTGATACAGAAGTTTGTCTAGTCTTTTAGATTTCTCACCCATACCTCCTTTAATCACATTTTTGGCTGGAGAGGGGTTGGGGGAACTAGCTTTATTAAGTGTCTGCCAACCTTTCAAATAAAAGCGAAAGTCTTTTACACTCACAGTTCAAGGGCTGCTGAATACTTAAATTACTTAATTACCCTCAGTGCAGCCAACAGGTTCACTGACCATTTCCACTAGATCTCTGCCACTAACAAGCACATGAGGTATTAGAGAGCAGCCTCCGAGCTACAGCCTTCATAAGCCAGTATGCCTCCAGAGCCAGTTTTATCAGGTGTAGATTGGCTAAGAGGTACTGTATGTGCCAGACACTATGTAAAGTACTCTACTCGATTCTCTTTTAATCCTAAACAACATTCCTAAAACATAGATATGTTAATATTTTTGTTTTGCCTTTGAGAATACTGAAACATAAAGGTGGTGTCTTGCACAAGGTTACATAGCTAATAAATACAATGATCAGGCATTCTAACATATGCTTTACCATTTCATCACAAGTCCAAGGCCATGGGGGTTAATTCTCTATACAGCACTAGGCTCCAGTCTGGTCCATGATCACAGATCACACCTTTGAATCTTCAAAGTGCGTGCTGTGGCTAGAAAATACGGGAGATCAATATAAATCTATCACTTGAAACAATTCAAAGGATTGATAGTAAAGCATCAATTCCATGTGTGTAGGCTAACCCAAATACTACTTGTATTCATTTCCTATTGCTGTGGTGACAAATTACCACAAACTTAGCAGCTTAAAACAACACACGTTTATTATCTTACAGTTCTGTAGGTTAGAAGTCCAACAAGTCTCACTGAGCTAAAATCAAACATTTTTTCTGGAGGCTCTAGGGGAAAGAATCCATTTCTTTGCCTTTTCCAGCTTCTAGAGGCCACCATGTTCCTTGGCTTGTGACTCCTGGCTTCTGTCTTCAAAGCCAGTTACACTGTATCTTCCTGACACCTTCCACATCTCCCTCTGACTGAACTTTTCTGCCTCCTCCTCACAGTTTTAAGGACCTTGTGGTTACACTGGGCCCACTTGGATAATGCAGGATAACCTCCCTACCTTAATAAAATGAGGCTTAGA
The DNA here is from genome assembly GCF_949752795.1 of Hyperoodon ampullatus. NCBI lineage: Eukaryota > Metazoa > Chordata > Mammalia > Artiodactyla > Ziphiidae > Hyperoodon > Hyperoodon ampullatus. The sequence goes on from NC_136918.1 coordinate 16,023,593, forward strand.
GCTGTGGCACAGCTTTGGACCAGTTTGGTCCTGATCAGTTACTTTAACGGAATCTGTTTTGAATGGGCATTTTCATAAAGTCTGAGACTGAAAGTTTGATTTGTGTGAGAAATCAACATGATTGAATTGCTTAATATATTAATATAAGCCCAGGTAAATGGATCAACTGTGTAATTACAGATAATTATAGATATCTTGGAGTCCTTTAGTATTTTAATAGTTTGAGATGGGTATAATGTCTCACCAAATCCCACACAGGAGGTTCTAACAGAACCCTGCATTTGTTATGGAATGTATTTGATACTACAGTAACCAAATTCAAGATACTGAACAAAAATTAGTAATCTTCATTAAAGCTTTCTATTTAGGACTTCTCCTGAATGTGCTATTTTAAATGACTATGGATGTTAAAGGGATTGTTTCAATTATAACTATTATTCTTTTCTTTTTAAAAAATTTATTTTTGGCTGCGTTGGGTCTTCGTTGCTGTGCGCGGGCTTTCTCTAGGTGTGGCGAGCGGCTGTGCAGGCTTCTCCTTGCGGTGGCTTCTCTTGTTGCAGAGCACGGGCTCTAAGTGCACAGGCTTCAGTAGCTGTGGCACATGGGCTCAGTAGTTGTGGCTCACAGGATCTAGAGCGCAGGCTCAGTAGTTGTGGCGCATGGGCTTAGTTGCTCCGCGGCATGTGGGATCTTCCTGAACCAGGGCTGGAACCCGTGTCCCCTGCATTGGCAGGCACATTCTTAACCACTGCACCACCAGGGAAGTCCCTTTTCTTTTCTTTTTTTGCGTTATGTTCACCCAGCCTATCTATCCAGACAATGGCTTTATTTCTGACAAGCCTCCCAATGTGGTTGCCCTGAGTGTGGGATAGGCAATGACTTTAACTGTCTTTTGTTTATAAAGGTGATCAGCTCAACAATAAGGAATTTAAAAGGCAGTGATATTAATAACAAACACCAGGGCTTCCCTGGTGGCGCAGTGGTTGAGAGTCCACCTGCCGATGCAGGGGACACGGGCCCCGGTCCGGGAGGATCCCACATGCTGCGGAGCGGCTGGGCCCGTGAGCCATGGCCGCTGAGCCTGCGCGTCCGGGGCCTGTGCTCCGCGACGGGAGAGGCCACAACAGTGAGAGGCCCGCGTACCGCAGAAAAAATAATAATAATAATAACAAACACCATTTAGTGAATACCTCTGTGCTTGGCCCTTTATCTCATTTTATCCTCACAATTCTGCAAGGTAGATGGAATCTTTCTACCGAGAAAACAACTGTATGTTAGAGGCTAAGTAACTTGCCAAGCACCACAAAACTCATAAATGTTGGAAGAGATCTGAAGCTCAGTATATCTCATTCTAAATGTTTTTATTCACTAATATATTTTTTAAATTTTGAGTTATGTTCTAACGTTTCCATTTTTACTTAAACGACTCAGAGACCTTAAGATATCTAAATAGTGAAATTTTGTCATCTTTGGCGTAAAATATTTCAAAACTAGCATTTGAATAGTTATGTAAAACAGTAATGAATTATTACATTAAAATCTTCTGCAGAGGTAATCAGGGTAAACAAATTTGACATCCATTTTAAATTTCTTATTGTAGGTAAAAGGTTAATTATTTAAAACTTCAGGTTCCTGAACTTGAACTTGAAGCAGCTCCCTGATCTGACAGAAAACAAAGAGGTATCATTTAAGATAAATCAGAAGGCATTTAAAATAACTGAGGGAGAACTTGAAAAGTGTGAAAAGTTAAGAATACTCTTCTACATGTTTTAAGTAGTTTTACTATTTTCTGTCATAGGAGATGAGTATGATGTATGTGCCATTTGTTTGGATGAATATGAAGATGGAGACAAGCTCAGAATCCTTCCGTGTTCCCATGGTATGAATAATTACATACTGCTTTGAATTTCTGTATAGAGTAATTTATACTTAGGTTCAGTATTAGAGACAGAAGATAGTTATTAGCACACCATAAGCCAGGCCCTGTACTAATCAGTGATCTCATTAAGGGATGGAGCTGTGTTTATAAAAATTTACAAGCTTTTCTTCTCTTGTTCCTATATGATACATATAGATCAGAACATGAATAAACATTAAAAATAATGTTCTCAACTACAGTATACTACCTAAAAGATGTATATTTTGCTTCAACAGCTTATCATTGCAAGTGTGTAGATCCTTGGCTAACTAAAACCAAAAAAACCTGTCCAGTCTGCAAGCAAAAAGTTGTTCCTTCTCAAGGCGATTCAGACTCTGACACAGATAGCAGTCAAGAAGAAAATGAAGTGTCAGAACATACCCCTTTACTCAGACCTTTGGCTTCTGTCAGCACCCAGTCATTTGGGGCTTTGTCGGAATCCCACTCACATCAGAACCTGACAGAATCTTCAGACTATGAGGAAGAGGACAATGAAGATACTGACAGTAGTGATGCAGAAAACGAAATTAATGAACATAGTGTTGTGGTCCAACTGCAGCCTGATGGTGAACAGGATTACAACATAGCAAACACTGTTTGACCTTCAGAGGGTATTGGGTTATTTCCCTTTAAAATGTTTATTTAGGGATATAGTTTTTTTTGCTCCCTTCAGAGATTTCTGTAGAAATAACTTATTTTTTAGTATTCTACAGGTTAATCAGATTACTGAAACAGGTTTTTTTGATCTGGTATTTATCTGCAGGAGTGTACTTCGTTTCACTAATAACTAATATAGACTGGTGCTGTAACTCAAGCATCAAATCAGCTCTTCTTTTGGAATGAAATATAGCCAAAACATTAAAAAAAAAAATCCTCACTATAGCTTAAAATTAAAACCTAGATCACAGTATGCAAATGTTTCATGTTTTTACGCACAAGGTCAGTGCTGTGGCCACCTAGCATGAGCTAAGCCAACTCCCATCTCCATAAAGTTACCTAGAGTTGTTGAGCTGGAATATGCTTGTTCTGGTATTTCTGCCATCATTAGTGAGAGGCGACAAGTTAAGTTAGCATTTTTCTTCCTATCAGCACCACAGAGACTCAAAGCTGTCTTTTTCCTTTCTATTGCCAAGTATTCTTATCCTGATAGGAACAATCTATACTAGGGCAGATTGCAAAAGGTTTTTTTTCTTTTAAGGTTTTTAATACTATAGTGTTATGTATGAACTTGACTTATTGGCTCATGTCTCTGGACTTTACTTACTGAATTTCAGTATCCTTAAGGATTTTGTGGTGTTGTGATCAAAGGAAAAAGAAAATGCTGTATAAAAATACCAGACTTCAGTAACTGTTAAGACTCAGATCATATACCTCTTAATAAAGAGCATCTTATGCTAATTAGCCCTGCTAAACTATGTACAGAGGAAATTGTTCAAGTATTGGATTTGCAAATATTGCTTATGTTTAACAGAACTAATGATGTATTTAAACAATGTATTATGAAAAGCTAAATTATACATTATTGTAACTATGTAGAAAATATAGACTTATGTATAATCAAAATGTTAAGAATTTTTATATGGCCTTGTATGAAGGGAGTTTGAATGTTAATAAACACGTTTTCCACTTTAAGAACTGGCAAATATTTGTTCTGCTATAGTATTACCTACATTAACCGTATTTATATGCACAGCACTTTTTAACGGTATAATGATTAAGATAATTTAGGTTAGATAAATGCACATCACCTTAGAATTTTCTACAAAGGAACTGCTCACAAGCAATTAGGTAATCCCCCCAAAAGTTAAAACTGCAGCCAAAATCATTCCAACAATAGTGTGTATTATGGTACCTTCTTGCAATTATGATACATCCCTTACAGCAGACTGCTGTACAGCCTCGAAAAGGTAAACATCTAGATGTATCTGTATTGACATGGGAAATTGACTGATAGTGAACAAAAGCATATTAGCGAATAGTTAAGTATACTAGTTATATTAGCCTTTTGTTGTAAAAAGAAAAATTTTAATACATTTTTTAAAAATGTAATACTATTTGGGGCAATTTCACTTTTTGAATTTTTTTTTAATTCTTATAAGCAACAACAAAAAATGAGTTATTTCCACTTAGGAAAATCAAAAGTTGAATTCTTCATCATACTCCCACGCCCACCCTGCTCCACAGAAATAAAAACACGTCTGAGAAACAGTTTTAGTTTACTATGGTAGTTAAGCCAAAGCTATGGAATTTGACACACTTGTATGATCCTAACTTTTCTAAACCTGTTTGGTCATTTGTGTTAATTTCATTTATCCTAAAGTAGGGTGTGAGGACAAAACACTGAGCTCAGTGCCTGGCACATAAATATAAGTAATAGTTTTTATAATTATTAAAGTAAATAATAATAACATACTATTTTTTTTTAAGAGGGAAAAAGTTAAAAGTCAGTGTAACGTGCATCAGATGTTCTATTCCCTCACTCTTTAATCCACAGTTCAAATCAAGGACTTGGTTCCTTCAAATTTAAGTTACGAGTTTTTCTGAGGCAAACTCCAAACTCTTAGTTGTTAAAAATATATATACTTAACAGCACTGTCTAGGACTGTTACTAGTTCTCTTAATAGTCATTTGAAATCTCTTATAATTTCTCTATGGTATAACTATACAGCTTTTTTAATAAGACACTGAATAAAATTAAAATCCCACTTCTATTAAAAAATATATTCCTAATTTAAAAATTTTCTGATTTTAGAAGTATAGTCACCTGGAAACTTACCTGAGAGAAAAATTTATATTTTGCCTTCAGAAATGCATATGTAAAATACATTATATACTGCATATATTTATCCTATTATATAAAATTCATTGGTGAGCATTTTCTTACGTAATTCTTCAATGACTATTTTATCTTTTGGACATACAGTCATTTATTCGACCCATAACCCTGCAAGTTAAATCTTGTAGTTTTCCAAGTTTAGTTATTCTAAGTAATGCTGTGGTAGCCACATTCTGCTATACGAATTTATATAGCTCCATTTCCTTAGGTTAAATTCCTAGAACTAAGTACACAAAGCAAAGATGCATGTATACATTTTCATAAGTGCCCTTCAAGTGGAATTGTGGTAAGGGGGCCAATGACTAGTTTCATTCATTATCTTAAGGATACTGTTGCCCTCTACCATCTTCTCCTCCCCTACCCACACCTCCAGCACACACACAGTCCCCTCACCTACTTACTACAGGTTCATTCAGTAAGGGTTTCACAAGTGTGGTCACTGCTTTCTAATTAGTTACCCTAACAGTTCTTTACAACCAAAGTATAAATGTATATATTACCAGAAGATCATAAATCATCACAACCCAACCACCAGATTTTCATTTGACCCACCTCCTGTTCCTAACAAGGATCTTGTAACAGGTCAAGAAGTTTTATTGTTGTTTTACAATTCTAAGGTATGCCCAGCTATCAAAGTAGCCCCAAATCCATATCCTCCATATCTTTACATCCCTGTATGGACAGTCAAATTCAGAATTGACAACACTGTCAAAGAAAAAAAAAAAAATTAATTATGCACAGTATATTTTAAGTAAGGCAAAGAGATTAACTCCCATTCCCTAACCCACCCTTTCTCAAAGGGGTAGCATACAGTTCACTTAAAATGAATCAAGACTTACCTACCGATTGTTTCTAAAGGGACTTCTGGAATCTTCATCTCCAGGGTAGAAATCCAGAGCCCAGAATCTGCATTATAACCAGCTCCCCAGTTTTGCTTAGACCCACCAACTTTTGAACTTGGAGCTTCCGCTTGACAGTTCGTGATAATCATTTATCTGAATAGTATTAAACATATTTACTAAACTTCAGTACATCTCAGGGACCTTACAACATCTGGGATTAAACTATTACCTAGTCAGTTAACATGTCACTCCAAAGCCAGAAACGGCAAGACATCCCAATTATCTTTTATGCTTTTTAAGGAATGTCTTCCCTTATGTGAGAGTCCCAGCTGGCTGACTTGAGCCTGCCAACATAGCCTCCAAACTGAAAGAAGTCATATGACAGTTCAACACAGAAGAATCCACAATGCAGAAACCCTTCTTGGTATGGGGCCCCTTACTGCTCATTAGCTTTCACATCAAGAGACCAGCAACAAGACAAAAATATTTAATTTCTAGTAGATAAGTCAATTTTTGCCTCATAAGCCTGAAAATGAGCCTGAAATGACTACAAGCCATTTTTAATAAAGCAAAGCCTATTGAAAATAAATTCCCAGGCACTCATTTTATGATAAATACTAAAGGAACTGGAGTAGGCCATCAGCTGAAGTTTGTTTTTAATTTTATGCTTGTAGCAGAGTATATTCCCATTGTATCAAATATCAACTGTAACCGTAAGCTAACAATTTATATAAACAACAGGAGTCTAGAATATTTGGTTGGAATAAATTTATTTCATCTGTCTGTAAACAAGGTGTTTAATAGTTATGGCATTTTTTTAAATGCATATTAAATCAGATGAGTTAGACTGTATCCCAGATGTAACAAAGTGCAGGGAAAGAAATGGACAAATCAGCAACAAGATTTGTTTTTAAATCTGTACATTATCCACAAGGCCCAAACAATAGAAGCAAATACTAGAATGTCCCTAAAGTAGTGCCATTCGAAAGAAACCTTTAAGAGGTCCGTTAAAATCCATCTCACAATAGCAACAGTTCATTTTAACAATAGTATGGCACAGAATACATATGAAAAAAATTCATCACAAGACAGCCAAGTCCACAATAATGCAACTTCATATAAAAACTCAAGCTGCAAATAAAAATTGGTCCTATGAAGAACAAACCGGACACACTCCAGATGGTTATGTTGGGACCCAATGTCCATAATGGCAGCCTTTTACAACTTTACTAAAGAGTAGAGTTGGTGTGCAAAGAAAAAGACAGGAACAAAAGTGTGAGCTATTGCAATGGTGGAATGTCCCTGGGGATTCAATCAGTATGGTTACTGTAAGGTCATGGGAGGAAGTGCCTTTGCTCTTGTTTTGCAGTTGCACTTGTCATTATGTCCTGTAGACACTATGAAAAGAGATTTGTCTTTACTCAAGTGCAACAGCAATACTAAAAGCAAACTACTGCAGCTCTCAATAGCTCATCAACAAAAGGAATATTAATTGGTTAAATAAACCAGGCACTGCATGAAAGAAGATGGAAGCAAACCAAATACCTATGTGCGAAGGGAGGGAGTGGGCAGAGAGGAGTGAAGGAAAGACGCATGCACTTTTTCCTCCCAACCATGCGCTACAAAAGGAAGACTAAATGAGCTAGGTAAATGCTCAAAGTGCTGAAAGACACTGATCAAATTAGAGATTGTACAACCGGCACCTTGCTTAATAGTAACTTATTTTAGTGATCAATATCCCATTAATTGCTAAGACAAAGTGATGCCCAACTTGGCATGCCCCCTCCCCCCAAATTTCAAGGTATCATGCAAATCATTACTGTGCTGCAATTATGTTGCCAGATAAGGTTGGTTACATACAGTGGTTAACATACAAATGATCCATTGGGCAAACAGGAATCGTGACATTAGAAAATAGGTAAAGAAAAATTAGCTACCATCTATAGTCTGGTAGCACTGTGACCATAACTGGGGTGGTGATGAAGACGGTTGCTAGGTAGATGGGGAGAGGCTGCTTACACATCAGACCTCCTCAGGTATAAAGCGAGTTCATATGCTTTCTTGTTAAGTGTGCCTCCGTGGACACCTTCCTTTCCCATGACTATAACCAATGCTGGAGTACACAAGGAAACAAAACAAAAGTGAACAGAATTATTTAAGGGGGGGAGGGCAGAAAGAAAGACACCTTTCCCCACCAACAGAGGGATACAAAGGAGACACAGGTTCATACCCCATCACCCTGCATTGCTAATAAAATTTCCAGAATTAAGACTCAAGCTTACAGCTAGGAAAGTTTAAGAGCAATTTTTCCCTAATACTTAACAGTCTGCCTAGCAGCTAGAACCCAGAGTCTCTCAAGTATTTTGCCATTGAGTATGCCTTCTTATTCAATCCGCCTCCATGGACCCCTTCTTTTCCCATTACAAAGACCAAGACTGAAAGAGAAAGAAGAAAAGTGTTTCAAAAGAAGTGTTAATCAAGAGAGTCCCATAAGTTGTAGCAGACAGAACCCCATTAGTAAGTTACATTAAGTTAGTTTTCCATGAACAACGAAGCACTGAAGTCAGCCAGGTCTCCAAAAAGGAGAACTTTCAAACTAATAATGTGCTGAAAACATTTTGACTATTAACTGTATCTTGGAAGTCCAATCAGTGCAGCTGCAATGCTCTATAAAAATATCTTTACACTAGCTAGGGAAAAAAAAGTGTGATCATTTATCTTTTTTAATTTTTATTTTATACTGGAGTATAGTTGACTTACAGTGTTGTTTTAGTTTCAGGTGTAGAGCAAATGATTCAGTTATACATATACATACACCTATTCTTTTGCAGATTCTTTTCCCTTTTTGGTTATTATACTGAGTAGAGTTCCCTGTGCTATACAGTAGGTCCTTGTTGATTATTTATTTTCTATATAGTAGTGTGTATCTCTCAATCCCAAACTCTTACTTAATTTATCCCTCCCTCTGCCACCTTTCCCCTTTGGTAACCATAAGTTTGTTTTCTAAATCTGTGAGTCTGCTTGTTTTGTAAATAAGTCCTTTATATCATATTTTTTAGATTCCACATATAAGTGATATCATATGATATTTTTCTTTCTCTTACTTCACTTAGTATGATAATCTTTAGGTCCATCCATGTTGCTGCAAATGGCATTATTTCATTCCTTTTAGTGGACATTTATCTTTTATATAGGGCAAAAAACTTCTGACTAGTCTGACAAATACGTATTAAACTGGTCCCCAAAAAGTAAACTTAAAAAAAAAAATTAGGTAATTATTTACTTATAAAATTCTCCCCAAATTTAACTGCTTGATTAAGTACCAACTATTAAGTCTCACCAGTGGGGCTAAATGTATCTATTATTTCCAGAGGAAAACCAAGACCGAATTTTAAATAGCATTTTCAGTGCCATTCATAAAAGGCCAAATTAAAAGTACCAAAGGCCTGTGCTTACTATATCCTCTGTGTTAGCTTTGTTTTTAATTGAGTCTAAAATCCTAAAACAGATTTACTATTTCCAACAACAGGTTCTTCTATGATGCAGTTCAAAGGTCTATCATGAAAATATTAACATATGTACATATGTCAGATGTTATATTCACTGCCACTAGATGTCAGTAGTGCTGTATGGTATGAAAACATTCTCGTTTTTATGTCACATGGTTGATGCTTCTTTTTAATATATTTATCTGAGCTCAGGTAATGTTTTAGAGATTTGTCTCCTATTTCACAGTTAACTAATTTTCCTATAGAGAAATACTCATAAGCATCAACTCACATCAGAACAAGAGTAACCTTTAGGACAGCCACAGGGAGTTGGTAGGACCACTGCAGTAAATTATGGCTCAGAGTAGCTTCAAGTTTCTTCCCATGGTAGATGTGGTCTTAAAATTAGACGTGCCAAGTCTGCTATCTGAGGCTACACAAGCCCTCTTTATTTACAAAACATTTACAAAGGTTAACACATTTAAATGTATCTGTAAATCAACTAGATGCCATAATAAACCTCAGTTTTAAAAGTTTCTTTCAAAAAAGTAGTGAGATTTATTTAGTACAGTAAGAATTTCTGCAATGTTGACAATAGTCAGGAAACACCAGAATTTCTGGACCAGTATATAAATGAAATATAATTTCCTACTTTTTGAATAAATCAGACACACTTAGTGTTTGAAAATATTTTAGTAAGTGGAAAACTTACTTCAAAACCCTCATTCTAATTATTTCTCTTCCCCAGCAATGTTTCTAATAGAAATATGAACCGATATTAACTCTTCCTTTTTTATGCTGAATAGTGAATGACTAAAATGTGAGCAAGAAAGGAAGAGATCCAAAGGTCAAAGACCCAAAGGGACTAAAGTAACCAATTTGAATGATTTAACAATCTGAATAACTAACAGTTGAAGAGACAAATTGATTTTTTTTTAACTTTTTATTTTATATTGGAGTAGTATAGTTGATTAACCATGTTGTGTTAGTTTCAGGTGTACAGCAAGGTGATTCAGTTATCCATATAGAAGAGGCAAATTTAGATGTTCCGTTTACTAAAGTTGAAATTGAAAAGATATGAATATTCTATTTGAGAAGAAAGTCAGGATCTCAGAGGTTAGGCTGTGTATGCAGCTGCTGTAGAGGAAGTAAATCTACAGCAGTGCCTCCTTCAGTGCTGGGCAGTTCACAAAAACCACCTTAAGAGCCATTATGGACTCTTTTAACACTTTATTCAAAATGTTAAAGAGGTTGCTTAATCACTTGTAACGTGGCATGCAACTTTCAACCAAAAGGGTGCCTTGCTTACCTCTACCAGCTCTGCCGACAGCAACGTTGTATGTTGGCTCCCCACCTTGACTCTTTGTCCGGATGTCCATTGTGCAGTCACCATCCACGTATAGGCTATCTCTGATCACTGAGCACTTCTTTGCGCCAAGAGTCAAACCATTGGTAAAGAAACCTTCCCGGTCTTTTCCTACAATCATATCTATTTCTACTGGCTGTCCCCCCGCCACCCCCCACCCAGCCCCCAACCAAAAAAAAAAAAAGGAAAAGAAAAAGAGAGAAAAGAAAAAAGTTGTAGTTAATTCCTTGCGTTGGTATAACGGCAAAGACTGCCAAGTTTGTACTACCACTACAAGACATCCACGTTTCAGCAATGTAAAATCAAGTTTCAGTCTTTTCTAAAAAATTACTTAATCCTACATGCTGACATGTTTTATGTCAGCCAGTTAATTAGATTTCACAGTTAAGAGTGTAGGCTGGTAACGAAGACCAGTCTACGCAAAGAATCTCTAGTTGCTAGTTGACACTAGATAAACTACAAACTTAAGAGTTACTTATAAACTGTTTCAAGTCAGGTGGTACCTGAAGTACTTACGTACTTCTCCTAAAAACTTTCAACAAAAGCTTATCTATCACAATCAGTCACTTTACAGTCATGTAGCATCAAACTTAAAGTTGTTTGAAAGTCTCCTAAAATAACGCCCATGCTTGGCAGACCTGTTCGCTTCTACTCGCTTCAAACAGCTTGTAATATCCCCCATAGTATTCATATGAACTTCAAGCCCTAGACTTCAGCGCATCCCCAAATTCATATTTCCCTCCTCTCTATTATTCTAGCCGCTTACTCCTTTTTCTCTGCAACTTCCCTTCCCCTACCACCTCAGTAATCAGTTTTCTTTCTGGGCAAACGCAAAGAGGATTCTGTCCGCAGCACTGCAGTAGGCAACGGTAAAAGAACAGAGAAAATGGAGGGAGACTGGGAAAGAAACTGAGGTAGCGACCAGAACCGGAAAGGAGAAAACGTGCATTCTAACATTCCATGAATAAGAAGGAAGGCGTCGCCCCCATCAGAACTGCAGAGTCATAGCAGGCCCCAGCCATTTCCAAGCACACTCCTGCAATCTTCCCGGCCAGACAGCGGGAACTCGCACACAAAGACAAGAGGACCGCAGAAAAAAAGTTGATCACCAGATGCCAATTCTCTGTAAGAATTGTAGTCCACCGCGGTAACAGGAAACCTGAAAGTACTCGTATCAAGGACTGAGTTCTACACCGCTAGGTCTTAAACCATGTTAAGCAGTACAAGAATAATTAGTAGCACCCGTAACAGGGGGCCTGGATTTGGGCGTCTGATAGGAAGGGGGCGTGAAGCTTGAGAAATTAAGAGAATGGTCCTGTATTTGATATAATCGTCACAATTTTCGAAAGAGCCTTGTTTAGAAAGAGGCAAAACAATAAAGCAGCACTGGACGCTTAGTGACAATTATCCCCCAGACATGTGGCAACCGAGTCAAACCACCAAGTCACAAAAAAATCAGGCACCGTGAAGCATAAATCTGCATTAGTACCTTTACTACCATCACTAAAGAGGGAGGGACTTGGAGAACTGAAGTGTCCCCTTGGTCTTCGCAGATTACTAAAAGACCCTTTAAACACCCCCTTTTTTAGAGCTATGTTGCGTAACTGGGGATAACGGTGTATCGATGAATCTCCATAGGAGGAGGAGAGAAATCAATGGCAGTTCGCCATCTTGGAGAATTAAAAAAAAAAAAATCCTATGGAGCCTGAGCTGTAGTCGAGATTCACGAATCCACCTACGTTGTCGGTGTACATTTCTCGCAAGCCTCGGAGGCCTGGACACCGGCAAACCTCCGCCAAGTCGCCGCCAGGATCCCGGGGGCCGGGCAACCGCCGCCTCTCACAGCCCGCGGCGCGGGCGGCGCGCTGTCCCCGGAGCGAGGGGTGGCCCGGCCGCCGGAGGACCCCCGCCCGGGCCCAGCGCGCCCCAGCCCGGCCCCTCCGGTCCCTGCTTCCACCCCGGGACGTACAAAGCGAGCCTCAGGGCTTCCAGGGGACCCAGGAAGACTGAACAAGGGGAAAAAGGCCCCCACCCCCGAGCCGGCGCGTGCCCCCTCCCCCAGCCTCACCCGGACAGGCACTGGGAACGCCGGGGAGCCGGGCCGCCGCCCCCGCCAGTCAGCGCAGCCCCGCAGAGGGGGCGTCCCCGGGCCTCCGGCTCTCCGCCCGCCCGGCAGCCGCATCCTCGGCGCCGGCCGCCCCGCACACCTGCCGGCGCGGCCCTCCCGGTGGCCCGGCTCCGCGCGGCGGCGCCCCCCACGGCCGGCCCCGCTCGGGTTCGGGTCCCCGGGCCACCGCCGGTCCTCACCGTAATGCTCTGGAAGACGCCCCCGGCTGTGGCTGCCCAGACGTATTTGGCGTCGCAGTAGCCGACAATGGCGGCCTCCTGGCAGCAGCCATCGCACATCAGGTTATCCACGTAGCTCTGCCAACCGGCCATCTTCGAGCCCTTCGCACTGCAGCGGGGACGGCGAGGAGCAGCAGGCGCAGCGGCGGCGGCGGCGGCGGTCGCGGGCGGCGGCGGCGCGGGGGGAGGCGGGGCGGGGGCGGGGAGGAGGCGGCTCTGCGCAGGCACCGACCGCCCCCCTCCCCGAGGAGCTGCGGGGGGAGGACGCGGGGACGACTGTGAGGGACAAGCTGCGGGGTGCGCCCGGCCCGGCCGCCCTCCCGCCGGCAACCGCGGGACTGACTAACCAACGGCGGGAGGCTGCGGAGCTGCTGTACCAGCGACTGCAGCGGCGACTGCTCCTTACCGCGGTTCCCTCAGCTCTCCGCCGTTTCGGCGGGGCGTGCGCGAGCGTGTGCGTGCGATCCTTCCGCGGCGCGCCGACTCGGAGGGTCCCGGCGAGGGAGGGGGAGACTGAGCGGGAGGGGCGCGGAGGGATACCGTCCGGGGCAATCACGGCCGCCACGTGCGGGCAGCTAGACCCGGGAGCGGCGGGGTCGTTGAGGGTGGCTGAGTTTCGGACCCGGGGCCTGCAGAGAGGGCGTCTCCCTCATCGCACTCAGCACCCGAGGGACGGCGGATTGTGGGACGCCTCGGAGTCCCTGCGTCCGGGCTGTGAAACGCCTCTGTTCTGCGTCCGGTGGCTCGGGATGCGGAATCTTGCGCCTAGGTGTCGGATTGCAGAGTTGCCCTGGTGACGGGGATGCGGAACGTTTACTCCTCTTTGTGGTGGGGGCGGGCTGGTAGCAGGGTCGCCCACTCTCATCTTCAGCGTCCCCAGTGGGACCCTCTTCCCTGGACCCCTCTGCCTCTTGACCATAAAGGCTACCGAGCGGGCGCGCTCCGGCAACCTGAAATCAGAGCTGGCGTTCGTGGCTTTCAGGAACATTGCTGAGCTTTGCCGATCTTTCATTATTGTTTCATTTGGGTACCACGGCCTCTCATTGTGCGGATTCTTTGACAGGAAGAACCCCTCTTCCCCTTCCTTAAGGTTGCTTACGTGTGGCTAAATTGCTCGTAAATTGCGAACAAAACAGATAGCAACCTATGTAAAACTATTGGTTGCGAACTGGGAAAGTTACTGGTGGGTCGAAAAAGTCGCTGAATATATAAAGAATTTAAAAATCTAAGAGTTCACTGTATGAACATGGTAATATTTCTGCTCTCGAAGGGTAAAATAATTTCAGGACCCGGATCTCTGAATGGCTTGTATTTACAAGGTAAACCATGGGTAGAGTCCCTGTGAATCTTGAGTGTTCTTTAGTAACCTCTGGGCGTTATGACTAGACCGGGAACTAGGAGACGTCCAACACTTTAAAGTGAACAAAACGATCTGTCAGTCAAGGGAAGAGAGCGTCTCAAAACGTTGAAAAGTTGATTTTCAACTTTAAAGTTACTGTGTAAGGTCACAATTTGTGACAGGAGGATTACACAGAAGTAGCTCAGGAAAGAAGACAAAAACGTTGCTAAGCAATCTAATTGGTTCTGAAGTTCTCTGTTTTTTTCTGCAGTTTGCTTTGAAATGTACAACTCCCGCAGGCAAGGGAGGAAAAGCACAGTAAGAGAAACTCCAAGTCTGGCTCCTGTCAGATTGAGACAATGTATTCTCTCATGTTCTGATGATACAGAAAACCTGTGTGGTATAAAATGTGACAAAACGTGTTTCATTTTTGCAGGTGTGCCTGCCACCTGGTTTAGTCACACTTACTGGTTCTTGTTTACTACTCTGCTTTTTTGTGGTAGTTGTTGATGGTTTTAATCCTTCATTCTTACCAGTTTATCAACTTAAAAGTTAATGATACAATGTGCTGATAGCACGAAGTGTCATTGTATGAATTCATCAAGCTGTACACTTCTTGATTTGTGCTGTTTGTACACGTTATAATTCAATAAACAGTAAAAAATAATAATAATAATAATAATGATAGTTTGAAATTGACATTAATCTACTCTGAAGTTTTTAAGATTCAATTTTTACACTATTATCTTCAATAGCAAAGAGATGCAAATAATGCATTCCATTCTTATTCTTTTATTGTTGTCTTTAAACAGCAAAAGGATTACATTAACTGAATATTCTGGATATCCAAATCTCAAAAGATTCTAAAGCACATTGATTGGGTAAAACATAAGAAGTTAGAATTCCTATCACTCTTTTTTAAATATCCTTCAAAATATAACAATATTTTTAAATTACTGTTATACTTTTCCAACATGGTGTTATTTCTTTCCCAGAATTGCACAGTAAAAGTTAATCAACTATGAAAAAAAATCTGTATAATAGACTAACTAGGTTTTACGGTTTAGATTTTGAGATGATACATTCAAAGAGAGTCTATTTACTGTCTCTTTTCAGTACTGTAATAAAAAACAATCCTGTGCCTGTTTTCTTCAGGACCAGACTCAGCACGCTGCCTTATTTTTTATTTGTATACAGTGATCTGTCCCTATTTCCTGTAACTATTGCTTACCACAAAGTGTTTCAAAAGGCATATGTAGAAGTAGAACGCTGAGTTTTAGGAATTGGAAAGTTAAGTCTAAGAGTATCAATAGGAGAAAAAATACCAATTTGTATCTTTCCTTTTTTTCAGAATAACTGATCCCCTACAGTGCTAATAGTGATGTCTGGGTAGAAGCAGAGAAAAATCAAAGCTCTGTTGTTGATACAGATATCCAGATGTAGCTAATAACAATCAGTCCTGGCATATTTAAATGTGGAATGCATTATTATGCATTTTTTGCAAAATCTTTTATTCTTATTTAGGAAAACAGTAACTGTGGTAAAGTAGATTCTTTAATGTATCAGTCAAGGATTGCCTGAGCAATTTAAGTCCATGTGTAAATCATTTGACATTCTAGCAAAATACAAAGAAACAAGAAGTTGTAATTAAGATGTACTCAACCTGATAAACATTGGGGTAAGAACTAAAACTATATAATTAGCCCCAAAACAGTAAAACCCTAATTAACTAAGCCCACCTCAAGTCCTCAATTAACTAAAATTTTGACTTCCATACTTCATTTTTTCTTTTTTGAAAAAATAAGGTGTTTTAATTATAAAAGCAATTGTCACAACAATCAAGAAAGTTTAGAAAATGGAGCAAAATCACCCTTAATGCCACAAACAATAAACATGTTATCTTTTAAATGGATTTACTCATTGTTTTGTGATTTTCACAGTAAAAAACAAGGAGTACCTACAATTCTGGATTTGTCAATTTTACCCTGAAACTATGAATTTTTAATGTTTATAGCTTAAGGTTATTTAATACAAGTTAAAATTGTTATAGTTTTCTTTCTGATAAATTTAACTTTTAAGTAGTGGCCCTCTTTATCACTAGTACTGTTTTTTGTTGTTGTTGTTTTTGTGTGTGTCTTAAAATCTATTTTGTCAAATATTAAGGTAATTATCCCAGCTCTCTTTTTATTGGTATTTAACTATCTTTCCCGTCTCCCTCCCCTTCCCCCTCCCTTTCTTCCCCTCCTCCTTCCCCGCTCCTCCCTTCTCTTCCATCTCTCTCTCTCTCTATCTCACTCTCACTCTCACTTTCCCTGTCCTTAAATTTTACATGTCTCTTCACTTAGCTGGATCTTGGCTTTCTGTCTAATAGGCAGTCTAATTTTTTTTTTTTTTTTTTTTACTGTACAAAAAACAGTTTTATTCATTACCCCAACTGCACCTCTGTTCATGCTCTAGGTCACACTTGTTTCTCAGATTCGACCCAGGCTCATAGGCAAGCTACCAGATTAGCAAATAGGAGAACTGTTCTGAAAAACAGCAACTGTCAGCTTAAGGCATTACTAACATTGCAGAAGGAAGCAAGGTTACTAGGGAAGTGTGGACACCCCAGGATAATGATTTCTGGGACAGGAAACCCTCTGAAAGGGCCAGTCCATGCTGCTGCTGGGAGATGACACTCTTGCTCTGGGGAACAGGTCGCTCCTTTAAACCCATCCACAACATCACAGACAAAACACTGCCTATTCCTCGAGCTTGCAAGTTAATTCTATAAAACGCACTCTGTCCCAGAAGCCCCGACACAACCACGGGCCTCTCAGAGCGCTCCCTTTGTCAGGTTCAGTTTTTAAAAATGAAGTCACTGCTAGAAGTATGGAGCAAGGGGCAGAGACCCCTGCTGCAATCACATGCTGGATCATTGTCCTCCCAGAGAGCGGACTCCTACAGGTTCCTTCAGTCCATGGAAGTGCTCAGAGCGGGCCACGGAGCTGTGCCTGCCTCCCTGCATGCCGAGCCACTGCTCCCGGCCAGCCCACTGGGCCGCCTCACTGTGGCTGCCCTCCAGGTCCCCTTCCTCCCCACTCTCTTCCATGTCGTCCACGTCTTCCTCCTGAGGGGCATCCGTGGGACTTCTCCTTCTCCACCTTCTGCAGCCCCTCTAGAGACTTCTGGTCATTGGAGTCCAAACTAGGGGACAACAAAACAAAGGAAAGGCCTGAATCTCTGCCTTGCTTCTTCCTGGCTAATGCGTCATCTCCCTGGCACAGCAGTGAAATGACCACACAGTCACAGAGAAACTGCTAATGCCTGGCCTCTCCAAACAA
Source organism: Hyperoodon ampullatus (assembly GCF_949752795.1). NCBI lineage: Eukaryota > Metazoa > Chordata > Mammalia > Artiodactyla > Ziphiidae > Hyperoodon > Hyperoodon ampullatus. Next base: position 16,041,051 of record NC_136918.1, read on the forward strand.
CTCCAGTTCCATAGGCAGGAGCGAGGAAGTCCACCACTTAGCGCTATACTGTACTGGTCCATTGCTTCCTGATACTCACTGACAGCTACAAGGAAATCTAGGATCCGAGGCAGGACGCAGTCACTCTGAGTAGCTAGTGTGTTCCGCAGCAAAGCAATTCCATCTTCATATTTCTGTTCTCTGGTAAGTAGCTCTGCTTTTTTCTCCACAGCCTTAATGTAGTTCAGCCTTTGGGTCAGGGCTTTATCTAATAAAGTTTTGCTTTCTCCTGTGTCACTGGGTCTTCAAGACAAATGGTGGCTAAAGGGTAAGGGGTTTGTGCGTTGGCTCCTAGAGTTTTGTAAACAGAGTTAGCCATTACTGTTGCTTCATGAATACTGTTGGAGGCTAAGTAACATTCGATGAGACCTTCATAACAATCTAAGCAACAAGGTGCAAGACGTATAGCCTCCCGAAAGTGGATTATTGCTTCTTGGACTCTGCCCATGTTTCTAAGTGCTGCTCCCTTAAGTAGCAAAGCTTGAACACTATTACTGTTCAGCTGAATGGCCTTGGCTCCTAAATAGAGGGCTCAGGAGTAGCATTTATCCTTTAATTTTTTATTCATGTGGAACTTGTATGTTCAATTTCTATTCTTTTAGTGTTACCCTGGAAATTTTACCATGCATATTTAATAGAACAAATCTTTAAATTAAATAATATCTTAAACCCTCCAACCAGACAATCCAAGAACACTTTAAGTCTGGTCATGCCTCTCCAGACTTTTTACACAGGTATTTATATACATGTATTTATATGTTTCCTATTTTATTTATTTACCATTCCTTCTCATATCTCAGACCATTACTTTATGATCCTTTTCTTATTCCTAAAGTAAATATTTAGAAGTTCTTTTAGTGGACATCTCTTGATGGTAAACTCTCTTTTTGTTCATCTGAAAATGTCCTTATATCACTTTCATTCTTAAAAAAAAAATAGGTTGGATCTACAACGCAAGACTGACACCTTGAAGATGGTATTATTTCATTCATTCTGGTGTTCATCACTGCTGCTGTACTTTATGATCTGTTCTTTTTCTCTACTTTTGGAATCTTTTTGTCTTTGCTGTTCCACAGTTCCACTCTGATGTATCTATACCTGGGTTTCTTTTCTCCTACTTGGAAAAATAGATTTATATCTATAATCACTTCTGGAAAATTCTCAGTCATCACCTCCTCAATTATTCCTTTTCCTCAGTTCTCTCCACTCTGTTCTTTTAGGATTCAAATAAATGTTTCCTTTTCCTCTTCTGTTCTCCATATCTCTTAGCTTGTTTTATATTTTCCATCTTCTTACCTTTCTGTGCTGCATTCTGGGAAATTTCTTCAGCCACATGTTCCAATTCATTCTTTTACTATGTTTCATCTGTTGGTAAACCCCTATATTGAGTTTTATTAATTCCTAAAAAATCTATTTTTTATTTTTAGAAATTCCATTTTATTGTCACATAGATCTTTCTCATTGTTCCTGATAGTCTCATTGTTTGCCCAACTTTGTGGTTCCACACTAAATTTCTTTAAACATTTCTTACCTAGTTATTCTATACTCTGTATATGACAATCCCAATATCTAAATAAGTTGTGTTATTTTTTTCTGTCACGCATGGTGTCTTGCCTCCTTGTGTACTTGGTGATCTTAGATTATGAATTTATATTTCCTTGATCTTAAGTAAGTGGAAATTCAAATGGCTTAAATTGAGGACACTTCATTTCAAAGATGATTTTCATCTGCTGCTGCTGCATGTCCAGGAGTGCCAGCAACCTGGGGCCACTTTAAACCTCTCTATGGTGTCCCCTAAAGTAGGTGTTCCCTAAATCAGCGGTCCTCAACCTTTTTGGCATTAGGGACGGGTTTCGTGGAAGACAGTTTTTCCACGGACAGGGGTGGGGGGGTGTTCAGGCGGTAATGCGAGCGATGGGGAGCGGCAGATGAAGCTTTGCTCGCTCACCCTCCGCTCACCTCCTGCTGTGCGGCCCGGTTCCCAACGGGCTGTGGACCGGTACCGGGCTGTGGCCCAGGTGTTGGAGACCCCTGCCCTAAATGTAGGAGTATCAGATTTACCTTCTCACACAGAACTGCTATTGGCATTTGCACTCAGACCAACTCCATCTCTCCAGCATGCATAAAGAACCCTGCTCTAATTTCTGCTCAAGACTTATTTCTCTTTATTTCGTAGGAAGAAGGGTCTTTGAAGATTCTTCTAATTTCTGAGAGCCAAACGAGACATCAAAAACTGTTTTTGATTCAGATCTAGTTTTGTAGCAGGATGATTCCTTCACTATATCTAGTCCACTGTGATGAGAAGCAAAAGTCATACCCACAATTTTGCATCTTCTGTGTCTCATTCAATAACTATAAATTGAACATAGGTTTCTGGGTTGGGTACTGGTTGGTGCTATTTACTGAGACAAGGAATTTGGAAAGATGAACAACACTAAGGAGGGAGATATTAAGCTTAGTTGACTTTTCTGTACTCGTGAGATGTCTAGTGAAAATGTTGCTTGGCAGTTAGATATGGAACTCTGTAGTTCAGAAGAGGGGTCTGGACTCAAGATAACATTTCAAAAATGAGTAAAGGAAGAGACGTTTACCATGAAAATAGAATGAGTGGCCAGAGAAGTCAGGTGGGAAAGCAGGAGCCAGTAAATCATAAATGTGCAAGGAAGAGAGTTTCTCTAAATGGTAGGAATGGACAAGAGTAGCAAATAATGCTGAGAAGTCAAATACGAGGAGGATTGAAAGGTGCTCAAATATCATATGAGACCACTTATATATGGAATCTAAAAAAAAATGATACAAACGGACTTATTTATAAGACAAATAGACACAGACATAGAAGACAAACTTATGGTTACCAAAGGGGGAAGGCGGGGAAGGGTACATTGGGAATTTGGGATTAACAGATACACACGACTACATATAACATAGATAAACAGGGTCCTACTGTAGAGCACAGGGAACCATACTCAATATCGTAAAATAACCTATAATGGAAAAGAATCTGGAAAAGAATAGATATATATATATGTCTAACAGAATCACCTTGCTGTACACCTGAAACTATCACAACATGATAAATCAACTACACTTCAATTTTTTTAATGTAAAAAATAAAAGAAATATTGGGTTGGCCAAAAGGTCCTTTGGTTAGTGAATAAAGTCAAAAGTTCTTTGTGAAAATGAAAAATGTCTTATTTTTACTTAAAACCGAACGAACTTTTTGGCCAACCCAATACACTGTACTGTAAGGATTCTCAGCTTCATAAATTACATCCCAAAATCCATGGATGAAATAAATGCCTTAAAGACTTAAAAAAAAAAGTGCAGTTGGATACAATTGGCCTTAGACAAAAGATGGGACTTCATTTTAACAGCAGTATATATAATTGTCGCTTTTTCACCTTTTTACTGCAGTATAAGATATATACAGAAAAGAGTACCAATCATAAACATATACCATGATGAATTTCACAAAGTGAACTCACCCGGTTAACCAACACCCAGATCAAGAAACAGGATGATATCAGGAGCCCAAGAGTTCTCTTCTTGCCCATGTTAAGTCAACTACTCTTCTCAGGGTTTTAACTACTTTTCTGACTTCTTAGAACTCATAGGATAATTTTGCCTATTTTTGAACTTTACATAAATTTCTCCTCACACAGTAGTTCCTTTCTTGTGACGCTTTCTGGCTTCTTTCCCTCAAATAGTTGTGAGAGTCACACATGTTTTTGCATGTAATTGTAGTTTGCTCATTCTCGTTGCTGTATAGAATTCCATCATGGGACTAAAGCATAGTTTACTCCTTCCACTGGTGGTGCATGTTTGGTGAGTTCCTAGGTTTTTGCCGTTATGAATATAAACACTTCAGTGCATGTGTTTTGGTCAGCAGAGGTGAGCACATTCCTAGGAACGGGATTGCTCACAGGTTTAGGGTCAGTAGATAACTATGAAACAACCTTCTGAAGAGATTTTACCCAGGTGCTGGCAATGTAGGAAAGCTTCAGTTACTCCACATTTTCACCACCATTTGGTATTATCTCTTTTTAATTTTAAACATTCTGCTGGGAATGTAATGGCAATATATTATGGCTTTAGTTTGTATATCTCCAATGGCAAACCTTTATCAGTGAGCATCTTTTTCATGTTTGTGAGTCATTTGGACAGTTTTTTGTGAAGTGCTTGCAGTAGTACTGACAGTGCAGCCGTTCATCAAGTGGGTGTATCTTAAGTTGTCCTTTCTTTTTGAAAAATCAAGTAAGTTGAGGAATAATAAAAGAAAATTTAGTTGTGATTTGTGTGGCGGTAAGCTTTCAAAGGCATAGAAATATAAACATATTTTTAGAAAAATGTCTAACAGCAAAGTTTAAAGTATGACACTTAATTAATCAAATGGGCTAGACATTACCCGTTTCAACTGTTTTTCCTTGCTAACAGAATCATAAATGCACTTGGAGGGGGGCGTGGAACAATTGAATTTAAAATACTTCCAAAAGCTAGGGTGAGCATCTAGTCCTCCGGTGGCCAAAAGTTACTTCATGGCAAGCTACTTTCCCCGATACATAAAAAAAAAAAAAAAAAGACGGCCAGTGTAAGCTTTCTGCCTTTAACCTGTCCTCCTCCCCCTTGTCCAGACTGTGATGATGCAGTGTTGAGACAGGGCAGCCATTTATGACTATGCTGAGGATGGTAGAGCAGGGAGGGAGAAGGGACCTGCTTTCTCAAGTGCTTCACCAGCTTTGCACAGCCTACCCCAGACTCTTGTTACATAAACTCCTTAGTTGGTTAAGCTAATACAATCAGCCTCTGTTAAGTGCAACCAAACCCTGTACTAACCAGAACATCCATTTTCCTACCCCAGCTCAGGTCCCTAAGGTTTTTATCCAGTGTTGTTTTTCCATAATGAGTTAAGCACTTGAGGAAATGCTTTATAGTTATTACATCCCTATTGTAACAATGACTGAATTGACCATATCATGGAAAATTGCTCTTCCAATTTTGTTGCAGTCATACATTAAATAGTGCCCTAGAGGCTTCAAGGATTTCATGTCCCTTCCGAAATGTCACACCAGCTGATAGAGAATTCCCTATGAGTTTTGACTCATTTTCTCTGATTTACCACCTGCACAAAGAGGATTCTTGAATCATAGGTGAAACATTTCATTCCAAGAAAGTTGTGCTTGACGTTGAGGGGTTTATTGTAGAATTCCCAGGGGAAGGAAGAGGACAAAGCCTGTAAAAGCACTGGCCATCTCATTATCTGACATATGAGAGAAATGCAGCCACTCTAGCACAACACTCCCCAAAAAGATAACACATCTAATTTTTCTTGATCTCAGTCCCAGAAGGCAAGCAATGAAATTTAATTAAATAGTCTTCCAAAAAGGTTTTAAAAGGAGGCTTTAAATTTTTGTTGTTGTTGTTTTTCTCTAACAAAGCTCAGATTTCACTTCTAGGGGAAATGTTTCTGGGTCTCCAAACATATCAAAGAGTAGAGAAATAAAAGTGTAAACTGAACAATGATGCATTGCATTTAAAAGTAACTTTTAAAGTGAATATTAAAATATGGAGGGGACAAATTAGGAGTTTGGGATTAACAAATGCGTACTACTATATATAAAATAAACAACAAGGAGCTACTGTACAGCACAGGGAACTATTATTCAATATCTTGTAACAACTTATAATGGAACAGAATCTGAACAAGAATATATACATATGTGAAGATATATATATGAATCTGAAAGAATATATATATATGTGTGTGTGTGTATAACTGAATCACTTTACTGTACACCTGAAACTAATACAATATTATAAACCAACTATACGTCAATAAAATTTTTTTTTGAATTTCATTTAATTTTTTTATACAGCAGGTTCTTATTAGTCATCCATTTTATACACATCAGTGTATACAAGTCAATCCCAATCTGCCAATTCATCACATCACCATCACCACTTTCCCCCCTTTGTGTCCATACGTTTGTTCTCTACATCTGTGTCTCAATTTCTGTCCTGCAAACTGGTTCATCTGTACGATTCCACATATATGAGTTAATATACGATATTTGTTTTTCTCTTTCTGACTTACTTCACTCTGTATGACATCCACTCTGATTCATCCACATCTCTACAAATGACCCAATTTTGTTCCTTTTTATAGCTGAGTAATATTCTATTGTATATAGGTACCACATCTTCTTTATCCACTCATCTGTCGATGGGCATTTAGGTTGCTTCCATGACCTGTCTACTGTAAATAGTGCTGCAGTGAATATTGGGGTTGCATGTGTCTTTTTGAATTATGGTTTTCTCTGGGTATATGCCCAGTGTTGGGATTGCTGGGTCATGTGGTAGTTCTATTTTTAGTTTTTAAGGAACCTCCATACTGTTCCCCATAGTGGCTGTATCAATTAACATTCCCACCAACAGCGCAAGAGAGTTCTCTTTCCTCCACACCCTCTCCAGCATTTGCTGTCTGTAGATTTTCTGATGATGCCCATTCTAACTGGTGTGAGGTGATACCTCATTGTAGTTTTGATTTGCATTTCTCTAATAATTAGTGATGTTGAGCAGCTTTTCATGTGCTTCTTGGCTATCTCTATGTCCTCTTTGGAGAAATGTCTATTTAGATCTTCTGCACATTTTAGGATTGGGTTGTTTGTTCTTTTAATATTGAGCTGCAAGAGCTGTTTATATATTTTGGAGATTAATCCTTTCTCCGTTGATTCGTTTGCAAATATTTTTTCCCATTATGAGGGTTGTCTTTTCGTCTTTTTTTTTTTTTTTTTTTTTTTTGCGGTATGTGGACCTCTCACTGTTGTGGCCTCTCCTGTTGCAGAGCACAGGCTCCGGACGCGCAGCCTCAGCGGCCATGGCTCATGGGCCCAGCCGCTCCGCGGCACATGGGATCTTCCTGGACCGGGGCACGAACACGTGTCCCCTGCATCAGCAGGCGGACTCTCAACCACTGTGCCACCAGGGAAGCCCTATTTTCGTCTTCTTTATGGTTTCCTTTGCTGTGCAAAAGCTTTGAAATTTCATTAGGTCCCATTTGTTTATTTTTGTTTTTATTTCCATTACTCTAGGAGGTGGATAAAAAAGATCTTGCTGTGATTTATGTCAAAGAGTGTTCTTCCTATGTTTTCCTCTAAGAGTTTTATGGTGTCCAGTCTTACATTTAGGTCTCGAATCCATTTTGAGTTTATTTTCGTGTATGGTGTTAGTGAGAGTTCTAATTTCATTCTTTTACATGTAGCTGTCCAGTTTCCCCAGCACCACTTATTGAAGAGACTGTCTTTTCTCCATTATATATCCTTGCCTCCTTTGTCATAGATTAGTTGACCATAGGTGTGTGGGTTTATCTCTGGGCTTTCTATCCTGTTCCATTGATCTATATTTCTGTTTTTGTGCCAGTACCATATTGTCTTAATTACTGTAGCTTTGTAGTATAGTCTGAAGTCAGGGAGTCTGATTCCTCCAGCTCTGTTTTTTTTCCTCTCAAGACTGCTTTGGCTATTCGAGGTCTTTTGTGTCTCCATACAAATTTTAAGATTTTTTGTTCTAGTTCTGTAAAACATGCAATTGGTAATTTGATAGGGATTGCATTGAATCTGTAAATTGCTTTGGGTAGTACAGTCATTTTCACAGTATTGATTCTTCCAATCCAAGAACATGGTATTTCTCTCTATTTGCTGGTATCATCTTTAATTTCTTTCAATAGTGTCTTATAGTTTTCTAAATACAGGTCTTTTGTCTCCTTAGGTAGGTTTATTCCTAGGTATTTTATTCTTTTTTTTTTTTTTTTTTTTTTTGCTGTACGCGGGCCTCTCACTGTTGTGGCCTTTCCCGTTGTGGAGCACAGGCTCCGGACGCGCAGGCTCAGCGGCCATGGCTCATGGGCTCAGCCGCTCCGCGGCATGTGGGATCCTCCAGGACCGGGGCAGGAACCCGTGTCCCCTGCATCGACAGGCAGACTCTCAACCACTGCGCCACCAGGGAAGCCCTAGGTATTTTATTCTTTTTGTTGCAAAGGTAAGTGGGAATTTTTTTTTTTTTTTTTTTTTTTTTTTTTGCGGTACGCGGGCCTCTCACTATTGTGGCCTCTCCTGTTGCGGAGCACAGGCTCCGGACGCGCAGGCTCAGCAGCCATGGCTCACGGGCCCAGCCGCTCCGTGGCATGTGGGATCTTCCCGGACTGGGGCACGAACCCGTGTCCCCTGCATCGGCAGGCGGACTCTCAATCACTGCACCACCAGGGAAGCCCTGGGAGTGTTTTCTTAATTTCTCTTTCAGATTTTTCATCATTAGCATATAGGAATGCAAGATATTTCTGTGCATTAATTTTGTATCCTGCAACTTTACTAAATTCATTGATTAGCTCTAGTAGTTTTCTGGTGGCATCTTTAGGATTCTCTATGTATAGTATGATGTCATCTGCAAACAGTGACAGCTTTACTTCTTTTCCAATTTGGATTCCTTTTATTTCTTTTTCTTCTCTGACTGCCGTGGCTAAGACTTTCAAAGCTATGTTGAATAATAGTGGTGAGAGTGGACATCCTTGTCTTGTTCCTGATCTTAGAGGAAATGCTTTCAGTTTTTCACCATTGAGAATGCCGTTTGCTGTGGGTATGTCATATATGGCCTTTGTTACGTTGAGGTAGGTTCTCTCTATGCCCACTTTCTGGAGAGTTTTTATCATAAATGGGTGTTGAATATTGTCAAAAGCTTTTTCTGCATCTATTGAGATGATCATATGGTTTTTATTCTTCAATTTGTTAATATGATGTATCACATTGATTGATTTGCATATATTGAAGAATCCTTGCATCCCTGAGATAAATCCCACTAGTCATGGTGTATGACCCTTTTAATGTGTTGTTGGATAATGTTTGCTAGTATTTTATTGAGGATTTTTGCATCTATATTCATTAGTGATATTGGTCTGTAATTTTCTTTTTTTGTAGTATCTTTGTCTGGTTTTGGTATCAGGGTGATGGTGGCCTCATAGAATGAGTTTGGGAGTGTTCCTTCCTCTGCAATTTTTTGGAAGAGTTTGAGAAGGATGGGTGTTAGCTCTTCTGTAAATGTTTGATAGAATTCACCTGTGAAGCCATCTGGTCCTGGACTTTTGTTTGTTGGAAGATTTTAAATCACAGTTTCAATTTCATTACTTGTGATTGGTCTGTTCATATTTTCTCTTTCTTCCAGGTTCAGTCTTGGAAGGTTATACCTTTCTAAGAATGTCCATTTCTTCCAGGTTGTCCATTTTATTGGCATAGAGTTGTTTGTAGTAGTCTCTTAGGATGCTTTGTATTTCTGCAGTGTCTGTTGTAACTTCTTTTTCATTTCTAGTTTTATTGATTTGAGTCCTCTCCCTCTTTTTCTTGATGAGTCTGGCTAATGCTTTATCAATTTTGTTTATCTTCTCAAAGAACCAGTTTTTAGTTTTATTGATCTTTGCTATTGTTTTCTTTGTTTCTATTTCATTTATTTCTGCTCTCATCTTTATGATTTCTTTCCTTCTGCTAACTTTGGGTTTTGTTTGTTCTTCTTTTTCTAGTTCCTTTAGGTGTAAGGTTAGATTGTTTGAGATTTTTCTTGTGTCTTGAGGTAGGCTTGTATTGCTATAAACTTCCCTTTAGAACTGCTTTTGCTGCATCCCATAGGTTTTGGATCATGTTTTCACTGTCATTTGTCTCTAGGTATTTTTTGATTTCCTCTTTGATTTCTTCAGTGATCTCTTGGTTATTTGGTATCGTATTGTTTAGCCTCCACGTGTTTGTGTTCTTTACGTTTTTTCCCTGTAACTGATTTCTAATCTCATAGTGTTGTGGTCAGAAAAGATATGTGATATGATTTCAATTTACTTAAATTTACTGAGGCTTGATTTGTGACCAAAGATGTGATCTATCCTAGAGAATGTTCCATGCGCACTTTAGAAGAAAGTGTAATCTGCTGTTTTTGGATGGAATGTCCTATAAATATCAATTAAATCTATCTGGTCTATTGTGTCATTTAAAGCGTCTGTTTTCTTATTAATTTTCTGGTTCGATGATCTGTCCATTGGTGTAAGTGAGGTGTTAAAGGCCCCCACTATTATGGTGTTACAGTCTATTTCCTCTTTTAGAGTTGTTAGCTGCTGCCTTATGGATTGAGGTGCTCCTATGTTGGGTGCTTATATTTATGATTGTTATATCTTCTTTTTGGATTGATCCCTTGATCATTATGTAGTGTCCTTCCTTGTCTCTTGTAACATTCTTTATTTTAAAGTCTATTTTATCTGATATGAGTATTGCTACTCTAGCTTTCTTTTGATTTCCATTTGCATGGAATATGTTTTTCCATCCCCTCACTTTCAGTCTGACTGTGTCCCTAGGTCTGAAGTGGGTCTCTTGTAGACAGCATATATATGGGTCTTGTTTTTGTATCCATTCAGCGAGCCTGTGTCTTTTGGTTTGAGCATTTAGTCCATTCATGTTTAAGGTAATTATCTATATATATGTTCCTATTACCATTTTCTTAATTGTTTTGGGTTTGTTCTTGTAGGTCCTTTTCTTCTCTTGTGTTTCCCACTTAGAGAAGTTCCTTTAGCCTTCGTTGTAGAGCTGGTTTGGTGGTGCTGAATTCTCTTAGCTTTTGCTTGTCTGTAAAGCTTTTGATTTCTCCATCGAATCTGAATGAGATCCTTGCTGGGTAGAGTAATCTTGGTTGTAGGTTCTTCCCTTTCATCACTTTAAGTATATCATGCCACTCCCTTTTGGCTTGTAGAGTTTCTGCTGAGAAATCAGTTGTTAACCTTATGGAAGATCCCTTGTATGTTATTGTTCGTTTTTCCCTTGCTGCTTTCAATAATTTTTCTTTGTCTTTAATTTTTGCCAATTTGATTACTATGTGTCTCAGTGTGTTTTTCCTTGTGTTTATCCTGTATTGGACTCTCTGCCCTTCCTGGACTTGGGTGGCTATTTCCTTTCCCATGTTAGGGAAGTTTTCGACTATCATCTCTTCAAATATTTTCTCGGGTCCTTTCTCTCTCTCTTCTCCTTCTGGGACCCCTAGAATGCAAATGTTGGTGCATTTAATGTTGTTCCAGAAGTCCACAGATAAACATATGTGTTTTTAAAATATCTTTTCATATTTGAAGAACATTATCATCACCACCACCACCTGCAGCACCCTCATCTTTATGGAGAAACAGATAGTAGGTAGCTAATTATGGGCATAACAAGACTCTCAAAGACCATGTTGATGCCCTACATTGCCTTATCATGTCAGCCTTCTCCAGACTCCTGGATGGATGTACATTGACCAAAGAAACCAACAGCAAAACAAAAGCATAAAGAAACACATGAATGGGGAGTAGGATAATTATACCAACTCTAGGTGAAAAGGAAGTGTTTTCAGTGGTGAATAAGTAAACACAACTAGATTCAGAACTGTTCAAGACTGGAGTTCCAAATAATATCTAGGGTAGTTAAAGTGAAACTCTCCCAATACTTTTCCTTTATGTTGTGGAGATTAAACCCATCTGAGGAATATTTCTGTGGCTCTGTTTTTAAGAACTCTGTAACACAATGTATTTAATTTGAACAATTCATTTGCTATCAATTCTTCTTAGTGGATAGCAGATATTCCTTACAGTGTTAGTATTTTTCCAATCATGTATCATGTATTGAGCTCTTGCCATAGCTGTATATATTGGTATGTGTTAAGTATAATATATATATTTTAAAAAGGGTCCCTGTCCTCTGATTTGAAGTCTAGGCAGGGAAATAATATATACAAAGAAGTTAAGCAATATGGTCTGGCTAGAGAATATGTAAGAGACAAATAAGGATAGGATTGTATACTATTAGATCACAAAATCAGACCGTAAGTACTCTAGAAGGGCAGAGATGGAGAAAATTAATGGAGGATGGAGTTACAGAGAAGTAATAAAAGGGTGTTTCATAGAAAGTGTTCAATTGTTAAACCTTAAAGAATGGGTAGGAGTGAGGTTTGATTTTCAAAATCATGGAAAGCACAGAAGCTACAGGTTTCCCCTTCTACTAGAAAAAGCAGCCCACAGAGTAAGAGAAGGTATTTGCAAAGCATATATTAAACAAAGTAGTTATTCAGTATATATATATATATATATATAGCTAAACCAATAAGAAAAACAGTGACACCTGTAAGAAAAGTTGGCAAAGGTTTGAAGTGCATTTTACAAAAGGGGTTCTCAAGGCCAATAACCACAGGAAAAGGTGTTCAACTGCTTTGGTCACCAGGAAGAGGCAAATTAAAACTACAATGCACTATCCTACACCCATTTGTATGGCTAATATTTAAAAAACAAAACAAAACAAATGTTAGCAAGGTTGTAGAGAAATTGGAACCCTTGTGCACTGTTGGTGGGAATGTAAAATGAGTAGCCACTATGAAAAATAGTATGGCAGTTCCTCAAAAAATTAAAAATAGAATTATCATATGATCCAGGAACTCCACTTCTGGATATGTACTCAAAAGAACTGAAAGAAACTCAAACAGATATTTTGTGCACCTATGTTCATAGTAGTAGTATTCACAGTAACCAAAAGGTGGAAGCAATCCAACTGTCCATCAATGATTGAATGGATGAACAATATGTGGTATATACATATAATAGAATATTATTTAGCCTTGAAAAGGAAGGAAATTCTGACATATCCTACAACACCAATGAACTTTGAGGATATTATGCTAAGTAAAATAAGCCAGTTATAAAAGGATGAATAATGTATGATTGCATTTACATGAGGTACCTAGAGTAGTCAAATTCATAGAGACAGTAAACAGGATAGTGGTTGATCAGGGCCGTGGGGGAGGGAAAATGGGAAGCTATTATTTAATCACTACAGAGTTTTGGTTTTGCAAGGTGAAAAGAATTCTGTGGAAGGATGGTGGTGATGGTAGTGCAACACTGGGAATGCACTTAATACCACTGAACTGTAAAATTAAAAATGGTTAAGATGGCAAATTTTCTGTTATGTGTATTTTACCACAATTTTTTTTAAACTGAAAAAAAAAAAAAAAAGCAAAAAAACCCCACAATGCCCCTACAAACCTACCAGAGTGGCAAAAATAAAAAAAAGATAGAAACTATCAAGCGTTACCAACCAAAACGATACATATACTGCTATTAGGGGTGTAAAATAGTACAATCATTTCAGAATGCTATTTGCAGTGTCTACTAAAACTGAACATATACAAACCTTAAGACCTCACAATTCTACTCCTAGGTATATATCCAAGTGAAAATGCTTACATGCCTTTTCCTAAAGACTACAAGAATGTTCACAGCACAATTCACAATAGTCACACACTAGAAACTACCCAAATGCCTGTAACAGTAGAATGGATGAGTGAATTGTTATACTTGCACAATGGAATATTGTACAGCAATGACAATGAACAAAACTACAACTATTTTCAACAATATAGGTAAACCTTACAAACACAAAGGTAAGCAAAAAAAGCCAGAAAAAGTGTATCCTTTGGTGTGGATTATTTGAAGATTGCCCTGGGGTGCTGTTATAGTCCTATTTCTTGATCTGGGTGCTGACTGTATAGGTGTGTTAACTCTGAAAATTCATCAAGCTATATACCTACGATTGATGTACTTTTCTGTATTTTTGTCATACAACAACAACAACAAAGTTTTTTAAAACCCAGCAGTTGTGTATGTGTGTATGGGCAGTGGCAGTGAGAGAGAGAGAATTGATAAATTGATTAAAGATTTATATGTAAATGCAAAGAATCAAGATAGTCTTGAAGAAGAACAAGACTGGAGAATGTTTACTCTTGGCCATCAAGACTACAATATGTGTGACATTAGTGCAGGGTACATAAATGTCAATACGACAGAATAGAGACTACAGAAATAGACCCATGTATTCAAATTTTCAACATAGATATCAAGGGAATTAAGCTAATGGGTGGGGGAAGAGAATGTCTTTTCAACAAATATTGCTGGAATAATTGATTATCTATATGCAAAAAAGAACCTCTACCCTTAATTTTACTCTCTGAAAAAATTAATTTGAAATGGATCCTAAACCAAAGTGTAAGAGCTAAAAGTATAAAATTTCTAGAAGAAAATAAGAGAAAATCTATGTGACCTTGAATTAGGCAAATAATTCTTAGAACACAAAGCATGAACTATAAAAGAAAAACTTGATACATTGGACTTTATTATAAAGTTTTAACTTTCTCCTCTTTATAAATGGAAATCTCATACACTGATAATAAAATACTATAACCACTTTGGAAAACAACTTGACAATTTATTAAAAATTTAAGCATATACCTACCTCATGACCCAGCAATTCTCCTAGGTATTTAAGCAAGAGAATTAAATTAAAAATATGTATCTACACAAAGACTTGCATAAGAATTCAAGTTTGGGAATTCCCTGGTGGGTGGTCCAGTAGTTAGGACTTGGCGCTTTCACTGCTGCGGCCCGGGTTCAGCTTTATTTGTAATAGCCAAAACTTAAAAACAAAACCAAAAAACTAACAAACCCCCCAAATGCCCATCAGCAGGTGTATAGATTAGCAAATTGTGGTTTAGCCATATAATGGAATACTATTCAGCAATAAAAGGGAACACATTTTTGATACATTCAACTATGAATCTCAAATCATTATGCGAAATGGTAGAAACCAGACCAAAAAAGAAAAAAGAGAGTACATACTAATGGAGTTGACTTAAGTAGCTTAGAAAAACAATGGTTTAATTGGATACTGTAAGGCAAACAAAGAAAGCAATACACAAACACTATGCTTTAGCTGGTAAATTTTTTTCTCATAGGGGTACGGTTAGCAATTTAAAAACTATTTCCACATGTTGTATTAGTTTTTTAGGGCTGTTGTTGCAAATTACCACAGACTTGGTGGCTTAAAATGATAGAAATTTATTCTCTCACTACTCTGGAGACTAAAAGTCCAAAATCAAGGTGTTCTCAAAGCCAAAGTCTCTGAAATCTCTCCAGGAGAATCCTTCCTAGCCTCTTTAAGTTTCAGGTGACTCCGCGTGTTCCTTAGCTTATGGATTCATCACTCTAAACTCTGTCTTCTCATGGCTTTCTCCTCTTTTCTCTATGTGTCTCTCCTCCGTGTGTCTCTTTTAAGCACATTTGTCATTGGATTTAAGACCCACTCGGATAACCCAGGGTAAGGGTCTTGAGGTCCTTAACTTAATTATATCTGCAAAGACCCTTTTTCCAAATAAGTTTACATTCACAGCTTCCAGTTGTTAGAACAGGAACATGTCTTTTTGAGGGCACCAATCAACCCAATACTCATGTATATAAAAACTGAATAAGAAAATATATTGTGAATAAAGAAAGCCAGGTTTCTCACTGTCAGAGAAAAAAATAAGCAAGGGGGAACAGCTAGAATGAACTCTGTGGTGCTAGATTATAGTTGCAGGTATCAGCATGACCTTATATTTATATCAATATGTATGCAGAGATAACAGAATAAATACATACATATATTTCCTACCTCTGTCCACTGAGGGAGGCCAGAAACAATGACTCTCAAGTAGCAACAAGCACACTGAGTACCCAAATCTTGGTGTCTAAATACCATTCTCCAACAAACAGAACAAGTGCTCCTTGAAGAAATCGTTATTTCTATGGTTAGGGCAGGGAAAGTACAATATGAGCCTGGAGCATCTTACAGTGTCAGTAAGGAAGTATTCAGAAAAGACAAAACCATGGAGACAAGGGAGATCAGTGATTGCCTAGTGCTGAGAGTGGTGGGGAATCACTGCAAATGGACATGAGGTTTCTGTGAGGGGTGATGGAAATACTCAAAAATTAAATTCTCTTGACAGTTGCACAATTCTGTAAATATACTAAAAATTATATTGATATCATGTACCCCCTGGGATGATGTGATGAGCATGAAATCTCCTAAAACTGAACACGCACATAACTTTAAAAACAGGTAAATTTTATGGCATGTAAATTATATTGCAATAAAGCTGCTTAGAGAGAGAAAGAAGAAAGTGCTCAAAAAAAAAAAAAAAGAAAGAAAGAAAAGAAAAAGGATGGGGTATGTCAAAGGCACACAGGAACCAACTGAAAGAGTATCCAATGGCTAAAGTTGGAACAATTTGAGCAAAAAATTAAATAATGATAGTATTGTATTATAACCCCCCAAATAAAATATTCATGCCTCCATACAGAAATACATAAATACATCATACACACATACATACACACATACGGAAGAGGGGACAAATCTTCCTTATGGAAGAATTTCAGGTACTAAATGTAGAAGAAATGAGGGAAATAGAAAATTACCATTAAAACACACCAAAATGTTTAATTACCATTAAAACCACAATAATAACTACTACAAACAAAATCCACTGATGAATGCTAAAATTAGTGGATGAAACTCTTAAGAGAAACAAGGTATTTTCATAGCCTCAAAGTATCTCCCCCCAAACATTTACTAATTAATTCCTGGGGTTTTAACATCAGTCTACAAAGTCTTTCACACTCCTTCTTCCAAGAGGTGAAGCTTAATTCCCTCCCTTCCTTGAGTATGGTCTGGACTTAGTGACTTGCTTTTACTGAAGAGAGTATGGAAAGGGAAAAATATAGCAACTTCACAGTGAAGAAAACTGGCAGACATGACCTTAAAAACTGGTCGAAGTTAGTATCACTAGCAGTAAGTCATGTCATTGGGGACTTCCCTGGTGGTCCAGTGGTTAAGACTCTGTGCTCCCAATGCAGGGGGCCCCGGCTGGATCCCTGGTCCGGGAACTAGATCCTGCATGCTGCAAGTAAAGATCCTGCACACCACAGCTGCCAAATAAATAAATAATATTTTAAAAAATAGTAAGTCATGTCGATACCATGTGCTCCCTGATATGATATGATGTATATGAAACATTTGAAGCTGAGCCCATATCCTAGGGCTGATCCATTCCATCCATTGGTTTACATCTGACAAAGCATGTTCTCATTTTGCACCAAAAGACCTTTAAAAGAGTGTCATTTTTATAACAGAACAAATGCCCATCAATAGAAGAATAGAGGGGCTTCCCTGGTGTTGCAGTGGTTAAAAATCTGCCTGCCAATTCAGGGGACACGGGTTTGAGCCCTGGTCCGGGAAGATCCCAGATGCCGCAGAGCAGGTAAGCCCGCACGCCACAACTACTGAGCCTGCACTCTAGAGCCTGCGAGCCACAACTACTGAGCCCACGTGCCACACTGAGCCCACATGCCACAATTACTGAAGCCCGCGGGCCTAGAGCCCGTGCTCCACAGCAAGACAAGCCACCGCAATGAGAAGCCCGTGCACTACAACAAAGAGTAGCTATAGAGTAATGATAATAAGTGAAATTTTGCTACACACAACACTAGTGATAGAAGTTCACAACGTAATGTTTAGTAAAAGAAGCTAGGCACAAAAGAATATGTACTATGTGACTTCAATTATGTAAAGTTTAAAAATTAGACAAAATTAATCTATGGTGTTAGAAGTCAGAGTAGCAGCTAAACTTGTGGGAGGGGGTTTGTAATCAAGAGGGGGGAATGAGGAAGACTTCTGGGCTGCTGGAAACTTCTGTCTCCCTGTTCCACACAGTGGTTATTTATAACAGGTTATTCACTTTGTGATAATTCATCAGTCTGCACACTTGTGATAAGTAACACTTTTGGTATGTGCATTTTACTTTAATGACTTTTTAACGTTAAAAAACAACTTTGAGGGCTTCCCTGGTGGCGCAGTGGTTGGGAGTCCGCCTGCCAATGCAGGGGACGCGGGTTCGTGCCCCGGTCCTGGAAGATCCCACATGCCGCGGAGCGGCTGGGCCCGTGAGCCATGGCCGCTGAGCCTGCGCGTCCGGAGCCTGTGCTCCGCAACGGGAGAGGCCACGGCAGTGAGAGGCCCGCGTACCGCAAAAAAAAAAAAAAAAAAAAACAACTTTGAGGCAGAGCTGCTTGCTGCGGGGGAGGGCAGGGGCTGGCATCCATGACGGAGCCCGGCTGGGACCCTAGCAAGGAGGCTGAGAGGCAGCAGCAGGGGCGTTTAAAAAAACAAACAAACCAAAAAAAAAGTGGCAATTAGATAAAATCCCTGCCATACCGCTTGCGGGATATTACCTAATCTCACTGGGCTCAAGTTTCCTGATCTATATGATAAAGATAAATGATACTTGTTCAAAAGATTAATTTGCGGGGCTTCCCTGGTGGCGCAGTGGTTGAGAGTCCATCTTCCGATGCAGGGGACACGGGTTCGTGCCCCGGTCCGGGAAGATCCCACGTGCCGCGGAGCGGCTGGGCCCGTGAGCCATGGCCGCTGAGCCTGCACGTCCGGAGCCTGTGCTCCGCAACGGGAGAGGCCACAACAGTGAGAGGCCCGCATACCGCAAAAAAAAAAAAAAGAGGCCTTGGTGATATATTCCAAGGTGATCAATTTCCCAAATATCCTGCAAGGGTTTGCTGAGCAGAGACTCAACTTCCAGGGAATGAAATCTCAGTGGTTCCACTAATGGTAATAAAAACACCAATAAAGACACATATGTTGTATATAAACTTAATAGACCAGATCAACCTATATAGGGCAATTCATTGTATAATCTTGGCCAAGTCTTAAAATACATCATTTTCAGAGGCAAACATCAAGTTCTGGTGACAAACTTAAATCTAGAAAAAGGAGTGGACTTACCTTTACAAGAAAAAGATGCTCAGCTTTGTAACTATTGGGTTGGCTTTGAATCACCTAGGGGGAAAAAGCAATTCTGTGTCCCAAGCCAAGAAAAGATAAAAAATCCAGAACTTCAGTGAGTTTTGGGGTCTGGTGAGAATTGTAACCTACAGGGTATCAAACTGATATTACTAGAACATTAGGAAGATGTCAAAATAAATTCATCCATAATCCTAGGGAGATATGAAACAACCTTAATGAAGAAATAAATTCAACATACGGTATTTGATATTTAGAATAGTTTTAAGTTAAATATTGTAGTAAGTTTTGCTGTCATATGTGTGTATTTTGTCTGCTATTTAAGGTGTTGGATTTGCAATTTCAGTTTAAATTAAGGTAATTTAATCAAATTTTATATCGTTGCTTAAATGCTCAATCTGTGGAGACTTAAGCAAAGTTCAAATCACTGTGAGTGTTCCTGTGTGTGCAAAATCCTCTCAGATACTAAAGACTAATCCACGTGCCCAGCATAATCAACCTCTGGCGAGAGAAGGACCATGACTCACAAGGCACCCTGGGCACTGAAAGGTTTCTGTTTTCATCAGCTCAGGCCGCCAAAACAAGTACCACAGACTGGGGGGCTTAAACAGCAGAAATTTGCTTCCTTACAGTTCTGGAGGTGAGAAATCTGAGATCAAGGTGTCAGCAGTGTTGATTTCTTCTGAGGGCCTCTCTCCTTGGCTCGTAGATGGCACTGCTCTCCCTCTGTCCTCATGCGGTTTTCCCTCTATGCCTACCTGCGTCCTGATCTTCTCCTTGTAAATTCGCCATATTGGTCGGGGGTTCACCCACATGCACTCATTTCACCTTAATTACCTCTTAAAGGCCACATCTCCAAATAGTCTCATTCTGAGGTACTTCAACAAATGAATTTTGGAAGGAAAAAATTCAGCCCATAATTTCTAAAACTCAAGAGTCTGGAGCTCATTCAGTGCAGGCAGAAGGACCCAGCCTTGGAAAGTTGCTGAGGTGGCAACTTTGGGGGAGGGAGAGAAGGAATTGAATGATCAGAGGAGCTGGAATCGGGCAGGATGGGGTGTTTGGAGGGAGAGAGCATTGAGTCCTAAAGGTTGTGGCATAGAGATCCCTCACTGCACATAGGTCTCCAGGGTACTTTATTTTTATTTTATTATTTTTTAAAAATTAATTTATTTTTGTTTGTGTTGGGTCTTCGTTGCTGCACACAGGCTTTCTCTAGTTGCAGCGAGTGGGGGCTACTCTTCGTTGTGGTGCACCGGCTTCTCATTGCGGTGGCTTCTCTTGCTGCGGAGCCCGGGATCTAGGTGCATGGCCTTCAGTAGTTGTGGCTCGCAGGCTCAGTAGTTGTGGCGCATGGGCTTAGTTGCTCTGCGGCATGTGGGATCTTCCCGGACCAGGGCTCGAACCCGTGTCCCCTGCATTGGCAGGCGGATTCTTAACTACTGTGCCACCAGGGAAGCTCCCACCAAGGTGCTTTAAAACATCTCAATGCCCAGGTCATACCTCAGAACCATTAAATCAGAATGTCTGGGGGTGAGACTTGGACACCAATAACTTGTAAAGCTTCTCAGGTGATTCCCATTGTGTAACCCAGGTTGAAAGCCTAAAGGTTTGATCACTGGAGCTCTTGAGAGCTGCAGTACTCGCACAAGCCACGTTAGTTATACCCTCTAAGGGTGTAACTTTCAGACTCATGGCCCCCAGCCCCACTCAAAGTTAATGGCAGATCCCTTGGTCATCTTCACTCTGGGCCAGGGGATTCTACGAAAGGGCCACTGCTTGGAATGATCCCCCCTAACAAACACTAAGGCCAATACTCAGGTCTCCCTTGACTCTTCCCAGGCACTTTGCCCCTGATGTTGAGCCCCCAGTGTGTTTCCATAGCTGTGTTCAGCCCCCGACCCTCACCCTCTATTTCCAAGAAGAAAGAAGGAAGCGAGAAAGCTATTTTTTGATATTTGCAGATATACATATTCGCAAATATGTTGGGAATGTTTGAACTATGTTAGCAGGGTGAATACTGCTACCCAATCCTTCAGGAATACTACATCATGGAAATATTGTACTTAGAACAACACAATATCACCACGGGCCTCCCTGACCTGTGCAAATATTAGTCTTTAACTGAAATGACCAAAAACAGATGTTTCGTATCTAGAATGTTTTCTCACAGAGAGTTTCAGTAGAAATATTTTAGCTCTCCAGATACATCCAAATAAAATATTTGGTTTTGAAACTTTCTATTTTAAAAGTCAGTGATTTGTGACTTCATTACAAGAGATGAGGCGTGAATCAGGGCCCTGTTTTCATCTTTCATTTCTCATCTTCAGGCTGAGCAAGGGTGAACTGTGAAAAGTGATAAAATTCTGAACTCTAGTGATTTAGAGATGAGTTTTCAAAATCATGCATCCCTGAGGTAATGAAACTGAGAAATTCCAGTGACATTTACTATAAAACCTGCTTGGTGACTCCTTTCACATAGATTTGCATTATAAAACCACAAGTGGCTTTTGATTAGAAAAATTCGTCCCCGGGACATAATAAAATCAGGTATGTAGCCAAATTGTAAAGTCGTATCATCAGAGAAAAATGTATCACTCTAAAGAGACATAATATTACCCCAATCTCAATATTATTAATATGGTATACTTAAACTCCAGGGAACTGGAAAGTGAAAATATTCTACAACAATGCTTCAGAATCAACTAGAGATCTTATCAATTCTGATTCTGGTAGAACCTAAGATTCTGCATTTCTAGAAAGCTCTCCGGGGATGTCGCTGCTGCCAGTCAGTAGACCAAGGTCTTTGAAAGCTTGATTTCCGCCTCCATTAATTATACCCACTCCAAAGGTAACAGTTTCTAAAGCTTTAATTCTTCACTAACATTTTCATCAGCTTTGAACAGTCTTGACAGTTACAACTTTCTATCTATTAGCATTATCTACCCCCTCCCCAAGTTTTATTTTTTAACTTCTTAGGGGGTCTCTTTGTAAACAAATTTTCCCTTACCACCCTTTCTATACTTGATTATATAGTCTATAAACTATTTATAAAGGTCATCAACTCATTATTAATTAGCAAACCAAGACTTCTCCCCAGTGCCTGGTAAGACGTGTACTAGTGAGATAATTGCTAATGTTTAGCAACGATCACCCACAGGACCTCCAGTAACAGTAATGGCAACTACTGCTGATTGATACTCCATTTGTCAGACACAGTGGTCTAAGTGATATATTTAACTCACCTTAATTAATTGTTACAAGAACCCAACAAGGAGGTATTTATTTTATTTAGCAAACAGTTATGCAATGCTTTCTATGTGCCAGACACGATCCTAAGTGTTCTACAAATAGTCAATCCTCAGAAACTGTGTAAGGTTGGTGCCATTATTATACTCATTTTACAAATGAGAAAACTAAGGCCTAGAGAAGTTAAGTAACTTGCCCAAAGTTACTTAGTGAGAAGAAGGTGGTTTGGTTAGAACCTAAACAGTCTGGTTCCTGATCAACCTCCTAAGGAGAAGAGGAAGCAGGTGAGAAAACGAAACCTTAGCTAACTTGTCTCCCAGCCAGTAAGCGGAGGAGACAGGGGTCAAATGCAAGGTCTGTTGCACTCCTGTGCCCCTTTGTCTCTGACCACTCCACAATGCCTCTCTACTTTATTAGCAAACAGTGCCGCTGTGGAACACTTGATTCTCACTGAATGAATATAATCTCAGATCATTTGTTTTGTATCTTTAACTGATCATTTTTGTCTTCATTAAAGACAATTAGAATTTCAAGCTATGATTTTATATGCTTAAGAAGTGGTTTTAAATATTAGATCATGTCCAGTATTTAAATATGATGTATTAATCCGTATAGTTATAGAAGGAAAAGGAAGTTATGTAACAAAATGATCAAGTGGCAGGAGCTGAAACAAGATTATCTCATGAAATCCCCAAATTCCATACATTCAGCGGGTTGTGACTCCTAGAGGAACAGTTTAATTGAACTACCAAATACTTTAAGCCTGTTTAGTTAAAACCAGGACTATTTCTAATTTCATGATATACAAATTAGGAACATCTATTCAGTGATAAACTGGATGTTAACCTATCTCTTGTAGAGAGCATACTGTTGGGTCTTGCTTTTTAAAAATCCAGCCTAAGGGCTTCCCTGGTGGCGCAGTGGTTGAGAGTCCACCTGCCGATGCAGGGGACACGGGTTCGTGCCCCGTTCCGGAAAGATCCCACATGCCGCAGAGCGGCTGGGCCCGTGAGCCATGGCCGCTGAGCCTGCGCGTCCGGAGCCTGTGCTCCACAGCAGGAGAGGCCACAGCAGTGGGAGGCCCACGTACCGCAAAAAAAAAAAAAAAAAAAAAAAAAAATCCAGGCTAATAGTTCTGTGCCTTTAATTGGAGTGTATTAATCCAGCTAAGATGAGTGTACTTACTGATATAGTTGGATACAGGTCTACATTTTGCTAGCTGTTTTCTGTTTGTCCCATCCTCTGTTCCTCCTTTTCCACCTTTATGTGAGTTAATCAAGTCTACTTGAGTATTCCATTTAGATTCCTCCATTTTTAAGATATACCTCTGTAATTTTTTATTGGTTGCTCTAGGGATTACTGCATCTTAACTTCTCGGTCTACTTAGAGTTAATACTGTACCACTTCATTTAAAATATAAGAATTTGCAACAGAATGATTCCATGTATGCCACCCCATTCTTTGTGCTATTACTGTCATATATTTTACATTTATATAGATTATAAACCTTACGTTATAAATTTTTGCCTTAAAAATTAATTGTCTTTTAAGTAAAGAGAACAATAAGTAGTATTTTATAGTTATCCAAATATTTCCTGTTTTCCATGTTCTTCATTCCTTCTTACAGATTCAAATTTCTGTTTCGTGTGGCTTCACTTCAGCCAGAAAAACTTCCTTTAATATTTCTTGTAGTACAAGTCTGTTAGTAACAAACTTTGGTTTATCTAAAAATGTCTGCGCGGACAGTTTTTATTTTCTTTCAGCACTTTGAAGATACTATTTCATTGTCTTCTGGTCTCTGTCTCTCTCTCTCTCTTTTTACCAGAAGTGAGCTGTCATTTGTGT
Organism: Hyperoodon ampullatus; assembly: GCF_949752795.1. NCBI lineage: Eukaryota > Metazoa > Chordata > Mammalia > Artiodactyla > Ziphiidae > Hyperoodon > Hyperoodon ampullatus. Next base: position 16,064,906 of record NC_136918.1, read on the forward strand.
TGATTTCCTCCTATACGTAATATGTCTTTTTTCTCTAGCTGATTTCAAGATTTTCTCTTTAGTTTTCATTTGATTATGGTATTACTAGATGTGGTTTTCCTTGTATCTCTCTGCTGGGAGTTGGCTGAGACTCTTGGATCTCTAAACTGATGTTTTTCATCATTATTTCTTTAAATATATTTTTCTGCCTCATTTCTATCTCCTCTTTTTCTGACACTCCAATTACACATATATTAGACCCCTTGATATTTCCCATAGGTCACTGAGGCTTTTTAATTTTTTTTCAAAGTCTTCCTCTCTATTCTTCAGATTTGATGATTTCTATTAGCCTTTCTTCTCCTACTTCCAGTATGCTGTTAAGTAATTTTTTCATTTCTGACGTTTCATTTTCAGATCTAGAATTTCTATTTGGTTCTTTGCTTGTATTTCCCAGATATTCAATCATTGTGACATTTTGTCCTTTAAGCCCTCGAACATATTTATAATAGCTGCAGCAAAGTCCTTGTCTGCTAATTCCAACATTTAATCCCAGGGTTGATTTCTATTGATGGTTTCTCTTCTTAGCTTTAGATCACATTTTCCTGTTTCTTTGCATCTGTGCCTATCAATTTATTGTCTCTTAATTCCAAATTCACTCTTTGTACCTGCTCTGTGAAAATGGACTGACTCTTTAAGCACTTCTTTATATAGTTAGTATGATGTTAAGCTTTATTAGCGGAGGAGGCTAGAGGCACATTGCAGGCTTAAGAGCACTTCTCTTCCTGGTTCTGCTATGCTGCATTGTTTTCACTTGCTCCTGCTGCAGAGTCCAGCAGTTGTGTGTGTGTGTGTGTGTGTGTGTGTGTGTGTGTGTGTGTGTGAATACCCAGTGATGCACTGCCTCAAGTGTGTGCCTAGAGCACATAGTCCTTTGGTGACCTGGCAGTCCTATCCCAGGCCTGGTAACCACCATGCTGCAGCCTTCCTGATGTGGACAATAGCACACTTCAGGCCTTGTACTGGGAAAGGTACCCCAATTCCCTTTGTGCTGCCACCCATTAGTGTCAGTTTGCCTGCATCCCCAAGAACTGGTTCCTGTTGTCTTCCTGATGCAGACACCACCGTGATTCAGACCTTGTGCTGGCAGTGGTGCTCTGACTGCCTTGGCTTTCCTGCACCTCAGAGTTGTTTCCCAAGATCCTCTAAACATGGACACTGCACACAGCCTGCTTCACTCTGCCAGCAAGCAGCCTTCTAACACTCTGACTCCCTCTGTGTTCCCATCTGCCAGTATCAGCTTGCCTGTGTACTGGAAGGCTGCTTTCTGCTGCCTGCTGATGTGGACAAGCTCTGGACTGAGCCACCAGTAAAATTCACTGCCATCTCTTGTCTTGAAACCACTCCTTCACCAAGGAGGTCTGAACCCCAGTCTTAGGTAGGAAAACCCCTTCCAAGTTTGTTCTTCCTTGAGTACTCTCCTTCAGCCCCAGAGTACCCTTTTTAGTTCTCCTTACATCTTCATAATTACTCTTCTATCATAATTTAATAATTCTTTATATTAAACTTTTTTTGTCGCAATTACTGTGTGGTTTCTATCCCCTGATTAGACCCAGACTGAAACAACCTATCTAGTAACTTTTAAATTGTATATTGGACCTTATTACTGACATGATATAGAGACTCTGGATTGTGTTGTTTTCCTCTGATAGTATTGATTTTTGTTCTAGTCACCAGTTTAATTATTGACTCATCACCTTGAATTTCTACAGACTTGGTTTTATACTTGGTGAGCACAGTTCTCTTTCGGCTTTGCCTTTATTCCTAGGCAAATCCCCCAGTACTGAGACATAGTCATTTTTCATTTTTCATTACTTTTTTCATAAAGTAATTCTGGAATTTCAATGGAAAGGTTAAGGTATTTTCCAAGTTCTTCTAATTTTGCAGGACTCAAATTTTAAATCCAGCTTCCCTATGCTGAGCAGCAAAAGAAATACGTGCTTAGCTCCATGGCCTTCTGGCTGTTGCTTTCCTCTGGGATCCTCGAAGTGTCTCCCATACATGCAGAGTTCAGAAATCAGCCACAGATTTGAGGGAAGTTTTTACACAGATTTTAATATTCTCCCTCTGTCTCTGTCCTTCCTGAGATTTCCTTCCTTACTTTCCAGATGTTTTAGCAGCTTTGAGCTCCATTCTTTGACAGTTCAAGCCAACAAAATTGCAGTTTTCCTTTGGAATTCTAGCCACTCTCAGAGTTTAGGCTGGGGTGTGCTTTCAGGGCAAATCCGTATAAATGTGGCTCTCTCCTTAATCTCTTCAGTGTCTGCCAGAGTTTGGTTGCTCTTTGGTGCCTTATGATAAGCAGGTTTTTATATTTTGTCTAAAGTTTACTGTTATATGCAGGAAGATTAGTCTGATCCAAGCTTTCTGCCATTACCAGGACCAGAACTCTAAATTGCATTTTATTAAGACATTATCCAAATAAGTAATTGATAGAGGTGTTAGTAATATTAATACTGGAAAGGATTTTGCTAAACAAAAATCAAAGAAACAATATCTCTGAGTCAATTTTTGATATTCAAGTAGCAAGTTAATTTTTGATTAAGTTATCTTTTAAAGAAAATGTCTAATTTTGATTATGTTATACAACACTAAATTCTGGATATTGAGTTTGCCCTTGAAGTGCCTTACTGAACAATCAACAGATTGTGTGAAATATGTTAAGCATCAAATGTTTTAAAAATAAGATTTCAACTAGGAAACAACGGTTGTTGCAATTTGTCAAAAACAGTCTTCTTTCTAAAACTGGGCAAATTATGACATGTGATACTACATTTTGATGAGCATAGTGTGTGAAAATGTTATGGTTTGGACCAGGTGTTTAGGTACAAATGTTACATATTTATGACTACATTTCCCTGTCTGTATACCATAGTACTATCAACAGTGCGGTTGATCTCGGGAATCAGTGAATGAGGATATAAACACAAACACTTTTATTTTGTATGACTGTACAGGTTACTTTCCATTTACGGTTATTACAAACTATTAGCTATGTTCCCCGTGATGTGCGATACGTCCTTCAGCCCATCTGACACCCAGTAGTCTGTACCTCCCGCTCACCGACCTCTGCATTGCCCCGCCCCACGCCCCAGCGGCAACCACTACTTTGTTCTCTATATCTGTGAGTCCTCTTCCTTTTTGTTAAAAAACAAACACTTTTAATAAGAAATAGAAATTTCGGAAATGTGTAAGTATCTTTGATAAATTTCAATTTGTTTCTTATCCAGTTGTTTGTAGAAACCAGAATGACTATATGACAAAACACAGAGTTGCATTTTTACCCTCTTCTTTCTACCCTTTTTATTGTGGTATTTTGTAGTTGAGAATTTTTTAAACCTGTAAGTGTTCAAATGTATACTGGTTTTTTGGGGGGTTTTTGTTTTTTTTTTGCGGTACGCGGGCCTCTCACTGTTGTGACCTCTCCCGTCGCGGAGCACAGGCTCCGGACGCGCAGGCTCAGCGGCCGTGGCTCACGGGCCCAGCCGCTCCGTGGCATGTGGGATCTTCCCGTACCGGGGCACGAACCCGTGTCCCCGCATCGGCAGGCAGACTCTCAACCACTGCGCCACCAGGGAAGCCCTGTATACTGTATTTTAATTAAACAGGGTGCTACCAACATTAATGGTAGAAATTCTTTGTTCCAATGGCTCTCTGCAATTCGACTGTTCTTATGTAAGATTGTCTGGTTCCTTGGGTTCTTAATATGTTTGAAGCTCCCCATCCACACTGTGTCTATAGGTGACAGCTAACACTCTGTGATTCTTTTTTTTTTTTTTGCCACACGTAGGCCTCTCACTGTTGCGGCAGCTCCCACTGCGGAGCACAGGCTCCGGACGCGCAGGCTCAGCGGCCATGGCTCACGGGCCCAGCCGCTCCACGGCATGTGAGATCTTCCCGGACCGGGGCACAAACCCGTGTCCCCTGCATCGGCAGGCGGACTCTCAACCACTGCGCCACCAGGGAAGCCCATTCTGTGATTCTTCAAAGGGATACAAAGGTCTTCTCTAAATGATACAACCCTGGGATTCATAACCTTTCATCCTTTCTTGTCCTTCACAGTCATCTAACTGCACATTCTGCATGCGCAGAAAGCTCAGGATCACATACTCTTATTTATCCAGTTCCAGAAAATTTTACTCAGTATAGGTAATTCCAAGATTAGAGACTCACATTACTCAATTATTTTTGACATGGCTAAAAGCATTAATTTGCCTTTTCCAGCTTGGCCAGGTTTATGGCCTCTTTACCCTGACACAAGTTTCAAATGTGGCTGGTTGTTCTTATTTTCACCAGGCTTTAGTCCAGTTTCAGGCTATCTCCTGTAGGACCTGTTTTGAGCCTGGCTCTGAGACACAATATCTGCACCAAATCTGAATAAACTGATTGTCAATATGTGTCATTTTATTGACGAAATTGTGCCAGTTCTAAAAAGCCAGGTAAGGCAAGCCCCTTTTTGTGGAATTCTGACCTCCTGAGAGAGGTGCAAGCTGGTCCTCAGCAATCCAGATTTGAACTGTGTCTCCTAGATAGTCTAACCCAGTGACTTGTATGTGAATTAGGAATACTTAATTCTAGTTTTCCTCTTTCTGGCTCATCTAATAAGAAGGAATATGAGTTAATGATTCCAAAATTAGCTAATCTCTTGTGGGTGGGGTGGAATGAGGAATCTCCACTCACAAAGCACACAGGAAGCTGAGCTGAGGTGTTAAGGCTGCAGGCAGCAAAAGAGAAGCAGGCCCTGCAAATGGAAGTGTGCACTGGGAAGGGGAGGCTACAGGAAAAAATGCTGAAGGAAGCAGCTTCTCCAGTCTGTGCACAGTCCTGTCTCAGACCATTGATGAGATGTGGAGATGACCAAGAGGGCTGGCCAATCTCAGAAAATTATGTGGAATGCTGGAAAATAAATGGACTTAGGTACCCAAAGTTTGGGTTGGCTGTTACCTTCAGACATTTGAAATATGCTTAAACTACCATTTTGTCCTTGGTTAAGGTTGACTCCACATGGCAGGGTATTTGAGCAGGGCTGTGACTTTAGTGTCTACCAATGGCCACGTGCAGATTTTTAACATTATTATTATCTTTTAATCAGAGGAGATATAATATATGTACATTTTGTGAGTCCAGTTCAACTATCTCCTTCTCATGGAATTAAAATACTGTAAACACATTTGGCATACGTACTCTTTATGATATTCTCTACATTCCTGCACATATTGCAAAGAGTTGTAGACACAAAGCTATGTATGCTGTGTATTTTATGGGATATATGATTTATTTTCAAGAGTATATTAGATTAATAAATAAATGAGACCTAAGTAAACTTAAAAGCTTTTGCACAGAAAAGGAAACCATAAACAGAGCAAAAAGACAACCTATAGAATGGGAGAAAACACTTGCAAATGATGTGACTGAGAAGGGCTTAATTTCCAAAATATACAAACAGCTCACACAGCTCAATATCAAAAAACAAACAACCCAATCAAAAAATGGGCAGAAGACCTGAATAGACATTTTTCCAAAGAAGACATGCAGATGGCCAAGAGGCACATAAAAAGATGCTCAACATCACTAATTACTAGAGAAATGCAAATCAAAACCACAATGAGGTATCGCCTCACATCAGGCAGCATGGCCATCATCAAGATGTCTACAAATAATAAATGCTAAAGAGAGTGTGGAGAAAAGGGAACTTTCCCACACTGTTAGTTGGAATGTAAGTTGGTGCAGCCACTATGGAGAACAGTATGGTGGTTCCTTAAAAAACTAAAAATAGAGTTACCATATGATCCAGCAATCTCACTTCTTGTCATATACCCAGAAAAGATGAAAATTCTAATTTGGAAAGATACCTGCACCCCAATATTCATAGCAGCACTATTTACAATAGCCAAGACATGGAAGCAACCTAAAGTCTATTGACAGATGAATGGATAAAGAAGATGTGGTACATATATACAATGGAATATTACTCAGCCATAAAAAAGAATGAAATAATGCCATTTACAGCAATAAGGATGGACCTAGAGATTATCATACTAAGTGAAGTAAGTCAGAGAAAGACAAATATCATATGATATCACTCATATGTGGAATCTAAGACAAAAATGATACAAATGAACTCATATACAAAACAGAAATAGACCCACAGACAGAAAATAAACTTATGGTTACCAAAGGGGTGGGGGAAGGGATAAATTAGGAATTTGGGATTAACATATACACACTACTGTGTATAAAATACATAAACAACAAGGACCTACTGTATAGCACAGGGAACCATATTCAGTATCTTGTAATAACCTATAATGGTAAAGAATCTGAAAAAGAATATATATATATATATATATATATATATATAAAAATGTAGAATTGAATCACTTTGCTGTATACCTGGAACATTGTAAATCAAGTATACTTCAATTTAAAAATAGATAAAAGAGTATATTAGATTATATGTGGTTTTTTAAATTACATATTGATTTTAGAATCTTTGTTCTAGGTAAGATAAGATTCTACTCTTTAAGATTCTTGATTAGCAAGTAAAATGTGTTGTTTGTATTTTGTTTATCTTCATACATGAATTTATTGTATTTGTTTATTACAATAGTTATAAAAATCCTGAGGCAATGTCCTAACTATTAGTCTTTTATAATTTATTTTTATTATGCGGGGACAAAAGGGGACCACCTTTCTTTATTAGTTGCCTTGAGGTGTTGGGAACATGGGAGAACCCAGCACAGTGGTGATGCTCATCTGGGCTGAGCAAGGGTGCCAAGCACATGTGACAGAGATAACACACACTTGGGGAGGCTTATCCCAGAAGTATTTTCTTGCCTTCAGTTTTATGTATTTCTGACCTTGGTTTTCTCAAAAAAAAAAAAAGAAAGAAAGAAAGAGAGGAAGGAAGGGAGGGAGGAAGGAAGGGAAGAAGGAAGGAAAGGAGGAAGAAAGGAAGAAAGAAAATGAAAAAAACAAAAACAAATATAGGATAGGAATTGTGTTGGATAGTGAAGGTGAATGAAATTTCTGTTAGGTTCTCCAAAGGGACTGAGAGGAATTAGTTCAGAAGGCACTAGCTGATTAGACAGAATAAGCATGAGTATCACAGAGAAGTAATGAGAAACATTCATGCAAACTTTGAAAAAGTTGCATGAATGTTCAGAAAGAATCTTTCATTCTTTTTTTAAAAAAATAATTAATTAATTGATTGATTTTTGGCTGCATTGGGTCTTTGTTGCTACGCGAGGGCTTTCTACAGTTGTGGCGAGCGGGGGCTACTCTTCCTTGCGGTGTGCAGGCTTCTCATTGCAGTGGCTTGTCTTGCTGCGGAGCATGGGCTCTAGGTGCACGGGCTTCAGTAGTTGTGGCACATGGGCTCAGTAGTTGTGGCTCGCGGGCTCTAGAGTGCAGGCTCAGTAGCTGTGGCACACAGGCTTAGTTGCTCCGCAGCATGTGGGATCTTCCCAGACCAGGGCTTGAACCCATGTCCCCTGCATTGGCAGGCGGATTCTCAACCACTGCGCCACCAGGGAAGCCCAGAATCTTTCATTCTTGAGAAAAATTGCCAGGCAGTAATTATACCATCTTTCTCATCCAGCTTGATGAATGACATTATCTCAAATCACACAGCCTGTGAAACTGATGACCCTGGAGAACCTAGAAATGCACTGCCAGGCACTGTGTCTGGGTCAAGCCCCCTACTACCAAGTGGCAATTATGCTGAGGTGTTTGAAGTAATGCTTACATGAACATTTACCTATAAGCCTGGCAGAAATATATGTTTTGGAAAATATATTTAAGAAGATAGGAGCAAAATATATCTAAATCTAAATATATCTGTTCCTACTCTTTGGAAGAAATGGGAGCCTTTCATAAAGATCTGCTTTATCCACATTGCTTAGGTATAGATACTCCCACCGCCATGAAGTGAAGGCCTGATTGTTGAAAGATGTATCTGGAGTCATGAGTCATGGGAACAGTCTGCTGACTTCCAATTTAGAGATTAGATCATATCTGGTATTCTTGGAAAGATGTTTGGAAGCTCCAGTTCCTATAAAGGAATGTAGGCCTTCCACCTCACTGGGCAGCCGTCTCCACTGCAGACACACACACACACACACACACACACACACACACACACACAGCCCTTGTCCTGTGCCTCTCTTTCCCTTTAGAATGAGAACTAAAAGAATGTGAACTATGCAGGAAAATGGTATTCAAACTATTCAGAGAAAACTAATGTGAACAATATATAGAATCCTTAGCGCAGGACAAACAAAGTTATGTTCCAGGAATGTGCTTGGGAAGGTACCGTAAACTGAAAACATTGACCTCTCTTGCTTCCGTGGCCCCAAGATGATGAAACAAAACAACAAAGAAATGGTGGGAATCATTAAGGAAGACGTGAGAAAAGAAAAGAAACATATCCTGCCAGTTTATTGAACCTGGGAATATCATATGTTGCTCTGGTTATTGCAGTTAAAGAAAGAAAACAAAACAGTAGCAGGCTTGAAGAAGAGCAGAGGACATTCCCATATGCAGAGATCAGAGACACCCCCCTGCCCCCCAGAAAGGTTTCGAGGCAGATGGGAGTCAAATACATATAACAGGAGAGGCTATGGCTGTATCAACGCACACTCACCAAGAACAAGTTTACCAGACCCAGAGCTCCCTTGTGAAGCTGGAAAAGGTGCAAATTAGGACAAATAAAAGGAAGCCTTACTTTGCACTAAGCAGTGAAGTTTTATGCAAGTCTTTACTCAGAAATAGGGCACTCAACAACATGGATGGACCTAGAGATTATCATACTAAGTGAAGTAAATCAGACAGGGAAAGACAAATATCATATGATATCGCTCATACGTGGAATCTAAAACAAAAATGATACAAATGAACTCATACACAAAACAGAAATAGACCCACAGACCCATAAGAAAACAAACTTATGGTTACCGCAGGGGTGGGGGGAGGGATATATTAGGAATTTGGGATTAACATATACCCACTACCATATATAAAATAGATAATCTACAAGGACCTACTGTATAGCACAGGGAACTGTACTCAATATTTTGTAATAACCTATAAGGAAAAAGAATCTGAATAAAAATATATAACTGAATCACTTTGTTGTACACCTGAATCTAACACAACATTGTAAATCAACTATACTTCAATTAAAAAAAAAAAAAAGAAATGGAGTACTAGTGGCAAACATCCATGACGCCAGAAGAGGCTCGGGAGTGACAATGACACAAGAGGTAAAGGTATGAACTTTGGTGCTAGAAGGTCTTGGGTTTGGATCCCAGTTAGGAGATTTGCTAAGACTTTAGGTAAGTTAGTTGGTCTCCCTGAGCTTCACATTTCTCATCTAGAGAATGGAGGCCATGACATTGTCCATCTCACTGGATTGTTGTGAGGATTAAATGAGATAACGGATAAAAACACCCAGCGCAGGGCCAGGCACACAGTAAGCAGTCAACAGAGGTTAAGTAGTAATATTAGTCATGACTAAGAGTTCCTGTACTGTGATTACTAGAGGGAATGTGGTGGCTGTGATCCTATGTAAGAATTCTTATGCTCTAATTCAGGGACATACGAACATTTTCTATAAAGAGACCCAGAGTAAACATTTAAATTTTGTGGGACAAATGGTCTCTGCCAGAAATACTCAACTCTGCCCTCCAGCATGAAAGCAGCCATAGGCGATCTGTAAAGGAACTCACATGGTTGTGTTCCAATAAAAGTTTATTCATGGACACCGGAATTTGAATTTCACATAATTTTCATGTCACGAAATATTCTTCTTTTGTCTTTTTTTCAACCATTTAAAAATATGAAAACCATTCTTATCTCCTGGGCTTTATAAAAACAGGTGGTGGGCTGGATTTGGCTGACAGGTTGTAGTTTGCCTACCGCTGCTCTAAGATAACGAGGGGGGTTCAGAATAAGCCACCCCAGAATGTGCCACTTTGGCATGTGGATTATTTTGAGCTGAAGACATTCAAGACCCAGCAGACTCAGGAAAAGCTTTATACCCTCCCCGCCTCCCCCTTAACTGCCTAAAAGAAATTAGAAAGGGAGCCTGTACCAGGAAGAGAGCTACTACAAGAGAGAACTTCATCATCTGAGAGACTTCTGTGTGGCAGGGCAACGTTTGTTTACCGAACACCCGCTCTTCGCAGCCTCTTGTGAATTCCCCTCCTCCCCTTTGAAGCCCAGGCTCCTATCTCATTCCTTAGCTCAGGCTGGTATACAAGGCTCAATTGCTTGGGTGGCTTTGGGTCTTATATCTTTGTGGTGCTCCCCTAGGTATGTAATTAAATTTGTTTTTCTCTTGTTAATCTGTCTTTTAATTACAGGGAGTCTTGGCCAAGAACCTAAAAGGGTAGAGGGAAAATTTAATTTTCCTCTCCAACAATAATAATTCAGTTTGCTTGGCAATACTAAGAGCATTTCTCAATCTCTAGTTTTGTAACACTCCATTCTCGTTGGAGGACACACACAGTCTACTGCTAAATGTGCTGCCTGGCATCTCTGGGTTAGGGGAAAGTGAACTAAAAATATCTTTTGAAAAGAATAGGAAAATTTCAGAATTCCATCTGAGAGTCTGGCCATCTGCAGACCTGTAGAATAAGGTAGGGGAAAGTGACTTAGAACCACACTGACTAAGAAAATTGTAATACGTTTGTCTCTAGGTGGTAAGTTCTGAAATTGACACATGTGAAATATCGTAGGAGAAATTGCCAATCTTATGTCTCTCTATTTGTGACTCAGTGGATCCTAAGTATGGAGACTCAGTTCATCGACAGCTGAAAAATATTATGACAGCAAAGCCCAAGCTTCTGAAGGTAGCTTTGTAAACATCTTTTAAAACAGTCTTTCTCATGACTAATGCTAGGACATCTGCAGGGATGCTTGTAGGGAAGGACAAAATTTATTCTTGATATTTCTGTTAGTGTGCTTAAATACATTTTCCTTTAAAATTGGAAACTGTAATCCTCTGTTACTACAGTGTTGTGGTGACTTGTGTGTGGGAAATGATGCTTCCCTCCACGTACTCTCTCCCACCCTTCAGAGTGAATTGGAGATTCCGAAATCATCACGGCTGAGAGCAGGAAGCCCGGCGCGGGGTGGACAGATGGAAGGAGACACAGTGAAGGGCTTTCTGCAAACCTCCGTCCTGAATATCATGTTCTTGCCCTTCATCTTCCCATCAACCTACAGGTACTCAGTGGACCTCTTACCAGGCTTGACATCCATTAAGACCCAAACAGGTACGGTACCCAGGACCCACAGTATTTTTAAAGGGTCATAAAAATGTTTTAATTTCTCCTAAAATCAAAAGAGAAAATTAATTTTTAGGTTGAAGAAAATATTTTAGTATATCATACTAACGTATTTGTCCTTGATAGCAATCCAACAGTGAAATACAACTTAAAGTGTTTTTTTTGGAGGAAGAGGCCCATGAAGATAAAAGTACCTAGGGCTCTCAAAAGTTATAGTGGGGCCCTGCTCTTCAGGTCCTCAACTCTCTGTCATGAGCTGCAAAGGAAAAGGAGAAAACATAGGTTCTAAACTCTTAGCCCTTCCCCGCCTTATTCCTTTGGTTTTGGCCACTCTATGGCCAACCCGGCAAAAGAGGGAGAAGCTGTCCTAGACTTTGGCCCTGAGGTCCAGCAATCCACTGAGTTAAATATCCCTCCAAACTGAGCTTCAAGGGCACCGTCACCAAGAGCGTCTAATGATGGAGTTAGCGCGCCAAGTAGATGGCATGGACTCAATACAGCAAACTCTCTCTGTGGAGCAGCACCTCAGAATCCTAGGGAAATGGTGGAGCCCATTCTGAAGCACTCCAAGCTGTGGAGCCAACCTTTGGGGAAATGTCTGACCCAGGGCTGGCTGCACTGATAAACAGTCCAGCTTGCCCATGGCCACTGCCCGAGATTGAGAGGGTCCACTCCCTCGTTGGCTTACAGGCTTCAGGCAATTTTATTGTTTTGTTTTGTTTTGATCTGAGCCTCCATGAACAGTTTCTGAAATGCAGATCCATTCCAGAAGAGAAAGGAAGTCAGAGGTAGCTATCAGGGATGGGCGGTACGAGTAGTGTACACAGTGCAGAGGGTGCCTGTACCCAGTTGCTCAGGGAGCTGCTCATCCCACTCTGCGGCGTTACCCAGCAACCCCACCTGGCAAGTGTCTGCCACAGTGATGGCAGACTCGGACAGCAGGGTTTCCTGAAGCCATGGGACTGTACTATGACCTCGTCCTAGACCAGACCTAGCCCCCTCCTCTAGGATATAGAGACCCCAGAGGCCCAGTATCTGACCCAGCAAGGCTGGACTAGTATCCTCTTTAAGCAACAGAAGCAGCCATGTCACAGCTTGTAGAAGTATCTTCGTGAGTGTGTGTACGTGGGTGTGATTTTTTTTTCCCTTTTTTTGGACTGGAGTGTGGGATTTTAATCCTCAGAACCATCATGAATGGGTCAGTTCTCCCTCTCTTAGCCAGATAGAGGAACAGACACTCCACGAGGGTTCTGCAACAGGGGTCATCTCCAAGAAAGCTGGCAGTGGTGGCTCAAGGGCTGGTTATAGGGAATAGGTTCCTGCAAGGAGTCACAGTGAAGAATAAAAGAGGGTTCACTGTCATCCCACCATGGTGGGCTGCCGCATTTCCCAACGTGCTGATGAAGGTTACCACCCGAATCTCTAACCTTTGTATGTGCGTTATTATGAAGAAAGTCAGCTTTATGGGAATGGAGTCCACTTTATGGGAATGGAGATGGTTTGTAATTTCTTCTAGGAGGTAGTCTATGCATTTATAGCCAGGAGTACTGTTCTGCAATCTTGTTTAAATAACCCCAGAATAATTCAACAGTGTATTTTGGGGCCTCCTCTTCCACGTACTGGTTAGAGTTTGGAGGACTTGAGACTGGACTTTTTTGCTGATGGCTTCTAGGAATGATGATGCTGGGGTCACGTGCCAGCCCCCACCCAGCAGATCTAAGAGGTCAACTGGTACTGCAGTTATACAGTCAGGCCCCGCACAGCCAGGACCCACCTGAGGCAGGTCTACCAGTGCCCAGAAAATGCCATTCAGGAGAGCCGAGGAGGGGGGTAGAGGGAGCCTTAGAATAAGCTCAACAGCCATCTGGTCTAGACAGGACATGAAACCACACTCTCTACATTATAGGCAATAGGCATCACCCACCCTTCCTCAACCAGGAGCTTTCATAAAGGCAGTAACCTCCACAATGGAGACCGTAACACAAGAGGCTGGCAACTTGACATCAAATATAAACATTATACTGCATTCAGGGAACACCAACTGATGAGCACAACTGGCATTATTTCTGGTTAAGCTCACTGTCTAGATTGAATGTAACAATCACCTTCCTTTCTGTTTACTTGAAGCAGACACCCTACAGGACTGCTATGGCTGTCTCTACCATCTTTTCAATGTGTTTTCCCTACACTGCCATATTAGTTTTTTAATCCGTACAGATACTAGTAGCGCTGGGTTCCTGCAGTGGTTCGAGTGATAAAGGTTTAGAAACTACTAGTAGGGGTTATTTGCTATTAAAAACGTGAGGAATTGTGGACAGGATGGGAGAAGAGAATCTTGAGTTATAAAGATGACAGGACTCTGGTGGAGAGAAATGTGGGCTTACAGGGTCAACACTGTGGATTCAAACCCTAGAAGCCTCTGGTTTTCTGTGTGGCAGAATTGCTTCAGCTATGGAAAGATTTTTCACCAAAGTGTGGTTTCTAGATATGAAACTGAGCAGGACACTGTGGGGACCCTCCCAAGTACAAAAGCCTTTCCATGTCCCCCGTTTCTTGTTTGTAGAGAAAAGGTTTCAGCCTCCTCGACATTCCCTGAGTTCCAAAGGGCAGATTCAAACAGTTACTAATTAGAGGAGTGAGGGAATGCAGAAACAAAGGAAAGGCAGTCAGGAAACAACAGCTGGTGTTGGCAGGTTGGCTTTACTGTGCACAAGCGGGTGGGCCCAAGTTTGGTTTGGTAACATACAGAGTTCATAGCTGCAGACCAAAGGGAACAGGAAATGGCACACGTGTGCTTTCAGACACGAGGGGTGGCTGCAGCATCCGCTCAGCACAGTGCGATGGAGAGATGTGGAGAAGCAGAGCTGAAGCTAGTTCAGAGTGCCTTGTGACCAAGAGATACTAAACAACCTTACACTTGGCCACAAACCAAAGGGCCGTCTGAAATCTCACTTTAATAAACTAAGTAAAAAGGAAGAAGAGGATAGAGTGGCCATGGAGCTCCTCAGAGAATACCAGGGAGGCACCAAGGTGCACCTGAGGAGCCAGAAGTGGTGACAAGCTGGTCGTGGAGGAGGGATGAGCAGGTTTCCATGCCCCGTCCAGGATGCTCTCTGAGTCTCTGCAGGGCTTTGCTCACAGACAGTGTCCCCTAATTTGCTCCAAATATGACTGGGTTGGTCCTAGACAGGATTGCTGAGGGCCTTGTGCAAAATCCTCCCATGTCCAGGAGATCTCAGCTAATGAGAAACTGATTTGAATCTTGGTGGGTGGAGATAACTGCCATGTAGGTTTCCTGTTTGTCAAAGAGAGACATCTGAAAACAACGGTACCCTGAGGAGAAACAAAACCCAGCAAACACCCCACCTCCCAATCTTAGAAGAAGAAGTAGACCTGGTTTGGGGGCTGGGGTGTGTGTGTATTAGATTAAAATTAGATGGTGACATTCTCCCCTGCCATCTAGTTTCAAATTTCCCAACTCCTGGATTTTCTAGAAGGTATTTTACAAACTGTAGTTCTTGGCCTATTCGTGGATTGTGACATCAATTTAGTGGGGCATGACCAATAGTTTTGTTTTAAATTTTTATTATGGAAGATATCAAATATATGAAATATTAGAGAGACCAGTATAATGAACCACCATGCACCACGTGCCTCTCACCGAGTTTCAACAGTTATCAGCTTGTGGTCAGTCTTGTTTCATCTACACCCCAGCCCTCTGTCTCAACTATTTTGAAGCAAGTTCCTGACCTCATATCATGTTAGCTTTACGTCATGTTAACATGTCATGTTAGGATACTTTGTATCCCTAAAAGATGATGCTTATTCCCATTTTAAAATGACATACGTGGACTAGAAAATAGCGCGGGAAGGTTAAGTAATGTTTTATTAAGCTTCGTTTCAGCTGTGTGTGTGTCTGTGTGCATGTGTGTGCACTTGGCTGTAATGTAAAATGTATTTCCTATAATGAGTCTCCAAAAAAAGCTCAATAGTCATTTGCTCTAGAAGAAACTCTGAAGGACCCAGTCCTCACAGGCAGCCTCAGCATCCCCTCCCACCCCACCTCATGATGGCAGAGGAGAATCTGGCTCAGTCCAACAGGAGACAAGGGTTGGGGGAGTTTGCTGGGTGGGTTAGGAGTTTGGAAGGTGACCTGGACGCGAGACGTCCTCTTCTGAGAGGACAGCAAACCTTTCACTAGGGAGGACTGTGACGGGGCAGAAGAGAAAGTATAGTGCAATGAATGTTTGCAGGCTCCTCCTTCCTTTCCAGGGAGGCCTTGGAGCCTGGCTTTCTGTTGCTGCTGAGAAGAAAAGATGAATTGAAGGAGGCCTAGGAAAGCTAAATGTGTCTCCTTACTGAAGAGCTGAGCAGAAGTGGGGAGGGGAGAGGGAACCAGCCAACCCTGGAGGAGTTTGCGGGGAAAGTTTGCAAAGAGAGAGTGTGGAAAGGAGCCAGGGGAGATTTCTAAGTGGCTGCTGTGGAGACGGGCACGGATGGCTGAGGAGGGATTTTAGGATAAGCTGCTGTGAGTCATGCAATGTAGTTTGATTTAGGCCCTGCTTTTAAAACTTCAGTAGAGTTTAAAAGCCTTTTCAGTACTTTTTGGATGTTGAGCTAGTGCTTCCATCGAAAGGAAAGGAGACTCAGGTGGTGTGGGTCAGTGTGAAATGCTTCCAGTCTCCTCCACTCCCTGCTTTACAGATCTGATTCTCATTCTTTCAACCTACAGCTCGGGCAGCCTTGCTTCCAGAAAGCCCCTTCTTGGTGCTGCCAGAGTTCCCACGCCTTTCTTGTTTATCACACTTCCATGCCCCATGGTATTGAATGATGATTGCGGGCTGGTCTCCTTCTATTAGCCTGTGAGCAACTTGAGGGTCAGGACTCTGTCTGATTCATCTCAGCCTTCCCTGGGGCTGCTGGCACATAACACAGCCTTTGTTGTTTCTCTGTCTTCAAAGAAACGAGGACCCTACTGGGGGTCTCCGGAAACAAAAGGGAAAAATACAATTAGGTATAAAATTAAGCATTAAATTTGTGAGATGGATTATCCTGCGTGCTTTATGAGTTCAGAACAGAAAAGATGGAGTGATGATAACAAAAAAAAGAATAATAGTAAATGCTTTTTAGTGCTTTCAATGTACCGGGCCCTGTTCTAAGTACTTCACATATATTAACTCATAGAATCTGCACAAGAGCCTGATGAATTGGTTACTATTATTGTTCCCATTTTGCAGATGAGGAAGACAAAGCACAGAGAGGTGAAGTGGCTCGCTTGCTCACGGTTCCACTGCAGGTGAGAGGTGGAGCTGAGCGATCTGGTTCTAGACTCTGAGCTCTTTACCCCAGCCACGTACTGAGTGATGGGCAGATGTCTTAGGAAGGAGGAGGAGGAGGACTCAAGGTGCTGAGAGAAGAAAGAAGGTCATTCTGGGGCGTGTGCCAAAATGCGGGAGGGAAGGACGTGGGTGTGTTCCCTGCCCTGTGAAGAAGGGGTCTTAGAAGGGGTGCTGGGAAATCGGGTTGGATGGGAGGTGTGGAGCCTGGTGACGGGGTTGAGAGAGGATGTTGCGGGAGTTAAGGGGCCACTGAAGTCTTCGGGTGGAGAAGTGCCGTGATGCAGGGCCACGTCCCAGGAAGATCTAGTGTGCGGGCTACAGCTTGGGAGGACTTGTGTGGGTGGGGCTAGAATCAGGGGGTCCCTGGAAGGCTGCTGAGGTTTTGAGACAGAGGCCTGAGGACCAGCACGAGGCAAAGCTGTTCCTCTCTGCCACGTGGGTGGTGGGAATGGCGACCACAGAGCAGATGTGAGAGAGATTTGAGAGGGTGGTCAACTGGACAGGGATCCCCCCCACCAGCCGCCAAGGGGCATAAAGTTCTGAGTGAGAGGAAGCAGAGGCAACCCCAGGGTTCCAGGACCCTGTGGGAGAATAGGGGAACCCCTGGAAGAGGCACATTCATGAAGACTCTGGATTGGCAAAAAGATGAGCCAGGTCTAAGGCAAGGTGGAGATGAGTGACCTGAAAGCGTGAAAACCCTTCCCAGAGCCTCGTCTGCCGGCCTCCTTCCCTGAGAACTTCTCTCAGATTCCCCAGGAGCCAGGCATTTCCTGCCCTCAGGGATCTTCTGCATGGTCTTCTGCTCTCCTCCCTGCCCCCCTGATTTCTGACTTTCTCCTCTTTCTCCTTTGGTCTTCGCTAAACTGCTACCTTCTCGGGAAGATGGTTCCCATTCTGCACCCCTGAAACTAGGTTAGTCCATTCACCATTTGCTCCCATAGTAGCTGGCACTCTTCTTCATAATTCTCATCACACTAGTGATTGTTTCATTCGTTTAGGCAACAAACATTTATTCAGCACCTACTACAGGCCAAGCACTGTTCTGGGAGCTGAGGAGGTGGCAGCGCACAAGACAAAACACCTACACTCACAGAGCTTACTTTCTAGGTGCAGGGCGATGGGAAAAATAAGTTAAAAAATACATAATCATGAACAATGTCAGAAAGTAAGCAGTGCTATGCAAACAATTAAAATACAGTGCCGTCATACTAGGTTGGGTAGTCTGAGAAGGAGACGTTGAAGCTGAAGGCTGACTAGCAAGTCAGCCAAGCCAAGACTAGGGGCAAGAGCTGGTGCAAAGGCCCTGAGTGGGAGTGAGCTCGGCCTGTCCCAAGGAGGGAAATAAGACCTTGCGGCTAGAATGTGGTGGATGAAGGTGAGAGCCACATGAAATGAAGTCTGAGAGGCCAGATCACGGAAATAAGGACACAGAGTTTAGAAACAAGGATACAAAGACACAAGCTTTCTAAGCACAATGTAAGCCCTTAAACAGAGGAATCACGTGATCTGATTTACATTTCTAACAGATACTCTGGATGCTGTAAGGAAAATGCGTGGCGGAGGGATGAGGGTGGAAATAAGGAGGCTTGAAATTTCAGCAGTCTGCTGAGAGAGGATGGGGGTCTGAACCAAGATGGAGAGGCTGAAGGTGAAGGGGAGCGAGTGGGTTCAGGGTATGTTTTGGAGGTAGAGTCACTAGGGGTTCCTGCTGGATTGGAGGTGGGAGTGAGACAAAGAGAGGAATCAAGGACCACTAATCTATCTTAGGGATGGAGTTGTGAGGAGGCCATTTACTGGGACAGAGAAGAACGTGAGAGAGGGCAGGGAGCAGGTGAAGCAGCTAGAGTTCTGTGGGCATCATGTTAAGTCTGAGAAGCGTATTAAGATACCTCAGGGGGGGCTTCCCTGGTGGCGCAGTGGTTGGGAGGCCGCCTGCCGATGCAGGGGACGCGGGTTCGTGCCCCGGTCTGGGAAGGTCCCACATGCCGCCGAGCGGCTGGGCCCGTGAGCCATGGCTGCTGAGCCTGAGCGTCCGGAGTCTGTGCTCTGCAACGGGAGAGGCCACAACAGTGAGAGGCCCGTGTACCGCCAAAAAAAAAAGATACCTCAGGTGATGTCTAAGTGGAGAGACCAAGCAGGTGGTGTAGCTATTGGATATATACCAGTCTGTAGTTCTGGGCAGGGATTCAGGCTGGAGGTGCAGATTCCTGGGCCATCAGCCGAAAGATGGTATTTCAAGCCAAGGACTTGGTCGAGATCATCTGTAGCTTGTTTGCTTTCTGACGAAAGTGATGGAGAAGTCATTGTGAAGAAGATGGCATCCAGGGCTGAAGTGGTTATGGTGATGTCCGGGGACACTTCATTCCGAGAAACAAAAGAGAAGGTGGGTGGAGAGTTCTACACAGATGCTGGTATGTTAGGAGTCTACATCCTAGGTCCTTAAGTGAAGGAGTCCCTCCCTGATTATTTCTATTATCTCAATGAAAAATGAGAAAAGTTAACCAGCTGAGCACAAGAGCAGAGGAGGAGGTATTAGAAGTTTGAAATGAT
This sequence comes from Hyperoodon ampullatus, assembly GCF_949752795.1. Taxonomy (NCBI): domain Eukaryota; kingdom Metazoa; phylum Chordata; class Mammalia; order Artiodactyla; family Ziphiidae; genus Hyperoodon; species Hyperoodon ampullatus. The sequence continues at coordinate 16,084,122 of NC_136918.1, forward strand.
TGATCAATTATTGTTCATCATCTTTCCTTCTGAAGGACTGTCAGCCACGTGGAAGTAAGAATTGCATCTGTCTTATTCGTTGCTTATTCCTGGTACCTTGCAAGTCGTTGCACATGAAGTAAGTGTGCAATGAACAATTGCTAGATGAAAGAATCAGCAACTGAATGAGAGTTAGGCGTCTCTTCTGGTTATTTATTACTGCATAACAAACCACCTTGAAACTCTGTGGCTTAAAGCAGCCATTTATTAGTATATCTCACAATTCTGTGGTCCTGATAAGCTCTACCGGCTAGTGTTCCCTTGGGATTGATTCCTCATAGGTTTGCAGTCAGATGGCAGCTAAGGCCGGATCTATCTTATGGCTTCTTTTTTTTTTTTTTTCTTTTTTTTGCGGTACGCGGGCTTCTCACTGCTGTGGCCTCTCCCGCCGCAGAGCACAGGCTCCAGACCTGCAGGCTCAGAGGCCACAGCTCACGGGCCCAGCCGCTCTGCGGCACGTGGGATCTTCCCGGACCAGGGCATGAACCCGCGTCCCCTGCATTGGCAGGCGGACTCTCAGCCACTGTGCCACCAGGGAAGCCCCTTATGACTTCTTAATTCATGTTTGTCTGGTGCTTGGGCTGCAGTGTCTGGGCCACTGGGGACTGGTTGGGCATCACTCTCTCCACATGGCTTCTCCTTGTGGCTGGTGTGGTCTTCCTCACAACATGGCAGTCTCAGGGTAGTCGGATGCTTTCATGGTGGCTGGCTTCCCCCAGGGCTGGCTTCTCCTAGAATTAGTGTTCTAAGAGGCCCAAGTGGAAGCTACAAGGCTACTTAAAACCTAGTCTTCGAAGTCTCAGCATCACATCCATTATATTCTGTTATCAGAGCAGTCACAGGCCCCCCAGATTCACCGGGGGTGAAGGAACAGGCTGTACCTCCCAGAGGGGGAAAGCACTGATGCAGTTTTCTTGGAGACAATGTACAACATCCTCTATGTGAATGTGTCCTGTAGACCTGGAATTTAGATGAAAGGATAGAACTAGAGACAGAAAGTAGAAATCTTAGACAGAGATAAGTAGTTGAATTCGTGAGATGAATTAGGTCCCTTAAGGGAGAAATTGTAAGAAGGTTGGAACTTGGAGGACATCCCTGCTCACCCCTCTCCCCTAATCAAAGGTAAAGAAGAGAGAAGAGGAATGAGGGAGGGAGAGAGGTAAAGAGGAAGGGGGAAGGATAGAGGGGAAGGCAGGGAGGGAGGAAGGGGGGAGAGAGAGAGAGAGAGGATTCGGTATCTAAGTGTAACTGAGCAGGACCCTACGGTGCCTTCCTGGGACAGACCCCTCCCTCATATCCTCTGCTTTAGCTCCTTTCTGAAGTACCTAGGTAATAGTATCTCATGCATATTTCCTGAGTTTTTCAGATGCTAAACTCCCCCACCAAATGGAAGAGATTAACTACTTGATGACCGTGAGCACATGGCCCCCTGACCTACTGGCACCTAAGGATGGAGATAACGTTAACCGCCCTGTTACCTCAACATCAGCCAATCAGAGAACTGTGCACAAGCTGATCACATGCCCTGAGCACTCCCTCCCTCCACCCTGCACCCCTGGCCTTTAAAAATACTTTGCTGAAACCCTTCAGGCAGTTCGGGTTTTTCTTGGGCACAAGCCACTCATTCTCGTTGCCAGGGCCTGTAATAAATCTTTCTCTGCCCCAAACTTCGACGTTTAGGTTTGTTTGGCCTCACTGTGTGTCGGGCACATGAACTTGTGTTTGGTAACATAACTGTAGCTTGTGGCATAAGTAAGAACCCACTTGCCTGAAGGGTAAAATCAAATGTGCAGATCTATTTTTAGAGACTACTAAGTCAACCTGATGAAATTAACGGTGGTTGCTGCTTTAGCCCTACATGGAGCAGAACTTTAAAACGTTCCACTTGGGTTTTAGCTTCTAGTTACACCCAAGGTTGTTCCAGTTTGGTTTAGGTTCAGGGCAGTGACAGTGCAGGTTGTTTCGTTGATTCTTGTTGTAAATGTCATCATTCACATACCCCACGGCAGTGCTTGATTAAGTTTCACAGAACCTTCCAAAAGGAGTGATTTTGGTTCAGTTCTGGGTTTGAAAAAAGGTAATAGTTATGCCAGATTTAACATTGGGTTTGGGCTGGGGTCAGTTATCCAGCTCTTTCAATAATCTTCTTTTTTCTTTGCCAATTCAACCAATTCCTGAGTCTACTTTGTATCTGAGTCTCAGTTTTCATTAAGAAATGAGATTTTTATCTTTGCAGAGTTGCAAGAAAATATATAAAGCAGCAGGTCCTGTCAAAAGGAAAGGTGAATTCAATGTCAGATGATGGAACCGCAAAAGGAGAGATCCAGAGGCTCTAATGAGGAGGAACTAAAAGGACAGAGAACAATAGGGAGCAGAAAATGATGGAAAGGAGAGGAGGTCAGATCGTCTCCGCTGATCTGATGTTTTCTCATAGAAACCTTTCCAGGATGTGGCAGTACTGTATCCATGCCTCCAAGGAAAGTGCTTTACTTATCACTTTATTTATCGTAGAATCATACACCGTGTGATTTTCGAAGAAACGATAGCCAAATTAAAGTGTAGTTACAGTCCTTTTGTATCAGCTGGTGTCTGTAAATGCTCACGTTCTTACACAGACTCTTCATGCCTTCTGCTCCTGGCTCAGAGTTAAGACTGGGATCAATGGCTTGGATTTACCCTTGAGTTTATGAACTGTTTATGAAAAGCAATTACTCCTAGTTTAAGTTAAATTTCTCATATTGGGGTGGCCTCAACATGGGAAATTTAATGCTGATGCTTAATGTTGCGGCTGTAAGGTACTTCCAAGCTTATCCGTCCCTACCCTTCATTTAACACATGAGAACACACAGGCACCTGAATCTGAGAGATAAACTTATTTATTTTATTTAAAAGACAGTGCATTTCACAAGAGATTTTGTAGATAAACTTGTATAGATACTTTCAAAAAGATCATTAGTAGTCAATGTGTTAATCTGCCCCTACACCATCCAAATAAACTCATCCTTGTCATCAATGTCTTGAACTGAGCCACATCAAAACGTGAGATGTCTTTTGAATTTCCTTTCCAATATCTTTGAAGTCCAATATCTTTAAGTCGGAATAGAAGATATCTATGTAGTGATACTGTATTAGTCAAGGCAACCTCACTGCTGTAACAAATAAAACTCCTAATCAGTGGCTTAATGACAATATTTTGGAAAGTTATTTAGCTTGTGCTTCAACTTCCTCATCTGTAAAATGGGAATAATATTAGCACATGCCTCATAATATTGTTTTGTGTATTAAGTGAGCTGATATTTGTAAAATCCTTCGAACAGCGTCTGGCACATAGTAACCTGTGTAAGTGGTTGTTGAATGGATGAACGAATAAATGTATAAGCAGATGAATGAGTAAAACTGCTCACTCTTTCTCATTGTCCAGTGTGGGTGCTCCTGGTCTGTTAGTTTTCCCTGGGCCCGTTCAGGGTCCCAGCCTCCTTCCTTCTCAGGGCTCCGCTCTCCTTGAGATGCTCAGGGTCCTCTCCATCCCCCCAGTAGCAACTAGCCTGAGGCCTCTGATGTGCCCTTCCCTTCCTGACATCAAATTTGGAAATGATTTAAAATTGTCCAAGAGGGGAAAGATGCTGATTCAGCCGCCACTACAGAAAAGAGACCTTATCTGAGAGATGTAGATAATGACTCCACCTCATTGGGCTCTTCTGAGAATTCCATAAATTAGCACATATAAGGTACCTGGCACACAGTACAAACACATGGCAGCCACTATTAATTTGTCATGGCTTGTTTGCATTTGTCTTCTGTATTTTAGCTTTTCTTCTGTTCCTTTTCCTCCTTCTTCTAGTCTTTACAAATAGCTATCTGTATTTAACATTTTTGTTGATATTTAATGACATTTCCCATAGTATTAGATCTTATTTCTCAGTGTCCCTCACCTCATCCATGCCTTCCCAATTGTTTTGGCCTCTGGAAGAAACCTTCTGGATGAGGATAGGCAAAGTCCAAAGGCATCCTCTTCATGAACAGAGGTACTGATGCAGGTCATCTTTCAGGCTGAATTCTCCTTCATTCCTGTCTAAGCCAGCAGTCGGATTCCAGGTAAAGGATGAGAAGCAGTGACGGGGAGGGAATGAGGGTGCAGAAGTGTGAAACTTCATGTTCTTACTTCATATAACTTTTCCAAAGTAATTTATTTTTAGAAATATTTTCTTTCAATAATAAAAATATTTTATAAAAAATACCAAAGAAAACTTCATAATCCTATATTTACAATTTCTTAGTCGCTTAATTGTTTCCATTATGTGTGGATTTTTAGATTCAGCCTCAGATGGAACATCCTTCCTTTTTTTCCAGGTGCTTGGGGAAGTCACACCTTGGCCAGGCTTCACATGTCATCTACATCGCATGTCACCTGTTGTACCACCTAGTGCTTTCTTCTCAAAAGCAGTTTTTTAACACATTCACATTATAAAGCACAGAGAAGTAAGACCACTTTCTTTGAAATCTTGCAAAGCTCTTAAGATGACTAGAGACACTTGGCCTTAGTGCTGCTGGGATGATTAAAGAAGTCAACAGCCAACAACTTCCCAGTTTTCTAAATGACAGGGCAGCTAATGTGGCTGTTATTTCCCCTAAAGACGCAGTGAGATATTAAAAATACTTTTGTTCGGGTCCTACCCCAGATTGATTACAGCAGGCTCTCTGGAGGTGAGACCCAAGCACAAGCATGTTTTTACTCACACTTCCAATTCTGATGTACCTCCAGGGTTGAGAACCACTGTGGTAGACATTCATAACCCTTCCTGAATCCACAGAGGAGGCATTCGATTATTTTATTTTTCTAGTAGTAGAGAGTTTACTGCCCATAACTGTATAAACATGAAGGCATGTGAAGGTGAGAGGCCCAAAGACAACAGGAGCTGGACACTATGTCCACTCTGTAGGTCAGAAGCCCCCAAAGTGTAGGTGTGGCGGCCATGATTCACTTCTCTGCAGCCCAAGATTGCCTAAGGGGAGATGCAGTTGGCCTGTGGGGAATGAGGTTGTGCAATGCTGCTGGTGTTACCCTCTTGCTGAGGGTCCTGTGGTGAGGTACTCTGTAGGGATGGGAGCACCGTCACCATCCTAGGTGCCCTAGTTGACATCCAAACTGACTACATTTTCCAATTGTTGGTGAACCCTCTTCCATTTTCCCTCACCCTCTCACTAAACTCTGGTTTAACCGGGTCATTGTGATAAGCAAGGTTTACCAATTGTGTCCCCACCAAAATTAGATCCTCTGTATTATTGCATATAAGTTGTGAAAATAAAGGATAGGTATTGGAGGGAGGTAGCATGAGGAGTAAGACATGTCATCTGCTCATACAGGTGGATGTTTACAGTAACATTTTCTACGCACCTGCGTTTTTCAAGTCCAGGCATTGTGTTCAGGACTAAGGCCAACAGCAGCTACTAGAAATTCTAAATTTCAGGCCCCCCTCATCCCTAGACTTATAGAATCCTCAGTTGACTTGGATGCACATTTAAGTTTGAGAAACACAGGACAAAGACTCAAAGATGGCTGTCTGTAAGGAGCTCCTGGCTTCTGGCAAATAATACTTTTTTAAAAAAGGTAAAAACATGATCTAATTCGAAAAGATACATGCACCCCAGTGTTTATAGCAGCACTGTTATAGCCAAGACATGGAAGCAACCGACACATGTTAAGTGTCCATCAATAGATGAATGAATAAAGAAACTGTGACATTATACACACACACACGCACACACACACATAGACCCACATACATATATATACAATGGAGTACTACTCAGCCATAAAAAAAGAAAAAATGTTGCCATTTGAAAAAACACGGATGGATTTGGAGGGTATTTTGCTATGTGAAATAAGTGTGACAGAAAGACAAATGCTGTATGCTATCGCTTATATGTGGAACCTAAAAGATAAAACAAACTAGTGAATAAAATAAAGAATGGATTGCCACATATAGAGAAAAAAACTAGTGGTTACCAATGGGGAGGGAGAAGTGGGGAGGGGCAATATAGGGTAGGGGAAAAAGTGTTCTTATGGTATTATATGAAACCATGTGTATGAAACGTTTGAAAATTGTAAAGCACTATGGAATTTAAAGAATCTTTCATTCACTTTGAAAAACAGTAAAAACATAATCTTGGGAAAATATAATGAGGATGTGTCAAAGGTTTAAGACATTAACCATGAAACTGACAAAATGGCAAAACTGGTTCAAAAGAGGATAGGGAAAACTGCTCAGTTTTGTCAATGGGAAAAAGAAAATGCTGGAATAAGATTGCGAAGTCCAATACAAAGCCTGTTAATGTCCTACAGCGACCTAAAAACCTTAACCTTTGAGTTTATTTATTTATTATTACATATTTATACTGAAGTATAGTTGATTTACAATATTATTAGTTTCAGGTGCACAGCATAGTGATTTAGTATTTTTATAGATTATATTCCATTTAAAGTTATTATAAAATAATTGCTATATTTCCTTTTTTATGCAATATATCCTTGTTGCCTATCTGTTTAGACACAGTAGTTTGTAGCTCTTAATCCCATACCACTGTGGGTTTATTTTTTGATTAAAAAGAAATAGTTTGCCCCTTTACTGAGATACAAATCATTTGCAAGTTATCAGTCTTCTACAAATTAACATCTAACTTTCCTGAACCTGGCCTCTAATCAAAAGAAAGTGATAGGGACTTCCCTGGTGGTGCAGTGGTTAAGAATCCGCCTGCCAATGCAGGGGACACGGGTTTGAGCCCTGGTCCGGGAAGATTCCACATGCTGCGGAGCAGCTAAGCCTGTGTGCCACAACTACTGAGCCTGCGCTCTAGAGCCCACGAGCCACAACTACTGAAGCCCACGTGCCTAGTGCCCGTGCTCTACAACAAGAGAAGCCACCACAGTAAGAAGCCCACGCACCGCAATGAAGAGTAGCCCCCACTCGCAGCAACTAGAGAAAGCCTGCGCACAGCAACGAAGACCCAACACAGCCAAAAATAGATAAATTTTTTTTAAAAAAGAAAAGAAAAGAAAGTAATAATTTAAAAAAAGTTACTTTCCCTTTAGGCCTGCATATCAGATAATGCTTGAGTGTTACTGGAAAGGCTAGATGGTTATCTCAAGTTTGGGATAATTTCTTAAAAATTCAGAGGAGATGGATCGAGAAATCAATAACTGCAATAAAATATCATAGGTAGGGGGTGGAATCAAGATGGCTGTGTGGGAAGACATGGAGTTCGTGTCTCCCCATGACTAGGGCACCTGCAGGATGCTGGTGGGGGACCACAGTGTCCAAGGTGTCGGGAGGAACCCCCAAGCAAACTGGTAGGATGTGGGGGGACTGAGGGGGGAGGAGAAGTGGAGGGTTGACAGGATTGGTGCTTCTGAGGGGGTGGCTGAGAAGGGGGAGGGGTTCCCACGCCTGGAGGGACCCTTGGGGGCTCAGATCAGCAGGGAGCACGCCCAGCATATCCCCTGCCCATTCAGCTGGAGAAGTCTGCCCGGCTCTCGGGCCAGGTCCTACACCCTCAGAGGCCCCCTCTGGGCTGTGTGCGTCCTGGGAGCATAGGAGGGAGACTGGGGGGAGAAGGAGAACAGGAAAGGTAAGCAGGAGGGACCCTCCAGGACAGGAGGAGTGGGAGAGGAGTGGAGGGCATTGGTCCCACCCACTTGAGCCCAGGAAACTTACCGAGCTCTCAGGTGGGGTCCCCCACCCACTGAGACCAGAGGCGGGGGGCACGCCTGGGCCCCTTCTGTTCTGTTGAGCCTAAGCCCCACCACCCACAGCCCCAGGGCCTTTTCCAGCCCTGTGGGTCCTAAGCACAGGCCCCACCCACTGCCCAAACCTCACCCTTGCTTAGGCCCTGCCTTCCACAGCCAAGGACTTTTCCACCCTTTTTTTTTTCTCCTCCTCTTTTTTACTATTGTGGCTCTGTTTACCTTACAGTTGTTGTTTCATCTATATTTTTATTTTTATATTTTTTCTAACATATCTGTTAGTTTCCTAGTCTAATTTTATTTTTTAGTTTGTTATTGTCCTCCCACGCTTTTTTTTTTTTTTTTTTTTTTGCCTCTCTGCATGGCTTGTGGGATCTTGGTTCACAAGCCAGGCTTCAGGCTGAAGCTCCTGTGGTGGGAGCTCTGAGTCCAAACTACTGGACTAACAGAGAACCTCAGGTCCCAGGGAATACTCATCGGAGTGAGGTCTCCTGAAGGTCCTCATCTCAGCACCAAGACCCAGCTCTACCCAACAGCCTACAAACTCCAGTGTTGGAAGCCTCAGGTCAAACACCCAGTAAGACAGGAACAAAACCCCACTCATAAAAAAAAGGAAAGAAAAAATGAGATGGCAAAAAAAATATGTCACAGATGAAGGAGTAAGGTAAAAACCTACAAGACCAAATAAATGAAGAGGAAATAGGTAATCTACCTGAAAAAGAATTCAGAGTAATGATAGTAAAGATGATCCAGAATCTTGGAAATAGAATGGAGGCATGGATTGAGAAAATACAAGAAATGTTTATGAAAGATCTAGAAGAACTAAAGAACAAACAAACAGAGATGAACAACACAATAACTGAAATGGAAAATACACTAGAAGGAATCAATAACAGAATAACTGAGGCAGAAGAACGAATAAGTGAGCTGGAAGACAAAATGGTGGAAATAACTGCCAAGGAGCAGAATAAAGAAAAAAGAATGAAAAGAATTGAAGACAATCTCAGAGACCTCTGGGACAACACTAAATGCACCAACATTCAAATTATAGGGGTCCCAGAAGAAGAAGAGAAAAAGAAAGGGACTGAGAAAATATCTGAAGAGATTACAGTGGAAATTTTCCCTAACGTGGGAAAGGAAAGAGTCACCCAAGTCCAGGAAGAACAGAGAGTCCCATCCAGGATAAACCCCAGGAGAAACACATCAAGACACATATTAATCAGACTAACAAAAATTAAATTCAAAGAAAAAATATTAAAAGCAGCAAGGGAAAAACAAAAAATAACATACAAAGGAAACCCCATAAGGTTATCATCTGACTTTTCAGCAGAAACTCTGCATGCCAGAAGGCAGTGGCAGGATATACTTAAAGTGATGAAACAGAAAAACCTACAACCAAGATTACTCTGCCCAGAAAGGATCTCATTCAGATTCAATGGAGAAATTAAAAGCTTTTCATACAAGCAAAAGCTAAGAGAATACAGCACAAGCAAACCAACTTTACAACAAATGCTAAAGAAACTTCTCAAGGCGGGAAACACAAGAGAAGAAAAAGACCCACAAAAACAAATCCAAAACGATTAAGAAAATGGTAATAGGAACATACATATTGATAATAACCTTGAATGTAAATGGATTAAATGTCCCGACCAAAAGACACAGACTGGCTGAATGGATACAAAAACAAGACCCATATATATGCTGTCTACAAGAGACCCACTTCAGAACTAGGGACACATACAGACCGAAAGTGAAGGGATGGAAAGAGATATTCCATGCAAATGGAAATCAAAAGAAAGCTGGAGTGGCAATACTCGTCTCAGATAAAATAGACTTTAAAATAAAGACTGTTACAAGAGGTAAGGAAGGACACTACACAATGATCAAGGATCAATTCAGGAGAAGATATAACAATTATCAATGTTTATGCACCCAACAGAGGAGCGCCTCAATACATAAGACAAATGCCAACAAATGTGAAAGGGGAATTCGACAGTAACAAAATAATAGTAGGGGACTTTAACACCTCATTTATACCAATGGACAGATCATCCAAACAAATAATAAATAAGGAAACACAAGCTTTAAATGACACAATAGACCAGTTAGATTTAATTGATATGTATAGAACATTCCACCCAAAAGTAGCAGAATACACTTTCTTCTCAAGTACACACGGAACATTCTCCAAGATGGATCACATCTTGGGACACAAATCAAGCCTCGGAGAATTTAAGAAAACTGAAATCATATCAAGCACCTTTTCTGACCACAATGCTAAGAGATTGGAAATCAATTACAGGAAAAAAAACTGTAAAAAACACAAATATATGGAGGCTAAACAGTGCGCTACTAAATAACCAAGAAATCACTGAAGAAATCAAAGAAGAAATTAAAAAATACATAGAAATAAATGACAATGAAAACACTACAACCCAAAACCTACGAGACGCAGCAAAAGCAGTTCTAAGAAGGAAGTTTATAGCAGTACAATCCTACCTCAAGAAACAAGAAACATCTCAAATAAACAATCTAACTGTACACCTAAAGCAACTAGAAAAAGAAGAACAAAGAAAACCCAAAGTTAGTAGAAGGAAAGAAATCATAAAGATCAGATCAGAAAAAAATGAAATAGAAACAAAGAAAACAATAGCAAAGATCAATAAAACTAAAAGCTGGTTCTTTGAGAAGATAAATAAAATTAATAAACCCTTAGCCAGACTCATCAAGGAAAAAAGGGAGAGGATACAAATCAATAAAATTAGAAATGAAAAAGGAGAAATCACAACTGACATAAGGATTATAAGAGACTACTACAAACAACTATATGCCAATAAAATGGACAACCATGAAGAAATGGACAAATTCTTGGAAAGGTACAATTTTCCAAGACTGAACCAGGAAGAATTAGAAAATATAAACAGACCTATCACAAGTAATGAAATTGCAGCTGTCATTAAAAATCTTCCAACAAACAAAAGTCCAGGACCAGACGGCTTCACAGGCAAATTCTATCAAACATTTAGAGAAGAGCTAACACTGATCTTTCTCAAACTCTTCCAAGAAATTGCAGAGGGAGGAACACTCCCAAATACATTCTATGAAGCCACCATCACCCTGATACCAAAACCAGAAAAAGACATCACAGAAAAAGAAAATTATAGACCAATATCACTGATGAATATAGATGCAAAAATCGTGAACAAAATACTAGCAAACAGAATCCAACAACACATTAAAAGGATCATACACCATGATCAAGTGAGATATATCCCAGGGATGCAAGGATTCTTCAATATACGCAAATCAATCAATGTGATACACTACTTTAACAAATTAAGGAATAAAAATCATATGATCATCTCAATAGATGCAAAAAAAGCTTATGACAAAATTCAACACCGTTTTTGATAAAAACTCTCCAGAAAGTGGGCATAGAGGGAACCTACCTCAACATAATAAAGGCCATATATGACAAACCCATAGCAAACATCATTCTCAATGGTGAAAAACTGAAAGCATTTCCTCTAAGATCAGGAACAAGACAAGGATGTCCACTCTCACTACATTTATTCACATAGTTTTGGAAATCCTAGCCATGGCAATCATAGAAGAAAAAGAAATAAAAGGAATACAACTTGGAAAGGAAGAAGTAAAACTGTCACTGTTTGCAGATGACATCATACTATACATAGAGAATCCTAAAGATGCCACCAGAAAACTACTAGAGCTAATCAATGAATTTGGTAAAGTTGCAGGATACAAAATTAATGCACAGAAATCTCTTGCATTCCTGTACACCAATGATGAAAAATCTGAAAGAGAAATTAAGGAAACACTCCCATTTACCACTGCAACAAAAAGAATAAAATACCTAGGAATAAACCTACCTAAGGAGACAAAAGACCTGTATGCAGAAAACTATAAGACACGGTTGAAAGAAATTAAAGCTGATACCAACAGATGGAGAGATATACCATGTTCTTGGATTGGAAGAATCGATATTGTGAAAATGACTATACTACCCAAAGCAATCTACAGATTAAGTGCAATCCCTATCAAATTATCAATGGCATTCTTCACACAACTAGAACAAAAAATTTTACAATTCATATGGAAACACAAAAGACCCCAAATAGCCAAAGTAATCTTGAGAAAGAAAAACAGAGCTGGAGGAATCAGGCTCCCTCACTTCAGACTATACTACAAAGCTACAGTAATCAAGCCAGTATGGTACAAGAACAGAAACAGAAATATAGATCAATAGTACCGGATAGAATGCCCAGAGGTAAACCCATGCACATGTGGTCACCTAATTTACGACAAAGGAGGCAAGAACATACAATGGAGAAAAGACGGCCTCTTCAATAAGTAGTGCTGGGAAAACTGGATAGCTGCATGTAAAAGAATGAAATTAGAACACTACCTAACACCATACACAAAAATAAACTCCAAATGGATTAAAGACCTAAAGGTAAGATCAGACACTATAAAACTCTTAGAGGAATACATATGAAAAACACTCTTTGACATAAACCACAGCGATATCTTTTCTGACCCGCCTCCTAGAATAATGGAAATAAAAACAAAAATAAGCAAATGGGACTTAAACTTAAAGGCTTTTGTACAGCAAAGGAAACCATAAACAAGACGAAAAGACAACCCTCAGAATGGGAGAAATATTTGCAAATGAAACAACAGACAAAGGATTAATCTCCAAAATATATAAACAGCTCATGGAGCTCAATATCAAAAAACCAAACAATCCAATTAAAAAATGGGCAGAATGGGGCTTCCCTGGTGGCACAGTGGTTGAGAGTCCACCTGCCTATGCAGGGGACGCGGGTTCGTGCCCCAGTCCGGGAGGATCCCATATGCCGCAGAGCGGCTGGGCCCGTGAGCCATGGCCGCTGGGCCTGCGCATCCGGGGCCTGTGCTCCGCAACAGGAGAGGCCACAACAGTGAGAGGCCCGTGTACCACGAAAAAAAAAGGGGGGGGCAGAAGACCTAAGTAGACATTTCACCAAGGAATGGTGATGGCCATACAGATGGGCAAGAGGCACATGAAAAGATGCTCAACATCACTAATTATTAGAGAAATGCAAATCAAAACTACATGAGGTATGACCTCACATCAGTCTGAATGGCAATTATCAAAAAATCTAGAAACAATAAATGCTGGAAAGAGTGTGGTGAAAAGGGAACCCCCCTGCATTGTTGGTGGGAATATAAATTGATACAACCACTATGGAGAACCGTATGGAGGTTCCTTAGAAAACTAAAAATAGAGCTACCATATGACCCAGCAATCCCACTACTGGGCATATACCCTGAGAAAACCATAATTCAAAAAGACATGTACCACAATGTTCATTGCAGCTCTATTTACAATAGCCAGGACATGGAAGCAACTTAAGTGTCCATCGACAGATGAATGGATAAAGAAGATGTGGCACATATATACAGTGGAATATTACTCAGCCATAAAAAGAAACGAAATTGAGTTATTTGTAGTGAGGTGGATGGACCTAGAGTGTGTCATACAGAGTGAAGTCAGAAAGAGAAAAAGAAATACTGTATGCTAACGCATATATATGGAATCTTAAAAAAAAAAAAAGTACTGACAAACCTAGTGGCAGGGCAGGAATAAAGATGTAGACATAGAGAATGGACTTGAGGACACGGGGAGGAGGAAGGGTAAGCTGGGACGAAGTGAGAGAGTGGCACTGACATATATACACTACCAAACGTAAAATAGATAGCTAGTGGGAAGCAGCCACATAGCACAGGGAGATCAGCTCGGTGCTTTGTGACCACCTAGAGGGGTGGGATAGGGAGGGTGGGAGGGAGGCTCAAGAGGGAGATATGGGGATATGGGGATATATGTATGCATATGGCTGATTCACTTTGTTGGGCGACAGAGGCTAGCACAGTATTGTGAAGCATTTATACTCCAATAAAGATATATTTTAAAAAATCCCTTTGGGGAAAAGAAAATATCATCGGTAATGATAAAAACAACTAACATGTGTGGGGTGCTAGTCACCGGTCTCTGTTTTTTCATGCATTAGCTCTTTTAGTCACTGTCCTAACCCTACGAGGCAGGAGCTATTACTGTCCTCATTTTATAGAGCAGGAAACTGAGCTAGTCTGTCTCCAGAGCCTGTGTGCTTAACTGCCTCCCATGAAAACACAGCTGAGGGTACAGGAGGATACGTGTGCGTTTGTAAATGTGACAGAAGTAGGGACGCAGGCTGGTGGTGGACTTAGATCCACTCCCATGTTTCATTCCTAATCTACATTGTGAATCAGGCCATGAGATATAACAACTGTGTGTTGTGAGGGCTGCCTGGAAACCCTAGGATGGTTTGGGTAGAATGCTTGATACATTCTGCCAATCAGAGTCGCTGCTCCTGGTCATGGGACTGCATGTGTCAGCTCATTAAGCCATCACTCCCAATACTAAAGCTGAAGCAGTTATGCTGGTGTGGGGAGGGAGACCTGGATGTGTATTATAGTTCAGTGGGATGGATATGTCAGTGTTCTTTGTTAAAAAAAAAAAAAAAGAATTTCATTAGAATCTGGCATTATCTGAGAGTCTGGGTGCTTATTTAGAGGGCTCTTTGGCTTGATTTGGTATCTAGAACCCACTTTAGCCAAAGGCCAACGAGTAGCCAAGCTGAGCTGTTCTTTTCTAATTAAAGAAGTCTACAATCTAACCCTCCCAAAATACATTAGTGAACAGTGGAAGCAACGCTCCAGCTTATAACACCCAGAGTAGGTGTTCGTACCCTGTCCCACTGTTCTGCCTTTTTGGGGCTGGCACGCGTTTGAAGTTGGAGTTGTGACTTGATGAGCCAAATTGTCCTCCCCAGCCGCCTTTTGTTTTGTCACAATTAGCTGCACGTGCAGAACTGTTTTCATCTGTAATTGCTCCCATGAGGGGGTAATTGCACCCCAAAGTGGCTGGCTGCACCAATGGTAGAAGCAATTAGTAACAAAAATGCAAATAATTGCAGGCATCCGAATTGCAGTTTTATAAAAGGGACACCCAGTAGAAGCTTGGCTGAAGGCTTGGCCGCTCTCTTTTTTCCCAGTGGAAGTGTATTTGTTATTTGAAACCAATATTATAATCTCTGAACCTACCTTGACTTTCCACACTTCTAGGGGCCTCTTGGAAATGGTGTACATTACAGGACCAACGAAAACCCAGACCGATCCCAAATGGCAGATCATTTAGCACCTAGAAAATGAAGTAACTTAAAGTCAGAATGATCTTTGGGGGAAAAGAAGTACAAACGATCAAACAAATGCATTTTTATCATAACTGTGCATCTCATTTCCCCACACCAAACATAGGGGAAAACAGGGTTACAGAATTAGTAATAAAGTTATTTTTTATTTTATTTTTTTGCAGTACGTGGGCCTCTCACTGCTGTGGCCTCTCCCGTTGCGGAGCACAGGCTCCGGACGCACAGGCTCAGCGGCCATGGCTCACAGGCCCAGCTGCTCCGCGGCATGTGGGATCTTCCCGGACCGGGGCACGAACCCGCGTCCCCTGCATCAGCAGGCGGACTCTCAACCACTGTCCCACCAGGGAAGCCCAATAAAGTTATTTTTTATTGACTGAGCCTCTAATCACAGAATTCCAGGAACTCTAGATACACATCCTTCCCATCCCCGACTCCCCACTAAATTGTTCCCAAATAATGCAGGACCATGGCAACCTCAGTGAGACATGATCATAGCCTCTCTCCATGGCTCTGCTCCCTGCGACTGTTCCCTGCAATGTCCTCCTAGCCTTCTCCATCCAGGTAGCACTGGGCTATGCCGGGTGGCCTTGGCTTTCTACTGCTCTGGATGGCAATGGGGGCTCCCAGGTTGTCCCCTTTGAAGTGGGGAAAATACACTGTTGTCCATTTGTGTTACGGTCTGTAACACAGGCCACAAGGGAGTGCATCTTTCTGCTCTCCAGAAATTTTAGTGAAACACCTCTGTTGCGCTGCACCCCGCAGGCCCACAACTGTTTTAGTTGCCCAGATTTGGGACCAAAGAAAGAGCCCAGAGACAGGTTTATTGGACAGGGGGATCTTACACAAAAGGTCCTGGAGTGACACCACACCAGTATGCAGCAGAACGTAGGCAGGACGTGGCAGAAGCCTTCACTACTCAGGGGAGAAGGAGGCTACCCTTTATAGGGGGAATTGACGGCAGGTGGGCACAGAACTTACCGGGGCCAATTAAGCCTTATAATTAAGAGGACTGGATAGTCATGTGAGTGAAGCACTGATCAAGCAGGGGATGTACAGAGAGCAATAGAACAGCCATCTTGAGTGGCCCAACAATACAGCCTCTCCTTTATGTTTGTACTTCAACTTCCCCAGCTCTAGCCAGACTGGGGAGAGGGAGTATAGGGGAAAGCTAAGCGTGGAGGGCATCAGGAAGACCGATGCGGAGGGCAATGTGAGCCCTGTGCCCTCCACTGTACTCAAAATTACCCCCCACTCAACATTAGCGCACACACCAATTCTTCTTCTTTTAGGAGTTTCCTCCTGTTAGCTTCTTGGACCCATAGGCAAAAGGACCTACAAATGGGCTCCTCTTATTTAACCACAGTGTTCCAGAGGTCCCTGGACAGGCCTGAATTTTCCTGGAAACACAGCCTAAGCTGCCTTGGGACCCCAGCTACAATGGTATTGGTTGACAGAGAAACATTGCCCTAAGGAAGACAGGAAGGGAAGGCAATATTTTATGGCAAAGTGTTTTACAGCAAGGAAATAGCAAGCGCCTATTGATTATGGGCCCATAGGGGCCAATGTCACCAACAGAATGAAGAAAATAAACTCTGGTGATGTGTGTATTGTTTAGCATTCCTGTATTAGCAAAGTCTTTCCCCTGGGGAATAAGTTTCCTACATGAATCAATGCCAATACAACCAGAAGCATGTGGAAGAAATAGAGGAATATATAATGCATTTCCTTCTGCTAGAAAAACCACACTTTTGTCTTGCTTGTAGGGTCAAGGTAGAACTTGCAACACTTTGGGGTGGAAAGTGGGAGGTTGAGGGGTGAGCTCCTTTGTTGACAAGAAACAATTTGGAGAAAACACTGGGCCACCTGTAGGCAGAATGTATTTAAAAAACAAAGGTTGGCCCAGCAGTGGAGATCCCGTGGCTGCTGCTCTAGGCATGAATTCTTAGTCAATTTAATAATAGCCTCCTCTGCCCAGTGCTGGGAAAGAAATGTCGTGTTCCATTTACTCCTGCTGTTTGTAGCATCTGGGATGCTGCTCCATCATCCTGCCAATATAATTCTCCCCTCTTTCATAGCTATAGGCAGCCCTTGTCCAAAAGATTTACTTTGCAGATAAAAGAAGAGGCATTAAGTGGTCAAAAATGACTAAGGTGAGGGCTTATAAAGTGTTTTTGCCAAGACTGAGAGAGGAAGTAAAAAAAAAGAATTGTGCAATGATATTTAAGAGGGCTGCTCAGATATGGCAACATGAGATGAAATGTGGTCCGGCCAACTATTTGGTTTGGGTAAACAGACAAGGTAAGATCATTCTGAGTCCTAGAAAATCCCCTTGTGGAAAGTGACTGACTCTGTGTCCCAGGCCTAAAAGAAACCTTATGACGGTTTGTGGAAGGAATTCTCTGTGCATAGGCTGCTGTCAGATTCTGTTTTCCTACCTTGGTGATCTGGTGTGTGATCAGCAGAAGGGTTTAACATCGGCGGCTCTGTGTGACAATGGCTTGCCTACGGAAAAATGGACAACTGCTGGACTTTGGTGTGTTACAAGGAAGGGCCTCCTTCCCTGTTTGCCTATGCTAAAATTAGTTTAAGCTGGGAATAAAGGCTTGAATGACTTGCTTAGGCTTTAAATCCAAATAGTATTTGGAGATGGTACATTAGTGGAAAAAATCACATTAAAATGTAAATGATTGATATGTTCTAAATCAGAAGGAGGCAATGAAAATGGGGAATAGCAAAACAGACATGTAATCTGTTGAGCGCTCTGGGTAGACTGATGCAGGGTGGTTGGCATGTGAGACGGCAGTTTTTGAACAGCGTGAACAAGAGGGATTTCTGGGTTAGCGTCAGGAGGGACAGCAGAGCATTTCAGGATGGCATGGACGTTGGTTGATCTCACCTGATTGGTATTCTTTCTCCTTTCCTTCTGGGGCACTATGCCTCCCACATTCCATGTGGTCCTGGAAGGGCTAAGTTCTCCCATGATCTTCCCCACCTCCCTATGATACTATCTGACCAATCAGAAGTATTAATCCTTCAGGGCACTAGCCTTCCCTGTGACATGACACATAGACACTGGGAGAGAGAAGGTATCTATTTTATTCTAGGATTTCTAGTTGTAGGGATGGTGTAAGGCTGGAGTTGCTGCAGGCAATTTCCCCAGCAGTGTGGGAAAAACTGCCCGTGGAACAAAGCTATCACACAGAGGAAAGCAGCGCCAAGAGGTGAAGAGAGAAACACACACACATCTGATGGCATCACTAAAGGTGCTGGATCTGGCCATGCCTGAAGGGAGAACACTCAAAGTTACAAGAGCCTCAACAGAGCCCCTTTGGCTTGAGAAAGTTTTACTTGGATTTTGGTCATTTAAAACCAAATGCACAGGGAATTGGAGAGTAGGAGGGACCAATGGATTTTAATGAGTAGATATAAACTCTGTGTTTAGACTCTACATTTTTCAAAGGACCTACAAAGAAAAGACACAGAATCTTTTGTGTTTCTTTGAACATGACTTTGCTCTGGGATGAAAACATGTAGGTTTTGGTTTTACCTGGGAAAATTATTTAATCATTTTGTTTCCTCTTTTGTGATATAAGAATAGTAGTAATGCTTGCCTTGTGTAGGTTAATCTGTACAGAACTCTAAGAATGGTGCCTGGCACATAGAGTAAGAGCTCAATACATTTATACTTGCACTTTCATACTGTCCTTGCATCTCCCTTTTCTCTTCCTTGTCCTCCCTCTCCCACCCCAAGTCTCCGGGATAAAAGAGAGTCTGGTAAGAACACACATTCATTTAACAAGTTAAGTCCATCACACAAGGACTAAACACAAATGAATCATTTTATTCATACTAGCCCTTAATGTCTTCCAGGCCAGTGAAAATTCAATGCCTGCATATATTTTCTGGTATAAGATTTTAAAGACAAATTGCAAAGCTGTAGGGAATTCACTCAACAGAATTGCCCATGTTAATAACTTGGAACAGTGAACTGAATGATCCTAACATGATACACAATATTAGGTAGCTCAAAAAAATTATAGGTATTTAGGTTGGTGATACAGTTTTTAACCCAGAGTTGAAGGTGCCTGATTACAGAATATTTGAGATTTAAAGTAAAAAAAATTTATTTTCCACTAGCTTCTTTATTATTTTTATACAAAAATAATGCTATGGTCAAAGGCAGAAGCAATCAACCATAAAGCTAATGCAACTTAAACCTCAGGACCCTTTCGTGCATGGCCCCTTCCAAGGCCCTGGAAGTGTATAAACAACATGTTCTCATGTTCATGTATTTTTGTAAGATTTACAAAAGTAAAATATTTTTGCATTCTTTTTAAAAAAGAGAAACCCCAGTATTATGTAAGCTATGGGCCTCATAAAACCTGGACCCACCCTCTGTCAAAGGTCTATGGCAATAGGTTTCTTAGTGTATTATTAAGAAAAATAATTGACCAAACTTGGAAATAAGACCAAGAGAGTACACACAGCCTTTCAATATCACACTGAGGCGTTACTAAACAAACACACCAGTGAGTATTTAATTATCTAGGGGAATGTGTCTTAATTTGACCCCTTTTAACCTAATGCTTAAAGGTTCCAGACTTTGTGAAATTCCATGATAACTTGTAGATTAAAAAACATTTTTTTTTGTCTAGTAGAGATGCAAATAATTTCTGTCTGGTAGAAAAGATAACCTCAAAGATTATGATTTTATAACAAGTTTTGAAGCTAATCTAGCACTCTCTTATTTTTTCATTGCCTCAATTCCTCCAATGCTCTTTGCACCAGCTTTACTCTCTTATTAGCTTCCTCATTAATGAGTAAAATCTTTGACATGTGTTCATCCTATATTTGTACAACAGTCACGTTTATAACTTTTTGGAAATTGTACTGTGACAGCATATTAAACCCTCCAAAGGAAATCATTCTGTTTATAGTTTACTGTGCCATGCACAGGATACATCACATACATGGTTGCCTTATGTAGGGGTCAAACTTCCAATCTGGCATGAGCTCTCACCACAAAACCTGAGAATCTCTTTCATTTTATGGCACAGAGCCCCAGCTTGAAGGCAGGCCTGTAACCTTTCCCAGCTTCCTCAGTTTCATCATCTTTAAAATGAGGATTGCTGTTAAGATTACATAAGATGAGGTCTCTAAGGTCTGGCACAGCACCTCACATAGTAAACCTCAATAAACGTTGGTATCTTTCTTGCCTTAGACAGCATCCTTCTAGTTACCAAGGAAGCCCTAGATCTCCCCCAGAACCCAGGGTAGAAGTTAAAAAGATTAGACCCACAATTGCACTTCCCTGGCAAGTAAACAGTCTTAGCAAAAAGCAACCAGACCAGAGAGTCCTTCTCCTTCTCTGATTGTGGGTTAAATGGCTTTGTCAACCTCAAGACTCAGTCAGAAGCAGAAAATGACTTCTCTCCTAAGAGGTCCCCTCCTGAACCTACTGGTTCTCAGACAGTGTCTTAGTCAGCTTGGGTTGCCATAACAAAATACAATAAACTGGGTGGCTCAAACAGCAGAAAGTATCAATAATTTTCTCACAGTTCTGGAGGCCAGAAGGCTGAGATCAAGGTGCCAGAATGATCAGGTTCTGGTGGGGTCTCCTTCCTGGCTTTCAGATGGCCAGCTTCTTAGCACACAGCTTTTCCTTGCTGTGTGCATGTGAACTTCTTATAAGGCCACAAATCTTACTGGATTAGGACCCCACCCGTATGACCTCATTTAACCTTATTGCCCTTAATTACCTCCTAAAATCTTTATCTCCAAATATAGTCACACTGGGGATTAGGGCTTCAACATATAAATTTTGAGGGGATACAATTCAGTCCATAGCAGACAGGTTGAAACCTCATCCAACTTTTTACCAATTAGTTGGACCCATTTCTATCAAATATTGTCCATCTTTCCATCCTCTCAGTTTTCAGTGTTGGAGGCAAAAGGAGATCTCTCTCCAGTTTGGTTAATTCTTTCAGAGAGCCCCCCACTCTGCTGCCAGAACCTAACAGCACAGTAAAATGGTTCATATTCTTGGCCAGACTCCATGGGATGAAGAATGTACAGGCAGAGAGGGCATGAAGCTGAATAGCTGGGATGGCCAGAGTGAGATATTGTTGTAGTCTCAATTATAGATTCTGGTAGAGGGACTCCCTGTCCAAAACACTGGAATCACAGACCATGGTTTGCTCCACTCTGGCTTTATAATTCTCCTCAACCTTCCCCCTCATGAGTTAGTACTTTTAACTGTTTAGACTTCATTACTATTTCTGGCTCTCTAAAGGAAATGTTTTAGCTTCCTCTATCTATAGAGACATCCACACATCACTTTCCTCCTTCATTT
Organism: Hyperoodon ampullatus; assembly: GCF_949752795.1. Classification (NCBI taxonomy): domain Eukaryota; kingdom Metazoa; phylum Chordata; class Mammalia; order Artiodactyla; family Ziphiidae; genus Hyperoodon; species Hyperoodon ampullatus. The sequence goes on from NC_136918.1 coordinate 16,105,507, forward strand.
ATTCACCTTTTAAAACCCAACTGCCAAGGAAGTCATTGAAAAGTTTCCAGCAGGGAGGCAAGAGGGTTAGGTTCATTTAACAAGAACACTTGGATATGGTGCATATATACAATGGAATACTACTCATCCACAAAAAATAATGAAATAATGCCATTTGCAGCAACATGGATGGACCTAGAGATTATTATACTAAGTGAAGTAAGTCACACAGAGAAAGACAAATACCATATGATATCAGTTATATGTGGAATCTAAAATATGACACAAATGAACTTATCTACGAAACAGAAACAGACTCAGAGATATAGAGAACACACCTGTGGTTGCCAAGGGGGAGGGGGATGGGGGAGGAATGGATTGGGAGTTTGGGATTAGCAGGTGCAAACTATTATATATAGAATGCATAAACAACGAGGTTCTACTGTCTAGCACAGGGAACTATATTGGAAAAGAATATGAAAAAGAATATGTATAGGTATAACTGAATCTGCTGTACAGCAGAAATTAACACAGCATGGTAAATCAACTATACTTCAATAACATAAATTAAAAAAAAAAAAAAAACACTCAGGGCTCTAAGGAATTCCACTTTAAGTCAAGATGGAGGAAGCAGGACCAGATTTATCCTCCTGTCTTAAACAACTAGAAAACCAAACAAAATATATAAAACCACAGTTTTCAGATATATGACAGGCTGTGCAGGACTGTAATATTTGACAGGTGGGGAACAAACGAGGTGAGCCTGTGATAGCCCCAGCTCACTTCCTGCAGGTTCTTTCTAAGCTGCAGCACAGGAAAGAGGAGCCCAGCACAGCCTGGCAATCTCACTAAGCTGAGGAGATACAGAACAGAGTTTGGGAGGAAGTCAAGGCAGCTAGAATGTTTTTTTCAGGATATAATACCAGAAAGGAAAGAAAGAGAGAGATGGTGGTAGAGATAGAGATAGAGGTAGAAGAGAAGAGGAGGAACAAGAAGAAGGAGGAGGAGAAGGGGAGGGGGAGGGGAATAGAATGGAGATCTATAGAGGAATAGCCTCAAGTGTTTGGCTGAGTGTATATCTACACATGAATCAGAGGCAGGGAAAGAGCCACTGAAAATGAGTGACAGAAAAATCACTCGAGCTGGAATAGCGTATATTCCAACAAGCTAGAGTAGAAAGACTTTGTAATACAAGGGGCATTGAGTATAATCCTCAGAAGGGGTTTATCTTAGTAGTAGAGCTAAATGAGCCCTTTACTAAAGACTGCTCTGAACTCACTTTAACAGAGCTGAGAAGCAAGCCTCAAAAGGGTCCAAATGATTCCAAGTACCTTATGTGTGCACCAGAGTAAAATCCAACACTATTTAAAGGAATATAACAAACTCTAGCATGTAAACTTCACAGTGTCTGGCATCCAGTTGACACAAGGAATATTATTAGGCATCAACAGGGACATTACATAATACTAAAAGGGTTAATTAACCAAGAAGCTATACCAATCCTAAACATGTATGCACTTAACACAGAACTTCAAAATACATGAAGTAAAATTGATAGGACTGAAATGAGATATAGACAGATCCACAGTTACAGTTGGACTCTTCAACATTTCTCTCTCAGTAATCAACAGAACAAGTAGACAGAAAATCAGAAAGAATATTAAGGCACAAAAACCTGTTTATAGATATTCATAGTAGCATCATTCATGATGCCAAAAAGTGGAAACAACCAAAATCCATCAACTAAAAAATGGGTAAGCAAAATGTAATAGAGTGATAAAGTCACCACGAATACTGAATTGGCTAATACTGAACAATTATATCGGGAGGAAGTACAGAGTTAGGTTCCTGTGAGCCTCTGGCCATAGCAATTTTGTTAACTGATCAATATATAATCTTTTAAAATATTTGTCTTCATTTAAGGACAATTTATTTATTTAAAGACACTTGATTCATTAACACTGAACTCAGGACCAATAGCATTATGACTCATGTCTGAATGAAGCTTACCTAACACATGCATTTTCTCTGTAAGGCATATTGCAGGCTTCCTGTGCTTAGGTACACTAGATTGGACTTCAGCACTATGTTGGGGGCCATTTTAAACAGTAAAATCATCAACAAAAAAGCAAAAAAAAAAAAAAAAAAGCAAAAAATATGGCACTAAGTAGACTATGAAAAGGACACTTCTTTTTAGTATGAGAGCTGAAGCATAGGGTGACTCCAAATTTTTGTTACTCTGTCATGTTTGCACATGACCACGAAGACACTGTGAGTATTGATTTTGGGGTTACAAATAAATTTTAGTGAGTAGGTGAATTAGTAAATGTGGAATCTGGAAATAATGAGGATTAACTGTATATCATACAATTGAATATCATTTGCCACAAAAAAGAATGAAGTTCTGGTACTTGCTACAACATGAACAAACCTTGAAAACATGCTAAGTGAAGGAAGCTAAACACAAAAGGCCACATATCGTATGATCCCACTTTATGAAATGTCCAGAATTGGCAAAGTGACAGAGGCAGAAAGTAGATTAGTGGTTGCCAGTAGGGCAAGTGGGGAATGACTCTGCTAGAGATATGGGATTTCTTTTGGTGTGATTAAAATGTTCTAGAATTAGATAGTGATGATTGTTGCACAAATTTGTGAATACACTAATAACTGCTGAATGGTATACATTAAAATGGTGAATTTTATGGTATTAAATTGTATTTCAGTTAAAAAATTAGATAAAGTTTTAAACTACAAAGAATATAGAAGGCCTAAAAACACTATCAATATATTTTACCTAATTGGTAATTTTAGGACATTTGATATAACAGCAGAATACACATGCGTGTCAAGTATACATGAAACATTCACTAATATAAACAATATTCTTGGCCATAGTACAAACCTCAACAAATTAAAAAGTATTAAAATCATACAAATTATGGTCTCTGTCCATAACTGAATTAAACTAAAACTTAGCAACAGAAAGCTATCTGGAAAATCCTTAAATATTTGAAAATTAATGTGGTTTTTTTTTTTTTTTTTTTGGAGTTCAAGCACATTTATTCAGTTGACACCAATGGGGAGTGTGCAGGGAGACAGGTTATCTTTTCTTCCACACAAACCATCAGACGGTTTCACAGAGTCTCCCCAAGTGGAGAAGTCTAAATCAATGCACACCCAGTGGACAGAGAAAGCAGATAGCAGCCTGCTGTACAGATATTTACACATAACTACAGGACCCACAGGATGTGCCCTGGCCCATCCCCGCCTCTCCAGTCCCTGACTCGGACCCTCCTCTCCCACCCCAACCTCATTGCCTTTAGCTACAATAAATATCCCAGGGCCTGGGACATAACAGACCACTGAGAGGGCTGCTGGCTCTGGATGGCTGGACCCAGCCGGCCATGGGAAAGGCGTGAAGTTCCTTCAAAAGTGCCCCAACACAAAAGAGGGAGGATTTTCCTCAAGGAGTGGGGTTCTGGCATTGCGCAGGGATTGTGGAGACCCCTGGCTTCACCTCTCCATTCACCTTTGCCTGTGTAGACACTGATGCAGGCTTCTGCTAAAAAGCAGTGCTAAAAAGCACAGTGCTAAAAAACCCACTGGTCAAAGAGGAAATCACAAGGTAAATTACAAAATAGTTTTAATGGAATGAAAATGAAACAGCATATCAGCTAAAATAGTGCTTCAAGGGAAAATTATCGAATTAGAGACATATTAGGAAAGAAGAAATGTCTCTAAGCTTTCAGTTTAAGACACCAGAAAAAGAAGAGTAAATTAAACCCAAAGCAAGCAGAAAGAAGAAAATATTTATGAGACTAGCAGAAATCAATGAGATTTAAAATGGAAAAACAATAGAGAAAATAATTGAAACAACAAACCAGTTCTCTGAAAAAAAAATCAATATTGACAAACCTCCAGCAAAACTGACAAAGTAAAAAGAGACGAAACAAATCACCAACATCAAGAATGAAGCAGGAGATATCACTACAGACCTTGCAGACATCAAAAAGACAATAAGGGAATACTATGAAGAATTCTACATGCATAAATTTGACAGCTTCAATGAAATGGACCAACTCCTTGAAAAGTACAAAACTACCACAGCTCATCCAATATGAAATCATTTGAATAGTTCTATAACTATTAAAGAAATTGAATTCATGGCTATAAACCATGGTTTAAAGATAACTTAATGACAAGTCACAGATTGGCATGACAGACACAGCAACCTAGGTACACAGGCCCCTTGTTCCTTTTCTGTCCCACTTTGGTCTTGTTTGGATGCTGTGCCGAGCTGCTCAGGCTAATTCCAAGGTAGGCTCATGTCAGCATTACTGTTGCAGTTTGCCAGCCTCCTGGGGGGGAATTTGGTGGAATTTGGCTCTCCGCTATTTTCTGAGGCTAGAATGGCCTCAGTGATCACTTGTTTACTCTTTTGGTTGTTGAGTCCTTGCCCAGTGGCCATTTCCTGTCTTCACATGATTCCACCTTGGTAGGGATGTTCCATGCAATATTTGGGACTTACACTATTTATCTTCATTTTAAAGTTAACTGGGCATCTTGTATTTTTACTTGTTACATGTGGCCACACTTACCTCAGGCCACTTCCCCTAGGATTCCACCTACTGTCTGTCCCAGGTAACCCCTGAGAATATGTTTTCCATGAATCTTCTCACTTAGGGTTTACAGTGACAATATGTTTACACATCCAGGAACAAAAACAGGCTCCTGTCCAACAACCTGGAAGAGGAATATTGTCCCTTCACGGTTCAGGCTATTCAGAAAAATGCGGGTCTCTTTTCTCTAAACAGCTGTCTCCTCCACACAGGTAATCAAAAACTGCCACAGGAGGAATACTTCTCTTTGCATGTTTAGGGAGAAATAAAAATTAAATTCTTGCCTTAGACTAGTAGTAATAAGTTAAAGATGTGACCAATCCAATCAAAGATTGATTTGCTTCCTTTTCAATAACTCCTTTCACACAGTTTGTTAGAAGGATCTTACATGATCTGACTTTTTGCTAAGTGTGTCTGAGTCAGCTTGAAGGCAATTTCATACCAAGAAAAACATACTGAATTGTGGCATCTGGTGCAAGGACTGGGACTTCTTTATGTCTGATTAGTGTTCTAAAATGTCTTGTTCATGAATAAGCCAATATTTTAAACTTCAAGTAGTCAACTTCATTACTTGAAATCTGTGATCTTATATTTGCCATGTATTTGAGCACTTTTAAACTCTTAATGATGAAAATGAGACTGTTAGTTAAGCTAAATGACATGACTAGGGTTATATACATTGATTATTACAGCATGCTTGAGTCAGAAACTCTTGCTTCTGTAATCGGTGATGAGATATCTACCTCTGCATCTCTATCTATCTATCTATCTATCTATCTATCTATCTATCTATCATCTATCTACTCTTCTGGTTCTCCATTTCTCCCAACATCCTACAAACCCTAAATTAAAAACATAAACAAAAAATGCTGTGACTTAAATATTTAAAAACTGGATAGAAGTATTTATCCACGGTTTAATTTTTCCCAAAAGCTACAATCCCTAGACTAAAACCACATGGGTGAATCATGCCTATATGTGTAAATATACTTCTTGCATATTACATACATGTATGTATATATCATGCTGGGATACATATAGTAGGCCTTTATCACATACTCCTAAATGAGTACACATGACTGGATGAAAAGACCAATGGATCTCACATTCCATTTCCCTCTGCCTGTTGCCGTCAACGAGACACAGACCTCAGCTTAGAACTCCTACAGCAGAGAAAGGCTTTTGGCTCTCAAAAGTGCAAGTGCTCAATCATAAAAAAAACCTAGAGAGTGAGTCTTCCCTTCAACTCATCATTTCCCCAAAGATCCACAGTTTAGGGAGCGAGCAAAAAGAAGAGAATTGGAGAGGAGGTGAGGGGACGTTGACTAAACTCTAGTGTGCCTTGACAGGGCGTTACCAAGGGCTGCTCCCTCCTCCAGGCTGAGGCCCCGGGGCAAAAGGTGAAGGAAAGGGTGGGAAAAAAAACCAGATGAGATCAAAGGCACTGAAAGTGGTGAGCATCTATACACCCTTGCCCCTCCAACCCACTCGAAGGCTGGGGAAGCAGCCAGACACAGGGTCACCTGGAACACCTGCATGTGCCGGAGCACTGGGTACATGGCCCCAGGCTGCCTCACAGAGCTATGCCCTGACCTCTGACAGAGCCAAACCCTGGGAGCCTTTCAGCCTCCCTGCATGGGCAATGGGATAGCAGACGGGAATGAGGATTTTATTCATTGGAGGAATATCCATCATTGGATGGACAAAACCCAGACCAGATGCCCCCTCCTACCCAATACCTGGGCCCAGCAACTTAGGAGGGACAGGGAAACTTCCCTCAACTGAGGTGGTTTCCACATAAGATATACTAAGTATGGTTATAAAGAGACTAAACAAAGTTATATATTTTATGCCACTAAGTTTGTGGCCTGAAATACAGTTCCATTATAGATAGATAGATATAAAATATAATCTTTCATATACTTAAATTATATGCATTCTCTATTTTAGGTTTCTAGTTTGGAATTTTGCTGAGGAAACAGACAATTAGGAGAGTGGGCTCTTCTGTTTATGATGGAGACTTGGGAGACTAAACAGGAAATTATCACAATAGTTACAATAAGGAAAACAAAAAAGAAGATGTGTGTGTGTGTGTGTGTGTGTGTGTGTGTGTGGTGTAGATAGACAGATAGACAGAAATATTGAGCTACCACCTCTCTGCCTAGAGCAGTTATTTTAATGAAGAGGAAAAGCCAGATTGCCTCTAAAGCTTTTGTATAAACCTGAACAACACATCAGGTTTCTTCAATCCCCTTTGCCAGCCTCAGCTATGCATTTAACCTTGTGTCCTCTTGTGCTCTCCCAGAGGACAGGCAGAATTCCGACTGTAACTCCAGTGCTGGATCGCACTTTCTGAAACAATCAGATGGTGGGAGACACATGGGCTTAGTTTGACCCAACAAGGCTTTTTCTCCATTAAGGACAAAGCATGAATAAATCAAACACACTTTCTGAAAGTTTTGAGACAAAGCACAGATCTTAGGCTTCCATTCAGGAAGAAGGAAATGATACATTTATTTATTAAATTATGAGAGAAAAAAGAAGAATGTTTCTGGTTTCTCTTCATGAATCACTTAAATTAAAAAAGAGGTAGATTTGTGAAGGGCAACCTAGGTAGATCATGAGAGAGGCAAAATGGTGGAGTGGCTGAAAGCATGGACCCTGGACTCAAATCCCAGCTCTGCCTCCGTTTGGCCTCTGCACCTCAGTGTTCCTCCTTGTAAAGTAGGGTTTATAACACTACTTACCTCATGGGATGGTTTGAGCGTTAAATGAGTACTCTGTCAAGAACCTAGATTAGTAAACATTATGTGTGTTGCTTGTTATTTATTTAAAAAGGTTAACAGGCCAAGATCACCAGCTTACTTTCCACCACATAGGCAGAATTGGAGGGAACAACCTGGAAATCAATATAACGGTTTCAGGTTAGGCGTAAGGAAGAACTTGGAAAGTTTTTGTTGTTGTTTTTTAAGTTCTGGAGTAGTTCCCCAAAGAAGTTACCAGGACTTGAAAAATGCCTCTTAAGCAGGGTAGTTAGTTACTAATTTGATCAGGATAGTTTTTTGTTTGTTTGTTTTTTTTTTTTTGCGGTACGCGGGCCTCTCACTGTTGTGGCCTCTCCCGTTGTGGAGCACAGGTCCCGGATGTGCAGGCTCAGCGGCCATGGCTCACGGGCCCAGCCGCTCCACGGCATGTGGGATCCTCCCGGACCAGGGCACGAACCCGTGTCCCCTGCATCGGCAGGCGGACTTTCAACCACTGCGCCACCAGGGAAGCCCCTGATCAGAATAGTTTTGGTATAAATTTGTTATCCTAGAGGCATCTCAGATGAGTGCCAACCATCTTGATCTGGATGGCTTGGAATTTTATTTAGTTGTCTCTTCTGACTTTAAATTAGCAATGTCACTGGTGATGATGGTGAACGGTTTGTCATTTCCTAAAGGTAAATTTGTCCTGGTGGTGGACCAACTGCATATTCAATCCCCAGAGAAGAGACTGCTACTAGAATATTGTTAAAAGTTTTCTTCATATTCCAGATGATGAAGATTTACAAAGAGCATTTCAACACTCATGTAACCATTCAGGATGATTTTCCATGTGAGTTAATGCTATTGAACAAAACAGAAACTGTCTTAAAAGTTTTCCTAAACTCAGTTGTGTGTCTTAATACATGCTCCCTAGTTGTTTGAAAACATGTCAACAACACACCGTACAGAACAATTAAAATAAAAAATTGAAAACTAGGTTCCTGGTACTGTCTGTAAGCTGCTAGTGGTTTGTCAAAAACAAAACCAGGAACCAAAAACCATCTGTGGTCAGTTAGTCTTTTGGCCACAACTAATTCAAAGGATGCTCTGAGATCAGGGGAGTAAAGCGTTTCACATCTTGAGGCCTGGTTGGTTTTACAGGGTAACCCTTTCCTAAAGATCAAAATACTAACAAACAAACAAACCAGGCAGTTTGCAAGAGTTATAACTGACCCCAGTGTTGCCATCATAGAAAGAGTAACAGAGCATTCAATCTATATACTGTGCAAATCATAGAGTTGAAAGGACCTTAACAATATCAAGGTCCACCACCTCCCCCCAATTTACAGGTGGCAAAACTGAGGCTCCAAGACCTCAAGCTCTCTATCGAAGGCATAACAGCTTGCTGGTGGCAGAGCTGAGCCAGGAATTCAAAAGTCCTGCCTAGCTCTCCCACTTCATCTCACACCATTCTCCTTCTCCCTCCTTACACTCTAAGAAAAGTTGTCTCCATTCTCTCCAACCAGGCCAGGCTTGATCCCACTTCAAGCCTCGGCACTTGACATTTCCTCTAGCTTCCCTCCCACACACATTCCTGTGGCTCCTCCTTCTGTGAGGTGTCACCTCAATTATGAACTTTATTCCCTAATTAGTCCCTGATAACCCACCAATTGCTGTCTATTTATTGTATCACCCTGTTTAATATCTGAAATTATCTTCTTTATTCATTATTTATTTTTCTGTTGTCTCCCTGCCGTTCTCAGGTAACCTCCAGGAGAGCTGGGACCTTACCTGTCTTGTTCCTTACTGTATGTCCTGCTTCTAGAATGGTGTCTGGTACAGCGTAGGTGCCCAATGAACACTGTTGACTGCAAAAAGGAAGAAAAAAACTTTTTAAGAGTCCCTCTTGTTTATCTGGATCTTCTGATTACATCATGCTGCAACTTTTATTTAACACAACATAAATAATAGCTACTATTTATATTTTCAAATGTTGTATTTTCAAGTGTTTCATTTTCAAATGTTCTGTTAGGCCTTTTTCAAATCTTATTTCATTTAAACTTTGCAACAATCCTAGGTGTTGGTGTAATATCCTTGTTTTTCTGATGCAGAAGCTGAGGCTCAGAGAATTTAAGCGTCTCAAACAAGTGGCAAAGCAGCGCTCAAACCCATGCTTGTCCGACTGGAAAGTAATCAAACCTAAAGTAAGCATACTTGTAACATGCTTTATTTATTATATCTGTTCCCAAGTGTTCAATATCAGGGCCATATCAGTAAAGGCCATTACAGAACACTTATCACATTGAGAGCTCAGAACGAGTTTTACTTTCTTATTAATAATGAAGCAGTCAGTTGAAAGTACAGAGATGTTTATAATTGCATTGATCTTTGAATGGTCAAGTAAGTGTTGGCATTCTCATTTGTTTAGGTTTTGATTTGTTCGTTGTGTCTGCCAGGACTCACGAGAGGGAAGGAGAAATCGTTGCTGTGAGGAGAAAGCTGCAGACTCAGGCCTGACAGGCCAGGAGGAGCTGATGTCAAGTTTTGGATTCGGCCCTGCAACTGTGCAGGAGGCCTCGACCTGTTGGCAATGGGCTCGGGGCTGATTCATTCAGGCTATGAATCAGGATCTTAAGAAGAATTGAAAACAGGACCCATGACCCTAGTCTTGTTCTCTGTTGCGACTGCTAACTGCTGACTGCCATCAGCTCCCCACGCTGTGAATATGCAGAGCTGTGGAAATGCTGACTGACAAACAGGCTGAGAGCTAATTGGACATCATTTCTGGCTGGCAGACATTTTTGACTCTCTTCAAGCCTAGTAAAACTTTTCTGCCTTGATTCTTACATCCTGGCCATTCTTAGAGAAGGGAGGTGGGACTCAGAGGAGGGTCAAACAGTTGTCCACTTCAGGTTCAAGGATGTTTTCCAGTCCATCCAGAGAGCACCAGGGGGAGAAAGGTCAGGAGTGGTGGCACCGGTCGAGTCAGCTGCCTCGGATCCTGGCCATGGTCACGGGCATCAGGCACATTCGTGACCACCCCTGGTGGGCAGGCAGCATCTTCCACAGACTCTCTCCCTCACGCCCACTCTCTTTCCTTGCCCACCTCAAGCCCTCAGTCCTTATGTTACCACCATCCCTTCCTGCTAGCCTGTCTCCTGAATTACATTGTGCTAAGAGTCTCTTCCCCAGCCTAGAGTTCTACTGCAAGAGCCACTTCCAGGACTGGAGCTTCAGAAAAGGTAGTGTCCACTGTGGGTTTTTTTAATTTTTAATTTTTAATTTTTTTTTTTTTTTTTTTTTTTTTGTGGTATGTGGGTCTCTCACTGTTGTGGCCTCTCCCATTATGGAGCACAGGCTCCGGACACGCAGGCTCAGCGGCCATGGCTCACGGGCCCAGCCGCCCCGCGGCATGTGGGATCCTCCTGGACTGGGGCACGAACCCGTGTCCTCTGCATCGGCAGGTGGACTCTCAACCACCGCGCCACCAGGGAAACCCAAATTTTTTATTCTTATACAATTTTTAAAGGTTACTTTCCATTTACAGTTATTACAAAATATTGGCTATACTCCCCATGTTTTTGCATCCATCCTTGAGTCTATCTTACACCCAATAGCTTCTACCTCCCACTCCCCCGCCCCTATGTTCCCCCCACCACTGGTAACCACAAGTTTGTTCTCCAGATCTGTGAGTCTGTTTCTTTTTTGTTATATTCACTAGTTTGTTGTATTTTTTAGATTCCACATATAAACGATACCACACAGTATTTGTCTTTCTCTATCTGACTTATTTCACATAGCATAATGCCCTCCAAGTCCATCCATGTTGCTGAAAATGGCAAAATTTCATTCTTTTTTATGGCTGAGTATTATTTCACCAAATATATATATATATATATATATATATATATATATATATATATATATATATATATATACACCACATCTTCTTTATCCATTCACCTATTGATGGACACTTAGGTTGTTTCCATGTCTTGGCAATTGTAAATAATGCTGCTATGAACATTGGGGTGCATGTATCAGTTTAATCAGTGTCTTCGGTTATTTGGGATATATACCAGGAGTGGAATTGCTGGGTCTATTTTTAGTTTTTTGAGAAAATTCCATACTGTTTTCCACAGTGGCTGCACCAGTTTACATTCCCATTAACAGTGTACAAGGGTTCCCTTTCCTTTTCTTTCTTTTTTTTAAATAAGAGGATGCTTGCGATATTTTATCTCTTTTTTCCTTATTTTATTTTATTTATTTTTGGCCTCGCTGCGTGGCTTGTGGGATCTTAGTTTCCTGACCAGGGATTGAACCCGCATCCTCAGGAGTGAAAGCACGAAGTCCTAACCACTGGACCACCAGGAAATTCCCCCCTTTTCTCACTGTATTTGTTTTTATCCAAATATCTCCTTCGGAAAATCCCTGCAGTGATGCTCACCTATAATAACACGGGTGTGTACAAAGGTTACCCCAGGACTCAATGCAAAGGAAGAAAATTTATTTTTTAGGCACTTCTAAAGTCTCGAACATCTTTTGTGCAAAGTAGAACCATGGGGATCAGATCACGAGCCAGCCTTATACTCTCTAGTGCCGGGCACCACAGAGCAATGAGATGCAGTGAAAAATATAAAGCCGGATTTTCAAATATGTTAATGATCAAAGGAAAGACTACTACTTGTACATTAAACATTAAAAGGGAGGGGCGAAATATTTTTCTTCAGCAATTTTGGGATAGGAATATAGGAGAAGACAGTAGAGTGTGAAATTTTAATGAAATATTCTGGCTTTTAGGAGGAAAAGCAAATGAAGAGGGCTGGAAGGAAAGCAAGATATACTGAATGGAGCTAGAGGTCAATCTAAGAGGAGTGGTTTTAGGATTAGAATAGACAGGAGGCTGGTTTAGGGAATTTCATGGGCCAGAATTCTGGGGTACCACTGTGCCTTGGGAGGCTGCATATGCTTCAAAGTCAAGGAGTGGGGCTTCCCTGGTGGCGCAGTGGTTAAGAATCCACCTGCCAATGAACACGGGCTCAAGCCCTGGTCTGGGAAGATCCCACATGCCACAGAGCAACTAAGCCTGTGCGCCACAACTACTGAGCCTGTGCCCTAGAGCCTGCGAGCCACAACTACTGAGCCCATGTGCCACAACTACTGAAGCCTGAGCGCCTAGAGCCCATGCTCCGCAACAAAAGAAGCCACCACAACGAGAAGCCCGCTCACTGCAACCAAGAGTAGCCCCTGCTCACTGCAACTAGAGAAAGCCCCCCCGCAGCAACAAAAGACCCAATGCAGCCAAATAAATAAATAAATAAATAAAATTTTTTAAAAAGTCAAGGAGTGGATATGGGGCTCCAGTAGGAAAGGACTCATGTGTGCCGACTGAGATTTTCCAGCAACAGAGCTGGGGAGGACGGGCAGATTTTCAGGCAGGTACACAGAGCACCTGCACCTTGATTGACAGATCAGTCATGCAGCTCACAGAAGTAGCACGAACATGGGAGCTGTTCCCAGGGTTGGCTGAGCTGTTACTGAGGGTCAGCGGAAGCCTTAGTTGTGGGCTTGTCAGGCTGAGCTCTGATGTGGCCTAGGAGTGAAGTGGGGTAAGATGGTGCCCAGACTAGGGCACACCACACAGGGATGGGCAGTGGGCCCCAAGGGGACATGAAGAGGCTCATGGATCCAGATGGCTACAAAGAAGGAAGGGAGTCCACATGAGCGTCTGGGGAACTTGAACAGGAAAACAGGTCTTTGCCCTACTTTCAGGGGCTTATTCTCATCCTGTCCTGGTTAGAGCTCATCTCTGCATGGGCTGCCTAGAGAGAAATGCAAAGAGGTGACTTGCTGGAGAAGCCCTCAGTGGAAAAGCAGATATCATGTTCATTACCAGTATTTCCCTTCGTTAAGGGCTGGAGCTGGAAGCAAGGCAGCTAACTAGAAGGGACCAAAGGGGGATGGTCTGGAACAGACTGGGATGGTTTATGTTTATGCTAAGTTATTAGAGTAACTGAGGCTGTGCACCCATCCCTCACCTTGGCTGTATCCATGGGGTGGAGGGTATGGGACCAGGTGGGCTGCAGCTTGTGTCATGTGGAGCCCATGTTGTGAGAAGGCAAGAGTGATGACTTTAGTGGCATTGTCTTAGCAGCTGGATCAAACCTGACCTGTAACACCAATGACTACTGGATTTCAGATACATGAAAAATACATTTATTATTATTATTATTGTTATTATTGCCAAATTGAATGGGATTTTCTGCTTTTATTTTTTGACATGGTTTTAACTGATGCATTAGGGAAGGGTGAAGGGAGCAAAGCCTACAGGAGGAGTTATGATGGGCTACACAGGCCTCTCATTTCAGGAACTGGGTCTTCTAGAAAATAAATCCTACTGGCTTCTCTAGGGATGGTGGTTTTGAATATTACTTAAGAGCAGTCCCCTGGGGTGGGGGCTTCCCTTTGGAAGCAGCAGCTCATACCAAAAACCGAACATAAGCTATGCAAGGCCAGTAATGATGTCTAGAAGGTGAATGGTAAGAATGCCATTACTGTATGTTTGATTGGTTTTTTAAGCTTCCCTAAAAAAGATGGGAGGTGGGTCAGAACTCCTTGTACTCTGCTAAAGGTTTTGTTGAATTCATCTGCGAGGTTGGAGAAAACTCACAAAATTGGCCCTTCCAGATTGTTCTCTAGCTTCTGAGAAAGTAAGACAGCTGGCTGAGCGTGGGCTGTGCCAGGAGAAGACACAGAAGTGTTCCTGGTAGAAGGCCCCCCAGTGTGATCTTTCAGAAGAAATGTGCTCCTGGGACCAGGATCCACCCTGCAGCCTCAGCCTCTCAGTCCGCGGGGGCACTGAGGCTGCTCTTCCAAAGAACTCTTTGGTTAGGGTTCCAAAAAGCACTCACTCATCCCAGGGAAAAAGTCACCTGCAAAGGAAAACTGCACAGGTAGGCAGTCTCCTTCAGTGGCCTGACGTTACCAAGAGAGGGAAGCTCCCCAGTATTTCTATTCCTCTTTCATGGCTTGTATTTTCTCCAGTGTTAAAATGCAAATGCTGCCAGGGTAAAGGTATTTTACCTGGGAAAGGAATGTCTATGTGACCTGCCCTGATTTGAAGCCACACCCCCTTGTAGGACTGACCTTGGGAAGATCCTCAGGGAGTTCATTTTTTCTTGGGCCGAGGTTGCTCCCTGGAAATGGAAGTAGTCTGGGCAGCTGCAAAATGCTGAAGAGTGTTCAGCGGGCCCTAATCCTGGAGGTCCTTTACAAAGGCCTTCACTACATTGTTAACCTCCGCAAAAATGGAAAGAACTATATTCATTTTTCTAAGAATGGTAGGTAGGGGTCACATCATAAAAGCCTGGAGATGTCACGCTAGGGAATTCAGACTGGATACTGCAGAGAACTGTTCCAGAAGGGGAGTGACTGGCTCAAATATACCTTAAGAGAGTCCCTTCGGGCTTCCCTGGTGGCGCAGTGGTTGGAAGTCCGCCTGCCGATGCAGGGGACGCGGGTTCGTGCCCCGGTCCGGGAAGATCCCACATGCCGCGGAGCGGCTGGGCCCGTGAGCCATGGCCGCTGAGCGTGCGCGTCCGGAGCCTGTGCTCCACAGCGGGAGAGGCCACAACAGTGAGAGGTGAATGAGAGGAAGGTGGGAGGATTTTACAATAGTCTAGGAGGGAGCTGAGGGGGACCTGATGTTAAGCTGGGACTGCAGGGGATGGAAAGGAGTGGGTGGGCTCCAAAGAGAGGAGCTGAGGCCGACCTCTACTGCTATTTAAATTGGAGGTTGAAGTAAACATACTGAAAATCAGCAAAGTTGATTTGAGAGTAAAATGCTAAAACCGGACAAGACTTTCCTTGCGAGGAGAGGGAAAAGATTGGGGATCCTGATGCAACGAAGGATCAAGCTAAGCAGGACGGCTGGGGGGATGGGGGTCGTAGTTAGGACTGAAGTCCCCACTCACTCTTTGATACGGACAACCGAGGTTTGCTCAGTACTGTGAAAGGAGCCATGCAGATGCAGCTTCCAGACTCCAAACATACTGGCCCCCTGGACTCCTTCTGTTTGGAAATTCTGGAGCCGCCTTAGCACTAAGCATTCTGTAAACTGCTGCACGGTTTTCGCAACAAGCATGGTACTCTTCAAAATGAAGATTAGTGACCCTGGCTTCTTGCTTACCTATACATTAAATATGTATATTCTGCTTTATAATCATTACCATGGAGTAATATCTAGGTGGGTGACTTCTTGAGGCAAAGAACAGAAAAGTGTCTTTTACAACGTAGAGTGTCAACTACAGAGGAACATCATAAAGAAGCATTCACAGCTTAGCTGTGACAGACTGTTTCCAGAATAGCAGCTGAGACAACCATCTTAACTATGGAAATCCCTGTGGAAAGGTGAGTGTTCTTTCTGCCCCCTCGAAGCCTGCCAGGACTGAGAGGCTGTGTCATAGGTCAGTGCCACCCACCTCCCAGGGGCTGAGGGCTGCTGGTTAGTTGTTGCAACTTCACCCATTGTCTCCCAGGCGTATCAGGCCTTGGCAGGATGTGGTGGGCGCCACTCTCTGCTTTCTTTGAACCCTCTCTCTTTCTGCTCCGGCCAGTTCATTAGCTGCCAGCAGGCTGCAGCCTCCTCTCCCACTGCAGCCACCTGACACCACTTTGGGCTTTGTTCCCGCCCTACTGGAACTCGGTGGCAAAATCAGATCCAAGTCAGCGTTATCATGGGGACTGCAGAAGCAGCCTGTTCTCGGGGTTTAGATGTTCCTCCCCATTTGGCTTTTCTTTCTCTGCTGCCATCCTAGCGATCTCCCTGACCTCTCTCTCTCGGGCTCTGACTCTAACCTATTCATGGGAGGCCTACCATAAACTGGACTCTGTTTGGGGCCTCTCAAATGGGGCCCACACGTAGGGACCAGGCAAATCAGCTGGAGAGAGAGGAACATGCACTTAACCCTCTCTTAAGGCACACAATTCTCTGTCCCCTAGTCTCACTGAGAGGCCTTCTCCTCTTGCCTGTGTGGACGTAAGTGCCAATTCAGAGGTACGATTCAGGAAAAATAAAATATTGCTTCTGGGCTTCCTTGGTGGCACAGTGGTTGACAGTCTGCCTGCCGATGCAGGGGACACGGGTTCGTGCCCCGGTCCGGGAAGATCCCACATGCCGCGGAGCGGCTAGGCCCGTGAGCCATGGCTGCTGAGCCTGCGCGTCCGGAGCCTGTGCTCCGCAACGGGAGAGGCAACAGCAGTGAGAGGCCCGCGTACCGCAAAAAAATAAAAATATATTACTTCTTGTGGGGATCATAGAGAGCCTTCTGTTCACATTTTTGGGAAAAGTGTAGACCAATGTAGGTAATGTACACATGACCTTGGTGTATAGGGTATATGAAAGCCTCGTATACTGGGACAGAATACCTTTCATTATGGTTGGTCTGATTCATTTTTATGTCATACAAACGTTAGCCGAGTTTTTTGTTCTTAATTGTCAAATTTTGGGGTAGCTAGATCCTAGGATTATAAATGGAACCTTCAGGAAACTAGATAAATGCAGGTGAGGGAGGGAACAGATGTCTAATTTCAACGTAAACGTGAACAATGTGGTCCCAACAAAACCTATTGATTTTTAGTTTCCCGTCCCTCCCCCGCAGCCCAGGAGAGAAACCAGCAGAAAAGATGAACAAAATTCCCAAGGGAGTTTCTAGTTCTTTTGTTTTTCTTCATCCACTCACCTCTCCACCTTGAAGAAATTATATTTAGGACCCTGGTGAAATTCGGCCGCAAAGCATTCCTTTCAGACCTTTTGTCCTGTAAGAGAGAAAAAAAAAGCCGTTCCAAAGAGCTGATCTCACTTTTTTGTTGGAGGCTTCTGGGCTCTGCCGGTCCAAAGAATATTCTGTTAATTAGTCAGACAGCCGGTGAGTTAGGGCTGCTTGGTTTTTAAGGGAATAGGCATCCTACAAAGTGTAAGCATCTCTGACAGCTGGGATTTCTGCTTTCAGTTCCTTTGAAAGCAGAAATCCGAACTGAGTTCCTCTCTTGTGTGATCAAAAAAGTCCAGCCCTTCTGTGGTTCTGAGCAGCACTGAGGATTTGAACACAGGCCTGTGTGTGGGATGGAAGAGGAAACTTGCTAGGAGACAGGTCTGGGCTAAACTGCAGGGCTGAGTCGTGGGAGAACGGGGCTTACCCTTTTAGGCACTGAAGAGTGAACCAGAATTTCTTGGCTCATTTACTCCCATCATTTGGACTGGGCTGGCTTATTGTCCTTGGTCATCTTTAACTTTTTCCTCTGTTCTCATGTGACTTGTCATATACCAGTGAATCACAGCATAGGGCTTTAGAATCAGACAGACGTGAGCTCCAATCCTAAGTCTCCCCGGCCTACTCTGGGTGAGATTCCTAATCTCTATAAGCCTCAGTTTTTCCATCTGTAAAATGGGGATAATAATAGCATACAGGGTTACTGTGAAGATTAACCACAATAAAGCATAATGAGTAGCTGGCCTATTGCCTAATCCATTGTAGGTGCTCAAGAGATGATTTCCCTTTCCTGTCCTGGCTTCACAATTTAATAGCTGGGAGACTTTTAGCAAGTCATTTAAATGTTTCTGGCATCAGTCTTCCTTATCTTTAAATTGGGTAGAAGGAGAACACAACAATAATGCCTGCTCACTGGGACGTTCTGAGGTGTCCGGACACATGTACCTGTGGTTATGGGCGATGGCCACCACTGTGAGACCTGACGAGTGGCTCAGGGGTGGACTTCACAGCCATTGCCCTTATGGGATGCAGGAGTGTCTGGCTTATGTTTGAAAGGGGTCAGAGGGTGTGTCTCCCCAGAGGTGGGACAAGCCTGAGGGCATACTCCTTGCAGGCGGACATCCTAAAGGCCAACAGTAAATTGCTTTTCCTTTGTAAAGCCTGACGGTTAATTTTTATGTGTCAACTTGGCTGAACCACAGGATGCCCAGACATTATTCTAAGATGTCTGTCAGGTTGTTTCTAGATGAGATTAACATTTGAATGGGTGGGTAGAGTGAATAAAGCAGATCGCCCCGCCCAACTGTGATGGGCTTCCATCCATGGAAGGTCTGAACAGAAATAAAAGGCCAAACCTCAAGGGAGTAAGAGGGAATTCCTTCTGCCTGAGTGTCTCTGAGCTGGGACATTGGGCTTTTCCTGCCTTTGGACTTGAGCTGACACATCAGCTCTTTCTGGGTCTTGATTCCTGCCGGCCTTCAGGCTGGAACTTACTCCATCTGCTCTCCTGGGTCTCCAGCTTGCCGATCTTGGGGCTTCTCCGTAGAAGAAGTAGCCTCCATAACCACATGAGACAATTCTTTATAATAAGTCTATCGCCTCTCTCTCTCTCTCTCTCTCTCTCTCCTACTGGTTCTTTTCCTCTGGAGAACGCTGACTAGTACACAAAGTCTCTCATTGTCACTCTTGCCTCTCTCACTGCTTCTGTCTTAATCCAGAGGCTTCTCATCCCAGAATATGAACAGTAGCAGAACTGATCTTTCTGCTTTCAGCCCTCAGATGAGTCTTTCTAAAATTCCAATTACCTCTTGTCTTTTTGCTACTCAAAAAACTCAATGGCCCCATCACCTAGATAAACGGAAGACCCCTCGGTCTGATATACAAGACCCTCCTATCTGGCCCACTTTATCTTACTTCCCACCATTCCCCTCACAAACTCTTCACTCATCCACCAAGTTCTCACCACTATTTTCCAAAGACGATGTTCATATTCTCAACTCTTAGCCTTGGTCCATGTCCTTCCTCCTGCCCAGCACACCTTTCCCTTCAGCCCATCCTAAACACACCCTCATTTTTGCCATGAGGTTGTTACAGCCGTTGCATCTCATTGGTCTGGGAAACAAGTGCCTGAATTTCTGAGCTCAAGAATGGTTACAATAAGTGAAGCTGGGAGGGGAAGCAGGTTTGATGGGGAGATGATTTGGTAAACCTTGGAGATGTCAGATCTGTGGCAATGGCATTTTGGGGGTGTTCTTTCAAAATCACACTGGATTTCAATGAGAGAAATGTTGTTCAGGGGAAATGTTTCTTAAAACTGACAATCTTCTTTTACTCTAATTTTAAAAGTAGAAATAGTTTGATTGGTTTTTTTCTAGTTAGAAAAGAATAAAGAACAAAAGGATAAAGTTTAAAAAGACTAGAAAAAAAGAGGAATTTTCCTGGCGGTCCAGTGGTTAAGACCCCAAGCTTCTACTGAAGGGGGCGCGGGTTCGATCCCTGGTCTGGGAACTAAGATTCCACATGCTGCACAGGCGCGGGCAAAAAAAAGAAAAAAGAAAAAATTAAAAGAGTATTTTAAATGTTTTAAAAAGAAATGTCGCCACACATACTCTTTTCAGACATTTTTATACATTATATTCAACAATATATTGTGAATGTCTTCCACAGCAACGAACATAGATCTAAATAATAATTTTTAAAGACCATGTGAGGGTAAACTAAAATGTATGTAATCAATCCTATACTGTTGAATATTTAGCTTATTTCAATTTTTCAGTTTTGTAAACAACCTCATCATGTACCTCTAATTATTCTCTTAAAAGAAATTCCTCAATGTGGGACATAATAGTTTGTATAGTTGAGTTTGGAAAATTGTATTGATTTTTAGAGACAAAATTTGCAGGTGTTCATTGTGAAAACAGAAGAAAATAGAGAGATTAGTAAAACAAAGATAAAATAACTCACAATTCCGTCCCCTAGCAATAAACTATAGCTAGGTTTCCAAAGCACTCCATACTGGAGATGACGGAACACTTACTGTATTATTCTGATCATTTCCTTCTATTTTCCTGTTTGCCCAAGTGGTTGGAATTTTATCTGGATAGTCATTGATGTCTTTACATTTTACACATTATTACTGTTTTTCTTTCGAGCTTATACGTTAGGTGTCTTAGCAAAATCAAGATTAATTCTGACATGATACATTACAAATGTATCAAGAGGGAAAGTTATACCTCTACTGCTGTGTCTTATCAACTATATATTTAAATTTTTTTTTTTTTTTTTTTTTTTTTTTTTAGCTTCTGGCTCCTGCCTTGGAAACTGGATATGGTGCCACAATGCTGTGTCACCTCTCTCCAGACACACAGAGTTCAGCATGCTCGGATCATGTGGTAGGAACTTCCCACTCATCCACATCATCAGCTGTTTGAGGAAACAGTACTTCTCTCTGGGTTATTCCATCTTTTTATTCTTCTCCTCCTATGCCTCTCCATCACCCCGGACTGTGCCTGGTGACAACCCTGAGTTAAAAGAGCCTCTCTCCCTCTTCTTTAGATTTCACTCTGCATAGCACTGTATCTGCCTTATAGTAGCTGCTTAAATAATCAAGTTTTGAAGCAAATTATCCACCGGATTAGTAAGAGTAGGATGATGAGAGAAGTAGGAACAGATGCCTTTCCTGGCCATTAGGCATTTTTGCCTTCCTGGGGCCTTCCTCCACTTTAAAGAAAAGACTTAAAACTATATTTTACAAATTGCATTGATATAAAAATTAATTTAATCCAGGCTGGATTTATTATTACATATTCATTATTATTTTATTACTTTTCCCTCTGATTTTAAAAGAAATAAAATATTTTTGTAGGAACTGTGCCTGATGGATAAGGTGCCCATCTGAGTTTTGAAAGTTAAAAGAAATGTGATGCTAGAGGGAAATTCCCCTTCTGGAATTGGCCAGGTTTTTACTTCTGTGCTATTCATTGAGGGTTTGCTATAGTCCGGGGAGTCCGCTTATGTGAATTCCTCTTATGTAATCACCACACCAGCACTCTGTGTTAATTACTACAATTATTTCTCATTTTACAGAAGAAGTAACCCAGGCATACTGGGACAAAATGAAAGCCAAACTCATACGATTAATAAATGGTGGGGCTGGGATTTCATTCATTGCACAAATATTTCTTGAGCATCTGCTGTGTGCCAGGCCCTGTCCTGGACACTAGGAAACAGCAATGAGCAAACCAAAGTGCCTGCCCTTGTGAAGTTTCATACTCAGCCTGATTCCAAAGCCTGTGCACTTAACTCCTATGCCCCAAGTCAAGTTTGTAGGCTTCTCCTATTCTGTGGGCTGAGGTTTTACAAGCGGTGAGAGGCTCTATGTTTTGTGAATGGACGGTCAAGACCCTGGCCAGAATTGCACCTACCTCTCTGCCTCTGCATATGAAATTAAGGCACAGCTACTCATTCCCATGGACTCAAAGGCTCTTCCATTGGGGATCCCTCTTCCATTCACCCTGCCCTGCCTCGGCAAAGACCGGCATGCCTCCTGTCCCCATTGTTGCCACCTTAGTCTTCCACGATTGTCTAACTCACGGGTGCTGCCAGAGATGCCCATCTGGTCTGGTCCTCACCCCTGTTTAAGACCCTCCATGGCTCCCAATTGCCCTCAGGATAAAGCCCATATTCTCCAACCTGGCCTGTCAGGCCTGTTCTCATGTGGCTCTGGCTTGCCTCCATCCTAACCTCATTTACCTTCTCTTTTCTCTCCCTTGCTCACCACTTTCCATTCCTAGTGAATTAACTGTCATTCTTCATTAGTCAACAAACATTAATTGAGCACCTACTATAGGCCCTGCTCTGTGTAACATGCCAGAGTATAAAGACGACGACCCAGTCCCTGATCTTTAGACGCCTACAGCTTGAGACAGAAGGGAAAAAGGAACATGGTGCATTCTGTGAGTAGGACGAAAATACAGAAAAGCGTGCAGTACTGTGGGAGCCCAGGAAACGGCAATGATACCTAACCCCACAGGGAGGAGAGCTCGTCCCTGAGGGCAGGTGGGTAAAGCCAGAGGCTTCCCTTGGGATGAGGAGGGTGGGCCTAGAGAACAAATGGGGGGAGGTGGAGTGGTGAAGGCAGAGGGTGCTCCACTCTGGGGGCCGAGGCAGCAGGTTCAGTCTGGCTGGGGCAGGTAGTCTGGCTGGGGCAGGTGACAAGTAGGCAGGGACCAGATCCTCGAGGAGGGGCCGGGGTCCCTGCCCAGGGGTCTGCATTTATCCTGAAGGCCGTGAGGAGGGTTGTTAGCAGGGATGTGAGAAGGATGCCAAAGCTGATCTAGTAATGGAGGTGGCGGAGATGGAGAGAAGTGGGCAGGCTGGAGAGCTGGTGAGGAAGTAGAAAGTCCAGGACTTCGTGTCCAAGTGGATGTCAGCATGAAGGGAAAAGGGTGCAGTGATCATTCCCTGGCTTCTGGAACACTGTGATCTCACTTCCCTCCATGTCTTTGCACTGGTTGCTTGTTGATTCTGATTGGACCTTTTCACCCAAACGATTCTGCTCACCATTGCCACTCAACTCAGGCATCACCTCTTTCTGGAAACCCTCCATAACTGTCAGGATCTAGCTGGAAGGAGAGGGCACGTTATTCCTGAGCACTTAGGGAGAATTAGTAAAGGGACTAGTTATAAAGGTGTGAGGAGGGTTTAAGGAAACCAGAAATCGATGGTGCAGTACCCCATGGCTAGTAGTACTGTTACCATCCCAGAGGCTAGAAAGGACCAGGGAAGAGATGGTTTCTAGAACCCCAAGGAAAGAGTTGTGAGGCAAGGGCTACCTGTCAGGAGCTGCATCTTTCAGGAACAGATGCAGCCAGTCTGCAATGATCCTGAGAGGAGAAATCCCAGAGAGAACTGGCACCCCAGACTTTCCTCCTGTCCGCTCATCTTTTGCATTGGCTCTTTACTGGCCGAATCCAACCGGACACAGCAGGCCTGGGGGCCTATTGTTGCAGTCCCTACGAGCCAGCTCCAGGGCACAGAGCAGGCTGGAGAGTGGGCCTGGAAGACACCCTGACCAGCCCCAGCCCCAGTCTCTAGCAGCAGCCTTTCCCACTAGGTCCCACAACACCCTGTGAGTCTCACCATCACAGCATTGCTCAGGCTCCCACATCCCCACACACACTAGACTGTGAGCTCCCTGGGGGGGCATCGGACACGTCCTATGAGTCTTGATATCTTCCATGCCTAGCACGTGCTAAGGGCTCCATCAATACTGAGTGGATAAGGAGCCACCTGATCAAATGCCAATTTCACATAGAGAGTAATTTCTCAATCTATTATCAGCTGATGTCTCAGGGTGGCTAATGGCAAGAAAGAACAAGTTTCAGTATTATGAGTTTGAAGTTACTGTCCCCACAGGACATGTACTTCCTTGCTTTATTCTTTTCTTGCCGGGATCGGGATCGGTGTGTCATCAGTCAACAAGCCTGCTGCAGCTGCCCCTGTGGGGCGGGGGGAGGTGCAGAATTCCCACCCGAAATGAACACACGTCTTAGATTGGTTTCCTTTTGTCACAAAGCTAATGCAAAGCGACCGAAAGCAATGATGCATTATTTCATGCAAGTGGTATAGGACGGACGGATCAAACAGAAAGGTGTGTTGGGAAATTGAAAGTACCAGATAAAGGCAGCAGCACAGAGCTCACAGCTGTTTTGCAACTCGTTGTGTTCACACAACAGTGCAACCATCCGGCATAAGCAGGATGGCCGAGTTGCAGTCTTTCCTGTTTGCCCCTGCTTCTCTGTTTTCACAACCATCCCAGGTCACCTCCTCTTTCGATCTGTCCTACGCTGAGGAAATGGGGAAATCTATTTCGGCAGCAGTTTTCATCCCATCACATTATTCTCTAGCTTAATGTTTAAACCCTTTGGACAAGCATCTCCCCCTCCACCCTTAGTGATGGAATATGTCCTCTTGTCATTGGGTCTCAATCATGTACCTACAGCTCCCCTCGCTGTTTGTTTTGTTGTTAAAGGCAAACTCTCTTTCTTCACTTTGTTGCAAATTCTTGCCCCATCCCATACCTAGTAGGCACTCGAGGGGGATTTCTGATTAAAACTCCCTTAGATATACCTACTCCCCACGTCACAGTAGTAGCTCCCCACCTTGCTAAAAGTTGATGGCAGCAGAGTGTAATGACTTGGCTTCGTCCCCATTCAGCCACTAATCCTGTAGATGGATGATTTTGTTCCTACTCCCCACCAAGCCTGTGAAAAATCAGAAATGTTGCCAGCTTGCTACCTGATTCCTCTCTGCCTCCAAACGCAATACAAAACAAGCTCCCGTTTCCATGCTGCACATAAATAGATATTGTTCTCCAACTTCAGAAATGTCCTTGGCACAGAACGTCCGAGCCTACCAGTCACAGGAATTCTCTCTCTCCGTCTTACAGGGCCATGGCTGAGAACTTGGTAATTGTGTTCAGGAAGCCCAAGACGCACTGACCCTTTCCCTGTCCTGATGGCCCTGTGTGCTGGAGGGATTAAACATTCCCTATTCAGTCCCCAGAACCTGGAGCCAAACCCACGAGAATTTATGGATGCATTCCACGTCTCCTGTTCAGAGATGCTACTGCCAGGCAGGGCTGCCACATTGCACAAGGTAAACGGTGCTCCCTGGGGCCGTGAAATGTGGTAGGCCTGATACCAAGCCCTGTCTTGCACCCAGCAAGGCCACTGGCTGTGCTGCATGACTTTGCACCTTCAGAGGCCCTCTCTGACCTTCCCACTCTGCTCTGTGACCCAGGAAACAGACCCGTATGCATGGCTTCAACACCTTTGCCCTCCGACTTCACACTGGCAGGAGACTGGGAGGAGGGGAGTGCCAGCAAACCCGCTTCGCTGCCAGGTTGCTGTGGGTTTGCAAATAAGGGCTGCAGCTCCTGTCAGGCAGCCCAGCCCTCTCCATTCAGTTACCTTCCTTCTCAGAGTTCTGGCAAGCACTCTGATTACCCCGGTGTCACAAGCCCCAGGGGATTGCGCTATCCCTTGTCACCCTTATCTTTCTAAATGGTTCCTCTAAGAAACTCTCTTAATGGTGACTCAGTTCGAGCGTGCCATCATTGATTTCTCGCTGGAATCCCAACGCAGCGGTAAATAAGGCAGAGCTAACACTAGCATGTAGAAGAGACAGGCAACAAACACATTTGCAGATATACGTTATATGATTTTAGATAGCGATAAAGCTAAAAAAGTAAAATAGGGTAATGGGATGGAGTCATCACCTGACTCTGTGCCACTCCCTGCACTGAACAGCCGAATTCAGCAGAGCACCTCCTTCCTCCTTTTTTTTTTTTTAGATCATGTATTTACATTGCTACTTTCATGTCAATTCTCTGGTTTTAAAATGAATAAATTATTTTCTTCAAAAAACAAAAAGGAGGATGACCTGACCGACATCTAGGGGAGAAAGGCTGTAGCCTAGAGTGGCCTGGAAAGGCCTTTCTGAAGAGGGGACACCTGATGAACACCATAATGATGAGAATGAGGCAGCTGCACCAACGTATGGAGAAAGAACATTCCAGAACAGCAGATACAAAGGGCCCCAAATGGAAAAGTGTTTGAATAGCATGGAACCTAGGGGACCAGAGGAGAGTAGTAGTAGAAGGGGTCAGGGAGGGAGGGCACAAGGGGGTTAGGGTTTTACCCTAAGGCCACTGAGAAGTCATCATAGAATTTGGGACAGGGAGTTGTAAGGGCCACAGTCCTAATAGAAATCAGATTAAACCATGAAAGGGTTTAGCTGAAGAGAACGTGATGAAAGGACTATTCATGTAGGTGTGGTCAGGGCTAGGGAACTAATAAAGGGGGGAAGCTTGTGGGAACTGGCATTAGAGAGAAGCTGTTAGCAGCCCCTACACCTGGAGGGGACAAGGAAGGGGCGCCGTCACTGGCATGGCATCTGGGAAGAGAAGGAGCCGTGAAAGAGGGGCCGCTGAGGGGAGCTGCATCAGCTGGCGACTCCCCCAGGCTGTTAGGAAGGTTTGGAGGGTGGAGATGAAGTCGGATTAGGGCACATCCTGAGCCCTGGGGGCTGAGTCCTGGGGAGGAGAGGGTGGGTGACACAGGAGGTCTGGACTTCAAGGACCACGGGGCACCCAGCCGCCTGCACCTGTGACGTGAAGTAGACAGGCTAGGAAGAAGGAATTTCATCTTCCGATGATTACCCTTAGTCCCAGAATGTCTCAGCAAATCCTACCAGTTTACTTAAACATGAACACCTTCAGGGCTGGGTCAGGGAACTGGGTGTTTCGGGGGAAGCCAAGAACAAGACGTGGGGACTGAGGTAAGGGGCGATGCCAGCCCACGGAAGGGCCTTCCCACCGAGGAGTTATGCAGGTGAACGCACGAGAGCCGTCTGGTACCTGGAGCTAAACCACAGCTTCAGGGATGGTTTGTTCAGCCAGCTTCCCAGGCTCGACAAACTTTCCAAAGTCCTTTTACTGCTGTGTTCCCATCACCCGATGAAAGCCCGTAGGGTGCTGGTTTGGGGTGAACAGAGGCCTCACTGCCTTGCACCTGCTCACACCAAGGGGCACTTGTCAACTGGCTGCTCCAGGCTGGCAAAGACAGATGGCTTCCAACCCTCTGCTCCTCAGTGCAGAGAAGCACAGAGTTCTTGGTGAGACTCAATTCCAGGGGAAGAAAACACTCGGGGGATTTTCTTGGAGAAAATAAGTATCTATAGCCTTTTCTCCCCCCTCTTCTGGTTTCTGTCTTGTAGTAAGATACATCTGAAAAAAACAGCAGGGCAATGCTTTCTTAAGAAGCCTCAGCCACCCCCCACTGACATTAATCTCATCCAGTGGTTTCCAAATGTTTTTAGCAGCACCACTCTTTTTACAAACAAAATCTGCCACAGAATCCTAATGTGTAACACAGGCGACATCCCAGTGGCCATTTCCTAGACACCCCCGTAGCCCTGATTCTAGCCAGCTGTTCAGGATCTTCCCGAGTGTGTGCATATGTGTAAGTGAGGCTTACTGGGGTATAATTTGCATTCAAATGTTTTGCATTTGCATTCAAAAATTCACCCTTTTTAGGTATACAGTTAGATGAGTTTTGACACAGTCTTGTAATAACACCACAGTGCAGACCCAGAACAGCTCCATCACTCCCCAGATTCCCTCCTGTTCCTTCGGAGTCAGTCCCTTCCCCCCACCTCCATTCCCAGAAACCACTGATCTGATTTCTGTCCCTGAAGTTCTGCTTCTTCCAGAACATCATATAAATGGAGTCATGCTGTATGTAACCTTTAGTGTCTGGCTTCTCCCATTCAGCCTAATGCTTTTGAGAGTCGTCCATGGTTTTGCACACATCAGTAACTTGTTCCTTTTTCTTGCTGAGTAGAAGTCTCTTGTTCTTGTGTGGTTTTCAAAGTTGCCCTTCAGCTTCTGATTCTTTTCTGCATAGCACATGAAGCCTTCCATTCAGATAATTTTCCTTCTTCCTTGAAATACTGAGATTGAAACCCTGGTGATGCCACTGAAGGAGCACCCGTCGGGGGAGGCTGTCTGACCCCGGCAGTGTCATCAGAGGGCCACACTGCTACATCGGAGCTGTCGCTCACTGAGCGGGCTCCCCTCACCTCAGAGTACCTCCACCTCGTCCCAGGACCAGAATTCCTTGGAATTTTTTTAATCAAAGCAAGGGAATACTGCTTGCTTTTTCTTTTAAATTATAATTAGCAGACACATTCTTAAGCTGGGGGAAGAATACAAGGGAATGTACGTGTTCAGAAAGAAACCTTGGCTGCTAAAGGTCTTCGAAGGACAATGATATGTGGTCCAAACACAAATCCGTACAAAAACTACGACCCCAAAACTTCAGCTTTGGCCAGTGCTCCTTTGACCACACAGTTGCAAGAATCTTTTGGATTCTCAATCCTGCCATCTGACAAATAGATTTTGTTCCTCTCTCAAAGGCCAGGCTACTTGCCAACCATCTCACTAAGTTGGAACCTGTGTGCAGAGAATGAGGTGAAGGAGGAGGCAGAATAGGGCGATCCACAGAGCCAGATCTCGGGGACTTGGGCGCTCTGCTCTGGAGTCTGCACCTTACGCTACAGCCAACAGGAACGAGCAAAGGACGGTCAGTGTGCATTCTGGAGATCTCTCTATTGTCCAAGGTAGGGAGACCTGTTAGAGGATCCTGCCACGGTTCAGGAGAGAGAGAATGCGTCAGTAAGATGATGGAGAGGAGAGATGCCATCTCAGGGGCACGTGGGATGCAGAGTGAATAGTCTGGAAGAAGGTGAGAGAAAGGAAGGTGCAAACAACTTCTTCTGGCTATACCCCAATAACACGGCGATGTATGTGCTGTGGTGTCCATTTCACAGACGACAAAACTGAGCTTAATGAGCTTTACTAGTTAATAGGCTGGAAATCATACATGGTAGTGAGGCACCACGCTCGGCGATTACTCAGGCATGTAAGATAGTGAGAAACACATTTAAGGGATTATTGGAAACTACCTTTAAAAAACCGAAAACTTGCTTTGGGAAGAGAGTATCCCTGAGTCCTCGGAGAGCAGTATTTGCGCGGTTACCGCCAGTGACCTAAATGGAATGAGCAGATTTTAAGAGGGTTTGCCCTGGTCTCATCTTCCTCACTTATCCTCTTTTACTTTGTCCTTCCTCTTGCAGCTGGGAAAGAGAGATTTGTATAATAACGCGTTAGCATTTGAGAGCCTTTCAGCAAAGCCGGCTGCCAGCTGCCTCTTCTGACAGAGACACATCCCCCAACATCATTTTATTCCTTTTGGGTAAGTGGCCTCCTCCCCATTTCCCAACTGCTTTGGAGATAAAAGAAGGCAGTGAGGGATTTATCCTTTTTCCCATAATATTGTGGCTGTAATTTAAAGCTGCCATAACTCATGTGAAGAACTGTGACCATAATACCATGGAAAAAGCCATCATTCAAACCCCGAGGGAAGAAATGTGGAGTCCTGTTTCTTCCAGCTGTAAATTGCCTCAAAACCTGCAGACAGCTGTGGGCATAGCCAGACAATGGAAACTAAGGTTTGGAAAGTTACCCATGATGAATTGTTTTTTCTTTCTCTCCTTTCCACATCTTCACTAGAGTCAAAATAGTTTTCTGTATTGGAAGGTGACCAGGACTAGATCATTGATCTGTGCTCAGCTAGTACCTGACTCTCCAAATGTGGGGGATGCCCCCAAAGGTTCCTAGAACTGGATTAAATCTGCAGATAATAGAGCCTGGTCAAGTTGGGTTGGATCAGTTAGACTAGTTCTGTGAGGATACCAGCCATGAGTCTTCTGGGGACTGTGGTGTCTATTTTTCTTTTGTTTCTGGGCTGGGATGTTCAGACCTGTAATTTCTCTCACTCTGTTTTGGTCCATGCTTCCCAGCTGTGGGTGAGCATAACAGCCTATGCTATGGTTAAAACTCACCGCCCTAATTACTCTCCAGTGAGCTCATGAATCCCCTAAAATCTGCTCCCCATATGTCCCATCACACTTAGCTCTGTCCCGTATGCATACTTATACATAGGTATGAACACCTTCTATACATCAAGAACATTCTAGGTACTTTGCGCTCACCATATTATCTCATTTAATCCTCACCACAACTCTGCAAGTTAGAGATTATCATTCCCAATTTATAGCTGAGGAAATTAAGTCATCAAATGACTCAGTGAGTAAGGAGGAGAAAATTTCTAACCCAGGTCAATGGAACTCATCAAGCCAGTGCTCTTACCTCTCCTGGTTCACAATTCTTTTAGGAGACAAGATGCATATGACCTCTGTTAGAAAAAGGAGGCCAGAGCTTCCCTGGTGGCGCAGTGGTTGAGAGTCCGCCTGCCGATGCAGGGGACGCGGGTTTGTGCCCCGGTCCGGGAAGATCCCACATGCCGCGGAGCGGCTGGGCCCGTGAGCCATGGCTGCTGAGCCTGCACGTCCGGAGCCTGTGCTCTGCAACGGGAGAGGCCACAACAGTGAGAGGCCCGCGTACCGCAAAAAAAAAAAAGAAAAAGGAGGACAAAACTCTTATAAATGCTACTGAATGTATAAACTTCTAAATCAAATATTACCTAAATATTTCTGAGATATTATTTACTTTTGGAAGTTAATAATTTCCTATTCTTGTGCTTCTGCTTTAAGACTTGTGAGTTCAGGTTCTGGGGTTAGATGGCTTGAATTCAATCCCAGCTCTGTCACTTCTCACCAGTGTGACTTTGGGTAATGAAGTCAATAACCTCTCTGTGCCTTTGTTTTCTCAGCTTAGAATGAAGATTCTAAGTAGTATCCACTTTATAGGGTATTCTAATTTTTAAAGAGGATAAATTAATGTAAAATGTCCAACAGAGGTATGGCAGGTGGGTTGTGTGGTTGACTTACACTGGTGGCCTCGAGTGAACCACACCTCCCAATTCTAAGCCTGTGTGTAATGCCCTCCCACACTGACTCTGGACTTGGCTGGATAACTTGCTTTGTCCAATGGGTTACTAGCAAGTGGTATGGAAGCAGAGTCTTAATTAGTGCTTGCACATAGGGGTTTGTCCCCTTGAGACATTTGCTCTTGGAGCCCTGAGCCACCATATAAAGAAGTTAGGCGATCCTGTTGGAGAGATCCCCCTGGAGAGAAAGATAAATGCCCACTGAAACCCTAGCTGCTCCATTCCAGCCATCCCGGCCGAGGCTCCAGATAGCCATCTTGGACATTCCAGCCCCAAAAGACACCGTGTGGAGCAGAAGTACACCCAGCTGAGCCCAATCAACCCATAGAATCCTAAGAAATAATAAAATAGTATTTTATGCCACTACATTTTGTAGTGGTTTTTAACACAACAATAGGTAACTGAGATAAAGTGCATTCAATAAATGTCAGCTATTTTTTAAAGTTGTCATCATTATCCATTGACTTTATTTCCTCCAAAATAATAAACATTAAGACATGAAAAGCTGTGTTCCTTAAGAGCTCATTCACGCAACAAAAATGTGTTTTGTTCCTACTATGGGGGCATCAACAATGACTTGTCTCCCACCTTTAAAAAATAGCATTTCCCCCCTCAAGTATTCCTTCATAGGAATTTTGAACTCTTAAGATTTGCAAAACAGACAAACTTAAATTTCTCATCTTGTTGAAATTATTATTTATCGACTGACTATAATATTTATCCATTTATAAAACCTTTTAAAAATGCATGAGGGAATGAGTGTAGAACCCGACATTATTTTTCATATGATCCCTGACTCTTCTTGATAGGAAGTTGAAAAATACTCAGCACCACATCAAAAGCAGGCGCTCAAGGATAAAAGGGCCTTTGAAAGGTCAGCCAGTCTGCTCCAGTCTAGGTAGGCTTTCATCTCAGCTGCCCAGAGAGCTGCCAAGGCTCCTGTTTTTAAAGATCTGCAAGCAACATTCCCTGGGTAGCAGCCGCAAAGCCCTTCATGCACGGGTGTTTCCAGGGGAAACCGTGGGGCGGGGTTAACTTTGCATCCCTCTCAGGCTCCTACTTTGTGGGCTGCTGTAATTTAGAGTCATGTTTGTAGCCCTGAAGTGCCATTTGGTTGAAAATCGTCCACTCCTCGCTAGTCTTACACATAGCTTCTACTGGGCACACAAACGAGATGAGTTATAACGAAATTGTACGGTAGAGAGAGCCTGCCTTTCCTCCCACAGTTCTCTTGTGGCCGGGACCTGTGGGCCTTCACCTCCTCAAAGACTGGTCTGACTTCAGTTGTTTATAGGACATATGAGTCTTAGCCTTGCATCATTTCTCCCTCTACGTTTGCATCTTAAGATATATATATCTCCCAATTATAGAATATAATAGAATATATCTCTTCGTACCCTGTTAATCTAATTTTGAAATCAGAGAGCTAGGAAGTGGAGTCTAATCCAACTCCCACACTTATCTGCTGTAGTCATTTTAAGACATGAATGGGAGTGGCAATGGGGGTCACAGAGGGACAAGGAAAAGCATTTGGCCTGGATACAAACATTCACAAAGGATCTCAGACTTAGATTTTTGACAGTATTTCCAGATGAGGCTTACTATATAGTCAAGGACACAGATGCTTCTCGTTCACCTCTAATCTGTGTCCCATGATGTACCCATACCATCTCTCAGGTGCTGCGAATTAATTAAAAAACAAACAAACTTGTAATTACCTGAGAATAGCACAGTTATATACCATTGTGTTTTTTGAGTTAAAATCGTAACTTGTTAGTGTAAGCATTAATATATGCCACAATTTTGTGATCCTGTTTGCACAATACTTTAAAGTAACAATAACGAAGCATTTGTGGAGTCCTTATAGGCTAGGCACTTTGCAGGTGACATCACGACAAGCTGGTGAAGTGGGAACTATTCCCGTTCCATTTATCCCATTTACAACTGAGGAAACTGAGGCCTGATAAGAAGTAGGCCCAGGGCCCATGTAACCGAGCAGGACCCTATGAGGCCTTCTCAGAATAGATCCCCACCCATGTCCTCTGCCTGCCTTTTGTCTGTAGAAAAACTTTAGTCAGAGAATAAATTAATCAGAGAAGTGAGAAAATGCAGAAAGAAAGGAAAACAGTCAAGCGAGACAAAATCATAATACTTTAGTCGTTAAACAAAGTCATGGACCTTTAGTTCTTCCTCGAGGACTACAGATAATATTCTGAGCCATGTCCCTTGAGCTGTTTTGCAGATACTGAAACCCCCCAGGTGGAAGAAGGTAACTGTATGCTGCCCACAAGCACGTAGACCCCAGACGGGCTGCAAGCAGAAGGTTGATGTTGATGACTTCCAATGACCTCACCACCAACCAGGCAGAAGAATACCCACAGCTGATCACACCCTGCTCCTTGAACACTATAAGTCTCCCCACTACCCCCTTCAGGGTGGACACACAGTTTTGAGGGCAGGAGCCCGCTGTGCCCCCCTTTGCCTGGCAAAGCAATAAAAGCTACTCTTTGCTACTTCACCTCAAACTCTGGCTCCGTGTTTCTATTCAGCACTGGGGAACAGAGGCCAAGTTTCGGCAACACCCACAGGTGATTGAGCACAGAGTTGGGGTCTGAGCCCAGGCAGTCTGGCTCCAGAGCTAACATGTTCGGCCCCCAAATCTGCTGTGATTTTCATGTCTGAAAGTCTCCACACATGGAGGGGAGGACCCACTGTATCTCCGAGAGGAGCTGGACAAAGAAGTTGGGGAGGACAGGCGTGGGAATGATGCCGGGAAGGGTGGGCCCAGGTGAGCTGTGTGATTGCTGAAACACAAACTGCAGTGCCTGCTGGAGCCAAGATGACGCTGCCTTCTGGAATCCACCAGGAGCCGGCCTGTCCTCCTGGCAGGCTCCCAGCCTCGGCCCTGCACTGTGGTCCTGCCCCCTCCACTTTCTCCCTCTCCTCCCAGCTTTGTCTCCATCTCTTTGCTCCAAGACTCCTGCATTTGGCGGCGGCGGGGCGGGGGGGCCCTGATCCTTTCTCTCAGCTGTTCCTCTCTCTGCCCAGCCTGCGCTCCACCCTCAGCTCCCGTCTCTGGCCTCAGGGGCTTCTGAGTGGAGGCCAGGCTGTCACCCCTAGTCAGCCATGGAAAATTCAGGGCCCAGAATTTCTACTACCTCAAGCTCTGAGCTGACCCTTCTAGGCCCAAAGTCCAGGGAGTGGAAGAGTGTGGAGTGGAGACGAACCTGTGAGTAAGAGGAAGGTGGATGGCCCAGGAAGTCCTGTTGTAACAGGTGTGTGGGGAAACGTGTGTTGACATCATGGGCGGGGTCCCGGAAGCCTGCTGACACACCGCACTTTGTACTTCTGTGTGCATGTGCAGTCACGAGGAGATGGTCACTCACCACATTGCCGGTGAGCCTAGCCCCCCAGGCAGGCCAGGTCATGGCCGTTTGAATCACGAAGCTCCATGGGCACAGAGGACGTGAGCTTTGTAATGGCCCACAGAATGTTCAAGGCCTGAAAAGAAAACTGATTGCAGAAATTAAAAATAAATGTCTAATGAAATGCTTACAAACCATAAGAGCGTATCACCTAGTCAGCCACAAGTCAACTCACATGTAACTAATATTTAATGGGGACTGTGGGTGGATTTCCATCTGATTTAATATGTTTGCAAGGATCTTCAACCGGCACTGAGGCAAAGGGGCTTGCTCCCTCTGTGGCAGCTGGCAGTGGGGATAGGATTACAAGTGCCAGAGGATTTGCATACAGAGGAGGGCTCATGGGTGGGCACCACAGACCCTTAAAGGGGGCAGAGTAAGACAAAGGGGACCCGATCAAAGATGCCCCTACGTTCCCCAAAGTGAGGCCTTCCCTCTGGCTCCTTAAATCTTCAGTAAAATTCCAAAAGTTACAGTTCTGGTGCAACTGAATTTCTTGCAGAAGTCAGCAAGGGGAGTGGGTGGGGGATTGAGGAGGGAGGTTTGCCTCTCTCAGCATCTCTAAAACTGAATCCGCCTCCATCTACAGTTGACAGTACCTAGGTTAGGGACACCCACCCTCCACACAGCGGAAAATTCACATATAATTTGTAGTCAGCCCTCTGTATACGAGATTCTTCCACATCCGTGATTCTGCATCCACGGAGTCAACTAACCGCAGATCCTGTAGTACTGTAGTATTTACTTCTGAGAATAATCCACACATGAGTGAACCTGCACAGTTCAAACCCGTGTTGTTCAAGGATCCACTGTACTTCTATCCTGCTGCCCAGTACCTAGTAGTTCCAGGGCAACTCTCTGTCCCCCAGACAATTGCAAGAGGCCCCTAATGGATCTCCTGCTTCTCTGCAATCTTCTTTCCACAAAACAGAAACAGTGGTCTTTAAAAACCATAAAGCAGATGCCTTTAGACCCCGGCTAAGAATAAACGCTGTCTCCCTTTGCCTTTCACAAAGCCTGTCGTGACCTGGCCCCAGCTGGCCACTCATCATCATCACCAGCCCCTCTCCCGAGTGCAGCGAACCTAAGCTACACAGCCTCCCTGCGTCTGCCTCAACACGTCCAGCTCGGCCCGACCTCAGAGCCTTGGCCCTGGTGGTTGTCTTTGCCCGCAATTCCTCCCCAAGACCTGCAGGCCACCCAGCTAGCCATTTGGGTTCCAGTGAGAGGTCACCTTTCAGGGAGGACTTCCCCAACCCCCCAGGGGAAATTCACTGCATCACAGGGCCTCACACCGCCCTGTCTTATTTTCTTCATCAAATTTTTCACTCCCTGAAACTATCTTTTCTTGCATGTTATTCTTTTAGTCTTGTTTACTTCTTTGCCTGCCTCTCACCTACTAGGATGTAAGTTCCTCTGGGACAGGGGCTTGCCTATGGTTGTGATGCTATTGTCTGCAATAATGCCTGGGATGTAGTAGATGGTCAGTAAATGCTTGTTGAAAGAATGAGTGAAAGAAAAGTGTTGAAAGAAAAGTGAATAAATGGGCCTGAATTGATGTGGGCCACAAGTGTGTGGAAATCATGGGAATTCTTTGAGGTCCTCCAATCAGGGGTAAACTAATTTTAACTAACCCTCCAAGGGGTCTTCAAGTAACATCTGGTTTATGTATGCATTTAATTATACCTTACCTCATTGCAAAAGAATTTGTGGGCATTTTCAAAGATACATAGAGTGCAGTAAAATTGTTTAGAAGGAAATAGTGAATATGGAGAGGAAATTAGCACTGAAAAAATAAGATAAAATGATGGCAAGGTTAGCAATTAGAATACATATCACAAAGTTTTCTTCCTCGACAGAAGTAGACTGCAAATTTGAACTTCTTATTAGCTAGTGACAGCTTATCTACACTAACGTTCTTCAAAGTGAGAAAAAGGGTAAAACTTTACTTATTGAATTTTCACCTGTTAGCCATGAGTCATAACAACTATGGTAACATGAAAAGTGTTTCCAATTAATTTTACTAACCTTAGTTGTAGCGCCAACTATGATTTGTTATCAATGTTTATTGAACATCTGTACTCAAAGGGCTCATGCATTCCAATAAACTCATGTGCCTTCCTCATGTGCTGCCCTAATAACCTGGCAGGATTCTAACTACTCAAAACATTTATGCAGAGCAGAGCCTGCAGGAAGGTTCGCTGACAAGCCCCCTACGTGATGCAGGTCTGATGCGGCTTACTTCTAACCAGTAGAAAATTCTTACTTGAGTTTAACTTGTAGGCTCCTTAATAATACTGAGTTTCATTTTCTTCATCTGCCTTCTCAGCCGCCCACTTTTCCAGAATAAAACCCCTCTATTGGTTTAATTTTTGTCTAAAATTTATAAATTTTCCAAAATTTTTCTCATCTCTGTTTCTCTGGAAGCTTCCTGTGTTCTCCCTCTCCCTCTCCCTTTCCCCCTCTCTCTGCTATATGCCCACATTTTTGAAAGGCAGTATAGCACAGTGTTGAAAGCATGGGCCGTGGACTATTGGCTAGGTTGCTTAATATTTTTTGCTTCAGTTGTCTGTTTGCAAAACTGGGGATGATACATTCACCTACCTCCCACGGTGGGTGTGAGGATTAAATGTGCCTATACATGTAAAGTGCTTAGAAGCCGGGCACATGGCAAGCACAATGCGAACTTTATGATTACATGCTATTCCCCTTTAAAGTGCCCCTCCTTTCCCGTGTCTGTCAGCAGAAACTGTATTTACTCCTGTTGTCTTCTGTCTCTATGTCTCTGAACATTACTGGAATGCCTTTCCCCTCTTCTCTGCTTGGAGAACTCCTACTCATCCTTCAAAACTAATCTTAGATGTTTCCTTCTGCAGAATATCTTTCTTAATTGACACACCCAACCCCTCCCCTAGCTGCCTGTGTGCACCTCTCTATCACAGCATTCAGAATACTGTGAGGTTATTATCTGTTTGCCTGTCTGTCTCCACGAAGGACTATTGAGACAAAGGCTGGAATTTAACCCTTTGTGTCTTCAATGTCTAGCACATTGCTTGCTACATAACGGTTGCCCAGTTCTAGGCTGGTTGAACTAAAATGAGTACAGAACTGATCCCATGGGGAAAAAATCAGTCAACAAAATGACAGCATCACATTTCTTATATGTTCCATACTTAAGCATTCCAGTATTATGCTTGCTTTTCTGGCTGGGACTAAAAGAAACTATGTATTCTTACTCTTTATCATTTAAATAAATTAAGATTTAACTCATCATAATAGGAGACAAAGTCCTATGTCCCTTGCAAAACACATTTCAGGAAAGTGGCAGAAGCGCTGGACCCCTTACTGGGCCCTGGATTCAAACCCTACTTCTGCCCCTCCTAGTAGCTGCGAAATGTGGGGCAAAGTAGTTCACTTTCCTGGATTTTGGTGTTTGTATCTGTAAAATGGGCATTGTGATGCTTGTCTCCCTCTCACACTTCTTGTGAAGATCAGTGGTGACGGTGGATGTGAATGTGCTTTTAGAACAGCATATCATCCCTCTGCAGATGTTAAATAGTATGTTACTTGGGGAGAAATCTTGGTGTCTAGATTTAGGCTCCTATCTACCCAAGGGGTGGGAAACTATTCTGGTTGAAAGGTTAACTGGAGATAATATTCCTTTTGAATCAAGGTTCAACTGTGAAGCAATTTGCACATTTATATTTTCAGTCACACCATTTCATTAGCTGTTAAGAGATGTTCTAAAAAGACACTGCTGTGAGAGACAGGGTGTTAGCGCAACCCAAACCCTTAGTAGCTCTTCAGGGCACGCTGAGTATTCCTAAGGCAGAGGATGACTATATAAAGGAAGGTGGGGACAGGGCCGAACAGTCAGGGCAAAGGCCAGTTTGCACACTCCAAACACAGGGCTGTGTGAATTATGACTATTTTTACATGGCAACTGAACCATGAAAACTTACGCATAGCGATTTGTCAGCTAAAAGATGTCTACATGTCAGTCCTTTAATTTTTCTTTGCTGCTTTCTAATTTTACTGTGATGATAACAAACGAAACCACAGCACTTCCATCAGAAACCAGAGCATGTCCATGAATAACTAACAGGCTGCATACAGTTTTCCCAGTGAATTTGCAAAGCCAAACGTGGGTTGGCTTTTGTATATAAATTGCCAGTGCTCCTTTTCCATTCTGGCGGGAGCTTTCTGAAGGGAACATTACAGCTGTGATGAATAACAGTCCTTCTAAAGAAGCTGGCGCGAGGCACACATTTCATCCTGCTGAGTGGAACACCATGCCTGTCGCCAAATGTGCCAGGTCTCCCACCATTAAATAAATATATACATATGTCACTTGGCTTTGTTTCCAAGTCCTGGGTTCTATAGAAGCCAAGCACTTTACTACTATTAATAATACTACAGTTACAATAGACGCAAAACCAAAGAATGGCGCTTTGTCCTTAGATGGTGCCTTTGATTATGTTTCCCATTGTTCATTACTTAATTGTTACTTACAACATCCTTTAACTCTTCCGTTTACCACCACAATAAATGACGATATTCTAATATAAATTAGCTCTAATCAACCAATATTCTAATGAGTCTATGAACATTTACCTCACAGGATAATAACAGTTAACATTGATTATTGACAGATATTTTTCTAATCATCATTATCCCCATTTTACAGACAAAGAAACTGAGGTTTAGGAAGGTTAAATGACTTCTCTAACATGGCATAGGTAGAATTTGAACCCAGACCACTATGTTCTAATGCTTCTCTATGTAAGTAAAGCATAAAAGTGCTGTTTAAATTTTTTCCCAAGCAGTGGCAGAATCATAACCATTCCTGTGTAGAGAGTTTTTTTCTAGAGACAACACTCATCAGTGATCTCGCAATAATTATTGTCATGATGCTTTTTTTTGAAATGCTATTTAAAAAATTAACTCAGGGTATTAGTGAGAATCAAACAAGAGAGTATGGAGGCAAATACCCAGTTTTCTGTTTAAGAATTGTATTAGATGTAAATTTTTATTTTAAGATAACATCACTTAGCTTTTGGATGTTTCCTATAAACTTTAATCTATCTTTCTGACTTCTCTCTCTCCACCCCCTCACTAAACTGAAGAAGCCTATGGAAACTGCAATTCGATAGCTCAGCTCCCGACCTCACATCCACCCCACCTCCTCACCCCCAGCTACACTGTACCTATTGCCTATGGAACCAAATCCAAAATCCTCATGTCAAAGCCCTCATCAATGTGGCTTCATCTTACTTATCCATTCTTATTTCCCACAATGGGTCGACATTTATCCTTACTCTCAGTCTAATCTCAGTCAGAGTGACTTTTCTGTCCTTGAGACACACGGCTTATTCCTGATTCCACACCTTTGATTATACAGTCCCTGCACTATGGAATGCTCACCCCTAACATGTAAAGAAGCTTTAAGACCCACTTCTTCCTTGAAGCCAACCATTCTAGCCCATGTTGCTTTCCCCTGGTCTTCTTCCTTTTTCCCAGGTTTGATTTTTTTTTTTTTTTTTTTTTTTTTTAATGTGTGCAATAGCTCCTCTCTTCTCCCGGAGGCTGTGAATTCTAATTGTTTCAACATTTTCTTCTGCTCTCTTCATCATCTCTCATTGATCTACATTCCTTTAGGCTGTATACTTGTTTTGGGGTCACTTTCCTTCATATTGGATGATTTGTTCAATGTTGGTTATCCTTGGCCTCTGTTTATCTTTTAGAGGGAAGAATTAAGACGTGTGAAAGTTCTGTGTGGATGAGCAGTGTGTGTCACCTAGTGGGCTTCTCTGTAGAATAAAAATGGCAAATTTTAATAAAAACAATGTCCTGAAATGATTTCCAAGGAAAAAGTAACCCATTCAATACCAAAGATTCATGAATAATGAAAATTTTGCTCATGAAAAAAATAACTGGGCAGATGCAGAAGGAAATTATTTAATTCTAGAGCCTAGTTTAACTGTATATTGCAGAGACAAAGTTGAAGTAATAAATCCTCAGTAAAGCAGCTCCACAGTTTATAAAAAGTATAACGGTTCTCTTAGTTCTGAACAGATAAACAGAGTTCCCTTTAAAGCAACTGTTAAGAAAATTCATCTGACAGAATATTTAAAAACTTATTGATGCCTGATAGAAATTTTTGAAAAACATAACTTAGAGACAGTTCCGTTAATATAGTGTACACTGCCTCAGAGTTTCCTTTTTTTTCTTTTTTTTAACCATCTTACAAAAATATTCATTTAAAATCACCTTGGCTCCTTAAGAGTTCTGTGGATTATAGCTTTTTTTTCTTTTCACCTCATTGTTTCATTTTACCAGCAATTAAAACTGCAGTAAACCAGGAAGAAGTGAATGAGAAAATATTTCTCTAGGCTGTTTTTCCTGTCTTGTTAGCAGAAAGTCTTCAAAATAGAATATTCTTAAAAGTTTTTCAGGAGATATTGAATTCATTGAGATACTCAGGGGAAATGAAACTTGTAAATGCCATCAAAGCCTCCTTAATTCACTTTCACGTATTTGCCAGTAAATCATTTTGTCATAATAGCCTCATTAATTCATCATTCTTGTTTTTTCCCTCTTTACCTATTCTTTTTTTTTTTTTTTTTTTTTTGTGGTACGCAGGCCTCTCACTGTTGTGGCCTCTCCCGTTGCGGAGCACAGGCTCCGGACGCGCAGGCTCAGCGGCCATGGCTCAGGGGCCCAGCCGCTCCGCGGCATGTGGGATCTTCCCGGACCAGGGCTCGAACCTGCATCCCCTGCATTCGCAGGCAGACTCCCAACCACTGCGCCACCAGGGAAGCCCTTTACCTATTCTTTTATCATTACTTATTGGTGACCCCAATAGGTAAAAGTACCTTCGATCTTTGTTGATTGCTAGCTCTCCTGTCTGGTTTATTTGGGGGAAGGAAGCAGAATGTTACAAATGGTGACCGCCTGGCTTCACAAAGATGCTTGGAGGACGGCTTACTGATTAATGAAAGTTTCAGTTTGAAGAAATTACTCGGCTGGTGTTTTACAGCTTGACTCTCTGCCCAATGAGGTAATGGCAGAAAGTTTTCACTTGCCTTAAAGATGATTCCTTGTATATTATATCAAAAAGGAGCTGAGGGTTGCAGTTTAACTTGTAAGATATAATTTGAAATATTAAAACGGAGAAAGTGCAGCCAGCAGACAAATTGAAGTGGCAGGGGAATTAAGTACAGCTGAGGACAAAGTCATCCTGGTTCACACAGTGCTCTGAGCTGCACCTTAGTTAAACTCACCAGGGGAGGGTTTTTCTTTCTTTCTTTCTTTCTTTTTTGGCTGCACTGTGTCTTTGTTGCTGCAGGCGGGCTTTCTCTAGTTGTGGCGAGCGGGGGCTACTCTTCGTTGCGGTGCGCGGGCTTCTTACCGCGGTGGCTTCTCTTGTTGCAGAGTACAAGGTCTAGGAGCATGGGCTTCAGTAGTTGTAGCTTGCGGGCTCAGCAGTTGTGGCTCGCGTGCTCTAGAGAGCAGTGTCAGTAGCTATGGTGCACGGGCTTAGTTGCTCCGCAGCATGTGGGATCGTCCCTGACCAGAGCTTGAACCCGTGTCCCCTGCATTGGCAGGCGGATTCTTAACCACTGTGACACCAGGGAAGCCCACTGGGGGTGGTTTTAAACATACATCCAAAGCTGGCTCCTTTCTAGACCTAATGAAATGAGCCTGAGAATCTGCATATTTTAAAGTTTCCCAGGTGCATTGTGAGGGTTGAGAACTACTGAAATAATAGGACAAGATGCATTACACAGTGAGTAGAAATAATTAAACTCGCTCTGTCCTCTCAACCCTGGGTCAGACACACCATGCGAGAAGGTGTAAAGACACAGAAGACATGGCTCTCCAGAGTTTTCTATCCTACGAGAGACAAGCACAAGTGAAGGTAACTGAGTGACGCATAAGGCAAAGAATAGTTCGGTGGATGCTACGCCTATAAGGATTCTGGAAATCCCTGTGGGTGTGGATAGTAAAGAGGCTTCCTACAGGGGATGCACTGAGTTGGAGCTTTGTGGCGAGCACGGGGAGGGTGTTCATTGCAGGTGAGACAGAGAGCAAGGGAAGGAGTGTGCTTGGGGTATGAAAATAGGGGGCAGACTGCACCAGGGCTGTGGTTGCGGGTTGCCCTGCTCTGCCCTCATCACCACCCTCCACCGATGCTTTACAGCAGTCTTCACTGTAACCCCTCAGTGAAGGATCATTACAGGTGAAGAAACTGCACGTCAGAGATTTTAGGAAGCTGCTCAGCGTATAGTCCCTTCTCCCACCAGAGCCTTCAGGCCGGGCATCCAGCTGACCTGGTCTTGAGGGCCTGAGGAGGAAGGAGGGAACCCCTGTTAATCTGCAGCTGTGACACTGGTGGGGAGAGTTTGCAGGGTCAAGGTGGAGAAGCAGAGGCAAACTGACCTTTAATACAAGAGCACCTGAGGCCCTTGTCAGGAAGCCAGGTCAAGGTGAAGAGGCTCACAAGCCAAGGTCACCAGAGCAGAAGGTCAGGAGTGACCCAGTGCAGCCCTGGAGACAGGCAGCCCCACCTACAGCCAGGCATTTCCGTGCTCCTAGAGGCATGTTTGTGTGTGAAGCAGAAAGTTCTGACATGGTCTTCTGGATGCGACAGATATTCTGTAACCTAAAATAAATTAGCATTCAAGGTTTTTTGAATATGGTTATATACAAATGTTATATACTATTATTTTAAGCAACATGCACCTCGACCTGCCTCACCCCATACCTGACCCCCAGAGCTGTAAGGAGACATTCTGTCACCTGGGACAAACAGATGGGCATTATTAACAGTGCACACCATCTGGCGGCTTTCCACTTTAAACCATTACTCTTGCTAAATAGATGTTAAGCTTTCAAAATCATTATTTCAAAATCATTACTCTTGCTAAATAGATGTTAAGCTTTCAAAACCATTATTTACAATTGTTGTGCCCTCTAAACCTCAGCGCTTTAGGTCCAAGCCTTTTCCCATGTTCGACCCCTGGACCACCCCTCCTCCAGCCAGTAGGGGTGTGACTTGGGCAGGGGGTAAGGGTATGCTGTGTACATATATGGGGATGAAGACAGCTAAGGGTTTAACGTTCTGCTTCTTAGGTTCCTGAGAGAATGTAAAAGTATTAATGTTTATGGCATCCAGGAGGCCATGTCCAAACAGTACAGACCCTTTGAGTCATGTGAGGAGTCCCCTTTAGGGACCTAGGAGGGACAGGAGACTCATGGAATCAAAACAACCAAGTAGCACAGATGTGATTCAAATTTAGCGCGTGTGATTCCCAAGCTAAAAGTTTCTTGCAACCGTATTATACCCTGGCTACTCAGATACCATGTGCATTGCAAAGAGACAGCAGTCAGTCCTTGTCCCTGTCCAGTATAGCTTTCACCTTAGCTATACTGACAGGGCTGGAATGTATAAGAATATACATAATGATTCCTTGCTGGCATCTGATCAAAGCCAAACAAGATGAGAGTTGAACATTAGGTACTGAGGTAGACCAATTCTTCTGTGGTTCTCTTTGGAACCTACTGGTCTAGATTGTTCAAGATTGAATTTTCGTTTCTGTGATTTATTTTTTAATATTTGTATTTTTTGA
The DNA here is from genome assembly GCF_949752795.1 of Hyperoodon ampullatus. Taxonomy (NCBI): domain Eukaryota; kingdom Metazoa; phylum Chordata; class Mammalia; order Artiodactyla; family Ziphiidae; genus Hyperoodon; species Hyperoodon ampullatus. The sequence goes on from NC_136918.1 coordinate 16,149,154, forward strand.
ACAGATATTATAGGCACATGGCAAAATATTTAAATGATAGAAAAAGATACACAGTAACTAGTAAGTTTCCCATTTTTCTGAGTCCGGAAACAAAATTTACCTTCAGAAGACTCAGATTCAGAGACGTTAATAAAGGGGCCACTCACAGAGGTGTGGGTAGGGTTAAGGGGATTAAAAAAGGGGACGTGAAGACTAGCAACAGCCAAAGAAGGGAATGTTGTTAGTGGAGCCCCGTGAGAGCCGGGACTAGTTGTGCTCCAGACACCGCACCAAAGCGGGGAGAGAGCATGGAAGAAATCGCTCTTTCTCTCTTCCCACCCTCAGATCTCCTGCTGGTGCCTCCCATTGGCCAAATCCAAGAGGAAGTCAACCATCAAGGGGAATTGGATGATGGCGGCTGTGGAGGACAGACTCTCTGAAAGGAACAGAGTAGAGAAAGGAAAATGAGCTGAGGTGTTCTTGGGCTTGGGGACAGACCCAGAGAACCATCAACATAGCACTCCTGACCCTCAGTGCCCTGCCCCCCGCCCCCTGCCAACAAGTGTTCGTGGTATTTTACAACCATCCAGAAGTAGTCTACGTATATGCCAGCTCATTTTCTACATAAATAGTAGGGGACCCTTCCCCTGCTTCCCCTTGCCTTTTAGTCTTAGATTGGATCCCTTCTAGCATCCATGGGACTATCTTGCTCTTGGAGACCAGAAGTTCTAAAAGTGCGGTCCCCAGACAGGCAGCAAAAGCATCACCTGGGAACTTGTTAGAAATGCAAATAAGTTACAAACTCTGGGAATGAGGCCCAGCAATATGTGTCTTAACGAGCTTGCTGGATCATTCGGATGCACACTACAGTTGGAGAACCAGCGTTCTAGACTTTCTGAATGAGGCTGGCCTCACCCGATCAAGGCTGCTGGCTGCCCCCAGATCAATGTACCTGAGAAATCAGTGAAGAGAGAACCACCTTATCAGCCTCTCAAGGCCATGTCTTTCCACTGTACCTACCAGTAAGAAAACAAAAAGCATTACATATTGATTCAGTACCTGATATCAACGCTCAGTACAAACCAGAACTCCAAAACAGCATGGAAGGAAGAGACGCACTCTCTTCCTCCTGACACATTCCCTTTTCTCTCTGTCTTTTTGTATATTTAGTTCTTTGGATGCAGGTAGTGTTTTAATATGTTTGGTTGAGTATGTGACGCAATACAAGCTAAATATAATCATGGAGACGCACAGTCACCACATGCTTAGGGTTGGCATCCGCTTGGAATCCACAATGAGACTCACTACCTGTCCTAGTCCCTCAGGGCACGGACTCTGTCAGGAGGGCCCTGCCAGGCATTGCTCAGCTGTTGTTTAATGTGGCTCAAACACTTACAGCATATAAGGCAATGGCCCACACAGAAGATGGACACCTTGTCCTTTGGAAGCTTGCAAACCAGCCTGAGGCTTGGGAGGCACTTATTAGCACTGTGATCCTAAGACCCTTAGTGTGCCTTGGTTCCCTATCTGTAGAATGGCAGTGATAGAAGCCGCTGGCTTGCACAACTCCCCAGAGCATCATTCAGGCAGAGTACGATGTGAGTAGCACCCCCTGGAGGGTGAGGGATGAATGAATGAATAAATAAGAACCCCTCTGGTGCCTGCTACTGAGCTGAGAAGTTCCACTGTGTGGAAAGAGCTGTAGTGGAAAGTGCACTTTGAGTCAGGCAGTCTGGGGTTAAGTCCGGGCTTCCTTTCTTAAAATGTTGTGACACAGGCAAGCTCATTCAACTAGAGATATCCCTTTGACGTATCACCTAGAGGCAGTGGCTGGCACATAATTACAGCATGCAATAAACATTTATTGAAAGAAATGAATATACATTCATGACTCAGTTTCTGACTCTGTATAATGGGGACAATAATATAACTTATCTCATAGGGATAAATTAAGATTAGTTGAGATTTAAATATGTTAACAAATGTTTTAAAATGTTAGACACACTGGAAGGAATTCAACATGTGCAGTTATAGTAACCATGTACCAGGGAATAATTTAAATACGTCACAAAGATTGTGAACCTGGGGTACCATGTCCTGAGTCAGACTCCAGAAATAGAACTGTTCTAGATTATTCATGATTAAATGTTCATTTCTATAAGGAACTGGAGAAGCAAGGAAGAGAGAAAGAAACATTTATAATAGTGGGTGCATGATCCTGGCTGCATATTAGACTCACATGGGGAGCTTCTAAAAATTGACAATTAAGTCAAATCCTGGGTCATGGGTCTTGAGCATGGGTTTTTTTTGTTTTTTGTTTTTTGTTTTTTTGCGGTACGCAGGCCTCTCACTGTTGTGGCCTCTCCCGCTGCGGAGCACAGGCTCCGGACGCACAGGCTCAGCGGCCACGGCTCACGGGCCCAGCTGCTCCGCAGCATGTGGGATCTTCCTGGACCAGGGCATGAACCCGTGTCCCCTGCATTGGCAGGCTGACTCTCAACCACTGCGCCACCAGGGAAACCCTGAGCATGGGTATTTTTACAAACTGCTCCCTGTGATTCCAAAGTGTAACCAAGAGGGAGAACTCTGACTTATGGACACCTATTACATGCCAAGTATTGTGTTCAACGTTAGACAAATACCATCTCCTTCAGTCCTCACCACAACCCTACATATTAGGTATTTTATCCCTATTTCACAGGTAAGGAAATCAAGGATCAGAGGCTAAAGAAACATCTCCAAAGTCACAAACCAGTGTGACGGATCCTAGCATGGAAACCTAACCTGGGACCATCTGACTTCGAGGCCAGTGCTCTTTTCACTGCTTTGCTCTACATCTGGAAGGATCCTGTAAGAAGGGCATCAGAAGAGGGCATTAGGCCAAGACGAAGGAGACAAGGGAAGGCCCCAGGGACCAACTGAAGTTTGGTCACTGGGACAAGGCATAGCAGTATTACCAGAACAGAAAGGTGAAGTCCAGAACGCCCCACCTTATCTCCAACTGGTCCCCCACTGGGCTGAGCCTGGGCTTGCAGTGGGCTCACTGGCCCCCGTGGTACACACAGAGCCCAGCAGCGTTGGACAGTGTATGCATGTGTTTCCTCGCACGGCAAAGGGTCATTTATAACGGAAAATATGGGAGTTGTTTTCCTTTCCAAGTCAGTGATATTTCTTGGTAAAATGCCAAGAAAATTCCTGAAAGTGTCAGAAATGGAGTTTCTAAGTGTATTTCTATTGGTTTTATGGCAGTAATTGACAGCTTCCCATGTGAACCAAATCCAAAATGCTTACAAAATGTCAGAGTGTGCATCCAAGACAAAGCAGCCCTCTTGAACATCTGTAATTGTGACATGGATGCAATTCTCTTTGGGTCTAGAAATTAAATTTTCATTGTGAATACCACCAACCCCTAACTAACTATAAAATGTGAAACCCAAAGCTTGGATGGAGACAAACCCAATGTTTCTGTTCTTCTATGAAAGAATTATACGTTTCCCCTTTAAAACTATCTCCCAAAGCAAATGGGCAGGAGTGGGGGGAATAGCACATTTTTTGGTTATAAATTCAGTTTATTTGTTTCTCCTGGGCCCAAGCCATACATTTGAGTTGGTCATCCAGGGCATATTTCAACAATTGGATAGTCAAATAAGAGACCTTGGGGAATAAAATCTCTGCACACTTAACTTCGTAATCATATAAGCAGTTTGGACTACCCATAGTTTTTACAAATTACCATTAAATTATTGGGAAGTGATCTAATCTTTCTGAGAGTTTCCTCATCTGTAAATGAAGGGGTATGGGGGTAGGGACTTGATGATACCCAGAGACCTTTCCAGTCCAGAAATTCCATGCTTCTCTGAAACTCTACTGATTGAATTGACTCTTTAGGTCAGAATTTAAAATAATGTTTCTTTTTCTTTTTCAGAAAAATAAGTTACTTTTATTTATTAAAAGACTGGTTCAATAGAACCATTTCCCCCAATTTTTTTGGCTTTTTATATGACAGTGATTTTGTAATGTAACTTTCTATATGGGGAACATAAAGATGATTTAGTCTCCCCTCTAGCATGGGTGATAGAAATTTTTTTTTTTTTAAAGAAGCAAGTAGCAGCAAAAAGTTTTTAGATTATACCAAGAGCAGTAAAGGATTAAGAGAAAGACATAAATTTCAAATAAAAGTAGAAATGGATTCTTGGACAGCTTGAACATAAAATTAATAAAAAGTAAAATATCTGACCACGTTGAAAAAGATTTAAATTTCTTGCCAGTTTCATACAAAATACTGACATCAACTAAGATAACAAAAGCTAATAATATGCCACTACATCCTGGGCATCAGCAATAAACTAGTTAATAGGGGTCATTAATTTAAAGAGTATTTAAGACTAGTCACTACCCAAGAAAACTTGAAATGTTCTGAAATCTTATAGCTTATATATGAAAGAAACTTGGGAGAGAACTTCCCAAATTTGATAACAATCCTAAAAATGTACTTCACCTTACCATTAACAAGGTATAAAACTTAAAGAAAATTTTCCAAGCCATCTAAAATAATGTTTTTTAAACTAAGGACTGGGCTCCAAAGTAGGGCTTAAAATGTAATATTGTATATTAGAAACAACAGAGACGTGAGAGCCAGCCAGACATGCACACAAACCATAGGATGTTCTGCCACTTCCCATGTGAACCATCACTTTGAGCCTCAGGTTCCTCCTCAATAAAATGGAAATAAGTGATAGTTATATCAGAGAGTTACTGTGAGGATTAAAGGAGAGACTCTAAATATAAATAGTACAGTAGTGCTAGTAGGTGTCATTATCGTTATTATGATTAATGGGATGGTCTGACTTCCTCAGCCACCTAGATTCTCCCTCTACTGTGCACTACTTAGATTTTGAAGATAAGGAATTATGTTGAGAAAGTGAGACCAGAATTAGGATGTACCACAGGTTTCATATATAGGTGATGGCATGGGGAAGTGATAGCTCGGAAAATGTTGAGGACGACTGAGGAAGAAAAACTAATTTAGAATAACATAGCGATGTTGAGTGTATGCTTCTTGCTGAGGTTTCGGAGGCTGATAACACCCCTTCCTTCCTGTTCCAAATTTGGAACCAACTGAGAGGTAGACACAAAGTCACATAGATGGAGATCAAAGTGAGACTTTGCTACTCATAAAGCTGGCTTGGAGGACAGAGATTAAGCACATGGCACATGGATCCTAACATGGCACCTAATTTAAGACTCTGCACAGCTCCCTCAGAAGGGCTGCACCACCGCGGGCCATCCCCACAACGACCCGCTTTTCTAAGCTCACTTGTGGAGCTGCAGAGTCAGCCTCTTGCCCTGCAGTGGGAGCTCTGGGCTGAGTTCCTTCTCTTACCTAGTCTGGTAGCCCAGGGAAGAGAGAGTGAGGGACAAAAGAAGCTCCTGGAAGGGAAACTCTCAAACTTTTTTTCCCCTCCTCTCTCCTCCTGGGAAATGGAGTGGTTAATCCTTTCCTTCTATGGAAACCTAAGGGGAGGTGGGGAGGAAGTGGGCCCCCCAGCTAACATTTCTTATCTTGGATCTGCATGCTTTATGCTTGCCTGGAACTGTTGGAATGCTTTACCAAATGAGGGTGAAAGAGAATTTTATTCTGTTTTTTATTCCTTTCTATTGATCTTAGATATGAGAATTTTGTAGGTAAAGACTATACACACAGAAAGATATATAGATAGATGACAGATAGGTAGATATAGATGTATAGATACTTGACTACTATAGTGGATGTATTTTTTTTAACATGCTTTTTTTTCTCCCAAATTTTTATTTTAAATAATTTATAGGATCTCAATATTGAAGAAAATTACTTTGAAATGCTGACCTAAAATAAATAGATGGTCAGGTATTTTTCCAGCAAAACTGGGTTTATTTGGGATCAGCAGAGAATTGTAATTTGGGGTCTGTAACCATGGTGAGTCACATGCAAGTCCCAGCACAGTGAAGAAAGGAGAACTCTTATCAAGGGGAAAGGAAGTTGGGAGGGCTGGAGTAAATGAAGAGTCCATGGGTTTTCACTGGTTGAGTTATTGCCAAGAAAGGAGTCTTTTTCCTGTTGGGCTCTACTATCATGGCAGGATATGAGGGTTCTCTCTTCCAGTCTCTCAATTCAATTTTGTTTTTTCTTTTTTTTAATTAGTTATCTATTTTATACATATTAGTGTATATATGTCAATCCCAATCTTCCAATTCATCCCCCCTGCCCCTGCTTTCCCCCCTTGGTGTCCATTCATTTGTTCTCTACATCTGTGTCTCTATTTCTGCCCTGCAAACTGGTTCATCTGTACCATTTTTCTAGATTCCACATATATGCGTTAATATACAATATTTGTTTTTCTGATTTACTTCACTCTGTATGAGAGTCTCTAGATCCATCCACATCTATACAAACGACCCCATTTCATTCCTTTTTATGGCTGAGTAATATTCCATTGTATATATATACCACACATTCTTTATCCATTTGTCATCAGAAAATCTACAAACAACAAATGCTGGAGAGGGTGTGGAGAAAAGGGAACCCTCTTGCACTCTTGGTGGGAATGTAAATTGATACAGTCACTATGGAGAAACAGTATGGAGGTTCCTTAAAAAACTAAAAATAGGGGCTTCCCTGGTGGGACAGTGGTTCAGAGTCCGCCTGCCGATGCAGGGGATATGGGTTCATGCCCCGGTCCAGGAAGATCCCACATGCCGTGGAGCGGCTGGGCCCGTGAGCCATAGCCACTGAGCCTGCACATCCGGAGCCTGTGCTCTGCAATGGGAGAGGCCACAACAGTGAGAGGCCCGCATACCACAAAAAAAAAACAAAAACAAAATAGATAAATAAAATCTTTAAACTGGGTTCACTTTAAAAAGAGAAGATCAAACCTTTGGAAATAAAGCAAGAGGACGGATGACTGTGTGCCTTTCAATGTCATATTGGACAAGTGTCCAATAGGCCTGCCTAAGGATTATGTGACACAGTAGAGAAGGAAATTAGTACCACAGTGGACTATTGATTAGGGCCCCGTTTCTTAAAATTCTGATGTTAAAATTAACTTGCATATAATTTTTGTCTAAGAGAAAAGCAAATAATTTTTGTCCAGTGGAATGGAGATCCACAGAAGCTATAGTTGTACTGCTTTGGTTTTTTTGTCTAATTTAGCGATTTCATTTCAGCATCATGCCTCTTACTGACCATGTATACATCGATCTCAATGTATCCTCTTTTGAACCAGCTTTACCATCCTGTTGGTTCCCTCACTACCTAGTTAAATAAATCTATGACACATATACACTATATCATAGAATAGGAGAGTCAGGTTTTACCTTTTTGAAAATTATACTTTGACGTCAGTTAATTCATCTTTCTGCTTTAGTTGCCAAAGCTGGGTTCTTTTGACTGCAACCACAATAATATTAACTAAAAGAGCTATATTTGTATTATAGTTATACTGTCTCTTTTATTCCAACTTCCTTATCAAGTTCTTGGCTACCAGGTGCCTCAACCTAACCTGAAATATTCTCAAGGAAACAATTCCCGAATTTACTCGAATAGTAAATTCTTACCTTCCTTTTAAGACAGCTGGCGTTTTATTTTCACTGTTTAATTCAGGAAATAATTACTAAAAATATATATATATATATATATATATATATATATATATATATATATATATACTGACTGCAATTGCTTTTAAGAGGTGGGACTTTGGACAATTTTTTTTCCCATTTCTTACTTTACTATTGTCCATATTTTCTGGATCAATGATGTGCTGTGCTCATAATGGAAAGGAAAAAAACCTTTTTAAAAAAAATAGATCTTTATTGGAGTATAATTGCTTCACAATACTGTGTTAGTTTCTGTTGTACACCAAAGTGAATCAGCCATATGCATACATGTATCCCCATATCCCATTCCTCTTGAGCCTCCCTCCCATCCTCCCTATCCCACCCCTCTAGGTCATCGCAAAGCACCGAGCTGATCTCCCTGTGCTATGCTGCTGCTTCCTACTAGCTATCTATTTTACATTCGGTAGTGTATATATGGTTTTTTTTTGTTTTGTTTTGTTTTTTGCAGTACGCAGGCCTCTCACTGTTGCGGCCCCTCCCGTTGAGGAGCACAGGCTCCAGACGCACAGGCTCAGTGGCCACGGCTCATGGACCCAGCTGCTCCACGGCATGTGGGATCTTCCCGGACCAGGGCACAAACCCGTGTCCCCTGCATCGGCAGGCGGACTCTCAACCACTGCACCACCAGGGAAGCCCGGTAGTGTATATATGTTGATGCTACTCTCACTTTGCCCCAGCTTCCCCCTCCCACCCCGTGTCCTCAAGTCCATTCTCTATGTCTACATCTTTATTCTTTCCCTGCCACTAGGTTCATCAATATCTTTTTTTTTTTATTCCATATATATGCATTAGCATACAGTATTTGTTTTTCTCTTTCTGACTTACTTCACTCTGTATGACAGACTCTAGGTCCATACACCTCACTACAAATAACTCAATTTTGTTTCCTTTTATGGCTGAGTAATATTCCATTGTATATATGTGCCACATCTTCTTTATCCATTCATCTGTCGATGGACACTTAGGTTGCTTCCATATCCTGGCTATTGTAAACAGAGCTGCAATGAACATTGTGGTGCATGTCTCTTTTTGAACTATGGTTTTCTGTGGGTATATGCCCAGGAGTGGGATTGCTGGGTCGTATGGTAGTTATATTTTTAGTTTTTTTAAGGAATCTCCATGCTGTTTTTCATAGTGGTTGTATCAATTTACATTCCCACCAACAGTGCAGGGGGGTTCCCTTTTCACCACACCCTCTGCAGCATTTATTGTTTCTAGATTTTTTGATAATGGCCATTCTGACTGGCATGAGGTGATACCTCATGTAGTTTTGATTTGCATTTCTCTAATAATTAGTGATGTTGAGCATCTTTTCATGTGCCTCTTGGCCATCTGTATGTCTTCCTTGGTGAAATGGCTATTTAGGTTGTCCATCCATTTTCTTTTTTTAATTGTTGAGTTGTAAGAGTTCTTTATATATTCAGGATATGTGGCCCTTATCAGACATATGATTTGCAAAAGCTTTACACCATTCTGAGTTATCTCTTTTTTTTAGCTGCACTGCATCTTCTGCCCATTTTCTAATTGGATTGTTTGTTTTTTTGATATTGAGCTGTTTGTATACTTTGGACATTAATCCTTCATCTGTTGTTTCATTTGCAAATATTTTCTCCCATTCTGAGGGTTGTCTTTTCATCTTGTTTATGGTTTCCTCTGCTGTACAAAAGCTTTTTTTTTTTTTTTTTTTTTTTTGCAGTATGTGGGCCTCTCACTGTTGTGGGCTCTCCTGTTGCGGAGCACAGGCTCCGGACGTGCAGGCTCAGCGGCCATGGCTCACAGGCCCAGCCGCTCCATGGCATGTGGGATCTTCCTGGACCAGGGCATGAACCTGTGTCCCCTGCATCAGCAGGCGGACTCTCAACCACTGTGCCACCAGGGAAGCCTTGTACAAAAGCTTTTAAGTCCCATTTGTTTATTTTTGTTTTTATTTCCATTACTCTGGGAGATGGGTCAAAAAAGATCTTGCTGTGTTTCACGTCAAAGAGTGTTTTTCCTGTGTTTTCCTCTACGAGTTTTATAGTGTCTGGTCTTACATTTATGTCTTTAATCCATTTGGAGTTTATTTATGTGTATGGTGTTAGGTAGTGTTCTAATTTCAGTCTTTTACATGTAGCTGTACAGTTTTCCCAGCACCACTTATTGAAGAGGCTGTCTTTTCTCCACTGTATGTTCTTGCCTCCTTTGTCGTAAATTAGGTGACCATATGTGCATGGGTTTATCTCTGGGCATTCTATCCTGTACCATTGATCTATATTTCTGTTTCTGTGCCAGTACCATACTGTCTTGATTACTGTAGCTTTGTGGTATAGCTTGCAGTCGATCCTTCTCAAACTCTTCCAAATAACTGCAGAGGGAGAAACACTCCCAAATTCACTCTATGAAGCCACCATCACCCTGATACCAAAACCAGAAAAAGATATCACAAAAAAAGAAAAGTATAGACCAATATCACTGATGAACATAGATGCAAAAATCCTGAACGAAATACTAGCAAACAGAATCCAACAACACATTAATAAGATCATACACCATGGTCAAGTGGGATTTATCCCAGAGATGCAAGGATTCTTCAGTATATGCAAATCAATCAATGTGATACACCACATTAACAAATTAAGGAATAAAAACCATACGATCATCTCAGTAGATGCAGGAAGGGCTTCTGACAAAATTCAACACCTATTTATGACAAAAACTCTCCAGAAAGTGGGCATAGAGGGAACCTACCTCAACATAATAAAGGCCATATATGACAAACCCACAGCAAACATCGTACTCAATGGTGAAAAACTGAAAGCATTTCCTCTAAGATCAGGAAAAAGATAAGGATGTCCACACTCTCCACTCTTACTCAATGTAGTTTTGGAAGTCCTAGCCACAGCAATCAGAGAAGAAAAAGAAATAAAAGGAATACAAACTGGAAAAGAAGAAGTAAAAGTGTCACTGTTTGCAGATGACATGATACTATACATAGAAAGTCCTAAAGATGCCACCAGAAAACTACTAGAACTAATCAGTGAATTTGGTAAGACTGCAGAATAGAAAATTAATGCACAGAAATCTCTTGCATTCCTATACACTAATGATGAAAAATCTGAAAGAGAAATTAAGGAAACAATCCCACTTACCATTGTAACAAAAAGAATAAAATACCTAGGAATAAACCTGCCTAAGGACGGGAAAGACCTGTACTCAGAAAACTATAAAACACTGATGAAAGAAATCAAAGATGCCATAAACAGATGGAGAAATATACCGTGTCCTTGGATTGGAAGAATCAATATTGTGAAAATGACTGTACTACCCAAAGCAATCTACAGATTCAATGCAATTCCTATCAAACTACCAACGGCATTCTTCACAGAATTAGAACAAAAAGTTTTACAATTCGTGTGGAAACACAAAAGACCCCAAATAGCCAAAGCAATCTTGAGAAAGAAAAACAGAGCTGGAGGAATCAGGCTCTCCGACTTCAAACTAAATCTTAACTTTTAAAAACATGTGTATATACTGTATTCCTAGCAGTGGGTAGAACTCTGCAGGGAACCCAGTGTTCAACAATTCATTGCTCCTGTTTTTGACAGTACGAAGGTATAAACGTAGCTATGAAACAGGACAGAATACAAGTGCAGACTGAGAAAGAACACATTGTACCAATGGAGAAAAGGCTGGGGAGGGGGTTGTACAGAAAGAACCATGTTGGAGAACTTGCATTTGATAACCCCATTAATAGCTAATAGCTAGTATTTAATGTGCATTTGCTACATGCCAAGCACCCTCTCAAATCCTTCACATGCATCTCATTTAACTCTCTTCATTTTTTTATTGTGTTAAAAAAATAAGATTTAACATCTTAACCTTTTTTTTTTTTTTCGGTATAAATGCCCAGCCAATGCTAAGAATTTTTTATGGATTCCAATACAGTCATTTCAACCATATATATGATATATGATGTTATACAGCACTGTATGCTGTCATTATTTTTCAGATGAGGAAACTGAGGCCCAGGAAATTTTTATATCTTATCCAAAGTCATAGAGCTTGTGAGTAACGGTGCCAGATTTAGAACCCCAGCAGCCCAAGTCCTGAGTGCCTGCTTATCGCAAATGGCCCAATATCTAGCCTAAGCCTTACTTTTGTGTTTTAAGTGATCCTAAAAATGAATTCTCAGAGAACGTATCATCAGGATGTGGACGTGGATGTTTAAGTTGCTGGAATTTCCTTCTATCTGGTGGTTCTTCAGAGAGGCATGTTCAGATGTCTGAGAGTCAATTGGTTTTTGAAACAAGAACAAACCCCTTGATATCCATATGGAGATTTGCAATCCTGCCTACACTTTAAATTAACCTTATTGACGGATTTCCTGCCAAGCTTAGTTTCATTTATTATTCATGTTCCTTTTGTAGGTGGAAGAAAAAAAATACATGAGAATTATCCCTAAATAAAGCAATATATAAACCCGGCTCATAAATTTTCTAAAGTTTATTTTTATTTGCCAAGCTTTTCTGTATTTTTCAGGCGATAAGTGTTTATTTAATAAAAAGAAAAGTGATATCTTGAAATAAGGATATCTTAGTAGTAAACAACCAGGAGTGGATCTTTTTTCTCTTTCATTCATCATTGTCAGCTGAAGACATTCTCAGCCTGCAGCTAGGGGTGAAATTTATGGCGTCAAGATGGGTGAGCCACTTCACTGTTTCTTCTTGAGCTTAAAGAAATTTCAGCCTGAAATTCCACCCTTTCTGGATTCTAAAATGTGACACCAGATACATGTATTACAATAGTTGGGCCTAAGACTTACTGCAGGGCTGCAAGTCAGAATCAGAATTCCCTGGAGGTGATGTGGGGAAAGCACTCAGCGGGTGTTCACATTTTGGGATGAAAAAATATGAATCAAGGAAGGGTGAATAAGGGAAAGTGCCTTTATTTAGTATTTTTTTATATTACCTAAGATAGCCAGACAATGCAGTTTGTCGGGAATACTCTTGGCTTTTGATGATCTGGGGAAAAATATTGAAAAAAGAAACTTGGGTCATTGGTACCCATAAATGGCTACTTTATAACTGTTCTACCTCTCCAAACCAAGCTGGAATTTGGGGGAAGGACAGTGGTTCCCAAAACAATTCACAGCTTACTGGTTTCTCTAAATAGCTTGGAGCTCTAGAACTTTCTGTCTGACTGGGAAAAATAATGACCCAGTTGATCAGTTACATATGTGGGCTTGTTCAGAGAATTTCTGATGGAATCTGTGATTGCAATCCTTTCAGACCCCATGCTCCCTTTTATAACAAATACTCGAATGCCCTTTTTATTATCCTGAAATGAAATTTATATATTACACATTAAAAAAATAAAACACCTTGTTATAAAAGGAGAACTAAGGAAATTAATTTTCAATAAGAGATGTTTCTCAATTCGCAAATACTCAGACAAGGCAACTGTTAAAAGATAATTTAAAAAACCAAACAAACAGATAAAATCATGACCCTCACCCAGATAAAAAATGTATTTATGGTAATTAACTCTTAAAGAGGAACCAGGCAAATGTTATAACCCATTCAAGAGAGAAAGAATGGATGTATTTATAAATTGGGAATATTGAAATGATGTATAAATGGAGGAAAAACTAGTTTCATCAGCAGTGGGGAAGAGAGGTTAATTGAACCTCTACCAGACAGGACAGAACACAGATGTCTACAGACAGACAAAAATTATCTCGCACTGTTATCACTCATCTACATTTTACAGAGTTGTAGAATTGTTCCCATGGAATCAGAATCAGATAACGCAGAGCGGTGTGCTGTAGATAGCACACAGTTTTTCATCGAAGTACAAATTTTTGCCTACACTATCCTTAATGAAGTAAGCAGACATTCACCACTATAGGTAAAAACACCCTGAATAAGGCATCTATACCGGCAGACTGACTCAGTTGGCTGAATTGTCACCCCAAATACATTGAACAGTAGTACTTTCAGATAGTTTCTGAAATGGAGACCAATTCTTGGTAAATTTCTGAACAAAGAAAGTACACTCTTCCCTCAATTTATACGGTACCTGAACTCCTAGAAAAGGAGGTGCTTATTAAAAGCATTTGAGAACACTTTGTATTTGTGTGTATAATGGAGTTGGGTTCTAGGTTAAGATAGTTATGTTTTTCACCTATACGAATATCTGGCAGAACACTCCAAAGCTGTGGGAGATATAGCAAGTCCTTTATTGTGGGGCATTTTCCTGTACATTGCAGGGCATCTACTACCCTCGCCCTGTCCTCTGAAGGCAAAGTGGTACCCTCCAGTCATGTGACAACCAAAACAAAAAGTCTCACAAGTTACCAACACACTCCCGAAGGATGGAGTTGCCCTGATGGAGAAGCACTGTCAGAGCTGAAATATGCCCGGGGACCCATCGTTTCATCCCCATCTCCAGCAACACCATTTGCTCAGCCGGGCAGCTATGGAGAAAAGCAAAGGGCCTGCTTGAACAGGGTTAGGCCAGAGCGGAGCACAGGCTCTGGACGCACAGGCTCAGTGGCCATGGCTCACGGGCCCAGCCGCTCCGCGGCATGTGGGATCTTCCCGGACCGGGGCACGAACCCGTGTCCCCCGCATCGGCAGGCGGACTCTCAACCACTGTGCCACCAGGGAAGCCCCATAGGTAACTTTTAACTTAAAGAATTGACTCATCTCCTCCGAATCCCTCTCTTCTAAGTTTAACTAACCAAGTTGAGAGACCAAGGAGGTCCATCACTGAAAGTAAATACCCATCCCGGCTCTATTTAAGCTGGAGTTTGCTTCTGCCTTTCTGAAGAATTCTTGCCCCAAGACCTGTGGTAGGGGGCGGGGTGGTGGCAGGCACCGATAGAAAATGGCACCATCAAATGACGAAAGAGCTGGCGACAGAGGAAGGGGGCGTTGCCCAGGAAGTGGGGGGACTGTGTGTACTTGCCATGGCTCAGGGAGTCGTCACCACTTACCCAATGTTGCCAGATTTTCTGATTTTACTTTCAAAAGAAACAGGAAATCTGCACTTTTTGTATGCAATTTTTCAGTTCTTAAACGTTGGCTCATGTATATGTATAGATAAATAGATGATAGATAGATAGATAGATAGATAGATAATGTACTTAACAAATGTATACATATATAGAAACAGAGATAACTCCATTCACACATCCGGCTCCTTCGAGTTAGACTCATAAATAATAGTGGCTTAGGTACTGACTAGGACCCTCCTTTGAATCAGAATGAAAACTATCAGCCGGGTATTTTACTCCCATTGCAGAGATGAGGGAAAGTGGGCTTTGAGAAGGTAAGTGATTTGCCTAGAGTCGCAAAATAAGGAGCTGGGCTGTTCTGCTCCTGATACCATGCTGCTACCCAGTTTATGAAGAGACCACAAGTTGAATGAATATTGCTCTGACCAAAACAAGCCACAGGAATAATTTCTGTTGAAAACTGTATTTATGCACTTATTTAAGTGAAATCAACATTTCTTAAAGCTTTTGACCTATGTCCCTATCAGAAGCGTGGGGAGATTTCTAGAGAAGGCAGAGTTCTGAGTTTGATGGTATTTGCAAGTGACCTGGGTGAGCCATTTGCTGTGTTAGCCTGCCATCCATCAAAGCTGGTGATGAGAGTGACTGAATCCCCAGCAACCCCAGGGGTTGCTTGTGGAAAATGTTAAAAGCTTTAATTGAAAGGATCTCCAACACAGACCCCAAGTAACTTTCTCATTGTGAATTCCTGTCTTGCCCCCAGATACCCTGAGGCCCTGCCAAATATACCAGGGCCAGGTCATTCTCATGTACTTAAGGCATAAACCCCTAGCAGGACCTTTGATGGTGCTCAGCTTGGAGTCCTGGGCAACCCCAACTGGGAGGGACGCACTTGGAGCAATGTCATCTGTCAGGGTCTAACCTCTTTTCTGTGAATGTCTGCAAATTAAACCAGCCTTATGGAAAATAGGGATGTTTCATATTTAGAATGTCTTGATTGGAATATACATATGATGAAAAAGATAAGCTTGGCTTCCTAAAAAAAATTTGTTGTAACAAAGCAGCAGGGATTCCATCAGAAGCTTTTCATGAGCTTCAGGAAAATCCTTTACCAGCTTCCTTTCCCTTGTTTGTGATTCATTCATTCATTCATTCATTGCCCTGACTCAGCTTAGGGTATGATCCCAGGCTTACATTCTATTCAAATCAGTAAACATTTCTTCTTCCAGCTTTACCTCTGGGAAGGTGTCCATAACCTTCCCCAGACTGCCTAGGGGCAGCATGGAGCAAAAGTGGTTAAGAATTCCTGAGTGAAATCTCTCATTCATAAGCCCTTCAAACAAACAAATAAAAATTCTGCCCCTTTAAAAATGTTTTCATTACATCCTTAATGCATGCTCGTCAAAGACAAAGTAATGAGAGAAAAGATAAACAAAAACAAGTCCTGGTGATCTCACTTAAAAACGTGTGTGTTATTCAGGGTAAGTCATCAGAACTAATGAAATGTTCTCTGAATCTAAGGGAAAGTTAGGCAAGAGCTGGCCCCCAAATTCGCTGCATTCTTTTATTCTTGCAAAGTCTGACACAAGATGATCATTCAGTTGCCTAACCTCCCTGTGGATAAAATTTCTTTGTTGATAGATAGGACTGGTAAAACAGTTATCATCTGTATTTAGAATAATATGTAATAGTTTAACAATTACCCACCAATATATACTCTGAGCTGACAATCCAAAGCAATTTAGGACCATTCTCTAAATGTATATTGCAAATCACGTCCCATTATGTGGAGCCCTTATGCTTATGAAGAGAGGCAGAGAATACAAATGTGGGAATGAGATGCAGGGAAGCACAAATTGTGTAAATGAAATCTGGACTGTTTCTGGGAACATAATTTCATGAATAAAGATGACCTAGCATCTCTGAACTATGTATTTTAAGATTAATATTTCTCAATAGTACTTGTCAAAGTGAGTGGCAGTAGAATCCATAATAAGTACTTTATTGAATTATATTTAGTTTAAATATAAATGTAAAAAGGCACCATGAATTCTCATGTCAAATTATGTCACCCAGAAGTTAATTAGTTGTACCATGATTCAAAAAAAGAATCCTTTTGAATTTGGCGGAATACAGGTTTGTATTTCTAACAATTCAATCATTTTTTAATTAATAAAATTTATTTTTTAGAGCAGTTTTAGGCTCACAGCAAAATTGAGCAGAAGGTACAGAGAGTTCCCATATACTCCGTATCCCCACACATGCACAACCTCCCCACGATCAACATCCCAAACCACCGTGGTACATTTGTTGCAATCAGTGAACCTCCACTAAAACATCATTTCACCTAATGTCCACAGTTTGCATTAGGGTTCACTCATGGTGCTGTACGTTCTACGGGTTTTGACAAATTTATAAGGACATGTATCTAATTCTACCATTGTAGTATCATACAAAATAGTTTTACTGCCCTAAAAGTCCTCCGTGCTCTTCCTATTCATCTCTCCCTCCCTTACAACCCCTGGAAACCAGTGATTTTTTTTTTTTTACTGTCTTCATAGTTTTACCTTTTCCAGAAAATCATATAGTTCAAATCATACAGTGTAAAGCTTTTTCACATCCGCTTCTTTCACTTAGCAATATTCGTTTGTTTCCTCTGTGTCGTTTTAATGACTTGATAGCTTATTTTATTTTAGCCTGAATAATATTCCATCATCTGGACGTACCACAGTTTTGTATCATTCACCTACTGAAAGACATCTTGGCTGCTTCTAAGTTTGGGCAGTTATGAATAAAACTGCTATATGTATCTGTGGACAGGTTTTTGTGTGGACATAAGTTTTCATTTCATCTGGGTAAACACCAAGTCCCTTACATACCAGGCTGGTAACTGGAAGTCCTCAAAGGCATTATTTTTTAAATTTCTAGAAAACTAAAATACTATGATCAAAAGTTCTGTTGGTTATATTGTTCAGCCTCCTCATCTCAAATTGAAATCAGAACAGATAAGCCCACTTTGGGGGACATTTTTTCTTTCCTTTTCTGAGCATCTTTTCAGCATTCACTGAGTATTATTTATCGGGCAAGGCAAGAAAATAACCTTTTCTTCTGGTTTCTTGAATCAAGAATCTACTTAGCTATTTTAACAGATCATTTTTCAAGTAAAAAATGGAAAGGAATCAGGAAGTTGTATTTCTACATTTCCATTTATCATGTCCTTTTATGTCTATTTCAAATCCAAGTCCAAGTCCATCAACCCAGAATGTGAAATCACATCGAAAAAGCTCTATCAAAATTATTGTTCCTACTCTCTATCTGAAAAATAAACTTAGAAGATAAAAATCTAATCTGCTGAGACTCAAATGATAGGCTTTGTACCAATGGATGATAGAGGGGGTACCAATGAGTGATAAGTACACTGACGATGTCAGTCAATATACTCTCACCCTCACTGTAACTATTTGTTGCCTGTCTTTTCTGTGAGACTGTCAGCTCCCCAAGGGCAGGGACAAGGCCTGACTGATTACTCTCTTGCACGTGGTCAGTATTTCAATATATATTGGTTGAATGTATCACTGGTTCATCAGATATATTAAATATTAATTAACCTCATTTGTTTAACAGTGATTAAGCACCTACTAGGTACAAGGCTGCATATTGGGTATTTGGGGTGTATGAAGATGAGTGTAGTTCATTCCCCGCCTTCCAAGAGCTTACACAACTGTCAATCATTGTAGCAGGCTGTCTTTGTCAAGCCCCTATCCCCTCGGGCTCCCCCTCCTGCCACTCTGGAGAGTTCCACCAGGAATTATGGCTTCCAGCATCACTTCACATGAAGGCATTCTTTAGCCTTGGAGTAGCTCAGCACCTTAGAGGCAGGCCGGAATTATCAGAGAAATAACATCTCCAGAACAACTCACGTCAAATGAAGGTGGCAGTTCCTTGCCCTTCAGTAGAACACTTTTGAGCACATGCCACTCAGACTCTCAGGGGGTCCCCAGTGGAGCTGAGCCCAGATGCTCACAGTAGTAACCTGCTCATTAAGATACCCTTTATTAGCTTTTCTCCTTTCTTGGTCTCACTTCCTACTCTGTCACAGTGCTTCCTGGGATCTCTTCCCAAATAAATTATTCTCCCCAAATCCAGTACTCTGGGTCTGATTTTAGAAGAAGCATGGACGCTGGAGTGTGATAAGTACGAGAGGTATGAACAGAGAGCTATGAGAATGCAGAGGAGGAGGGATTCATTCTAGCTGGAGAAGACTTGGCATCATTTGAATGCGGTCTAGGTGGGGGCAATGAGTGCACCTGTGGGAAGAGATGCTTCAGGCAGAGCAAACAAGGCAACGATGGTGTTGAAGAACACAACGCGCTCAAGGAATTGTAGGCAACTGGGTCCAGAGGGAATGTGGGTAGAAGAGTATCTCAGACTTTCCCGGAAAGTACTCCTGAGCCCCACACATTCCAGCAAGGAGGCAGTTCTCTCTGGCTCCTTTCATCCTAAACTTCAGCTCCAGTTCCTTACCCTTCTTACACTGGTACTTTGAAATGGCCAGACATTCTTCTTCTCGTAGGAATCCGAATATAGAAACAGACATAGCTACACATTATCTATAAAAGCAGCCATATGGTAACCACTGACCAACCCACTGTCTTTTTCAAGCATGGCACTTTCTTTCTGCCTGTAGATTTGAATTCATGTTTTCTGAGTTCCCATGACATGCTGAGCATTAATATTTTGCTCTTTCTGAGAGCTCACAGTCTAAACATAGTGTCCATGCCTAAACCCAGACAGGGAAATTTTCCTCCCTTCTGTTAGAGGATAATCTTAAATTTTAAAACAAACAAACAACAAAAGGAAGTGTGTCATGGAGTCAAAGAATATGACCCTGACATGTACACACTGCTCTATTTAAGATGGATACAACAAGGACCTAATGTATAGCACAGGGAGCTCTGCTCAGTGTTACATGGCAGCCTGATGGCAGGGGAGTTTGGGGGAGAATGGATACCTGTATATGTATGGTTGAGTCTCTTTGCTGTGCACCTGAAACTATCACAACATCTTTAATTGGCTATACCCCAATATAAAATAAAAAGTTTTTAAAAAACCCAAAAAAACAAAGAACATGACCCAAGCTAACTTTACTTTGAAATCTACTCTGTTACTTCCTAAGCAAGTACAATGCATATGGATGGTCCTGCTCACTCTCTTTCCCTGGGTCCTAGAAATGGTTATCCTCTAACGAAATGTTCTGACAAGTCATTCAATCTCCAGTGCTGACTCAATTATAGCCTCTTACCATGATCAACAACTGCTAAATTGATTATAAACCCAGAATGAGAGCTGAAAACCAAAAAATAGAGGTGTGGCGGCAGGACGGGAGCAGAATAATTTGGTCGTTTTCCCAGCAGAGGAAAGCCAGTTTAGGAAAGCCAAAATGAGTACTTCTGGAACAGGTATACAATATTGGAAAATAACAGAGAAATCAAAGAAGTTATTAAAGCTCACAAGAGAATTTGGGGAGAGAACACTACTCATTTCAGCTCAGCAGGAGCCACTTTGCATTATTATGTTTTGCTCTATACTTAGCTTTGAAGAAAGCCACAAATTACAATGGTTAAATAGAGCTTTAGAAAATGGAAAATAGCAACACTGCAAGTACAGAACAGTACTGGGGTAGAACACCCTCCATACCATTCCCAAACTGGGCTGGATCTAGAGAATTCCTGAAATTCCTCCTTCCCTCAAGAAGTTTAGCCATGTGTCCTTTATGAATCCCCATTATTATAATATTGTTTATGTAATAAATACAGCTTTCTTTTGTTTTTACACCAAAGGATCGAACAAAGGTGGGGAAAGAAAGCTGCTGGAGTACTTCGACCAGGCTGAGTACTTGGGGAAGATACTAACTTAATACATACCTGGATTGAGAAGGGAATGACAATGATCACATTTTTGAGCTCTTTGTACATTTGAGACACTGCTCTATATCATATTACGTGTGTTAGCTAATTTATCCTCATAACAACCTTATGAAATTGATACGGTACCTAATCCATTTTATAGATGAGGAGACTGGAGCACAGAAAGGCTAACTAACTTGCTCAAGGACATATAGCTGGTAAGTGGCAGAACCAGGATTCAGTCTGACCCCAAAGCTTGTGTTCTTGATGACCACACTCAGAGACCATGTTAGGAACTGAATGTTTGTGTGCCCCCAATATTCACATGTGGAAGTCCTAACTCCCCTATGTGATGGTATTTGAAGGTGGGATTTTTAGGAGGTATAGATGAGGTCATGAGGGTGGAGCCCCATGCTGAAAGTACTGCCCTTATCAAAAGAGAAAGAGATGGGCTTCCCTGGTGGCGCAGTGGTTGAGAGTCCGCCTGCCGATATACGGGACGCGGGTTCGTGCCCCGGTCCGGGAAGATCCCACATGCTGCGGAGTGGCTGGGCCCGTGAGCCATGGCCGCAGAGCTTGCGCGTCCGGAGCCTGTGCTCCGCAACGGGAGAGGCCACAACAGTGAGAGGCCCGCGTACCGCAAAAAAAAAAAAAAAAAGAAAGAGACACCAGACCTCCCTCTCTCCACCATGTGAGGACACAGTGAGGGGCGGAACGGTGATAAAATAAATTTTCTTCTTTAATTCTTTTTTCTTGAGTTGTGGGATCTTTGTTCCCCGACCAGGGATGGAACCCGCACCCTTGCGGTGAAAGCACAGAGTCCTAACCACTGAGCCACCAGGGAATTCCTTAAATTTCTGTTGTTTAAGTCAGCCAGTCTCTGGTATTGTGTTACAGCAGCCCAAGAAGAGTAAGACCGCAAAGCTATTACAACCAAGCTGTTACCCACAGAGTCAAGGAATTGTAGGCAGGAGAGTTTCAGCTGAGACCCAGGGATTTATTTCAGGGGCTTCACTGTGACTACCTTGCTTCCTGCAGGATAGGTCACAGAGAATCGCTTGGCCCAAGGGTGATGTAAGGTTGATCCAAGACCAGGAGTTAGACTTTTGTGGAAACTGCGTAAACTAAAGCTCGGTACCTTCCCAGCTATCAGTGGTCACTTCATTCCTGAGTGAAGCTGCTGTTATGAGCAAAATATTCAGTGATTTGGATCTGGACAGGGCTGTTGAAGAAAAAGGGGCAAGTCAGTGGAACTAAGAAAAAACCTTCCTCCTCTCGTTCCTCGGAAGATGGTATGAATCAAGATTTCTGTGAAATATGAGGAGGTTACTATTTGAGGTGCCCTAGCATGTCCCTCTCAGCCTTTCATAAAATCCCAGTCCCAGGTGGTTTAGCTCTAACTCACTTTGTTTCAAAATTTTTGCCACTAAGAATAGCAAAGAATTTTGTTCCTATAATATCCTTATGCATATCTTTGCTATGTATGGGGAATTTTACTTCTATGGAATAGATTCTGAGAAGTGGGGTTTGTAAGAGGAAGACTATTTTTAATTTGAAAGATATTTTCAGGTTTGCTTTTAAATAGGCTCTAACAAATCACTTTCCACTGGTACTGTAGGGCATATTTGTCTTTCTTTCTTAAACATCCTTCCTAAGTTAATGGCTTTCTCCTCAGGGAGAAGCCAGATACTCACTTTCCCAACATCCCTTGTAGTTTGAATGCAGACATGTGACCTAGGCTCTGCCAATCAGACACCACAAAGACTTCACATTAGTGAGACAAAGATACAGGTCCTCATAGAGTCCAATCGATATTTCCAGCTTCTAGACATAGCACTGGCAGTCATGCCTCATTCTGGAAGCTTTGCTGCTCCATGACAGAGATACCTGTCAACCCCACAGTAGCGGAAATTGGTTGATCTTCTCTTAAATGCACTCGCAGCTGTCAATCCCATTGCCTCTACCCCAGTTGAGGCCACCATGATCTCTTGCTGGGACAGCAGCAGCAAACTTCCACCTAGTCTCCCAGTCCCTAGCATGATTAGAATCCATTTTCCACCCTGCAGCCTGAATGATCTTCCTAAAACTCAAATGTAATCATGTCATCATCCCCTTGCTTTTAAAACCTTTCATTTTCTCCCCTCCGCCCCAGGCTGAAGTTTCTATTCCTTAGCCTGGCCCACAGAATCCTCCAAGAGCTGACCAGGGATTCCCTCCCCAGGCATGCCTCTTTCTTCCCATCGAATTCTATACTCTAGTCATACTGAACATTTTTCAGGTTCATGATGGTCCCATGCATTTTCTCACTTCTGGGCTTTTGCAAACACTGTACCCTCTAGTTTCTTCCCTTCTCTTTTGCCTACCTAACTTCTTCTCCAGTTGTGAGCTTACATGTCACATCTCTGATTGCCCGGGACGAGATTATGTGTCCCTTCTCTAGATTACCAGAGCACCTCATAGTTCTCATCTTATCTCTGTTTTCCACTAAGTTATATAAAGGTAGGGACAGTGCCCATTTTGTTCCCTGCTGCATATTCAGTGTCTAGTACAGTGCCTGGCACATAGTGGGTAATAAATTCAAATTTGTTGGATTAATAAATAAATAAACAGATGAGACAGATACTATTATCATCATTCAGTCATAGGGTAACTGAGGTTTACAGAGTCTATTTTCATAAAGTTAGGCTAGTTAACAGTGGACCTGGGACCAGAACAGATTTCTGACGCTTAATGTATTTTCAACTATCCCTCATTGCCCCCTTTAAATGCAATTTATCACTCTTTTAAGCTTAATAAACATCATTGTGATGCACAAGCCCCCTGTAAGGCAGGTATCTCAGCCTTAGCACTATTGGCATTTGGGACCAGATAATTCTTTGTCGTGGGGCTGTCCTAGACATTGGAAGATGTTCAGCAGTGTCCCTGGCCTCCACCCACTAGACGCTAGTAGTATCCCCCTCCTGATTGTCTCCAGACATTGCCAAATGTCCCGTGGGGGCCAAAATAGCCTTCAGATAAAAGACAGTGTTCTAAGGATACCATGCACAATCTGTTAAATCTCTACAGCTTTGGGTTGAGAATATAAGTCACAGCACAGACATACCCCCGCCCCGGAGGAAAGATGGAAGTCAAGTGCAGATTCATGTCCAAACCTCGATCTTGCATCTTTTAAGCCACAGGTCACTGAGCCTCAGTTTTCTCCTGTGCAAAAGTGAAATCATAACACTCAAAATTGCAGCGAGGATTAGGGAGAACGTACATAAAGAACTCAATAAGTTACATTAATTTAACTAAACCACTGCTTTCTTTGGGCCAATAGCTAGTGGGTCAATTCACCCAAACATGTATAAAGAAAACATGACTAAAGAGAGGAGCTTGAAATTCAGGGTGAACTGGCATGGGTTTGATGGCAGAAGGCTTTTGCATTCCGGGAAGCCAAGAAAAACCCCAAGTTTCAGGAATGAAAACAAGTATGACATTTGAACAAGCTTATGGGCCTGCTGCCTGTTATTTATTCTCTCATAATTTCATGGTTTTATGGAGAAAACAAGTAAAAAAAATAATACTTAACGATATGTTACCATTTTTTAATATGATTACACACCCCAAATTGGATTGGTGGTGGACTTGGGGAGGCTGCAAGCTTCAAGATCTATCAGAAAGGGAATCAGGTGCTTAGCAGCTGCTCACATTCTCCCTCTCCTTTATGAATTTTAACGCATTTTTATTTAGTATTTGACATACTGTGTTTGTTTACAGATTCCTTCCATTTTGAATAGCAAGTCTAGAAAAAATATTTTTCTTCTAAGCATCTACCGTTTTTTGCTGACTTCTCACTTTGACACAACAATGCTGCTCCGGAAAATGCTTTTTAGGGAATTCCACACGGTGTCACTGCCTGAGGGTTCAAAGGATTGAACTAAATGGATGTAGCATTCCTGCGGGGAACAGCAGAACTCAATCCTCTAACTCCGCAGAACTTCCGCCCTCTCCCTCTCTCCCTCCCTCCTTCTCTCCCTCCTCCTACCTGGGACTCCAGAATTGCTTACTCCCCTCTATTCCTAGTGAGATGCTCCAAAATGCAATCTTCTGCAACAGAGCTAGATCCTCTTACTTAGGTCTAAGGATGTCTACCTCCTGAACCCTAAACTTGAAGATATAAGGAAATAATATCCACCAAAAGCCATGCATTAAAATGTCCACTATTAATACCTAGAGTCTGTCATACAGAGTGAAGTAAGTCAGAAAGAGAAAGACAAATACCGTATGCTAACACATATATATGGAATCTAAGAAAAAAAATGTCATGAAGAACCTAGGGGTAAGACGGGAATAAAGACACAGACCTACTAGAGAATGGACTTGAGGATATGGGGAGGGGGAAGGGTAAGCTGGGACAAAGTGAGAGAGTGGCACTGACATATATACACTACCAAACGTAAAATAGATAGCTAGTGGGAAGCAGCCACATAGCACAGGGAGATCAGCTCGGTGCTTTGTGTCCACCTAGAGGGGTGGGATAGGGAGGCTGGGAGGGAGGGAGATGCAAGAGGGAAGAGATATGGGGACATATGTATATGTATAACTGATTCACTTTGTTATAAAATAGAAATTAACACATCATTGTAAAGCAATTATACTCCAATAAAGATGTTTAAAAAAAAAAAATACTGGCCCAAACCTGGAAACATCCCAAGTGTCCATCGCAGTGGAATGGACGGACTGCAGTAAATCCGCACAGTAGAACACTACAGAGCAATGAGAATGAACAGAGTGCAACTTCATGCAAAGACACCGAGGAATCTACCATTAACTAAGGAGGGGAGGCACAAAAGAGTACGTGTGGTGCCCTTCAGTGATGGTAAAAAGCGGCAAGACTAATCTCTGCTGTTAGAAGTCAGCCTAGTGAAAGTCAGGAAGGTGGTAACCCTGTGTCAGGGGTAGTGACAGGGAGGGCTTCTGGTGTCTGGTTACAAGAGTGTGTTCACTTTGTGGAGAACAGTTTCTCTTTTGTTTTGAATTTTTGAATTTTATTTAATTTATTTTTTATCCAGCAGGTTCTTAGTAGTTATTTATTTTATACATATTAGTGTGTACATGTCAATCCCAATCTCCCAATTCATCCCACCACACCACTCCCTGCCACTTTTCCCCCTTGGTGTCCGTGCGTTTGTTCTCTACATCTGTGTCTCTATTTCTGCCCTGCAAACCAGTTCATCTGTACCATTTTTCTAGATTCCACATATATGCGTTAATATACGATATATGTTTTTCTCTTTCTGACTTACTTTACTCTGTATGACAGTCTCTAGATCCATCCACATCTCTACAAATGACCCAATATCGTTCCTTTTTATGGCTGAGTAATGTTCCTTTGTATATATGTGCCACATCTTCTTTATACATTCGTCATCAGAAAATCTACAAACAACAAATGCTGGAGAGGGTGTGGAGAAAATGGAACCCTCATGCACTATTGGTGGGAATGCAAATTGATACAGCCACTATGGAGAAACAGTATGGAGGTTCCTTAAAAAAACTAAAAATAGAATTACCATATGACCCAGCAATCTCACTACTGGGCATATACCCAGAGAAAAACATAATTCAAAAAGACACATGCACCCCAATGTTCATTGCAGCACTATTTACAATAGCCAGGTCTTGGAAGCACCCTAAATGCCCATCAACAGACGAATGGATAAAGAAGATGTGGTACATATATACAAAGAACAGTTTCTTAAAAAACTAAAAATAGAGCTACCATATGATCCAGCAATCCCACTCCTGGGCATATATCTGGAAAAGATGAAAACTGTAATTGGAAAAGATACATGCACCCCTATGTTCATAGCAGCACTACTTACAATAGCCAAGACATGGAAGCTACCTAAATGTCCATCGATGGATGAATGGATAAAGAAGATGTGGTACATATATACAATGGAATATTACTCAGCCATAAAAAGAATGAAATAATGCCAATTACAGCAACATGGATGGACCTAGAAATTATCATACTCAGTGAAGTAAGTTAGACAGAGAAAGACAAATATCATATGATATCGCTTATATGTGGAATCTTAAAAGATTATACAAATGAACTTATTTACAAAACAGAAACAGATTTTGAAAACAAATGTATGGTTACCAAAGGGGAAAGGTGTGTGGTGGGGGATAAATTAGGAGTTTGGGATTAACAGATACACACTACTATACATAAAATAGATAAACAACAAGAACCTACTATATAGCACAGGGAACTGTACTCAGTATGTTGTAGTAACCTATAATGGAAAAGAATACATACATACATACGTATGTATGTATGTATGTGTAACTGAATCACTTTGCTGTATACTTGAAATTAACACAACATTGTAAATTAACTATACTTCAATAAAAAAAAAAGAGCATGTTCACTTTGTGAAAATTCACCAAGCTCTTCACTTACGACTTGTACATTTTTCCGCATGTAGATTATACGTAAACATTCACTAAAAAAATCAAACAAAAAATAAAACGTTTAAAAAAAACCCCAAAAATTTCCAACATTTTTATTTCTTTGAAAATCCTCTTTCACTTTAGGCCTCTCTCTCATAAAAGGATATAGTCTCATAGCAAAATTATTTTAAGCTTTAATAACACTTTTCAGAAACTAGAAGAAGAGCTGAAAGATCTGAGTTCTAGTTTCCACTTAATTTTCCTATTGATTTCTGTGAACTTACTGCTGCAAGATACCGCAGGGATCATCCAGTAAGTCTCCTCCAACACCTTCCTTCTCCATAATAGGGAAACCGAGGTCTAGAAAAATGAAGTGACTTACTCAGGGACATGTGTTCTTTAGTAATAAAATGGCATGGAAAAAAAATTCAAAATGAAAGTGGCAATGACAGTTTGTGGCCCAAAATCTTCCCTGATTTCTCCTTCTATTTAAGAATGAAAATATTACGGATAGGGAGAAGCAACTGGGTCATTATATAAATACAGAACTTTATTTAATTTGCTCAATTTAGATAAGAGCTAATGCTCTCATTTGGTTATTGTGAAACAAAATTGCCTTTTAATTGGCACTTACAAGATAGTTTCTCTTTTGAGACTTAAAAAAAAAAGATGAACTAGGAGAGTGTGGGTTATGCTCCCATAACAAACAGCTCCCAAATCTGGATAGTTTGAAACAGCTCAGGTTTATAATTATGCCACGTGTCTATCAAATGTCAGCAGGAGCTTTGTTCCACCTTTTCATGGTCCTCTGTCTGGGACTCAGGCTGAAAAGTAAGCCAGTCTCTGGATTGAGACTGGTTGTGATGGCAGTGGGGAGAGAGAATGTATAAAGGCACACACTGGCTTTTAAACCTTCTGTCTGGAAGTGACACACACAACTTCCACATCCATCTCTGCATCAGAGCAAGTCTCCTGACCACTCCCAACCCCACTGAAGGGAAGTACAGTCCTATGGTGAGTCGGGAAGGAGGGAGGCTGGAATATTTGGGAACAGCTCTAATAACTACCTCAAAAAGCAACTGAAGTTGTCCCCCATTGGAGTCCCACGTTTCCTCGTGAGTTTTACCGTAATCACTGAGACCTATGCTATTTAAATATATGATGGAGTGAAGATAGATAAACTCTGCAGAAAGTAGAACACAGACATAAAAGGCAGCATTGGCAGGTGTAAAAAAAAACTCTTTCAACTGTCATTGAAATGATTTTTATGAAAGACACAAAGTGGTTTCATCTACCTTTCTGCAAATAATTTAGCGGCTGAATGATCAATACTCCTCTAAAGTGCCCAGGAACCATTCTGACCAGAGGCAACTAAATAAATGAATTGCCCTCCAGGGCTATAACATTAAACTTCAATGAAGGCAGCTTACATGGATGCAAACAAAGGTGTCCCTTGTGGTCATTGTAAGCATTAAACATCAACTAGGGGAGAGTGCTTTTAAGTAGAAAGGAAAAAAATTCATTTTGGGGGGGCTCTGATCTCTAATGTTAAATTTTTTAAAAAAAGAAAGAAAGAATTTGACAGGTAATAGTTTGTCTTGCATGACTTTCTCCTGTTTTTTTCTCTGCCCACAAACCTAACCATAAAGTCATCAGTACTGATAAGTTACTCACTCCTCAGCCTCTCTAAGCTGTCGCTTTCCATGCTGAGTTTCAAGGAATACTGTCTTTGGTGAGTAGCAAATAAATATTGTATTAAAAAACATGTAGTTAAGACATGCATTTAAATGCACACTGGTCAAAAAAGTAAAACTGGAATATAAATAACAGTTTATTAAACACACACACACACCACAATTTGGCTAGTTAGCAGGTGCCAATGCATGGTTTTTCTCTGGAATTAAATATCCTGTTTATGTGCTATCACATTTCAAACGATGCTGAGTTCAAATACTTTCTTTACAACTTGAAAACAATGTTAATACATATAATACATCCTTCTGGTACCTCTGTAGTAGGAATACTCGATGCTTTACAGTCATATTATTTGTTAGTTTCAATGTCCAAGTATTTGTGTGTATCATGGTATAAGACCATACATGGTCTTATGGTTGCATCAAGGAATACAACTGATCTAGGTTATACATGATCTTCCAGTTTTTTAATTCTTAAAGAAAATTTTTTGGTGAAATTTTTTTTCAATGTGGAATATGAGTGAAAAAGTGATATTCAGATATGATTCTGGAATATTAAATAACATTTCAATGTTAACGGCTTCTAATAAAGATATAAATTTTGAGGACCACACCAAGGGTATGGGCTCCTGGAACAGAGGAAGGGCAGAGAGTCAGGTGCAGAGAGTAATTTAGTGAGGCCAGGCCAAGGTGGGCCAGCGCATGGCGTGAAGAACAGTGGTGGTCAGGAGGGCAAGGAGAGGAAATAAAACGTGAGACGGGGTCTTGCCTGCTGGGTCAGAGGCAGTCCAGATACATGAGAGCACGCCAGGGGACACATTTCTCTGACACCCTCTGAAGGACTTCTATCTTTCCAACCTAAGGTCTCCTTGCTTGTTACGATCCCCAATAGAAGTTTAGTCCTTCTGGGACTGAATGTCAACCTCATTCTTCTAAGAACTCTCTAGCTGGGGACAAAGGTCTTGCCTACTAGCCTGACTTAGGCCTCCAAGAGTGGTCTCCATGTTCACATTTGTTACCTCAGTGCCCGAGCTGGGCACGTATAGGTGCTTAAATATTTGCTGAATAAATGAATTTTGAATTTAAAAAAACATGAGCAGGATGGAAAGTGGAGCAAACGGTGGGGGGCACATTCTCTTCATCTGATGGTCCCTCTTCAATAAATCATTCATTCCTGGTCTAGCACCAGGGGCCCTTATGAGAACATCCCTAGCAAACAAGGCGCCTTTCAGAGTTTCAGAAGGTTCATTCAATCCTTTGCCTGGGTTTCTTCCTTTGCTGGCATTTCAACCTTAATTCTGCTGAAATAACTTTCTAGGTCCAACATGGAGACACTCCTGCCTGGGGTGCCACATCAGCAAATGGAATCTCAGATAACTTTCGTGTCCTTATAAATGTTCCACTCAACCGGAAACGTAATATATGCAGTCAGCCAATCCCCAAACAACAAGCCAACTCTGGGCCTTCTCACCCCAGACATCAATGGACTATGTGATGGACTATGTGGTACCAGCCAATCAGAGAGTTTCTGTTTTTCTCTTACTTGCTCTTTATTCTTTATCCTATAAAAGCATCCTGCTTTCCACCTCATTTTGCAGTTCCACAAAAAAACACTGTCTGCTTCACGAAGTGTTAAATAAAGTTTGTTTCTATCACCTAAATTGTCTTCTTTAATCATTTTCAAACAGCTCTTACATAGGAACTCAAAGCCCCTTCGTTAACATTCATTTATGCTACAAGGTAGTTAGATTAAAAATGTCAACACTCTCATGATACAAAAGGAAGACCAAAGGTTCAAGTATAATTTCATGGGGAGGAAGTGTGGAAGAAGAAGATTAGTAACCTCTTAAATTACATTGATCTTACTGTTGACTAGTGAAGAGTGAGGCACCTAATTTTGTAAATGCCACAAGCAGCAGAAAAACACCCATGTATAAATATATGGCCTTTCAAATAAATTTGACAATGAGTGCATTGTGAAAACATAGTAACTCTGGCCTCTCAGGGACAATACTCATCTTCAAACACCTAACTAAAATCTGGAGCAGATAAACACCTGAAGTTTGAAGCTGAACACCCTTAGGTTAATATTTTATATCACCAAGAAAATAATAACAAAAGGCACACTGATTTTTTAAAAACACTTTCAAATACTCCAAGCTTTAATGTACATTTTTTTCCAAAGCACACATTGAAGACATCACAAACTAACATTAATATCGTCCTGCATTTATAACTACCCTTGCAAATTTATTGTGAGAACACTAATTGGGAAGCAGTATTTTCAAAATGTGTTTTATCATCTCTAGAAAAGCTTTTGTCCCCTTTGCTCTCTGGCCAACAGTGCACATCTTTATGTTCCTTCTGACTGGATTAATAGTGGATACAAACATGACGTTTCTGGGATGGAGACAGTAGACCAAACCAAACCAAATTCATGTTGCCCTTAAACTTCCAGTTTCAAAAGGATTCACCAAAGTTCTCAGCAGTTGTCCTTACTTTGGCTGTACATTAAAATAGTCTGTGAGGCTTTTAAAAAAATACAGAGACTCAGACCCCAATGGAGACCGTCTGTAATCTTTGGAGTGTGGAGCCCAGAAATCTGCTTTATCAAAACTCCTCTATGATTCTAATCCAGTGTTATGGTCTAAATATTTTGTCCCTCCCAAATACATATGTTGAAATCCTAATGTCCAATGTGATGGTATTAGGAGGTGGGACCTTTGGGAGGTGAGTAGGTGAGAACGCAAAGTTCTCATGGATGAGATTAATGCCCTTATAACTGAGGCCCGAGACAGCTGCCCTGCCCTTTCCACCACATAAGTATACAAAGAGAAGTCTGCAACCTGGAAGAGAGTCCTCACCCAACCATGCTAGCACCTTCATCTTAGACTGCCAGCCTCCAGAACTGTGAGAAATAAATAGCTGTAGTTTATAAGCCACCTGGTCTGTGGTATTTTGTTACAGCAGCCCGCACAGACTAAGCCATCCAGCTGGGATTGAGAACCCATCAGGCTACAACCATAGGAACTGAGAAGCTGATCTGATCATGTCTCTTACATCTAACTTTCTTTATTTACAAGGCCCAAACATCTGTTAGCCTGGAAGTAATAGCTTGATGATGTTCCTCAAAGTTCTCATTTTCTTATCTCCTTCATAATTTTTACCACATTCATGGATCTATCACGTGTCCTAGTCTTTAATTAAACGCTTTCTCTAAATTACATTTTATTTTTTTTTTGAAGCTCCAAACACATTTATTAAGTTAACTAAAGAAGTGTCATCAAAATCCACACTAATAGGACTTCCCTGGTGGCGCAGTGATTGAGAATCTGCCTGCCAATGCAGACGACACGGGTTCAAGCCCTGGTCTGGGAAGATCCCACATGCCGCGGAGCAACTAGGCCCGTGAGCCACAACTACTGAGCCTGCGCGTCTGGAGCTTGTGCTCCGCAAGAAGAGAGGCCGCAACAGTGAGAGGCCCGCGCACCGCGATGAAGAGTGGGCCCTGCTTGCCGCAACTAGAGAAAGCCCTCGCACAGAAACGAAGACCCAACACAGCCATAAATACATAAATAAATAAATAAATAAATAAATAAGCTTTCATTTAAAAAAAAAAATCCACACTAATAAACAAGTTCTGTTGCAACTTAAAAGGGACTTCCCAAAGTCTTTAGTGGCAGTGGAATTTTGTACTGACATCATTGAAGTAAGTAGTGCACTGGGCTGGGCCTTTGTTTTAGGGGACCACTGACAGAAATCACCCACCTTGGCCAGGCACAGTAATAACTGCTTGCACCTGTTGTCTCACAACAGGAGGTTCCGATAAGGAACACAGTGCTGCCTCGGAAAACTAACTGGGAGAATTCGGGAGGGGTCAAAAGGAGGGAGGAGACACCAGCCCAACCTCCCAGAAACCCTCACCCTGGAATCCATCTTGGCTGAGAGATGCACAGGCGCCACCAGGAAGGACCGTGAGTTAGACCAAATATGGGCACAAGCAAGATGACTGGCCAGAGACAACCTGGAAGCTAACTCCATTACCATAAAACCTGAGGCCGCGCGCGAGCCACGGGGCACAGCAGTCCTCCTGGGTTCCCTTACCCTGCTGCTCTAACCTTGAGCACCTCCTTCCAATAAAGTCTTTTGCTTTGTCAATATGTGTGTCTCCTCGGGCAATTCACTTCCAAGAGTTAAAGAGACCACTCTTGGGCCCTAGAAGCAGGTCCCGCCCTTCTGGTAACATGTGGACTCTTTGGTTATATGGCCTCTAATGTAAAAGTGTTTTTCTATAACTGGATTTGACCTCTTCCATATAAGAAGATCTAAATTTTAATGCAAAGTACTTTTGGGCTATGTTCTTCATGGCCGTTAGCACTGCTCAACTTGTTCTCAACTTTCTGACAGTTCACACTGGCATCAAAAGTGAATTCCCGAGAGTAGAGGTGAGATATTATTAGGCAAGTCTTCTGACGAGCCTCAAGCACTGCTTCAAAATCAATATCGTCTGCCATTTTCACTACATACCTGGGTAGGCTTCTGGGTCCCTGCGGCGCTTGTACTCAGAAAGAGGAGGGCGGCCACTGGCTGTTGCTACTGTTAGGTCTCTAGGCCCCAGGCTGTGGAACCGCCCACCCAGAGTTTTGGGTTCTGAGAGCGGACAGGCCCCAGTGAATCTACAAGAAACAATGGGATCAGAGGAGCCCGCACGGGAGTTCAGGACGGCAGCTTCGGCAGCTCAGGATACACCCCTGTGACAGCACGAGCAAGCTCTCGGAAACGGCAGCGGCTGCTTCCCCGTACTCACGTACACCGACACACACGGGGCCGCTCAGAGCCCTCAGCACGGGCTCTCGCGAGAAGCTGCCTCCACTTCTAGTCTGGAGCTGCCGAAACATCGCGAGATCTAAGCATGGCCCATTCTCCCGCAGTGACTGCGCCACGGACATTCCCATCCCCCACTCAGAGAGGTACTTTTGACTCCGCACTACAGATAGGCATCCACATCTCCTAAATTACATTTTAAAACCGAATGATAATTAAAAACAAAAATTTGGGGCTTCCCTGGTGGCGCAGTGGTGGAGAGTCCACCTGCCGATGCAGGGGACACGGGTTCGTGCCCCAGTCCGGGAAGATCCCACATGCCGCGGAGCGGCTAGGCCCGTGAGCCACGGCCGCTGAGCCTGCGCATCCCGAACCTGTGCTCCGCAACGGGAGAGGCCACAACAGTGAGAGGCCCGCATACCGGAAAAAAAAAAAAAATTATTACAACTGTAAATAAGAAATCAGTAGTATTTGCCATCAAGAGAAGGCAATGGGGGAGAAAAAAAGAAAAGCAAAAACAAACACCCTTGTATTATTCAAAGTAAACCAGACATTGTTGTTTGCCTAAAGGTATCCAGACAGAGGTCTGCTCTCTGTTAACAAGGGATTGGAGAGTCTTGTTTAGTCACCTAGCACACTGACCCCTTGCCTCAGACCTAGGTCTAAGGCTTAGGGCTACTCTTGGCCACCAGGATTGTTCAGAAAAGGCAGTGTGAGCCAATTTGTGCTGATGAAACATGAGGAGGAAACTTCCTGGAGGCTTTTGGGAAAAAAAATTTTTTTCTCTCTTTTGAGAGACCCTGAAGGATAATGCATCTCTTCCTCTGGATGCTGACTGGGGCCAATGTTGAGCACAGGTGCCCTCCCTGGAGCAGCCTCAGCCATGGGAAGAGCTGCTGCCAGCCCAAGAGTGAGGCCAGATACTAAAGGCCCCAGATCCAGCTCAGCAGACCAGCCAGGACTCCTCCCTCCTGCCCTCTAGGCTATTTCAGTCCTTGAGAACATCCTGAGTTGGGTTTTCTGTTTTTAGCAACCAATCACATCCTAATACAGGGGAAAAAGCAAGTGTTTAAAGATATACTAGCACCTGACAGAGACTTGAGGATTGGGAGAGAAACGGTAAAGGAGTAATATGCGTATTGATTCAAGGTCGTCTAATGGCATGTATATCCATCAAATAAGGTTATCTTAATGGCATACAACCCTCACTTGGGAAGTGTGTGTCCTAGGTCGGGAGAGACTGATGGCTTAACAGAAACAAAGCCTCAATAGGCTCTGCTTGACTTACGTTTACTTCTTGATAACTTTTCTCAATAAGAAAATCCAAAGTGCACGTTGCCAGCTGCACTTCAGCTCCCATAGGAGTCTTTGAAAGTGTGGGCTGGGGATGGGGGAAGAATAACTTATCAAAATAGTGTCTGTGCCTCTGGCGTTAAGCATGGAGCTCTCTGAGCATTTCCTAAGTCATATCCTTTAATATAGTCATTTTATTTGGGGGAATCTAATCTTAAAAGTACACAAAAACTATGCAGAAATATTTTAAATTTCTCTATATTTTATAATAATGAAGTGACCTAAATGCCCAGCAGTAGGAGAAGATTAGGTAAATTATAGTACATCCACTTGTTGGCATATTAGACTACTAATTACAATGATGTCTCCACTAACAATGCAATGGCATATAACCACTTCTCTATTAAATGGGTCCGTGGAACATGCAGAAAGAAATATCGTGCAGTATGTTTTAAACCTTTTGACCACAACCCAGAGTAAACAGTTAACTGGAAGAAAAAAAAGCCCAATCTAAAAGGGGCTAGCTATGTTTTATTGAGGGACCTTACTGAGGACTGTCATTGGGGAGGCAGCCTCTCAGGTAGCTCTGAGGAACTGTTTCAAAGAGGTAAGGGAGGTGCCAGGATATATAGGAGTTTTTGCGTGGGGGTGGGGTGGGGGGTGGAGAACAGTAGTGGAACATCAAAAGATCACTGCTAATCACAAAGCACAGACATCTCAAGTTAATGATTTTAGTGCTTTTCTACCTATGGGAAGATGAAGGAGTCTGGGCTCATTGAAACTATTCCTTTGATATGCATCTTAACTATCTAGGGTCAGTATCCTGTTTTTCCTCCATTCTGAGTGCTGAACTCCCAGCAGGGCGCACCCACCGTGGTTGGCGGTAGTGCCGTGGCTGATGGCTTGATGGCAGCCAACGTTTGTTGTTTACTGAAATGACAGGCAACCCTCTTTGTCCACACAGTTCATTTTGCCTCTTGACCCAGGACATCTTATACATACTTTTATTACTAACACAACGGCTGCAGGAAACAACGCTTGCCAATGCTGGGTGTCATGCATTTTGGTATTTTTATATGAGCTTCCATTGGGTCTTTTCCAGTTCTTAGTTAGACCCACCACGTGGGTTTCATCACCAATGACGGCTCGTGACCCTTCACGGATTGAGCATGATCCCAAAGATGGAAAAAGAACAAATGACAAAAACGTATGTCTAGAAAACATGCTTGGGGAGAACGTGCCAAACTGTCAACAGGCTTGCAACTCCAAGGGATTTATTTATATTTTCCAATTTGTCTCTAATAAACTTTACTACTTTTTATAATAGAGATAATATTGCCATAGTAATTCTTAAGTTGTTCCCAAGGCTTCTCCTCTCCAAGCTAAGTAATCTCGGTTCCTCGCAATCCAATAAATTCACTTTATACCTCCTGATAAATTCCTGAGATCAAAGACAGGCGTGGCAGCCAGAGCCACAGGCAGCTTGTGAGCCTGAGCTCCACCCTGAACAGCTCTGGGCTTTAGCACTTCCTGACTCAGTGCCCCACGTGACCACTGCTGAATTATGTACACTTTAATGAGGAGATTGATGTCACAGTTATCTGAATCCTTGACTTCTCCTTTCCTTCCTTTCTTCCCACACAATTTTATTGAGTGCCTGTTATGTTCCAAATACTATTCTAAAGCTATATAAAAATATATTTTTGTATTTTTCAGTTTTTCTATAATGAGCATGGATTTCTTCCATAGTTAGAAAAAAATACACATTGTTTTAAAGGAAGACCTTAAGACATAGATCTTGTCTTCAAAGGTGCCCACAGCCCAGGAAGGAAGCAGTCAGGTAAACAAATATGTCAGTATGGGACTTACCTCAGTCCCTTGCACACCTGCTGCTGCAGCCAGAAAGTGGCTCCTCCTTTTCATTATTAGGGGCAAAGGGCTTTGTCTTTCTCCTCGCCCAGGACACCGTGAAATTCGTCTGACTCCCATCTCTGCCCCCACTCCTTAAATCTCCATTTCCATTTGCTGGTTGAGAGAGAGAGAGAGAGAGAGAGAGAGAGCAAAAGCGGAGAGGAGAAAGAGAGAGAGGAGGGAGAGAGGTGTCTAGTCCAGCCAGAGCTCTTTGCATCTGAGGTGGATTGTACCTTGGCCGTAAACATCTGACTGAGATTAGTGTTGGGGGAATCCTGTGGTGCTGGGAACACCTTGGAACTTTACACCATTCTGAGCTCGAACAGTGTAACACAGGCTAGGTGGTCCATCAGAGTTTATTTCCCTGGTTTTCCAAGTGCATCGTGGCTGGCCTGGCTGGTGACCTCTGGAGGAAAGAGACAGCGGCTCCATATTGGTCTGGCATCGATGACTGCAGCCAGATCTTTCTGGTTATTTTCAGGTTTTCTCAGTTAATGAGTAATGTTCTGATGGTAGCTTCTTTTCAGCACATTAACTTCTGATTCTGGTATTTCCCCAAAGAGGTTCAAACAAGTTCGCAGACAGCAAGCTGGATAAGTCACTAAAGAAAACTGCATAATACTCTTAAATCTATGCTCCAGTGACCGCTGCTTCTGGAGAATAATTGATTTATCACCATCTTGTTGAAGGAAGTGTCTGTTTGTTTTCCAACATGGGCGGCCTGTCAAAATGTAATATAATGCCAGGGGCAACTCCAGTCAGTCAGGGATATTTTAACTCAGCAATTCCATGACCTTTTGGACTCTTGCTGTAATCAGAAAAATTTCCCCTCAGCATATTCTTTTAATAATCCCTTGGACACAGTCGTGGCAGATTCTGACACGTCTAACCATCACAGACTGCCTGGCCTGAGTGTTCACACAGCGTGTGTGCACCTTCCAGGGCCACGGTTCTGCTGAATTGTGTTCTTCTGATGTTTGTGGGGCTGCTCAGGGAAACAAGAGGTGTCCGGGAGGCTGGGAGGCAGGTGTCAGGGTTCTGGAAAACCTGGCGAAAAACATTTCCCTCCAGTGCCTCTTTTGTTTGCACCTCATGATAAATATTCCTTTGGCCGTTTTCTAAACAGACTGCTAAAATGTCACCTTTTTAGAAGTGTGAGCGGCTTGTGGCAGAGGACTGCTGGCAGTCAAACAGACCAGGGGCAGGAGGTGCCTTGGCCTGAGTTGGTGATTTGACAACAAGCAGGCTGTTTGTCTGAAGAGTTGGCCAGGACTGGAAAATTTCAAGGTACCATCTTTCACACAGACAGAAAAAACAAAACAAAAGAAAAACAAAAAACCCTGCTGATCCTCTGAAAGTCAAACAGGGGTTTCTGTGTGCACTTCTGTCTCCATGAATGTCTCTCAATCCTGTGTGTGAGAAGCATGGAAGACGGAGCAGCAAAGATAGTCTTAGAACCTGGAACAGGTCTAGAGCTGTTCTAGAAAGGGGGTAACCCCACTCTCCTCCCCCAGCCTTGTCTCTCTTAGGAGCAATAAACAATAGCTCATGGAATGAAGCAGACAGATAAAAATGGGGTATTTACCAACCCAAACAGCCGGTCTGTAGAGTGGGAATGAATTATGTCATCTTGAAAATACATTTGGGATCCCCAGAAGCTTAATATATTGTGAGGCAAAGGAGCATATTATTTGAATTCACGCTTGTTCAATTAATGCAGAAATTAGTTGTAACTGGGTTCAGGCCCATCCACCCCAGAAAGAAGATGGAGTCTGTTCTGCTTTGCTCATTAGCACACCATTGATGGAATTCCATCTGAATTCCAGAAATTCCCAAGAGACTCATAAAATATACCTTAGTTGCTACACGTTGGAAAGTGGGAAAATAAAAGTCTTAATTTGTAAACTGAGGAAAAATACTGGACGCCTCAGGAAAGGAAAATGCCCAGGACTTCCTAAGCTGATGGGAGCTGGTCCTCCAGACAGAAAGCCTGTTTCCATTCAGTGGCTCCCAAGGCCTTATGTTCAGCAGGCCCAGATTTTTCTCAGCTCAGCGGAGCAGTGCTTGTTGACAGACACACCTGCTTTACCTTTGAATGGTTCCAATGCAGCAATTTTTCACTGGAAGCTTACAGATTATAGTCACAACCCATTGCCTCCCATTGGTAATGAATGATTTAAGAGTGGTGCTGTCCCATACAGTGACCAGTGGCCACATTAAGGACTTGAAACGTGACTAAGTCCCAGCTGCCATGTGCTGGAGGAATACAATACACACTGGGTTTCAAAGACTCAGGACACACCTGAAAATGTTGCATAACTCAATGATGTTTTATATCAATTACATGTTGAAGTGATAATGTTTTGGAAAGAGTGAATTAGATAAAGTATATTATTAAAATTAGTTTCACCTGTTTCTTTTAATCCTTTTTAATGAGACTCATAAAAAATTTAAAGTCACTTATGTGCATTATAACGGATAGCACAGTGTTAATGGTTTCATTTCCAGTGTGTAAAGAGTCATCAGCTCCATTTCCCACACCCTGTCAAAAATCTTCTTTTGGTCTAATTTTGAAGTCCTTTTAGTGAAACACCAAGCTTTTTTTGTTGCCAGAATTAGTGACAGCTTTCAAAATCCAGTAACTTTTAAAATGGGCAATGACTACTCAGTAGATTTGCACTAGGAAACCAGGAAAGAAACATTGGTCAAAGGGACAGTCCCACAAAGATGTTTTCAGTCAAACATTACATTTTCTTCACCAACCTCTTTCCACTTCTCCACCTGCCATCACCCCAACAATACACAAAATGGAGGTTTGTCTCAGCCCCACTGCACAGGTCTGACACAAATAAATAATTGTCTAAGAGTTATGCCAAAATTTTACATACCAATAGGGCTGGATTCCTTTCAGACATAAAATACTATGGGCAAAAGGAACACGGGAATTAGTAAAGAGACTCTAAACCTGGAGGCAATGGAAGGACATGATATCCATGAAATCCTGCAAGTATCCAGCCATTCACAGCCATCTCTCTCTGAGGAGATAGTGTCAGTGCCTAAGAAAGGTCAGATTCCAAAATTTCTGCCTAGATAAATTCATTTTAATGCTCTTTACATATTATCACTCCGTCAAGCTCAGAGGTACATGAGAAAGAGCCTATGAAGAAATTGAACCAGAAGGACACTGTATTCAGGAACCAAGACGCAGATTTGGGGAAAGTGAGGGATTAAGTGAAAGTCTGCTAACTGAAAAGTGAGACCTTGGAAGTTCCTAGCCCCCTACTCCAGGAAGTCAAGGGAAGCTTATAAATACCACCAAGCTGGAGATCAGAGGATCTTCTCTGGAGAAACTGAACCACCACAGAATAAAGATATCCAGAAATTGACTTTTTAGGGTCGCTGTGAAAAAGCCAGATGGCCATACAATTGCCCCACAGTAAAGCCCACCAACCAACAAGCTCCATTCAAACACACAGTGTAGCTTAAGCTGAATTACAATATCCAAGGATGACAGCCTTTTAAGGAAAGCCTCTGGTATGAAAGGGAAAAATAAAAAATATGAAGCCAAAAGTTAGAGGAAAAAGAGATGATACAAAAAAAAAAAAAACAGAATAAAACTTTAAATCCAGAAAGAGAGAATAGAAAAAGTAAATACTGGAAAGGAAATTATATATTAAAAACTAATAATAATATAAGAAAACTTATCAGAACTGAAGGACATGAGTTTTCAGATTGCAGAGGTCTAAGGAATGAATGAAAAAGAGCTATGTATCAAAGCCCATCACAAAATTAAGGGTCTCCATGCTAAATAGAGACACTCTAAATCTTCCAGAGAGAAAGCACGTCACATATAAGAATTGGAGGTCAGAATGACATCAGATGTCTCAACCACAGCATTTAAAAATAAAAGATAGGGCTTCCCTGGTGGCGCAGTGGTTGAGAGTCTGCCTGCCAATGCAGGAGACGCAGGTCCGTGCCCTGGTCCGGGAGGATCCCACATGCCGCAGAGCGGCTGGGCCCATGAGCCATGGCCGCTGGGCCTCCACATCCGGAGCCTGTGCTCCGCAGCGGGAGAGGCCACAGCGGCAGTGGGAGGCCTGCGTACCGCAAAAAAAAAAAAAAAAAAAAAAAGACAATAAAACTAGTTCAAAATTTTGATGGAAAATTATTTTCAACCTGGAATTCTATACTCACACAAACTAGTATCTTAATATGAGGATAAACTAAGGACATTTCAGACATGTTGTCTCAAAAATTTACTTTTGATGCTTCTCAGAAGCTACTAAAGGAAATGCTTCATTAGAATGAGAGAGTAAAACAAGAAAAAAGAAGACATGGGGTCCAGGAAACAGGGGAACAGGGAGAGAAGAGAGAAAAGAGAGGACTCTGAAAGAAATATCCCTGGGAGGAAAATGGATTGGATGCACTATGTATCAAGTTTGACAAAGTGAGGCATTGTACTGAGAAATGTCTTACAGAGCTATCTGAGGCATGGGAAGAGGTGTGGGAAGACCTAGCTAGTAAACAAATGAAATGAACAAACAGAAAAAGAGACAATAACTCCAGATAGAGCAAGTTTGTAAAGAAAAGTTGTGTGTGTGTACTATAATTGGGATTTACCTGCATCTAGTAGATAAGGGGAAAAAAGAATGAGGGGCCTAAGAGAGACAGAATCCCATTTATTATAACAATGTCTAAAATCATTATCCTTGATTCTGGGGAGGAGAATTAAGGGAGAAGAAGGCATGAGTAACTAGGCAGAAGGTGATGTCACTTGCTGAGACAGAGAGCAATGGAAAATAAGCAGATATGGGGAATGGGGAAGCACTAGCTTGTCTGCTTAATTTTGGACATGTTGCATTTGAGGTGCTTATAGGTCATGCAGGTGGAGATGTTGAGCAGGAAGGGATATACTGGATATAATGGTCTGGGGCTCAGAAGAGAGGACCAGGCTGAGGACATCTAACTGAAGGTGGTATGGGTATGTAGATGGTAAATGACGCTGCTGACGTTACATGGGGAGGGGATGTCAGGTGAGAAGAAAATTGGGTCTAGGAACAATTCCTGAAGAATGACACAGCATCAGGGTGAGAGAAGGGGAATGCACCTGGCAAAGGAGATTGGGAAGGGAGGTAGGAGAGGTAGAGAGTGTGAGAGTGTGGCTTCGTGGAAACCAGAATACTTCCAGACCTAATATGAAGGTAGACCCCACTCCCCATAATATGTTCTTTTCTAGTTGTACTTTCCTTCCTGTACTATAAGGAGATGAAAGTTTATGCAATCGATTCATTTGTTCATTGGATAACTATTAAATGAGCACCTACTATGTGCCAAAACTGTTCTAGGATGTAGATACAGCAAGTACAAAACAGACAAGGCCTGTGTTTTCATGAAGTTTATCTTCTAGGGGAGATTAACTGGTAGAGATAATAAGGCTGGAGGAGAGGAAGGGAGTGATCAAGGGTGTGAAATGCTTCTAAGGAGTCAAGAACAATGAGGACTGAAGAGCAGCCCCAGGATTTAACCCCATGGAGCCGAGTTCATAGGAAACATTAGTGTGGGGGACAGAAACCAGACCAGAAGGGCTAGGGAACAAATGAACCCATCAAGAGAGGAAACGTGGGCAACTCCTGTGAGAAGAATGAGCAAGAAGGGTAGGAATAGAACAGTGCCTGCATGTATCCTCTTACAGGGAAGCCTTCAGTCAGGAGTGATTGGTACATGTGTAACGGACGACAGGAGGTATAAATAAGGGAATAAGATTGAAAACGTTTTGAGAATAAGATTGAAAAAGTAGAAAAAAATAAGGTCAGATACTGAGTCACGTGAAATTTCTCAGAAACGGGGTGGAGGGAGGGACGAGAATGCAATTAGAGATTTGCCTTTGAAAGCAGAAGGGACTTCTTCCATCCTATTAGAGTGGCAGAGATTTGAGGAAAATGGTGAAATTCAAATAGCAGTGACAGGAAGAGTGTTTGGAGATGTGAAACATGTGCGTTTTTTATTCCCTGACCTTGAGGGAGGGGCATTCATTGTCTCAGGAGGAGCAAAAGAGGAAGAGAATGAGAAAGGCTGGTGAGGTCAACAAAGCATTCAAACAAAGGCACTGGAAGGAGAGGAGGCTGAGGGCCGGAGATGGGATGCTTGAATGACTGATTTTAAAAGATTTGTGGACAGGGATGGGTGAGCTTGAGTCTAGGGAAAGGTCATTGGAAATGAAGTTCAGGAAGTGCGTGGCCGAGGAACTGAACGATCCTGTGGCCAGGAGGATGGGAGGAGATGGAGTGGAGAGGAAGGCAGGGCCAAGGTCCTCAGTGCCAAAGCCTTTAGGTGACTGGTCT
This sequence comes from Hyperoodon ampullatus, assembly GCF_949752795.1. NCBI lineage: Eukaryota > Metazoa > Chordata > Mammalia > Artiodactyla > Ziphiidae > Hyperoodon > Hyperoodon ampullatus. The sequence goes on from NC_136918.1 coordinate 16,192,199, forward strand.
GGCTCCTGAGAAGTGAGACTCCACTCCGGGACTAAAAGGGGAACAGGTGAATCCCTGAACAAAAATCTTGGCAGTCGGAAGAAGGTGTAATGCATCCTGGAACGAAATCCCCAAATGTTGGCCATGGGTTATTGACTGTGGTCCTCAGTAGATGCTCTGTGTGAGACCAGCCTGCCTCATGGGACCAGCCCTGCAGTTGGACCCTGGGACTTGTTGTTCCCTTCTACCTTAAAGCCCCACAGTTTACACTTACATGGTACTTCACAGTTTACCTAAAGCCAGAGGCCTGGGTGTTGTGTCAACAGTGCCTTCTGTCTTTAGACAAAAGCCACAGGTCTCAAGCAGTGTTTGGGGCAGGTCAGTCTTGTGTTCCCTTAAGCTGCAGGTAGAGGGACACAGCCCTTATATTTAGAACAGTGTTTCTGAATAGTGCTGTAGCTTATACTAGAATCACCTGGAGGCATGTGACAACACGGATTGCTAGGTCCCGCACCCAGAATTTCTGTTTCAGAGAGTCAGGGGTGGGGTAGGAGAATTTGCATGCCTATCAAGTTCCCAGATGCTGCTGATGATCTGGGGACCATATTTTGAGAACCACTGGTGTTGAGCACTGTTTCTAAATTCTGGCTGCACTTTGGAATCACCTGGGGAAATTTAAAAACTCATGTGGTCTGGAGTGAGGCTTGAAAATCAGGACTTTTCAAAGCTCCCCAGATGATTACAAGGTACAGTGAGTGTTGAGAGCCCCCGATTGAGCCTGAGAAAAGCACATGGGACAATTGATTTCTTCCACTCTTCAAGCAGCCATAGATAATTACTTAAGCTATTTGGACATTCACTTTCCAAGAGATAGTTCATATAATGAACTACCATATCTGGGATTTATTTCCTTATTTGACTTTGTGATTTTTTTTCTTTTCAGATCATCATAGAGTGTGCTTTTCTAGTGCAGAGGGGATTGTGATATTTGTTTATCTGATTAAGATGAATCTGCAATTTAAAGGGACATTGGAAAATGTGGTATATTTCATTTCATTAATGGAAGTGACATGGCTCATTAAGTCCCAACAGTAAGTTTCCACTTGAAAACTGTGTAACTTCCTGGTCAGGCTTGTGGGGCTTTGTGTCCTTGAAAAACACATTTCACTCTAAGAATTTATCATTTGGAACCCACAGAACTTGCTTCTAGGTTGTCTGCTTTAAGGAGCTAATAGTAACCTGGACAAAAGTGCTATGCAGTGCTTTTTGCACTCAGGAAGCCGTCTTTTTTTGTTTTGTTTTTTTTCCTATTTCTCAGTTGATGTATACTTGGCTAATTAGCGCTCTGCTGTTGACCAGTTATAGCTCCTTCTCTAGGGTCCATGATTCTGGAAGTTTAGAGTTGTGGCCAAGTCATAATGAGGTCCTTCCAGTATTCTTATAACCAAATTACATTAAACAAACTTCAAGGGCTAACTCCAGATTCCTCAGCACTTTTTTCTTTCTTTCTTTCTTTCTTTTTTTTTAAAGCCTCCAATGTAACATTGTAAAACCTGTTTGTGGTGCTATTGAGGAGTATGGATTTTGGAGTCTGAATAGCGGGGCTTAGTTCCTAGCTAAAGCACTTTACTTTTAGGATAAATTACATAATTTCCCTGAGTTTTCATTTCCTTATCTGTAAAATGGGAATATTAAATGACCTGGCTTAACTACTTCACAAGTTATTGTATCAAAAGACACCATGTGTGGGAATGCTTTCTGTAAACTGTGAAACAAAATACAAATGTTAATTGATGGATTTCTACCACAGTGATCACAGAATGTAAAACTCTGGAAAGTGGGTTTTTAGGGACAATTGAGGCTTCAGTGTAAATATTTTCATTTCAATTAGAGTGGAAACAAACACACTTTCCTCCTGTGTTCAGCGATCCTGGGACCAGACCAAATAATTTACCTGCTTGCTCCAGGAAGTATTTGCTCCTGGAAAATAAGACTGGGAGCCAGTGAAAATGACTTACCTACCAACAGTTAACAACTTGCCCATCAAGACTCTTTAAGACCCTGTCTTCCCTGTGCCTGACAACCCAAAGCTATTGTGTTGTAAACTCTGCCCAATCCGTTTCCTGCCTTCCAAGGCTTTTATCCCCAAGTTATTTATTCCTCTTAAAATCCTCTAAATATCCCCCCCTTGAGTTTCCCCTTTTGAGACACAATCTTGTCTGTCAAGGTGATGTTCTCTCTTATAAAGCTAAGTAAAGCTTAGTTTTTCCTAATTAACAGGTTTTTCTGGTTTAAAAAAAGGAAGTTGACACAGTGTTGTTGAAAATCTCTCTCTCTCTCTCTGTATATGTCTATATATATATGTATATGTATATCTATATCTATATATCTATATCTATATCTATCTATCTATCTATATATATATAGTATTCCAACTTTCTTCCATAGCAGGTATGGCTTAGTATGAACATAAAGGAATTTTATCTATTTCCAGGTACTATTCAGTGCCCTAGATGATCTTATAGATGATTGATTTTTCATCTAAATGCATTGTCTGCAAAACAATTATTCTAAACCTCTGGGTAGTTGAGCCTTGGTGAATTGAGAGCAGAATGGAGTAGGATTCAAAGCTGGCTGACTCAGAATATCTGGGACTGGAGCCTAGAAATAAGATAATTCAAGTTCCATGGGGCTTCTGATGCTCAACCAGGGCTGAGATATTTGGTTTAATGTATTATTAATTATGCAGAGTTGAGGTTCTCAAACTCCGATGTACATAAAAAATCTTCTGAGGAGCTTATTAAAAATGCAGATTCCAGAGCCCCATCCCCAGAGATTCTAATTCATAGGAATAAGGTGGAGCCCCAGAATCCATATGCTGATTAAGCATCTATAGTCTTCTATAGCTAACATTTTGAGAAGTGCTGATTGAAGTAGAGGAAGTAATATTCTCAGAGCTGCAGGAAACTGGTTATGATTAAAGTCTTTAGATGATAGCAAATAATGAGATACCATTTCCTGAAATAACACTTTTTTATTCCGGGCTTTATTTTCCTCATTTGCAAAATGGGATTGATAAGATTTATTAACCATGAGAGGTGCCCATTTTTTTCTGTGGCAGGACCCTGACTAAAATCTGCATAATGAAAGAACAATTGACAAACTTATTAATTAAGATCCTGTTTTGAACTATATTGTGTTAACATTGCTAAACTTCTTTAAATTCAATGTGTTGCCTTGAATAAAATACCCATTCTCTAGGAATACGTCAAAGTATGTATAGGTTCCTCAAATATATTTGATTTTTACTCATCTTGGAATTTGAAATTAACCAGTGTTTTCATAAGTTCACAAATAACATACAAATTCTTATGTTAACAAACAATTGAGCTACTAAAAATGCCAAGTACTATAGGATATGAGTAGAAGGGATGTGACAGGGGTGTAATAGTTATAAAATAAGGTCAACCATAACAAATAAACAACAAAAAAGTTATGGGTCCAAAGGAGAGGGGACAATTACAGAAGATGGCACACTTAAAAAGTGAAAATTATGGTATGTGAATTATATCTCAATAAATCTCTTATTAAAATGCATATTTGGACCCCAATACCACTTCTGGGTATATATCCAAAGGAGTTGAAATCGAGATCTCAAAGAGGTATATGAACTCCCATGTCCATTGCAGCAGTATTTACAATAGCTGAGATACAGAAATAACCGAAATGTCCATCAACAAATGAATGGATAAAGAAACTATGGTATATTCATACAATGGAATATTATTTAGCCTTGAAAAACAAAAGAAATAAATCCTATTATATGTGACAACATAAATGAACCTGGAGGATATTATGCTAAGTGGTAAAAGCCAGAAGGACAAACACTATGTGATTCCACTTATAAGAGGTATCTAAAATAATCAAATTCATAGAAATAGAGAATAAAATGGTGGTTGCCAGGGGTTGGGGAAGGGGAAAATGGGGAGTTGTTCGGTTAGTATAAAGTTATGCAAGGTGAATAAGTTATAACAATCTACTGAAAAGCATTGTGCCTATAGTTAAGGATACTGTATTGTGCACTTAAAAATGTGTTGAGGATGGATTTCATGTTGTGTTCTTACAATGACAACAAAAATAACAGCAACAAAGAGGTACAAGGAAACTACTGGAGATGATGACATGTCTATTACCTTGACCGCAGCAAGTGTTTCACAAGTGTATGCATATTAAATTGTATACAATTTATTAAATTGTATACATTAAATTCATTAAGTTGTATACATTAAATATGTGCAGTTTTTGTATATCAATTATACCAAAATAAAACTGCTAAAAATGAATATTTGGGAAAATATAATAAAATACAACAACCAAGATAGAAGTTTATTTCTTTCCTATATAAAACAAGCCCCAAGATAGTCAATCCAGGACTGATGTGGTGCTCCAAGGGGTCAGGGAGCCAGGCTCTGTCATCCTCAGCATGTGGCTTCCATCCATGGTTTAAGATGGCTACTTGAGTTTCAGCCACCACATCTGCATCCCAGCCAGCAGGAAGGAGGAAGGGGAGGGCAAAAAGGCATGAGTCTTTTCCCTAAGGTACTTCCCAGAGATTGTGCACATCACATCTTACATCTCATTGGCAGAATTAAGTCACATGGCTCCCTAACTAAAAGGGAGGCTGGGAAATGTTGTCCTTATTCAGAACAGCTCTGTGTCTGGCTAATATTCAGTAGGAAAAGATTGTCTCTTATTAAGAAGGAGGGAGAGGACAAATTGACAATCTCGGACACATGGACATTCTGTAGAGGGCCTTGAATATCATGTTAGAATAGTTTGTACTTAATTTTTCAAGCAATTTGGAGACAGTAGCTTATTTTGAGGCAAAAAGCAACATTATTTTAGGGATATAATCAATCTCTGGCAGTGATGTGTAAGATGGATCGAAATGAGGAAAAACTAGAAGCAGGGAGGCCAGTTAGATGATCACATTAGACAAGCAAGAGGTAATGTAATGTGGACAGTTTAGGACAGCAGTGGGAGGACTAGGGCAGAGACACTCAACTGAAAGAATAGGACCAGAGAATTTGACAACTGAATTTATCACGCATATGGGCAAGGAGGTGAGAGAGAGTGCCAAAGTTTGATCATGACTTCTCAGAATGGGGGTTCACAAACTCAAATGTCTACAGGGATCCCAAGGGTCCAATAGATAATTGAGCCAATGCACTCCCACCTCCCCAAAAGAAGGCAAGGAAGTAGGTGAGGGTCTTCTGGGTGCTGAGCATCAGGGAAGCAGTTTAGGCCCATGGAGGCATGCAGCTCAGATTCTGAACATGACTGGGCAAAAAGGAGGGGAAAATACCACTCCTTCTTTTGAATCTCCTATAGCAGGAGACATAAACCATTTACTGATATCTCCCATTTTAAAAATCTCAAACTATCCTGTTAAGTACCCTGTTAAGGAAGTATAAAATACCAGACTGTGGCTATGTAATCACTTCTACCCTCAGCCCCTAAGACGGGTATTAATTATATAATAAAGCCAGCATTTTTTTTTTTTTTTTTTTTTTGGCCACACTGTAGGGCATGCAGGATCTTAGTTCCCCAACCTGGGATCGAACCCATGCCCCTTGCAGTGGAAGCACAGAGTCTTAACCACTGGACCACCAGGGAAGTCCCCAAAGCCAGCATTTCTAAATGCCCTAACAATACATAAGAGATAACATTTATGTACAGTTCTGTGGTTTTTAAAGTACTTTTTAAAAAATCCATTTAATTACTCCCTTAAATGTAATTCCCATTTCACGTGTGAGAAGACCAGGAAATAGTCACGTTGGATAACAGTCAACTTGGTGGGAAGGGCTGAGGCCAAGATCCTAATCAAGGTCTTCCTACCTCCTAATCCCAAGGTCTCCCACCTTTGCTACGTGAATGAGCAGGAAAATGGACATTTCTAGATTGTGTGTGTGTGTGTGTGTGTGCGTGTGCGTGCACTGTGCACTGTGGTTATTGCAAAGAACTGAGAATGCCCCCAAGTGATCTGTGAATCATGATTAACTTGTCATGTTAGAAAAACTGTCCCAGTGTAGGTGGATAACCAGTGTTCACTGTGATATGAGAGCTGTCTCTCCAGCTGGGGCACTGAGCCCTAGTGATGTCTCTAACCTTCCTAAATCACTTGTACATATTTTCTTGGTTGATGTGACAACTCTCTCCTCTTGTTGCTACTGATTTATGCAGGTGCTTGTTGCTGCTGATTTTTCATGGTGTTCACTGAACTGGCTGAGACTCTGGATTGACTCATGGCCCATCTAGGTTTTCTTTTTTTTTTTTTTTTTTTTTGCAGTACGTGGGCCTCTCACTGTTGTGGCCTCTCCCGTTGCGGAGCACAGGCTCCGGACACGCAGGCTCGGCGGCCATGGCTCACGGGCCCAGACGCTCCGTGGCATGTGGGATCTTCCTGGACTGGGGCACGAACCTGTGTCCCCTGCATCGGCAGGCGGGCTCTCAACCACTGCGCCACCAGGGAAGCCCCCATCTAGGTTTTCTTAAACTCTTCCTATCTAAACTCACAAAGATATAAACCATGCTTTGAGCTTCGTTAAGAGAATTAAAACTCTGCTAACCTAGAATAAAATATATCTGGTAAGTATAGAAAAGATGAAGTGTACTACAGTTATTGATAACATGAGGAATTTGGGAACAGCCCAAATATCTCATAGTAGGGCCTTATGCGTCCTATTTGTTTATCATCATGAGCAAATAATGATAGATCTACACAAAGAAATGTTATTTATTCATTGAAAAATGGTAGTTATAAAGACTACATAGCCACACAAAACAATATATTATATAATGAGGGGGGATGAAGTAGTTAAGAAATTGAATGTGCCCTACAGTTTTTATTATGTGAAGAGGATCAGGATATGCCACCCCAAAATATGCCACTTTGGCATAGTATTGCTATGAGCCGAAGGCAATAAAAAAGCAGCAAATACAGAAAGAGCTCTCTGCCCTTCCTTTATTTGCCTAAAAGCAGGATATAAATTTTGCATTGTGAAGATGTTCCCCCTCCTCGCTCCTGGACCAGGAGGAGAACAACCATTATCCCGGGAGACAGAAAGTCGGCCCTGAGATGAGTCTGTACAAACAAATCTTACTGAAATAACTTATCTTCCATTAGTTTCCCCATATATTTACTTTCTTACAATTTACCACTGCCAGGAGCCCAACCCCCTTTTCCTTTGTCTTGCACTTCCCTACAAATTTATCACCCTTTGTTAAAATGATATATTTGCCCCCAATTCTAACCACCCCTCAGAATTACTCACTACTGGGTTCTCCAGTGTGTATGAGCACTGCACACATAAATAAACTCTCTTTTATTTTCCTGTTAATCTGTCCTTTTAATTTGCAGAGCCCCAGACACTAAACATAAGAGGGTAGAGGAGAAACTTTTTCCTCCTCCACACATGTTAAATAAAAAGGAAAATGGCAGAAAGGAAATATACCAGCATGCTAATATTTGTTATGTAACATATAGGACATTCAAACAGAAAAAAGTCTTGTCAAAGCAACATTTTGTAAGAACTGCAAATTAACTGAGCACCTGCATCTCTACTGTTACAAACAGATTTGGTTTAGGTGTTGATCAGTAATAATACCTGGCGGGGTACTTTCCTCTAGAACTTGATAAGGAGAACAGAACTTGATGAGAATGACTGAACCCAGGCTATGAAGCAAGAAATATACACAGTTTTACAAGAGAGTTGACAAAAGCATGATGATGAGTCAGGTTCTGAAGTCAGATTATTTACTATTTGCAAGTTACTTAATCTTTTTGTGTCTCCATTTCCTCTTCTTTAAAATAAGGATAACAGTAACTTCCTGCTGTTGCTGAGGATTAAGTAATACTGCCTGTATATGGTAAGTACTCAGTATAAGCTACTAGAAACATTTTGATAATGAGTCTCTTTCTTTTCTTGCTAAGAAAGTGTTGATAATCCTTAGCCATGTGTAGCAAAAGAATGGCTGTATCAAGTGTTTGGCAACTTGATTGCCCCCTCACCCTGTTTGATAACCTGGGTGACATAGCCCTGGAAATTTCTTTCTCTGGCCTGGGAGATCTGTGGTCTCTCCTTTGGGTGGAAAATTAACTCTATGTGTGTGGTCCAAAATGAAGATGATTTCCACAAGTGGGCAGAAAAACAGACGCCATGATATTTCCTATGAGGCTCTGTCATATGCTCTTTCCCACTCTGCAGCACACAAGGGTATTACAGCTTCGACACGCACCCTGCATCATGTTAGACATGAATAGTGGGTGGGATGGAAGGGCTACGGGTGAGTCAAATGCAGGAGGCAGAAAGTGTCAGGGGACAAAATAGAACGATGGACAAGCAGTCACGCCTTGTGACCTTGGGCAAATGGATTCACTCTGACCCTTAGTTCCTCTCCAGGTAAAATGAGGGGACACAGCTGGGTACATTCCTTCTACCACTAACATTCTATGAGTCATTGCACCCCTCCCAGCAGCCAATTCTTCTGAAAAGACAGAGGAAACACTGCAGGTCCTGATAGGCCTCCATTGACTCATGTCATCCCAGGCAGATTGCAATGTCCCTCAAACCTTTTCTTTACCAGTTAGTCTGAGTAGTACTCAAGGCTGAATTTAGGCTGGAGTTGGGAACAGAGGACCTGAGCTCCCACTTGTACAGACTGGGGGCTCTGCATTTATTGGTTGTCTTCGTTGTCCTGGGCAGTTGCTGCCTCATCTCTGAGACACTTTCATGCTGTTAACTCTGCGTCTTTCTTTCTCCCAGCACCCTGCAGAATTGTGCTGGCTGATTTCTCCATTTACTTTTGATAAGTTCAGTTTGCTTTTGGCTTTAACTTGGAGTTTTGGTGCTGAAAGAAAGGAGACAATATTTCCTCCACCCAGAGCTATATTTTCAGGGCACAGCTGCCTAGACCCATGAGAAATAAGAGGGGGGCAGAATTCCCTGGTGGTCCAGTTCTTAGGGCTCCACGCTTCGAGTGCAGGGGGCCTGGGTTCGCTCCCCGGTCGATTCCACAAACTACACAGCCAAAAAAATCCAAGAGGTAGGTAGCTATGAGATTGAGATCATGGGCAAATCCTACCCGGCTCCCTCCTGGTGGGAGAAGAACCCAGTGAGAATTTAATCTCTGGAGGGTGGAGTCCAAAGAGTTTTGTGGGTGGATGCTGTGTGCTGGTGTCTTATCAGCGATGGGTTGAAAGGAGAGCTCTTTTCTGGGTGATGCGTGGAGCTGCCCATCAGCTGCCTTGCTCAACTCCCAAGTTCCTGTGACTGACTGCCTGAGGTCTGGAAGAGGCCTTAATCTTTGACTGATGGGATGTTGGAACTAGAGGGTCCCCGAGAGCTGTTGGGCAGTGTGACCCTGAAGCCCTGTTTGGTGCTACCCTGGAAAACTGTAACACCAATGCTGATGCAGAACTCACTGTGGGAGGCCTTCTAGGTGGATTAGGGACCTTGTCATTTCATATTCATGTTGTGTGATCAGTACATATACACCCACAGACTTGTGTGCAAAGCAGGTGACTGGAGAATGGATGGCCTTTCTACCAAGGCATTTGAAATATTCTCTCCAGGACAGCAAATAGCAGTCTGGAAATAATAGCTATGTGTACACAGTATTTATTGAGCTCCTATGACATGCCAAGCACTTAATAAGGATTATATCATTTAATGTTCACTGTAATCTCATCAGGGTGGGGCCACTTTTATCCACATTTTGTGGATGGGAAAACAGAGGCCTAGAAAATTTAAATAACTCTTCCAAACTCACCAAGTTACTAAGTAGCGAAAACAGAATTTTAATAGAAGTAATCAGTCTAAGGAACCCCGGCACCTATCAAGAAAACTGAACTGCTTCCCCACATGTGACCTCTGTCCCAGTGACATGGTTAACACCATTTATTCTACAATAAATTTCATTCATTGTAGATGAAGAACCAGGACTTTTGGAACCTTACAGCCTGGATCCAAATCCTGTTTTGCCATCTATTGATTGTTGTAATGTTGGACAAGTTTCTTTCTTTTTTTTTTTTTTTTTTGTGGTATGTGGGCTTCTCACTGTTGTGGCCTCTCCCGTTGCGGAGCGCAGGCTCCGGACGCACAGGCTCAGCGGCCATGGCTCACAGGCCCAGCCGCTCCGCGGCATGTGGGATCTTTCCGAACCGGGGCACGAACCCGTGTCCCCTGCATTGGCAGGCCGACTCTCAACCACTGCGCCACCAGGGAAGCCCAAGACGAGTTTCTTAATCTCTGTGCCTTCATTTCCTCACCTATGAAATGGAGATAATAAGAGTGCCAAGTTGATGGCTTGTTGTGAGGATTAAGTGAGATAGCACAGGTAAAGCTCTTGGCACATAAGTGCTAGCCCTTCTTACCATATGTTAGCTATTTATTTTATGACAAACTGATTTACTGATATATTTACAGATTTTCTACTGTATACCAGGTACTAGGTTCTTAGATGTAGGCAGAGGAGAGGGACAGGATCCTGTGGCTAAAGAGATAAGTTATGGGAAGGGGGAGACAGATATTTAAACCACTTATGATATGAACTGTTATAATCCACAGTGGTTCACTAAGAAAGGAGTGACAGGCAGGAGATAAAGCTACAGAGGAAGGTTTGGGGCCATATACAGCAGGACAAGGAAATCTTCTGTGCTAAGGGGTTGGGACTTCATCCTGTGTAGGCAACCAAGGAGCTGGGGCATCTTAAAAACAGGGGATGACACAATCATTTAGGAGCTTTACTAACCTCTGTCTGAGCCCTGTTTAACCAGAGATGAGCGTAAGACAAGATCCAACAGAAGAGGAGTCGTTCTTAGGAAACTTCTCTGCCAGATATTTAAAAATTCTGTTTGGAAGCTGATATGTAGATTTTATATAAGAAGATTCATTGTACAAAAAAAGGACTTCAGATCATTTTATATCCTGATCCCATTTGCAGCGTGCAAATGACTCTCATTGACTTAATATATTTGGTACCCACTAGCAGGTATAAAGCAATGCTGTATAAATAGGAATGTAGCCCATGCTGCCAGGGGCTCCTCTTGTCAGGCAAGGATGACAGTGTGTTCTCTTAAGAATATTAGATAATTCATGAGGCAGTTCCCTCACTCGGTATGCCAGAGGATGTTTGAGTTGGGGACATAATCTCCAGGGAACAGGAATAATTTTAAGAGTCAAAACTAGGGTTGGCTGGTTTTTACAGCAGTACACCCAACCCGTTTCACCACTTCCAATCTGCATGGCTGATTGACTAGCATGACCAGCCAGGTTTTCTTTGCCATGTATGCCCGGCTCCAACACAAGGAGCTAAAGGAAGTGGAAAAACCCCAGGTTAACAATAAAATAGCCAAGGAAGCGAGCAAGGATTCAGCATAAAATGGTTCATTACAGTGTTGATTATAGTAGTAACAATGCCCACCAATTAGTAAAGTGTTTAAAAAATATTATAGAACACCTGTAACACTCACTACTATGATTATTGAAAATGATGACAAGGAAGAACAGGTAATGACGACTCAAGCAGATTGTGCTATATCATAATGTCAAAAAAAAAAAAAAAAACCCACCAAGCTTCTAAATTGATGGGAACAATAAAATCTTACTTTTGGGGGGATTTTTTTTTGTTTTTTGGGGGGTATGCGGGCCTCTCACTGTTGTGGCCTCTCCCATTGTGGAGCACAGGCTCCAGACGCGCAGGTTCAGTGGCCATGGCTCACGGGCCCAGCCGCTCCGCGGCACGTGGGATCTTCCCGGAGTGGGGCACGAACCCGTGTCCCCTGCATCGGCAGGCGAACTCCCAACCACTGAGCCACCAGGGAAGCCCCTAAAATCTTATTTTTGTAAAAGAAAATAAAAGGTTCATATAATAATAACTATTATCTCTAGGTAGTGAGATTATAGACGATCTATGTTTTACTTTTTTGCTTATGTGTACTATAGTTTTCTAGAATGAACATTGATTAATTTTGTATCTAAAGTTATTTTTTTAAAAAACAAACAAAAAAAATCACCTTCCTATCTCTCCCTGGTTCCTACCTACAGAGGTGGCAGCCATCTCCTATTTGCCTGTCTGGTGGCAGAAACTTAATCTCAGTCAATTTGAGGTTCCCCATTCTCACTGAGATTGAGTCTGAGTTCCAGGAGGCTTATGTTACATCACAGCTTTGGGAAGGGCCGTCTGGCTCTTGATAACCATCTACTAGGCTGGCCCCTGCTTGGATGTGCAGCATTCCCTCTCCTGGTCCTCATGTGTGAGGTTATCTCATCCCCATTGCAGGCCTCTGGGCCTCTCCGAGTGCGGCTCGTTTTGATTCTCTCAGCCCACTCTGGAGTCCACTTTTTGGTGCATCTCCCTTTTCTGCTTGGGAGCATGAGGGAATTCTAGGAGGCTGCTCTGGGCCATTGACCTAGACACCCCGCATAACCATTTCCCCTCCTTACCTCTGCTTCTAACCAGTGCAGGATAAGTTGGGGTGGCTTATCACCCCTCAGGTTCCAACTGGAAGGTAAGAAGAGACACCTTCTGCACCCGAATGCCTCTAACCTTTTGGGGTATCTATCATTCCCTTGGCTTCCACTCCCAGGATGCAGCCCAGGGAAGGCAAGGCATACGGTACCTCTTCAGGGTCCCAGCTTTTTTTTTTTTTTTTTTTTTTGCGGGACGCGGGCCTCTCACTGTTGTGGCCTCTCCTGTTGCAGAGCACAGGCTCCGGACGCGCAGGCTCAGCAGCCATGGCTCACGGGCCTAGCCGCTCCGCGGCATGTGGGATCTTCCCAGACCGGGGCACGAACCTGTGTCCCCTGCACCGGCAGGCGGACTCTTAACCACTGCGCCACCAGGGAAGCCCCAGATTCACTCTTTAATCAGTATTGAACTATTTATTTTTCCTATTTCCTTTGTGTCAGTTTAAGTAATTTGTGTTTCTCAAGAAATTTTTCCATTTCAACTATATCGTCAAATTTTTTGTTGTAAAGTTGTTACATTACCATATTAAATTTTAAAAAAATATTTAGGATCTGTAATTATGCCCCCTTTTTTATTCCTGGAATTGGTAATTTGTGTTTTTTGTTTCTTGATCTATGCTTAAGGTTTATCAATTTTATTGATCTTTTCAAAAAACCAATTTTTAATTTTATTTCTGTTTTATTTCCATCTCTATTTTTATTTCTTTAATTTTTGTTCCTGTCTTTATTTCCTGTCTTTTTTAAAATTTGCTTTTCTTTTTCTAGCTTCTTGGGATGGAAGTTTAGATCATTAATTGTCAAACTAAAGCTAAAAATTTCCCTCTAGGCACTGCTTTAGCTGTGTCTCAAATTTTGATGTGTAATATTGTTATTTCTTTGATTTTTAAAACCTTGTTTTTATTTTTTGAATAGGTAATGCAAGCACATAGAAACATGTACAAAAGTATATGCAGTGAAAAGTTTCCATCTGTATCACTTGGAATCTGGCAAGAAACAAACATTTCCCCCACTTAGATGGTTCATATGAAGATAATTTAATAAGAAACTATTACAAAAGTACCAATAAGACTGAGGGATCAAACAAGGGATTTAAGTTAATGATGATTCATCATCAACAGGATGTCATTATCACTTTTAGGCCTGAAGGAACAAAATTAGGAAACGGTGTTCACAGAAGCTGGTAAAAGTTAGAACCATGAAGGTAGGGCCCTCTGCAGGTACCACAGTTATGGAGAGGTGAGGATACTGCCAGGAACTATTTCACCAAGAAAATAGGGAGTGGGATGAGAAATCTCCTGGCTACTCTCCTCCTGTGCTTCCATCTTCTGCTATTGCTTCTTTTTAGCTGAATCCAAGCCAGTCTTTAGGTGGTGATCTCCAGGACAGAGAACTGGTCAAAGAAGGGTGGAGAATGAGGGGCTGGGGGAAACGATTGGAGAACAACAAGCACAGGAGATGTTCAGCGGGTAAAGAATGGGGATGAAGCTATGACATAACTCTGCCCTGAATTGCTAGGGTTGTTGCATATTGGACATTTGTAAAGAAAGGCACTCTGGTAACTGGGGAAATCAGAGATCAAATGTTCTTCAACTCCATTCCAAAGAAAAGTAGGATTTGGAGGATCACAGAAGGTATTACCAAGACAGTGTATTACACACTGTTAAACACTGACTTCAGTGTGCGAAGTGTACCCACAGCAGTATACGAAATAGTACAAGGACTCAGTATTATAGGACGTTGAATCACACACTGTTAAATTAATTCTCTTTTTAATTATCCCTCGGTGCTTCTGATTAAATCAAGAAGGAAGTTTCCCCTTGAATATCTTAACAACCCTCTAATAAGAACAGACCTCTCCCACTCCCCCACCCCTACGTTGCTCCTCCCCCGCTCAACTATTGGGTATAAGATAGACTCAAGGAGGGGTTGTACAACACGGGAAATAGAGCCAATGTTTTGTAATAACTGTAAATGGAAAGTAACCTTTAAAAGTTGTATGAAAATAAAAAGTTAAAAAAAAAGAGAAGAAGCCCAAGTTCAGAGCTTTTGTCAAAGAACAAGATTGAGCTAGAAGTTAATAACACTGTTTGGTTTCCATGGCTCTTATTTTTGAAGTAGCTGTCAGTTTATGGCAAATAATATTGGTTTTCCATGTATGGAAATAATGTAAGGTTTCTTTTGAAAAAATATATATTTAGGTAAGAACAAAGTCAGTTTAAAGAAAAATGTATAAGAGCACAGGAGGTAATCAGCTGTGGCAAGCATAGTGACAGGATACTTAAAAGACTAAGTTTGGGAAACACAGCTCAATATTATTGTGAGGTGTTTATAGTTATCTACCAAAAAGTTTCTGTTCCAGTTTATAGTGTTCCAGAACCTTCTCTTTCTTTGATACAGAAACCATTGTTGGGCAGACATGCTTTACTTCGTTTTAAGATAGTCTTTTTCCTTGCACACTTCTTCAGGTGTAGAGCATACAGTTCAAACCAATATTCAGGGCTGTTGAATTTTTTGTGTGTGGTTTTTGCTTTTATTTCAGTACTTTTAATAATAGACGTCTTTCTCTTTTCTTTTTTAAAAATATTTATTTACGTATTTATGTATTTATGTATTTATTTATTTAGGCTGCACCGGGTCTTGGTTGCAGCATGCAGGATCTTCATTGCGGCATGAGGGATCTTTAGTTGTGGCATGCGGGATCTTTTAGTTGCAGCATATGGACTTCTTAGCTGCATCATGTGGACTTGTTAGTTGAGGTATGCAGACTCATTAGTTGTGAACTGTGAACTCAGTTGCAGCATGCATGCCGTTCTAGTTCCCCAACCAGGGATCAAGCCCAGGCCCCCTGCATAGGGAGCATGGAGTCTTACCCACTGGACCACCAGGGAAGTCCCCAAGTCTTTCTCTTTTCTTTTCCTTTTTTTTCTGAAAAAATACATCCTCCCTCTCTGTCCACATCAATGACACAACAAAAACAAAGGGACTTCGCTGGTGGCACAGTGGTTAAGAATCCACCTGCCAGACGTAGAGAATGGACTTGAGGACATGGGGAGGGGGAAGGGTAAGCTGGGACGAAGTGAGAGAGTGGCATGGACATATATACACACCAAATGTAAAATAGATAGCTAGTGGGAAGCAGCCACGTAGCACAGGGAGATCAGCTCGGTGCTTTGTGACCACCTAGAGGGGTGGGATAGGGAGGGTGGGAGGGAGACACAAGAGGGAGGAGATATGGGGATATATGTATATGTATAGCTGATTCACTCTGTTATAAAGCAGAAACTAACACACCATTGTAAAGCAATTACACTCCAATAAAGATATTTACAAAAATAAAATATAGAAAAAAAAAAGAAAGGAAGAATCCGCCTGCCAATGCAGGAAACACGGGTTCGAGCCCTCGTCCAGGAAGATTCCACATGCCATGGAGCAACTAAGCCCGCGTGCCACAACTACTGAAGTTCGCCTGCCTAGAGCCCCTGCTCTGCAACAAGAGAAGCCACTGCAATAAGAAGCCCGCACACTGCAACAAAAAGTAGCCCCAGTTCGCCACAACTAGAGAAAGCCTGAGCCCAGCAACGAAGACCGTACACAGCCAAAAATAAATAAATAAATAAATAAATTTATTTAAAAAAAAAAAAGTCCTTTTGTTTCCTTCCTTTGTGTTCTTGCCTAAATATAAAGATCTTCATAGTTTACCTGGGTTGGGCAATGGGAACCATTAAGATATTACTGGTTTTACCAAATCTATCTTTCCTGTATTTTTTTTTTTTTTTGGAAAGGGATAAGAGGATTTGGCAGTTGAGGCTCTTAGACATAACAGCCCCGAGTAGGATGCCAAAAAAAATGCTTTATTTGGTTCCCCCTTTGTACGTGTTGGTTGCCAGATAAATTATCCTAATAAGTGACATGCAAGGCAAACCCAATTTTAAAGATAATCCTGAAAAAATGGAGAAATGTGGGATAAAGCAAATATAGTACAATGTTAATTATAGAATCTAGGTGGTGGGTATATGTGGGCTCACTCTAAATTTCTTTCAACTTTTACATAGGATTGAAAATTTTCTTAGCAAGATATTGGGGAAAAAATCTTTAAAAGATCTATTTAGTGTTTTCCACTGGAAGTATGTAGGAAATAGGACCTTCCAGGTCTGTGTGCAATTTGGTGATTTGTTTGGGCCCCTCAAGACTGTCCAGCACAGAGCGGGGGGTGAATCAGGTGCTACCTGGACTGCACATTTGCAAAGGCTGGTTTAGCGGTTACAAATTCCTTTGCTTTTCACAACCGCATTGACCCCAGCACTGAGCTGTGAGGCTGGCGGGCAGATGTCATTACCACCATTAGTCTCTTTTTATAAATAAGGAAACTAAGGCTTAGAAGTAAGTAACTGTTGATCCCAGGAGCTCAGCCAGACCTTTTGACACCCAGCCCTTTGCTCTTTATTCTGTGTTTCTTTATTCCCAGTCAGAATTCCCACCCTCCTTTTTCTTTCTGGGTGCTGCTCTGTGTTATCAGGGAGTCAAAAGTGATCTGATAGACCAGTTCAGGGAATCTAGCTGGCCAAGGTGTTGGTGATTCTAAAGTGCTAAATATGCTTCTCATCCAGAGGGTGTTTGTATTTTAAAGAAAAAAAATAGAGCAATCACTTAACCTTTCTTTAAAATTTTTTAAACATTTATTTATTAGTTATTTATCTATTTTGGCTGCTCTGGGTCTTAGTTGTGCTATGCGTGAACTTTTATTTGTAGCATGTGGACTTCTTAGTTGCTGCATGTGGGCTTTTTAGTTGTGGCATATAGACCTCTTAGTTGCAGCCTGCATGTGGGATCTACTTCCCTGACTAGGTATCGAACCTGGGCCCCCTATATTTGGAGCATGGCCTTTTACCCACTGGACCACAAGTAAAGTCCCGGTAACTTACACTATGTAACACAGTCACAGCTGATGGAGACTGAGTCGGGGAAGGGCCAGGAGTAGAAGGTTGAGAGAGCACAGCTGGCCAGGTGCAAATCATTCCTTGTAAGTAATCAGTGTCTCTGTCCACACAGAAAGCCAGCTTTGGTGAAACAAAACCATTAGCTAGGATTTTTCACATTGTGGTAGAGCAATTTAATGGCAGGCACACATTGTTAATTCTTTTTACATTTAAAATTTTGTGTTTGGGACAGAATATTCATCTTTTTAAGGACACTGATAGCCATCTAGACCTGACATGGACTTCAGTCTTATTTAGCAGCAAATAATAACTGTCAGCTCTTTGTGAACAGATACAGAGAAGTAGGTGCCCGTTTTTATTAAATGAAAGAATGCCATCATTCTCTAAAAACAAAGTTTGTGTGAACCTCTTTCTGGTTTGGCTTCGCAGAGGTCCATGGACTCTAAGTGAGAATTGAATTGTTCAAAAGCAGAATGGGAAATGCCAATTGACCTGAGCTCACATAACTTCTTTAACTCAAATCTAACAGGCTTGTTGTCACACTACACAGAGCAGTCTCTCACAGCATCAGATGGAAAGCCCATTTAATCAGATTTGCTCTGGAAAGTTTTCTAGGGTTTCACAACCTATGAAAAAACCCAATATATCAGCACACTCAAAAATCTGCAGTGAGGGCTTCCCTGGTGGTGCAGTGGTTGGGGGTCCGCCTGCTGATGCAGGGGACACGGGTTCGTGCCCCGGTCCAGGAGGGTCCCGCATGCTGCGGAGCGGCTGGGCCCGTGAGCCATGGCCGCTGAGCCTGCGCGTCCAGAGCCTGTGCTCCGCAGCGGGAGAGGCCACAACAGTGAGAGTCCCACGTACCACAAAAAAAAAAAAAAAAAAAATCTGTAGTGAGATTGCTTTAAATATAGACATATTACCAAGACCTGAGAGAGCACATAATGAAGGGTATGTTTTCCAGCAAAGAGAAGAGGAAGCACAACCCCCTTGTGGGAGCAGAGAACCACCCCTGGATGGAGGTAGTGGCTGTAGGGCTTTTCTCAAGATGTGCTCCCCAAGCCTCCACCCCATGAGATTTTTATCAACTTTATTGAGATATAATTCATATATGATAAAATTCACCCTTTATAGTGTACAAATCAGTGGTTTTTAGTAAATTCACAGAGTTGTACAACCATCACTACAATCTAATTTTAGAACAGGTTCATCTTCCCCCAAAGAACCCCTGGACGGTAGCGGTCACTCCCCATTCTCCCCCTCCCTAGCTCCTGGCAACATGCTAATCTGTTTTCTGTCTCTATGGATTTGCCTGTTTGGGGTATTTCATATAAACGAAATCATACAATATGTGGCCTTTTGTGACTGACTTCCTTCAGTTAGTATAACGTTTTCTAGGTTCATCCATGTTGTGACCTGTATCAGTTTTTCATTCCTTTTTATTGCCAAATTATATTCCTGCCATGGAATGAATATTTCTGTCCCCACCCCCTGCAAATTCATTTGTTGAAATCCTAACCCTCAGTGTGAGGGTACTAAGAGGTGGAGCCTTTGAGAGGTAAATAGTTCATGAGAATGAAGCCCTCTCGAATGGAATTAGTGCCCTTCTAAAAGAGACCCCAGAGAGCTTCCTTGCCCCTCTTCCATGTGAGGACACAGCAAGATGATAGCCATCTGTGGAGCAGAAAGTGGGCTTTCACCAGACACTGAATTTGCCAGTGCTTTAATCTTGGACTTCCCAGCCTCCAGAACTGTGGGAAATAAAAGTCTGTTGTTGAAGCCACCTAGTCTATGGTATTTTGTAATAGCAGCTTGAATGGGGTAAAACAATTCTCTTGCATGAATATTCCATATTTTTATCCATTCATCGGTTTGTGGACATTTGGATTGTTCCTACTTTTTGACTGTTATGAATAATACAGCTATAAGCATTTGTGTACAGGCTTATTTGTGGACAAATGTTTTCATTTCTCTTGGGTATATATCTAGGAGTAGAATTTCTGGGTTAAATGGTAACTCTATGTTTGACATTCTAAGGAACTGCCAGACTGTTTTTCAAAGTGGCTGCATGATTTTACCTTAGGCAACGTATGAAGGTTACAATTTCTCTACATCCTTGCCAACACTTGATTTTCTCTTGTTTATTACAGCCACCCTAGTGGGTATGATGTAGTGTCTCACTGTGGTTTTGATTCATATTTCCCTGAAAAACCAATGGTGTTGAGAATGTTTTCATTTTATTGTTGAATTGTAAGAGTTCTTTATATACATTGGATACAAGGCTTTCCCTTCCCTTCCCTCCAGAGGGTAGCCCTTACCACCTAAATTAGCAATTACAAGAAAGAGCAAGAAGTAGATGTGAATGCTAGCCTACTTAAGGATTACCTTGCCTTGTAAGATCTGGAGGTGGCCTACCTATGTGGGGGCAGGCTGGGATAAGGCTCTTCTGAAGAAGCATTTTGGGGCCTGTGCAAATGCTTGGAAGAGAACTGAGTTTAAGCCTCAGATATCTACACCAGCAAGACTGGAAGAGATGACATTGACAAGGAAGATTCTGAGTCCAGAGATTTCCAGTTACCAGCTGCTGCCATAAAAGTTCTATAGATCTTTGCTATTCAAAGTATGGACCTTGAACCAGAAGCACCTACATCACCTGAGAGCTTATTAAAACTACAAAATCTCACCCCAGACCTACTGAATCATTCTAATAAGGATTCCAGTGATCTGTATGCACTTATGAGGATGCATAAGAGAATTTTCTTCTCCTGTCCTCAAATTTCCAGGTAAGGGCAGACAGACCCAAACACACAAACCCTCAGCGAGTTGATATCCTCTAACGTGAGCATCTTGGATCAGCACAGGAGTAAACCAAAGACCATCTTGGGCCGGGCCTGGGACTGGGAATCACACTAACACACCTACAAGTGGTTAACTAAGGCCTGAAAGGTTTATGCCCTAGATAGGTGGCCACATGGACTGGACCAGTCTTGTGAACTATCTTTTTTTCCCTTCCTCTTTTTTCTTCTTCAACTATTATCCTACTATAGAAAAATTTCAGGAGTCTTATCTTGGATACATACAACTGTGTCAAAAGATTTATTCTCTTTTACCTAACAGGGGAAACTGCCTTTACTTTCTTGGCTCAGATCCTCTTGGGAGTGACAGGGACCTTGGAGATCATCTAGGTTATTCTCCAATTATCACCAAGCCAAAAAGCCCTGGAAATTGGCTGCTTCCATGGAACAGTCATTGCGCTCTTTGCCAATGGAAAAGCGCTGATGTCACTCTGATACTAGCAGTTGGCTGCCGAGTGGTAATGATAAAAGGGGGCAGGCTAGTTGAAAGCTTGTGGATAGGTGGAAGGGAGGGCCAAGGTGATTTATATGCAAGTATAACAGAAAGAGTGCTAAGCTGGTGTTAGCTGTGTGACTTTGGGCATGTCTTTAATCTCCCTCAGTTTTCCCTACCTGTAATAAACAATCAAAGCAGTTAACACTTACTAGGTTCCTAATAGTTTATGTGAACTATTCATGTCAAATTTTCACAACAGTTTATGATAGATCCTGTCATTTCCTCCATTTTACAGATGAGGAACCTGAGAGTTCCTCAGGTTCCTTGCTCAAGGTCACTCAAGTGAACCCAGGCAGTCTGACTCCAGAGTCTGAGCTCTGTCAATGGAGAGAGTCGGATTAGACGAATGTTAAAGACTCTTCCCATCTCTGCTATTAATTTTCTCTCTTGTTAAAGTGAGATAATAATAGAGTTGTGAAGATCATGAGATAACACAGATTAAGTGCTTAGCGCAGTGCCTGGATCATAAGTGCTCGGTAAATGTCAGCTATTACTATCATTCATACTTTTACTATTACCACTGCCACTTTATAGAACAAATCACTTGCCACCTCCTCAGCAGCTGCCGGAGCGCACAGTTAGCCCAACTGAACCTATTAATAAATTCAAACAATGGGTCAATTCAGTCATAAAATCAAGCAAGCCTGAACCGATGCTGAAGTGAATTGCCTAGTTCAATAGTCTTAAGCAATGCTATCCAACAGAACGTCCTGTGATGATGGAAATGCTCTATATCTGTGCTGTCCAATAAGGTAGCCACTAGCAGCATGTACCCATTGAGCACTGGAAATGTGATTAGTGTGACTGAGGGACTATTTCACTGTATTTAATTTCACTTACTTTAAATTTCTAACTTAATAGCCACATGTGGCTGGTGGCTACCATATTGGACCACTCAGGCTAAGGCCTATCTGGTAGCCAAGAACACTTGGTAAGAGAACTCGAAAGTGCCAGGAACAAGAAAGGGAGTCAGAAGCTCCTCTGGCCACAACTCTGTTTTGTTACAGGTGCCTTAAAGAGTCATGGATATTAGAATGCTCAGGCTTTAAAGGATTCCCTTCATCTATTACGTGGGGATGTGGGTTTTTTAAGGGTGAGGGGCATGATGGTGGGAAGAAAGAAGACAATTCCACTTTCCTCACTGGGATACCCCCAACTGATTCTGGGTAGAACTAGATTCCTTAGTACTGTTAAAAATTATATGGTGGTAGGGGCTTCTCTGGTGGCTCAGTGGTTAAGAATCCACCTGCCAATGCAGGGGACACAGGTTCAAGCCCTGGTCCTGGAAGATCCCACATGCGTGGAGCAACTAAGCCCATGCACCACAACTACTGAGCCCGTGTGCCACAACTACTGAAGCCCACGCGCCTAGAGCCCACGCTCTGCAACAAGAGAAGCCGCCAGAGTGAGAAGCCTACACACCACATCGAAGACCCAACATAACCAAAAATAAGTGAATAAATAAATAAATAAATTTATTTAAAAAAATTATTTGGGGAGGGATAGTTTATACACACACTATGTAAAGCGCCATGACATTCCATCTTTCAAATCCTCTGTTTTACTACATGCAGAAACTAAAAAGTGATTTCAAGTTGTGGCTTGAATGATTAATTAAGAAAAAGATCATCAAAATGGATGATCAAAGTATCATAGACTTGGAAGGGGTTGTCTCGTAAGCATGTCCATTACAAACTGGCATCTTAGGGAAGCCACACACACATCCCTGGGACACAAGTGTGACACTGTGCCTTGCTTTTTGGACTGACTGGCTTTGGATCCGCAGAGGAGGAGCAGTCAGCCAGGTGGTGATAGCACTGCCCTCAGCTCTCACCCTGGTCCTCTGGGGATCTTACCCAGTTTTTTTAAATAAATAATTTTCTGATGATATAAGGGTAGCAGTGAGCCCATTTCCATCTAAGTCTGTAAACACGTGACTGCTTCCCTGGTACAAATGACTAGACCTTGTATCATGTTCTGGTTCTAAATATTTTGAGCAGAAGAAGTCCCCCACCCCTGCTCACTCCCCCCTACCACCAATGAATAATTCACTGGCTGCCAAAATTTGCAGAAGGCAAAACTGAAACCTAATGAGGCTAGCTTGTGTTAAACCAATTTTTAAATGATCGTAATTAAGAGAGTGTTCATATAGGAAAGGCTTTGTTTAGATTGAAAAGTTAAAAGCCACCGCCAGAAACACAGGGGTCTTGTGCATAAAGGATTCTCTTTTTGCTGCCCAGCAGTCACTCCGGCCAGTGTTTGAGCAGTGAATGCTAACACAGCGGTCCGCCCTGGCGTTTTCCCTACTTCACCACTGTCTTGTGGAGTCCACCTCGGAGAATGCCTTGCACCAGGGCTGCAGTCTCTCAGGCTGTCTGCAAACAGACACCAGGCCATCTGTCCTCTCGCCTTCCACCCAAACACAGCTGCTGGGCTCTATCCCAGCTCCAGCCATCTGGATGAGGAACAAAGGCCCCTCTCCTCACCCTCTCCCTGGTTGCTGAGGGGAGACTGGGGAGTCTTGGCATCGTCTTGGCCTCGGTGAGGAAAGGAAAATGGAAGAAGCAGCCATGTTCCCTCCTAGTGGTCAGCAGTTCCTCCCCCTGCTTCTCGGGGTCGATGAAACCCTTCCTTCATGCCCCAGACATATGTCAAGATACTCTTGCAGTGTCAAGCCCTGGACCAGGCTCTGGGGACTCGAGAATGAGACCCAGCTTCTGGCCTCTAGGAGCTCACAGTCTGGTGAGGTTGATGGACGTGTACACAGTCAAGTCCTCTGTACGCAGAAGTGAAAGGTTGGAGGAGCCAGCAGAGGGATGCTTGACCCAGGCGAAGGGAGCCGGAGAAGGGTTCCCACGGCGGGGCATTGGACTTGATGTCTAAAAATGAGTTCGCACTGGGCACCGGCAAATCAGAATGGGGAAAGGCTGGCCCAAGCAGGAAGTGTATGGAACCCTACATGATGGGAAGTGGAAGATGATGAAGGGAGAGGACAGACAGGGAGAGCCAGATTCTAGTGGTCCTTGATGTCCATCAGAGGATAAGGGGAGGCAGTGAAGGGCTGTGAGCATGGGAGGCTCACGGTCAGATTTGTGGTTTGTGATTTGAGAAGATCCTTTAGATGGTGGGGAAGAGGACAGACACGAGGGAGCGAGCCTCATGAAGACCATCACAGTAATCCAGGGGAGAAATCGTGGTGGCCGAATGAAGTCAAGAAGGAGATGAAGAAATTAATTTGAGGGAGAAATCATCACTAAAAATGCTAGCCTCGAAACCCTCCAAAACAGTTCCCAACTAATTTTTAAGTTCAGAGTAAGCTCCGCAAAGGAGGAACACAAAACTACGCTTCAGTGTTACTGAACTCAGAACTACGCTTCAGTCCCATCCGAGAAGAGTGACCTCTTCTCACATAGGAAGGAGCTTGACCGTACAGGGATAGCTATTGCCCCAAAGGGCCCAAGAGCCACCTGGCAGCCACAGACGGTATAAGCTGGCATGTCAGGCTACTCTCAGAAAGAATATTTACCAAGAGATATCAGACTTGCTGAAATGCCTCCGATCCCAGCTCAAGCATCTTCATGCCAGTTAGGTCCTCAAAGCCACCAGGAGAGACTTCCTTTCTGAAAGCAGGCTGTTCTGCTGGTTGCACTCAGCTCTGGGGGTGCTTTTGGCCTCTCTGGGGGAAATCTCAGGGCAGCGGAGGGCAGCCTCTCAGAAGAGAGGTGTGTCAGTCACTGCCCCCGCCCCCTCTTGCCTGCTGCATGAATCTGCCCACAAGATTCTGCATGTCAGAGGTCCATGGGCTGTTCAGTTTTTAAATTTATTTTTAATTAAAGGAAAAGAAAGTGAAGCCCTTTCTGTTCTGATACCCTTCATTCCTGATCTCCTTACAGCACGTGGGGTCATAATTTCACAGGAAGAATCAGGAGCCAAAAAACAGGGATAGAAATTGGTTCCTCTTAGAAAGGCAGGGACCAAATGTTAGTGACAATCTGATTTAAGATAGAAGAGGAAACAAAAGATGTCACAGCTACATCCCTTAGATCTATGCAATGGGCTCAATACTGGCTCCAGGAGAAAGACCCTGAGGCCTGGCTCACTGCTCAGAACCTTAGTTTCTAATCATAAAAAATACTTCCAAAGCACTTTATTATGTGCATATTTTTCCATTTTTTAAAAAAACGTGAGGCATGGAGAACTATAGTAGGTCATAAGTCTGGCAGCTAGATTAAAATACTCTTTAAGATGGTGAAAACCCACACCATTATTTTTCCTTCTCGGTGATGAATCTTAATTTCCATTCTGAGGAATTCTTTTTCACTTTTAACACATAAAATTTTAAAATTACAACTGCTAAAAATAACCATGGGTAGATTTTCCATTCCTTTTCTTCTGTTTCTCAAGCCCTTGTATCACAGCTACTTTCCTGTAAGGAGGATTGTTTGGGTTTGTTTGGTAAGTTTTAAAAGAATATATTTTCTGTTGCTTTCATTGCTGCATTTTGAGCATCTTCTGTTATTAATGTTACCCTAAATTAGACATTGTAGAAACAGTAGCTAAGGTTGTTCATTCAGCTGATTCATAATTTCTTACCTAAAAAAAAGCATATCAGTAGTTTTAAAAGACATGATAAATTAATACTACAATATAACCTTCAAAACAGATTGCTGAAGGGCCCAAGGATTACCACTTAGTGCCTTCGCTGAGAAAGGTTTTTTTTGTTTGTTTTGTTTTTTTCCTTCTTGGTGTTATTCCCATTTTTTTTTTTTTTCGTGGTACGCGGGCCTCCCACTGTTGTGGGCTCTCCCGTTGCGGAGCACAGGCTCCGGACGCGCAGGCTCAGCGGCCGTGGCTCACGGAACCACCCGCTCCGCGGCATGTGGATCCTCCCGGAGCGGGGCACGAACCCGCGTCCCCTGCATTGGCAGGCGGACTCCCAACCACTGCACCACCAGGGAAGACCCTATTCCCATATTTTAAGAGAGTAAAAGAGAATATTTTCTGTCAATCTTGTTTCTAAAATTCATGCTCTTTTTAATCCTCAATGCATCGATTTCGAGAGCAGCCATCTTTGTAAAGTCCGTTCACTTCCCTGGGGCTCAGTGTCTGTATCCTGAGAGGAAGTAGGAGAGGTGAAAGATGTATAAGGTCTCAAGAGTTTTAATGTTCTATAGTTTCCCCATTTAAATGCTCCTTCTTTATTGATAGAATCCATACTCTTTCTCCTATCACAGTTCCCGAGTGCCTGAATGCCTGCACTCCCCACTTCCTCCTTCCCCCTGCTGCGGGCTCTGTTATGGTGGGCCTTGAATCACATTCTTTCAGCCAGAGAACCCTCAACACAGTTTGCCCTCCAAGAACCTGCATACTTTTGTGGGACCAGAAGGGCAAGTCACATGACTTCCCTTGCTTGTCTGGAAATTGCTCCGTCAAAAGATTTCTCAGCATTTCTTTCACTTCATTTATTCCAGATCCTTCAAATCCCACATTGTTCTCATGCTCACAACTTCAACAGATGGTCTTCTAAAAGGAAAAATATGTTGCGGTGTTCAGTTCCCTTCTTACATCCCTCACTTACCTACCCTTGAAGTCTTTTTCACATCCTCCTCTCTTCTAAGCTTATATGTATATACATGTTTTTCTTTTGATGTGGTGACCCCCTCAACCATAATTTTTTTCTTGTTTGCTTGAAGTATAAACTGGTCACTCCCAAGACAAACTCTGCAGGCAACACAGCACTACACCTTCAGACGAATGCTGAGGCTCTCATTATAACAGTCTTGTTTTCTGTTTAAAAAAAGATGTTTTAGGAGTTCCAAATCCAGCTTTCTAGGAACAAAACATAGAAGCATGAAACCAGGGTATTTTAGAGGAAGCAGACTCCTTTGAGATGATGCCATGGGGTGGCCCCGTTTTACAGAGGAGAGACTGACAGTCTGAAACTGGGAGACTCAAGGTCTTGTTACAAGTAGTGGCAGAGTTCAAACCGGAAGCAGAGACAGCCGCGTCTCAGACCAGAGTCATCTCTACCTTGGTTTCTTCAACTGTGAAGTGCAAAGTGTTACACAACCATAAAGTGAAGTACCCGGCTCAAAATAGGATTGAGAAAGATAAGTGAGTTAATATGGTAAGTACTTAGAACAGTGGCTGGCACAAAGTAGCATTCCATAAGTGTTAGTTTATTGTTAACAGAAGTACTGAAGACCCATATTGTAGGGAAAGGATGCCTTATATTGTCATTGTGTGAATTTTGTGGAAACGTTTACATTTCTTTATTCTATGGAGTTTCTGTTAGAAATTTGAAGGATAGGATTAGGCCCCAAATCATGATACTGATAAATTCACATAAAATATAATAATAATAATTTTAAAATTAAAAAGTGTCACAGCATTAAATATGTTTTATAAGGTAGATGGCATTACCAAGGGCATAGAGAAACCCATGATAATCTGTTTTGTTTTGTTTTACTGTATCTATCAACTTTCGGCTTTATAATGGTTTTCTCCAAAAACATATACAATATTCTTGAATATAATATCTTCCTCTATTTTTTTTCTCTTCTTTTCCATCCTGATTATTCCCCATTGAAAACAAATTTAGGGGCTTCTAAAGTTTTATAAGAGCAGCAGTCTGTCCTTTCTATAACCCGACAATGCAATCTGTTCATCAAACATGCACCTAACTCTGTTTTTAGTTATAATATTTGTTCCCTTATCCCTCTGATATTTTCATTCTTAAAACGGAGTAGACAGGGGATAGTGGCGAGAAATCTTCGAAGAGGAACGGCTTAAAATGAAGGCACTTTAAAATGTCAGTGTGTCAAGACCTTACAATGTGATGTTCATGGGATATAAGTAGAAGGAGCCAGAAAGACCTGGAAAAAAACTAAGTTATTTGCAAAGTGGTTGAAATGTGGTATACATTTAGAATTCCCTTTCAAATGTCAAGTTTGTGAGAATATTTTTAAATGCATGGCTATTTTACATATGCATAATAATTGATAAAGATATCCTTAGGAACAACAGATTAATTCTGAGTTGTAAGTTTGGGCCTGACTGAAGTCATATAACCTCATCCTGTCTTAAAAATGGAGCAGGCTTTATGAATGAACCCCTCCTTTGCTGAGAGGAGGTGTATGGACAGGGATAGGACAGTGGTTGAAGGAGAAGTGAATCAGCATTGAGGGACTGGATGAGGAGACTGACTGACTGTTAGGAAGTGCACTATGGCTAAAGCCCTCACAACACAATCCCATTTGGTCCTCACCACACCCTGTGAGGTAGGAACCATGACCCCATTTCTACATGAGGACACTGAGAGTTATCCAAGATCATTCAGCTAGCATATGAGACCCAGTGAGATGGGAAAGGCATAAGAAAAAGGAAGAAGTATTGTCCAGGGTGGGTGGAGGATGGGGGCTGTGATTGTCCTTGACTCACAGTCAGGCTTGTTGAAGGCAAGACAGGTAAGGGGTGAGGCGGGGGCAGCTAAGAAGCCAGGAAAGAGTCTGGAGCTGAGATGGCACAAAGGAGCGACCACTGCCTCAGCCAACGGAGTGTCCAACAGCATCTAGAAGTGCAATTTCAAAACCATGAAGGGGGTGGGGATGGGGAAGATATGAAGAGATACAGCATTTTTTTTCTGATGTGTGTTAGATCACCCTGGCTTTAACTAGGGTGACTATAGGTTGGTTTTCTGGGGTCACTGTCAGTAGGTGAGGTGGAAAACTGCAGGGGTCCTAGTGGTTCTCCTCCTGTGATCTTTGCTTTCTCAACCAGTCCCTCATTGGCTGCTAGGATGTGAGGTCAGTATGAGACAATCTTGCACACGCTAAGCCAAGCCACGCCAACGCCAGACCCATTATTCATTTAGACCAGATAATCACCATCTCTCTAGAGAGGCGAAAGCCTGACAGTGCATGATGAAAAAAATTAGGAGGTGTTTTTCCACCCCCAAAATGGATAAGTTTTTAGAAAATGAGGAGACATTGGATGCGTACAGACATGTATCCATATGTGCACATACGCATGTTTACACTCAGGGACACACACGCACGCTCACACACATACTTCTAAAATGGGCATTTTAGGAGAAACCAGCTTTTATTTTAAACACAATTTTTATTTTAGGTCTTATTCAAGGTTGTGTTCTCTTGGAAGCACTCTCTGAAATGAAGGTTAGTGTGCTGGATGTTCATTCAGTAGTGATTTTAGGATCAACATTTGTGAAAAGGGGGAAAGAAAGCGTTGGGAGAAACTAGCCCCACTGGCTGCCTGACAGCCTCAGCCAACCCTACAGGGAGCTCTGGAGCTAAAATGGCCCTTCAAGGTGTCCCATGTTAGGTCAAAAGGCTGGGCTTTTCTACTTCCATCTCAGTCAGTCACTGGATGTGAGCTGCCCCAAGAAGGGTCTGTCCCCGGGAGAGGCGGCTCTTTGCAGCCGAAGTTCACCCTAAAGAGGCTGACTGCCAACTGCCCTCCCAGCAGCAGGTGCAACATATCCTTCCTTTAAGAGAGATGGGAGGACCCATCAGTGACATCGCTATGAAGCTGGTTCTAACTGACTGTGCACTTGGGCAGCTTACTTTGTCCCTCCGGGTTTCAACTTTATCTCCCACAAAAGGTTTGGTTGGGTTTCCTTCAGCTCTAAAATTCTGAATTTTTCAAGTCAAAATCAATTTTTCAGAGCCAGACTTCTACCTTGTCTTTAGCAAATGGAGAGATGGAGAAAATAATTTTCATTACCTAAGTTATAGATATACAGGTAATGAAAAGGTATACACATATATACATATAGGTGGAACGTCTTCTTATTCCTTTTGTTACAAGAGGGATTTGGCCAGAAAGTACAAGCAAGAGAAAAAGTGGAATTGATTAGATAAGAGTTCCATTCTTGGCAGCACTGAAGAGCTACCAAGGTGGCCATATAATGTGCCTCTGGAATACAGAATACAAAATTCAGGTTGTTTCTTAAGTCTTAGATGCTCCAGACTCTCTACCTAATGGTGATTACAGTTTCCTCTCTCTCTCACACATTATGGTGATTAGGATCAATTGTAGGAACATTAAGGAAAAAAAGTAACCTTCTCATTTCTTCCTTTATCAGCCAGCCCACAGGATCTTCCACCTCCTCCCCAGCTAGGTTTTTCAAGGATCGTGTGGGCATCTGCAGTGTGGAAACCAGATGGCGGTTTTCTTGAATCTGCCTGTTCTACTTTAATAGCCTCTTTGCAAAAAGCTAACCCAAAGAGTATGCTGCAGGTAGGGTCAGCATGAGAAAACAGTGGATTCAGGTCATCTGAGAACACGGGATCCCCAAATACCAAGATGATGTGAAAAGAATTTAAAGGCAAAACTCACTGTGGAAACTTTCAAGGGTCTATTGCTGGGTGAAATAGGCAACATGGTAAAACACACGCAGGAAATGTGGCTCCGGTGTTTTTTTGTGGGGGGAGGGGGTTGTAGAAATGGTCACCCACTTGTAGGTAGGAGCTGATTGGTAGGGGAAAATTTTGATGTCTAGTAGAGCTTACCATTTTCTGGACTTCAGGGCATATCTCTGTCTCATGGTGAGACTCTCAGGATGGACCAACTTGGTTGCTGGTGTTTGTTTGTTAAGAGAAAATGGTTAGGGCAGCATGGATGGTGGGGGGAAGGGGCGATATTATAGGATTCTGGGGTGAAGAAAGATAGAATGCTCCGTGGGTTTTCAAATGCCTGTCTGCAGGCTGGGATCAAGCTGGCTGCTTCAGAGTCACTTGGGGAACTTGTTAAAAATAGACATTTCTGAAACCCATTCTCAGAAATGTTGATATAGTAACAAATTCTCCTGTTTGAGTCTGATATGCAGTTAGGTTTGGGAACTATAGGAGTAGTTAGAATGTAACACTTAAATCACTGGAATTCATCCATTATTCAAATATATGGCTATTAAGCATCTTCTATGAAAAAGTTGCTCAGTTAAGTTCTGTGGGATTTATAAATATATATAAGACATAGGCTGCCTCAAATCCCTTTGAACATGAGCAGAGGACTAGCTAGGTAGGCAGGTAGGTGACAGACAGGGATGTTCTCAAACATGAGTTTACAGTCCAGAGGGATGCGAAGAATAGAATGGAACTATCATGCCAGGGGAAATGAGCAGATGTTTTAAACCAATTTAGGAAAGAAGAGGGAGACAGCTTGGCAGATTTCCCAGAAATGGTCCCTAGTTTAGATGTCCAAGATGTCTTGGAGAAGACAGATATGAATATCAAGCTCACAAGTTTGCAGAAAAAATTCAGTGAAAGCACATATATAGTCCTTAGCACAGCATGTGATAATCATTAATAAATGATGGATATTAATAATTGTAGGAGATTTAAAGGGCTGTGGGCAAGTTCCTTTTTCAAAAGTTATCACTCCCTCTCTGCCTATAACAGTGCCTATAATTCCTTTACTGAGTTTTGAAGTCTTATTGGGAAAGACTTGTATTGAAGAAACTATTTTGAAAGGCACATGCCTTAAGCTTTTAATAGTCTAGGAAGAAGGAGAAGAAAAATAGGGGACAGTGACCCCATGGAAGGAGAGAAGTAAGAAGGGAGTTGAGGTGGAGTCAGAGGCCAATTTTCATATACCAACATGATTGCTGTAGAAGCTGTCCTCCTGAAAGTGGGCCAGTGGCCCAAGGCAGCTGGTATGGCCTATCTACGTGATCATTCCGAGCCCAGGCCTTCTCTCCCTTAACTGCACCTCTTCCTCTCAACAGTTGGCAGATGGTGAAAGAGACTATGGGGAAGGTTTCTCTGTTTCTTAACCACCTGGCTCTTTACCAAACTCTGGTGCTCAAACTTCTTTGGTGAGAATCAGTCCCTTGGCCCATCTAGACATAAGTCGGTGGGTGCGGAAGGCTGAGAAATATAACCCCTAGCTGGATAAGGGGACTCAAGACTCAAAGAGTCTTGAGGGCTCCTGAAAATGTGACAGCACATTCACAAAGAGGAGTCAGAAACAGAGAGACATGGGCTTAGCCAGCAAGAGAATGGGCTAAAGTCAAGAAACAGGTCAACGTACAGATGCCCCAATTAAATGAGCTTTTTCAGGGAGAAGAAAGTCGTTAAGCTAGGGTATCAGTCTGAGAGAAGAGGAGAGGGAAAGCAGTTGGGGAGCTTATAAGGGACTGAGAGTAGAAGCCCTGGCTGAAAAGATGAGGAATTTGGCTAGAAGATAAGGAGGCCAAGTATAGGTGACTAATCCCCAGATGGAAATTGGATCTTCCATTTGGTGTAACAAGCATGGCTGGTTGACCACCAAAGATTCATGTTTCTCCTGACCAGCCAGAGGCTACGTTTCGTAGCCTCCCTACCTCTTACACAGAGATGGGCTCTGTGCTTGGTGCTCACCAATGAAGGGCGAGCAGAAGACTTTTGTAAAAGGTCAAATGAGCCAAAGGGCCAAGATGCACATGTATCTCCATATAGTCTGTTTCTCCATTTGCCAGCTGCTAAGAGGATGAAGAAGAAGAAGGAGCCACAAGGTGAAAGGGCCTCTGAATGATCCCCTGGAAGCCATACAACCTGCATTGGACCGCAGTGGGAATGGGAAAG
This sequence comes from Hyperoodon ampullatus, assembly GCF_949752795.1. NCBI lineage: Eukaryota > Metazoa > Chordata > Mammalia > Artiodactyla > Ziphiidae > Hyperoodon > Hyperoodon ampullatus. Next base: position 16,224,578 of record NC_136918.1, read on the forward strand.
AAACTCTGTGGTTTGAAGTCTCTGAGATTTCAGAATTGATCTATTGCAGCAGCTAGTTTTACTTAACACATATAAAAGGTCAGAGGAGGCCTATGGGGGGCAGAGGCAAGTCAAGAATCAAGGTGATGACTCCTCTGAACTCTTCTCCTTGATAAATAAAAGACCGAAGGCTGATAAATACAGCTGCCCCTCATGTCTCTTTAGACAGTCAACCAAGGCCAAGTAAAGGGAAGCTTCCCTCTCCTCCTTACTGGTACCCTAGGTTTCAGGCTCAAACTTTTAGAGGATTTATTTATCTTCCTTAAGGGTTCCTTTTTTTTTTCTTTCTTTCTTTTGGCTTGCCGCGGGGCTTGCCAGATCTTAGTTCCCCAAGCAGGGATTGAACCCACGTTCTCCACAGTGAAAGTGCAGAGTCGTAACCATGGGATCACCAGGGAATTCCCTCCATCTGTCATCTTTTAAACCACTTTTATTCTAGACAAAAATGTTGGAGGATAGGAAGGACACGGTGTGTTTTAACCTAACTTTTTGTGGGGAAAGAGGGGATAAAGGAACAGAATCAGATAAACAGGGGAAAATCTTAGTTGTAAAGAAAAGGGCAGTGCTATGCTAAGAAAACATTGTCAAATCTCGGACCTTCGTGTTTGCTAAGTGAGGTAGTTCTTTAATTAGGCTAACATGTCGATGGGTCTTAGGTGGGTAAAGCTGGGCTTAGAGTTCAGTTTGGGACAAGTTGCTAGGGAAGAGCTGAGTTGAGTTATTCTGCGTGAAAGTGTGAGAAAGAGAGTTGAAAACAGTAAGAGAGGTGAGAAAGAGAAGAGAGACAGCAAAATCCTGAGACGCCAGGAAGGTTTGTGGGGCGAGAGCGGTAGGGGTGTTCTATTGTGGGAGGGAGATGGAAGGCTACACCCATGAAACACTACTGTTCAGTGTTAAACGATCTGGTCACGCCTATGGAAGTCCCTCTCTCTTCCCATATTTTTAGTGGACTTTCACACCAAAGGCACCTTCTGTGGGAGGTTTTTCAGGGGTGCCCAGGGAAGGGCTCGAGTTCCACAAATGAGCTGGCAAACTGAGGATCAGAGACACCATAGTGCAGGGTGGGAGATGAGCTGTAGACAAAACTGATCCTGTTGAGTTTGGAACCCCAGGTGGCCATCCATTCTACATCAACTCAGCACCTAATATCTGCCGGGCACTATTTTAGGACAGGAGGACAATGCCTTGAACAAAACAGATAAGATCTCCGAGAACTCACAGTCTAGTGGAGTGACAGACAATACATAACTGACCAAATAAACAAATGAGAAAACAAAGCGGGGGCGGGGGCGCGGTGTGGTGGTGAATGGAGGCCCTACTTGAGAATGGACCGTCACCTTGCAGAGGCGATGCTGAAACAGACTGTTCCCATCAGGATTTGCAAACATCTTAGGCGGTGGAGATCCGGGTCTCCCAGGAGCAGAGTGACCCCAGTACATGTGGGTTACAGATCAATCCCTTATTCCTTTCTCTTGCTTAATCCTCTCCCTCCTCTCCTCAGGGGGCTATGTTCTTTTCCAACGGACAATAAACATGTCTTGAGCCCTTCTTTGTATGCCACGGAGAGACGTTTGCTTCTCAGAGGATGAAATCAAGGTTGCCGCTGAAGGAGGGTTTCATGGATGCTGCTTCCCTCAGGTCCCTAAGGAAAAGGCGGTGAACTGCCAGTTTGAAATGATTTGATCCCATGCTTGCCTAGAGTCAGAAGAATAAAGCTAACTAGAAGACCCCTTAAGCTCCTCAGCTGTTCCGAGGGAAAGATGCACTCCACCCTCCCCCAGAGGTTAGACTTCCCGGTAGGCGGAGAATGACATCCTTGCCAAGCAGGCAGCGCAAGGGCACCAGCTCTGGTTCGGAGAAACTGCTGAGCCCACGCTGGCTGCCGAGCCGCCTGCCAGAGGCTCGGCAACGAAAAGAAGGGAGGGGCTCCATCTAGTGTTGTTACAAAACAAGACCAAAGACATTCTGACCGGTTTATCAGGTGAACAAACACTCCCTGTCTTCTGGCAGGAAAAGAGTACCCAAAAAAGCCAGAGCCGCTAGGTTGTGGGAGCTTAGCGTAAAGCAGAAGCCGGACTTCACCACTGGCTGGGGATGGACCCGGCAACAGAAAGAAAACTAAATTGTCTTACCCTCTTGCTTATCAGTGTTTCCCCCTAGAAGGGCAGACCCCACTGCTACATGCAAACTCATCTGTTATAAAATCAAGATCTGGGGACTCGACAACATCCAGAGGAATCTGGGGAAACACACAAACTGCGTCCCGTACTTACGATTTTTGGAGGCTTTGTACAAGTATTTGTAATTGATGGGTCATAGGGTTTGCATATTTTCAACTTTAGTTAATAATGACAAACTGCTTTCCAAAGTGGAATATAACAATTTATTTACTATCTCCAAAACGTGATATTGTAAATCATTCTCATTTTTGTCATTCTGATAGGTATGGTCATGATACCTCAATGGTGTTTGAATTTGCATTTTCCTAATTAGTAGTGAAGCTAAGAACTTTCCATACATATATTTTTTTATTTGGATATCCTTCTTTGTGAGTTACCTGTTCAAGTCTATTGGCCATTTTTCCACGAACTTTTTCTTTATTATTTTTACCAGTTTTTTAGATATTCTGATTAAGAGATATTTTATTAGTTATATACATTGATATATATTCCCCTCTCAGGTTCTGCTTTTTCATTCTCTTCATGGTGTCTCTGGATAAAAAAAAAATGTTCTTAATTTTAATGGAATCTAATTTATAAATCTTTTCTTTTATGGTTTGTTTTCTGTGTCCTTTTTTAAAAAATATTCCCCTACCCTAATGACAAGAAGATACTGCCTTATGCTATCTTTCAAAAGCTTTATTACATTGCCTTTTGCATTTAAGCCTGCAATCTCCTGAAACTGAAATTTTGTTGGTAGGAGGTAGTACTCATGATTTTTCCTTCCATGTGGGTATCCAGTTGTCTTAGGTCTATTGATTGGAAAGACCATCCTCATCCCAGTCTTCTACAGTGTTCATAAATCAAGTGTTCATTTGTGTTTATGTTTTAGAATGATCTGTTCTGTTCCATTGCTCTACCTTGTCCCAGTATCAAACTGTTCTAATTACTGGAACTATATTATGTCTTCATATCCTGAAGAGCTAGCTAGTCCTCTCACCAAATCTTCAAGTGTCTTGGCCGTTATTAAAGCTTTGTATTTTTGCATAAAATTTAGAATCATAAGATTGCATTAAGTCTGTAGGCTACTGGAGAATTGACAATTTTATAATATTAAATATGCCATCAATAAATAGGGCTATTTGTATAGGTCTTTTAAAATGTATCTCAATGATACTTTTTAATATTCCACCTAGAAGTCTTGGACATTTTTGGTTAGATTTATTTTTGGGTGTTTGATTTTTTATCCTTCTGTAAATGTTCTTTTTTTTTTTTAATAGATTTTATTTGTTGGAGCTTTTGTTTAGCTTCACAGCAAAATTGAGCCGAAAGTACAGAGAGTTTCCATATTCCCGCCTCCCCCCACCCCCAAATCCCAGTTTCCCCTTTAATTAACATCTTGCATTAGTGTGGTACCTATGTTACAATTTATAAACCAATATTGATACATAATTATTACCTAAAGTCCATAAATGACATTAGTGTTCCCTCTTAGTATTGTACAGTTCTTTGGGTTTTGACAGATGCATAGTCATGTATCCACCATTACAGTATCATACAAAGTAGTTTCACTGTCCCAAAAATCCTCCTTGCTCCATCTGTTCGTTCCTCCCTCTACTCTAACCCCTGACAACCACTGATCCTTTTACTGTCTCCATAGTTTTTCCTTTTCCAATATGTAATATAGTTGGAATCATACCATAGGTAGCCTTTTCAGATTGGCTTCTTTCACTTAGTAATATGCATTTAAAGTTCCTCTATATCTTTTCATGGCTTAATAGCTCATTTCCTTTTGGCTCTGAATAATATTTTTTTTTGAATAATATTTTATTGTCCAGGTTTACCACAGATTATCTACTCACTGGAAAACATTTTGGTTGCTTCTAAGTTTTGGCATTTTGAATAAAGCTGGTATAAACATTCGTGTGCAGGTTTTTGTGTAGGCATAAGTTTTCATCTCCTTTTCCCTCAAGACTGCTTTGGCTATTTGGGGTCTTTTGTGTCTCCATACAAATTTTAAGGTTTTTTGTTCTAGTTCTGTAAAAAATGCCATTGGTAATTTGATAGGGATTGCACTGAATCTGTCTTTTCACAATATCGATTCTTCCAATCCAAGAACATGGTATATCTCTCCATCTGTTGGTATCATCTTTAATTTCTTTCATCAGTGTCTTATAGTTTTCTGCATACAGGTCTTTTGCCTCCCTAGGCAGCTTTATTCCTAAGTATTTTATTCTTTTTGTTGCAATGGTAAATGGGAGTGTTTCCTTAATTTCTCTTTCAGATTTTTCATCATTAGTGTACAGGAATGCAAGAGATTTCTGTGCATTAATTTTGTATCCTGCAACTTTACCAAATTCATTGATTAGCTCTAGTAGTTTTCCGGTGGCATCTTTAGGATTTTCTATGCATAGTATCATGTCATCTGCAAACAGTGACAGTTTTACTTCTTCTTTCCAATTTGTATTCCTTTTATTTCTTTTTCTTCTCTGATTGCCATGGCTAGGACTTCCAAAACTATGTTGAATAATAGTGGCGAGAGTGGACATCCTTGTGTTGTTCCTGATCCTGGAGGAAATGTTTTCAGTTTTTCACTATTGAGAATGATGTTTGCTGTGGGTTTGTTGTATATGGCCTTTATTATGTTGAGGTAGGTTCCCTCTAGGCCCACTTTCTGGAGAGCTTTTATCATACATCAGTGTTGAATTTTGTCAAAAGCTTTTTCTGCATCTATTGAGATGATCATATGGTTTTTATTCTTCAATTTGTTAATATGGTGTATCACATTGATTGATTTGCATATATTGAATTCAACTGTAATTCATTTCTAATCTCATAGCAGTGTGGTCGAAAAGATGCTTGATATGATTTCAATTTTCTTAAATTTACTGAGGCTCGATTTGTGACCCAAGATGTGATCTATCCTGGAGAATGTTCTGTGCACACTTGAGAAGAAAGTGTAATCTGTTGTTTTGGGATGGAATATCCTATCAATATCAATTAAATCTATCTGGTCTATTGTGACATTTAAAGCTTGTGTTTCCTTATTAATTTTCTGTTTGGATGATCTGTTCATTGGTGTAAGTGAGGTGTTAAAGTCCTCCACTATTATTGTGTTACTGTCGATTTCCTCTTTTAGAGCTGTTATCATTTGCCTTATGTATTGAGGTGCTCCTATGTTGGGTGCATATATATTTATAATTGCTATATCTTCTTCTTGGATTGATCCCTTGATCATTATGTATTGTCCTTCCTTGTCTCTTATAACATTCTTTATTTTAAATTCTATTTTATCTGATATGAGTATTGCTACTCCAACTTTCTTTTGATTTCCATTTGCATGGGATATTTTTTTTCCATTCCCTCACTTTCAGTCTGTATGTGTCCCTAGGTCTGAAGTGGGTCTCTTGTAGACAGAATATATATGGGTCTTGTTTTTGTATCCATTCAGCAAGCATGTGTCTTTTGGTTGGAGCATGTAATCCATTCACATTTAAGGTAATTATCGATATGTATGTTCCTATGACCATTATCTTAACTGTTTTGAGTTTGTTTTTCTAGGTCCTTTTCTTCTCTTGTGTTTCCCACTTAGAGAAGTTCCTTTAGCATTTGTTGTAGAGCTGGTTTGGTGGTGCTGAATTCTCTTAGCTTTTGCTTGTCTGTAAAGCTTTTGATTTCTCCAACAAATCTGAATGAGATCCTTGCCGGGTAGAGTAATCTTGGTTGTAGGTTCTTCCCTTTCATCACTTTAAATATGTCATGCCACTCCCTTCTGGCTTGTAGAGTTTCTGCTGAGAAATCAGCTGTTAACCTTATGGGAGTTCCCTTGTATGTTATTTGTCCTTTTTCCCTTGCTGCTTTCAATAATTTTTTTTTGCCTTTTGTTTTTGCCAATTTGATTACTATGTGTCTTGGCGTGTTTCTCCTTGGGTTTATCCTGTATGGGACTCTCTGCACTTCCTGGACTTGGGTGCTATTTCCTTTCCCATGTTAGGGAAGTTTTCAACTATAAGCTCTTCAAATATTTTCTTGGATCTTTTCTCTCTCTCTTCTCCTTCTGGGACCCCTATAATGCAAATGTTGTTGTGTTTAATGTTGTCCCAGAGGTCTCTTAGGCTGTCTTCATTTCTTTTCATTCTTTTTTCTTTATTCTGTTCTGCAGCAGTGAATTCCACCCTTCTGTCTTCCAGGTCACTTATCCGTTCTTCTGCCTCAGTTATTCTGCTATTGATTCCTTCTAGTGTAGTTTTCATTTCAGTTATTGTATTGTTTATCTCTGCTTGTTTGTTCTTTAATTCTTCTACATCTTTTTAAAACATTTCTTGCATCTTCTCGATCTTTGCCTCCATTGTTTTTCTGAGGTCCTGGATCATCTTCACTACCATTATTCTGAATTCTTTTTCTGGAGGGTTGCCTATCTCCACTTCATTTAGTTGTTTTTCTGGGGTTTTATCTTGTTTCTTCATCTTGTACATAGCCATCTGCCTTTTCATCTTGTCTATCTTTCTGTAAGTGTGGGTTTTGTTCCACAGGCTGCAGGATTGTAGTTCTTCTTGCTTCTGCTGTCTGCCCTCTAGTGGATGAGGCTATCTAAGAGGCTTGTGCAAGTTTCCTGATGGGAGGGATGGGTGATGGGTAAGAATATGTTTAGTTTTATAAGAAACTGTCAAATTGTCTTCGAAAGCAGCTATACCATAGCTGGTGTTGCTGCTCATTCACCAGCAATGAATGAGAGTTCCTGTTGCTCCACATCTTTGACAACATTTGGTGCTGTCAGTCTTCCAGATTTCGACCATTCTAATAGGTATATAGTTATATCTCTCTGTTGTTTTAATTTGCAGTTCCCTAATGATATATGACATTGAGCATCTTTTCATATGCTTATTCACCATCTGTATTTCATTTTTGATGAGGTGTCTGTTCAGATCTTTTGCCCCCTTTAAAATCAGGTTGTTCATTTTATCATTGAGTTTTAAGTCTTCTTTGTGTGTTTTAAATAATAGCCCTTTATGTGTCTTTTGCAAATATTTTCTCCTAGTCTGTGACTTGTCTTCTCATTCTCTTGAGAGTGTCTTTAGCAGAGTAAAATATTTTAATTTTAATGAAGCCCAGGTTATCAGTTATTTCTCTCATGGATTATGCCTTTGTAGTTGTATCTAAAAATCATCAACCAACCTAAGGTCATCTAGATTTCCTCCTATGTTATCTTCTAGGAGTCATAGTTTTGTGTTTTACATTCAAATCTATGATCCATTTTGAGTTATTTTTTGTGAAGGGCATAAGGTGTGTGTCTAGATTTTTTTTTTTTTTTGCATACAGATGTCCATTATTCCAGCTATTTGCTGAAGGGAACTATCTTTGCTCCATTGTATTGCCTTTGCTTCTTTGTCAAAGACCACTTGACTATATTGACCACTCCTTCAAAATTGTGCAGGGTATTTTCCTCTTCATGTAAACTTTAGAAACAATATCCAATATCCACATAATAACAGATTTTGATTTTGATTGCATTGTATCTATAGATCAAGTTAAAAAGAATTGACATCTCGACAATATTGAATCTTTCTATCCACAACATAGATTATTTTTCCATTCATTTAGTTCTTTGATTTCATTTATCAGAACTTTGTAATTTTCCTCATGTAGATCTTGTACATATCTTGTTAGATTTATGCCTAAGTATTTCATTTTCGGGGGCACTAATGTAAACAGTATGGAATTTTAAATTTTAAATTCCACTTGTTCATTGCTGGTACTAGAAAAGCAGTTCACTTTTGTATATTAACCTCGCATCCTGCAACCTTTCTATAATCACTTATTTTTTCCAGGAGTTTTTTTCTCAATTCTTTCTGATTTTCTACATCTATGATTATATCATAGACGACACAAGATTAACATGCAAAAATCAGTTGTAGTTCTATACACTCCAATGAGTATATGGAAATCAAAATTAAAACCACAATACCATTTATAATCACTAAAAAATTAAATACTTAGGTAAATCTAATAAGCCATGTACTGGACTTGTATGCTAAAAATGCTGGTGAAAAAAAATTAAAGACCTTACAAAAATAGAGGAATGTACCATGATCATCTTCAACATAGTGAAGATGTCAATTCTCCCCAAATTGAACTATAGTTTTAGTTCAATTCCGAACAAAATCCCAATAAGAATTCTTGCAGATATGGGCAAACTTACTCTCAAATATGTATGGAGAGGCCAAGAAACTGGAATAGCTAAAACAATTTTGAAAAAGACTAAAGTGGACTGAATTGCTCTACCTGATTTTTAGACTTAGTATATAGCTACAGTTATCAAGACAGTGTGGAATCGTCAAAGTGATACACACAAGGATTAATGGAACAAAATAGGTAATTCAGAAGTAGAACCTGTGCACAACATGCCTGGCTGATTTTTGACAAAGGTGCACAAGCAATTCAAAGAGAAAAGATATTCTTTTTAATAAATGATGCTGGAACAATTGAATACGTATAGGCAAAATAATAATAATAAAAAAGAACCTTAACCTGAACCTCATACTTTGTACAAAAATCATCTCAAAATACATCATATTTTAAAATATAAAACCATAAAACTTTTAGAAGAAGGCAAAGGAAAAAATCTTCAGGATCTAGGGCTAGATGAGGAGTTCTTAGACATGATACCAAAGCACGATCCATTAAAAAAAAAAGGCCAATTGGAGTTCATGAAAATTAAGAACTTTGTATAGGATTCAGCTAAGAAAATAAATGTACTAGATACAAACTGGGAGAAAATATTTGCAAACCACATATCTGACAAAGACATATCCCGAATATATGTATATATATTTAAACTCAACCGTAAAAAACAAACAAACAACTCAATTAGAAAATTGGCAAAAGTAATGAATAGACATTTCACCAAAAAGGATCTCGATGGAATTATGCTAAGTAAAAAAAGCCAATTGTAAAATGTATCATATAACTCCATTTATACAGCAGCCTCAAAATGTGAAAATTGTAGAGCTAGACAAGAGATTACCAAGGGTTAGAAGATGATAGGAGAGGAGGATGGGTGTGAGGCTGGCATGAGGAAACTTTGTGGTAATGAAATAGTTCTGTACCTTGATTGTGGTAGTGGATATATGAGTCTACACATGTGATAAAATTTTATAGATTGCACACACACACACACACACACACACAACTGATGCATGTAAAACTGGTTAAATCTGAATAGGTCTGTGCATTGTACCAATGTCCATTTCCTAGTTTTGATACTGTGCTGTATTATCATTGGGGAAAGCTTGGTGAAAGGTACACAGGACCTCTAAACTACTTTTGCAACCTCCTGTGAATCTATAATGATCCAGAATGAAAAGGTTTTCTTTTTTAATTGAAGTGTAGTTGATTTACAATATTGTGTTAATTTCTGCTCTACAACAAAGTGATTCAGTTATACATACTTTCTTTTTTGTATTCTTTCCCATTATGGTTTATCTCAGGATATTGAACATAGTTCCCTGTACTATACAGTAGGACCTTGTTGTTTAGAAAAGGTTTTTTTTATTTTATTTTATTTTTTTTTATTAGTTTCTGCTTTATAACAAAGTGAATCAGTCATACATATACATCTGTTCCCACATCCCCTCCCTCATGCATCTCCCTCCCTCCCACCCTCCCCATCCCACCCCTCCAGGCGGTCACAAAGCACCGAGCTGATCTCCCTGTGCTCTGCGGCTGCTTCCCACTAGCTATCTACCTTACGTTTGGTAGTGTATATATGTCCATGCCTCTCTTTCCCTTTGTCACAGCTTACCCTTCCCCTTCCCCATATCCTCAAGTCCATTCTCAAGTAGGTCTGTGTCTTTATTCCCGTTTTACCCCTAGGTTCTTCATGACATTTTTTTTTTTAATTCCATATATATGTGTTAGCATACGGTATTTGTCTTTCTCTTTCTGACTTACTTCACTCTGTATGACAGACTCTAGGTCTATCCACCTCATTACAAAGAGCTCAGTTTCGTTTCTTTTTATGGCTGAGTAATATTCCATTGTATATATGTGCCACATCTTCTTTATCCATTCATCCGATGATGGACACTTAGGTTGTTTCCAGCTCCGGGCTATTGTGAATAGAGCTGCAATGAACATTTTGGTACATGTCTCTTTTTGAATTATGGTTTTCTCAGGGTATATGCCTAGTAGTGGGATTGCTGGGTCATATGGTAGTTCTATTTTTAGTTTTTTAAGGAACCTCCATACTGTTCTCCATAGTGGCTGTACCAATTCACATTCCCACCAGCAGTGCAAGAGTGTTCCCTTTTCTCCACACCCTCTCCAGCGAAAAGGTTTTTTTTAAAACTACATTTTTGTACTGATTATACTCTTTCTTCAAAATCTTTACAGAAGATGCCAACAAGTGGCAAATTGCAGTGATTTATATTTGTACTATGTATTCTTCACAACTTAATGACAGGGACCCTGAATTGAAATGAAATATCTGCATAGCCACCTGGCAGAGGAAGGGGGGAGGAAATCAAGAATTTGGGCTAGGACAGGGAAGCAGTATGTACAGTCATTCCTGAAAGGGCTTTTTTTCAAGGTGTTGATTTTTTTAATGATCTTGAGTAAACGGGAGTCAGGACAAGACAGGCAGTCTTACAGAGGGGGTATCTACAAGTGAAAGGGTAGGAGGGGAACCCCTGAAGGCAATAAAGAGTGAGGGTAACAAGAAGAGTTTAAAAAAGAACTCACCCAAAAGACAAGGTGAGTGGAGGAGGCTATAAATTCAAAACTGAAAATGATCTGAAGAGGCAGTACTTGATAAAATTATGGGGCATTTTAATTTCTCACCCACCAGACAGACATAGCGAGTCTCTGTTGCAGTTTCCATGAAGCTCTGAATAATATTTGTTGAGGTGAAAAAAAGCTCCATAGAATCCAGAAATATTTGACAATGTGTATTTACCATATAAATCTTAAAGGGAAAATATCCTGTTTCAACAATGTAATTGCTGCCTGATTGTCTTGTCTTTTGTTACCAAGTGAGAAAAATACAAATTGTTTGCTTGCGATTGTTCTATGATGTTCTAAAAATATTTACATTACCCTCAAAGGGATAATTGGATAAAGACAAAAATGGGAAAAGCTTGGGCAACAGACATGACTGGGTTAGAATTCCAGCCTCACCACTCACCAGTCTGAAGACTCAAGCTCCCTGAACGTCTGTTTTTTCAGATGGAGACCTTCCAGGGCTGTTGTGAGGATTACAAGCAAAGTATGGAGAAGCGTCTAGTACAGTGCCTGGCACACTGTTGGCATATGGCCATTGATAAATATCCTGATTCTTACGTTGTTATTAATAATCAGTAAGTCTTCAGTATAACACCATTCACTATAAAGTGTCCTTTTGTGTGCGTTGACTCTTTCTTGGGCTAATCCAAAGGAGACTAGTTACTGATAAATCACAAAGACCTCCATGCAAAACAATCTTATTATATAAGACTGTCTCCTGCAGTGGATCCCAAGGATAGAGTTACAAGGAGGTCTTACGGCATTTATTTCCCCAAAGAAATTGCAAACCTTACATAGTAGTACATTGTATTAATATAATCGAAATCAAATACTGCAGATCATTTTTTTCTCCTAGAAATCCAAATAACATAGCCATAACATAATCATGAAGTAGTTAATAGATTCACCCAGAATACTACAGGAAGTCAAGGCAAAAATCATACATATTTTTGGCCCTCAGAAAAAAACCCAGGTTTTTCCACTTCTTGACAAAGATTCTTTACTTGACCAAACTTCAGTCAGTCTCCTGAGCCTTCTCCTGGGCCCATCTGTGCACTTCCTTTTAAAATCCAGTTTTAGCATATATCTGATCAGGTTCCTTATCCTCCACCGTCCCTCAAATGATGTCTGATCACCCTGGCTTTTCTTCAGCAACAATCCTGTTAGGTCCATTAATCTAGAACTTCCTTTACCCCTGAGGTTTCTTCTAAGTGATTTTTTATCCGTTGACTCCCACTCTGCTCCTTGGCTATACATTCCCACTTGCCCATGCTATATTCAGAATTGAGCCCAGTTCAGTACTGAGGTCTCTTCCCCCCTCCTGTAATAGCCCTGAATAAAATCAGTTTGTACTGCTTTAACTACAGTCCAGCTCTGGTTTTTCTTTGACATTCTCAAATCCCAAGACTCCGAGTCATGTAGGTATTCCATGAATTCACTAAATATCCCCAAATTTTTGTGGGATTAAATTACATATTATTACTACAAATCTTTGAAATGGAAAAAAAGAATAAATTTCCTGAAAGAAGTAACTATGGTTGTTCTCCCACCACCAAGTTCAATGTTACCCTTCTAGGCATTCATCTTTCAGTCATCAGCGAGTCCCCTTTTCTTAACTGAACCCCAAATTACTCCCTCTCAGGCTCTTGTTCATTCACTTTGTTATTAAGACTTCTCAGATTCCCTCGTGGTTCAGGAACCCAGTGAACCCTGGAACATTTGGCTGTACTGAGTCTGCTGTCATGTTCCAATGGCAATGGAAACAGCTTATATTATAATTTCAAAAAGAGAACAGCGGGGAAAGTTTGGAAAGAACAAGTTCTCAGGGAAAGTCAGGGAAATCAAATTAGCTGGGAAGATTTAATTTTCACAAAAATATTGCCTTTACCCTGAGCTCTCTCTGAGGTCTGCTCTATAAATGAACTAAATCTATGCAAGAAAAGTGCAGTGGAATTTGATGACAGAAAAGGCATATTATTTTTTTAAATTAAGGAAAGAAATCATGACTCTAGCTCTTTTCATAATCATAAATAGTCATTGCCTAGACCCATAAAATCTACAGTGGGAGAGACCTCAGAGATTATATAAAATCCAGTCCCATCATTTTATGGATGAGATTGAAATCTGAAGGTGTGACTGAATGTTCTCACAGTCACACAGATCCTTAGCACCAAGCTGAAGGTGAAAACCCAGGACACCTCGCCTGTGGGCCAGGATCTTTACGTAAAGAGCAGCCACTTAGGTTGCTGTATTGGTCAGGGTTCCCCGGAGGAACAGAACAAATAGGATACATATAGATATACAGAAAGAAATTTATCATGAGGGATTGGCTCACATGATTGGAGACTGAGAAATCCTATGATCTGCTGTGTACAGCTGGAGGCCCAGGAAGGCTGGTAGTGTGGTTCCAGTCTAAATCTGAAGGCTTAAGAACCAGGGGAGCCAATGGTATAATTCCCAGTCGGAGTCTGAAAGCCCTACAACCAGGAGCACATCCAAGGGCAGAAGAAGACAAATATCCCAGCTCAGCAGACAGAGCAAAATCACCCTTCCTTCATCTTTTTTGTTCTATTCCGGCCCTCAATGGATTGTATGATGCCCACCCTCATTGATGAGGGTGATCTTTACTTAATCTACTGATTCAAATGCTAATGTATTCCAGAAACATCCTCACAAACACAACCAGAAATAATGTTTTATCAGCCATCTGGGCATCCCTTAGCTCAATCAAGTTGACACATAAAATTAACCATCACGGGGCTTCCCTGGTGGCGCAGTGGTTGAGAGTCCGCCTGCCGATGCAGGGGACACGGGTTCGTGCCCCGGTCTGGGAGGATCCCACATGCCGCGGAGCGGCTGGGCCCGTGAGCCATGGCCACTGAGCCTGTGCTCCGGAGCCTGTGCTCCGCAAGGGGAGAGGCCACAACAGTGAGAGGCCCGCCTACCGCAAAAAAAAAAAAAAAAAAAATTAACCATCACAGTCACCATAAATATGTCTTGTTTTTAACTATGTCTTGTATCTCCTCTTGTAAATCCAATAAGAAGCTCAAATTTAACAGAAGGGTGCCTTGTTTGTTGTGTTTATCATTACATCCAGTGCCTAGACTAGTTCCTGATACCTAGTAGACAATCTGTGTACCTGATAGACATCACAGAGAGTGAATATTAAGCCTACTGTCAGAGGTATACCTGCCTATTCTAGGCCTGTGGGTCAAACTTTGTCAATGTAATCTTGTAGCGCATTGCCCTTTGGCAGATTAAAATGGCCACACATTCTTTGACAATATTCCAATCGGGAGGTAGGTCTAAGTCCCCTTGCTCCAGAATCTAGTTGAGCTCTGTAACTGCTTTGACCAGTATAATACATTGGAAGTGATGCAGTATCTATTTCCAGGCTCAGTTTTGAGAAACTGGAAACTTCTATTTGGAACTTTTTCTTTCTGGGTGCCCTGAACCACCATAGAATATCTGACCAACCAGAGACCATCCTGATGGAGAAACTATGTATAAGTGCTTTATCTGAGACCCCACTGAGCCCTGCTTTACAGGCTACTCTGCCAAGGCACCAGACATGTGGGTGAAGCTGTCTTGGACCCTCCAGACCAGCCCATCCACCAACTGAGTACCACCCAGTGACCTCAGTCAATGCCATATGGAGCAGAAACATTGTCCAGCTAACACTGTCCAGCTAATAAGAGAGATAATAAAATTGTCATTGCTTTAAGCCATATGTTTTGGAGTAATTTGTTATACTGTAATAGGTAACCAGAAGAGGCCCTACCAAAAAACAGAAACCCTCTCTGTGCCTTTATGGAAGGTTTAATTAAGAATATGTTTGGCTGTAAATAACAGAAAACCCTGTTTAGTGGCTTAAACCAATAACAGAAGTTCAGAGCTGGGCATCCTGGAATGGCACAGCTTCTCCAGGCTGCCAGCAGGGACCCAGGCTCCTTCTAGCTTCCTGCTCCACACAGGACGACCACTGCCTCTGCTGCCACTGCACCAGTGTTCCAAGACAGTAACAGTAGGTCAGGGAACAAAGGCCTGGGAGATCAGCAGGCAAATCTGCTTTTTTTGAGGCGTTTTTCTGGAGGCCTCATTTAATGACTTTCCCTTACAATTCACTGGCGATACTCGGTTCACATGTGCTACCTCTAGCTGCAAGGGAGTCTGAGAAGGCAAGGACTTTTAATACAGCACATTTCACCCTCATAATGACTGAGGTTAGCAAGGAAGAATAGGTACTGTAGAAGCAATCAGTGTATGTCACAAGGAATTCTTCCGGTCCTGGGGCCACAAACTGAGAAGGGGCTGCTTGCTCCTATAGATCCTGAACTCCTACAGAGAAATGATTTAAAGCATAAATTTCCTTAGAAATGTAGGTGAGGGGACTTGTCTTGAAGCTGAATTTTCATAGCAAGTTCACTATTTGTTTGGTTGGTTGGTTTGTTGGTTTGGTTTTTTGTAGGTTTTTTTTTTTTCAGTTAAATTTATCTGTACATTCATTTGGGATGGCTTAAGGAATCCTATGAATTTTGCAGGGGAGAGTGTCCCCTTCCACTGCCAACCAGCTTTTGGAACTGACATTATCTTCTTGGGCGGGGAAACACCAACAGCCATGGCTGCTCCAAGGAATGATTTGAAATTTGCTCTTCCCAAATATAAAAGGCCTTAATAACTAGGGCAACCCATAACAATCATTTCTGTACATCTTTGCATGACAAATGAACAAAGATGCAAATCGGCTTTCAATAGCACCCATATACACAAAAACTCATTACAAAAATGGAGGCTTGTCATGTTTGGAACAAAAATTTTTTTAAAAAAACAACCTCATCTGAAATCCAAATACCTCACAAGCGCCTGAACGTGTAACATGGCCTAAATGTTAATGAAGCAATTTGGCTCACTCAGCTGGATGGGCAACAAAAGAAACCCTTTTCAAGACACAGCTGTCAACAATTACACTTGGTGGGGTGGAGCTGGCTGATATTCAGCATCTTAAAACTCATGGAAATGTGGAGCCTATTTGACTGAATCCATTCCAGACTCCAAGGAAGACAGTAAACCCCTATTTATTTGGCAGGCCTGAGAATGGGATATTCTGGTTAGCTGGTCATCCCCAATCAGCTCAGAAATAAGTGACACATTTTTGTAAAGACTCCTGGATAATACAGAAAGCCCCTAACTTAAGAATGTTATAGGATCTAACCCACCCCTCTCTTGATGTGGTGATTCAGACGGCATTTCAGGGTCTGGCAGGGCCTCAATGATTTCATACGATCAGGGAGGTACTTTTTAATTTGGACTTTCTGATCTTGTATTTTTATTAACAGAAGTTCATTTTACTATATTATGGTTACTTACAGGAGAGAGCCTTTATTCTGGCTGAGAAGTGCTCCTTTGAGAATTATTCTCCCTAACCCCAAAATACACACACACACACACACACACAGACACGCATGCGTGGATCTAGCAGATATGTTTGAATTGAGTGGCCCTCTGACCACAGATCATTGGACCAGGAGTAACCCCTGACCAAAGGGAGATAATCAGATTCTCTTTCCTGGGAAGTTGGAGGCGAATATTCAGAGAAAGCCCTGTGATCTCCATCAGTCTCCTTGAGCAAAGGACATGGGAACTTGGGATCCAGAGAGTGACCATCTTCTGCTTTGTGCACAGAGACACAAAGAGCCAGATGGGAGAGAAAGAAAAAATAAGAGGTAATTATGGGGAGTAAAGACCAGACTAAAAACCAATGGGCCCCAGAAAGAGACCCCCAGAGTGGCCGCCTGGGTTCCCAAATACCCTATAGTTCCTGGGTATTGCCTGCCCCTCCCCCCCCACCATGAGACCCGACCGCACTTCCTGCCCTCGGTCCCCTGGCGCTCCCTCTGATCTTTCCATTATGACATAAGCTGGTTTGAATGGTTTGGCAGAGGCTGTCAATTGCTTCTCCAATCTTCATTCTTCCCTCCTTCCTCACTAACTGGAACCAGTTTTATTCAGAGCGACTAAAAAGACCACAATTCCTCTTAGTTCAGAGCTGGTGGCTGGGATCAAGTGGGCTCGTGAAGGGGTTAGTCCTCCTCCTCTTTTTCTCTTTTGCCCAGGGCAGAGTTGAGACAGACAGTATTTTCTTTCTCTCTGGAGGAAGGGAGGGAGGGCAGATCCGTATGGCTGGTGGTAGGCCAGGCCTAGGTTAACTCCCTGGAATTAACATCTTTCTAACATCTAGGAAGGAAACCTTTCATCCTAAAACTTCTGATGCTAACATCTACACAGGACTTAGAGATTGCACACTGATTTTGTTTATATAGTGCACAGGCACTGTTTTTGTGTGCCCAGCACTTGGGCTTGACCCTTCTCCCCTTCTCCACTCCTGTGGACATGCATGCAGTCAGAACAAGCATAACTGTACCTGGTGACCCCTGCCCACAGCTGACTGGCCCAGGGGTGAGGCAGTAGCAGGTCCTCCCTTCTACCCTTAACCACCATCTGCCCCTCAGTTGTTTGTTTGGCTCAGGGTTTGGGTACCTAATCTAAGCTGTTCCAATCAAGTCCCTTTTCCAGCAATTTTAAGTTTCTACTAAGAAATCACAGTTTCAGTGTGACAGCTTTTTTCTATGGCCAATCCCAATCCAGAGATAACAATTTTCAGGACGATGCTTTGGGCATCTACTCTACAGATATCACGGTTGTGTTCAAGTAGGACAAATCCAGAGAGTGCACATCACTTCCCTTCCATCCACTGATCATTTGGAAACAGGAACCACATGATTGTTGCAAGTTTCCCTTTTTCAAAAAATAAGATATGATTCATATACCATAAAAGTCACCATTTGAAAGTGTACAATTGAGTGGATTTTAGCATTTACACAGAACTGTGAAACCATCACCACTATCTAATTCTAGAACAGCTTATCACCTGAAAAAGTAGCCCCGTACCATTAGTACTCACACCCCACTGCTCCCTACTCCGAGGCTCTGGCAAGCACTAATCCATTTTCGGTCTCTGTGATTTTGTCAATTCTCCACATTTTATAGAAATAGAATTACACAATATATAGCCTTTTGTGTCTTACTTCTTTCACTTATCGTAATGTTTTCAAGGTTCATCCATGTTGTTGAACATATCAGTACTTCATTTGCCAAATAATATTCCTTTGCAAATATATACCACATTTTGTTTATCTCTTCATCCATCAGTGGACACTTGGGTTGCTTCCACCTTTTGGCTATAGTGATGAATGCTGCTACGAACAGGGGTGTATGAATCTCTGTTAGAGTTTCTGTTTTCAATTCTTTCGGGTATATACCTAGAAGTGGAATTGCTGGATCATATAATAATTCTATGTTTAATTATTTTGAAGAACAGCCATACCGTTTTCTTTTATTATTTTTGCCCCTATTGTTAATGGAATTCTTTTTATTGAAGTATAGTTGATGTAAAATACTATATAAGTTACAAGTGAGTCATAATTTGAAAGGTTACACTCCATTTATAGTTATTATAAAATATTGGTTCTATTCCTCGTGTTGTACAATATAATCTTATAGCTTATTTTATACCCAATAGTTTGTAGCTCTTGTTCCCCTACCCCATCTTACCTTTTTTGTTAAAATAGAATTATTTTCTTAATTTCATTTTCAGATTGTTCATTGCTAGTGTATGGAAATATAATTGATTTTTATGTTGATTGTGTTACAAATTCCTTTTTCAAATATTGAACTTCTGACCTTGGGTGTGGGACTTGCAGAGTCGTTCCTTTCCTTCTTTTTCTATACCAGCCCTGGGACGGCATTCCCTCAATCCCTGACTGCTGCCTTGATCCCTCCCAAGCTAAAATCTAAGTTTTATGGGCTGAAAAAAGAACCTGAAGACATTCAATATCCCCAGCTGAACTCATAGCACCTTAGAAGTCAGGAGTTCAGAGTTAACCCCTCAGTGAAACCCCTGAGACTCTGCAGATTTGTGGGTAGGATCAGGGGATTGGTAAGCTTTTCAGCATCCTCAGATGCAGGGTTGACCCAGAAGACTCTGCTCTGTGCTTTTAAATAAGAAAATATGACATAATGACTCACAGATTGTTAGACCTTAGAGACCTTCTGGAGCCATGAATCTTAAGTTATTATATCTTGATCCTTACTCAGTCCTGCCCAAGTCCCCCATCCTCTAATCCCCCACCTCCAGTGGAAAGACCCACCTTAAACCAGACCTCAGAGTCTCAATGAATATCCCAACTGACCTTCCTCCTCCGAGATACCATTAGGCTCCGTCCAGGTATCATTCTCCCTTACCACAGCAAGCAATCGACTCAACTTTGTCTTATTGACACTTAGTTCCAGTGCCGTTATGGGGAATAGCATTCAACAAGATAAGGACTTAAAGGAAATAGGCAAAAATTAAATCTATTAATGAATGACAATAATGTAATTTTCTAAAATATCAATTTGGGTACAGCTGGGGAACATTGAAAGTAATGATTGTATGGAATTGTTAATTTTCTTAAGTGAAATAATGGTATTTGGAGATGTGAGAGGAAGGGTTTAGGGGTGAAATATCATGATCTCTGCAACTTATCTTCAAATCAACAAGAATAAAAAAATATATAAATATTTTCATGCACACACATATAGAAAGAAGGAACTCAAATATGGCACATGTACATACTTAGAGAGAGAGAGAGAGGAGAGAGTGAGTGTATATATATAGCAATATGTTAACAATTATTAAAAACTAGGTGGAGTGTATATGGTTGGGTTTTTTTACTAGTTCACCTTTTCCATATGTGTGAAAATGTTGAGGGAATAAAACTGTTAAGGGAATAAATGGTTAAGGAAGGGAAAATTGGCCTCCTACTTCAAATGGGGACCAAGTAATTTTATTTATTTTTAGAGCCAGAAATGATTGAACTTTTCTCCAAATAGAGCCCAAATAACTCTGTTATTTATTTCTCTAGCCTTTTCTCATTTGTGGAGGTATTTGCAGTTAACCATTGAGAATACAAACTGTCCACAATAATCTTAACTTTAAGCAGAAAGCTTTTTTTTGGTTAATAACCCTTTTCGGGACTGGTATATAGTTACACAAACTGTGCCTTGCACAAGAGGGCAACTTCATGAAGATCCCCTGGAGATGTGCAAGGAAGATGACCAGTTCATCCCGGTTTGCCCTGGGTGGTCCCAGTTTTAGCACCGAAAGTCCCACCTCTGCTGTTGGTCACTTTACATGCAACGCAGAAGGCCTGGCTATGTTTTACAATCCTGAACAATGATGAAGAGGGCAGAGCACATCCTTGACTCTTTACAAGCCTGCATTAGCATGCTGTTCTGTCAGTGTGATGATTCTGGCTCCATGTGCCATCCCACTAGGCCACACCTCTCCATGTCAACAAGTGCTTTCCACCCACAGAGTCTAGCCCAAAGGGGTGACGTCAATGTCAGGGACACTGTTCAGAAGCTATGATATATACTTTGTTGGGCATAGACTGAAACCCTCCAATATAGGCAGAACAAAAGGCCAACACCACCAGCCAAACAGGTGAAACTTATCATGTAATAACTGCTACTTTACCAGAGAGAAAATGGAGATGTGGAGAAGTTAAACAATTTGCCCAAGGTCTCAGAGCTTGTAAGTGCAGGGGCAGGATTTGACACCAGGTTTGTCTGAGCCTAGAGTTCCTGATCCTAATCACCCTATTCCTGCTCTTCACTGAATGTTCGTATTACAAAAAAAATTCATATGTTGAAATCCTAACCCCCACTATGATGGTGTTAGGAGGTGAAGCCTTCGGAAGGTGCTTAGATCATGAGGGTGGAGCCCTCATGAATGGAATTAGTGCCCTTATAAAAGAGATTCCAGAGTGCTAGCTTGCTCTCTCTCCACCATGTGAGGATACAACAAGAAGTAAGCCTACTGCAACAGGAATAGGACTCTCACCAGAACCCCACCATGTTGGGATTCTGATCTTGGACTTTCAGCCCCCAGAATCCTGAGAAATAAATTTCTGTTTTTTATAAGCTACCCAGTGTATGGTAATTTGTTATAGCAGCCTGAACAGACTAAGACAATTCCCTTCCAGCTCATCATGTTTCATGAGCATTGAATTTATCTGACTGGTTCCACTTACCCAGGAAGAGTTTGCATTTTTTACAGGAATTTATAAAGACAGGAACCTCTGAGTAAGGAATGCACATTTGCAGGGGTGGCATTTCTAACAGCACAGAGCCATGGAACTCTCCACGTCTATCGGGTGGGCATCCCCTCACAGCTGTGATCCACAGTCTCCTAGCACAGTTAGTGTGGAGGAGAGGCTGAGAGCCACACTTGGGAATGAGATAGACTTGGGTTCAAGACCTGCCTCTGCCCCCAAAAGCAGTGACCTTGGACAAGATATTTAACCCCCCAACTGTAACATAGGGATAATTATAGCCCTTAAAGCATAAAGTTACTCTGAATTTAAGCAAGGTAGCTCACGTGAAGGACTGAGAGCCTGGCACATTGTGAGAGACTCTTAGGAAAAACACTCTTTCTAAAATGTCTGCTACATTAAGTGAAAATCATGTGTTCCATTTTCATCATAAGATAAACTAACACATTTAATGTATGTACCTTAGTGGAGCCAAGTCACACATGGTTCAAACTGAGAAGAGAGTCATATTTTTAACATTTAAATATGAAAAAAAATAAATTTTAAAAATTCAGTTAAAAATTAGCACTCAAGTCTTTTGAAGGACAAAGTGATCAGATATAATCCTTAACAATCTTTCTAGTATCCCCTTAGTATCCCCTTGTCTCTTCTTCCTGTTTTTGATGAACCTCAGAGTTTCCCAGCCTTTCAGCTTGCTCCCCCCAAAACCCTCCTCCTCATCCCCAACCCAGAAGCTCTGATGATGTAGATTTTGACAAATCCTTTCCATCTCCTCCTCTCCCCACCCCTCCTCCTACTTCTTTCCTTCCTCCTCCAGTTTTTTTTTTTTTTTTTTTTTTTAGCTCCATCCTTCCCTGTCCATCCTCTGATTTTACAGCATAAAAGTTTTGGAATTATATATATATATATATATATATATATATATATATATATATATTTTAAGAAACATAAGAAACACACTGAAGTATGTGGGAGTGAAATAACATGATGTTTGAGATCTGTTTTAAAATTCTTCAGAAAAGAAAAAAGGATAAAGGAAATAAATGTGGCAAAATCTTGATAATTGTTAAATTTAGTTGATGGGAACATGGGTGGTTTTTTGTTTTTAATTATTTTCTCTTCTTTGTGGAGGTGAGAAATTTTTCACAATTAAAAAAATATCTTAAGTCTTGGACCAGTGCAGCAGAAAGACTCTCCACAAAGTGGGAGGGAGGCAGAGGAGAAGCAGGAGGGAAGCATTTGACCTGGCCATTTCATGTTCTCTAAGAAGCCAGGAGAGGAGGACATTTGTGACCATTCTGACCTTAGTCCATTTTACCTGAGGGGTGTCTAGGAAATCTCCCCAAACCATTACCTGTGGTTACTAGGGATCGAATTGGGGTAAAGGGGAGAAACTCTGACTTTTTACTTTGTACACTAATGTAATATCCAATTTTTTTTTTTTTTTTTTTTTTGCGGTACGCAGGCCTCTCACTGTTGTGGCCTCTCCCGTTGCGGAGCACAGGCTCTGGACGCGCAGGCTCAGCGGCCATGGCTCACGGGCCCAGCTGCTCCGCGGCATGTGGGATCTTCCCGGACCAGGGCATGAACCCGTGTCCCCTGCATCGGCAGGTGGACTCTCAACCACTGCGCCACCAGGGAAGCCCCCATTTTTTTTTTTAAGGAACAACTAAAAGAAAAGCTTTCTTTGTATTCTGAATCTACCTCCCTGTAACCCTCACACCCTTGGTCTATTCCATCTTCAATCAAGAGCTCTTCAAATAATTGAAGATTATTAAGGAACCCATGTTGAATGAGGGGCAT
Source organism: Hyperoodon ampullatus (assembly GCF_949752795.1). Lineage (NCBI taxonomy): Eukaryota > Metazoa > Chordata > Mammalia > Artiodactyla > Ziphiidae > Hyperoodon > Hyperoodon ampullatus. The sequence goes on from NC_136918.1 coordinate 16,247,511, forward strand.
TTAATGGACACTTGAGGCCCAAGGACTTAACTTGCAAAAGCTCCTTATCAACATGTGCTCTGTATGCTGTGCATTTTTGACAAATGCTTTAATGTAATCATTGTCTTTCTCATGGAATGTTTTTCTAGCTTGGCTGCTTCCCTCTTAACTTGTGATTCCAAAATTGAATGTAACACTTTACATCAGTGTTCTCAACTGAGGGTGATCTTGCCTCTCAGAGGACATTTGGTCACATCTGGAGACATTTTTGATGGTCAGGACCTGGGGAGGGTTCGGAAAGGTATGTGGTTGCCACGGGCATCTAGTGGGTAGAAGCCAGGGATGCTGCTTGACATCCTCCAATGCACAGGACAGGCTCCACTACAAAGAATTATCTGGCCCAATGTGCCAACAGTGCCCAAGTTGAGAAACTCTGCTTTACGTTAATGTGTATCCAGAGTCCAGTAGAACCATTACATTTTAAGGTCAGGACACTTTCAGAACTGCAATTCATTTTGCTACCCATTCTCATAACTCTATCACACTCTTGCTTCACATCAAACTGATGTTGAAGAAAACATTCCTCCATAAGGAATGATCCTACCTCCTCCCCCATCTTACATATATACCATTGATTCTTTGAACGCAAATGAAAACTTCCTTTGCTTTGTTAAATTCCACATTGCCAACTCCATTCAATGGGAATTATTTTCCATGCAGGACATAAGTTGTTTATCCTTCCTTTGAATAAGCAACTTTATGTTACCTCTGTTAAAACTATTGATAGAAAATCATTGACCAGCATAGGGCCAAGGTTGTGTGTTTTGTGGCGTGTCAAAAATAACCCTCAGCTGGACACAGATATGAATCACTACATTGAATGTGCTATGTTCAACCAGAAATGACTTGGGAAAACAGTCATCCAAGTGGTCACACCATCTCACTGACAATGGTATCTTCTATGGACTAAATTGTATCCTGGCCCAATTTATACACCAAAGCCCTAACACTCAAGTGTGATGATACTTGGAGATGGAGCCTCTGGGAGGTACTATGGTCTGAATGTTTGTGTCTCCCCAAAATTCATATGTTGAAATACTAATGCTCATTCTGATGGTATTAGGAGGTGGGGCTTTGGGGAGGTGATTAGGTCATGAAGGCAGAGCCCTCATGAATGCATTTCATGCTCTTATAAAAAAGGCTGGAGAGGGACTTCCCTGGTGGCGCAGTGGTTAAGAATCTGCCTGCCAATGCAGGGGACATGGGTTCGAGCCCTGGTCTGGGAAGATCCCCCGTGCCACGGAGCAACCAAGCCCGTGCACCTCAACTACTGAGCCCGCACGCCTAGAGCCCATGCTCCACAACAAGAGAAGCCACCGCAATAAGAAGCCCGCGCACCGCAATGAAGAGTAGGCCCCGCTCGCTGCAACTAGAGAAAGCCTGTGCGCAGCAACGAAGACCCAATGCAGCCAAAAATAAACAAAATTAAATCTTTAAAAAAAAAAAAAAGGCTAGAGAAAGCTCCTTTGTGCTTTCCACCTTGTGGCAATAGAATAGTAAGTCGACAGTCTGCGGCCCAAAAAAGAGCTCTCACCAGAACCTGACCATGCTGGCACCCTGATATTGTCCTTCCAGCAGTAAATTTCAACTGTTTATAAGCCACCCAGTTTATGGTATTTTTATTATAGCATCTGGAACAGACTAAGATAAGAAATAATTAAGTTTATATGAGGTCATAAGGGTGGGGTCCTCACGATGAGATTCCTGCCTTTATAAGAAGAGACCAGAGAGCCCTCTGTGTGTCTGTTTGTCTGTCTACCTCTCTCTCCCTCCTCCCCACCCCTGTGACTACCATGTGAGGACACAGGGAGATGGTGGCTGTCTGCAAACCAGGAATAGAGCCCTCACCAAGAATCAAATCTGCCGGCACATTGATCTTGGACTTCACAGCCTCCAGAGCTGTGAGAAACAAATGTCTGTCATGTAAGCCACCCAGTCTGTAGTATTCTGCTGTGGCAGCCTGAGCTGACTAAGACAGTATCCTTTGACACAGGAAATATTTTACTATTTCTATGTCATTTGTAATCGGATAACCCCATCAACAGGTGCAACCTGAGATTCCTTCACAGTGCATTTCCCATTGATTTGAATTTCAGGAAAGTTTCTCTATATGGCTGCCTTGTCTTTTTGTTTTATTTCATAGAATCCATGATGCTATTCATTATAAAACACCCCATTATTTTGTGTAGTATGAGAATAAAAGAAACTGCCCAATGTCAGAAAGTTGAGAGAGGTACAAGACACATCCAGTTTTAAAGGGGTGGAAATGTTAAGAAGTGTGTTTTGTAATCGAGGACCATAGTGGCTCTGAGTACCAGGTATGGCCCTAGGAGGGCAATAGAACCAAGCATTTTCAGACAGTGGGATGGGTCTTAGAGCTGAGAGTCCCTGTCTTACTCTGAGCTCCCTTCTCGAGGTCCACATTCAGAGAGTAGCTCTTTCCCCAGGGGTGCTAATGGAGCAGAGATCACTTCGCTATCCCCATCTGCTGGGGAAAAGATGGTCGCTCAGCCATCCAAGTGTTGACCGATGAAGGTTCAACAAGGTGCTTTTGTTGCTGCCTGGGCAAAAAGATGTCATGAGATCTGTCTGTATCTGACTAGTGACTTTAATGAAATGGGGCCCTTCCCATTCCAGGCTTGAAGCAGAAGTGTTCCCTTGACTACAAAAGAACAGGTCTGGACATAATGGAGATGAGGCGATTCATAAGGAATGGGAACCAGCTTGGGACTCCAATAAACTGCACACATTCTGGAACAAGTCCACACCAGAACTGAGTTCTGAAGCAGCATTTTCCCCCAGATTCTCTTGGCCAGGCACTAACACTAAAATCCAGCACCCAGATTAACAGGTCATCAGGGGCTCTGGGTCATGGGGGGAAGTGGATACATTCTGATGGTGATGGCAAAGCAGTGAGGGTTCCTGTGTTGTTTTCTTCTAATACCTTGTTAAAAACCAACTCAGGATTCTGAGGCCCCGAGGCACCAAGGGAGCCTCTGGGTTTGCTGGAGAGCTGTTCTATTCTCAGTCTCCCTGCAGAGGCCCTAGGCAGCTGGGGTTCGCAGGAGGAAACCCTCTGCGGCTGCGCTCCGGTCGCTGGGCTGGGAGGCCCGGAAGCAGGTGACCTTTGAGCATCTCTCCTTCCAGAGTCTCTCACAGAAAGATCCAGTTGGTGCTGTTTTGCAGTGCCCGGGCAGAGCCAAGGACCTTTCATCCCCGATGCTCTGGCCCCCTCCTTGGAGTGTGAAAGGTCCCTGCCTGCAGCACCTGCAGGGACTGGGGGCAGTCAGGCTTCTCAAGCTCTCTGCTTGGGTGACGGCGTTCTCTCCCAGTGCCTTTTGCTTTTCAATTGAGAAGCGCCCCCCCTTCACCATTTCACCCTTGGGGACAGCAGAAACGAGCATCGGTGACCCCTGCAAGCCGAGCCCCGCATGTTGTAAGCCAGCCAGAGGGACCTCGTCACCAGCAAAACTGGCAGCTACAGAAATCCGTGGGCGGGCGGTGCGTTTGCTTCCTCCTGCTTCCCCACCGGGGCTCGCAGCTCCGCCTCCACACACGTCCCAGGCGGGAAGCTGCCCACGTGCAAAGCGAGGGGCCACGGCAGTGGCTTGTTTCTTGAACATCGCCAATGGGGGTTTTGTATTTCTAATTTTGATGTTGTCATTTTGCCAAAGAAGCAAAAAAGCCTATGCCAGAAGTGTTTTAACTGTTTAACAATGTACCTTTTCTCCACCTGACAACCCCAAAAGACAAATCCGGGAGAGCATGGGCTGGGGAGGAGGAACCACAAAGTAATAATAGCACTTGGATGCTACACTGCAGCCTGCAGCAGCACCTCCGCTGGAGGTCGATTTGGAAATCTGCAAGCGAGTTTTTTATTTTACCATGATGGGGGAAAGAGGGCTCCTAGCTTTTTTAGTGGATAGGCTCCTTTTCCAAACAAGAAATATTTTTCTGCATCCTGGATGACTGTCCCACTGGACAGTAGTGTGAATGAGAGATCTGTTTATAGTTATACGTGCATCAACCTAACTTGATCACACAGTATTTTTTGCAAGGTTTTAATATACACTGAGATTTTGGGGAATGTAACTAGAGTACAAATGGACAGAAGGCTGTGCTTTGTTTTGTACAAAATTTCACCAGGATTGTTCACTATTTTGGAAAAATCACATGCAGTGTTCGAACACTGGGTCAGTCTGCATTTGTACCTTTGACATTCTTCGTGGTTTTACGTACAGGTGCAAAGATCTGGCTCTTTCATGTCTTCTATTGTGATTGTGGCCGGGCTCTCACTTGTTCAAATATATATATTGTTCTACTCTTAGATATTACCTTCCTTTTACTTCTCCTAATAATATAGTTAGGATCTTACATTGAAATTTTAAAATTATGCTTATAAGTAGACTATATTATCCATGAATTTTATTTCAAGATGGAAAAGGGGGTATTAGTTTTCTATTTCAGTGTAAAAAATTAACACAGATTTAGTCACTTAACACCGCACAAATTTATTCTCTCCAGTTTCCACGGACAGAGGTCCAGCACAGCTTCAGCTGAGTCTTCTGCTCAGGACCTCACAAGGCTGAAATAAAAGAGGGTGTTCGCTGGCTGTGTTCTCATCTGGAGAGTCAACTAGGACAAGATCCATTCTAAGCTCACTTGGGTTGTCGGCAAAAGTCAGTTCCCTGTGTTCGTAGGACGGAGGTCCCTGTTTCCCTGCTGGCCATCTGCCAGGGTTGCTGTTAGCATCTAGAAGCTGCCCTCAGATCCTTGCCAGGTGGTTCCTCCTGCAGACCCTCTAACAATGTGGCAATTTGTTTGAGAACATCTAATATTTCACCTTCTTTTAAAGGTCAGGCCCACTAGAGACAATCTTCTTTTCTATTAACTCACAGTCAATTGGTTAGTAACCTTATCATGGGAGTGACATTCCATTATATTCACTGGTCCAGCCCGTACTCTAGGGTAGGAGATTATACAAGGTGTGTACCTTGGGGTATGAATCTTATAATTCTGCTTATAATTCCGTAAACAAACATCTGTTATTAAAAAGGGGGTATTGGGTCTCACAAAGCTGAAGAACATCACATGCCATGAAAGGGAGTTTTTCACATACATTTATCTTACTTAAGCCTCAAAACCACCTCTTGAGGTAGACGTTATATTTCTGGTGACTCTCCCCACAGCCAGTGTGAAATACTGCTTAGGCTGCTTTAAAAATGCTTAGAGCACCAGCACAGCAGGATAGAAAAAGAAAGAGAAGAAAAATTTAAGCTTTGATAAACTTATCTGGAATTTGCAAAGTCTAAAAATTTAGAGGGAATAAAGCTATTAAATATAATGAGAGCATTCAGGAATGTTTTTCTTTTAGTATTTTACATTTTTAAATGTTTAATTAAAAAATCTCTTGGCTAACAAACTGTAAGTAATTCCAACCTCCCCACACCCTGGTTCCATTTTACAGCTAATATTTATTGAGCACTTCTTATATGGCAGGCACTATTTTTAAAACCTTGGCACAAATTAACTTATCAAATTCGAAGAAAAACCCAGTGAGGTAAGTTGTACTGTCTCCATTTTACAGGTGGGGAAAACAGAGCAAGAGGGCTCAGTAACTCATCCAAGGTCACACAGGTGTCAAAATGGGAACTGGACCCAGGCAGTCAGAGCCTATGCTCTTATGCGTTTCAGTCTGCTACCTTCTGCTGAGAAACCCGAGAGACTCTAGGAGGATTTGTCCAAGATGTGAAGTCTTGCCCACAGTCACTCTCAAAGTAAACAGCCCACAAATTTCAACCTCCAACCCTTCCACCTCCAGAGCCTTTGTTTACATACCTGCCCTTTGGAGCTCTCTTTCATTTATTTTGTTTCGAAAATTTTTTATTGTGGTAAGATATATGTAACGTAAAATGTGCCATTTGAACCATCTTTAAGTGTATAATTCAGTGACATTAATCGCATTCACAGTGCTGTGCAAGCGTTACCACTATCCATTTCCAAAACTTTTGGTATCAACCCAAGCAGAAACATTGTACCCATTAAACAATAACTCCTCACTTCCCTCAGCCCCTGGTAACTTCTACTCTACTTTCTATCTCTATGAATTTGTCCATTCTAGATATTTCACATATTTGAAATCATACATGTATGATAAATACAATGCAAACACAAAAATACAATATGTGTCCTTTCGTGACTGACATTTCATGTAGCTTGTTTTCAAGGCTCATCCATGTTGTAGCACATATCAGAATATCATTCCTTTTATGGCTCAATAGTACTCCATTGTAGGGACTTCCCTGGTGGCGCAGTGGTTAAGAATCCGCCTGCCACTGCATGGGACATGGGTTCAAGCCCTGGTCCGAGAAGATCCCACATGTCCCGGAGCAACTAAGCCCATGCGCCACAACTACTGAGCTTGTGCTCTAGAGCTCATGAGCCACAACTTCTGAGCCCACGTGCCGCAACTACTGAAGCCCGTGCACCTAGAGCCCGTGCTCCACAACAAGAGAAGCCACTGCAATGAGAAGCCCGCACACCGCAGTGAAGAGTAGCCCCCGCTCGCTGCAACTAGAGAAAACCCTCGTGCAGCAACGAAGGCCCAGCACAACCAAAAATAAATAAATAGAAGATTTAAAATATATATATAGTATTCCATTGTATGGGTATACCACATTTTGTTTATCCATTCATCTGCTGATGGACACAGATTGTTTCCACCTTTTGGCTATTGTGAATAGTGCTGCTATGAACATTGGCATACGAGGATCTGATGGAGTCCTGTTTTCAGTTCTTTGGGGTCTACACTGAGGAGTGAAATTGCTAGACCTTATGGTAATTGTACGTTTAGATTTTGATAAGTTGCCAAACTATTTTCTGCAGTATCTGTACAATTTTATATCCCCACTAGCAATGTACCAGGGTTCTGATTTCTCCACATCCTTGCCTACACTTGTTATTTTTCCTTTTTTTTATTATAGTCATCCTGGTAGATGTGAAGTTGTATCTCATTGTAGTTTGGATTTGCATTTCCTTAAATGACTAATGATATTGAGCATTTTTTCCCATGTTTATCTGCCATTTGTATGTATTCTTTCAAGAAATGTCTATTCAAGTCCTTTTCCCATTTTTTAATTGGGTTGTTTGCCTTTTTTGCTGTTGAGATGTACTTCTCTACATATTCTGGAGATTGCTTGACTGATAACTGCTAATCCTCAACTACTCACCTGTCAGAAAGTCTCAGAGATCCAGGTGGACACAAGCATGCCTTTAATAAGAGACATGAAGCAGGATGCAGAAGAGAGTGGGAGATGAGAAGTACCTGAAACATCATCTACTGCTCTATAACCACCTACCCTGCTCTAAAGCCAGCCACCCGCTCCCGTTAAGAAAAAAGCTGTGCATTCTGCTCCTCAGTGCTTGTTCCTCTCACCCACAGAGGCTCTGTCAACCTGCCTAGCACAGGAGTGGGGGACCCTTCAACCCAGGTTCCACTGCCCTCCCTCCAAAACCACAGCTGCAGCAGAGAGATTGGGGGAAGGAGGGGTGTGTGGGTGTGAGGAGGAAGACCAGAGCACCTGTCACGTGGGAGGTACCCCTCCTCACAGGCAAGATCCAAGGCTGAGGCGGTGAAACCTGGGATGAGGAGATAAGCTTATGGGAGAAATGACCACAGGGGATGGGAGTGAGGATGTGAGGGGATAAGAAAGAACATCATGAAAGGATGAGGGGCAAATATCAGAAAAGAGCAGGCGGTTGTAGCCAGATCCAGGGAGAAAGGCTTCCCGGAAGCCCACCTGCCGATTAGAGGACTGCAAAACTCTATGATTTAATGACAACGCTCCTAACTTCACACCGTGCCATCTCATACTCTCGTCCTCTCTGGCTGGTGGTAGTCTTAGCTTGTGGTGAGCAATAAGCATTCCAGCTTCCTTAATTGTTTGTTCATCAGGCCACGGATAGGGGGCCACGATGAGAAGGCAAACAGTTCCACCCCAAGAAGTGAGCCAGGCCTCTGGCAGCTGGGGACACGGCTGGGACAGCAATGCAGAGAGGGCAAATTTCACTATATCCCAGCAACACCTGCCTTGTGTCAGGAAGCATTGCTGACAGAGGCAGAGAGGGATCTAAGTTTAGCGACGTGTGATCTACGCCAGATCTCCGGGAACTTGGGGGTGTGGGCGGGGCTCAACAGTTCCAGGGACCCCTTCCTGCCTTAAAGCTCACCAACATCTCAGGGAGGGGACCCCAACTTCAACACAGTCGCTGGCTCCTGTAGGATGTTTTCCAAACCGCTGGTGTGCAATTTACCATGTGGCGTGTATAGACAGGTTGCCCCCGTGAGCTGGCAAATGAAACCTTGGCCCAAATCCTCCTACCTGCAGCCCACTGCAGCCAAGGATGACACAAGAGAGGATGAAGACGGTTCCAGCCAGGCAGCCAGGCGATGTGAGAGCCAGCAGCAAGGGACCACATTAGTCACCCAATACGGGATGTGGGTGGGGAGGGGATGGAGGCAACGTGGGAACCTCTGAGAAAAGCAGCAGTGCTGGTGGAAGAATTCAGGTTTCCAGGATGAGATCAGATGTGCTTTTAAGAAAAGAGCTTCAAAGTGATATTAAACTGGAGGAAACGAGCATAACCTTTTTATCGACGTTCCCGCTCATACATCCATGTGGGTATGACTCTGTGGCCATGTGACTAATTTTGTGGCTGCCTGAACAGGTGTGCAGAATAATAACAACTTTGGGATGGCTACAGTTTAAGTGTTTACTGTTGCCAGTCTCTGTTCTAGGTTCTTTCCTGTATTATCTTAGTTTACTATACAAGTCATTACCCAGGGAGGAAACAGAGGCATGGAGAGTTTCCTCACTCAGAAGGCAGCAGGATGCACTGACCTGGGAAGGCTCAGGATGGAGAAACAAAGTCTGGTTGCTGGAAAGGGGTGAATGAGGTGACCAGGCTGGAGGTGGAGCGTGGTGCCCCGGAGGGAGAGGGTATCGGGAGGAGCCCTGTCAGCATGCAGATGGCACAGTGTCTCTGACCCAAGCCATCCATGTGGATCCTCAGGACATCCGTTAGCCTCTGAGAGGACTGCAACAGGCCACAGTTTCTATGTAAGAGGTCAGAAGGTAAGAAACTCTGTGCATACAGAGGGGTCCTCTTTTCTACCAGCCTCTGAGTGTGTAACACGAAATCTGGCCTATAGTAGCCTCAATATATATGCTTGTTGAATGAAGAGGTGAGTGAATGGGTAGGAAAGAGGTGCTAACAAGAATCAAGCTGTGCTCTTGTCCTCAAAGGATGGGGAAACCAGCCCATCCTTCAGAGGGAGCCTCAGAGAAAGGGAATAAGTGTGGATGTTTGGCAGAGGCTGGTGGGTAGCTTCCATGATAACCAACACTGACCTCTGACTCCCGTTATTTAAGCTTAAGTGTAATCTCCTCCTCTTGAGGGAGAGCTGGACTTACTGACCTAAGAAACAATTTATGGCGGACATAATGGGATATCCTACCCAAGATTAGGTCACAAATCTGTTACCGAACCAAAGTTGGGTCTGCTCGCCCAACATGCAGTAAGGCCAGTCTACTGACACCGGGTTTTGGTGAAGAAAAGTACAATGTTTATTGCAGGTGCCAGCAAGGAGAATGGGTGATTCATGCTCAAAAGACTGAAATCCCTAATGGCTTTCAGGGAAGGGTGTTCAAAGACAGAGCAAGGGAGAGGGTTGTGAGGTGCATGATCAGCTTGTGCTCAGTTCTCTGATTGGTTGATGGTGAGGTAACAGAGTGATGTTTGGAGAATCTAATGATCAGTTTTCTGGCTCCAACTGGACTAGGGGCTACATCCTGGTGGTCAACATGCAGTTAACTTCTTCCACGTGGTGAGGGTTTTAGTATCTGCAAAACAACTTAGGCATATGTGTCAGACTTATCTTTACCCTTGAAACAGAACTGGGCATGCTTGTGACTGATTTAGTGTTTAAGTTATGGTTACTTTCCTGTCTGACTGTCCTATCTTTGTTTCTGCATTCCTTACTTCTCCAAACATTAACTGCTAGGGCCTGTTCTTTGTTCTACATGGAGGGCCTAGGAGGTCACAGTATATTTCTATAGCTGCTTTTCCCAGTCAACAGTAAGCAGGGACACAGAGGAGTCTGTCACCAGGAAGGCCCCACAGGGTCCTGCTCAGTTTCAGATCTAGTGCCTTCTATCTTGGGGCTTTTTCTCTCTCTTGCTTGCTCACTCTGAGAGAAGCCAGCTGCTGTGTTGTATAAGCCACCCTATGGAAAGACTTATGTAGCAAGAAACAGTGGCAGCTCCAGCCAAGAGTCAGCCAGGAACCAAGTCCTCAGTCCCACAGCCCACAAGGAACTAAATCCTTCCAACAGCCATGTGAGAAAGTTTAGAAACTGATTCTCCCCCAACCAAGTTTTCAGATGAGACTGCAGCCTCCAGCTGACAGCTTGACAGCAACCACGAGGGCTCTTAAGCCAGACGCATCCAGCTGAGCCCTACTTGATTCCTTTTTCTTTTTTTAATATTTATTTATTTCGGCCATGCCAGGTCTTAGTTGTGGCACATGGGATCTTTGTTGTAGCATGTGGGATCTTTAGTTGTGGCATGTGGACTTCTTAGTTGTGGCATGTGGACTCTTAGTTGCGGCAGGCAAAGTCTTAGTTGCGGCATGCGAAGTCTTAGCTGTGGCATGCATGCACGATCTAGTTCCTCAACCAGGGATCAAAACTGGGCCCCCTGCATTGGAAGCATGGAGTCTTACCTACTGGACCACCAGGGAAGTCCCTCTCCTTGACTTCTGACCCACAGAAACTATGAGATAATAAATGTGTGTTATTTTAAGTTGCTAAATTTGGGGAGTAATTTGTTATTTAGTAAGAGGCTATAAACAAATGAGAGGTCCAAAGCTACAACTGATTAAAATCAGTTGAAGTCCACTCACAAAGCTAATTACATGCTGACACACCTGAGCATTAAACTAGTGCTTCTGAAATGCAGCAGAATTCTTGATCTATAGATAAAAGTAAACCATGTTTAAGGATAGGAAGAGGCAACTTATTCCAACAGGAGAAACTTAATATCCAAATGAGTGCTGTTCCTTCAAAAGCAATCACCTTGGATGAGTGGACACTTATTCCAGTAAAACCATTTTTCCAAACACATCTGGAACAATTCTTAGATATTCCACCATGAACAGCAAAGATGCTGTTGGTCACATCTCAATAGTAACAGATATCCTAAGATGGGAACCCTAAAACATCTTCCTGTGGCTATGCTAACCCTGGTGAGCTCCAAGAGAGCTCGGTCCCAGGGGCAAAGTCAGCCTAGGGCATTCTGATACCTGTGGAGCTTTGGCCCGAGATCCCCTTCTGTTTCTCCCCCCTGAGGAACTGGCTGACCAGGATGTGAGTGGAGAAGATTCCTTGGGTCCAAAGTAGAAGAGAGCTTTCCCACGGTGGTTTGTAGTGGGGTGCTCTGAGTGGGTTACTGGTGAGTCCACGATCCTGATTTGCTGAGGCCTCCAGGCCAGAGAGGCTGGGGCATCACTGTGGGCATCTTGTTGGTTGCTGTGCAGGGGTGAGCTGAGGGCGAGCAGTGAAGGATATGCCCTCCCACTGGCACCTGGGCAGCTCCATCCCCTGTAGAGGGTAGCAGTGACTGCCTTGATGAGGGGCCTATGCAGCCGCCAGAAGAGTCTGGCTCCAGAGACCCAAGAAGCAAAGGGCCTCTGGCCTTCACAGCTCTCCAGTCTCTATCTTTGTATCCGTGGGATACGTCTGGCTACTTGCTGCAAGGTAAGCACTCTAACCATGCATGCATGTGCCCTCTGCAAATCAGAGCCCTTGATTTTGAAATACTTGATCTGAAAATGTTTCATTGAAATCAAAATCTATTCCCCTTATCATAGGAAATGCCTACATTCTCTCTGTCTTGAAAGAAGAGCAAGAACACTTGAGTTCTCTTTTGTTATAATTTCAAATGTTGTAAATTTTGGAATGGCTGTGAAACTGGTCTTAAAAATCATATCACTTTCTTTTGCAAATGAAGTCATTGATGGTGACTGTCAAAATTCTGAAGAGGTTATTATTAAAAAGTCTTGAGGAATTATTGCTAGGAGCCTTTTTTTTTTTTTTTTTTTTGCACACAGGATCTTAGTTCCCTGCACCCTCTGCAGTAGAAGCACATAGTCTTAACCACTGAACCCCCAGGGAAGTCCCTCAAGGAGCCATTTTAAGCATAAATCTGATTTTAGAAAATTGTATAGATGGAAGCAAACTCAAGCTTCTTATTAAAAATATTCAGGGACTTCCCTGGTGGTGCAGTGGTTAGGAATCCGCCTGCCAAAGCAGGGGGCACGGGTTTGATCCCTGGTCCAGGAAGATCCCACATGCTGCAGAGCAACTAAGCCCGCACGCCACAACTACTGAGCCCGCGCTCCGCAACAAAGACCCAATGCAGCCAAAATAAATAAATATGTTCAAAGACTTTACTTGGAAGTTTCATAAAAATTCACTACTTCCTATTACATAATATAAGAAAAATGTGATGAATTTTTTTCACCATCCCCTCCATAGATGTCTCCAGATAGCCTCCAGTTCTAGCTTTTAGTTCTGGCATTAGCTCTTTCTATGTATTTATGATATGCAAATGATTGGGAAGCTTTGGGACAGAATAAGCCCCACTGCCGCGGGGCCCACACCAGTTCAGACCCACCTTTCAAGGTGGGGAAAGTGAGCCGAGGCTGTGTGCTAAGCTCCTCTCAGCGGTGTGGGTACCCGTGAGAAGCTAAGAGGGCATTCTACACAGACAGCTAGACCTTGCCACCTCCTCTCCCACCAAACAGGGAGCTCCGGCCCCAACACCAAGGCCAGACTCTGTTTACTGCTTTCTCCTTCTCCCCGATACTTCTCCGGATACTCTAATGCAGGTGGTGGGTCTTCATCCTCTGAGGGTGGATTAATTTCCCGAAAAGATTTGAGTCACCGGCAGCTACATTCAAATGAATAAAACACATTTATAAGGGGCTTCCCTGGTGGCGCAGTGGCTGAGAGTCCACCTGCCGATGCAGGGGACACGGGTTCGTGCCCCGGTCTGGGAAGATCCCACATGCCACGGAGCGCCTGGGCCCACGAGCCATGGCCGCTGAGCCTGCGTGTCCGGAGCCTGTGCTCCGCAGCGGGAGAGGCCACAGCAGTGAGAGGCCCGCGTACCGCAAAAACAAACAAACAAAACAGAACAAAATAAAACGTTATTTTAAGATGGCTAATAACATTTGGAGTCCCAAAGAGGCAGGACATAAATTGATTTTTTAAATATGTTTTCTAAATGGACTCAGAGGGCAATTTCCTAAGCCAAAGGCTTTGATGCCTGTAATAATCATATTGGTTCCTGTGATTTGCAGGAAAAGTGTCAGTTAGATACATCAGGTCAAAGATGTTTAATTAAAATCATTCCCATTGCTTTATAGCTGTGCCTCTCAAGATACACAAAACAAACTCTCAAAATAGAGGCTTCTAAGAGGCGATAAAATAGTTTTACTATTGTTTCCAATGAAGTTTTAACAATTTCATTTGGGAGTTTATCTTAATAAAGAAGTAGAAATGATAAAAGCTTCAGTTAAGAATGATTGCAAAACATTAATATTAATATTAATTATTTATATTAATTTCAGACTAAAGGTGGTTTGCTCAGAAGACAATTACAATTCATAAGAGAATGAGTGAAGGAAAAGGAGACAATGGATGTAAATACAGATGTGGAGGCCTTGGGGCAGTCCCTGGTAACAAAGCAGAAAACCTGGACCGACACTGATTTTTCCCAGAACTCCAGAGCAACTACAGGATTTTTCCATCATTTTGCTCAGTTTGTTCTATTTTTCCCATTTGTATTAAATATATGTTTATTCACTGTTAATTATGAAAATAATGTATGTTTGTTCTGAAAAAAAATCAGAATAGTGCAAAGTAAAAGATGAAAGTCCCCCGATTTTTTTTTGCGGTACGCAGGCCTCTCACTGTTGTGGCCTCTCCCGCTGCGGAGCACAGGCTCCGCACGCGCAGGCTCAGTGGCCATGGCTCACGGGCCCAGCCGCTCCGTGGCATGTGGGATCCTCCTGGACCGGGGCACGAACCTGTGTCCCCTGCATTGGCAGGCGGACTCTCAACCACTGCGCCACCAGGGAAGCTCCCCTGATTTATTTTTTTTACTTGAAATATGATTAATTACAATTTTGACACCCTCTCCCTCTGCTTTATTCTCCAGTTCTCGCTTTTCTCACGTTCCCTCTGTTCTGCTTCCCACTCCCCAAGGCCTCCTCCTTCGCCCACTTTGGCGCTCCGTCCAGATTTCTTTTGTGGGTTCGGTCCAGCCTCTGAAGGATCACTCCTGGTGCAGGCGGCTCTTTGAAGGCGGGCTCTCCGCTCCACTGGCTCCCTCTTGTGGCTCTAGAAGGGCACTGCATGCCACAGAAGGGAGGCCTGACCTTGGGAGAGCAGATCCCGCATAGGACGGTGAGCTGAACCGTTCTGAATACTCTCAGGACTCAGCGAAGATTCTACCGTCTAATTCTAAAGACATGTCCAGAGAGCGGTCTTGGTCTCCTAATAAGTGTGAGGTCACCTCTGATTGCCTCTCGATCCTTAGATTTCTCAAGTTGTCCTAGGCTTTCCAAGAAGTATCCAAAGAGCATAGCCCGAACACTGCACTGTTTCAATGAAATTTGCTAAAAGACTAGAACTTAAAAGTTCTCACTAAATAAATAGATAGATAGATAATGAGGTGACGGATGTGTTAGTTAACTAAACGGGGACTACTTTCACAATGTATATGTATATCAAATCACCATGATGTACACTTTAAATATTTTACAATTGTATGTGTCAACTCCATCTCAATAAAGCTGGGGGTGGGGTGGGGAGTATAGCCTGCAGAGTTGAAGTGTGTGTGTGAATGTATGTGTGAGAGAAGAGTGTGGCTGTGTGTGTGTGTGTGTGTGTGTGTGTGTGTGTGCAGGTGTAGTCGGGAGGAGAGACCAAGAAAGGGGGCTTGACAAAAGCTG
The DNA here is from genome assembly GCF_949752795.1 of Hyperoodon ampullatus. NCBI lineage: Eukaryota > Metazoa > Chordata > Mammalia > Artiodactyla > Ziphiidae > Hyperoodon > Hyperoodon ampullatus. The sequence continues at coordinate 16,262,628 of NC_136918.1, forward strand.
CTACCTCACCTTACAAGTCTTCTGGTGGGACTTCAAAATTCATTTGCTTAACATACAGATATTAAACACTCAGAATACGCCAGCACCGGGGCTGCCAAAACGAACCAGATACGTCGCTGCAACCAAGGTGCTCTCTTACAGCAAATGGGAGAGACAGCTTATGGGAAACAGGAACAAGCTCCGAATGACACGGAGTCAGAAGATCTGAGGTTGAGTTTCTTCTCCGCCACTACCTGGCACCGGGACGTGGCAGCGAGTCACTTAACCTCACTGCGTCTCAATGCTCTCATCTCTAAAATGAGGACAAATGCCCCCCTTATTTGTCTTCCTTGGGTTGTTATGAGTAAGTCGACTGAACTAATTAATTTATGAAAGTGCTCTGAGAACTCCATACAAATGCAAGTAGATGCTGTTAGTATTTTCAGTAGAATGAGAAGGGCTTTACAAAAAAAACCTGTATATCCATCACTTCCCTACAGCCTATGCCTGAAATTCTCACCCAAGGAGTCACTCTTTCAGGGGTCTTTTTCACAGGGATCATGTGTGGTTACCTGAGGGCACCGTGTTAATTTGTCAGATTAACCCATCCATGGACCACACCTCCTGACACCCCTGTGGAGAGTCTGGAAGGAACCGGCTAGGTGACTCACCCCACACGGCAGGGTGGTATTCCAATCTTCAGCTGGAACTGTGGTTCCTGACCATCATGTCATCAGTGGCTCCAGCACCGAGATCATTCCGTGTCCCTTTCCCCAAGAGTTTCCAAGCACCATCCGCATTTGGGCTGGCTCTACTCTGGATTTTTTTATTTTTTTATTTTTTGCCATTGCTGCTGAGGCGATGGTTAGGTGACCGTTAACTCAATTCTATGACACAAGGTTGTAGCAGAGGCTGACATGCCCAGCCCACATCTCCTTAGCACTTGCCTTGAAATTCCAATGGTTACTTTTGTGAACACCTGATTTTTGTCTGCTGAGGGCTGTTTTGGGCTGCCAGGGAGTTAATGTCCTCCAGACACAGCCCTCAAGCAGTGACAGCTGAGGTGTGGGTGGAGAAGCACATCAGCTTCCTCATCCCTCAGGGCAAGTGGGTAACTCTGAGGAATGTTCCAGAGTATTTCCCAGTGCCATTAAGCCCCAGTGTTCCCAAGAGGGCGACTGCTGGATAACACACCCTTTATTAGCTACTTGCCCTTCCCTGGCTCTACTGGTGCTTCCTGGGATCTTTGTGAAAATAAACTACTTACACTCAAATCCTTGTGTCAGGGTCTGATTTGGGAGAACTCAACCTAAGACAACTGGTGTTGGAAGTTGTCTTGAGGCAGACCCTCAGGATGGAATTGTGGAATAGGGTCATTCAGCAGCCCGATGGGTGCAAGACCCCATTGCTGGTGCTGAGTGGAGTTCTGAAAGATGCTGTAAGATTCCCATCTCACTCAGCTGTGGATGAGTTGTCTAAGATTCTCATTGGCAGTGAGTTGAGATGGAATCTGCCGGAAGGAGATGCATCAGCTCATGCAATAGCTCCGGCCCGTTAGAGGTTCGGTGGCAAAGACTGGAGAGTTGCTGAGTTGTTAACTATAACTGAAACCCCGAAGGAAGAAAACGACAGGCTCAGTGCAGCCAGCCATCAACTTAGAGCACAGTGTGAAAGCCGTAAGGCTTCCACGGCAGCCTTTTTTAAAATCCTCGCCTCCTGCAGCTGGAGGGCGGGTCAGGAAGAAAACCAGGTCTAGGACCTGATTGTCAGAGTGTTGCAGTAACAGAGGAGGCTGCATCACAGCCTTGACCTGTCTCCTATGGGGAATTGAGGGCCCTGAGAAGAAAGGAGTGGGACCTGGAACTTGAAGGAGGTGAGCCTGAGATCCATGAAGCCTCCGGTTTCCTAGAAGCTCTGGGATGGCAGAAGTCACCTCCTCCTCCCACTTGCTAGAGGAGACCAGCTGCCCCTCCCCTGGAGGTTAGACAAAGGCCTCCTCCGAGCCAGAAACCTTGCTAGGCAGTGTTCGCTGTCCTGAAGACCTGCTCTTGTGTCTCCTCAGTGCTGCTAGATCAACAATTAGAGTCAAGTGTCAGTGAGGCTTGGGTGGTGAGTAGTGTCCCTGCTTGGGGAGGAAAGGGATCATTCACCCAAACAGCCACAGGACCTGGCCTGAGTGCTAACGGGCTCCAGGCGGGTTCTGCCAGCTCTTCCGTGCACCCGTCCTCATTCTGCGCAGAGGGACTCAGGCATCTTTTCCCAAGTTCGTGTTCAATGACTTCCTGTTGGTGGCTGGAAACCGGCCTTGGTGGGAGCATGTACAACATGAAAATCAGCCAATGCCACGTGTCCGGGTGACTCCCTCCTCCTTCTTTGGGGAAGCTGGTTTACGGACATACCATTGGAATGGGGAAGAGACCCCAGTGTGGTTCATGGACCTATGTTGGACCCATTTTGAGACTGACTTGGGCCATTCATCACACTGTTCTATGTACGTCACTTGACCAGGGAGCCATCGTGGTGTTTTGGGTCCCCTGTTATCAGTAACAACTCAGATCCTTGAAAGATCTGGGTATTCTCCATTCCCCAGTGTAGAATTACTGGGGTAAATGGCTATGGGATTTGGAGGGAAGGCTTAGGGGAAGAGCTACCGAATATATTTGGTGTGGAATGTTGCAGGATCCTTCCTGAAAAGGAGCTGGCCTCCCCTTCAATAATGGGCTCTTGGTCTGAGAACTGACTCACGTCTAAAAACTGGATGAGGGATTGTGGTTCTTCATGGTGGCAGCTGGCACCAGCCTTCTGCTCATTTGCTCTTGACCTTTTTGTATACATAGGTCAAACAGCACGCCCGTGGGCTGCCTATGACCTCATCCTTAGACACATCATGGTCTATCAGTCATCACCAGAGGCCCTTGCAGGTCAAAGCCCTTAGGTTGTCCTTTTGCCTTGTCCCTCACTATGACAATTACTTCCAGCTTGCCTCTGATGATTAAGTGCCTCCACTTCGCCTTTGGTATTCCAGAATGGTACCAACCCCATTGACCATGGAGCCCAAGTCTAATGCAGCATCTCCTACAGTCAATCTTGGCCTGTGGAAGACAGCCACTGCTGTGCTTCCACGGATGTTGGTGCCCCCCCAGCCGTAACTAATGGATTCCTTATTACTCTAGTAAAGAGAGTGTCTTCTGTGCCCTCACCAGGGTAGGAATCCTGAATCATGAGAAAGTGCCCTATATCAATAAACTCTGCCTTATTTTCCATCTCCCAACCCTGACTCAACACTCTAAAGATCCATCCCCAAATATGTTCTCCCACGCCTCTGTGCGTAAAAACAGGATGAGTATGTGGATCAGCTGGCAGAACTCACCCGGAAGTTTGTTAGAAATGTGGAATCTCAGGCTTGTCCGTGACTTATTGGATCAGAATCTGCATTCGAATGAGACCCCAAGTGATTCATATGTACGTTTAAGGCTGAGAAGCACTGCCTCAGAACTCTCCAGAGACTCCCAGCAGAAAGAGTGTTCAGTTCCTTAAGGCTGAATAAAATAGCTGTGACTTTCTCCATCACCATCATCACTATCCCCATCAATGTCACCACCACTGACTGCCATCAGTACCCCCATCGAGCAGTGTCCATTACATCTCCACATAATCAAGGACCATTTTTATAGAAGCATACGCTGAGCAGACAATGCCTTGGCCTAGCTGACATCATTTCCACAGATATTTTTACAGAGCAACGAGGTGTTTTCTTTTTTCATCCTCTGACAGGGTTCTGTAACTTATTTGCTTTCACTTAGAGTTTTAAATCACCTTCCCCAGCCGTCCCCGCTTCCCCTGCGCCCACACTTCACTGCTTCTCAGCTACCCAGCACGCCCGGGTTCCTGCCTCTAGCTGCCCCTCCACCTTTGCCCACTTACTTGCAGGTTTCTGCTATTGTCAGAACAGCCAAAGACAACAATGTTTCAACTGGCAGGAAACAGTCTTCACACTCTCAGGATTTCCTATTATGTGATGTGCAGCCTTTTCCAGAAACACAATTGCACCTAAATATAGAAACTGCCTAGATGCACCTTCATCTCAACACAATAACTCCATGGCCACTGGGACTGGCCTTGAACAAGGGCCAAGCACTTTGAAAGGCAGAGACACTCTATCAGTGGAGGCGAAGGAAGCTGCTTCCAGGGATTTCCATGTGAGGGTAGGCAGCTGTTTACTTATTCCCCATTCTTTTGTTATTTTGTTTGATTTTGCCAGTAAAGCTTGGGTAGGAGGAAGGAAGGAGGTAGAGAGGGGGCCATGGACCAAAAGGAAGGGATGGAGGGGAAGGGGCTAAGGAAGACCAGGAGGCGGGAGTGATAACTATGGGTTGGAGGAGATGACTCAAGAGGAAAGGAAAAGTGGCAGGTGACTTGTTGAAGGAGGGAGGATGAACTGGAGAAGGAAGGGAGGAAAAGAAAGATTTCAATATGCTTTGCAGCCATCTCTGCACAGCCGGAATGGTCAAGACTTCACAGCTAATGGGCTTCCCTGGTGGTGCAGTGGTTGAGAGTCCTCCTGCCGATGCAAGGGACACGGGTTTGTGCCCCGGTCTGGGAGGATCCCACGTGCCGCGGAGCGGCTGGGCCCGTGAGCCATGGCCACTGAGCCTGTGCATCCGTAGCCTGTGCTCCGCAACGGGAGAGGCCACAACAGTGAGAGGCCCGCGTACCACCAAAAAAATAAAAAAATAAAAACAGCATCTTAACACTAAAGAGGATATAGGTGTCGGTCTCATCAACCTGAGGCCAGAGAAAATAAACTGCAGTTGAAAATTGAATTGCATGGAGCTAAATGCAATGAGATGGTATTAGGGAACTGTTAGAGAAGAAACCCCAGTTAAAAAATAAAGACCTGGATTGGATATTTGAGGAGGTGATCCTGAAAGAGTTTTTCAATGATGATTCTGGGAGAACACTTTTAATGACCTGGAAATTCAGAAGAAAACAGAACTAGTGAGAAGCCAGGAGACAAGTGAGTTTGAAGTTACCTGAAGAGAAATAAGCAGAAGGCTGTGAGTGCCCCCACGGTTGGGGGGGTAGTTGGCAAGCTGTCATGAGTCAGAGTAAAGCAGACTCAGGTTCTAAAGCCATCTCTGCCCATCACCAGCTGGAACTTGCTTCTGGAATACCTGGAAGTACTTGCTTCACCTCTCTAAACCTCGGGTTTCCCATCTGTAAAATCAGGACAATGACATGCATTTCACAAGTGAGGGTTACACAAGGTGTGAATGAAAAGTTCCACTTCCCAAATATTCTGTTCAGGGGATTTACAGGCAAGATTCAGGAGGTGATGAGAAAGTAGTTTTGTCCTGAAGTCAGGCGTTGGACCAGAGAGAAAAGGAGATGCCAGGAGGCCAAAAGTAGAGGCAGTTCAGATTAGACCTGGTGAATGAGCAAAAAGTGCTGTGACGCTAAAGACCTAGACTATGTGAGAAGTGGAAAAATGGTGGTGCAGGGGAAAGAGCCAGGTTCTGGTACACACTGTGTCTCAGGGCAGCCAGAGAGATGTGGGAAGATTCTCCCTCTGGGATCAGTCCAACTACTAATATGAAGGTAGCTAGAATCACAACCCCTAGTGAAATAATGGACCTAGCCACTGAGCATTGTATCCCTTACCAATTTATGGCTTCTCAGCCCCCAATGCACCTTTCAGTACCTGCTCTGTGATAATGGACTGGACTCTTTTACAATGAGTGCAATGTTAAGCTTTATCGGTAGAGGGCGCTAGAGGGACATCGCAGGACCAAGGGGGCTCTTCTTCTAGGTCCCAGTCTCTCTCCCTCTCTCTCTCTCTCTCTCTCTCTCTCTCTCTCTCTCTCTTGTTTCCCTTGCACTGGCTGCACAGCCTGTCAACAGTGCCTGCCTCACCTCAGCCACATGCCTAGAATGTGTGGTCCATCAGAGACCTCGGACGCCCAGCCTGGGCCCAGTGACCACCTTGCCTCAGCCTTGTGCTGTGGACACTGGGTACCCCAGGCCTCACACCGGCAGTGGAGCCCCACCTCCTCCTGTGCGCTGTTCTCCAGCGTCAGCTGGCCTGCACCCCAAGATGCTGTTTCCCACCACCCTCCCAACGTGAACGCCACACACCAGGCCTTCTACCCATCGCGGTACCCACCAGCCTCAGCTTGCCTGCATCTGTGGATTCTTTCTTGCTCACCTGGTGACTGTGACTAACCGAGCAGCCCTGTGAACATAACTGCCAACTTCTAGTGTGCCCAGCCATACCTTCTCCAACTGATTGGGAGACCCAGCCTTGGGGAGAGCGCCTCTCGCCAAGTTTATTTTTCCCTGAGTACTCTCCTTTAGATAGAGGATACCCAGTAGGGGTCTCTTTACATCTTCACAGTTACTTTCCTATCAAAATTAATAATTCTTTATATTAAGTGTCCCCTATTTGAATTATTGTGTGGTTTCTGTTTCCTGAGTGTACCCAGACCAACACAATCATGAATGGCTGCTAATCTCACAAAGAGACAGCCAGAGGTTAGTAGCCATTCATGATTGTGTAGGTGGTCTTGTTGGAAATATACAACACACCTATAAACTATTCTTGTCAAAACAACAATCCCATCAAGCCTTAGATCTAACCACAAGCATTCAAGAAATATGCAGGACACAGGAACATGTTAAATGATATCATCAGAGGCAATCAGCAAAATCCAGGCTGTGAGAAAGTCCATAGGAAAAATAACCAGAAGTCTTCAACACATGAGGGGAAGAACCCATAAATTAAAAGAGACTTAAAAAGCGTATTAACCAATTAAAATTCTCAGACATTCTTTGGACCTGGATTCAAACAGATTGTTTAAAAAAGATTTATGAGACAATGGAGGAAATGTAAACACTTACTGGTTATTTGATGACACTGAGGTAATTATTTCTAAAAAATATAAAAGCTAATGGAGGAACTATGAACCCTGAATAATTGACAGCATTAGGGAATTATTTTTCTTATTAGATATGATGATAATGTGGATATTTTTAAGAGCTTTGATTTTTTAGATTTACTAACTAAAATATTAACAAATGGAATGGTATGGTGTTGGGGATTTTCTTCAAAATAATCCTTGCATGGGGATGGGAGAATATGTTGGCCATGAGTTGATAATATTGCAACTAGGTGATGAGTACTTGAGTCCATTTAAAAAAAAAATTTTAACACTCCTACAAATTGATAAGAAAAAAAGGCAACCTAACTGAAAAATAAGCAAAGCTTATAAATAGGCAATTCATGAAAGAATATACATGGCCAAAACGCCTGTGTAAATGTGCTCAACCTTGCTAATAATGGAGAAATGACAAATATTAAAAAGCAGTGGAGAATCAATGAGAATGTGGGGAAATGAGTATTCCCATTGGTACTATCATATTAAAGGATTCGTTGGCAGAATTCTTCAAAATTTAAAATGTGCATTTCTGTAAACCTAACAGTTTTGCTTCTAGATATACCTATCTTAGAGAAATGGTCAAATATGTGGACAAGAATATTAGTTTACTGCAATATTTTTTTGAAATAGCAGCACCTTAGAAGCAAACCAAATATCCATCAATGGAGAAGTGGTTAACAAAAAGAAGTAGTTAAAACACCATATAGGGACCCGTTGCAGCAATTAATGAAAACGACTACATGGGCTGACATGGTTAAGAGCTCTAGGACATATTGTCAAGTGAAAAAAGCATGATACAAAGAAATATGTTCTATTTGATCCCATGTCTGTAAAAATAAATCTAAACTAAAATACCTAGGATAAGTCCCCCTAAAAAATGGCATAATTGTAAACGTTTACACACACACATGACTTCATATATATACATATTCTGCTTTCTTGATTTTTCATAAGAATACCCTCATAGTGCTTGTCTAATTTTCTTTTACTTTATAAAGTATTTGAACATTGAATTTGGCAACGAATAAATCATTATTGATCTGAGCACGAGCAGTTTCCATGGTGCAGAAGGAGACGGACCACAGTGGACTGGGAGGGTGGTGGTCCTTCCTCAAAGGCTACGGCCTCCCGCCAGGCCCTGGCCCATACTACTCGCCTGGTCCCATCAGTGCATAGGTAACCAGCCAAGCTGTAAGATATAGGAAATCAAATACGTTTTTCTTATTTTAAAGGGTTTCCTAAATCTGTCTTGTCATAGGATTTTCGGTCCAGAAGGGATCTTCAAGAACAACTCCTTCAATTTCTGACTTTTAAGGATGAGAAAGCTGAGGTCCAGAGAAGCTAAAAGAGTTACCCATGGCCCCCAGACTATCTGGCTATATACCAAGAGGGCAGCCAGGGAAGCATGCCCAGGAAACTTCTGAATGTTTGGGAACCAGGAGGAAGTAAGTAGGGAATTATGTGTTCAGGACGAGCATCCAGATTAGAATTCCTGCAAAGTTGCTGACAGCCACGTATGAATGACCACATCCAGTGATAAATCACCAGGATCAGGACAGTGAATCATCCCAGGCTTTGTTCTTTGTAGGACAGCACATTTTTCTCTGACTCTCTCTGTTCTATATCAGGAGACTGTTTCCACCGGGGTCACCGGGCTGAAGGACCCACTAAATTTGGCCTCATTCCTGTCTTGGCAAGCTGCCGTGGCCAGGGTGATGGAGGAGTGTTTACACGTGTCAGGTTCCAGGAACATTTTTGCTGTTCTGTCTGATAAAGCCCAGAGTCAGATGGGCAGAGTGGTGAAAAGAGCACTGGACAAAGAGTCAGCTAGCTCGGGACTGGTTTTTGTTCCGTCGTGAACAAAGCTGTGTAAGCTGGAGCCAATCATTTAGAGGTTTCTAAGCATGCAAAATAAACAGGTTCAATGTGATTCCCCCAGGTCTTGTGTTTTGGGAATCTGTTTGGGAATGAAAGTAGCTTCCAAGCTGAGTTACCATTTTCAGAATAGATTCGCTCAAGAAGAATGAAAAAGAAGTGCAATGTTGGAGATATAATCATAGAACCAAGGCCAGATACTAAGGAAGGAAAAGGAAGGATCAAGGCTGCCATCACTACTCCATCCAGGGAGAGCAAGTAGGTTCATCCTCAGAGCCAGTTCTTTGTAGTGGCTGCCTGGAGCAATGTGTTGGGAAGGATTCGAACAAAGGCTGAGCTCAGGGAAGAGTGTTCTGTGATCCATTAATGATGTCTGCCAGAGTGAGAAGGGGATAGAATGGGGGGAGGTTCACCATGTTTTTATTACTCCTGCACCCAGTTTCTACATTTATGTTCCTGTAGCCATGAGCCTATGGACCCAACGCAAAGTAGGAAAATGCACATGATGAAATCTTAGACAGAAAATTGCAGGAAGCTGGCTCATTTGGGATAAGAGAGCGAGGAATCATGAAGTCTGGGTTCTGTTCTTTGGTCTGTCACTAAATAACTAATAATCTTGGAGGAAATCAGTAACAGGTTGGGAGCCCTATTGAAACCAAGTCCCCCTAAAACCGAGTTCTCCTGTCAAGTTTATGATTAACTTGTCCTACCAAAACTTCATTCCCTTTCTTGTCCTACCTCTGTTCCCCTCAGGATTGAGGACTATGAAAGAAAAGGGGGTATTGAAGCTGAGCAGGACCCTGCGGGACCCTCCTGGGTACAATCCCCTCCAAGTCCCTGCATCTCATTTAACCTTCCCTGAGTTCCAAAGAGCAGACTCAAGCAGTTAATGATTAGAAAAATGGAGTCACTGGTCTCCTAGTTCCTCCTGAAGGGATAGACAAAACAATCTGATGCATATATCTGAGTTTTTCAGCAGAAATTAAGATCTCCACCAGGTGGAGGATGGTGACTATGTGGTGACCACAAGCACGTAGATGCCAGACTGGTTCGAACCAGAAGGTTGATGATTAAGGTTCCTGACACATCACCCTGTTACCTCACCACCAACCAATCAGAAAAATGTCCATGAGCTGATCATCCTGAGACCCTCACTCCCAATGCTGCCTTTAAAAACCCTTCTCTGGGGACTTCCCTGGTGGCACAGTGGTTAAGAATCCACCTGTCAATGCAGGGACACAGGTTCGAGTCCTGGTTTGGGAAGATCCCACATGCCACAGAGCAACTAAGCCCATGCACCCCAACTACTGAAGCCCACATGCCTAGAGCCCATGCTCCACAGCAAGAGAATTCACCTCGATGAGAAGCCTGCGCACTGCAACAAAGAGTAGCCTCCCACTCGCTGCAACTAGAGAAAGCCCACGTGCAGCAATGAAGACCCAATGAAGCCAATAAATAAATTTATTTTAAAAAAAACAACAACACTTCTCTGAAACCATTGAGGAGTTTGGGTCTTATGAGCATGAGCTGAGCTGCCCGCTCTCCTTGCTTGGTACCCTGCAAATAAACTCTGTACCTTCCCTCACCACAACCTGGTATCAGCAGATCAGCTCTGCTACATGTTGGGCAAGCAGACTCTTGTTCGGTTCGGTAACTCTATGATCTAGCATCTGTTATGGTTTGAGGTGTGATAAGGAAGGCCACTGAAGGGTCTTTGAAGTCAGGGCGGCATATGGACCAGCCCTAATGGTCCTGCAGCCACGGAAAGTGTTTCTTATGGGCAGTTTGGCCCAGTTTTGCCTTAATTAATGTTGTAATTGTACAGACTTTTAAATAAATAAGGTGATTTATATATTTTTCCATTGTGATATATTTAAAAGGGCAGAAAAAAGAGACCAAAGGAAAATTGCCTATACTCCTATCACTTGGATCTAACATTTGACATCTTGTATTTCCTTATAAAGAGAATTTGATGTAAATGTCTTCTTTAATAAGTAGTAGATTTACTTTTTTTTTTTTTTTTGGTCACGTTCAGGAAAGTAAACCACAACCCAGAAGAATGAGATATATTAAAAATTCATTAGATAATAATTACTTAATAAAGTTAATTGGTAATAATAATTTCATGTTATGATTATTACCATTATTATTGTTACTGAGCAACTAACCAAGGCCAGGTGAGTGTGACACTCTTTATGCCAACATTACTTCTAAGTTTGCATATAGAATTGAGGCAAACCAGGACCTTGTGGGAAGTTATATGTAAACGTGAATAAGGACCAGAAGGTAACACATAAAAATAATAAACTATTTTTTAAAACTTTATTTGAAATTATCTTATTCAACAAAATAAAATAAACATCACTTGCACATGTGAAGTGAAGCCCTAGGATGGCTTTCCAAGGCAGGGAGGAGCAGTGTAGCATACTGTACTGGCTAGACCTATTGGTTCTGAAGTCAGACTGGCCCAAATCCTGGCTTGCCCAAATGAAGAGGATAATAGTGCTACCTGCCTACAAAATCACTGTAAGGATTAATTGAATTAACACATGTATGATGTGTAATTTTATATGTCAACTTGACTGGGCCATGGGGTGCCCAGACACTTGATTAAACATTTTTCTGGGTGTGTCTGTGAGGGTGTTTCTGGGTGAGATTAGCATTTGAATCACTAGTCTGAGTAAAGCACACAGCCCTTCCCAATGTGGGTGGGCCTCAGCCAGTCCATTGAAGGCCTGAATAGAACAAAAAGGCTGAGAAAAGGAGAATTCTCTCTCTCTCTCTCTTTCTCTTCCCATCCTCCAACTAGGACATCAGTCTTCTCCTGCCTTCAGACTGGGACTTGAACTAGAACTATACCCTCGGCTTTCCTGGGTCTCCAGCTTGCCGACTGCAGATCATTGGGTTTCTGACCTTCACAGGATCTAACTCCTTATACTAAATCTCTTTACACATATGTATGTATATCTCCTATTGTTTCTGTTTCTCCAGACAACCCTGACTAATACAATGTGTCAAGTTCTTAGAACAGTGTCTAGCACATACTTAGCACTCAATAAATCTTGGTATTAAGATGTTGAATCAATATCATCTCACACCAGTCAGAATGGCCATCATCAAGAAATCTAGAAACAATAAATGCTGGAGAGGGTGTGGAGAAAAGGGAACACTCTTGTACTGCTGGTGGGAATGTGAATTGGTACAGCCACTATGGAGAACAGTATGGAGGTTCCTTAAAAAACTAAAAATAGAACTACCATATGACCCAGCAATCCCACTACTAGGCATATACCCTGAGAAAACCATAATTCAAAAAGAGACATGTACCAAAATGTTCATTGCAGCTCTATTCACAATAGCCCAGAGCTGGAAACAACCCAAGTGTCCATCATCGGATGAATGGATAATGAAGATGTGGCACATATATACAATGGAATATTACTAACCATAAAAAGAAACGAAACTGAGCTATTTGTAATGAGGTGGATAGACCTAGAGTCTGTCATACAGAGTGAAGTAAGTCAGAAAGAGAAAGACAAATACCGTATGCTAACACATATATATGGAATTTAAGAAAAAAAAAGTCATGAAGAACTTAAGGGTAAAACAGGAATAGAGACACAGACCTACTGGGGGTGGGCTTGGGGATATGGGGGGGCTGTGACGGGGCGGGGGAGAGGCATGGACGTGTATACACTGCCGGGCGTGGGGTGGATGGATGGTGGGGGGTGGCCGCGTGGCGCGGGGGGATTGGCTCGGTGCTTTGTGGCCGCCTGGAGGGGTGGGATGGGGAGGGTGGGTGGGGGGGAGACGCAGGAGGGAGGGGATGTGGGAACAGATGTATATGTATGACTGATTCACTTTGTTGTAAAGCAGAGACTAATTTAAAAAAAAGGAAAAATAAAAGATGTTGAATCAATCATCATGTTTATCAAACAGGACAAATCTTGTTACTGCTGAATAGAGGGCTCCCTCGGAATATCTTTGGTGGTGATACTCCGTGCAGAAACTGTTGCTAAGATTCAGAAGTGGGGTGTCCTCACTGGCAAAACATAAAACGTGCCCACAATAACTTCCCAAAATTTCTCAAGTTCAGAAGCCGTTGAAGCTCTGCTTCTTAGCCTCACCCTCTCCAATCTGTGCAGCACACCATTGCCAGGACACTCTTTCTAAAACACTTTTTAAAATGCTACCAACGCCTTGAGGGTGAACTCATTCATTTCTCCCACAGGTATTTATTGAGACACTGGGCTCAGTTCTGGGGACACAACAGTATATGAAAGTACCATGCCCCTTGGGACTTCCCTGGTGATCTGGTGGCTAAGACTCCACGCTCCCAATGCAGGGGGCTCGGGTTCGATCCCTACTCAGGGAAGTAGATCCCACACGCGCAACTAAGAGTTCACATGCCGCAACTAAAGATCCCGCATGCCGCAACTAAGACCTGACACAGTCACATAAATAAATAAATATTAAAAATACATATTATACCACATCCCTGTCATGGGAGCACATAGTATGTTAGGGAGCCAGACACCTGCACATACATACACCTCCCCAAGCCTAAACTGATACAGGACAACAACAAAAAAGAACTTGGAACTGTGGAAGGGATTGCTGGGGAGACCTAATTCAGAAAGCCTTCCCCAAGCTGCCTTTGCTCATACCCTCCTCATCCCAGTAAGCCACTTTGAAATATGTTAAATGGGTTTAGCATAAATTCATTCATTTGTTTGACAGATACTACAGGCACTCACTCACGAAAGATTTGAAGGGACGTCTTTGGCACTGGAGGAACCGAGGCTCCCAGACAGGACATGATTTGCCCAGTGTTGCTGAGCTCAGGAGTGAAGGGACCTGGATCTGAACTTGGAACCAACTCCTTTCTCTTTCCAGCTCCCCACACTCTCTCCCACTCTCCCCCTTCCCCAGCATCACTGGGGTGCCCTCAGTCTGCTTTTGTCCATGCTGTTCCTGGGATGTTCCCCTTCTCCCTGCTGCGCATCTAAACACCTCTGTGTAGTCCACCCTAAGTGCAATAGGAGAGGAGAAAAAGGAGCCACCATCACTGGCTGAGTCATTAAGGAACAACAGGGGATTTATGCTGGACCTTGAAGGATGTGTGGGATGTAGGATTTAATTAAGTGAAATGTGGAGAAATAGAGCCTGGACCTGGAGAACACTGGGGAGAGGTGATGGATGGCTCCAGTGACCAATTATAGGTTGTTTTGAGTAGCCTGGGAGAACTATAGAAGGTGGGACATTTGGCTGGGTGGGGTCATATTATGGAAAAACAAACAATGTTCCTGCACTCAAGAAATTCTCTATTAACTGGGGGATCCAGAAACCCCCAAAATAATTTCTCTGTAATAATCCTTCATGCCCAGAGGGCAGACAGAAGAATCAATAAGAACTATAATCCTGCAGCCTGTGGAACAAAAAAATCACATTCACAGAAAGATAGACAAGATGAAAAGGCAGAGGGCTATGTACCAGATGAAGGAACAAGATAAAACCCCAGAAAAACAACTAAATGAAGTGGAGATAGGCAACTTTACAGAAAAAGAATACAGAAGAATGATAGTGAAGATGATCCAGAACCTTGGAAACAGAATGGAGGCAGAGATCAAGAAGACGCAAGAAATGTTTAACAAAGACCTAAAAGAATTAAAGAACGAACCAACAGAGATGAACAATAAAATAACTGAAATGAAAACTACACTAGAAGGAATCAATAGCAGAATAACTGAGGCAGAAGAACAGATGAGTGACCTGGAAGACAGAATGGTGTAATTCACTGCTGCAGAACAGAATAAAGAAAAAAGAATGAAAAGAAATGAAGACAGCCTAAGAGACCTCTGGGACAACATTAAATGCAACAACATTCGCATTACAGGGGTCCCAGAAGGAGAAGAGAGAGAGAAAGGACCAGAGAAAATATTTGAAGAGATTATAGTCGAAAACTTCCTTAACATGGGAAAGGAAATAGCCACACAAGTCCAGGAAGAGCAGAGAGTCCCATACAGGATAAACCCAAGGAGAAACACGCCAAGACACATAGTAATCAAACTGGCAAAAATTAAAGGCAAAGAAAAATTATTGAAAGCATCAAGGGAAAATGACAAACAATATACAAGGGAACTCCCATAAGGTTAACAGCTGATTTCTCAGCAGAAACTCTACAAGCCAGAAGGGAGTGGCATGACATATTTAAAGTGATGAAATGGAAGAACCTACAACCAAGATCACTCTACCCAGCAAGGATCTCATTCAGATTCGATGGAGAAATCAAAAGCTTTACAGACAAGCAAAAGCTAAGAGAATTCAGCACCACCAAACCAGCTCTACAACAAACGCTAAAGGAACTTCTCTAAGTAGGAAACAAAAGAGAAGAAAAGGACCTACAAAAACAAACCCAAAACCATTAAGAAAATGGTAATAGGAACACACATATCGATAATTACCTTAAACGTGAATGGATTAAACACTCCAACCAAAAGACACAGTCTTGCTGAATGGATACAAAAACAAGACCCATATATATGCTGTCTACAAGAGACCCACTTCGGACCTAGGGACACATAGAGACTGAAAGTAAAGGGATGGAATAAGATATTCCATGCAAATGGAAATCAAAAGAAAGCTGGAGTAGCAATACTCATATCAGATAAAATAGACTTTAAAATAAAGAATGTTACAAGAGACAAGGAAGGACAATACATAATGATCAAGGGATCAATCCAAGAAGATATAACAATTATAAATATATATGCACCGAAAAAAGGAGCACCTCAGTACATAAGGCAACTGCTAAGAGCTCTAAAAGAGGAAATCGACAGTAACACCATAATAGTGGCGGACTTTAGCACCTCACTTACACCAATGGACAGATCATCCAAAATGAAAATTAATAAGGAAACACAAGCTTTAAATGACACAATAGACCAGATAGATTTAACTGATATTTATAGGACATTCCATCCAAAACCAGCAGATTACACTTTCTTCTCAAGTGCGCACAGAACATTCTCCAGGATACATCACATCTTGGACCACAAATCAAGCCTCAGTAAATTTAAGTAAATTGAAATCATATCAAGCATCTTTTCTGACCATAACGCTATGAGATTAGAAATGAATTACAGGGGAAAAAACATAAAAAACACCAAAACATGGAGGCTAAACAATACGATACTAAATAACCAAGAGATCACTGAAGAAATCAAAGAGGAAAGCAAAAAATACATAGAGACAAATGACAATGAAAACATGACGATCCAAAACCTATGGGATGCAGCAGAAGTAGTTCTAAAAGGGAAGTTTATAGCAATACAAGCCTAGCTCAAGAAATCAGAAAAATCTCAAATAAACAATCTAACTTTACACCTAAAGGAACTAGAGAAAGAAAAACAAGCAAAACCCAAAGTTAGCAGAAGGAAAGAAATCATAAAGATCAGAGCAGAAATAAATGAAATAGAAACAAAGAAAACAATAGCAAAGATCAATAAAACTAAAAGCTGGTTCTTTGAGAAGATAAACAAAATTGATGAACCATTAGCCAAACTCATCAAGAAAAAGAAGAGGACTCAAATCAATAAAATTAGAAATGAAAAAGGAGAAGTTACAACAGAGACTGCAGAAATACAAAGCATCCTAAGGAACTACTACAAACAACTCTATGTCAATAAAATAGAAAACCAGGAAGAAACAGACAAATTCATAGAAAGGTATAACCTTCCAAGACTGAACCAGGAAGAAGCAGAAAATATGAACAAATCACAAGTAATGAAATTGAAACTGTGATTTAAAATATTCCAACAAATGAAAGTCCAGGACCAGACGGCTTCACAGGTGAATTGTATCAAACATTTAGAGGAGAGCTAACACTGATCCTTCTCAAACTCTTCCAAAAAATTGCAGAGGAAGGAACACTCCCAAACTCATTCTATGAGTCCACTATCACCCTGATACCAAAACTAGACAAAGATACTACAAAAAAAAAAAAAAGAAAATTACACACCAATATCACTGATGAATATAGATGCAAAAAATCCTCAGCAAAACACTAGCAAACAAATCCAACAGCACATTAAAAGGATCATACACCACGATCAAGTGGGATTTATCCCAGGGATGCAAGGATTCTTCAATATATGCAAATCAATCAATAAATCAATAATGATACACCATATTAACAAATTGAAGAATAAAAACCATATGATCATCTCAATAAATGCAGCAAAAGCTTTTGACAAAATTCAACACCCATGTACGCAAAAAACTCTCCAGAAAGTGGACATAAAGGGAAACTACCTCAACATAATAAAGGCTATATACGACAAACCCACAGCAAACATCATTCTCAGTGGTGAAAAACTGAAAGCATTTCCTCTAAGATTAGGAACAAGACAAGGATGTCCACTCTCACCACTGTTATTCAACATAGTTTTGGAAGTCCTAGCCACGGCAATCAGAGAAGAAAAAGAAATAAAAGGAATACAAATTGGAAAAGAAGAAGAAAAACTGTCACTGTTTGCAGATGACATGATACTATACATAAGGAATCCTACAGATGCCACCAGAAAACTACTAGAGCTAATCAATGAATTTGGTAAAATTGCAGGATACAAAATAAATGCACAGAAATATCTTGCATTCCTATACACTAATGATGAAAAATCTGAAAGAGAAATTAAGGAAACGCTCCCTCTTACCATTGCAACAATAAGAAAAAAATACCTAGGAATAAACCTACCTAGGGAGACAAAAGACCTGTATGCAGAAAACTATGACACTGATGAAAGAAATTAAAGATGATACCAACAGATGGAGAGATATACCATGCTCTTGGATTGGAAGAATCAATATTGTGAAAATGACTATACTACCCAAAGCAATCTACAGATTTAATGCAATCCCTATCAAATTACCAATGGCATTTTTTACAGAACTACAACAAAAAATCTTAAAATTTGTTTGGGTACACAGAAGTCCCCAAATAGCCAAAGCAGTCTTGAGGGGATAAAATGGAACTGGAGGAATCAGACCCTCTGACTTCAGACTATACTACAAAGCTGCAGTAATCAAGACAATATGGTACTGGCACAAAAACAGAAATATAGATCAATGGAACAGGATAGAAAGCCCAGAGATAAACACACACACCTATGGTCAACTAATCTATGACAAAGGAGGCAAGGATATACAATGGAGAAAAGAGAGTCTCTTCAATAAGTGGTGCTGGGAAAACTGGACAGCTACACGGAAAAGAATGAAATTAGAACACTCCCTAAAACCATACACAAAAATAAACTCAAAATGGATTAGAGACCTATATATAAGACCAGACACTATAAAACTCTTAGAGGAAAACATAGGAAGAACACTCTTTGACATAAATCACAGCAAGATATTTTTTGATCCACCTCCTAGAGTAATGGAAATAAAAACAAAAATAAACAAGTGGGACCTAAGGAAACTTCAAAGCTTTTGCACAGCAAAGGAAACCATAAACAAGACAAAAAGACAACCCTCAGAATGGGAGAAAATATTTGCAAACGAATCAACGGACAAAGGATTAATCTCCAAAATATATAGACAGCTCATGCAGCTCAATATTAAAAGAACAAACAACCCAATCCAAAAATGAACAGAAGACCTAAATAGACATTTCTCCAAAGAAGACATGCACATGGCCAAGAAGCACATGTAAAGCTGCTCAACATCACTAATCATTAGAGAAATGCAAATCAAAACTACAATGAGATATCACCTCACACCAGTTAGAATGGGCATCATCAGAAAATCTACAAACAAGAAATGTTGGAGAGGGTGTGGAGAAAAGGGAACCCTCTTGCACTGTTGGTGGGAATGTAAATTGATACAGCCACTATGGAGGACAGTATGGAGGTTCCTTAAAAAACTAAAAATAGAATTACCGTATGACCCAGCAATCCCACTCCTGGGCATATACCCGAGAAAACCATAATTCAAAAAGACACATGCACCCCAATGTTCATTGCAGCACTATTTACAATAGCCAGGTCATGGAAGCAACCTAAATGCCCATTGACAGGCGAATGGATAAGGAAGATGTGGTATATATATACAATGGAATATTACTCAGCCATAAAAAGGAACGAAATTGGGTCTTCTGTAGAGACATGGATGAATGTAGAGACTGTCATACAGAGTGAAGTAAGTCAAAAAGACAAAAACAAATATCATATATTAATGCATATATGTGGAACCTAGAAAAATGGTACAGATGAACCGGTTTGCAGGGCAGAAATAGGGACACAGATGTAGAGAACAAACTCACGGACACCAAGTGGGGAACGCAGTGGGGTGGGTGGTGGGATGAATTGGGAGATTGGGATTGACATATATGCACTAATATGTATAAAATGGATAACTAATAAGATCCTGCTGTATTCAAAAATAAATAAAATAAAATTCAAAAATTAAAAAAAAAAAAAAGACTAGTTTTTTCTCCTTTAAAAAGAAAAAAAAAAAATCTTCATGCCCAGGCACAATACTGCACACAGGGCAGTTTCCAAAGTTCAATACCAGATGGACTGATTGGCTGGAATTCTTCTGAACTCAGTTGAGAGCCAACTCCAGACCTTTCCATCTGCTGTCTCCTTTGTACGAGAAGACCACATTTTCCATTTGCTTTAAGACAGCTTAGCATTTTTGCTGCATTACTGAGGCCACTTTAATTTATCACTTTGTTTTAAAGAATCACACCATCCAAAAATAGCATAAAATTACTCATTCTATTGGAGGGTGGATAGTACTGCAGCCTTTATATGAGATGTGCAATCTTTCACTGTTTGGGTCGGTGTGAATTCAGTCGACTTTCTATGAGTTCTAATGGTCATGAATGGGAGGCACTTGTCTTTCTGAAGCAAGTTATAAAGTTTTTTTTGTTCTTTGTGTCTTTTTTTTTTTTTAACCACCAAAGCCACTGAAGAATGTCTGAGCAGCCACAGAGAGAATCTGGGCAGCTGGGTTCTAAATTCCTCCCTTGTCTAGATCCAGGCAGGCTGAAATAGTTTAGAAAGAGTTGACTTACCAAACCTTCTCTTTCTCTCAGCTTTCCACAATGTCATTTCATGTATCTATTTCTAAAATGTTCACTTTTACATCAGATTTCGTATTTTAAGCATCCTAAAGAACTTAGTTTGGGATTTCACTGGTGCCTGGCAGATTATTCAAAGGGAGAATTTCGTGAGGAATAGAAATCAGGCTGGTGTTTCCAGAAGTTTTGTCAGGATTATTCGTGGTTGCTCTCATTATAGTCCCTTCTTGCTCCTTTTGCTTTCAGCCCCCTACCCCAGCCCACGTACAGAAGAGGGTCTGGTTTTCATGGTCTGTCTTGAAAAATCACCATAATGGAATATATATGAGGATTAGGCACAGAAACGACAGGCCTTATTAAATCTCACTAATCAAACTCACTCTTGTGTTTCCCATTACCGCTCCGTCTTTGAGACGTTCCAGAAGGGAAGAATTCGCTCGTCCCATGGGAAATGCAGCCCCTCCCCCAGGTTTAGCAGACCCTTGCCTGGGGTCAGTCATTATTGGAAGACTGAGATGTTTTCCCTCTTGTTGACTTTTAGAAAATTCTATTTCAGAGAAAACTTTTGGGAGATTCAGGTCATCAAATTCTGTCAGGGAGGGGAACGTCTAATTGTTCGTGGTACTATTAAATGCCCTGTATAAACCACAGAATCTGGGCATTCATAATCCCTCTCCCCAAGGAGCTCAGAGAGCTTTGGAGGCCTTGCTTTCTTTTACTTATCCTCACAAGGGACGCGAAGAGAAAGAGGGGGCCAGAGTGCATTAACCAGTTCTTCCGGCATGCTCAGCTGCTATAGTACCACATTCCTTAATTTTCATTCTGGGCTCCTCCAACTAAGGAGAAATGTGAAGACTTAACAAGGTTTAGAAGGAACCCTAAAATAACTACTAAAGGTAGAGCCTCCAGAACGGGGGCAGTTGTCAGGCTTTAGAGGCACCCCTGCTTTCATAGCTAGGCAATGACATTGGCAATCCACTTGTGAGGGGGAAAGGAGGCTCCTTACTTTATTTAATGCATGGAAATAAGCAGGTGACTTCAGGCCAGAAATGATTTACTGACCCAGGATACACCTTGCCCGAAAGGGAGGCTCTCCCCACTCCTGCCGCCAAGGAGAGCGGCTGACACATCTCGCTGGCAGTCTTCCACTTTAAAGAACTAATCTGCTGATCAGTGTAGACTCATCTTCCTATGGGCCGACAAGAAGAATCTGGGTCAATGGAAGTTTATGGTAGTAGGAGCAGCCAGGCCAGGATGTGAACTATGGTCTTTCCATATCTCACTTTGTGGCCAAAGTGACCAGGAACACTCTCAAAGGAAAAAAGTCCCTGATGTCAGCCCGGTCTCTAGGCAAAAAGTAAATCCAGAGTCATCTCTTCCCTTTTGGCATCATATTCCCTCTGGAGGGTTGGAAACCTTGACACACACACACACACACACACACACACAGACTCTTCCCCGAGCCCTTATTAGCCCATGACTTTGCTCAATATGCTTTACAGAAAAAATTTAATGAGGTTGCTCTCAGTGAGATTGTGTTGCCTCACTGAGGGGTATTTGCATTTATAGAAGAACCAAACTAGAGGTTGAAGAGAAAAACTGATATAGATGGGAAATTGGCAAGTCAAGTGGAGGAGGTATAGTACATCCATCCCTCCCTTACACATAGGTTATAACAGAAGTGTGGCAGACATCTGTTCTACCTACTCCAAAATTCAGGGCATAGAGAAGTGCAGAGACCAGCCTGGAGGAGACCTGAGTTATCCTCAGAGGTCCGCTGCTGGCTCTCCAGCACAGTGGCTTGGGCCTGACCCTTCACCTCTCTGGGTGTCAGTTTGCTTCCCTGGAGAATGACAGACGGGAAGAAGATGCAGTCACGCCAGTCCTTCTCCATCTCCTCTGCTCATCCCTCTTCCTCCTCCCTCACTGTTGGGGTCACTGTGTAGATATCAGAGTTTACTGGCCACCTGTGTAAGCCAGAGTGGAAAATCGTGGCCTACTGCCAGTTGACTCCAGAATGTTTATATAGGTCAAGTTAGGGAGTAGCACTTTGGTGGAAGGGTGGAATTAGCATGCATTGAGCTTTACATAGGAAGGCATCCATTTCCCCAAGCTTTCTTTGGCTCCAATACTAACTACCTGGTCCACAAGACACCTAGAGTTTCTTGGGGATAGTCTAGAGTTTCAGGATTCAAAATGTCAGCCTCAACGCTGGGGTCTGATCTTCTGGCTGCTTCAGATGGACTCTCTCTTCAGCTCTTCTGTGCTCCTTTATCTTCCCTTCTTTTCTGCTCCAGCCGTCTGGAAACATGCAGTCCCCTGCTGGGCACTCCCTTTCTTACATGGGAGGGAGAGTGGAGGCACTGGAAAGCTCATCAGCTCCCACCAGCCCTAGCAGAGGCATCGGGATGGGCAGAGCAGCGGCCAGGAAAGGGCATAACCCAACCAGTTTTATCCGAGCTACCTGTCTGAGAAATAGCAGGCAGGGCACAGGTAATGATTTTAATAAAAATTAAAAATAGAACCTGCAGAACAGGTCTTGTTCTTTTTTCAGTGTGCTACTGATCTTGGAGCCTACTGCCAAGATCAAAGTGATCCCCATGGGTGTGATGACTGTGGGGGAAGACCAGAGAAGGCACTGGTGAATGCCATGAAATTTGTGTTGTTTTAACCTTTCTGCAACACTGCTGAGGTCCATGCACCTGGTTCCATGCTCAGATGCTATCCAGATGATTCATAATCTAGTGTTGTTGGCTTTAACACATATTGAAAGGTAACTAGACCAAGTGTACACTAAGCCAGGAGCTACTCACCTGCAGGCCCTTCAGTTCAGGGCACCAGTTGTGTCACGGGGCCCCTATCACGTGCTAACCATGCTGCTAGGGGCTGAGGATACACGGTGAACACTCCACTCTCCCTCCTTCCCTCCCCTCAGGGGCCAGGCGTATAGTCAGGTGACTTTAAAATGACATGAGATGCAGAGAGGGCCATGGGAGCACAGAAGCGGGCCCCTTCCCCTCTCTTGGTGGTAGGGCAGGGTCTTGGGGAGACAAAATGTGAGGTGTGCCTTGCAGGATGAAAATTTCCCAGGTGAGAGGGAGGAAGGGAAGAGCATTCCCAGCAGAGGGAGCTCTCTTTTTGTATATCGTGGTTGGGAACTCAGGTGGGAGATGGGAAGGAAGTGATCAGGGGGAAGAAAAGGATTGCATCCTCTCTTTGTTCGGTTCTCCCCACCTCCACTCTTATCCCTGCAGGAAGAGAGAAAAATCACCTTGCGGGGTGAGTTTTTGCAGCTTAAAGAAGATATAATATTGGAGTACTGTTTCTGATAGCAACAAAACCAACTAACAAAAACCCAACCTGCAAACAACTTGAATGTCCATGCACAGGGAAATGGTTAAACGTATATGGTGCATCCATCTATATTAAAAGGAATAAGATAGATCTATATGTGCAAACAGATATCTAAGAAATATTAAGTAAAAAAGTAAGTCGTAGAGAAAATAAGATTAAAAAAAAGTAAATCATAGAAGAATATGTATAATGTGTCCCCATTTTTGTAAAGAAACAAACACTTCATTTGAATTTATTTACATGCATATACATATATAAACACAGAAAAAAAGGTCTGGAAAGATACTCAACTTCTGGGGAAAGGAGTAGGATTGGAGGATGGCAAAGAAAGAGGGACTTTCACTTCTTATTAAATTCACTTCTGTATTATTTACATTTTTACCTGAGCATGTATTATTTGGGTACTTTTTTTTCAGTGGAGGAAAAAGCAATCGAATAAAAGGACAAAGTTCTTCAGAGGAGTGCTTACAGAGTCTTCTTTGTGCGTGCCTTTCACTCCCGCATTCCTGCCTTCTGGACACTCACCTAAATCCAGGGGAGACCAAGATGCCCCAGAAGCTCAGCTTTGCAACTCTCACCATAAATAAAGCCCAAGTGAGGGAACCAAAGTGAGTCAGTGTACGAGGAGCCATTGACTCGTTTGCAAGCTTCCATGTTGTTAGAAGAGGGTGGTTAATTTGATTTTCTCTCAGGGTTATTTTTCTAGTATTAAATAATTCTGGGGAGCCCTTTTGTGATCGCCTACAAATAAAGAAGTGAAAATGTCATTAAAATAAATCATTAATCAACTTAT
This sequence comes from Hyperoodon ampullatus, assembly GCF_949752795.1. Lineage (NCBI taxonomy): Eukaryota > Metazoa > Chordata > Mammalia > Artiodactyla > Ziphiidae > Hyperoodon > Hyperoodon ampullatus. The sequence continues at coordinate 16,286,647 of NC_136918.1, forward strand.
TTATTTTAATATATATTTAACATATATATGACTGAATCACTGTGCTGTACACCTCAAACTAACACAACATTGTAAATCAACTATACCTCAGTTAAAAAAATTATAATGTTGTGTCAGAGGCTATCATACCCAAGAGCAGTATCTTCTAAAATAGTTCCTCTCATCCATCTCCCACTTCCACCCACACATCAATAGATTTCATTTGATCCAATGTAAAATCAACCACAAAACAGAAGTATGTATTGCTAACAATGCTTCAATGATATCATGTTAAAGATTTCCCACCAATACTAGATCATCTAGTTCTTTAGTGTCTCCCCTGCAGAAAAGTTCTAGGGAAGGTGCTGTATCAAATCAACCCCCCTAGACGAGGAGTCCCTGATTATCCTTGAGATTCCTTTCCTGGACCTCTGGTTCAAGTCAGATCTAGTGAGAGCCTCTGGCCTTCTTAACCCTTCAACTTGCCAGGGATAGAAAATGACCGTAAGTAACAGAACTTTCTCCCAAGTCTAGAAATCAGAGGCTGTGGTGTTTGATGGCCTTTCCCGCTGTTTGGTTCTGGAGGCCTGGTCACTTAACCTACTTATGTTCCCATTTCCTCACGTCTACAATGGTTATGCAGTTTTTATGCCAGAGAATGTGTTTAAGCTGGGTGCCATCCTCAAGGCAAAAGCTCTGAAAGTAGAGAAGAGAACGGTGGTCTCACACCAAAGCAAAGCAATCCATAGAGGACCATTTTCTTTTGCATAAGATATTCTCCAAATGAGAAACTAGAGGTAAGGGTGTTGCCCTGTTAGTCAGAGACCCTTACGGCCAAGTTTGTCTAAGTCCGAGGTTTGTAACTGGGCTCCCAGGACATAGTTCAGAGGGTTCATGAGCTAGCTGGATGCAGGAAAAAATTCTGCCTTTATTTTTACTAATCCCTTTCTGAAATTTAACAACTTTCCTGTTTTAAATGTGCTCACAAACCACAGCAGTCTTATTCAGTCAGTACCTGTGACTTGGTCACCAGTAGGAATCACAGATAATCTATAGAACATTACAGTTATCCCAGATATTGGCACTCATCTTTACTCCAAAATTATAGTAGGTATTTGACCTGCAGTTAGATCTTGTTATTTAAGGCTTAGTCAAGAAGCACATATATTATTACTATATCACAGATTTTAAAAAAATATTCCAATAATTTATTTCAATATAATCAGATTCCTTTATAACCTAATATGTTTTCTTTTACTGTCTTCTTTAAAGACAATATTCTGAGAGGGGTTCATAAACTTCACCAGACTGCCAGAGGAGTTCATACCCAATAAAGATTAAGAACCTCTGCTCTAAGTGGGGTTAGAATGGGGCTTGCAAATGTTCCTAAAGGTCTGTGTCAATGTCACTTTATTTACACATTCCTGAGATTCAGCCCCCAGCTCACTGAGCGCCTCCTAACCAAAAATGCGAAGGAAGAAGCTACATCTGTATAAACACCATCCGACTAAAGTGTCAGGTTTCTTCTTCTTCTTCACAGTTGTTTGAAGCCAACAGTTAATGGCATTAGAAGGATCAAATATCCTGTGTGGCTGGAAGAAGAGAGAGAACCTTCTATGAGATTACAACCCAGGCGTTTTGGTTTAACTCTGCTACACTGTTTGCTTTGCTTTGAATGAATAAGTGTTCTGAAAATGAAAGAATAAGTCACAAACCTGTAAGTTGCTAGTTTATTTTCTCAGTAGGACATTGGGGCATCACCTAATAGCTGCTTAACAGCACAATTTTGAGGAGTCATGCCTCTGATCAGTGCCTAGACCAGGCATGACAAATGGATTTTGCCCTTATCTGATCAAGTTACCATTGTGTTGGGAAGGGTTCTGAGGCCAACTCCAGGCTTGAGGGCCTGTGATTGATTGTTGATGTCTGCTATGGTAAAGGGATGTAGCTATGTGCATGCCTGTGATTATCCTGAGTCCAGTCCTTACTGGTACCAATGGCCACCTTTACTTGAGACCCAGATAGAAATACATTCTTAAACAATCCTTCCATATCCCCTCTCTGTGCTGAAGCGAAAGCGAAACCTCAGTTCCTGCAACTATTTTGCCAACTTATTGATTTAAATTGATGAGCAATTTAGTGATGACCATTAAACACAACATGACATTGTAAAAAACTGCCTGAGAAACCAAAAACATTTTAGCACAATTGATGAGGGGGAATTTACTCAAGATAATTAATTTGATCAAAGAAAATGTGATTCCTGTGCTTTCCTACTGCTTATTTGTATCATAAAGTTTGATCTCATGACTTCTGCTCAGAAACACATCTTCCAAATCTGATGCTCATGGACTCGGTTTCCCTGGCTTTGTTTCCTGTAGACCATGCTAGACAGAGTTAATGCCACACCCTGTGTTTACAGAGGGCTCTGGACTTTACAAAGCTGATTTCTAAAACACTCTCTCTTGTGGCATCTCTCAGCAGGCAGGGAAGGCTCAGTTGTTATCATTATTCCTATTTCACAGATGAAGATACTGAGGGCCCAAGAAGTCAGGTGACTTACCCAGAATCCTATCATCAGTTTAGTGCTCTTTCAACCACAGATGTTGCCTTGAAGCATTCTGCTTGCTTATATCAGGGTCTCCTGATATATTAGGGTTACAGTTATGGTTAGGGTTAGGGTTTCCTAAATAAAGGAAGTATTTTCAAAAGGCAAAGAAGACAAACCAACATTCCTTTATGGTTCAAAATATACTGTCATCTATTTATCCAGACTTTCCACATTGGCCAGGATGAAGGTGATTTCTGGTTTTCTTATTTTTACTCCTGTTTTAGCAAAATTTAAGGAATCTGCTTAACTATTTGCACTTTGTCCTTCCACAAGTCTGATTCCAATTAATGGACTCTCAAGCCAAGATTCTAATACATCTAATACAACTCACCAAGCATCCTAGCTTGTCTGTGATTTGGGTTAGTTTTTGTTTGTTTGTTTAAGAAATGATGAAATAGGCAATTTGTCTGACATGTAAATATTGACAGGAAGGGGAGGACTATTAATTTCTTCTAGTTAAAATATGCAAGGAAAGAAAACGGATGGATTTGCTAGATTGCCTCAAACAAACCTGATTAAGGTGGTAGTTTCCCAAGTAATTCATGGTTCCTAGCAGTCTCGTTTGACTAGTGGTTGGGGCCCTGGCCCATATTTTGTCCGAGATTCTAGTCCAATTTTCTGATCTCCTTTTACCCATAGCCGTGGGCTCTGGCTACAGAAGTGGTAGCGTTCCATTGTTTCTTCTAATCTCATACATACATTGTTTGTGCACCAACAATGTGCTTGTCACCCTCAAGGAATTTACAGTCAAGTCAGAAAGAGACAAATGAAAGAGTCATTCAATTTAAAATAAGGAACTCTACAGTTCTTTAAACTCTATAGTTTAAAATAAAAAGCTCTAAAAAGGGAACGCTACTACACTGTTGGTGGGAATGTAAATCGGTACAGCCATTATGGAAAACAGTATGGAGGTTCCTCAAAAAGATAAAAATAGAGTTGCTATGTGATCCAGCAATCCCACTCCTGGGCATATATCTGGACAAAACTCTAATTTGAAAAGGTACATGCACCCTTATGTTTTTTGTGGGTTTTTGTTTTTGTCATTTAATTATTTATTTTTAAAAATTTTAAATTAAATTAAATTTATTTTTTTATACAGCAGGTTCTTTAATTAGTCATCCATTTCATACACATCAGTGGCACCCTTATGTTCATAGCAGCACTATTTACAATAGCCAAGATATGGAAACGTGTTTATCAACAGATGAATGGATAAAGAAGACGTGTTACATATATACAATGGAATATTACTCAACCATAAAAAAGAATGAAATAATGCCATGTACAGCAACATGGATGGACCTAGAAATTATCATACTAAGTGAGATAAATCAGAAGGAGAAAGGCAAATACCATATGATATCACTTATATGTGGAATCTTAAATATGACGCAAATGAACTTATCTACAAAACAGACTCACAGACATAGAGAACAGACTTGTTGCCAAGGGGGAGAGGACATGGGGGAGGGATGGCTTGGGAAGTTTGGATTAGCAGATGCAAACTATTATATATATATAGAATGGATAAACAACAAGGTCCTACTGTATAGCACAGGGAACTGTATTCAGTCTCCTATGATAAACCATAATGGAAAAGGATATGAAAAAGAATATATATACATATATATGGGTATATATGTATATATATGTGTGTGTATATACATGTTTATAAAACTTTGCTGTACACCAGAAACTAACCCAACATTGTAAATCAACTATACTTAAATAAAATAAATTTTAAAAATAAAATAAAGAGGCCTACAGTGTCTGATTGAGAACCTCAGTCTTTGGGGCTCACAAAAAATCTCTTGGAGGAAAAGACATTTAGACTAAACCCTTAAGGAAGAGTAGGAGACAGCAAGGGGAGGGGGTGAGGAAACTCATGTAAAAGGTGAGAAGGCAAAAGAGTGAGTTCAGGGAAGAGGGGTCGGCTCTGGAGCAGAGTGTGTAAGCGATGGGCTGGAGGTAGGGGAGATGTGGTGAGAACAAGGCTGGAGCAGGAAGCAAGGGCCAAGACCATAAACAATCTCAAGTGCATACGAAGAGTTTGGAGTCATATCCAGAGAGCAATTATAAAAGATTACTTTTATAACGTTTGCTTTGGCTGCTCTGTGGAGAATGGAGTTGAGGGAAACAAGATTGCAAGCAGGGAGGCCAGCCTCAATCCAGGCCAAGGGTTCTAGCAGCCTTAAATAGAGTAGAGGGAGTGGAGATGAAGAGAAAAGAATTCAAGACTCACCAGGTCAGTATTCCAATGTTGCAGGCAGTTCCTGATGGTCCCCTTCACTGGGTTACCATTTCCATGCTGGCCTTGCCCTGTTTCACTCACCCCTGAGCTGCAGGTGCTCAGAGCATAAGGAAGATCCACAGTTAGTAAGAACAATTGGTTAAGCACAGTGCGTCTGCAGAGGGTTTTTTTAGGGTCTCAAGTGAAATCACCAAGTGTTTGTAACTATGTTTCATTTCAGGCACCAATTCCGATGCGAGAGGCTGAGACAGGTGTTGGATGTTTGTTTTAGGACACACAGGGAAACAGGGAAGCAGACGGAACCATCTTGACAGTGATAAAGCCAAGCTTCATGGAGCACTAAAATGTTCCTCAAGACACCACAGTCCCCCAAGAGGCTCGAAGCAGTCTGGTAGCCGGGATTTCTCTGCCTCTGCTTTTATTCCACCATCAACTATAATACCAACTCCCTGGGTACCTCATGGCTTCTGCTTACTGCCTTTTATGTGCCTTGGTCTCTACTGCTTTTTCCCCCAACCCTCGGCAGCCCTAGCTTATAACATTCCAGGGTCCCCAAAGGCCAGAGATCATCCTCCTTGATGGTTCAAGCGGAAAACTACTAGGGAGGATTATTAGTGGTTCTTTTTGGGTCACATACCTATATCCCTGCACCAATCACTGAAATTAGGGGGACAAGAATACATGTGCAGCTGAGGACTGGGGGCCCTACCGCAACTACATCTCATGGGGAGGAATTCTTCACAAAGTGGTAATCCATTAGCAGCCCAAAGCAACTTTTCTGAAAAGAAAAAAGTGTCATTGGCAGGTACTTTGGGCTTTGTGGCCTGTCCTGAAGATATTTTTCTAAATATAGGTAACTGCTTTCACAACTTCGAGTTTCAATCTCTTCTGCTAGAGCACAAGAATTTGTCAGGTTAGATGGTAGTCAGTTTTTAAAATAAATCTCAAATCTATAGAATACCCATCAGACTTTGGGGTACGGGCAGAGAGAAACAAAACAAAGAAAAACTACTATATACTGTCTTTTTCTCAATCAAGAGTCTTTTAGTAACAGACTGTACCAGTAGTGTTTCTTTGATTGCAAGCAACAGAAATCGACACTGGCAAGCCTAAGCAAAATAAAATGTATTGGGAGAATATTGGAAGGTAACAGACAGGGCTTCTCTGAAGGCTATGAAACAGGAATCATAGGATTGGTAGACTTTGTAGCAGAAAGAGTATGTCAGAGAATACCACTGGGATGAAGAGCTCCAGATGCACACATAGGTGATGAAATTATAAAGAAAAGCAGGAAAATCATCTTCATAAAAGTCAGGATAATGGTTACCTCAAGAAGTGAAGATAGGACCAGCTACCTAATTTGCAGGGCCCAGCGCAAAATGAAAATGCATGACTGCTAGGTTAAAGATTATTAGGAATTTCGAGATAGCAACTGCAAAGCATGAAACGAAGCCTGGGACACTTCTGAGCATGGAGCCCTGTGCCACTGCACAGATCGCATACCTGTGAAGCTATCCCTGAATGAGAGAGAGGGTTTCAATTGGTGTGGGACACACAGGAAGCCTTAGGAGGCTGATAATCTTGACATTGGTTCTCGCTTTCCATTATTTATAAATCTTTCATGTAGTTTTATGCACTCTTCCCTAAGTGTCATTATATTTCACAATTAAAAAAAAAAATCCAACCACATCTTCTGTCCCATGTCCACCATACAACATTCAACATTCCAGGGGAAAGAGTGAGTGGCAAAGTTCAGATCAAATGTCATTGTCCCAGCTGCCATAGGAGGATAGTAATCTAATAATAATAACAAAAATGGGAAGGCAAACAAGAACAAGATGAAGAACAATAATAGCAAGTAGAGAAGCTAATACTACTGAGCAGTTGCTACATGTTTCAGATGAATTAACTCAGTAAATACACATTACAACCCTATGAGATCGGGACTTCCCCCTACAGCTTCCAGAGTGAGAAATGGGCGCTTGGACTTATTGATCACTGAGATCTCACACCGTGAGGGAGAGAGAATTCTCCAAAAGGAAAGTGGGTATGTTGGGATATAGAATGGGTGTGGATAGCCAAGAAATGCCGAAGTCCATTACACAGGTCAATGAGAAAATAGGACTTTGGTACAGGCTGTTCTTTTTTGCACTTAATAATCATTGGTTGGTTTTCCAAGTTTAATGCCCTATGGTAGGTAATATACAGAGAAAACAAAGCAGAACAAGAGAGTGGTCTTCAAGTTACAATACATCACTTAAGAAAAAAAGGGGGAAAGAGGGAAAAAATACCTCTAAGGAAAGTTCACGTACATGGAAATAATATATAAAGTGCTCAGGATCTAAGGAAGATGAGTGTTGGATGTGTTCAGAGGCATTATTATCATATGACTTATTGCCTTCTTAAGGTAGCTTCAGCCCTGCAAAGATGGACTCAGAAACCTAACCCTGCTAAGGGGGCCATTTCTTCTACAGTGAGTCTGCCTTCAGAGTTAACCTGACCACAGCCATCATCACTTTTTTGCCAGACTGGAACAGCTGAAGAGCATGACTACACACATTAGATTCATGGATATGCAAGGCTGCCAAGTGGGGACTCATCAAGACACAGAAATCTGGAAATCCCATTAGCGACAGATGCAGCCCAGCATGCGTGTCTGGGGAGGCCTTGGCTACAGCTCTTGGGACAAAGACGGATTCATCTTGGATCATGACAGCCATTCCAGGCCAACCTGAGATCAGTATGAGGAGGAGACATGTCACAAGGAAGGAGAGGATAAAGCCAGGCAGGTCACAGCCATCCACTTGCCCCAGGGCAGGGCAAAGAGGCCAGCTGTTGGAGACAAGGGTTCAAATCCCTGGAGGTTCCCTAACCCAGTGTTTGAATCAGGAACCTGAATGCCTGAGTTTGAATCCTACCTCTGCCACTTCAACTTGAGCAAGTCACTGCGCCTCTCTCTGCCTCGGTTTCCCATCTGCAAAATGGGGATGACACATCCTAGGGTTGTTAGGTTTAAATGAGATAACCCACACACACTGGCAGTGATGCTTATTGTTACTGGTGTCCTGTATAACGTGAGGGATGGAATAAAAGGATCTCTACGTCCCTGTCTGATGCTAACATTCTGTGACAATCTTAAAGCAAAAGTATTTATGACTGGATTTCTATTAACGGAACTTGTTCAATTGAAGGCACTACCTGTGAGTGTATTTTTGCTTCCATTTTTATGTCTATCCAAATCTCTGGTGATATTCATGCACTGGCTCATGTAAAAGACGAGTATTTTAACCTAACCGCTTTCACATTTATAATCAGTGAAGCCAAGTGTTGAACAGGGAGGGAAACTTGGAGACCTTATTTGTCTGTTTTGACTCAGCCCTACCTTTTACAAAGAGTTCATTCAGGAAGGACTGCACTGACGCTGAAAGGGGCACACGTAAATGTGAAGATGGTCATATGACAGGAGAATTCTAGATTTAGAAGTTCAACGTGGAGATTATACTGGCTGAAAATATTCTTAATGTATATTTTAGTGGTAAATTGTTAACATTCTTTCCATATTTCCTGACCTCAGTTATTCCCTTTCCTCCACTGTGGTTAAGGGTAAAATTCAGGAATGGATAACTTTCAGAGAACCGAGGAGACAGAACTTTGCCTGTGGTCAGAAAAAAAAGGGGGGGCGAATTTTAGTTGCTTCGAAGTTGGTTTATGAAAAGTCAGGGGAAGGAAGGCAGTGGGAGGAGGCCTCTCCGGGGGCCCAGCTGAGGCTCCAACTCCCCATTTGTCTTAATTTGGCTTGTGGTTCTGAAGGCCCAGGGAAAACACAGACTTCCACTAATGTAGCCCAGGCAAAATATTGGAAGAAACAAAGCTTAGACATTTTGTACAAACTACAGAAAGTAAAAGCAATAAACTGCAAAAGCAGATGAGACCTTCCTGATGGAGGTACTGTAATATCTCAAAGCCCGTAAAAGAGTCCTTCAAATACATCCTCAAAGCAGCTAGACTATTTATCGTGGTGTCACATTTATGACCCACATAAGTAGCAGTCAACTAATATCATTATAAAACTCTGATTTATAAGCACTTACATTGGATTTTTCCTCCTACTGGAACCTCAGATTAGACAGGACCACCTCCCAATTTGCATGAGGAATTCCTGTCGTAATTGGGGACCGTGGATGTCCTGCAGTCAAGATGGTTCCTGTTGATGACAGTTTTACATATTCCATTTTTTTCCAGGGGCAAAAGTCATATGCATACGGTTGAATTCTTGGTAGGGGCTCTTTCAGTTTCCATTATGTTGATAATCAGATACAGAGAATTTCCCTGGGAAAAGATCTCTAATAAAATTATGAATAAATCACTTGGACTGATCCCAGATGGAGAACCCAACGTGATTTTCAGACGTTGAAACCTTTAGATTCTTCGGCAACATTTTGGTAAATCCATTTCTTAAAACAGCAGCAAGCCACACATTGGTTTTGTGAATTATGTCTGTCACCAGACTTGTGAGGCCGGGGACTAGGAAAAGATGACGACAGTAACCCCGCAAATGTTTCATTTCTACCCCCACTCCCACCCCAAAGGAACAACTATCGTTTCAGAGCCAAGTCCTGACTTCAAGGCTGCCCACAGTGCCGCTCTCCGAAAACCCTGTAGAAAACTAGGGGGTGGAAAGCGATCATTTAAAAGAGATCACATTCAGTTTTATTAAAAAACCAAAACAGCTGGGGCATTGATTTGCAAGCTCTGTAATGCCATTGGTATGCCTGACCTGGCCAAGATCTTAAAAAGATATTTAAGGCAATGTCAGTAAGTGTCTCCGGCACAAGCTTTGGCATATTCGAACGGCAGTATGGAGCTGCGGGTAATTCGCCTTCCTTTATGTTTCGCTATGCGGAGAGAAGGGGCGGGAACGTTTACAAAATGATTTACTGTGACACATCCAGGCTAATGAAAGCCTGTGCCGCCCGCCAGCACTCCTGGCCGATCTGCCCCCTCCCAGATGCTCGGCCATATGTCCCCTGCTTGGCGTGAGCGACAATTGTGTTGGTGGGGAGCGATTCCTAGGATCTGGGTGTTTTAATAGCAATCCCAGAAAGCTCTGAGGTTGCTGGCTTAGGTAAGCAGGGCTGCAGGAAAGGGCCCATTAGTCTGGGGCTAAGTGTTTTTAAAGATGCTCCAGCGGTAGAACCAGAGGATGAAGTAAGATTTACTGTCTCCTCGGGGCCTGGAGGACTGCTGGCAGAGGAGTTCCGGCTTAGTTGGTACAGGTTTCCACCATGGCTGGCCTCCCCCGCTCAGGTTCTCCTCTTTCTTACCTCCCCCCCCCCCCCCCCCAGCTGGCTTCCCTCTGACTTCCTGCAGCAGCCGCATTCCTCAGTTGCCAGAAACTCGCATCCTAGCTCTGTCTCAGCTGCACGGTTACTTACCGCTTGCTTCCTGGAAGCAGCTGCTGCTTTGACCACGTGCATTTCTAGCCCCCTGCCTATTGCGACACTAGCTTAATTGCCTTTGCCTCTTGGAAGGAAATCAACGTTTATTGAATACCGACTATATATAAGACATCATGCTTGGCCCTGTGAAAGACAGAAAGAAATCTGGTGTAAAGATGGGTCTTTGTCTCGAAAAGTCTACAGTCTGAGTGTGAATTAATGCTCCCAGCTTGGTCTTTGGGCAAGTTTCTTAACCTCTCTGTACCTTAGTTTCTCCATCCATAAAATAGGGAGAATAGTAATACGTAGGACTGCTGTAATTAAATTAATGTGTGCAAAATGCTTAGAATAGTACATGAAACGTGATAAGCATTTAATAAATGTTAGCTAGTTTTGAGCCCTAGTTGGAGGAAAGAGAAAACAAGAGAAGTAACATAATATTTATCTGCCATACCCTATAATAGGAGTTTTATAGATGTTAACTTAATCCTCACAATACTATGCAAGGTGGGTATTACTATTACCCTTTCATTTTGGAGTCAAGGGAGATTGCCAGGTTAATAACTTACGCGAGTTTCCACTGTTGACAGAGCTTTCAGTCAAGGCCAAAACTACTTGGTGCCAAAGCCCATGATTTTGAAAAGTCAAATGATTTAAAATGTAAATAATGTTTCCAAAATACTAGTGGATGTATGGCAAGGTGATATGTCATTGATTTCCCAATAACTTGCACAGAAAGACATTCCAACAAAAACATCAGGGAGGAAAGACTAACTGGAAAAGGTGGGGCTGGAGGAGAATCTTGAGGGATGAGCGTAATTTTGGAAGCGGGCAGCAGAGGCCCGTTGACTGTGTGAGCGATCACAGGGAAGGAGAAAATTGCTCCATCTTTCAAGAAACGGAGCACAAACCGGTTTGACCAAACCTGAGAGCTCTGGAAAGTCTAAAGATGGCATGTTTGAATACTTTCCTATGGAGGGATGGGGGCAAACTGAGTGTCTTAGCAGTGCTTTAGAAAGATTTGCTCCACAGACATGGAAATCAAACTTGTGGTTACCAAAGAGAAAAGCGGGGGGGAGGGATAAATTAGGAGATTGGGATGAACAGATACACACGACTATATATAAATAAAATAGATAACCAACAAGGGCCTACTGTATAGCGCAAGGAACTGTACTCAATATTTTGCAATAACCTATAAGGGAAAAGAATCTGAATAAGAATATATATATGTATATATATGTGTGTGTATGTATAAATGAATCACTGTGTTGTACACCTGAAACTAACACAACATTGTAAACCAACTATACTTCAATAATACATATATATATATATAATTTTGTTTTTTAAAGAAAGGTTTGCTTTACAAGAGAATACAAAATAATCTGGAAAGCAAGAGTCCATTGGGGGCTATCATAGTCCTCTTAGCAAGAACTACCAGGGTCTGCCTGAGGGTGGTGAGAGGGGTAACAGGTAAGCAGGAAACAGATGGCATCCTCAGAAGGGGTGACTGAGGGGGTGAACAAAGAGACTCTTTGCAGAGGGCCGGGTAGGGCTGGACTCTACCATCAAGGATAGGGTCATCCTCTGGAACTAGCAACAGGGAAGAGCCCTTTCCATCAGGATGCCTGAAGGGCTGAGTGCAAAGAGCAATTCCTGGACTCAGGGAGAGGAGCTGGACGGGGAGCACTGCCTGGCAGGGGCTGGGGCTCTGGGCAGAGGGACACAGCCAACCTGCCGTAAGCAGCAGACAGACGCCAGGAAAAGCAGTACCCCATCCTTGTCTCCTCCCTCCTCTCCCTTGCCAGTGCCCCTGGGCAAGGGAGCCCTTTGCTGCAGTCCATACACATCATGGCTCCTGAGCAGAGAACGGGATGGAGAAGAGTAGAGGGAAGACTTGGGCATATGCAGATGGAAGATACCCAACACGAGGGATTTGTTACAGGATTAGGTAATTGACATGGCACTGCGCCAGGCACACAGAGGATACTGAACCCTTGATGGTTAGTATTATTTCTTATTGTTTTTTCTGCTTTGGTTGGCTTGGTACTCATGTGTCCAGCTCAGCCCCTCTGGCCTCACCACAAAAGAAAAAGTTTTCAAATCCCTGCAGAAGCATGAGAAGTGAAACACTAAAAAAGTCAACTGAGTTTTTTTCCTGCAATCTTTGGCCTCTAATTTTTTTTTCTTAAAGAAAAAAAAAAAGGAGGCTTGGAAATCATCTTTTTTAAACACAACCATTGTGATTTGTTTTATTGGAAGTTCTTAACAGAGGAAAGGGACTTGTTTGTTTAGATTGCTATGCAACAGGAAGCATTGAGTAAATGGTTTCTCAGTTTTTATTATTTTAAACTTCACCCAGGAGAAAATCGATCCAAGTTTAAGAAAGAGAGGAGGAAGGGAATATAGGCTCCAGTGTTTTCAAAATTCTAAATGGCATTGCAAATAATAGAAGCTTAAAACAAACATTCACAGACAGAAAAACTGCCTTCATAATTCTCACTTTCAAGGTAAAATCAATAGATAATGTCTTCATCCAGCCAAACATTTTTTTCCAGCCAATTTATACGCTACCTGCTAAATAATCACTGAAAGTTGAAAATGTATCACTTTCAAGCAAATATCAGCAAAAGGTTAAGTGGCTCTAGAAGAATTCTTTTTCGTAGCCTTTCCTGGCTCTTGACATGCACAAAGCACAGCTAGGCAGAAACAGTCAGAGGTAAAAAAAGAAGAGGGGCAGATGCCTCCTCAAATTCTCACCCTATTTTAAACTCCATCTTCAGTTTTGTTTACAAAAGCTTCAAATTCCCCCCATTGAACTATTTCTCATTATGCCTAGAGGTTTCTGGTTGACATTCACACTGATGCTAACTCTATCAGATTGGCAGCCCTCATGTAGTTTCTGAATTTTCTGTACAAGCTAGAGGGGGAAAATGTACGTGAGTTGAATGCCCTGAACTTGGTTAAATCGGACATCTGGAAGCCCATGGTGAGGAAAGAGAGCAAAGGTTAGCAGAAAACTAACAGTAGCAACCAGCAAAACAAACTTTTGTCTGGAGCAACAAGAAGGCACTGCAAACAGAGATCATCCCCTATGGTCCAGCTCATCATTGAAAACACAATGTCTTACTGCTTTATCTAATATCAGAATATACCACAAAGTATAAAGAAGTCAATAAAAGTATTCAAATACAGCTACCCAAAGACTGCCAATACCGACAAGTTGATACATTTCCTCCCAAGTTCTTTTTTAAACATGTATATATTCTACATGCATATGCATATAAGTTAAGATTGCAAAGAAACACAATGAATATTTTTGAAACTAAAAACAGGATTATTTTACACATGCAGTTTTATGTCTTGCATTTTAGGCCTAACATTATATTTATGCATTTTCCCATATCGTTAAATATTTTCAGAATGGGTATTTCTTAAAATTAGCTACATAATAGCTTGTCTTGCAGAAGTAGCATAATTTATTTAACCAACCTCGTATTGTTGGCATTCACGTTGTTGCCAGTTTTGACTGTTACAAATAATATTTTGATGAAGATCCTTAAAAGAATATCTTTTTTTAAAAAAATTTATTTATGTTTGACTGCCTTGGGTCTTTGTTGCTACGCGCAGGCTTTCTCTAGTTGCGAAGAGCAGGGGCTACTATTCATTGCGGTGCGCAGGCTTCTCACTGCGGTGGCTTCTCTTGTTGCAGAGCACGGGCTCTCCGTGCGTGGGCTTCAGTAGTTGTGGCACGTGGGCTCAGTTGTTGTGGTTCGCGGGCTCTAGAGCGCAGGCTCAGTAGTTGTCATGCACGGGCTTAGTTGCTCCAGGCATGTGGGATCTTCCCGGACCAGGGCTCGAACCTGTGTCCCCTGCATTGGCAGGTGGATTCTTAACCACTGCACCACCAGGGAAGCTCCTTAAAAGAATATCTTGTCATTCTGTCTGTAGGGATACATTCCTAGAAGTGAAATGACTGGGTGAAAAGCAATTAAAACATAGAATCCAAACTGTCATCTAGAAAAGTTAGACCAACTCTTGGTCTTGTGGGCAGCTTATGAAAACACTCATTTCATTACACCCCACCATTCCTGCAAACTGTCATCTTTAAAATTCTTTGCCTATTTGAGGGGTGGAAAATGGTGCCTCGATATTTTCAAATTTCATTTTCTTTCTAAACATTTATTTGCCATGCCAAACCAACCTTTACCACCTTTGAAAAATCTGATTTTCTTTTGAGTGGACTTTGGAATGCCAACTCCCTGGGAAAAAACTTCCATGAGCCATGTGAATACAACCCTCTTAATATAAATGTCAGCAAATCTCTATCAGCCTTCATTTTAATAATAATGCCAAACAATGGATTCTTTCCTGTCACGTTTGTAATATAGTCATACCAGCTTTCAAAGGCTGGTGCATCCTGGAACTGTAAGCAAGAGACACTGGCGGTTCTCCAATCTGGAATGACAAGCGAGCATGTCTGTCACTCTGGGCCCACAGGGTGATGGAACAGACACATGGGATCGAGTGACATGAGTACCCATCAGCAACCTGATACTCATTCACCCCTCATATGTCAGGGATTCCCAATCTTCATGCCAAGGACCCTTTTGACAGTCAGATGAATTCTACAGATCCCTTCTCGGAACAATGCCTTTAACTGCATAAAATAAAATACCAAGGATTATAAAGGAATCTAATTATACTGAAATTTTGTTTTCAAAATATTTATAAAAATCTGTAACATAGCCAAATATGTGCTTATTTATTAAGCACTAAATAACAAACTCTAGTGGCAGATCAAATAATTACCGTAATTGCAAAGTGGTATTGAGGGTAAAGATATTCCAAGATATCTACCAAACTAATATGATATGAGAATATTTATTATTTCTATTAGTGACAAAGGCCAAGTTCTGCAAATACTGTCTTGGTTTGTTGCCTACCTTCATGATGAAGGAAATGCTGCCTTTCAATAAAAGGTTAGTAAAAGATGCAATTCTTTTTTTCCCATCATGGAATGCCTGCGCTCTCTCCATGGATCCATAGTTACATGAAGTGTTCTGAAAGTAGGAAATTATGTAAAGGCATTATCTGTACCTCCTCCCACTTCTAGAACTGTGACATTTTCTCTGGGCCCTGTCCATTATTTTTTTTGCACTAATTACTACAGTTCTGGGAAGCTGTTGGAACAGGGCAGTAGGGTTGGCCACAGTGGAAGATCTTAGTCAAAGGGTTGAAGCCATGTGTTAAAAATACTGTCCTTGACGAAGTTGCAGACCTGCACTCTGATCGCATGCCATGTCTAGGACTGCTCCACCAAGCCTGGGAGCCAGGAGCTCAGGGTTCTAGCTACAGCTTTGCCTTTAACCAGTGTGTTACTGTGAAAAAGCCCTTTGACATCCCTGAGCCTCAGGTTTTCTTAACTCAAAAACAAAAAAAGAGATTTGGAAAAAACAGTCTCTAAGTTCCCCTTCCATCGCGCACAATCTTTGACTTTAAAACTTTCAAAAACTTCCATTGTATTTTGATGATTAACGTAGCTTTCCAAAAGAGTTCTTTAGTATCCAGAACAGAAAGCCTTACCTGTTTTCTAAAATAAAGTTTATCTGTCACTGTCAGTCCCTTTCTCCATTTTTTCCTCATCCTCCTTCTAAAACAGAGACTTTTTCTTTTCCTGAGAGCAACGGAACCTGAACTCTTGTGTTAATTCTAAAGTAGAACTAGAAGTTTCTCTGGAAACCACTTCTCCCCACCAGGTCTGAGTGCCTAGGACAGCCAGTCTCCATGTCAGCATCGGTTCTAATGGTCCCCAACCTCTGCTCATAGAGCATCCTTCCTTCCTCAATAGGTAAGTTTCCCTTCTGTGCTTTTTCCCCTGAAGCACTAGGCAGGGACTTAACTCTCTCTGTGTTGTTGCAGTGAACAAACTGAGCAAAGTATTCTGTTCTCCTACTCAAACAGAGTTCATGGAGTAAATATTTCTAATGGATTTTCCTTCCTAATCACCCAACATTTTAAAACACTTGGCATTCTGCTCCATTCAAGTGGTCGGGGCCACATTCAGGGAGAGTCTGAGCTTCAGGTGTCAGAGTAAACAGGAGTGCTGGATGAATGAGGGGGACTGGTAGGAACACCCTGGGCCCTGTGGGCCCTAAGAATACTAAGGCTGAAGGGAAAGGCTCAGAGGCAGCCCTGCTCTTGGCAAGCCCAGGCAGGGTTCCCTTTGATGTGAAGTCTTGCTTGATATTGCTTTGTGTGTCTGCATTTGTCCTTGGCAGGCAGAAGGCAGTTCCTTTCCAACAATGAGGTGCCCTTGTGTATTGCTGCCTTCCACTGAAACAGTGATGCATGCAAGCAGTTCCCAGGGTGACAGGCAAGTGCAGGGGGGAGGCTGGGGCTGGTGGGAGGGGTGGGGAGGACGCTCAAGGAGAGCCCAAGTGCCAAGGATATTAACAAGGAAGCTGAGACAGGCCTGGGAGTTTGTACCAGAGCTCTCAAAACATTTTACCTTGAAGTAGGAACAATTTGAGAGAGATACAGAGTAATTAGCAGCAAAAGGTTGAAAGTGATTTCCTTTGACTGAAACACAAAGAGGTTTAGAAATATGAATTGCAATTGCTTCAAGTTATTCTGGATCAAATAGTGGCTTGTGAGTATTAATAGTCACAACTGACTAGACTTCTCTTAGGTTTTGTGGATAATATTAGTACTGTTCTCTAAATATTTCCAGTTCTCCACCCTTTCAAGCAAAGTGGATTGCACTTCCTGGTCTCCTTGTGGTTGGGTAGGGCCACGTGACTAGTTCTAGCCAGTGAGTAGAAGGGACATGGGTCTCTTCCTGCCTGGAGTATTGAATTACTGATGTAAGGCTCTCTGGAATGGGGACCACCAGTATTTGAGATGGTAGTTTCTCCATCAGCCTGAGCCTTTAAATAACTATAATATCAGAGTCCCCCTGCCAACCTACAAGGGACAAGTAGCATGAGCAAGAAATCAATGCTTTTGGTTTAAAGCCACTCATATTTGAAGGCTGTTGGCTACAACAACATAACCTGGACTATTGTAATTGCTGAAGGCACAGAAGACGCTCCTTTCCTTGTCCTGTTACATGGAGATTAGATATTGAATTGTATCAAACTGATCTTAGACTTCCATGAGAAAGCATCCTCGCTTTATTTAGGCAATAGGTGCTTTCACAGCCAGGGTATTTCTCTAGGGAGTGGCATTGCAAGTCAGTTGTCTATGGATGCATCTCTAAGCCTTAAGCTTGGGAAGCCCAAGGTGTTGTAGATAAGAGCCATGATAGGTCCCAGAAGATGCAGAAAGATGTTCATTGGGTCTCACTTACCTCAAAGAGAGCCAAGAGGGAAACTTTATCAACGGAATGCATGAATTAACTGTCTCTTTTCATATCTTTCTATGGTCAGAGGGTTTCAATCCCTGAGCCACTTTTAATGTAAGAGTAGAAAAAGTGGAAAAGGAAAAAATATGGCTGGAGAAAACTCACAGATTAAAAAGAACTCTGAAAGAATACTGGCAAAACTGGAAGAGATGTAATTTACATTACAAAAAATAGTTTACAGTCTTGGTAAGGCACAGAAGAAGGGAGATTGGTTGGGGCTTCATGTGAGGTGTACAGAGGGCTGCAGTTAGTCCAAAAAAGCTTCACGGAAGCTGTTTTCAAGAACTACTGGACTTTTGGAAGGAAAAATAGAATGGAGGGTCAGGAGAAGGGCAATACAAACTGAAGCCCTTCTAGAAGCCAGGTCAAGGTGACTCTACAAGAAGGCATTATAGAAATTTGGCCTGAGGGGTCTGGTGGGGTGTTCCATTTTTTGGTAGACATAGAAGAGGGAAAATTCAGGTGGTCAGAGGTAGGCTGATAGAGAAAGAATTTTAAAATAATTAATGCTAGGAGAAGTACTCCAAGTAGAATGTTCCAGATAGGGGGGAGAGGGTAAAGTGACAAAAGCAGTAGCATTAAGATTATGACCTGGGATGGGGATGGTGTTGGGGCCTGAGGGAGCAAGAAAAGAGAAACTGCCAGCCTCCATATGAGGGAAGACTGAATGGTTACAGTGATGTGACTGGGAGCGCTAACTGTCCTCCATATCCTTCCTTGCCCCCTTCCTTAATGGCACTCCCTATTTTTAGCTGAGTATACAACCGTGCAGAATAAAGATTACCTTGCTTGCCTTCTTCTTCAAATAGATGTGACCATTTGAAACGAGGACATTGGTGCCCTTAGTAGTGCCGAAGGACCTCCAACTTCAATTTCTTTTCTTCCATCTCACAATGACGTATCCTTGAATGACTATTTCCCTCTGCTATACAAGTTTCTTCATCTCTTGTTCTTGTCAGCATTCAGTGCAGGAAACAGAAACCATTTTAGGTACCTCAAGTAGAAAGGAATTTAATACAGGGAATTGAGTGCTACAAAATTATTGGAAGAGCTAAATGTAAGTGAGGAAGTCCTCTTAGATGGAAACCTCGTGCCTCTGCTAGTTTTTGAGGTTATAACCCTGTAGCTCTGAACCAGAGGTCAGGAAATCACTGTCAACACCCAGAGGTTAAGGAACTGCTGCCAATTTTACAGTTGCCCCATATCCGTGAAGCTGGTCACAAGAAAGTGGGATGTGAAGTCTGTCCACAGCAAAAACTAATTTCTGCCAGAACCTGTCACTGCTGCAGAAATAAAATTGGCCTTCACCTGCATTTCACCTTCAAAATCTCATGGGAGGCATCTGAAACCCTGGCAGCAAGGGAGCCTGAGAAATGTAGCTGTTAACCTTCCAGCCCCTGTGATACAGGGACCATGCAGAAGGGGATGGGTATGAATAGTGAGCGCCAACAGAGCACACCTGATCCATCCCTTGTTTGTTCCCCTGGAGATGTCAGACATTCTCAATAATTTTCTTAGATGGCTTCCCTGCTCATGTATTTCTCTAATTGCCAATTAAAAAATATTGTCATCTATTTATTACATGATAAGGCTATGCTGGGCACTTCAAAGTGAACAGAGTGATAGCTTGGTTCCTATCATCTGAAGCCTCTTCCATTCGAAAAACATGTGTTCAATTTCTGTCAGGTACTCAAGAAGCACCGATAGCTTCTCATTATCTACCAAATAAAGTCCAAGTGCCTTCAATTAAATCTAACAGACTCTAGAATCTGACCTCAACTCTTGTTTTCATTTTTATCTCTCATTTTTCCACTTAATGAACGCTTATGGACCGAAAAACTGGATTGTTTTCTATTCTCTATACATATGCCTCTCTTTTCTGCCACCAACACTTTAGCTACACTGCTTCTCCTCCTTAGAATGTTCTTCTTCCCGATGTCTCTCTAGGTCAAAGCACCACTGATCCCTTAGTATCCAGCTCAGATGTCACCTCTTTTAGGAAGCCTTTCTCAATGCCATACAGCTGGGATACTCCTTCACATAGCAGAGTCCCTGGAACTTGATCTGTATTCCTGCCATGGAATTTAAAACAGTCCACCTTGTATTACAGTTTTTTGTATAAACATAATTTCTTCTCTAGTAGACCATGGACCATAGAGGAGCAAGGATTACATTTCTTATTTATTTTTGATCCCCCACAGAGCCATAGAGTTTATTGAGTGAATAAATGTAAACCTGGAAGACAGTCATTATTCTCAAAGATTTTATAATCCAACACAAAGATATTTTTTAAAGTACCTTCACTCTCTTTTTCTTAGCATGTGAAATTGGAAATTCTTTGCTCAGAATTTCATGCTCTCCAGCTAATTGGCACCCCTGACATCCCATCTCGTAATTCTTTAACTTTCAGTGACGATAAATAAGCTTTTTTGTTCTCCCCACGTCTTGTTCATCTTTCATTTCCTGTTATTCCTGCAACTTAGTGTGTAATTTATATGATGTCATTTTCCATTTGCTCCTAAACCCCAAATAAGATGGGAATGCCTCCTTAATGTCTATAGCAATAAAAAAACAATTAGCAGATTGTGTTTCTAATCTAAACCAACAATTAATGCAAAAGATGTAGCTTGATTATACATGATGAAGAATATATTTCACCAGTATATTTTAAAATTCCATGTCAGGTAACTCTATTCACCAACTCTTTTTATTTATGGAACACCTCCAATTATAAAACAAGTCATAGGCCTTAATCTTTTTTATCAAGCAAAAGACCTTAAACATGGAATTAGACACAAAAGCATTATAATTTAATTGTACCTTTTTTCTGCCCTACGTCAAATTTACCCTTTATTAAAACAACAGCATTTGTAAATGTTTTGGTTCCTTTCTCAGATACAATATGCCTATCCTCACAACTAGTTCACAGGTTCTTCAAGAGAAAATACATCTTCCTTCCCTTGAACTTTTTTTTTTTTTTTTTTTTTTTTTTTTGCAGTATGCGGGCCTCTCACTGTTGTGGCCTCTCCCATTGCGGAGCACAGGCTCCAGACGCGCAGGCTCAGCGGCCATGGCTCACGGGCCCAGCCGCCCCGCGGCATGTGGGATCTTCCCGGACCGGGACAAGAACCCGTGTCCCCTGCATCGGCAGGCGGACTCCCAACCACTGCGCCACCAGGGAAGCCCTTCCCTTGAACTTTTATCCTCTAGTGTCTAACCCATTGCATCCAGTATTCCAGTCTTTAAACAATAAGAAATCAAATAATGCTTATTTCAAGCCATTACTACTAGAAATAACATGAAGGAAGTTGTCATTGATTTCTCTGTGAAAAGTTTCCCTCCAGATATTATCTAAGCAACCTCTACCCACTGTTCAATAAAAGAATACTTTTTCTAGATATTTCTGAGAACATACCTGTCTATTATACGAAAAATAACATGGTCTTGGGCTACAAAATGAGTAGGCTTATAACCAGTAATAGAGGTACATAAATCGGGACTCTACATGTTATCATGGAGATGGAGATGCAGCGCTAAGGGAATAGAGTAGAAAGAATGATTACCTCTTCTTCTTGGGACCCATCTTCACCAGTCAGAGAACACTTATCCATCAGGCATATGTGTTGGTTATGCTTCTGAATTTGTAGAAGGAGCACTTAACCCTCCCCTCTCACTAGCAGGTTGTTAAAGCATCTATGTCTGCTCTTATCAGCAATGCAGGCTTTTATGTTCCAGGTAGGTTTGTGCTGGAGATTACAGCCTTTAAGTCCCTGTGGTCTCATTCTAATTCAAAGTCCAGTTGTGAGAAATAATATTTACAAAGGAGTGGTACAAGGACCTTGCTGCCCATACATTACACTAGCTAGGCTAACTGTTGCCCTTGGATTAAACGAGATCATAACAGGGCTGTGAACTTGAGGTTTGATTTCTCGTAGACCTCCCTTTTCCAAATTTGTGCCTTAGCCTAAGCCATCAGCCTATAGAGAGAAACACGAAGTCTCATGGAACATGATAGTACTTGCTGCTGCATTTTCTGCATGCATTGATGTTTAGGGCATAATCTGAGGAATCACACAGTATCCTCCTTTTGAGGACACCCAGAAGTGAGGCTGCTCTACATCAGGAAAAACTGTTCATATTGTCTGTAGAAGACACTAACCCAAAGCCATTCCCAAGGCCCTTGCTTGCCCTCCTTTCTCTGTAAAGGCCAGAAAGTCAGATGCTCACTTTTCCAGTCTCTCTTGTAGTGAGGGGGAATTCATATGATCCAGTTGTGGCCATGAAACATAGAAGGAAGCCTGCAAGGAAGCAATGGCAATTGGCAAAAGGAAGGGATGGCAATTACTTTCCTGATGAAAAATACATGTGGGAAGAGAGATCTCTAGCCTGTCCTTACCTCTTCTCTCTACCTTGGTCATGGATGTGATGTCTGGAGTTGTAGCAGCCCACTTGAGGCAGTGAGGCTACAGAGTGATAAAAATCAACACCCTAAGGATAGTAGGGAAGACAGATAGAAAAAGCCCGGGTCTCTGATAACATGACTGAACAAGTGCCCACCTCTGGACTTCCTGTTAGTGAGAAAAATAGCCACTGATTAATGTAAAGTATTATTAGCTGTGTTTTCTGTTACTTGCAGCCTAATATATAATTAGTTTTTGTTTTATAAAATGTTATAAGTCTTGTAATTAAGCCTGTCTTTGTCTTAGCTTTGGCTACCAGAAAGTTACAAAATTGTAACTAACATCTACCATGACATATGCTCTGCTAATTTTTGTCTCTGGATTTTGTGGGCTTTTTACTCATGTTTTTATTTCACCCAATTCCTCCAAGTACTTATTTTGTTATTTTGTACTATATGCATTTTACAAGTCAAAATTTTTTTCTAGAACACAACAACGTATAAATAATACATAAACAAAAAATCCAACCCTGCTGGAAGATTGAAGAAGTCATGTTTGAGTAAAGATTTCCCAGAGGGACAACATCTGTGCCTCACTCTTTAGTTAAATTCAGTAATTACAGTAATTCCTAAGGTTGTAACTGAAGTGAATCAGTAAGTAGTTTAAATAGTGGCCTATTAACATTGTTCTGTATTAAAAGTCAGAACTCTAAGATCTTAAAGTAGGGGGAGCACAGACTTCAGGAGATCTATAAACCTTTTGACATAAACACAATTTTGTTTGTACACACAAATGTGCGTTTTCTGGGGTAAAAGCCTGAGACTTTCATCAAATATGCAAAGTCTGTTATTCAGAATAAGGTTAAGAACTTCTGGGTCAAGTTACATTTACCCTTTTTGAGTCTTCCTCCCCCTGAATCACCATTGTGGTTCATTTGGGGTTTTGCATTTCTGTCAAGACCCCGAACTTCTGTCACAGTGCTGATGCCTGCTTCATCCTGAGAGTACACACTCCACCAACGTTAGTTGACTTGCATTGATATGTAATTATTTACACTGCATTTGGTGTCTGGAACAGCAGTCTCTTGTTGATCATCCTGGAGGCTCTGAATCCATCGGCTGCATCCCAGTGGGCTCGGTGTGTTGTAGACACACAAATCAAAGTAGTGTGTGGGAGGAGAAAAATCATTCCCTTCCAGGATAATACATTTTTCATGAGAAACAGGTCATTAAGAACCATTGCCTGGTGCTTGCTCTCATTCTATCTTTTCATCCTTCCTCTCTTGTCAAATTATTTGGCCTCCTTCTTCTTCTCTCTGTGTTTCCCCTCAGCTTTATTCCTCTGCATTTGATTATTTTACCATCTCCTTCTTTCTAATATATTTAAATGATTTCTACCTGATATGCATCTTTGAACTATTTTCTTGCCTGACTTTTTTCCTTTTCCATCACATGGTATCTGTCTCCTCATTTGCTATTGTGCATTATACTCACATTCTAGCTGATATATTGCACAGATTTTCCCAAACTTATAATTTCAGTTCCCAGTACATAAACAGACAATGCTCTTACTTGTCTTTCCATGATACTTTGATTCTCCCTGAAGTTTTAATTTTACTGCCCATTGTCATATTTTTCTATTCCCTTTTACGCCTGTGAATACAGACTCAATCATTTACTTGTGCCAATTTTCTACGCTGTCATACAAATTCTGTGGCAGTTTCCTCGCAAATGATGGACTTGAAGTGATCAATCCATCACATGTCTTAGAGCAACTTTCTCTTCTCTGGTTAAAATCAGGAGTGGGTTTAAGTGAGCCAGAGATTTTTGAGGAAGGAGATTTCTGTCATGAGAGGAGTGACTACCGTGAAGGGAAAAATATCTCAGTGAAAACTTCTTTCATGTTTCTGTTGACAGTTCTTTTTCTCAAGCAACTGAGTCAGTTATAATTTTTAGCAAAATTTAATTACATGCAGAGAGTAAACATCTGGAAATCATCTTGGGTAATCAGTGTGAACTTATATGGTAAATCAGAGACTTATATGCCAGAGTTTAGAGATTACAATCTTAATGATCATTATTCATAAAAACCTTTGTTTTCAATCTGTCTTTAAGAAATAATTAGAATTCAAGGCATTCATGAAACAGGAAACTTGCCACTTTATTTCTTACTTTATATATATCTCCCTCAGGACAGTGGGGGTTTTGGAAGAGGGAGTTAAGTACTGGTTTGTTTTTGGTGTGTAAGCTTTTGTCTTTAAGTCATTTATTTGTGAAATTTAAGAAGCAGTAGGGATTCTAAGTCAGGCAAGTAAGCTGGAAAACAATACAACTTGAAAATTACCCAGGCGTGAAATCCCCTTGGTCTAAGGAATGCTTCCAACATTAACTTCTCCATAAGCATGAACTATAAATGATAACATTCCAAAATTAGTTTTTTGAAGGAAGGCTCATAACAGGAAACTCGATCATCTGAAATTAACCCAACCTACCTTCTTACTAACCTAAAATGATAGCCTCCACCCCTACCCAATATGACCTAAAAATAATAGATTGCATCTTACACCAATGTAACTTGGCTTGAGCCCAAGGATTAATACATACATGACACTCAGAATTGCATCCAAAAGAAGCAGCAGCATTCTCTTTCTTGTGAGCTGTCACAGCGCGGTAAGCCTCCCTGGCTCTGTAATCCTAATGAATGTTCGCCGTCTACACTGTGTTGCAGTGTGAAATGCAGAGCGGCAACACTCTTTGCTGTGACTCAGTCTCTCAGGAGGCTGCAGTTTCAGAAGGTGTGTCTCAAACTCTCTATTCTGAGTCTTCCATTCTCAAAGGGATTATGTGTCTTCACTCTGAAAGCTGATAACCCGAGGAATTAAAAGGCTGAGACAGGAAAGAAACACAAGGAAAATGCTTGTTTTTATTTTTTCATTTTACACGAGATAGTCATATGGATATAGACCAGAAAATGCTAGAGGTAGGAGAATAATCGGTTTAAAATAGTAAAGAGTGGGGAGAGACAAGGAAGAGATGAAGGTGTAGAAAATAATGGAAAACAGAAAAAGTGACCAAAGGGGAGAAGCAGATAGCAGGGCTGCATACTGACTTTTGTGGGCCTTGGGAACTTTTGCCTTATGGGTTTCATTCTCCATAAGAAAATATTAAAAATTAGATTTTACTACAGCGTTGGAATAAAGGTGAATATACTGATATTTGTATTAAATTGTTTTAACCTGAAAGGTCATGTTTTTCTGCTGATTTTAAAAGAAATAAAAACATTTTTGTGTGCTTCTAAATTATTATGGGCCCGAGGCACCTTTCCCCTCTGCCTAGTGGAGAAGTGGGCCTTATAGTAGAGTGAGGGAGAGGGAGTTAGCAAGAACTCTGCTCAGAAGGGAGGGGAAGAGTTTAAACTAGCAATGTAAAAATTAAATAAATACAGATAGCAGTGCCTCATCATAGTCTAGATCTAAATTATGTGTTATTCCTAGTCACTCCAGCTAACTGTTATTGAACAATTACCGTGCGTTAAACACGTCACATGCTGTATCTCACTCATTCCACACAACAACCTGAAAGTTAAGCAGACAAAGATGTGCCTTGAAACCTTAGGGCCCCTCACTTTCTCTGCTTCCTTCCAAGCCTCTGTACCCAGTTTTTAAGAGGGTCTCTCAAGATTGTATATGCCTCAAGCCCTACAAAACCTGAACCTGTTCGTATAGGTGTATATGTATAATCGGTGTATGGACAGACAATATCCCCCCAATTCACTGTTCAGCTCACTGAAACACAGAAAGGCTAAAGGATTTGTAGATTGTTCAGAGTCACAGGGCTACTGGTTAAAGGATAGACTTAGGGAGATTGAGTGTAGCTAAAAAAAAATCTTGATTCATAGGTTAGAATCAGATTGGATGCAAAAATAAGTGGAAGGTGCCCAGAACTCCATTCTCAGCCTACGTTTCCCAGGTAATCTCTTTAACATCTCCGGCTTTAGCTGTCACCCCATGGCTGGTGACCATCAGATGTATAGCTTCAGCCGTTTCAGTTAGGATGCTTTCAACTGCCATTAATAAGATCCTCACCCAATGATCATAAAAGATATGAAAACGCTCATGTGAGAGGCCATCCAGTGGTAGAGTAAGCTTCCAAGATGGCTGATGCACAGATTCAACAACATCATCAAGGAAACAGGTTTTCCCTCTGCACTCTGCAGTCTTCAGTGTTGGCCTCATCCTGTAGCTTAACACCTTTGTGTCTGTAGGAAAGTTGTCAGCAGCACCAGAGCTATAGGCTTCCTCATCCAAATCCACTGAGAGAGAAAGCCTGGCTTCCCGTGCCTTTCCAGAAGCCTCCTTGCCTCTCATTGATGGGAATTAGATCACATGCCTATTCCTGAACTAATTTCTGGCAAGTAGGATACTTTTAGATCAATCAGGCCTACCTTCGAGATGAGGCCAATTTCCTAATTCACTGAGAGAGGAGTGGAATGGGTGTTGCAGAGTCGGCAACAGTGTCTGCAATGTGAGCTCCAGACCTGGTCTGATAAGTGCCCAGCAAGCATCTCCCAATCTTACCATCCACAGTCATATTTGGTGCAACATGTCCAAAGCTGAACTCATGGTCTGCTTCTAGAAACTGCTCTTCCTCCCATGTGCCTTATTTGGAAAAATACAAAACCAGAACTCAGAAAATAACCTTCAACTCCTCTTACTTCTTCACCCTCCCCATTGCCCAGTCAATCATCAAGGCTACTGCCCGCCAGTATCCTCAGCATCACCCTATTTCATCCCCTCATTACTCCTTACTTGAATTATCATAATATCCCCCTACGTGGCCTCCTTTGACCCATATCCCCATTTGCTACCAGAAGTATGTTTCCAGATGGAGTAATAAGGGAAAGAAAGCTCATGTCATTACTTTAAATAACTTCCATTAGTAGCTCCCCATTAGCTTCTGGATACAACTCATTTATTCAATATATACGTACTTGGGGTCTCCATAAGACAGAATCTGGGCTCAGTGAGATGGATAAAAGGATGAATAAAATCAGTCGGGTCCCTGCCTTCACTGGGGTTTACAGTCTAGGGAACTTTGGAGGGCATGGATAGGAGGCACCTGGAGGGAAGTCCTGATCCAGTTTTTATAGTAAATCAGCACTTTGAGCTTGCACGTGGGAGGGAGCTGGGAAAAGAGCAAATAGCAAGCAGTGTCCCCAGCTCCCAGTGTCCCCAGAATTTCCTGAACCTTAATAAATTACTCATTGTATTGTCCTCATAAGTGTTTGATTGTCTCCATCTCTCCCTTTAGACTATTGTCTTGTTCAACTTTATATCCCCAAAGACTAAAATTTCTGTGCAGCTTATTTTTCATTTCATCAATCTGTTTATTTATACCCTGCCTTGGTTCCCCCCCACCAAAAAAGTATTTGGGGCTGCCTGATCCACAGTAGAAATGCAACAAATATGGAACACTTTTACAAGTAAAAAGACCCCAAGACCCAGAAAGCTTAAACCTGTTGACCAGAGTCAACCAGGTAAAATTCTTCTGAAAACTTTTCCTGTGAAAGTTGGAAGAGTTATCACGAAAGGTGAGTTCTCAATCATAGGAAGTATCTGAAGACAGGCTGGATGTTGTGGGTCATTGGTTATTCTTAGGTTCTTGTGGTCTTGTCCAAGCTGTGATTCTACAAAGCACAGTACAGGTAAGTGATTTACAATACCTTAGAGAAGTTCTTAACTTTAAATACATTTTACAGTGATTTTATCTCTCAAGTTCAAGATTTTAGATATTTTAGGGAATTTTTGGTTAATACCTATAAATAATATTTATATAAAGTTTAATAGTCTCCAGGCCAATACATACTCTAATGAGAATCCAAAAGTATGTTTACCTAGATAAATTTACCTTTTAGAATATGAATGTGTATAATAAAGATAGCACATTTTGAATTTTGTCCACAAAAGCAGTTTCAAGTGAGTGAGTTGTGCTGAATGCCTTTAAAGAATAATGCAACTTCTGGAAATCCCATGGAGGCAGCCAAAGTTGTCAATGAAACAAGAATTAACCTTGAGGGATATTTTAATATACGAATGCTCCTAATGAGTATGCTAAAATCATGTGAAATATCTCTCATCAGTATCAACAATTTGTGAGGCTTATCACGTGGATGGAATACTGAGGATATGAAGGCATTAAATGTCCAAAGCCATTGCCTTAGGATGCCCCTTGGATTCTTAAGTGCAATTTTCATTTAATTGGAGTTCATAACTTTTCACTGGACATTCTACCTCCAAATTATAATTAAAGTAATTGTGAAAATTATTGTTCTTATTTTGACTGTGTGACCAAAATTTCTGCAGTACATTTTGTATGGAGCAGGGTGAAATTATTCTGTAAAAAAAAAAAATTAAAAAAAAACAACTTTGAAGACATTTTGATAGAATTTACCTCTCCTAAAAACTTTCTGGTCTAATCCACGATATCTAGCTGAATAGCATTGCCTTCTTTATCTATTAAAGAGTTATTTGTAGACTCTACGATGAGCCTTCTCCTACCTCTCTAGAAATGCCAGAAATACTACTAAACCCATGAGATATAGTAATATTTTTCTAAAAAACACCTAATCAAATTTCTCCTTTCCAGGCATTTTCTTCTTTGTGGAAATGAGCTGCAAAAGACCTGGCAATTCAACACTCAATTATAAACAAAGCCTACTTATCTTAAAACTTGGTCAAGGCAGAACTCAGTCCACAAATCTCTTTTCAAATTGTGCCTAGTAATTTGCTTTGTGTTTGTGGAAAGACACAGCTTGTTAATAGTAGGGCTCAACTGCTAAACTTAGAAAGAGAGTCCAAGAGGAAGAACCCAAGGTAAACAGAAACTTCCAAAAGTTGTAAATAACAAAAGACACACAGATGATGTGTGTTTCATTGAGTTGCCACATCATAGGCTCATAGTAAATTAGTACAACATGGCTCAAGATCTATGTGTACAGTTTCTCCTATTACCTAACACAATGTAGACACACTTATCACACTCCAATCCTTGCCTTCAACTAAGAAAAGTAAACAGTGTCATGACATCATTCACAGCCAATCACAGCACAGCCACGAGGACGAAGGAAGTGTTGGGAGAGTCCTTTTGCAGCTGAGAGACAAGGTGAGAGACAGTATGTTTGATAAGTTGTCCTAACACATTCCTGGGGGTTCTGAGCTGTATTTATAAAGTAACATTTGTTGGTGGCTCAAAAACTGTCCTAGGAGGTGGGCAATATGTCACGTTCCAAAGAGGAGTGATTGTGGTGATGGACCTAAGGTGACCAGGAACAACCTTTGTTCACTGTTCCATCACATGGCTCTATAATAAATATTAGTCATCCAGTGTACACATAGGATGTGGTGAGGCTTCCTGTTGAGGGCAAAACCTTCTTCCAGAGATCAGAGTACACTCCCTGTTCTAGGCAGATGCCTAATCAGATTTACTATCTTTACCTTGGAAAAAACCACGGCTTCCCCATTAAGTAGAAGCTGTCACAGAGCAGCAGCATTGGCGACTGTATATTACAAGTTCTCCTTTTTCCTTCTGAGTCCCAAAGAGTTCATGGTTTCCTGGTTTTGATTAAACCAGATTGTATGTTAAAGTTGTGCTTCTCTCCCTTATCTAGCCTCCCCTAATTTAATGTAAAATGTTCCAAATGATCTCACCCTGTGGCTTCATTGACTAGAGATACTGCAAAATCAGAAGGCACCTCTATTATACTAGGAGGCACACGCGCATTTTATCAGACTCTATCTCTTCTGTTCTCTACGAGAACACAGTTCTCTCAACACAGGTTTGTAGATTCTTTTTTTTTTTTTTTTTTGCGGTACGCGGGTCCCTCACTGTTGTATGGCCTCTCCCGTTGCAGAGCACAGGCTCCAGACGCGCAGGCTCAGCGGCCATGGCTCATTGGGCCCAGCCGCTCCGCGGCATGTGGGATCCTCCCAGACCGGGGCACGAACCCGCGTCCCCTGCATCGGCAGGCGGACTTTCAACCACTGCGCCACCAGGGAAGCCCCATGGTTTGTAGATTCTTTACTGGACTTCAGAAGTTTAAAAAAAAAAAAAAATAGACACTATGATATCATCAACCACACAAAATATTGTATTATTTCTTTGGCTGATTTTTTACTTAAAAATGTAAATATAACGTGGTTTTGACTTTTTCCCTACAATAGAATAGCCCGTTACCTTAAAAATTCTCAATATAGGACACATCATATGCTATCTCTTCCTATTCAAAAAAGTAACAGTGAGTTAAAACTGACAGAAAGAACTGACACTTGATACCTACTTGGGATTTATGGAGAAACAAAATAACGTTATATACACAGAGCAAATCCTCTGAGCAGCTTTACTGACCAGCCATACACCCACTTTATAGATACTGCCTCATAGAGGATGAAGCCTGAGCCAAGTTAGATCCTTTCATTGTGACTGTTGCCTTTCTAAGAAGGATTGTAGAGTTTTAAGGAAGGCCAAGCACCCAGTTTGGGCAGCCTGGTGACTGTAGCAAGACTTTCTCTTAGACCCCAGCCCATCCTTCACTCTCACCGGGCACTTCACACTTGCTCCAATCCTCCTAGATGGAGCGAAATATTAATAATTAGAACTCATTGGGTAGCTGGAGTCTCTTGGTATATTTTAAATTCCTCCGCCTTCAATAAAAAGCTCTCTCAGTGACACTGGCATTTAATAATATGTACAGCTGGTTCTGCATATAAGGTGCCTGAAAGTTGCCACTGTGTCTTAACAACAAGTAAAAGGCCGAACAGACTGAAAAATCAACAATTCTTCCTGGATCCTTAAGAGCAGGGAGGACACAGGGCTAATCACTGCCCCCAAGATTGAAGAGAGAGACGTGCGAACACAGGGAGCTGCTGCTTACCAGAACAGAGACTCAGGAGTACGTCTGGGTAGGAAAATTCCCTGATCTGTAATTAATGAATTGCTGGAGGCTGAGTGAGAAAAAATATGAGAGTTAAAAACTCCAGGGGCACCCAGTCATACGGGGACCCCAACAATATTGTAAGATTTACCTCCAGGAGCTTGACCAGTTTCCCACAGTAAATTTGGGGGGAAATCCTCTTGAGCTCCCTGCAGGAGGAGGGGAAAATAAACCATTTTGAAATATGCCAGAGCATTTTGTTCCTAACAAGCCCTGCCCTCAGGGGGCACTATTTAACCAGACCCTACCTGCTAGGGTATTATCACAACCTAACTGACATGGGGAAGGGAAATACCCAACTCCAGCCCACTCTAGCCATCCTGACCCACCTAAGAGGGGAGAAAAATACAGAGAAACACTTTTGAAGTCCATAGTCTAGAAGCATAGGCTCACTGAAAGACTGAGATCTAATCATAGGAGTATAGAACACTTCCCCTCTTCCCACACCTCACTGTCACATTACTAAAGGTTTATTTACAGCAGTTCCTTTTATCTAGTACATTATGCCTAGCTGTCAACAAAAACATACAAAGCATACTACAAGACAAAAAATTTGAAGAGATAGAGCAATCATCAGAACCAGAAGTGGCAATGGTATTGGAATTATCAGACCAGAAATTTAAAACAACTATGATTAATATGCTAAGGGATCTAATAGATAAAGTAGAACAGGTGGGCAATGTAAGCAGAAAGATGTGAATCCTAAAAGAAGAACCAAAAAGAAATGCTGGAGATCAAAAATATTGCAACAGAAATGAAGAATGCCTTTGATGGGCTTATTAGTTTACTGGACACAGCTGAGGAAAGAATCTCTAAACTTGAGGATATCTCAGTAGAAATCTTGAAAACTAAAAAGCAAAGAGAACAAAGACTGAAAAGAAACAGAACAGAATGTCCAAGGACTGTGGGATAACCAAAAAGGATATAACACATGCATAATGGGAATATCAGATGGAAAAGAAAGAGAGATAGGGACAGATAAAATATTTGAAATAATAATTTCAAATTTCTGAAATTCATGAATGGTATTCAAAAACTGAGAATTTCCCCAAATTAATGTCAACACAAACGACAGATCCAGGAAGCTCAGAGAACACCAAGCAGGATTAAAAACAAACAAACAAACAAACAAAAAACAAAAAAACCCAAAACTATACCTAGACATATCATTTTTCAAACTACAGAAAATCAAAGAAGAAAAAAGTCTTGAAAGAAGCCAGAGAGAAAAAACCTTGCCCACAGAGGAACAAAGAAAGATAAGAACTACATCCAACCTCTCTAGAAACCATGCAGGCAAGAAGAGAGTAGATACCAACCTAGAATTCTGTACCCTATAAAGTTATCCTTCAAAAGTGAAGGAGAAATAAGGACTTCCTCAAACAAAAATTGAGAAAATTTGTTGCTAGTAGACCTGCCTTACAAGAAATGTTGAAAGAAATTTTTAGAGAGAAGAAAAATAATATAGGTCAGAAACTCAGATCTACATAAAGAAAGGAAGATCATTGAAGAAGGAATAAGTGAAGGTAAAAAAAAAACCTTTATTTTACTTATTTTTAATTGATCTAACAGATAACTGTTCAAACTAATAATAGCAACAATGCATTCAATTATGTATGCATGTGTATATTGCTCATGCATATATATGCTTATGGATGCGTATATATAAATGAACTGAATGACAGCAATGATAAAAGGGATGGGAGGGAGGAATTAGTATTATTTTGTTATTATAAAGTACTCACACTACCCGTGAAGTGGCAGAGCATTATCTGAAAGTAGACTTGGGTTAGTTGTAAATGTATATTGCAACTCTAGGGCAATCATTAAGAAAATGGAAAAGAAAAAGCATAACTGATATGCTAAGAAATAAGAGAAGATGAAATCACATAAAATGCTCAATAAAACCACAAAAGGGGGCTTCCCTGGTGGCGCAGTGGTTGAGAGTCCGCCTGCTGATGCAGGGGACATGGGTTCATGCCCCGGTCCGGGAAGATCCCACATGAGCCATGGCCGCCGAGCCTGCGCATCCGGAGCCTGTGCTCCGCAACGGGAGAGGCCACAACAGTGAGAGGCCCGCATACTGCAAAAAAAAAAAAAAAAAAAAAAACCACAAAAGGCAGAAAAAAGTGGAAGACAAAAATAGGAACAAAGAACAAGGACAACAAATAAAAAACACCGTAACTAATATAGTAGCTATTAATCCCACTATATCAATAATCATTTTGAATGTCAGTGGTCTAAATGCACCAATTAAAAGACAGAGATGGTCAGAGTGGATACAAAAACAGGACTCAACTATATGTTTTCTACAAAAATTCCACTTGAAATGTAAAGGTGCATATAGATTAAAAGTAACAGGATAAAGAAAAATATACCATGCTAACATTAACCAATAGAAAGCAGGAGTAGCTGGACTTCCCTGGTGGCACAGTGGTTAAGAATCCACCTGCCAATGCAGAGGACACAGGTTCGAGCCCTGGTCCGGGAAGATCCCACGTGCTGTGGAGCAACTAAGCCCGTGTGCCACAACTACTGAGCCTGCACTCTAAAGCCCGTGAGCCACAACTACTGAGCCTGCACTCTAGAGCCCGTGAGCTACAACTACTGAGCCCTCGCTCCACAACTGCTGAAGCCCACACACCTAGAGCCCGTGCTCCACAACAAGAGAAGCCACCTTAATGAGAAGCCTGCACACCACAATGAAGAGTAGCCCCCGCTCACTGCAAGTAGAGAAAGCTTGCATGCAGCAACAAAGACCCAACATGGCCAAAATTAAATAAATAAATAAATTTATATAAAAAGAAAAGAAAGCAGGAGTAGCAATATTAACTTAAGGCAGACCACATTCTGGGCTATAAAATACACCTTAGCAAATGTAAAAGAATAGAAATCATACAACATCTGCTCTTGGACCACAATGGAATTAACTAGAAATCAATAACAGAAAGATAACTGGAAAATCCCAAAATACATGGAAATTTAAAAACACACTTCTAAATAACACCTGGGTCAAAGGAGAAATCTCAAGAGAAATTAAAAATGAGATTTACATCTACCACACACCTAAAATCCAGGATTGTTCTTGGCCAGAAGTCACTCACAAGCCTGAGCAACTGCTCAGATCACTGAGATCCATCTATGGACAATTCCATCTTACCTGTACCTTAGTCCTCAAGCCAGCCATCACTGTTTCCTTTACCTTGGTTTGCCTACTTCCCTCTAATCTCTGGGAAACTCTTCCTACTTTACTGATCTCCCTCTGTTCTCTATAAGGCGAATGTCATGTCTCAGACCTCCAACCACGTATGCTATCACAGTCAGGACCAACACCAGGATGCTAGGACGCCCAGGCCTAACTATCAACCCTCATCTCCTTCAGCTTTATAAGGGCTGCTCTGAGGCCATTGTAGATTTGCCCATTTGACTTTATTCTGATCTTGTGTCCAGAGTTTAATGGGGGGAAGGTGAAGGTACCTTCTGTCAACCTCAAAACCTATGGTCCTCAGTCAAAAGGATTTCAGGGACAACTGATCCCAGAGAGCATCCACTCTTTTCCATCCTTACCCCCAATCCAAGATTTTATCTGAGCATCATAAAATAATATCAACAGCCCTTCTCTGTTTCAGTCAGTTTAAGTCAGTGATTTAGTGATTTTGCACTTCCTGATACTTTAAAGGACTTTTGAAACAGAGTCCTAAAATTTCTTTTGACCTTGTTAAAAGAGTTGTTTTGGAACAACTTTAGAAAAGATTCCAAGACGGGAGTGGGAGAAAAGAGCTATAGGCATAATATGTTTTATATTCAGAGTTTCTTCATATCAGATAAGATTATTTTATAGAGAATTTCTCTTTTATATTCTTATTTTTTAAACCACATTTTTCTTGCTGAGATGTGTCCAATGGAATTATTGAGCCCTAAACTTCTTTCCTACAAGGGGCAGAAAGTGTACTTCCTAGAGAGAGATGACATCTCTGAAATGGAGCTATTTGTGGAAATTCTTAAGTCTCTCAGGGGGACTTTTTCTTTCACTCAGAAGGATCGACCACAAAGCAGGTGGTCCATGCTCTGGTGAGTTCCAGGGCTAGCCTTTGACCAAACTGAGTAACTGGCAAAGTTAGACTTTGCCAAATCCTCCTACACATCCACACCCACGGCCCAGACATACACCAAACACCACGAACCCTAGTCTGGCCAATGTCCAGAAACCTCCCACCTTCCTTCTCCCCTTTCTGTGAAAATATCCCCTCAGGAGGCTTACCTACTCTAAATAGAGAAAATAGGATCACATTACAGAATATTGAAAGTCATTGGAGGTTTTACAGTTTTAAAAACACTAAAAGTCATCTAGTAGAATTCTTTTCAGAGTTGTTCATTTGTAATGTTTTAGCTGCAAAACTCTTTCTTCAAAAGAAAACTTGAAAGGAAGAAAGCAAATAATACAGATTATGAATATATATCAAAGAAAAGCAATATATACACAAAAAAATCAATATATAAATAAGATAATCAAGAGCTGCTAGAGCCCTCTCCTTCCCTAGAGGGGAAACTGAACATCCCCAGGGTTAGAAAACTACCAATCTAATCCAGTCTCTTCAATTCACAGATGACGATCTTGAGCCCCAAATTGAACCAACTTGTCCAACATTGCCCAATGAAACGAAGACAAGGGTCAAATGCTCTTCAGGGACATGTCCTTACTATCACCGAGCCTAACACAGGTCCTCAGAGATCCTGCAATAAATGTCAATTATCTGAATTCAACAATTTATGCTATGGTGTTAATGGCTGGCACCATCTTTATACATTACCCCTCTTAGCGGTGTTTGCTTTCATTTGAACAGGATTCCGTTCCTTAGATCAAAGAAAGGAATATCTAACAGCAAATATCCAGATGTCACGATAGGCTTGTTGGTACAGAAAACTGAGTGTAGAATAAAAAAACCTCCAGAGAGGGCTATACTGTCATTTGAAAATCATGTACAATTTTATAATATAATTTGTGTGCTGGGTCAGGGGCCGGGGAAGAATCAAAAGCAATACTTGTTGTTTTCATAAAAGTATCTAAAATAAGAAAACCTAAACCAAAGCATACTGACTGGTCCGATGTGCTAAAGTTAGAATGAGGAAATATTCAGAGTTGGCCCTTCAGGGTAGGACATGTTTGTTAGCTACTTGTGATGTTAGCACCTGTGTGGTACAATACACACTGTTCTATGTCACAACATGAGCAGAATGTTTTCTGTTTCAAGATGAGTGTAAGTTTTATTTTAAAGTTTGCCTTGATATTACAGTAATATAGTACAAAAATAAGGCTTTCAGGCCTTCAAAATGTATTTCTGTCTCTTATTCTATTTCTTCCTGCCCATAAATTGAGAAAGTTGCAAGAAATAAGTGGGGGTTATCGAAGTAAATGATGGCAGGTATTATACTGTGAACAAATGCATCAATGGAAAATCAACAAAAATTCCATTTCTTGGAGATTTAGAAAAATTGAGTCTTTGGAAAAAACAACTACACTACCCATCACCACCAGCAGCCTCACTCATTACGCAACCAAGCTGACTATATACGTTCCCTTCAGTCCTTCTCCTTTTTACATTGTTACTATTATTGGAGTGTGGTTTGTTACAATGGGAAGAAAAAAAGAAACTCATGTCAATTATGGTTTCTCATTTATTGCAAAAAAAAAGATTCAATTTCCCAGTGTGTTGTAAATCCCAATACTCAACAGCTCTGTGTGACTATCATCTTGATAGTCAAAATCATGCAAATCTAATATAAAATGCTATGAAGTTGTTTATTTTTCTTCAATTCACTGGTGTCGGCAACACATGAAATTGAATAAGGAAGTCACAAGGGTGGTGAAAGTTTTCTATCTTGAAGTTAGAAGTTAAAAAAAAAATCCATTTTACATTATGTGTTCTGTCAAAGCTATAGCTGGCAAAGAATTAAGAAGAAATTCCAAATTATTTTCCTGTCCAATTCTACCATCAAATGACGAACATCAGTTTTTGCTCTCAGTCAAATCATTGTCCTTTTCAGCCATTTTGATGGCTCCATCAAAAGGGTGTTCTGTTCAACTGTTTGCTCATGTGTCCAAAGATGGTGGGGAGGGAAAAATTCTATAGTGGATCCTTAGACAACATGGGTTTGAACTGCATGGGTCCACTAATAATGGATTTTTTTCCAAAAGTAAGTACTACAGATTACAGTACTACATGATCTGTGGTTGGTTGCATCCAGGGATTCGGAACCACGGATACAGAGGGCCAACTGTGGAGTTATACTGGATTTTCAATTGCCCTAACCCACACCTTGTTCAAGGGTCAGCTGGATTTTGTGAACTATGCAAGACTATCATTAAGGCTTAAAGTAAAAATGATTAGAATGTCTGCGGAAGGTGCTCCGACCATCAGAATTCTTGCTGAAAATCCAAGAATAAAAGTTAACTTTTGTTGCCAAATATCAGCCTCCAAATCTGGCCAAGGCATCTGCAGGAAGACCTCAGCCTTGCTTCCAGAGCACTAGACTGTCTACCTTGCTTTGTGAAGATCTGCATGCTTGTCACATATTTCTAGCCTTTGTTGAGTTCTAGATTTTTCGAGAAATATGATTGGCTGCTTTCAAGAATTTAAAGATTCAGTTGCCCTATTTTTGGAATGCAGAGAAAGGGCTAGGAATAAGTCTTCAAAATACTTAATAATCAGTACTGCATGGGCAAGGACAAGTGAGGACTCAAGCTGGCCACAAATAATAGGTATGGCTGCATTGGACTGTGTGTAGTGAATACCAATTTTTTCACCCTTCAAAAATAACAATGAGAACGAAACATAGGTATCAACATGGAAAGATGTCCAAGTTAGAGACAAGTGAGAAAATAAAGTTGAATGATACTATGTATAGCATGGCTCCATTTATAAATGTTTAGAAGCATCTAAAGAGACTTACAAAATACTCCCATAGAATTTTGACAAACATGTGCAGAACCTTGGGCAATAAGATCTCCTGAGGCTGATTCCTAAATTCTAGTCCTGATTCTATCATGTTGCTTAACCCTTTCATGCCTCAGGTTCTGTACAATCAAGGAGTTAGATTAGAAAATCGTTACACCTATCTACAGTTCTAGTTTGCTGTGAGTGTAACAGTATTCTTCCTTAGTTTCCTTTTGTGAAATAAGGGGTTAAAAATAGCTTCCTCAAAGATTATTGTGAGGCTTTAAACAAGCAGGTTTGTAAAAGTCCTTGGTAAACTTTTATATTATATTATATTATATTATATTATATTATATTATATTATATTATATTATATTATTATATTATATTATATCAATAATAATCCATAGCCTTAAAAAGCCTCCACTACCATTTATTAGCTGTCTGTACTAGTTCCTCCTAACTTCAGCTCAGTTGGGGAGATTACCTACACATATTCTTCATCATCAAACAAAGAGCTTTAG
This sequence comes from Hyperoodon ampullatus, assembly GCF_949752795.1. Classification (NCBI taxonomy): domain Eukaryota; kingdom Metazoa; phylum Chordata; class Mammalia; order Artiodactyla; family Ziphiidae; genus Hyperoodon; species Hyperoodon ampullatus. The sequence continues at coordinate 16,325,178 of NC_136918.1, forward strand.
ATTTAAGGTTGTTTCAGGGGCTGAACCATATCAAATGTCAGCCTCAGGAAGAAAAATCTATTGCAGCAAAGTTGACAATTAACCTCTGAAAAGTGAATCCCATTTTCCCACTGATGTCCTTAGTGAAATCAGAATCATGTTTCCCAGAAAATATTTCAGTGGATTAGGTGACAAACTCATTTTCCTATTTGAAAAATTATAGAAGTCGGATTAATCTTTGCAGGGTCTCTGTCAACTAAAATAGTCTATGGTTCGGATTGTATTTTAGGATTCAGTCCAGGAGGTACTCTCCCTCAAACTGAGATGACAATGAATGGGACCCGCTCAGATTTCCATAGTGCCTTAGGAATGTGTATCCTTTCTTGATGTCAATCCAGTAAAGTTGAGTTTATTCCAAATTTGCTTCTTATTAAACTGTGTGAGAACAGAAATAGGATTTGGTGATGGATGTCACTGAGTAAACAATTTAATATAAAGAACTTCCTAACAGCCAGAGTTGTCCAATATACTGGGTTGGCCAAAAAGTTTGTTTGATTTTAAGTAAAAATGAAAGACATTTTTCATTTTCACCAAGAACTTTATTGAACAATATATTTATTAACCGAATGAACTTTTTGGCCAGCCCAATAGAAATAGCCTGCCATTGGATGAATTGAGTTCCCTGGGAGGAGAAACAGTCAGGAGAGGGATCTCACTGATTGTTGGGGAAGATTGTCTATTTTGTGTAGGGTACTTGTGTTAATCTTTCAACTCTTCTAATGAATTGTCATCATGCTGAGAACAAGTTTTTTCCTTTGGCTTGTTTCTGGATTTCTGGACACATTGTAGACATTCAATAAATATATCTTTAAAGAATGAAGAAATAACACAGAGAGGAAACTTGCATTTATCAAGAGGGGCATAGAGAAAGTTTAAGATCTCTTAATTGTGAAATTCTTGGAAGGGTTCATTGTCCCTTGGAAAAGTAAATTCAGTAGTAAAAGTGCAATGTCATAGTGACCGTTTTGAAATTTTTCAGAACTCTTTGTTACCTCCAGACAGTTGTCCATTTTTTCTTTCAGTTGTCTGCTTAGACTATTCACTTTCTTTATAATTTCAGGCCCTAACTTTATACTTGGACCTTCTGGAACTAAGAAATCATTCTTTTCGCTGCACCATGTATAATATTTAAAAGAGCTATACTGCCAAATCATCTTTTACCAGTGGAAGCCACATATTGATAACAAAAAACGCTTGATTCCAAAAAGTTTGAAGTCTTACATTATGGCAAATAAATCACAAAGTTGGTAACTTCTAAACTGTACAAAACTTGTCTGATTCGAATAACATATTCTTGAATCTCATGTTATTCTTGAGTCCATCCAGTACCCTGATTTGCTCATGTCTGTGTTTCACACCCTGAGTCTCAACTCTTTAGTTGGTGGTAAAATCAATTTAATGGGTTACAAACCAGAATTTTTGAAAAAAAAAAAAGAGTGAAATGGCAAATATCAGAATGCATCATATCTAATAAGGTGAAGTATTTTTTCACAAAACTTTTATTTTAGTAATTTAGATTTATGTGTATGTGTGTATATACATGTGTTGTGATGTAAAATAGATTTCTTACAATGGATCATGAATGAAAATAGTTTTGAAAACCACTGGTTTACAGGCTGCTCCAGGACCCTTAAAATAATGTCAACAGTATGTCTCTGGCTTAAAAGGTCCACTCACTACCCAATTTTCTCAGAAGATTCTTTTGATAGATAATCAGGCTTATACATGGTAAAATTACTCAGTTCAAAATTTTTTATCAGCAGTAGGAGGAACAGATGACCCAGTTCTCAAAGTTCATGCACTTGAGCCAACTGGAATGAAAATAAGAAGTGTAGGATGTTATTTATTTTACATCATCCACAGATGAACGGAAGGACAAGTGCTTCATAACGCCAAGGGTCCCGACATTTATGACCTGCTTCCTTCTCTGGTGTCTATACACAGGCATCCTTCCTTCCCTGGATTTATCTTTGTTGCCTTTCTTCTTTCTATCTTAATAGCCCACTATTACAGTCTCCCTTATTTCTTTTTTTCAGGCACTTGGCAAATATGGGAGGCAAAGTTTACAATAGTTAAGTATTTCTAAGAATCTTACTTTTAAAAGGTTGTTAGAAAGGAGCCCTTTCATCTACCCTCCTGACTTTTTTTTCCTTCTCTTCCCCCACTCTCCCAAAACCACAAGAGAAGTAGTTAAGGCCACTCCTGTTGCTTAAAGTGGGCTCTGTCTCCTCTAGAGTGGAAAAGATTCTATGTGTGCTGGCAGTAGTTGGAATAAGTCAAAATTTTTAAAAAGATAAGTGAATGTAAACAGTTTTAAATTACCTTTTAAAATTTTCTTTCAGTAGCTTTACATAGCTATAAATAATATACAGTTCACAAGAAGAAGAAAGTTGATTCTTATAAATATTTTATTCTTTCAACAGAACTAAAATGTTGAATGCATTTCACTTGGTAATATATTCTCCATTTAGTGGTGCTTTTCAAAAAAGCTTTTTTTCCCCCCATTTCCATCTTATCAGTATGGTGCACAGAGAATATTTTACTTGAGGCTGAATCTATTTTCCCAATTTTTTTTGGAGTGTCTATTCTCTAAAGAAAGTATTATTAAAAGCAGACTTCTTCAAAATGGACTTTAACAGTAATTATTTTCTTTGAATATGAGAAGGATATTTTGATTTCCCAAATGCACGTTAACTGAATTCTTGAACTGGATCCTTTTGTGGCTGAATTTTCTCTATTTGTTTTCTGTAATAGAAACATGACATTGCCTCCAAGAGAATGCTGAAGCTTAAGACTCCTTGGTACGTGTCTTGCATGAACTAAAGCCGAGGATATCAACTTCATTTTTCTACTCTGCTGTAACTTCTAGAGGTCACCAGTAACTTTTGAAATATGGACATGCTCAATTTATCTTCTTTTTTTTTTTTTTCTTTTTTGCGGTACGCGGGCCTCTCACTGTTGTGGCCTCTCCCGTTGCGGAGCACAGGCTCCAGACACGCAGGCTCAGCGGCCATGGCTCACGGGCCCAGCCACTCCGCGGCATGTGGGATCTTCCCGGACCGGGCCACGAACCCGTATGCCCTGCATCGGCAGGCGGATTCTCAACCACTGTGCCACCAGGGAAGCCCTCAATTTATCTTCTTGTCAAGCTCCATGAAACCGCTCTTCAGAGACAGCAAAAACAACTCAAGTTTTCTGTGAAGGGACCTCTGATGGTGGAAAAGACATTTTGTTTTGGGGGGCCTCAGTAACCTCCACTGTATAAAGTAAGAAAGTTAGCTAGAATAAACTCCAAGGACTTTTTTTTTTTAACTTTCTAGCTCTAAAAACGCTTTGATTCTGTTAACCAATACTTAATCGTCAAGTTGACACAACCAATTTTTACATTATTGTTGTGCTACAAATGTATTAGTTTATTTTTATGCTGCCTAGAGTGGACTTCTTAGAAATACATTGAATTTCATTGTATTATATGTAAATCTGAGCATTTGTCAATGGGAGAAAAAAGAGGAAAGCTAACACTGGCTCAATTATTAAATAAGCAAAGCAAAGACACTGGAGGAGTGTAAGAAAATTTCACAAGGCCAGAACGAAGACAACCTTTGAATTTCTTCTCTCTTTTGTTGAGACAGGTGACCTGTAAAATGTGCAAGATCAGAAAAGACTCGCAAATCAGATGGTCAGGACAGTGGCAGCCCACGCCCACAGGACACAATACAATTTGGTCAAGGTACAGTAGTTCGGTTGTTAAGAATCTTATCTTTCTTCTAGTAGCTATATAAACAGTTTGATGTGTTTGTTTTTTCAAAGGCTCAAAAAAAGGAAAAGTTGCCAACATGATTCCCAAAATAATTAATGAAAATCCGGCTCAGCCAGCAGCAGCTGATTTGAGTTGACCAGCCTGTACCTCGAGGCAACAGGAAAAAAGATCCTTGCAGCCCTCTCCTCAGGCAGGAATGCTGCCATTATCTTGTTCCCGATGGAGAAACACCTCCCCACACATTCCCATGGATTGCTGAAACTAAAGGTCATTTTCCTCCAATCTAGAAAACAAGGTAAAGGGAACTAAGGTAGGGAGCTCAAATGTAAGTTTTGAGAAGCTTCCAGAAGCCTTCACTTCTGCCTAGAAACTTCTCAAGAGGAGGCCTAGGGCTAGGGAGATAAACAGTACTATCACATTACTGATCCTAGAGATGTTTTCCCCACTCCCATTTGTCTTTGAAGTAAGGTACCCAGAAGCAAAAAAGAAAAAAAAAAAAAAAAAGAAAGAAAGAAAAAGAAAACAACTTGGGATAGACACAGGAACTATATTACATAGATCCCTATCTCCACCTTACCAATCTTTTTTTTAAGTTTATATATTGAAAATTTTCAATATACAAAAGTAGAATAGTATAAAGCACCCCCATGTACCCATCACTCAGCTTCAACAATTGTCAACTCCTGGCCAGTCTTGTTCATCTCCACCCTTCCCACTACCTGCCCCCCTCCCAGATTATTTTGAAGCAAATCTCACACATCACATTATTTCACAGATTTTAGAGATGACTTTTCTTTTTTTTTTTTTTTTTTTGGGTTTGCAGGCCTCTCACTGCTGTGGCCTCTCCCGCTGTGGAGCACAGGCTCCAGACGCGCAGGCTCAGCGGCCGTGGCTCACAGGCCCAGCCGCTCCGCAGCATGTGGGATCTTCCCGGACCGGGGCACGAACCCGTGTCCCCTGCGTCGGCAGGCAGATTCCTAACTACTGCGCCACCAGGGAAGCCCTAGAGATGACTTTTCTTGATGACTTAATTCTAAGTCTTTCATTTTTCGGAGGTCAGGAAATCCAAATGAAGGAAGCAAAATGAAAACTTTAGGTAAAATTATGACTGTGATTAAAATAAATTATATAAACTTGTTATAACCTAAGTGGAATTTTCATTATATCCAAGAAATGGATGTCTGTTAACCATCAGGCAGTCAGCAAATATTTATTGAGTGTCTCTTATGTTCCTGGTTCTGAAACCATGCACCTCAGATTGGGACTTGAACTCATGTGCTGGGACTCGAATCCAGCCTAAACCTTGACTGGGACTTGAACCCAGCCAAAACCCACAGTCTTCCAACTAAGATCACACACCTGGTTTCAGGACTTACTGAAGCTCAGGTTCTTGATGTCTCATCGCAGAAAGAATTCAGTGAGAGACAAAGTGATATAGGTAAGAAGTGGATTTACAGAGAAACACACTCCACGGTTTGGACCATCTCAGAAGATGAGAAAGTCCTTGGGAGAAACACACTCCACAGACAGAGTGTGGGCCATCTCAGCAGGTGAGAAAGGCACCAGGGTATGGGGTTGTCAGTTTTTATATTGATAGGTAATTTCACAGACTAATGAGTGGGAGGAGTATTCCAGCTATTTTAGGAAGGGGTGGGGATTTCCAAGAATTGGGCCACTGCCCACTTTTTGATCCTTATGGTCGGTCTTGGAACTGTCATGGCACCTGTGGGTGTCATTTAGCTTGCTGATGTGTTACAGTGAGCCTATACAAAGGCTCAAGGTCTAGTGGAAGTCGACTTGTTCGCCATCTTGGACCCATTTGGTTCTAATCAGTTTATGTCATGTCCTTGGGCTATGCCATTCTTTCAAAGGTTGTACCCTGCCCCCTTCCCTCCTGTTTCACTTCTGTCAAATCACAAAGCCTTAAAAAAAAGACCAATGGCTCTGATATATGAATATACAGTTATTTTCCTAGGAACAGACCAAAGGGGGGGAAAAGTAGAAGTACATGCACATCATTAAAGAAAACAGGTCTTTGTGGTCACAAAGTTAATAAGCTTTTATTATTTATTAGAACTCAAAAACAACATGAACTTAATTTATTAGACATTCTCAAGGATAATAAATAGAAGATCTGAAATCACCCTTAGACATTTGGTAAGGTTTTTCAGTAGATTTTTTATCTAGCAAAAATAAAATACCTCAGAAGACAAGGCCCTCCTGATTTTAATAGGGCTACCTTTTCCCAGCTAGCCTTCTAGGAGCAAATGCAATCTTGTCCACACAGACTTACATGCACCTACATTCCTGGAAAGAGTGCAATAAAGGTAAAGATGGGACTTCTCGGTGGCACAGTGGTTAGGAATCTGCCTGCCAATGCAGGGGACACAGGTTCAAGCCCTGGTCTGGGAAGATCCCACATGCTGCGGAGCAACTAAGCCTGTGCACCACAACTACTGAGCCTGCGCTCTAGAGCCCGCGAGCCACAACTACTGAGCCCACATGCCACAACTACTGAAACCCGCACGCCTAGAGCTGGTGCTCCGCAACAAGAGAAGCCACCACAATGAGAAGCTCACATGCCACAACGAAGAGTAGCCCCCACTCGCTGCAACTAGAGAAAGCCCGCGTGCAGCAATGAAGACCCAATGCAGCCAAAAATAAAACAAATCAAATAAATTAATTAAAAAAAATTAAAAACTCTTTCTTTAAAATAAATAAACAATAAAGGTAAAGATGAAGAAAGGCTTCATTATGGGGCCACTTTACATCTTTACATTTCAAGATGCAGTTCTTTACAATCTAACAACCTATCTTTACAAGCTAGTAGTGAGGTTTTCTTTAAAAAAAAAATAGCTTAAGAATAAAGATTCTCTTATCTAAAAAATTTATTTTTCTTTCCTTTCTTCAATATCAATATTCTATTTTCTGATGAGTTGAAGATTTCTCTTGTCCTAAATTGGCTCATTAAAAATATCCATAGGCTTCCAAATTTACTTTAACTTGAAAAAATTTTACCTCAGTTTTGAAAGAACTGTCTCCTCCAAACATTCCCACTTCTTCTGAATGCTCCCTACCTCAGGGAGAGCAAAGTTTCAGCTTTCAGTAACTCTGAGCACAGCTCTCTGCCTCAGACAAGACCCAGATTCTCACAAAACCAAAACAGAGACGGGATGGGACAAGGAATTCTCATGAGGTCTCACTGAGAAACTCATAGTAGACCCTTTCTGATGTCTTCTAGCTCTTAGACAGTTTGGACACAGTTTTGTTTTATGGGAGAATCTGTATTAATTGTTAAAGTTCTTATATTCACAATCATAAGCATTTTTCAGTGTTCATTCATTGAACCAAAGTAGAAATTTAAAATTTTGGGGGGGAAAGTTTACTTATATTATAAATAATATATTTTCATCATCCTCAAATGTCTTGAACACAAACTGAATGTTTACTAAATAATGCTTTGTGGTTCTTGAGTCAAATGTTACTAAAACTTGATATGTTGAGAAAATTGAGTAAAAGAAGCTCCACGTCAAGGGGAAGAAATACTTCAAGAATTTTCCATGAGTTGGTATGTCTTCAGATTGAAAAATATGTAAATATGAACTTCTTTGACCTCTTCATGAAATAGATGTTTTTCTTTGAAAAAGAATTATTCATACAATTAGTTATACCATAAAGAAATCTTTTTAATTCCATCTTTGCTAGTAATTACAGGGCTATTTTTCATTCCCACGTCCAATATTGACATACCATGACATGCAACATGTGGCCTTATAAAATCAAAATGTATTCAGAAGCCCTACAGAGAAGGACCTGGCAGTCAAAAGGGGAGCAATCCTTGCAGAATAGTCTGATGATAAAAATAATGCCAGACTCATGGACTCTTTAGGGACTTAATGTCCAGGTTATATAGTTTATAAAGTCTTACATTTATAAATGAGATAATTGGGACCCAAGGGCATTATGCTGTCTACCTAAAGTTGTAATGGCAAAAACCACTTGTTTATATCAACAAACCTTTACTGAACATCTGCTCTATAGCTGGCGCTAGAGATGTTTTGGAATAAAGAGATGCAAGCCACAGTTCCTGCCCCTGCCTTCCCTGCCCTGCCCAAGGGGTTCACAGTCCAGCAGAGATGACTATCTAGGAAGCAGACATACAGAGTGATAGGCATCTTGATGGAGGAATCCACAAGGTGAACCCCAAGACCCAAAGAGCAAGAAATCAGGTAAAACTTTCTGGCTGTGGTGGGCTTTGAGCTGGAAATAAAGGAACTGGTCAAGAAAGGAAGAGATCAGAAGAAGAGGGACCGGCTCCTCGGGTCTTTCTGCATTCACATCAGACCACATCTACTGTTAAAATATTTGGAGTCTGAGTTTGGTTTTTGTCTGTGAATGATTGTTTCTCTAGGTCAGAATACGTACTAAAGGAATGAAAGCCATAAAGGGAAAGAAACCCAAACCAGCCACTTAAAACAAGTCTCCCACTGACCACAAGGGGGAGAAGATTAGAGATGGCTGGGTTCGGGCAAATCACTCATCACTCTTGCTAAAAACTACCAGTAAGCACCTTCCATGGGCAGAACCTTCCTATAAATGACAGTTTGCTTCCTGACTTATTCATTTTATCAGTCTGTGTTCCTTTCAACCATCACTTTGACATGTAGGTAGAAAATAGGAAATCTTCAGGATAGAATATGTAAACCACAACTTCATTAATTCAAGCATTTATTGAGCTCCTGTTATTTGCCATGTCAATTTTTTAATGATATTTTAATCATACTTTTAAACCTTTTTAAAGGGTTCTTGGTCTTTGGATTTCCCCCATTTATTTATGTGTTTATCCAGCCCCGACCTTGAAGGCATTCCTAGTCTAGAAAGATAGTTACACAAAGAACTCCAGGATGATACTGTGAAAATTACATTGCCCTACGGAAAAGAGTGATCAAAATATAGAGGACGGAGCCCTGTGGATTGAAGGAGACCAATAGACTAAGTATTGATGGAAAACAAGATGAAGAGTGGCTGCAGAACACCCTCAGAACAGCCATAAATGACACAAAGTTACCAAAAGTGGGATTTCTGGATATTTTAAATTTGTGTGTAGTGCCAGAATGTGTAGAGTTGGAGAGTGGTGTCAGAAGTTTATTTATTCATTTATGGAGGCTGTGGGCTCTTCCCTGTCCTCTAGGCTCTGAACAACTGGCGATCTTCTGGACCTCTGGAAGAGAAACCTCATTTCTGACCAAAATTTAGGACCCATGGTCTGACAAATATATGAGGAAAATGCGTCGAAGATTTTAAGTCAGGATTGTCACAGAAAATCCAGGGTGTATGGTTGCAATGGCTAGCAAAATTCTATGGGCTTCCTGAGGGGGGAAAGAATCAGGAATTCCCTGGTGGTCCAGGGGTTAGGACTCAGTGCTTTCACTGCCGAGGGCCAGGTTCAATCCCTGGTCAGGGAACTAAGATCCTGGTAACCGAGTGACACTGCCAAAAAATCAAAACAAAACAAAATAAAACATTCCTCATGGGCAAGGAAGTCCTTTGGCCTAAAAATAAATGTGATAAACAGAAAATTATGAATCAATACTGGGTCACTTCAGACCTAGTTCAAACTGATTCCCTGTCAGTTGCACTCATTAAGCTCAACTGAGCAAAGTAATTTTCCAGTGTCAATGGATCCCACATTAAGACAATATTATAAAGACTTAGCAAAGAGCTCTGGTTGCTGGAAAATCTAGAAGTTGCTTTTACTTGTTTTTCTCTAATCTATCCCAGTCTACAAATATTTATATTTTCACCAGCATTTACTAGAAGAACTATTCACCAGATATTTCCAACTCTCCGTAATCTGACATGTGGTCATATTGCACTTTCTCGGCCCTTTTTGGTTGGCTCAGGCCATGTGACTATTTCTAACAAACAAGATGAAAAAAATGAAATAAATCAGAGCATATAATTGCTGTTTTGAGAGTCCTCAGATCACTCTCTTTTTGGCACAGAGGTCAATTACGTTCAAGATGGCAGCTGCTCTGTTAGCCAAGGTCAATGAGAGAAGACAAAAAATGTAACCTTTGTCTCAGCGTCTGCAGCCAGACCTAATTTCCTTCAAGACACATTCCCACAGCCTGGTGTTTTCAGTGACTGCCATTGCCTTTCTTGTATCACCCCAAGACTAAGCAGTCTCTTCACCTCACTTCTCTCCCTTAAAATGACAGGCTATCATCTCCAAAGATCAAATTCGTTTATGTCCCCAGTTGACTTCTTGGAAGTGTCTTTACCTATATGGGAGATATTTTTCCTTCTCTTTGGTCTACAACATTGACTAAATGTCAGAACAGAAGCTGTACTAGGCAGTAAAATGACAACCAGCAGGGGTAGCACAGAAGGAAGGCCAGAACACTTTAAGTACTACTTTGGCTCTGAATTTTCATGACAGAAAAGAAAAAAGTAGAGAATTATAATTACTAAAACTTATTGAGGCCTTACTGTGTGTCAGGCACTGTTCAAAATGCCTTTCATTTTTTTGTTTGTTTTGGGTTTTTGGGGGGGGGCGGTTTGGGGTTTTTTTGCGGTACACGGGCCTCTCACTGTTGTGGCCTCTCCCGTTGCAGAGCACAGGCTCCGGATGCGCAGGCTCAGCGCCCATGGCTCACGGGCCCAGCCACTCCGCGGCATGTGGGATCTTCCCGGACCGGGGCACGAACCCGTGTCCCCTGCATCGGCAGGCGGACTCTCAACCACTGTGCCACCAGGGAAGCCGCAAAATGCCTTTCATTTAACCCTCACAACAACTGTATAGATAGGTATGTTACTACTGATTTAACAGCTGAGGTTATCAAGGCTCAGAGAAGTTGGGTAACTTGCTCAAGGTCACCCAGACAGTAGAATAGTGTGACAGGATTTCATCCAAGATAGCCTCGCTCCATAGTGCATGCTTTTGACCATCACTCTACACTCACCGCCTCCTTAGGAATTGGGTGGGAGATGGGGAATATGCTTTTTATATTTTGGTGTAGCATTATTAGGCTTGAAAAGTTATTGGGCTTGAGGAGAGGCCGTGTTCTAACTCCTTTGTGAATGATTTTTATTTAATTCCATTTACTTATCTCACAGTTTTGTTTTTACTTAACTTTCCATATGTTTTTTGTCTTGTCTCTGTAACAAGCTTTTAACCTCCTGAAGACAACCCTTTGAAATCCTCTAGTGCCTAGAACAGTGCCCCTTGCATAGGTCAGGGATTAGTTGCTGATTTGAGTTTCAATGAGCGATTCCATCACAACTTCCTTTCCTCCCTCCCATCCTGCCCTGGGCTTTTTTTTAAAATCTTTTTTTTAAAGGCTTTACCTTTTTAGAGCAGTGTTAGGTTTACAACCAAATTGAGAAGGAAGTACAGAGATTTCCCATATACCCCTTGCTTCCATAACCTCCTCCATTATCAAAATGTACCATATCACTCACCAGAATGGTACATTTTTTGCCAAGGATGAATGTACCTTGACACATTATAATCACCCAAAGTCCATTGTTTACATTAGGGTTCACTCTTGGTATTTTATTTCTTTGGCTTTGGACAAATGTATAATGACATATATTCTTCATTAGAATATTGTACAGAGTATTTTCACTGCCCTAAAAATCCTCTGTGCTCTGCCTATTTATCTCTCCCCACCATTCCTACCAACAACAGCACACCCACCCCATCCCTGGCAACCAGTGATCTTTTTATTGTCTCCAAAATTTTGCCTTTTCCTGAATGTCTTACCATTGGAATCAAAAAGTATGCAGAGTTTTCAGACTGGCTTTTTTCTGTTAATAATATGCATTTAAGGCTCCTCCATGTCTTTTCATGGCTTGACAGCTCATTTCTTTTTAGTTGAATAATATTCCGTTGAATGGATGTACCACAATTTGTTTATCCATTCACTTACTGAAGGACATCTTAGTTGCTTCCAAGATTTGGCAATTGTGAATAAAGCTGCTTTAAACATCCTTGTGCAGGTTTTTGTGTGGACGTAAGTTTTCAGCTCCTTTGGGCAAGTGCCAAGGAACATGACTGCTGGATCATATGGTAAGACTATATTTAGTTTTGTAAGAAACCACCAAACTGTCTTCCAAAGTGGCATTTTGCATTCCCACCAACAACATATGAGAGTTCTTTTTCTTCACATTCTCGCCAGCATTTTGGCTATTCTAATATGTACATAGTGGTATCTCATTGTTGTTTTAACTTGCATTTACCTGATGACATATGATGTGGAGTATCTTTTCATATCCTTATTTTCTATCTGTACATATTCTTTGGTGAGGTGTCTGGTAAGGTCTTTGGCCCATTTTAAAATTGAGTTGTTTGTTTTCTTATTTTTGAGTTTTGTGTTCTTTGTATATTTTGGATAACAGTTTTTTATCAGATGGATCTTCTGCAAATATTTTCTCCCAGTCTGTGGCTTAACTTTCCATTCTCTTAATGGTATCTTTTGCAGAGCAGAAGTTTTTAATTTTAATGAAATCCAACTTATCAATTATTTCTTTCACACATCTTGACTTTGGTGTTTTACCTAAAAACTCATTGTCAAACCTGAGGTCATCTAGGTTTTCTCCCATGTTATCTTCTAGGAGTTTTATAGCTTTGCATTTTACATTTAGGTCAATGATCCATTTTGAGTTAATTTTTGTAAAGGGTGTAAAGTTGTGTTTAGATTCATATTTTTGCATGTAGATGTCCAGTTGTTTCAGCACCATTTCTTGAAAAGACTATCTCTGTTCTATTATATGGCCTTATTATATTGCCTTATATTCTTTGTCAAAGATCAGTTGACTCCATTTATGTGGGTCTATTTCTGGGCTCTTTATTCTGTTCTACTGTTTCTATTTGTCTGTTCTTTCACCAATACCACACAGTCATGATTACCATAGGTTTAGAGTAAGTCTTGAAGTTGAGTAGCATCAGTCCTCCAACTTTGTTCAACTTCAACATTGTGTTGGGTCTTTTCCTCTTCATATAAACTTTAGAATCAGTTTGTCGATGCACATAAAATAACTTGCTGGAATTTTGATTGGGATCTGGGACTCTTTTTAACTTATCCTTTAACCTCCTGGGTAGGGAGACTTTGGGATAAGTGCTGTAAACATATTTTAGAGAAGTCCTCTCTTCTCTTTTCCCCTCCCTTCCTTTCCTTTTCTCCTCCTCCTCCTCTTCCTCCTCCTTTCTTTCTCTCTCTCAAACTAGTTGTAAGACCAAGAAGAGGGTAGGGCCAAAGGGACCGTAAAAACAGTCCATGCCTGCTAGACTTAAAATTTTAGCTGCTTTCTCAGGGATAGGATGTGGAGGTAACTGCAATAGAGTGAAAAGAGAAATGATCTAGGAGTCAGGACACAGGGTGGAGTTTTGCTAAATATCAGGATGTGCTGTACAAGTCACTTGGTCAACACGGGCCTCAATCTTTCCCTCTGTAAGAAATAATGATAGCTAATATTTGTTGAGCATCTATTATGATTCCTGATACTGTCCTAAGAGGTTTAAATGAAGGAGGATGAATAGATTGGTGTTTTTCAAACTTTACTTTTATTCAAGGGAACCCTTTCTTAAAATAAAGTCTCACATGGCTCCCCAATACATAGAACAGATAAAAGGGGAATACCACTTTTATTTATAAGTTGAAAAGTATAACATTTCCTAATGAAACAACTGAAGAGATCTCAATTTGTGACCACCACTGCATCCAGCTTTGATCTATAACACATTTGAATAGCATGCATATTTTTAGTCTTAAAAATAACTAAAAATAAATTCACTCAAATACTTGTGGATCCCTGAAAGCAGTTTTGTGGGATCCTTGGTTTCCACAGAGCACAGTTAAGAAGCTGCTGGATGAGTTTATCTCTGAAGTCCCTTCTGAATTTCATGTTCTTTCTGCATCTGAGCCTGGCTCAAATGGCAAAAAATGCTGCCAAGAATACACACAGACCAGTCACTTTTCTCCACATGAAGGAAGATGCCTCCTTTTCTATTTCCCCGTAGACCAATGCCCAATACTATAAAGCTATCACTATGACTAGTTTTAATTTAGTCTCACCTTTAACAAGTGTTGGTGACCAGTAGTAATGCTATAGCTGTGACAGTCATGACTGCTTTGGGTTTCAGCGTGGATTCCACCTGTATAAATCTGGATATTTCCAGAGGCATCAATTCAAGCTCAATACACTTTTGGATGCTGTCAGACCTGAAATCCAGGGAGGAGGAAGCTTGAAATAATATCACATCATGAATGTCAACAATGCTGCTTGGATGGAAAGACATCCCACTATTTTCCTGGCTAGTCATTTTGTACTTGGGGGCCTAGTTTCTTGAACCAGAGATCAACTCCATGTCCTTTGCAGCTGAATCCTTCTTTATTCTCTAAGTAAACATCCTTCTGTGATCAGCTGCACTGCCTTGTAACTTCATTGCTTCACAGTTATCAGCAGGGCTGGCTTCATGGACAAGCATCCTGTGCATACAAAGGGCCTCACAGTCAGGGGGCCCTGTGCTTGGTTTAATGCTATGCCGTTGCCATCTTGAAATTCTTTTTTTTTTTTAATAAATTTATTTATTTATTTATTTTTGGCTGTGTTGGGTCTTCATTGCTGCGCGCGGCCTTTCTCTAGTTGCGGCAAGTGGCGGCTACTCTTCATCACGATGTGCAGGCTTCTCATTGCAGTGGCTTCTCTTGTTGCGAAGCACAGACTCTAGGCATGCAGGCTTCAGTAGTTGTGGCATGCAGGCTTCAGTAGTTGTAGCACGTGGGCTCAGTAGTTGTGGCTCGCGGGCTCTAGAGCACAGGCTCAGTAGTTGTGGCGCACGGGCTCAGTTGCTCTGCAGCATGTGGGATCTTCCCGGACCAGGGCTCAAACCCTGGTCCCCTGCATTGACCAGTGGATTCTTAACCACTGCACCACCAGGGAAGCCTGCCATCTTGAAATTCTTAATAATTTAATCTTTCAACTCTGTTTTGTAAGTGAAGTTCAATGCACATAAGCAGAAGGGATACAGGAAAGATGTATGTCCACCACTGTTCCTTGCCACCCAATTAGCATAGGCTTCAAGATGCCCACTGGCACAGAATCCCAGTGAACCCACAATGCATAGGAGTTCAGTAAGACCTGATGCAAGTACAAAGTGTGTTATGTCTATGACTGAGTGAGCAGTGGTGCTCACAGCTCTGAGAAGCCAAGCTTTCTATTCGAACCAGAACTTGCTTTAAATGCAGAAAGAAGGCAATGCCATTCTAAAGCACATAAACGATCAAGGAAAACTAACATATTTTTTGTTACTCATGTTATTTCTCTGCATTAGCTAACCACTTATGCCAAAAATGATGACAAAGAAGGAAAGGGGAAGATAGGGAAACCCATTATGTCTTTTTTCTTTCAGTCCTTCCTTGCTCATCAGTAAGCGGAAGGCAGAGAGTGTTAGTAGAATGCATGAGTATCAAGAGGTGAAATAAAAGCAGCTGAACTAATTTTGTAAAGCTTTTCCACTGGTCTGGCAAGAGCAAAATACATATGCAACCATGAACTATGAAATACAAATTGTATAATTTTGGTTATTCCACGTATGAGTGAAGTGTTCTTATATTTGCATTTAAATCTGGCATTGCATGATATAAAACGAATGTTAAAATTCATAATAACATTTTAATTTTTCTTTACTTAGAACAACATTAGATAGCAAATAAAAAACACAATGATATGAAATACATAGGTATAAAGCTAACAAAATATGTATAAGATCTCTATGAGGAAAACTACAAAATTCTAATAAAAGAAATCTAAGTAAGTAAATAAAAGGAGAAATATTCCATGTTCATGGATAAGACTCAATACTGTTAAGATGTCAGTTCTTCTCAGATTGATCTATAGATTCAATGTAATCCCAATCAAAATTCCAGCAAGTTACTTTGTGGTGATTGACAAACGGATTCTAAAGTTTATATTGGAAAGGCAAAAGACCTAGAATGGTAAACTTAATACTGAAGAAGAAGAAAAAAGTCAGAGGACTGGCACTGTACCACTTCAAGAGTTACTATAAAGCTACGTTTTCAAGAAAGTGTGGTGGTGTTGAAAGAACAGACAAATGAAACAGAATAGAAAGCCCAAAAATAGACCCACACAAATATAGTTGACTGATCTTTGACAAAGCAAAGGTAATTCACTGGAAAAAGCATATTCTTTTCAATAAATGGTACTGGAACAAGTGGACATCCACATGTAAATGTTTTTTAAAAAGAATTTAGACTCTGACCATATATCTTTCATAAAAATTAACTCAAAATGGGTCATAGACTTAAATGTAAAATAAAAAACTACCAAACTTCTAGAAGATAACATAGTAAAAAATAAACATTAGGCATATGGAAAATCTCTCCTGGATTATCCTTTATTCTCACACTACTACCACAATTCACTTCACGCTTGAAACCAGATGTGTGGGTTTTCTACACATCAAGCAGTTCTCTGACAACTGGGCATCCTACAGTTTAACTCAGTTCTGACACTATCTACCTGGAGACCACATCAGATCTCACAGGTTAAGGGCTCAGCCCTACAAGACTGCCCTTGCCCCAACTTCAGAGGTCAACTGAAATTCCCAAGTCGTCACCTATACTTCTGACTGACCTGCTATAAATTGAGGTTCCCACAACCCCCTTTTGGGGTTCCATAATTTGCTAGAATGGCTCACAGAACTCAGGAAGACACTTACTTACATTTACTGGTTTATTATAAAAGGATACAGATGGAAGAGAAGCATAGGGCATGGTATGTGAAGGGTCCCAATCAAAGGAGCTTCTATTCCCATAGAATTGGGGTAAAATACCCTTCAAGCATATGGATGTGTTCAACCAACCCCACTTTGGCGATTTTTATGGAGGCTTCGTCATGTAGGTATGATTGATCATTAACTCAGTTTCCAGCCCCTCTCCCCTTCCTGGAGGATGGGGGAGTGAGGCTGAAACTCCAAAACTTCTAATCATGGCTTGGTCTTTCTGAAAACCGGCCTCCATCCTGAAATTATGAAGGAGTTAACCAAGAGTCAGTTCATTAGAACAGAAGACAGACCTATCACCCAGGAAATTCCAAGAGATTTGGGAGCTCCATGTCACAAACTGAGGTCAAAGACTAAATATTAGAACTAATACTAGAAATACTAGACAAAAGAGCTCCTAGTGCTCTTATCACTTAGGAAATTACAAGCGTTTTAGGAGTTCTGTGCCAGGAACAGGGGCAGAGACCAATATATATTTTTTTCTATTATTTCACACGAGATGACCTTGTGTTTGACAATGAGTTTTGTTTTTGTTTTTGTTTTGTTTTTTTTTATTTTTGGCTGTTTTGTGTCTTCGTTACTGGGCGCAGGCTTTCTCTAGTTGCGGCGAGCGGGGGCTACTCTTCGTTGTGGTGCGTAGGCTTCTCATTGCAGTGGCTTTTCTTGTGGAGCACTGGCTCTCGGTGCACGGGCTTCAGTAGTTGCAGCACATGGGCTCAGTCGTTGGGGCATGCGGGCCCTAGAGCACACAGGCTTCAGTAGTGGTAGTGCGCAGGCTTGTAGTTGTGGCTCACAGGCTCTAGAGCACAGGCTTAGTTAGTTGTGGTGCACGGGCTTAGCTACTCTTTGGCACGTGGGATTTTCCCAGATCAGAGTTCAAACCCGTGTCCCCTGCACTGGCAGGTGGATTCTTAACCACTGTGCCACCAGGGAAGTCCTGACAATGAGTTTTTAGGATGTAATGCCAAAACGAGATGAAAAAATAATTGTTAACTTGGATTTCATTAAAATTTAAAACTTCTGCTCTCTGAAAGATACCATCAAGAGAATGAAAAGACAAGCCACAGACTAGGAGAAAAATATTTGTAAAAAACGTATCTGAGAAAGGACTTGTGTCCAAAATATTCAAAGAACTCTTAAATCTCAACAATAAAAAAATAAACAACCTGATTAAAAAGTGCATACAGGGCTTCCCTGGTGGCGCAGTTGTTGAGAGTCCGCCTGCCAATGCAGGAGACACAGGTTCGAGCCCTGGTCCGGGAAGATCCCACATGCCGCGGAGCAACTAAGCCTGTGCGCCACAACTACTGAGCCTGTGCTCTAGAGCCCACAAGGCACAACTACTGAGCCCGCGAGCCTAGAGCCTGTGCTCCGCAACAAAGAGTAGCCCCAGCTCACCAAAACTAGAGAAAGGCCGTGCGCAGCAACGAAGACCCAACACAGCCAAATAAATAAATAAATTTATTTTAAAAATATATATCTAAACAGACACCTCACCAAAGAAGATATACAGATGTAAATAAGCATATGAAAAGACGCCCAATGTCCTATGTCGTTAGGGAATAGCAATTTAAAACAATAGAGATACCTCTACATACATACTGAAATGGTAAAAATCCAAAATACTAACAACATCAAATGCTGGCAAGGATGTACAGCAATGGGAACTCTCATCCATTGCTAGTGGGAATGCAAAATGGTTCAGCCACTTTTGAATACAGTTTGATGGTTTCTTACAAAGCTAAACATAGTCTTACAATAGGATCCAGCAATTGCACTTCTAGGTATTTATCCAAATGAGTTGAAAATTTTTGTCCACACACAATAAAATGCTGCAAATGAATGTTTATAGCAACTTTATTTATAGCTGCCCAAAACTGGAAACAACCAAGGTGTCCTTCAATAAGTGAATGGATAAACAAACTGTGGTACACTCACACATTGAAATATTATTCAGCAATAAAAGGAAGTGAGATATCAAGCCACAGAAAGTCTTGGAGGAAGAATCTTAAATGCTTATTGATAAATAAAAGAAGGCTGACTGAAAAAATCATTTTGTATGATTCCAACTATATGACATTCTGGAAAAGGTCAAACTAAGGAGACAGTAAAAAGATCAAGTGGTTGTCAGGGATTTGGGGGAGCATGGAGGAGGAATGAATTGATGGAGCACAAGGGAATTTTAGGGCAGTGAAATTACTCTGGAGAATAATGAAATGGTGGATACATAACTATGCATCTGTCAAAACCCATAGAACTGTACAATGCTAAAAGTGGACCCTAATGTAAATTATGGACTTAATTAATAATTATGTGTCACTATTGATAACAAACGTACCACACTAATGGAAATAAATACATTAATAAAAGAGGAAACTGGGGGTGGGGGAGGGGTATATGGGAACTCTGTACTTTCTTCTAGATTTTTCTGTAAACCTAAACTGCTCTAAAAACATAAAATCTACTAGTTAAAAACAAGAACAACATCACAACCAGTCAAGAAAGAGAGGGCGGGGAAAAAAGGAAATGCTTTATATTTTAACACCTTCAGTAGTATTTTTCCCTGCTTTTTGAACAAGGGACCCGACATTTTTACTTTGCCTTGGGGCCTGAAAATTATGTACCTGGCCCTGTTTATCACTTTGTCTGAATAATAATAACTAATGTTTATTGAGTACATACTATGCACCATGCACAATGCTAGGCACTTTTAATATATAATTCCATTTAATTTTTACAACAACCCTATGAGGTAGGTCCTATTTTCATGCCCCCTTAGAAATAAGGAAATCAAGGCTTGGAAAGTCGGTGTCTTGATCAAAGTCACTTAGCTTGTAGGAGAAAGAATCAGACTTGAACCAAGCCATCTGATTCCAGAGTTGGTCCCAGGTCCTGACCACCAACTATAACCACTGCCATCTTAGATTTCAAGCTTTCTGAGCTAATTCTTTAGCTATGCCATTGATTGCCAAATATAAACCTCACTGACTGCAGCGCTCAGGAATCTGCCAAGATGACAGTCTTCCAGTTTTAATCGTCTTGGGCGTAATGTGAATATTCTCAACTAGCAGATACTTTTTTTTTTTGAGGTACGTGGGCCTCTCACTGTTGTGGCCTCTCCCGTTGCGGAGCACAGGCTCCGGACGCGCAGGTTCAGCGGCCATGGCTCACAGGCCCAGCCGCTCCGCGGCATGTGGGATCTTCCCGGACCGGGGCACGAACCCGTGTCCTGTGCATCAGCAGGCAGACTCTCAACCACTACGCCACCAGGGAAGCCCAGCAGATACTTTTAACAAAGCCCCTTAAATTCTTTGGATGATGCAAGCTGTGTAAATGCACAGGAGTCTTGTGAACATCATCATGGACAGTACTTCTTTAGACACATAAATCATGAAGGATTTCACTTTCTCTAAGAAAACATGCAATAGATACATGCTTTTAGAAAGCCGACCTCGACAATTTTGATTCTGAACTGAGAAGACGCACGCAAGATTTGAACAACAAGAAAAAAAATCAAAATGAGTCCTCTCAGCTTCTTTGCATAAGTTTTTCCCATACTTACTCCTGCTTTTTTTTTTTTTTTTTTAACTGGCGCAGCACATAATTACAGAGTTAAGCAAATGAGAACTTGTCATCTGCATGAGTTTTGGGGCGCAGTTGTCTGTATAAAGTTCAGGACTATGACCATCCCGTAGGCCTCAGCTGTGCAGCACAGATGTGTGCCTCAACTTACCAGATCAGGTCAGCTCTGCAGAAACCAATCTCTCTCATAGTAACCGCTGATCTTTAAAGGATCTGATATGAACTGGTCTGCTGAAGTGGGTTCTGTTCTTCTGATAGAAAGCCAGATATAACTGAACGGTCAAGGCTGTCGTGAGAACCTTTAGAAGTTTGAAGTAGATGTGTTTAATCCTGCTGTGATAGAGTGAGGTAGCCCATACATCTCTGCTCCTTTGGTGCATGATGGAAGCATGGGGGATATGTTATGATAAAAATCCCAATTATGCCTTCCACCATCTGTTAATAGCATGTGCTTGTGGACACGTTGCCAGGAAATATCGAGAACAAAGGAATGAGAGGCTCTCATTCCACAGAAATGAATCTCAGCTCCCACTGACGCTTGCTGGTTTGGTTACAGATGTGTCCGTGGCCTCAACGCCCAGCCCCACACAGCACAGAAGGCCGCCTTGGGGAAGCTAAACCAGGCCAGGTCTGTTTGCAAGATGGACTCAGTGGAAGGCAACATTGACGTTTTTCTTACAATGTCTCAAAAATACAATTAAAACAGAAAGAAGCAACTAGCTCCCACTTCACGTACGTATATGACTAGCTCACTGATAAACTTATTAAAAAACCACAGCGCTCTATGAGGAAAAGGCATGCACATGGCATGTTTTGAATCAAGTTTTATAAAAAGATTAAAATGTACTATTTAAAATATATAGTCTGGAACCGTCATATCTTTTTTTTTTTTTTTTTTGGCGGTACTGTCAAACTGCGATGGTTACTCTTCAACCCCATTCTCACTGGACTGAAAGGAGGAGAAGGGGAACGCCCTCCCCTTCCGTTCTCTCTTCCTGTGTCCCTTCCCCCTGTCCCCTCTGTAAACAAAATTTTAAAAGGGTTAATACCTAGGCACATCATTTTAATGGTTTTTTTTTTTTTTTTTCCCAGTATGCAGGCCTCTCACTGTTGTGGCCTCTCCCGTTGAGGAGCACAGGCTCCGGACGCGCAGGCTCAGTGGCCATGGCTCACGGGCCCAGCTGCTCCGTGGCATGTGGGATCCTCCTGGACCTGGGCACGAACCTGTGTCCCCTGCATCGGCAGGCGGACTCTCAACCACTGCACCACCAGGGAAGTCCCTGGATTTTTAAATTAAGAAATTAACACCTAATTCTTGTAGAATACTTGAAAGATACAATTATAACGAATAAGACAAAAATCACCTCTAAATCCACATCGCAAAGATAGCCCCTGTGAAGATATTGATCTATTTTCTTTCTAATATTTTTTCAATACATAGCTCTGTTTTAATATTCTTGAGACTATCTTAGAGGTAAGGTTTTAATTCCAGCTTTTTTTCTCATGTCACTGAAAATAATTTAAAGCATAATTGTAACTATTGCTTGTATTTTATTATAAACTCCATATTGAAAGGATTGCTGACTCCTGGTTAATCATTATAATGGACTCTGTCTTAGTGGAGTGCTGGTAAACTGGCTTTCTGGGAAAAGAGCCCTGATTTGCAGCATTTGCCAATTTCCATGGTGTAAATACTACTCCTATGACTGATTTCAAGCTACCAAGATTTAACAAATGACTCCCAGACATTTCTGAAATTTTAACAATAGCTTTTCTTAAATTTAATTTTATTTATTTTTGGCTGTGTTGGGCCTTCATTGCTGCGCGCGGGCTTTTCTCTAGTTGTGGCAAGTGGGGGCTCCTCTTTGTTGTGGTGTGCAGGCTTCTCATTGCAGTGGCTTCTCTTGTTGCGGAGCACAGGCTCTAGGTGCATGGGCTTCAGTAGTTGCAGCACGCTGGCTCAGTAGTTGTGGCTCGCGGGCTCTAGAGCGCAGGCTCAGTAGTTGTGGTGCACGGGCCTAGTTGCTCCACAGCCTGTGGGATCTTCCCTGACCAGGGCTCGAACCAGTGTCCCCTGCATTGGCAGGCTGATTCTTAACTACTGCACCACCAGGGAAGCCCTTTAACAATACCTCTTGCAAGCTGGTATGAGCCAGTGGCCACACACCATGGACTGGGTGTCATATCTCTGCCCTCAAGACACCAACACTTAAGTAGGGTGGCAAAGAGGTCCTTGATAAGCAAAGAAATAGCCTTAAACCCATGGCTGTCTTGGTCTTCTCCTTAGTGTTTTCATCTAGCTGTGTTCCTAGCTGATGGTCTTCACTGAGTAATCTGTCTCTACTAATGACCTCAGGAAAAGACTGGCAAACAGCGTGGAATATCCTTCTATACTTCTTTTCACATTCCTTCCCCTGGTCCTTCAAAATCACCTTCCCTAGGCTTTGCTTCCTACTCTCTGTTGCTTTTCAATCCTAATGGTTTCCAGCTGTGTAACTTCTATTCAGGTGCCGTTACATATGTTTTAAACATGGAAGAACACAGTTAATCTGAAATGAAGAAAAAACAACTGACATGTAACTAACCTTGTGGGTAGGTGGAATGAGCTTTCAATCAGCTTTTTTTTTTTTTCATCTATTCACTGACCTGTTCTTTTTAAAAAATAAATCTTAAGACTGTGACATTAGGATCAAATGCAGAGCTTTTCTGAAAGTTTGATTGCCTAGAATGGGATTCTGTGTCCATGAGCTTCAGAATAAATATGCTGAATTTGAATTTGAAATGTTTCATGTATCATCATATTGTTATTACTCTTGGTCTTCTTAGCTAAGTAAAAAATTAAGTAAAATCTTCAGATATTATCTGAATTCATCTCGTTTTCCCACAAAGCTTAAGTGCAGAGCTTACGTGCAATACATTTGTTAAATGAATGAAGACTGACATGGGGCATAAAATGAATAGCAGTAGAGGACTTCCCTGGTGGCTCAGTGGTTAAGAATCCGCCTGCCAATGCAGGGGACACGGGTTCGAGCCCCGGTCCAGAAAGATCCCACATGACTGCAGAGCCTGCACTCTGGAGCCCGCGAGACACAACTACTGAAGCCCGTGCGCCTAGAGCCTGTGCTCCGCAACAAGAGAAGCCACCGCAATGAGAAACCCGCGCTCCGTAACGAAGAGTAGCCCCCACTCACCACAACTAGAGAAAGCCCCCTCGCAACAACGAAGACCCAACACAGCTAAAAATAAATAAATAAAAATAAATGAATGAAATAGCAGCTCTCTATAAAGTAATGTCTGCCCTTTAAAAAAAAAAAGAATAGCAGTAGAGAAAAGGTCAAATATTACAGTGTTAATTGTGTCATAAATAAAGCTTAGGAAGTGAAAGGACCTGGGGTGAAATCCCAGTTCCCTATTTACCAGCTGTGTGACCTTGAATGAGTCATTCAATCTTTCTGCGCCTGTTTCCTCATCTTAAATAGCTGGATAATACCTATTTTTGTAGGTAAGATTGTGAGGTGTTTCAGTTATTTATCTCCATGTAACCAGCTACCCAAACTTAGTGCTTTAAAACAGCCATTTATTTTGCTTTTAATATTGTAGGTCAGGAATTTGGGGAGGGCTCAGCTGGGCAATTTGTCTCTGTTCCACGTGGCATCTGTTGAGTTTGCTGGGCTGGCGGTCAGAGATGTGTGTCATAGGTATATATACACCTTCATGTGCATTAGTGCCTTGGTGCTTCCTGGCCTTTCCCTCTCATCCTCAAGGTTGGGGGGTGGTGGATGGCAAATCTTTCCTGTAAAGGGCCAGATAGTGAATATTTTAGGCTTTGAGGGCCATATGTTCTCTGTCACAACTATTCCACTCTGCCATTAGTGTAAAAGCAGCCATAGCTAATAATGTAAAGAAATGGCTGTTTCAATAAACTTTATTTATGACATTGACATTTAAACTTCATATAATTTTCATATACCACAAAATATTATTCTTTTGATTTTTTCCCCCAACCTTTAAAAAATGTAAAAGCCATCTTAGCTCAAAGGACCCACAACATAGGCAGTGGGCTAGATTTGGCCCATGGGCTATAGTTTGCTGACTCCCTATACCTGGGCCTTTATATACAGCTTGGGCTTGTTGCCGCATCATGGACACACTTCTTATATTAATATAATGGCAGGCTTCCAGCAGCAAGTGCTCCAGAGACAGGAAGTGAAGGCAGCCGGGCTCTTAA
Source organism: Hyperoodon ampullatus (assembly GCF_949752795.1). NCBI lineage: Eukaryota > Metazoa > Chordata > Mammalia > Artiodactyla > Ziphiidae > Hyperoodon > Hyperoodon ampullatus. The sequence continues at coordinate 16,349,595 of NC_136918.1, forward strand.
GGCCTGGGTGCTGAAACTGGCACAATGTCACTTCTGCCATATTCTCTTGGTCAAAGCAGTCACAAGGCCCATGTAGATCGAAGGGGATGGAGAAACTAACTTCTCTTGATGGGGAAGTAGCAAGGTCACAGTGCGGAGGAGCCAGTGGAAGGAAGGGAGATGTATTGTGGCTACAAATACAATCTACCACATGAGGATCAGGAATAATGTTTGTAAAGTAACTTCCTTATGATGTGCACTCAATGTAGGATGACTCACGTTACTATTAATAGTATCATTGTTAACTCTGAAAGGAGAGCGATTAGCGTTGAGATTCACACTGAGTTTCTTATAGGAGAAATGAAGTGAAAATTGTCCAAAATTAGGCTTTTAAGAATTTCTCACTTATATTTTCCTCATCTGCAGTAATGGGGCTTATAAGAGTACCTATACTGCAGAGTGGTTCTGAGAAGTTAATGAAATAAAATAGGAAAATTGCTTAGGTAGAACAGGCCTGGTATGAAGGCAATAACTGTTATTATTGTTATTATTATTTTACAGTTTGAAAAAAAAAATTGTTTTCAGTTATCTAGGCTTTTCTAGGACTTCTAAAACCTAGACTTTCAAATGCAGCAGACTCTCAAATGCAAATGCAAGGTGCCAAATCACCTTGCTAATAACTTCAGGGACTGGTAACCGATACGCTGGGGAAAAACCGTTTAAAAACTAGGTTTGCCTTATTGAAAATTACACATATAAAAATACAATAGTTACAGATATACACACCCATTCAGGTACACATTGCAGATTTCAAGATAAATTTGCTTTACTTTTTTTTTTTTTTTCAGTCGGTACACGGGCCTCTCACTGCTGTGGCCTCTCCCGTTGCAGAGCACAGGCTCCGGACGCACCCACTCAGCGGCCATGGCTCACGGGCTCAGCCGCTCCGCGGCATGTGGGATCTTCCCAGACCGGGGAACGAACCCGTGTCCCCTGCATCGGCAGGCAGACTTTCAACCACTGCGCCACCAGGGAAGCCCTACATTTTTTTAAAGACTAATAAACATGTTTTAGATGCCTTTTACAGAAATGAAGGGCTCAGCATATTTGAAATATTGATATTGATCACTGCAGTAGCAATGGCAAGGGAAGAGAAACAACAAAAAAAAAAAGAAAAGAAACTGATTCAGAATGGTAAATAGGGTGCCAACTGAAGCGTTTGGGGTTTTGTTAATTGGTATTGTTTTCAGTTGGTGAGTTTCTAAAATAAGGTGGCAACTGGGTAAAGGGATCAGGACACAAATGAGAGGTCTAAGCAACTGCAAATAAACTAGATTCCTGAGTAATAAATCTTGAATCTTGCTGTTTGATCACCCTTATCAGGCAGAAGCCTGAGAAAATAGAAGAGCTCTCCATTCTGCCCAGAAGGTCAAGGACGCACTTATCATCAGCTCCACATTCCTAAGGGGACGACCCTTTCCCGAGAATGCAGAAAATGGCTGCTTGATCTGGATCAAACCCTGGCTCGTGGGGCTGGATCTTCACTGGACCATGGCAAGGCAGCATGCAGCAGCTTATGACTTGGACTTTGACGCTATTCAACCATTGAACAAAATCTTTGTTGATGTGAGAAAACAGCCCCAATAAATTAAGTGAGAAAAATATGTGCAAAGCTACGGGTATAATGTATACAATTTTTATCAAGCAACACACAATGAATATATGTGAAAAAAAAAATCACAAGGCCTCACCAAACATGACACAGACTGTCTCTGTGTGAAAGGATTTAGGATGATTTATATACCTGCTTCCTTGGAGTTTTCCAAGTTTTCTGCTGTATGTTACTTCTAAGACAGGAAACAGTTATTTTAAAATATAACTAGAATAGGGCTTCCCTGGTGGCGCAGTGGTTGAGAGTCCACCTGCCGATGCAGGGGACATGGGTACGTGCCCCGGTCCGGGAAGATCCCACATGCCGCGGAGCGGCTGGGCCCGTGAGCCATGGCCGCTGAGCCTGCGCGTCCGGAGCCTGTGCTCCGTAACGGGAGAGGCCACAACAGTGAGAGGCCCGCGTACCAAAAAAGAAAAAAAAAAAAAAAAAATATATATATATATATATATATATATATATATATAACTAGAATAGAAAGAAGTAAAACCAACGATTAAGTGATATTGAGAGTAAATAAGGCGATCTATCTGACAGCGCTTGCTAAATAAATCAATGATCTACCTCAATACATAATATCTCAATTCAGTCACAATACACTATGTTAAAGATTTAATTAAAATTTGTATGTGAGTGAGGCTCAATTAGGAGGTATTATAAATACTGTGTAGCTATCAGGTACTACTATACTTAATTAAATGATAAAAACTTATCAAGAAAAGTGCATATGAAATTGCAGTTTCCAACGTAGAGACTTAGAGCAAACTTGAGCCTTGTGACTTACTTGTCACTTAAGGATCTTCAAAACAAATACCATCATGTTGGAGACCATGACATCATCACGTCTGAATCACGGGTCTATTCAAAGAGGCTGTGGTGGAGTGAGGTCAGGGGTGGGAGAAGGAGATTAGACCAACCAAGACATGTGTTATCCCTTCAGGGACAGAAAAAAGATCATTGTAGGATTGAATTTCTTTGTTTCCCTTAGGTTGTGATGGCATCACAAAATCCTCCTTCCACAAGGCAGTTGCTTCATCCTTTATTTCTCTATCTCCAGTACCTAGCGCTTGGTGCATGGTATTGCCCACTAAATATGTGTGTGATGAAGAGGGCCAAAGTCTTGTTACAGGTCGGGAATGTGCTAAAAGCAATCCCAAGGTCCGCATTGTAGAAATACTACTTTCAATTACAGTTGTGCCACACAGCACGCTTAATTACTATTCAACTGATATGATTATCCCTGTTGATAAGAAGTAATCCTCATTTCCTTACACTTGTCTGCGCTTGCTTAGTCACTGACCAGTCATCAGTCACAGGCTACACAAGTCAAAAGGAAAAATGAACTGCTTGTTCATGCTGTAAATTCTCTAACAATACCTGTGTCGTATTTTCATTTTGTCCCCTTCACCTTTCAGAAACTCCCCATTTACCCAGTCATGAAAAGGAGGAAGTCTTTTGGTTTAACCTTATAGTCCCTGACTGGACGGGGGAAAAGAATGGTTTTGTTTCTAATCAGATCTGTATGTCAATTTGGGAACACAAATTCCCAGAAAGAGTGATTTTGCTCTCTTTGTATCTGATTTTGTTTGAATCTCCTGTGCTGCCTCGCCTATATGGTTACTGACCCAGGACTGTTCTGAATGCCTGGCTTGATTGCTGAAGGCCCTTGATAAGTGATACACTTTTGTCCTTAGCGAGTTTGCTGTTTGGGAGCATTCTGTAACCTGGGACCTTGGCTTGTGAGTGTCAATTCCCCATGGATCCTCAGGAATTAGGGACTGACCCTGTTGTTCCTGTATTAAAAGCAAATCCAGGAAGAAAGAACCCTTCATGTGCACGTGTCCCGTTAGCTCATTCCAGAAGGGGAAGCACGCAGATCACACAGGGTCCCTTCCAGCTTCACTGAAATTTGGGTTAATTCCTTTGTGCACTGATTCAAGAAATATTTAAGTGTTGACAATATACAGACCTCTGTGCTAGGTTCGGTGGGGATATTCAGTTGTTAAAAGACACACCTCTAACCCTCAATAAATTTATATTACATGCCAATTTGCAATCTTGTTGGTACAGGCAAATTCTCTTCCAAATAAACAATACAAAAAGGAATGCTTCCATACTGAGTCAGTGGCCTATGTATTTCAAGAAATACTTGAAATTGTGTAACATCTACATGATTTTTTTTTAAGTGTATTGGCAGGGTGCCATACAGAATATGTGAATTGTTAATGCCTAGGCACAAATTAAAGTTCCTGCTGTTCTTCGTTAGGACACTAGGTGTCTGGGAACCTGGGGCCAGGTTTTATAAAGGGAAGCTTGACCCATGTGGACAGTGTGATGTGGCTTCTCTACAGTAAAATAGTAATTCGTCAAAGGAATGTGAGACGTCATTTAACACAGCTATTAGGGAACTTGAAGACATGGCCCCTGTGTTTTTCACTCGGACTTAGATTTCCTTAACCAGTAGGATATTTCAGTTCCTTCTTTGTTTCTCAATTCCTTAAGCCTCTCTCTGTGACATCCTTACCCTTCGACTCAGACTGCTGCACCATTAGTTCTCTGATGTTTTTGGCAACACTGTCTAATTTCCTTCACAAATCATTAGAGGCTATTAAATGTCTATTCCAGAAACTCCTCCAATGCACATGTCATCCAGGCGGGGAGAGAAGTCCATTTGCAGAGGACATCCAGGAAGAGGAGCTCTGAGAGCCAACTTTCCAGCCCCACATATGAAAGGGGAGAGTAGGTCCTCTAACAAACGCAAATAACTGTGGTTAATGATCTTAGCCCAATCGTTCTTATCTTATCATCTGGTTTTGGCTTTGTCCATCCTGTTAATTAGATTAGGCCACGCCATTAGGGCAGATTATAAAATGAATAAATGATTGTGCTAACCTCTCTGAAAGCATTAGGGAGTTGCAGTCACCTCCTCATCTCCTGACCACCTTCCAGTTCAATATAGTAGAGTCAATGTAGGCAAAAGTCTAAAGCTGGTAATACTTTGACATTGACACCCCCCTTTAAAAGCTGTCACTTTCTCTTACCATTTGATAAAATCATTCAGTACAAAGGATGAGGGACTTGTGAGTTTCCCCTCATGTATCTTTGTAGAGCAGTTTTAGGTTCACAGCAGTAGTGAGAAGGTAGAGATGTCCTATACACCCCTGCCCCCGTATCGATATCTCCCACTGAGCTGTACATTTGTTATAACTGACAAATACACATGGACATGTTATCATCACCTAACGTCCATAGTTTACATTAGGGTTCACCCTTGGTGTTGTCCAGTCTAAGGGTTTTGACAATGTGAAATGACATGTATCTACATCTACCACTGTAGCATCATATGGAAAAATTTCCCTGCCCTACAAATCCTCTGTGCACTGCCTATTCATCTCTCTCTCCTCCCTAAGCCTGGCAACCACGGATCCTTTTACTATCTCCAAAATTCTGTCTTGCAAAGAATGTCATGTAATTGGAATCATACAATACATAACCATTTCGAATTGACTTCTTTCACCTAGTTACATGCATTTAAGGTTTCTCCATGTCTCTTCATGATTTGATAACTCATTGCTTTTTAGTGCTGAATAATATTCTACTGTGTAGATGTACCAGTTTATTTATCCATTCACCTACTGAAAGATAATCTTGGCTGCTTCCAAGTTTTGGCAACTGAAATAAAGTTTCATAAACATCTATGTACAAGTTTTTGTGTGGACATCAGTTTTCAACTCACTTAGGTAAATACCAAGGAGTGTGATTGCTAGATCGTACGGTAAGAATAATGTTTATCTTTGTAAGAAAGTGACAAACTGTCTTCCAAAGTGTCTGTACCATTTTGCATTCCCACCAGCAATGAATGAGAGTTCCTGTTGCTCCGCATCCTCACCAGTATTTCACGTTGTCAGTATTTTGGATTTTTACAATTCTAATAGGTGTGTGGTAGTATCTCGTTGTTTTAATATGCAATTCCCTAATGACAAATGATGTCACGCATCCTCCCATATGCATATTTCTCATCTGTATATCTTCTTTGGTGAGATGTGCATTCAGATCTCCTGCCCATTTTTTAATCAGGTTGTTTGTTTTCTTACTGTTGAGGGGTTTTTTTAATATATGTTTTGGATAATAATCCTTTATAAGATGTGTTTTTTGCAAATATTTCCTCCCGGTCTGTGGTTTGTCTTTTCATTCTCTTGACCCTCAGGTATCTTCAAATGCAAACGAGACGACAGACAGTGCTTAATCCAAAGCAGAATTTCTTAACCTCAGTACTATGGACATTTGGGGCTGGATAATTCTTTGTCATGGGAGCCTATCCTATGCATTGTAGAATGTTTAGCAGCAACCTGATCTCTACCCACTAGATGCCAGTAGCCGCACCCCTCCCAGCTGTGACAGTGAAAAATATCATGACATTAGTAAATGTCCCCTTGGGTGGGGAAAGGGGTTAACCCCTGACTGAGGATGTTTAATCAAAAGGAATGAATCAGTATTGATGAAATTTAAGTCATCAATGAGGAAAGGGAGGTACAGAAATATTTTGACTCAGAAGCCGTCCCAGTGCCCCAGGAACCATTGCTAGTGGGTTCCTACTAATCCCAACCTATTAAGTACAGTGATCATACATCTTGATTTATTTAGGATATGTTTACACCTACGGTCCCAGCAAAACTATTCATTGTGCCCCCTTTCACTCTCAAAGATATCCCAGTTCAGAAAATAAATTATAACTAAAGCCCATCTGGAATCTCCAGGAACTATAAGCCCAATTTGGGCCCTCCTTTACTGTCCTCTGGTCTGGGGTGTCTGGAGTAACTAGTAACTATTGGGGTACAGATAGGGATGCTGAAGAAGTAGAGAATCAAGAACTTTCCCATAAAGCCTTGACTATGTTTTGTTTATTTGTTTTGTTTTTTCATAAATTTATTTATTTATTTTTGGCTGCACTGTGTCTTCATTGCTATCCGCGGGCTTTTCTCTAGTTGCGGAGAGCAGGGGCTACTCTTTGTTGTGGTGCGCGGGCTTCTCACTGCGGTGGCTTCTCTTGCTGTGGAGCACGGGCCCTAGGCACACGGGCTTCAGTAGTAGTGGCACGCGGGCTCAGCAGTGTGGCTCACGGGCTCTAGAGCACAGGCTCAGTAGTTGTGGCGCACGGGCTTTGTTGTTCCGTGGCATGCGGTATCTTCCCGGACCAGGGCTTGAACTCGTGTCCCTGGCACTGGCAGGCGGATTCTTAACCACTGAGCCACCAGGGAAGTCCACTGGCTATGTTTTTATTTTTTTTTTTTTTTCTTTTTTTTTTTTTTTTTGCGGTATGTGGGCCCCCCACTGCTGTGGCCTCTCCCGTTGCGGAGCACAGGCTCCGGACACGCAGGCTCAATGGCCATGGCTCATGGGCCAATCCGCTCCGCGGCATGTGGGATCCTCCCAGACCGGGGCACGAACCCGTGTCCCCTGCATCAGCAGGCGGACTCTCAACCACTGCGCCACCAGGGAAGCCCCACTGGCTATGTTTTTAAACAGCCCTGGAGTACAGGCAAAAAAAGGCAATGTCAATCAGAATATTTTGTGTTTGTGTATCTGATTTCATGCGTACTCATTAGTGCCTAAATGTTGATTTTCTTCCTGTACACTAGCAGCAAATTCACCACGGTATAATTCTACAGTGTGAATGGACAATTACTGTGTAATTTTAACAGCTGCTGAAATCTGTAACATTAGACTGTACTTTCATCCAGTTTATATCAGGAGGATATAACATACGTCATAGGGCAGAAATAAAGCAAGTGGCTCAAAAAGACCCTGTCTATTAATTTCAGGTATATTTATTAGCAATAATAGCCCTTCTTTCATTTTCATTTTGGAGCTAGTACAAATTATCAGACAATAACACTCAAAAATGCTTAAACTTTAGCTTTTTTTAATGAGCGTTATTATTTAGCCATTATTATTATTAAACTCAGGATTACTACTGCAACTGAATATAAACCATGACTTCCTGGCAGCCAAAGCAAAAAATAAAATACGAATTAAAAAATCAGTCATTCACCTGCATTTACCTCATTAAAGAAAGACTGCCAGTTCATCAGGAGACATAAATTTGTTTTTCTAGCTTGAATGATGTCACATGAATTTAACAAAAGAGTATTTTCCATAAGGGACATCAAAAGGCAAAGCAAGTGGTATCTCCAAAAGCAGTTTTTACAATAATTGCAAAAACATATTCCTGTGATAAAGCAGTTTCTTTTATTGTTCCCCCAAAATGCTAAGAGCAGTGTGCAAAAGCCTAGAGGTGACAGCTAATGTGGACTCAGTGGTGACAGTCAGGCGTTGCATTAATTGTTTTGCCTGTTTTAACTCAGTTAATATTTACACCACCTTAAGAGGGTAACGATAGGATTCAAACACAGGGTGTCTGCCACACAGCCCATGAGTTCAGCCATTCAGATGAGTGGCTTCCAGGTGATGTGACTTGCTACAGAGTCAGAGCTTATTGATGCTAGAGAAAAGAATGGTTAGCACACACCACAGACTCTTTCTAGATTCTAAAGTTTCAATGCTCTCACATGCTTGTGTGAGAGAAGGTGTTAGCTGAAAATTGAGGGCTAAACTTTCTTGGCATTCACCTAAATTGCAAGTTGTGTACATATGTATGTGTGTGCGTGTGTGTTTAATTGGATTTTCAATTTAGAGTGAGAAAACATTGCTTCCTACTTCGGAAACAGAAGACTTCTAGAAGCTCACGAAAAAGCTCATGAAATGACACGTCTTCCAGGAGAAGACTTCTAGAGGCTCAAGAAGGCTATTTGGAGGATTCCTCTAGTGGTCCAGTGGTTAAAACTCCACAGTCTCAATGCAGGGGTCACGGGTTCGATCCCTAATCAGGGAACTGAGTTCCCGTATGCCACATGGCAAGGCCAAAAAATTTAAAATAAAAAAAGAAATAGTGCTTAGGTTTGAGCAGGTAATTTCAGGGAAGGTCAAGCTATGGCTAATAACCTTAAAAAAAAAAAAAAAGGCTGTTTGGACATCACATGACTCACGTGACTCTTTCCAAAAGAGAGCTTTCTTAAATTGAGGGTAAATGAGATATAAAAACATAAGGATTACATTTCCTTTAAAAAAGCAAGTGTTTAAAAACCTATAGAATGATTAACACAAGAAGAAATTGATACTACCCCAGATGGCTGGTCTTGTCCCACTCCCGAGAGAAAGCCCATCTTGGTTTTCTCTTAGCTCTGGCAGAGGGAGGCCCTGCCAGGCAAAGTGAAATTTCAGGACACAAAGCTGATTAAAGTAGTAAAAAGGAATCATGAGCAATCAAAATAAATTTTTAAAAAATCGGTAGAAAGCCATGGTATTGTTGGAGATCTGGTATGAACAGAGTGAAGCTATGTGAATCCTGGGGCAGGGACTAGCTCTCTTTTGGTGGATGTTTTGGTTGTCCTTGAATGCTAAGCACAAGAGAGGAAAGCGTAGGTGGCAAGCGCAGCTCCCCTCCGTAAGTTCCCTTCCGGAACGACTTTTCTGTTTATCCCCCAAATTAGCTGTGAATTTTTTTCCTGCCAACTTTAAGTCTTCCTAGGCTTCTCCGTTCTGCCTGTCTTCTTGGATTAGATTCTCTCCAAGGCCAGGACCCCTGGAATCTCAACTCCATTTCCAAGGTAATTTCTGCAGGAAAGTAAGTTTGGCAGGTCAGCTTTTAATATATTCGGTGGCAGATTGGGGGACCGGAAGGGGAGAGAGAGAACACAATTCTATTAGCCTTGGAAATCCAACTGGAACCCCTGTTAGTTACATTTTTTGAAACTTATTCATTATCCAGACATAGGACAGACTCCAATGAAGCACTAATAGTTCATATAACAACCTTCGGAAGACTACCAAAACACAGAATCTCTCCTGGGCGGCCAAGACTCCAAGAGGTTTCCCTGGGACTCCGATGATTTTTCAGGAGGGTGGTCCTTGAAGAACTAATAGAGGTTAAGTCTGGGATGTGAGCGCTGAAGTTCTCCGTCACTTCCCTAGAGCCTCAGAATGAAGCCCTAGGCTGGCAGAGGAACAGCAGTAGCAATAGCCTGGCAAGGGCCTAGCAAGGACACAAAAGACTCTCAAGGAGACCTTTAATTCCTAAACAATAAATGGTCACGGAGTTACAGATAGGCTTTGTGAGGGAAAGAAATGGAGCGTTAAATCCAGCTTGTCCCAGCTGAGCCCGGCCCAGGGGCAGCACCCGGGTTGGGTCTCATCTGTCATCACAGTAGGGGCTAATCCGTGGGGCAAGGCCAGGGAGGATTTGGTGAGGAGGTCGTGGATGACTCCTGTGAACTCTGCGTTCAGGCCAGCACGCTCACCAAGGCAGATGACAGGTGTGAGGTCTTGTTGACATATGCTCAGGTGAAAAGTGCAGGGCATGGTGTTATCAACGCTTTGTTTGGCTGGGCAGTCATAATTCTCCCGAGGTCATAGGATCTTCAGTGTCAGATAACTTGGTTGGGAAAGGCAAGGGGATAGAGCTGCCCCTTGTTTGGGAATGTCTTTAAGGGTCACCTTAGCTGCTATGTAAATATAGCATCAGGAAAATGTTCACTTGTACTCATTGTGCTATTAGTTAAGCACCAAAAACAGGATTATTCTGGGTAAAAATTAAAGCTTCATGATTAACCAAGGGTAGTTCCTGACCAGTTTTTTTTTTCACCTTCATTACTCGCAGAACTTTTTTTTTCACTTTACATACAGTAAATTAACTACCTCCTGACCCCATTTCTTCTTCTTCTTTTTTTTTTTTGGTGTACAATTCTGTAAGTTTTAACAAGTGCATAAAGTCATGGAACTATTACCACAGTCAGGATGCAGAACAATTTCCTCACCCACAAAATGTCCTTGATTCTTCCCCTTTGGAAAAATCCACCTGCCCTCAGGCTTTAGTAACTCTATACTACAGTTTTGACTTTTCCAGAATGTCATGTAAGTTGAATTACATATTATGTAACCTTTTGGTTCTGGCATCTTTCACTTAGTGTGATGCATTTGAAAATCACTGATATTGTAGTTTCCAGTTGTTGGCAATTATAAATAATTATAAGTTATAAACGTTTCTATAAACATTTGGATATAGGTTTTTATGTGAACTTGAGTTTCATTTTTCTAGGGTAAAAGTAACTAGGACTGGGACTCCTAGTCATATGGTTTGTGTATGTTTATTTCATAAGAAATTGCTAAACTGTTTTGGAGAATAGCTATACCATCTTACAGTCTTATCAGCAATGTCTGAAAGTTCCAGTTTGTCCACATCCTTGCCAGCACTTGGAGGTGTCAGTTTTGTTTTTATTCTTATCCGTTCTAATAAACATTCTAATAAACTACCCTGTAGTTTTAATTTACATTTCCCTGATGACCAATATATTTTTGAGCATATTTTCATGTACTTATTCTCTACCTATGTATCTTTTTTTGGTGAAGTATCTGTCCAAATCTTTTGCCTAGTTTTATTGGGTTGTTTGTTTTCTTATTGCTAAATTTTAAGAGTTCTTTATATATTCTGGATACAAGTTCTTTGATGGATATGTGATTTCTAAAGATTTTTTCCCAGTCTGTAACTTGTCTTTTCATTCTCTTTAGCACGCCTTTTAAAGAACAAAGTTTTATATTTTTTTGAAGACCAATATATCATTTTTTTCTTTTGTGGATCATGCTTTTGGTGTTTTATCTAGGAACTCCTTGCCCAGTCCAACATCATGAAGACCTTCTCTTATGGTTTCTTCTAAAAGTTGTATAGTTTCACTTTTTACATATCTATATATGATCCATTTTGAGTTAAAATTTTTTTAGAACTTTTTGGAAGGGGTTACTTGTTCATGGAAACCACCATGCTTATTTACATTTGGTCCCTGGTATATAAGCTTAGAGCTACAAGATATCTTTATCAGAGGTAGACCCAGTATTCATGTTCTTTAACCAATCAACAAATATTTATTAACAATGGCATTTCACTTTCATTGGTGCCTTCTGAGCAATTTAGAACGATCCTGGTTGGACATCCTGTGCTACGAGTTCACATCTCTGGATTTCATCGTCCTCACCGCTATTCCCATAGAACCAAAGCTATTTTCATTAGCAGCCCACTGACAGACATCAAGGAGTCGGAGTCCAAAGGGGAAAGTAACTGTCTTATATCTCTCCCGAGTAAAATTCCATTTATTTTTCTCCTTGACAAAAAAAGACTCTATCTACACAAAGTGAAAAACAAAACAGAGGTAATTGGTCGGGTGATTCAAATTTCCAAAGTTCTACTGATCTTCTCCATCTTGACCACGTGCATATTAGCATTCTACACAGAATCAAAAGCAGCTTGGAGGTCACCTCATCCTCTAGTCCTTCATCCGACCACTTAATCGAGCCAATAAGTATTATTGCTGAGAGCCTCCTATGAGCCAGAGGCTGAGTACATGCCAGATAAGAAAATCAAAACCCAGCCAAGTGAAGGGAGCTGCCCACAGCCTGGGGCGTATCCAGGGGGCACTAAATCATGGCTCTCACATTTCTCTCCACAGCAACTTCCTCGCCTTTCTCCACATCCTCCACAGGTCATAACACGCTGATACTTCTGTCCCAGAGAGAGTCCCAGCCCTGTTGGTGAATGACAGGACATTTCTGTCTTTTGGTTTCAGGGAGTGGACTGCAGCTCAGGGATGTAGATTTTGGGAAAGAGACAGTGTTTGGGAAACAAGTTTAAAGAGAAGTCTTGAAAAGGAGGGCTGTGGTTTGGGGGGATGAGGTAACTAGAAAGAGAGGGCCAGGGGCTGTGGTTTGGAAAGAGCGTGTTAAGAAGGGAGGCTATGATTTAGGAACATTTTGAGAGGAGGGTCTATAGTTATTGAGAAGGGAGTAGGGGGAAGAGGTATGTGGTGAGGACAAGGGGGTTAAAAGAAAAGATAGGAGAAAGAAGAGTAGTTTTAAGAAGTGATCTGTGGACTCAGGCCAAGAGTTACTTATCTTAGACTCAAGTTTACCATTAGATACATTTCAAAAGAGTACCTAAAAGAACAAAAGTACAGTTTTGGGTATTATGCAGTGAGTTTTGTTTTTTGGGGGTTTTCTCTGTTTTGTTTTTTTTCACTTTATTTTTGGCTGCGTTGGATCTTCATTGCTGTGCACGGGCTTTCTCTAGTTGTGCCGAGTGAGGGCTACTCTTCGTTGTGGTGCGCGGGCTTCTTATTGCGGTGGCTTCTCTTGTTGCGGAGCACAGGCTCTAGGCACGCGGGCTTCAGTAGTTGTGGCTCACGGGCTCACTAGTTGTGGCTCACGGGCTCTAGAGCACAGGCTCAGTAGTTGTGGAGCACGGGCTTAGTTGCTCCGTGGCATGTGGCATCTTCCAGGACCAGGGCTCGAACCCGTGTCCTCTGCATTGGCAGGTGGATTCTTAACCACTGAGCCACCAGGGAAGCCCCAAGTTTTTGTGTTTTTTTTTAAACAATAACTTTGAATGTTTCCTCGTTTAAAATAAGTGTTTAGGTAACATTCTCTTGCATTAATGATGGTTTAAGAATGCCACAGGATTTGAATTTTTTCTCCTCTGTCGTGGCCGGGTGGAAACCCTGCCTCTTTAAAGACAACCATGCAGGCAGAGCAGTATGCACTAGAGCTGGGATCACACCTGTCAAATAACAACCCAGCTGGGCACAGAGAGGTGGCAGCCTGAACCTTGTCTGTACATGGAATGAGAAAGAAATGTCTGGTCTTAAGTTAAGAAACTACCAAGTAGGTACTCAGATATGGATTCACTCCAGAGCCTGCGAAAAGAACAAACCAACAAGTTGGCCCTCAAAAATTTATGTAAGTTCCTGGGCTTCCCTGGTGGCACAGTAGTTAAGAATCTGCCTGCCAATGCAGGGGACACAGGTTCGAGCCCTGGTCCAGGAAGATCCCACATGCCACAGAGCAACTAAGCCCGTGTGCCACAACTACTGAGCCTGTGCTCTAGAGCCCGTGAGCCACAACTACTGAGCCCTCGCTCCACAACTATTGAAGCCTGCACACCTAGAGCTCATGCTCCACAGCAAGAGAAGTCACCACAAGGAGAAGCCCGTGCACCGCAATGAAGAGTAGCCCCCCACTCACTGCAACTAGAGGAAGCCCGTATGCAGCAACAAAAACCCAACGCAGCCAAAGAAAAAAATAAAATAAAGTATAATGTTTAAAAAATAAATAAATAAATAAATGGGATCCTTGCTTTAAAAAAAAAAAAATTATGTAAGTTCTTGAGGGCCAAACCAGAGGGAAGACCTAGGAAGACCTCCAGATTCTTTGGTAGAGAAGAAAATACTTGGAGCTTCGGTCACTCAAGTGAGCGCCCTCATGTATTTATTTGAGATGCTGTTATGAACTGAATGTCTGTGTCCCCCATCACAAAAATTAATATGTTGAATTCCTAGCCCTCACAATGTGATGGTTAGGAGGTGGGGTCTTTGGAAGCTGTTTAGATCATGAGGATGGAGCTGAATGGGTGAATGGGATTAGTGCCCACATAAAAGAGACCCTGGAGAGCTCTCTGGTTCTCTTTCTGTCATCTGAGGACACAGCAAGAAGACGGCAGTCTGCAGCCCAGAAGAGGTCCTCACCAAAACTCAAACATGCTGCCATCCTGATCTTGGGCCACTAGACTCCGGAACTATGAGAAATAAATTTCTGTTGTTTATAAGCTAACCAGTATATAGTTTTTAACATAGCAGCCTGAACTAACTAAGACAAATGCCTGGTGGGTAAACAGATGTTCATAGCAGTGTTATTCACAATAGCCAAAAGGTGGAAACAACCCAAATGCCCATCAACTGATGGTAGATCCATACAGTAGTATATTATTTGACCATAAAAAGGAATGAAGTTCTGATAGATGCTACAAAATGAACGAACCTTAAAAATATTATGTTAGGGCTTCCCTGGTGGCACAGTGGTTGAGAATCCACCTGCCGATGCAGGGGACGCGGGTTCGTGCCCCAGTCCGGGAAGATCCCACATGCCGCGGAGCAGCTGGGCCTGTAAGCCATGGCCGCTGAGCCTGCGCATCCGGAGCCTGTGCTCCGCGGCGGGAGAGGCCACAACGGTGAGAGGCCCGCGTACTGCAAAATATATATATATATATCTCTATATATATCTCTATATATATCTCTCTATATATATATTATGTTAAGTGAAAGAAGCCTGACACAAAAGGCCACATATTATGTGATTCCATTTAGATAAAATGTCCAGAATAGACAAATTCATAGAGACAGAAAGTAGATTAGCAATTGCCATAGGTTGGAAAGAGAGGAGTGAGTATGGCGTTTCTTCTGAGGGTGTTGGAAGTATTCTGCAATTAGATAGTGGTGATGGTTGCCCAACTTAGTGAATAAAAAACTACTGAATTGTACACTTAAAAAATAAATAAAACTAAAAACAAAAAAGATGCCCATGGGACATATATCTCTTTCTGTTGTTTAAAAAAACAAAACAAGACAAAACCAACTATTCGTTCTGTAGCTGGCACTTCCCCTGCACGGGCACAGATGGCATCACTGTGGTCATCTCTACCCTACACTCCAACCAGACAGGCGCACATCACATTTCCCAGCTCTGGGCTTTTGCTGAGGCTGGTACGTCCACTGGTAGCCCTCACCCTTCTCTGCCCGTCAAAATCTGTGACCCTTTTGTATGCCACCCAATCCAGGAAACATTTTCCTCCCCTAGGAAGGCTCCTCTGTATGTTCAAACTCTCTGTTCACCCTTCTCTCTCTCACCGCCTTCAGCTTACTCCCTCCAGCATCATGGGATTTGTGTACCTGTATAAGCTTTACCTTGCCCTGCCCTGGAAGCCACTTGAGAGGCACAACCCTTGCACCTCCCAAGCTAGCCCAGTGCCCGCCCCCGTGCTAAGAAACGAATAGAAATGACCTCTAATGGGCATACCAAGTCACTCTTCAGGCACACTAGTCCTGGTCTACCTCTCCTCTCTACTGCTCTTGGTTATAGGGGGACCCATGTTTCTACCCTTCCACTCCCTACTGTCTCCATTCCCACAGGAGTAAAGTATGGGGTCTCAGCACCCAACACACCCCTCACTCCCCCCAAGGCCTCCTGCCGCCTCTCGGACCACATAAAATCCCCGCTGATTAATGCTCGAGTCCTATGATTAACTCTGAAAATGGTGAGGTCATTTTATTCTATTGTTGGTGCACTAACGTTAGGCCATGCCACCAGGCTGCACAGCGTTGTTCCTCTTTCCACCCACCCCTCACAGTGCACCAGCCTCTGATGCGGCCAACGCAGCTAAAAAACGAGGGAAAGCAGCAAGGCTGCAGGAGACGGGGTGCAGTTGGTGTAGGACCCAGAGGCCCTGCAGCCAGCTCAGCCTGTCGGTGGGCACGAGAGCACCTCTGCTAGAAGCACGGGATCTGTGTCTCTGTATTCCACGGACGGCAACATTTCATCAGCAGCGTTTACTTTCCTCATTTCTTAGTTCCAACTTGGATTAACAAGCTAAACCTAA
This sequence comes from Hyperoodon ampullatus, assembly GCF_949752795.1. Taxonomy (NCBI): domain Eukaryota; kingdom Metazoa; phylum Chordata; class Mammalia; order Artiodactyla; family Ziphiidae; genus Hyperoodon; species Hyperoodon ampullatus. The sequence goes on from NC_136918.1 coordinate 16,365,773, forward strand.
AGGCCTGTAAATAATTTTAGCCCAATTTACAAAGTTTGAATTTACAGTTTCCTCATGATCGTGGCAAATTATTGCCAACTGAATCAGGTATTGAGTGTTAGAGAACATTCTATTTAAATGAACCATGTGGTGAACTCATCTGTAGAGCAAACGGTCACTTCCTAGTTTATTTGGATGTAAGTTTGGGATTTTTGTGCATTGGATTTCCTTCCAAGGAGGTAAAAGTTTTCTTAATAGGTACGAGGTAGACTTTGAAAAGTAGCTTATTTCTTATCACAGAAGAAACAGATGTTCCTATATCATGTGTGTTTTAAAACATAAAAGAAAAGACTGATTGAGAATTTATTATGCGTCAATCACGCTAACCACTCAATAAATAATGTTCAAATGAAAAATAAAATGAAAAAGAAATCACTCATATTCCCACAAGCCAGAGGTAACCACTGCTAACTTTGCGGTATCTGTCCTCCTAGCCTTTTCTGTGCCTATTTCCAGGGTATTACTGTTTTATAAGCTGCTGTTTTCACTTAACAAGGCGCCGTGAACATTTTCCAGATCACTGACAAGTTGCAAGGTATTCCCTTGTTCAGTTGGATGCAGTCTAACTGTATCTCAAATGCTGACCCACAGGCATCCTAGCCTAGGGAAGGAGGAGAGACCATCCAGAATTATCCCCTCTCTGTGAAGCTGCATGACACTACATGAACACTTTTCTGTCTCATCCAAAAATATTAAGCTAAGAGAGTAAAATACACAACCCCCAGCAAAAGGGACTGCTGCCGCCAGTCTGTGAACATAGTACACGGCAGAAGTGTGTGTAGGTAGGTCACCTGTCTTGTGCTGCCTGCTGGGTGACATAGCTTGCTGGGGTTTTTTTTAAAGCCTCTGGCCATGGGAGGAGCTGACGGCAGCTTGACTGGTCTCCTGACAACCACGAGGAAAGAAAAAACCCACTCGTACTGTCCCTTATCACTGGGCCTGAGCCCCACAAATAAAGTCATTTCCTCCCTCCCTGTGTGTCATGGATTATAGACTCCCAGTGTTTCCACTGACCTCTGTGATTGAGGAAGGATTGTTCTTTCCCAGGAGCACTAAATCTGCTTTGAAGTCCCTGCAAGGGGACTCAGAGGCTACAGAATGCTGAGCAGGCTGCCATCTGCACAAAAGGGGTGCATAACCTTCCAAGTCAAAGCTCTCCTTCCAAGGTGATGTTCAAGAATAATTTATATTCATGGATAAAGATACCAAAAGGAAGCTACAATAGGTGAATGGATCCAGCTCGCTCCTTGAGTCTATTAAGGGTTAGGATTTGATTTCCTTAGTTGGGGATGCAGTATAATAATTCTGCCTGGGAGTCAAAACGTCTCGGTTGCCGCCATTTCCTAGCCAGGTGACCATAGGCAAGTTCCTTGACTTCTCAATCATTCAAGTTCTTCAACTGATAATACAGATAATAATTACAAGTCTACATCAGTTTCAAAGGGCATGTTGTCCAGATTGCATTAGGCAATGTGCACAGGCACTTAGCACAGTTTCCAGTTCACTGTAATGACTTCGTGAATGTTAACTATTTTTATTGTTATTGCAACTGAGCTCCAGTCTTGTATAATGGTAAGTGATATGTCTTATCGTGATCCGGGATTTAACCTCAGGGTCTATATCTTCGAGATAAAACCATGGAGACTACACTCAGTCAACCAGGGAATCATCCCACAGACGTACTGCTCTTGCTCCATTTTGAGGGATTGGAGGGTGGGAGGGAGAGACCAGTTTCTATGACAGGAAATACTCTTGTGAAAAAAAAAGGAAAGAAGTGATGAGGTCATTGAGATCAGTCCAACGTTATCTGTAAACTGACTCAGTTTAGTAGTTTCACAAAGATGCTAGACTGTGATGCTTAAACAAAATTTGAAAATCACAGGGGCTTTCTGTGGCTTGACTTTACCACTTTATGTTACCGCAGTAACTCAGAATAGCTTGCCCCAAAGGTGCTGCCATCATCAAAGAATTTGGCATATAGCTGTGGCTGGCATGTACCTCCTCCCTTATCCACCTTCTAGCACATGTGTGCCCTTCCACCTGACCTTCTGTTCCTACCAGCCCTACGAGGTCTTATTTTGCCTGAGACCTTCATGGACTCAACAGCTGGGCCCAGGCTGGACTCAGTGTTATCGTGACTTGGCAACTTCGCATTAATAGATCCAACCCCTGAAAGCAGCTCAGGATAGGAGTCCTCGCAGACTCTGAAGAGTCTGGAGCTGTCAGAAGGAGCCTGAGAGCTGGGATCCACAGGCATTCAGTTCTCACTTTCCCTCTTAATGGGAAAGTCACAGAAAGCCAAACAAGAGTAATTCTCCTTGTTAAATACTGATCACTATCTGTACTGGAACCATCAAATGTATGCCTGCCAACTGTCAGAGTCAGGAAGTATTTTGTGGGATTTTAGAATCTCTAATCAAGAGTTTGCCTCTTTCATTCTCTTCCAAAACTTCCTTCCTCGCCATCACCAAAAATAAAAACAAAAAAAGCCTACTTTCATAAACTCATGTGTCTTGTTCATAAAGATATTCCCAAAAGATGATGTACTTACCCTGGAAACTCCAGGTAACCACTCCTTCTCTCAGTAAGATTTTCCTAAACTCTTCCTTCTTCATTCCTCCCACCTTTGCTCAAACCCTCTCTCTCTCTCCTTCCCTCCCTCACTTCCTTCCTTCCTTCTTTTCTTCCTTTTGATCTAACTTAACCTTTCTTGATGCTATTTAGGCCGATGAGATTAACCCATGCTAAGAGTTTTGTGAGATCCTTACCCAGTCTATGTACATCATTCCCTCGTCTCAGCTCAGTATTTTCCTTTAATTATTCACTATTGACTGCTCTTACAGACATGCTGTGTAGTTCCAGTGTAAACAATGTGAAGTGCAGTATAGATGTCTTCTTAAATTAGATGATCCACAACTTATAAGATAGTTAACTACTGAAATTGTTATTACTTGTGCCTGATTACAGATGACGTGAAATATCTTGTTTAACATCCATTGTACAGCAATAATTATACCTGCTTGAAAATATCTCGATTTGGACTTGAGAAAAAAATAATTTTACAGTGCAACCACACTCAGTGACTATAACAATTTTATGCTGGATGTATCCTAAACCCATTTTATTTCATTACTTGGAAGTATATATGTCAGAGTTAAGTTTTATAATTTTCCAAAATCTATCAATGATATGGAAATGATCAGACTGTATTTTCAATTATAGTTCTTTATCTAATGGTTTGTATGCTCATTGGGCTTAGCTCACCAAAACTTTTTCCCATCATAGCCAAATGCTCAACTATGCTTGAACTGTACTTATATTTTAAACCTAGGGCTAATTATCAATATAAAATTTTCATTATCCTTTTAATATGATGAGCTCTAGCAATAATATCAGTTAAATAAAGGACTGAAGAATCAGTTATATAAAGAAATGTTTAACTCTGAATTATCGGGGCAGCTGAAATCCCATAAGGCATTTTGAGCTTGTAAAGGAACTATTTCCTCTGGGTGAACTCTGCCCTGCCGTGCTTGGACCCAGGGCACAGGTTCTTCGGCAAGTGGAAACAGACTAGATGTCAGTACCCACTTGCCCAGGCAACTGCACAACCAAGCCCAGGAACAGGGTGTAAAAATTAGCTTAATTTACAAAGTTATTGATCTTTAATGTGCTCCTTCCAGTTCATATCCATTTCTGGGACCTAGCCCAGAAATGGGCATTCTGAACAGATGATAATCACAAGTATTCTCAAAAAAAAAAAAAAGTGGGGGGGCATGGGAGCTGGTAGAATCATGAGTGAGCCAAACTCATGAGGATATCTGAAAGGGTAAAACCAAAATTAAGAGACACACTTCTGGGGTGAAGACAAATTGGGTAGAGGCACATTGATTGTGTCTTATATTAGTTTCATGGGACTCCTGTTTTTGACTACTTTCTTTAAAAAAAAAAAAATCTCATGGAGATATAAGTTGATAAAGTCATCTCACAATATGATTTGGCAGTAACAGTCAGAAATTTGAGTGTACAAATTCAAAGGATGTTGAATCTTTGACCCAGCAATTTCATTCTTGGAATCGATCCTAAAGAAATACTCACATATACCTATGAACTGTACAAGGATTGCAGCAATGTCTCCAACAGCAAAAAATTGGAAACTACACAAAAAAAATCATTAATAATGGGTTGGTTAAACAAATTGTGGTATGCGCACGTTACGGGATACAATGTAGCCATTCATTAAAAATAGTAAGACAGTTCTATTGAACTGACAAGGAATTAGATGAAATACATATATATTTATATATTGATGAAACCAAAACAACAAGTTATAGAATAGTAGGAATCCCATTAACATAAGAAATGTGTATGCTGCATGTGCAAATGCATGTGTGTGTGTAAAAGCTGACAGAGGTATTTGGGAGGACATATCCCTAAATTATCATCTCTGAGAAAAGAAATGGGATCTGATGGGAGGGAATGGAGATAGGAGAGTAGAAAATTGGAGAAGGGGATTATTGGAAGACATTTACTTCCTCTTTATATACCTCTGAAATGTTTACCTTTTTTTTAAACAATTAGCATGCATTGTTTTTGTGATTTAAAAGTTACTTTAAAGAAACTTTAAAGGACTAAAAAAGGAAAGAAAGAAAAATGATCACTTGTAATTGGATCACCCAAACACAACTATTTTTATTTTTGCATACTGTTTTCCAGGCTTTTATTATGGGCCTAAATATGTGTAAAATATACAAAATTGCAAAATTATATAAGAATGTCTGTACATGATCATCTAGGTATTAAATTTTAAAACTATTTTGGAAAAAGTTGAACAATATATTTTTTATAAATATGAATTTCCCTTGTGCTGATTTGTTAATTGTACCTGGTGAATTGACCGTTCAAGTCTTTTTTCCATTTATTTATCTAAAAAATTTTTTATTAGTAAAAATAATAACAAATCCTACTGAGTGTTTATCAAGTGGCATTTTGTAAGTACTACACAGGCAGCTCACATTTTAAGTTCACAAAGCCCCAGTAAGTATTACTGTTGCCATTATTTTTCAGATGAAGAAATTAAGACCTAAATAGTTTCACATCATAGGAAGTCCAACATCAGGGCTAAGGCTCTTGTTCTCACCACACTATATGACCTCATATCAATGTGTTAATTAAGATATCATCCTTTTATCTGCCACATTTGTTAAAAGTATTTTCCCAGTGCCTTGCATTTTTTGTGTTCTCATGTTTTTATATGCAGAACATATTAATATTCTCATAATAAATTCAATTTGTTTTTGTCTTTGTAATTTCTTCTGTCATTTCTAAGCTTATAAAGATATCCCTGCTCTAGAGATGTGAGAAATTTTCCTTCCAGTGTATATATGTAGTATGTACGAATATATGTATTTGTATGTGTATATACACATAAACATATACATACATGCAAATTATATATTTATGTATATATTGTATACATAAATACATGCAAATTCTGTAACCCACATGGACATTATCTTGGTGTACAGTATGAGACATCTAGGGATTTTTTTTTTACCCTGACACTGCTGCTGGGCAGAGAATTCCTCTGCCACTGTCCAGAGGAGATACTGAGCTACCAGGATTTAAATCTTCAACTTGCCTTTGCTCCAAGTGATATGATTAAGCCAAGATTATTTAACTCAAGCCCCAGTGAGTCATTCCAAACCCTTGAATCATTCTGACAGACCTGACAAAACTTCTGCTGAATTACTGCCTTGGAGAATTCTTTGCATGACTAGTTGAACATTGGATGTCTGTAAGCCTTATGACTTATAGCTCTTCATTATCTGGGCACACGTCTGACCCAATGGGCACACCCATTTTATTTCCAAAGGGAAGAAATATTTTCAGTGTTAAATTAGTAGGTGCCAGTTGGTGCTAAAATGTAGATCATCAGAACAGTGCATATAGTGTGTTACCATTTGCATGTGGGGAAATATATATCTTCCCTATATAGAAAAAAGGATAGATATATATTAAGATATGGATATGGGTAGAGACCTAGGTAGACATTTGATATAAATGTAGATATAAATGTATAGATATATAGTAAGATACACACAAATAACTGGTCAGGGGGGTTGCCTCTGGGCAAGAGAATCAGATGGCTAGGGCTGGTGAGGAGTGACCGAGATTTTTCACCACTTATCCGTATGTAACTTTTGAATTTTGTTTCATGTGCCTGTATAACCTATTCACAAATAAATTTTATGTTAAAAATAATGAAAGTTAAGTTAAGGCATTTCACTGGGGATGTGGTAACATTTTCTAGTTACCTTACAGAAATAATGCAGGGTCGATGATATGAGAGCTTGCTAATCCCAAGGTGGTTGGTAACATCCTGCATTATACAAAATTTAACTCTCATACAAATCCAGCAGTCTGTTTTGGTTGTAGGGAACTACATTTCCCAGGCTTCTTTGACCTCTGGTTTCCATCTAGGTTCAGCCCATGGAAGGCTAGGGCACTAGAATGAAGGATGGAAGGAAGGAAGAAAGCAGGGTATTTTTCTCTATTTCCTGGGTTATTTCCAGCACCAGTTATATGGTCTCAGCTCCAACTGGGAAGCCTCAACTATGGTTCTGGGTCTCACTGGAAGACCCTGATTTCTGGGCTCTGATGATGCCACTTCCTATCGTCCCTCTGGCATTAAGCTGGGAGCAGCTTCCTACTGTTGCAACCTCTGGAATTCTGCTCTGGATTCCATGTTCGGCTTCTCAGTCCTTCCATTTCCTAGGGAACCAATTCTCTATATTAAATTCCCTCTGTTGGAAAAACCTGGAATGGCTTCTGTTTTTCTGGTCAGAGAGCCTGACAGATCTACTTCAGAAGTACACATTTTCTAGTTCTTGCTTTACAATCCCTTGCCCTCAGGACTCTTTCATATAATATACGATCTTGGGTTCAGATAGCAGAACTCCAAACACATGGAGCATGTCGTCTTTGGCACTCCACCCCTATGTTTCATAACTGCCATTCTTTATCACTGCCCAATGTTGTAGATGGCTTTTTCAATGACACTCTTAGTAGATACACATTTAAGAATAACAGCCTCTGCATTCTTTTCAGAACCAGAACACTTAGGGCATTAAATGTGGAAACTCCTCTGGTCAGACTTTTCCTTCAGGCTCTGGTTGAGCTATGGAAACTCAGATTCAGAGCTTCTCCCTGAGAGAGATTTTAGGGGGAAATGACAACGTGGTGCTCAAATACAGACACTTCCTTTCTCAACTGGCTTTGTTTCAAGCTGTTCTAGCGTAAGAAATCAAAATCCCATTCCACCTGTTCCTCAGGAAAGACAATTAATCTTGTCCAAGCCAGTGGCCTTTATTTAAAGATCACGGGTCTATCTTCTGTCACCACAGGGTACTTGCTAAAGTTTAACCTAAGCCTAACTACTACAGATGATTTATAGGTTCATGAGAGTTTGCTAACAAATTGTTGCAAATGATTGGGTTTTCCCAATTCATAAGTTATCCAAATTATGTTCTGGCCTGGTACGAGCCTTATCATTCTTCATGATGACAAGCAGTGCCTGACTCAAGCCTTCTTACTTACGCATGGGTCTCACATCACCGCCCGTCTGGACTCAGTGGGACCCCGCCCTTCCTCACCACCCCTGCACGTGTCGCTTCCTTCCTCCACCTGCTGCAGGTGAGAATGTATTTCCTTTCTTCCCTCACAATCCCCTTCCCTGATGCTGACCCAATCCTTCTACCCCCAATCACATCACTGTGGAGCGAATCTGAACTCCACCTCACCCCACTTCAACCGTAGAAACTGTCCCCATGCCCATCCCTCGACTTTTAGCCTTTGGGCCAGTGCCACCCGTTCTTTCACTGATCCTGTTAATGTCCTCATGCTGCCACCTCAAAGGCCTGTCCCTCCAACAAGATGCCCTTAGCCCTGACACTATCCCTGACATAGAAACAAACAACCCCAGCTGTTAAACATTCCATCTGTGAAGGTCCTGGTATCTATCTCTCTTAGTCTTTTAACTGCCCCCCACTAATCTGCACCTCCTCTGTCCAATATCCCGTCCATCAGTTGTTACCCCTGGCCTGACCTGTCAGAGGTGAAGGAGCAGATTTGCAGGGATGCCAATGAAGCTTAATCTCCAGGCATCCTCGCACAGCTCCCTTCCGAGGTCCCATGTCTAATCTGGTCTTCCTAATTGTGTATTCATCTTCTTGAAGAAGACCCCCATATGTTATAACCTCTGGCCACCACAAAACCTGGCCCTGCCCCTGTTTGGGTGATCATTCCCTTGATTATCTTGGAATTAGGGGAATGTTCCCACTCCATCTGACTGCTGCTTCTAGGAAAAAAGTGCTTCTAGAACCACAAATTGAACTTTGCATGCCCTCAACCTTAGACACAGTGTTAAACCTGGTGGTTAGTTTTAATTATATGGCCGGTGCTTTGTTACAGCTACCTTTTTTAGATTAAATAGGTTTTAGCTGATTGGCTTTGGAAACCAACCACCGAAAAAGTGACTTGTAAACAAACTCCTGGAATGTAAGCCATTTCTAAATTGCGGGCTTCAGGGACTTAACATTAACGAGAAAGCCCATAAACCACGTGTGGAAATCTATGTATAAATACTGACATTTTGTCCCATGAAAAAAGTTACTCATTAAATTCAATCAAAGGATGTAGCAAAATTTGCAATATCCAACAAGTCATGATGTGTAATTATAGCAATCAGTCATCTGTATTTTCTGGGGCAGTTTCCATTTTAAATGTTCTGCTCTATGATCACCCTGGATGACTCTCTAGTTCATCATTATAGACCCAGAAACTAGTACAGTGCCTGGCACACAGTGGCACTCAAGCAATGCATGCAAAATGAATGATTGTATAATACTGTTTGGCAGACTATGTGCTCTGCTTTGGATTATAAAACTACGGTCATTGACTATTTTTATAATGGGCATATACAAGCAACTTAACAAATCTTTTTATGACTTTTAAGTCTATATGTTGGCAATTATGCAAATGTACTTAATTTTCCAAATCTCATCTGCAAAACAAAATGGCTTGGGTTTCAACAGAAGACGTAATATATACATTAATGTCTCTATCCTCAGTGAGACAATTCTTTCCCGGACGATTACACAGCCTCTTCCAGAATACTGTGTTTATTTTCTTATTCATGCAGAGGAATGCTTTTGTATCAATTTTGGCATGTAAATAGTTTTATTTTTAAATAATCTGTATAGTTATGGCATTCTAACCTCCCACAAGTTCTGCTAAATGCTACAAGTCCTTACACACACTCCAATTTTCAGTCTAAGAACTCATTAACTTTCAGTGAGCCTATGGATTCCCTCCAGCAAGTAGATTAACAAGGTGAGTATGATGAAGAAAAATTTTTATGTAAATTATCTTAATCCTTCTAAGAATCCAAAAGGATTAATTATAATAGAGTGATGACCAGGAATGTCTTTGATTTCTGTATTCCTGGACCACACCAGGATTACCAATTGGTTGCAGCTTCTCCACAGCCTCTTGTCCCTCCTTTTCTACGCTTTCACCCCAACGAGAGAAGTTAAGAGTCAACTGTTGGTGTTTGGAGAACATATTTGGAAAAAAAATAGCAAGCAGGTTTTTCTTTAAATTTCAGATTGAAAATAACTTCTTGGGTCTAGGAAAATTTGTAGCTTTGGAGCTCGTTTGAGGATGGAACCATTCATTTCTCCATCAGTCATTAGCACAAAGATATGTTCTCCTGATACCATTGGTCCTTCTCCCCACCCTGTCTCCCACCCACCCAAGAACACTCCAAAAGAAAGTTCTTTTCCTGTCCTTTTTTTTTTTTTTTTTTGCGGTACGCGGGCCTCTCACTGCTGTGGCCTCTCCCATTGCGGAGCACAGGCTCCGGACGCGCAGGCTCAGCGGCCATGGCTCACGGGCCCAGCCGCTCCGCGGGATGTGGGATCTTCCCGGACCGGGGCACGAACCCGTGTCCCCTGCATCGGCAGGCGGACTCTCAACAACTGCGCCACCAGGGAAGCCCCTTCCTGTTCTCTTTTATTCACTACAAGCGAATTTTCAACCCAAGTCATACAAGAGCATATCAGCAAATCTCTTGGTCCTGTATTGCAACATATGTGGGTGTCCACTTCCTTTCCTGACTTTTAAAATAATCCCTTCCACCTTTATTCCTGATCTTTGACCAACAGAGTAAGAGATACAGCCAACTCCCTTCTCCACGGAGCATGACTCATGCCTTTCATGGCTGGGAACTTACCTGGAACAGACACAGAATGTGATAGATCTTACAGATTATTATTTTTATAAGTACATGAGTGGTCTCCACACAAACTAGGAAAGTTGCTGAAAATCTGGAGAGGTTTTCAGAATACCTGAAAACCAGATTCCACTTAGCCATCCTTTGAAGAAAAAAGCTTCAGGCATTTCAAAGGAGCAGATCTTTCAGACAACTGGCTGCTCCCTCCCCCACCACCTCCCCATCAGAGGGCTATTAGAATACTGTTTGAAATGGTGGTGGTTTTTCAGAAAATACCAGGTTCTCCCACTTCAAAGAACAGCCAGCAGAGCCGTGAGTTATTGCTTCTTCCTGGGGAGTTCTCCCTGCCAGAGTGTAAGGAGACATTCTCATCTTTCCCTATTCTTCCCACGCAGAAGGAGAGGATTTTTTTCCTTCCTAGTTCTCTAAACTAGCCCAAAGAGAATTCCTTGTGAAGAGCACTTAAAGCAAGATTTCAGAAGATCTCAGGTCTACGACCTTGTTTTATGGTTAGAGAGGAGGAAAAGTGGGAATTGTGGAGGAGGAGGGCAGTGGTCAATTTAGTGCTTTTAAAAAAACATAATTCAAAAAGAGTCATGTGCCACAGTGTTCACTGCAGCTCTATTTACAATAGCCAGGACATGGAAGCAACCTAAGTGTCCATCGACAAATGAATGGATAAAGAATATGTGGCACATATATACAATGGAATATTACTCAGCCATGAAAAGAAACGAAATTGAGTTATTTGTAGTGAGGTGGATGGACCTAGAGTCCGTCATACAGAGTGAAGTAAGTCAGCAAGAGAAAAACAAATACCATATGCTAACACTTATATATGGAATCTAAAAAAAAAAAAAATGGTACTGATGAACCTAGAGGCAGGACAGGAATAAAGACGCAGACGTAGAGAATGGACTTGAGGACATGGGAGGGGGAAGGGCAAGCTGGGACGAAGTGAGAGAGTGGCATGGACATATATACACTACCAAACGTAAAATAGATAGCTAGTGGGAAGCAGCCGCATAGCACAGGGAGATCAGCTCGGTGCTTTGTGACCACCTAGAGGGGTGGGATAGGGAGGGTGGGAGGGAGACGCAAGAGGGAGGGAATATGAGGTATATGTATGCATATGGCTGATTCACTTTGTTGTACAACAGAAATTAACACAGCATTGTGAAGCAATTATACTCCAATAAAGATGTATTAATTAATCAGTTAATTAAAAATTAAAAACAGAGCACACTAGTGAAATAGATCATTTTCTCCCCTGCAGGAAGGGGGTGGGGGCAGGGCAGGGAGTGAGGCAGCCTCTTAATGACCTTGGTGCCTGGGTACTGGAGGAAGAGGAAGCAGTTCCATCTAGTTGCACAGAGATGAAACTCTTTGCTCACTTACTTCCAGCCAGTTGGGGTCCTTAATTACCAGTCCGTGCTCACAGAAAAGGAGAACTCAGAAAGAGGCTGGGAACCAGAGCTCTAAACACTAAATCCTTTTGCCTAAGGCTTGCTGGGGCACCTGATGAATTCTTGACCTTGTTCATAAAACTTGCTTCCAGCAAAGTCAAATGGAGCAACCTTAACAGTTTTGAATATTTCACTATATTAACCATCTTGCCTTTTAAAGCAACTTTCCACTTAGAGCAGGAGCCTCCATCCTTCAGCCCTGGGAGAGACAACAACAATCTCTGTTACCCAAGTTGGGAAACCAGAAGCAAATTGTCAGTGGACTCAGAACACCTCCTTTCCAATTCTTCTTGGTCCTTCTCTGAATAACTGAGCACAAGCTCTGTCTCAGAAGCCATGTTGGGATGCAGTAGGGTTTGTCCCGTCCCTCCCTCAGTAGCTGCTTGATCTCCATGCCATTTCCTAAAGAAGGATCTCCATGCTCTTAAGAAAAGGTAGGGATGCTCAAATCTTTAGGCATCAGAGAAATGCAATTCAAAACCTGTGCGGAGGTACCACTTCAGAACCACTAAATAAAAAAGACAGACAATAAGTCAGACAGAGAAAGACAAATATCGTATGATATCGCTTATATGTAAAATTTAAAAAATGGTACAAATGACCTTATTTACAAAACAGAAATAAAGTCAGCAGATGTAGAAAACAAACTTATGGTTACCAAGGGGGAAAATGGGGGGAAAAATGATAAATTGGGAGATTGGGATCGACATATACACACTACTATATATAAAATAGATAACGAATAAGGATCTAGTGTATAGCACAGGGAACTCTCCTCAATATTCTGTAATGACCTATATGTGAAAAGAATCTTGAAAAAAGTGGATATATGTATATGTATAACTGATATACTTTCCTGTACAGCAGAAACTAACACAACATTGTAAATCAACTATATTCCAATAAAAATTAATTTTTAAAAAAAGACAAGCTTTTTGGTGGGGATGTGGAGAAATTGAAATTCTCATATGTAGTGGTGGAAATGTAGAATGGTGCAGCCATTGTGGAAAACAGTCAGAAAGTTAAACATAGAGGTACCGTATAACCCAGCAGTTCTATTCCTAGGTATATTCCTAAGAGAAATGAAAATATGTCTACACAGAAACTTACATATAATGCTCATAACAGTGTTCTTCATAACCACCAAAAAAGCGTGGAAAGACCCTAACTGTCCATCGACTGAGTGGACACATACAATGTGGTATATTTATACAAGGGGAAATTATTCAACCATAAAAAGGAATGAAATACTGATACATGCTACAACATAGATGAACCTTGAAAGCATTATGATAAGTGAAAAACGCCAGTCACAAAAGATCACATATTGTGTGATTACATTTCTACGAATTATCCAGAATAGGCAAATCCATAGATACGAAAAGTAGATTAATAGTTGCCAGGGGCTAAGGGGTGGGTAGGAGAATGGTGAGTGACTACTGACAGGTACAGGTTTTCTTTCTGGAGTGATGAAACTATTCTGGAATTAAATAGTGGTATTGGTTGCACAATTCTGTGAATATACTAAAAACTGTTGAATTGTATATTTTAATGGATGAATTTTATGGTACCTAAATCATATATCAATAGAGGTGCAGGAAGGAAGGAAGGAAGGAAGGAAGAAAGGAGGGAAGCAGACTGGTTGGGATAAACACTGACTGTGTTTAATCTTGCCCCCTCAATATATCTTTCCCCAACAAGCCCCTCCCAGAAGTTATGGGGAGGGAAGGCCCTCTTTCTTTAATTGGTCAAATTTGCCCCCAGGAATGAAGTCTTTACAGCCAGTCAAGACCTCCAACCTCCTTGTAATTCCTGAGGCTGACCTCAGTCACATCCCCCTGCCCCGTCACAGCGGCTCGGCCACCCTGCTAAAGGCTTCCCCCAGAGCCCTGCCCTGGGCGCTCCGCTTGCAAGATGGGTTTGCCGGTCACCTCCAGGCCATCAGAGCTTACCACTGCTCTCTGGTTGAGAAAGGTCCAGCCTCCTGTCTAGACAGTCCTGTTCAGACTCACCTAGATAGCTGTCTCTGACTCAGGCAGAGCAGAGGCTGAACTGGCTGTTAGACTTCCGCTTCTTTTACTGACCTGACCTGCGTTTGGCTTTCCCATTGTACCTCTGTGTTGGTTTTTTTTTTTTTTTTTTTTTTTTTGCGGTGCGCGGGCCTCTCCCGTTGCAGAGCACAGGCTCCGGACGTGCAGGCTCAGTGGCCATGGCTCACGGACCCAGCCGCTCCGCGGCATGTGGGATCTTCCCGGACCGGGGCACGAACCCGTGTCCCCTGCATCAGCAGGCAGACTCTCAACCACTGCGCCACCAGGGAAGCCCATGTGTTGGGGTTTTGCTCTCCTCATCATGGTTACGTGGCCCCAACCTGCTATGCGTGTGCCGGGAGAAGCTAGCTCAGCAAATACACACCCAACATCTCCAGTTTTCTCCTACTCAATCCCAGGTAAATTCAGGGTGGCTCCTGATTAAACTTCGAAAGAATTGCTCCTCTGAGCCAGGCGCTTAGTATCTACAATTCCACTTAATCTTCACAACAGCCCCGTAAAGAAGGTATTATTATCCCCATTTTTCAGGAAGAGGAAACAGATTCAAAGAGGGTAAACAACTTGAAGTCATGTGGATTAGAGTCAGGATTCCATCACAAAACTGTCAAAGCCCATGCTCTTTCTACTTCCTCAGATAACAATTCCTTTCCTTGATTGAGCACCTGTCATATGTCAGGTAATGTTCCAAACATATTAAAAATATTATTTCATTGTTTCTCACAACTATCCCATGAGACAGGTATTAGCCTGCCATATAAATAAATGAAGAAACTGACGTTCCGAGTGATTAAGTAACTCTTTTGAGATCATACGTATTTATCACTCACTGAATGCATGGGAACTTGGAAAGACTTGCTGTTCTTGGTTAAGGTGAAAGATGCAAATGGTGCTGTCCTTTTCCCCTTCCTCTTGCATTTGAGCAGCTGTCCTGGGACCATGAAAGAAAGGCAAAAAAGAAAAAAGAAAAAGTCAGAAATATTTTCCCAAACATCAACCTGCTAAAGAAAAACCTACGTTCAGATCTTCTGTTATATAAGAAAATTAAAGTTCTATTTGTTTAATCTGCTGTGGGTAGGTTTTCTGTTCATTGTAGCTAAACATATGCCTAACTCACACAGGAAGGTCCAGTTACCACCTTCTTACAGATTAAGAAATAGATTAAAGGGGCACAAAGAGATTAAGTATTTTTCCAAAGCCACACAAATAGTGACTGATAGTTGACCCCCCTAGTCTTCTCTTAATAACTTAACTTCCAAGGTTATAGCTGGGCACACCAGCAGAAGGTCACATTTTCCAGGCTTCCCTGAAGTTCTGTGGGCCATATAACTATATGTTTGTTAGTGGGATGTGAGCAGAAGGGAGGCATGTGATTAATTTCCAGGTCATGCACTCTAGTTCCTTTTTTCTTCTCCCCAACGGTGGTGATGATGATGAATCATCTTCAATCACAGGGACCAGGGTAATGACTCACGAGATGGCAGAGCAACAAGGTAGAAGGAACCTGGGCTCCTGAATGACCTTATGAACTAGAGCTGCCCTACATCCTGAGATCATCTACCAAATTAGACTTTTAAGTGAGAGAGAGATAAACTATCTCATTTAAGCCACTGTGTTTTGCTATCTCTTTAGAGCACCACCATCTTAAGTAATACCGCAGCTAATAAATTTTCAAACATAGGCCTGTTTAATTCCAGTTTGGGTAATTTCCACTACAACTCCCAATACCTAAATCAGAGACTGCAAACCCCAACGCCTACACATGCTAGGTAGATAACAAATCAGTGAAGAAGTCTGGGTGAGAACTATGGTGAACTAGAGAACACATCTGTGGTTGCTATGCGGTTACCAAACTATTTCCTTTCCTTCCTGATAGACCGTATTTCTCAGCTTTCCATATAACTAGTTGGGGCCACATGACTGAGTTCTGGCCAATATCATGTGGACAGAAGGAATGAATGCTACCTCCAGGCCTGGCCCATGAAAAAAGTTTCTGTTCAATCATGCACTCTTTTTTCCCCCAAACTGAAGTGGTGAAGATGCCCAGGGAAATCTTGGGAGCCATGCAATGATGCAACGGACATGACAGAGCCATAGGAGAGAAGAAGCTGGATCCCTGGGTCACCACTTAGAGAAGAACTGCCTAAATTACACTGACATGTAGATTTTGACATGAGACTAAGAAACAAAGTTTTCTCAGGTTGATTCTTTACATGCTCAGGTCTACTGTAACCACAGCATTGGAGAGCGTCCCCTAATACACAAAGGCAGCCCCTGTAGGAATATCGGCCTAGTACTGCCAGATGATTGGACATTTTTAAAAGAGAAGACAGAAAGCCTTAGATTATAAGAAAGCTGCTGATTATCAGTATTAGCTAATACCGTGACGGTCAAACATGACTAAGATCCAGATCTATCCCAGGGACTACTTGTTTGTCCCCTCTGCCTCAGTATTAGAGTTGGGTCCCCTGATCTTGGGACTTCAGGCAGCCTCCCCACTGATCCCAGGCTCCTGAGGTACAAATTCAACTGTCCCTGAGAATCCAATGGAGGTTTCCAATCCTTTCCACTCAGTTGGTTATGTGGGCTTATTAAACTCTAAGTCAATGGCCTTTGGAATATAACTGTGAAAAGCAGGAAAACACCTATTATCTACAGCTATTCTCTCATTGGATACAAGTAATTTTGCCAAACATTCACCTGGATCTCCAGTGTTTCTCTTGTGTTCATATATTCTTTTTTTTTCTTTTTTAACAATAGATTTATTTTATTTATTTATTGGCTGCATTGAGTCTTTGTTGCTGCCTACACGCTTTCTCTAGTTGAGGCGAGCGGGGGCTACTCTTCGTTGCGGTCACGGGCTTCTCATTGTGGTGGCTTCTCTTGTTGCGGAGTACAGGCTCTAGGCGCGCAGTCTTCAGTAGTTGTGGCTCGCGGGCTCTAGAGCGCAGGCTCAGTAGTCGTGGCGCACAGGCTGAGTTGCTCCGCGGCATGTGGGATCTTCCCGGACCAGAGCTCGAACCCGTGTCCCCTGCATTGGCAGGCAGATTCTTAACCACTGCACCACCAGGGAAGTCCCCACATATTCTTAAAATTAGTCCTGATAATGCCTACAATTAGATTCACCAACATGAAACTATTTCTAAATGTTTCTCTATTTAGCCACCTGCCAAAATTCTTTCCACTTAGTAAAGTCCAATTCAAAGGTTATCTGGTCTATGGAGTCTTTTCCGTAAACGTCTTTGCCTCTCCCCAGGCGAAATTCACTCACCTCTCCCCGATGTACTCCAACTCTCTTGCCCTGATGAAGGAACATGTTTCCCTTCCAAGGTTTGAACTCCCGAAGAGATCACAACCTTTTCCTCTTCATAGAATCAGTTCCTGGAATGACACCTGACTCATAACCCAATACAAGGGCTTAGTATTTGTTTTGTGGCTGTTATGTTATTTTGTTTCACTTTGTGTGCACCTTAAACAATGGTTCATCATAATGTTGCCCTGCATTGTGTGGAAAAAGGTTGTCAAGGAACCAAGAGCATTGTCTGCAATAATTGAATTCAGAAAGGTTGACTATCTTAGCTAGTTAGAAGAGCAGACTCTGGAGCCAGACTGCCTGGGCTCCTATTCCATTTACCAGCTGTACAACTTTGGGAAAGTTACTTAACCTCTCTGTCCCTCAGTTTCCTTAACCATAAAATGGGAGCAATAGTAATAGTGCTAGTGTATTCATTTGCTAGGGCTGCCATAACAACATGTCACAAACTGAGTGGCTTAAACAACACAAATTTATTGTCTAACAGTTCTGGAGGCTAGAAAAGCCTACAATCAAGGTGTTGTCAGGATTGGTTTTCTCTGAAGGCTGTGAGGGAAGGATCTGTTCCCAGCATCTCTCCCTGGGTTGTAAATGGCTGTCTTCTCCCTGTGTCTCTTCACATTGTCTTCTCTCTCTGTGTGTCTGTCTCTGTCCAAATGTCCCCTTTTTTAAGTATACCAGTCATATTGGGTTAGGGCCCACCCTAAAGACTTCACTTTAACTTGATAACCTCTATAAAGATGCTATCTCCAAATAAGGTCACATTTGGGGTATTGGGGGCGTTAGGATTTCAATGTATCATTTATTGTGGAGGGGGACACAATTCAACCCATAACTATATTACCTGATCAGATTGTTGTGAAGATTAAATTAGCTAATACAGGTAAAACATTTAGAATAGTCCCTGGCACACCACAAGCACTCAAAAACATTAGCTGATGGTATTATGCATCTTAAAATTTTGTTATACCAAGATGACCCACCCTTAAAAATACATCGGTAAAAATTCTGCTATTCCAGGATAGATGTTTTAGGGGAGTAGTTGAAGAGAGGTAGGGGTGATTTCCATTCTTGATCTTAAATACAGCAAAATGAAAGAAGTGCCAGTTCCTGACATTGATAATACAAAAGAAGATAGGACAAGAGATAGGAAATCATTGCACTCCTGATAAGCTTGAAAATGACTCAATTTGAGGGGTATGTCATACATTGAGAGGCATACCACAGTTAGAATTTGTCCTTTGATTTATTATTAGGTATTATTAATTCATTTTTTTTCAATAATCACTAGATCAAAAGTACAATAAAAGACTGTAGTTTGAAGTTTGCAATTTTGGAATTTGACCTCTCTTAAACAGAGATTGGTTTCAGAGTCTTCTTAGATAGTCTAGAGTTAGAATTTTAAAATAAGTCTCTGAGGCCAGTTGATGGTTGTGTGATTCAAACAGACGGAAATATGGCCCAACAAGTCACTCAACATACAAGATTTATAAATGTAAGAATTTTCTAGTAATGCCCAGGAATGCAAATCCCTGAATTGTAAGCATCCCCACAAAAGAGAGAAATTTCCCTGTTGGATAACACTGATCCTTCTTTGAATAAGGGGGAAAACATAAAAAGCCAGGTCCCAATGTTTTGCTCTCATTCTCTTGAGAATACACCAAAATTTTACTTTTAGTCCATCTCCTAGATCATTCATGAATGCAGTTCTGTGATGATGTGGTTTATACATTCCGTTCAATTTTGACAGCATTTTAAAAGTCTGGCCTCTGAGTAAAAATTTCAGTACAGGTCCTGTTGCATTTGTTGACTTTACAGTTGAATAGATGTTCAGTAGGGA
The DNA here is from genome assembly GCF_949752795.1 of Hyperoodon ampullatus. Classification (NCBI taxonomy): domain Eukaryota; kingdom Metazoa; phylum Chordata; class Mammalia; order Artiodactyla; family Ziphiidae; genus Hyperoodon; species Hyperoodon ampullatus. The sequence continues at coordinate 16,384,770 of NC_136918.1, forward strand.
GAAGTCAGCCTCCTCTCAAAAGCCCTCTTGAAAGCAGAGACTGCTTGGGTGGTGTGGGTGACCTGAATATTGCCTGTTTAAATGAGCAGTTAGTGATGCACATACCATCAAATCACATAGATAACTTACTTATGAATTATTATACCAGATCAAGAAACCTAGCTCATTAGTATGCACCACGGTGATCCTCAAATTTCAGATGTTGAATTTCAATTATATTCCATTTGCAAATCCAGACCTTTTTCCAAAGACATGCTTCCATAATTCTTGAGCTTTGAGAAAGGCCGAAGAGTACGCCTGAGGCCTCTTCTCCTCTCTGTTCCCCCCTCCTTCCCTGTATCCTCCCAACATTCTCACTCCACTCACTTCTTCATCACATATTTTGTCTAAGGATGCTGGACCAAGCCAACTGTAGAATTCAGTTTTTCACCTTATGTATAGCCATCAGCCCTGGGGTTAAAATTGTTTTTGTTTTTGTTTTTTTTTCACTTTCCTTTGTTTTATTTATTTTGCTACTTTTAATACAGTAAATGAAGATTCAAAAGAAAGCCTTACATGCACTGAAAAATAAATTATTTTCTTACTACAGAAGTAACTGTGCTTATTGCAGAAAATTTAGAAATACAGATATGTATTTTTTTTTAAAAAAAAGGAAATACAGGGCTTCCCTGGTGGCTCAGTGGTTAAGAATCTGCCTGCCAATGCAGGGGACACAGGTACGAGCCCTGGTCCTGGAAGATCCCACATGCCATGGAGCAACTAAGCCCGTGTGCCACAACTACTGAGCCTACGCTCTAGAGCCCAGGAGCCACAACTACTGAAGTCTGCATGCCTAGAGCCCATGCTCTGCAACAAGTGAAGCCACCACAAGGAGAAGCCCATGCACTACAACGAAGAGTAGCCCGGGCTTGCCACAACTAGAGAAAGCCTGTGTGCAGCAACAAAGACCCAAGGTAGTCAAAAATAAATAAATTCAAAAAATAAATTTTAATAAATAAATTAACAAAGAGTTCTTAGAAATTAAAAATATGATAGTTTAAGCAGAAATTTCAATACACAGATTAAAAGATCTGTTTAATCTTTGATAAAATCAAAGAAATCTCTAAGAAAGTAGAAAATACAGGTAGATTGAAAATGTGAAAGGCTAAATTATAAAGTATAATCCAAGAGGCTAATGTCTGATGAATAGAAGCTCCAGAGAGAACAGACAAAATGAGAGGAGAATATAAACAAAGAAACAACAAAGATTTCTCAACTGAAAAGCATGAAGCTCTAGACTGAAGAAGGAAGGAAGAAAAAATATTACAATGCCAGATACAGTGAATGAAAAATGACCGACAGTCACAGAATGGTAAAATTTCAGAAGATCAAAGATTATTTTAAAATCCAAAAACTTTTCAGAGAGAAAAAACAAATTGTATTTTTAAAAATTCAGATTGGCATCAAACTTCTCTTTAGCAATACTGGATCCTATAAGTAATGGAATAGTGCCTTCAAAGTTCTAAGAGAACATTTGAGAGTAGAATAAAGATATTCTAAGTCATGGAAGGACTCAGTAAGTTTACCTCCCATATCCCCTTTCGATGAAAGTGATTCAAGGATGTGTTTCAGCAAAGTAAGAGAGTAAACCAAAAAATGAGAAGTTCAAGAAACAAGCCAGTCAGGAGAAAAATGGAAGGAAGACCTTTGGTGACAGCTTTTCATCAAATCTAGAGCACAAGGGTTCAATTTAGAGCTTGTGGAAGGAGGCCTCCAAAAGATAGCTGTCTGGGAAGAAAATGTTTTTGAGCAGCAACAAGTCACAGATTTGATACAATCTTTAAGAAGTTGAATATCAAGTTGTGGAAAACTCAGCAAAGCCGGAAATGGGGTGGGGAGGAGGAAACAATTAGAAATTCCAAGAAACACACAAGACTATGTAAGAAGGATTTGTAATCATAGTATACTATGTGGCTGATCTGTGAACAATCTTTACATAGTCATAATGTTGTAAACACTCTTGGTCAATTTTTAGCTCCTGGAATCAACACACAAGCCACGCAAAAGGGAGACTTGGATCTGGTTGCAGAACAAGATCCATTTTTCTTTCTTGACATCATAAGTTAAAATTAAGCATTTGATTGTGATAAGAAAGCATACAGCAATGAAGAAAAGGGTAAGGACATTTATGTGTTCACCTCACAAAGTGAAGAGTCAAGAGATGCTGTCAATGGTTGATGGAAGTAAAAATAAGGATGTAAGTATATAAAACTGTATTTTACATAGCTACAAAGGCAACTAATAGAAAGAATCTAAAAATAGTGGCATAATCTTATTGAAGTGGAAGAAAGGAAAGCCAGAAGATAAAAGATCGGTGAGCTAAATTCATATCCATCACCAGAGAAATCAACAGATAATGTCTAAAATTGTTAAATAAATTGGAAAATAATAGTAATGCACTGAAGGATTTATAATAGGTAGAAGCAAAATGTATGACCATAACACAAAGGCCAGGAGGGAACAAATGGAGTTATCCTAGAGGTTCTTACACCATACATAAAGTGGTGTTGCATCACTTAAAGGAAGATTATAACATGTTAAAGAAATATACAGTACTTCTGCTTCTAGTCAAATGGAGTAAAGGGGTCAGATTTACTATCCTGTCTGAAATGACTAAAATGTCAGACAAAATATAGGAAACAATGGCACTCAAGACATTGGACATTAGTCAGTAAGGGACAGTGATCATTGAAAGAGGGAAGAGAAGAAAATACACGTCCACAAAAACATCTGTGCACAAATGTTCACGACAACTTTATTTGTGATAGCCCCTAATGTCCATCAAAAGATGAATGGATAAACAAAATTATTTTACATTCATACAATGGAATATACAACTTAGCAATAAAAAAGAATGAACTCTATATACACACAACTACATGGGTGAATCTCAAATTAATTATACTGAGTGAAAGAGCCAGAAAAAAACTAGTACATACTGTACAATTTTAGTTACCTAAAATTATAGAAAAATGGGGACTTCCCTGGTGGCGCAGTGGTTAAGAATCCGCCGGCCAATGCAGGGGACACGGGTTCGAGCCCTGGTCCAGGAAGATCCCACATGCCACGGAGCAACTAAGCCCGTGAGCCACAACTACTGAGCCTGCGCTCTAGAGCCCATGAGCCATAACTACTGAGCCCATGTGTCACAACTACTGAAGCCTGTGCACCTAGAGCCCGTGCTCTGCAACAAGAGAAGCCACCGCAGTGAGAAACCTGCACACCGCAATGAAGAGTAGCCCCAGCTCACCGCAACTAGAGAAAGCCCGCACGCAGCAACGAAGACCCAACACAACCATAAATAAATAAATAAATTTTATAAATAAATAAAATAAAATTATAAAAAAATGAAACTGATCTATAGTGACAGAAGCAGATCAGGGACTGCAGAGAGGAGGGGAAGGATGATTTTAAAGGGGCATGAGGAAACTTTCAGGGGTGATGGATATGTTCACTCTCTTGATTGTGGTGGTCGTTCCATGGTGTATACAAATGTCAAAACTTTTCAAATTGCTCACTTTAAATATAAGCAGTTTAGGGACCTCCCTGGCGGTCCAGTGGTTGGGATGCGGCACTTCCACTGCAGGGGGCTCTGGTTTGATCCCTGGTCTGGGAGCTATGATTCCGGGTTCTGTGCAATGCGGCCATAAATAAATAAATAAATAAATAAATAAATAAATAAATAAAAGCAGTTTATAGTATGTCGGTTATACCTCAATGGTTAAAAAGGAAAAAAAGTTACAGCGTAAACATTATGACAATAAACAATAATAAATAACTACATTACATATAGTTATCTACATATACATATAACACATAAAAATATAACAAATAAATTAAAAAAATAAATCATAAACAATATGGCATAAACATTATTTTAGAGACATGGGGGTAACTGCCAAAAGAGCTAAAAAGTTAACTTAAAAGTTGTTGCCCATGTGAGGAAATACAGGGACAGGATTAACCAAGGGGAGGGGGCAGGGAACTGTTGTTTCAAATATAAACCCTCCTGGATTAGTTCATTTTTAAGAATGTACACGTACACCAGTTTAGATGCTCACAGAAGCAGATGCTAAGATGGGCTTTGATATTTGAGAGATTTATTGGAGGAAAGCCTGTGAAGGGTGGAGGGAAGGGGGAGGAGGAATAGATGGGAGCGCAGGCAGACTGTGATCAGGTCTGCACCTGTGAAGGATGAGAGGGAAGAAAAAAATTGGAGAGAAAGAGCCTCAGAATCCGGAATGTTCTAAGACCTGCCGGGCTGATGGGGAGTGTCCCAGCAGAAGTTCCCCATTCCAGGAATCCCGTGTCAGGCAGGGTGGATCAGCACTCACACCCTGGTACCTCAGCAGTGTTTAGTCATTGGCTGCCCAGAGGGCTGGGGCTCGGCCTGAGTGATGCGGTGGCTCCAAAGTTGTGGCAGCTGGGCTTGTCACTCTGCTAGGTCCCCATGGCAGGCATTGATTTGATTTTTAAATTTCAAAAAGTCTTTTAAAAGGATAAATTCCTCTGATCAACAGGTGAATTGAATAAACATTCAGAGAGTAGCACAGTCCTTTATAGAGCTGATCACCCACCTGATTGGCACTATAGATTTTGCATTCCTTTTTTGTCCAAAAGTGTTGTGCTGAATAGACTAAATTTATTTGATTCTCTCTTAATTGAGGGGTCAGGGTGGATGCTGGAGAGGCAGTCGTTTTCTCCAAAAAGTGTCCATAAGTTAAGGAATAGTGTTCCTGAGCACAAAAAGGAGGGCCTCTTGAGAACCTATGGATTGTGATGAAATAGCCCCGGAAATTATATACAACTATTTGGAACAGACTGAGCCACTGGACACCCTCTAATTCTGTAACTTTCACAGCTCTGAGATTCCCAATGACTTAACAGATAAGACCAACGCATAATACATAAATTAGGTTCACGGTACAAAGCAATTGTTTTATTTTATTTTTTTATTGAAGTATAGTTGATGTACAATATTATATAAGTACAAAGCAATTTTTAAAAACTGTTTAACTGTATATGTTTTGCAACTCAGAAACCAAGAGATATAGCCAACATTTTAGGTCCTGAAACCTACATAATTTGGGGGGCCATCAAAAAAAAGAATACAAAATGTATGAAAAATAAAAGGCCCACCCTGCGTGAAGGAAAGTATTTGTGTTGCTGGGTGGGGGCAGGAGTGGAAGGAGATGGCAGTCTTTGCCAATTGTGATTAAAGTTTCTTACTTTTGCAAATCTTGCAAAAATGTATGACCATGTGAACACATTGCTAGCCTCCCTCTCCAGGCCTTGGAAAGCTCCCTGCTGCTTATGCTTCATCAGCATCCCAGTAAATCCACATCTCTAAGCAGCCTTCTTTGAAAAGGAAGAGAAAATAAAGGGGTATAGATTCCCTTAGGAAGATGGTGGATATAAATATGAGTCAAGGGCAGGGAGTGACACTTTACACACGTTAGTACTGAAAATAAAAAGAATACTCACAGAGACAACTGCCAGTTAGTATAAATCACCTTCCATGCCTCTGGCTCCCCCAGTCACTGATCACTGCCTGTCAGGGCCTGGTTCCAACCACAGGACACTCTTCTGCACACTCAGGGCACAGTCACATCTGATTTCCCTGAGAACTTGTCACCCCGAGCAGGGAGCTGAATGACAAAAATGAACAAGGCATGTCATTGGATTTTATTAAGGAAAATGAATTTGGTTTGTCAAAAGCATGGCATATAGCATATGGTCACAACTGCTTTTAAATACTCTGAAAGAAAGACAGCGGGAAATACACTCAAATGTTAACAATAGTTCTCTTTGGGTGTTAAAACTAGGGGTAATTATTTTTTAACTTTCCCCTCCACATTTTCTTTAATAAGCATGTAGTGTCTTTAAAATAGAAAATGAACTTCAAAAAGTGTTTAGAAAAAAATGCATTAACTTTGTCTATATATGCATATACATGGATATTTATATTAATTAATGCATGCAATGTGCAGGGAACTAAGGAGATTTAAAACTTCCCAAGACACCCAGTAAGAACATTTTCCATGGCAGATATTACCAGTGTGATATGAGAATCAATGAATCCCAGGTTTGAAAGGGCCCTTGTGTTAGTCATCTATTGCTGTATAACAAATTACCCCAAAACTTAGCAGCATAACCCAACAAACATTTATTATTTCACTCAGTTTCTATGGGTTAGGAATCTGGGTATGACTCAGCTGAGTGGTTCTGGCTCAGGTTCTGTCACGAGGTTGCAGTCAAGCTGTTGGCAGTGCCTGCAGTCATCTGAGGCTTATGAGGGCCAGAAGATCTTCTTCCAAGATGGCTCATTCATATGGCTGTAGGTAGGAGGCCTCAGTATCTTGCCACATGATGATTCACAGGGCTGCCTGAGTGTCATTACAACACAACAGCTGGTGTCCCTCAGAGGGAATGATCAGAGAGAGATTGAAAGGCAGAAGCCAGACTGTCTTTATGATCTAGCCCAGGGAAGGACATACCATCACTTCTGCCAGATTCTTTTTTTTTTTTTTTTTTTTGGCTGTGTTGGGTCTTCATTGCTGCACGTGGGCTTTCTCTAGTTGCAGCGAGCGGGGGCTACTTTTCGTTGTGGTGCGTAGGCTTCTTATTGTGGTGGCTTCTCTTGTTGCAGAGCACGGGCTCTAGGTGCGCGTGCTTCCGTAGGTGTGGCACATGGGCTCAGTAGTTGTGGCTCGCAGGCTCAGTAGTTGTGACTCTCAGGCTCTAGAGCGCAGGCTCAGTAGTTATGGTGAAAGGACTTAGTTGTTCCGCGTCATATGGGATCTTCCCGGACCAGGGCTTGAACCCGTGTTCCCGGCATTGGCAGGCAGATTCTTAACCACTGCACCACCAGGGAAGCCCTCTGCCAGATTCTTTTGTCACACAGACCAATCCTGATACAGCGTAGGAGAGGACTACACAGGACATAAATACCCGGAGGCAGGGAACACTGGGGGCCCTTTGTCCCCTCCCCATGGTATCCTTGAGAAACCAAAAATGTTCAATTCAGTGAGAAATATCAAGACTGTTAGTCAAAGTAGTTTAAGCCTATCAGGGAAATAGGTACTTGAATCCAATTTTATATTCTACCTGATCAGAAATGGCTCTTCTAGATATACAGATTACCAACAAATACATGAAAGGATGCTCAACATAACTAATCATTAGAGAAATGCAAATCAAAACTACAATGAGGTATCACCTCACACCAGTCAGAATGGCCATCATCAAAAAATCTATAAACAAAAAATGCTGGAGAAGGTGTGGAGAAAAGGGAACCCTCTTGCACTGTTGGTGGGAATGTAAATTGATACAGCCACTATGGAGAACAGTATGGAGGTTCCTTAAAAAACTACAAATAGAACTACCATACAACCCAGCAATCCCACTACTGGGCATATACCCTGAGAAAACCAAAATTCAAAAAGAGTCATGTACCAAAATGTTCATTGCAGCTCTATTTACAATAGCCAGGACATGGAAGCAACCTAAGTGTCCAACAACAGATGAATGCATAAAGAAGATGTGGCACATATATACAATGGAATATTACTCAGCCATGAAAAGAAACGAAACTGAGTTATTTGTAGTGAGGTGGATGGACCTAGAGTCCGTCATACAGAGTGAAGTAAGTCAGAAAGAGAAAGACAAATACCGTATGCTAACACATATATATGGAATCTAAGAAAAAAAAAGAGGTCATGAAGAACCTAGGGGCAAGAAGGGAATAAAGACACAGAACTACTAGAGAATGGACTTAAGGATATGGGGAGGGGGAAGGGTAAGCTGGGACGAAGTGAGAGAGAGGCATGGACATATATACACTACCAAACGTAAAATAGATAGCTAGTGGGAAGCAGCCGCATAGCACAGGGAGATCAGCTCAGTGCTTTGTGACCGCCTAGAGGGGTGGGATAGGGCGAGTGGGAGGGAGGGAGACGCAAGAGGGAAGAGATATGGGAACATATGTATATGTATAGCTGATTTACTTTGTTATAAAGCAAAAACTAACACACCATTGTAAAGCAATTATACGCCAATAAAGATGTTAAAAAAAAGAAAAACTTAAATTATATTAACATACACGTAAATAAATTCTATTAAAAAAACAAAAACAAAAAAAAGAAATGGTTCTTCTAAAAACTTACTGTATTGCTGGTAATAAGAGTAATGTGACCTTTTAAAATGTTCATTGGTTTTCACTTCCTGGAAAGTTACAGAAGGTTTTCCCCCCTCCCTTCAGAGAAGATTGGGTAGGACAAAACAGAGATTTTTTTTTTTTCAAAAAAAATTTTTTTGGTTGTATGGCTGTCAGTTAATATTTTCATAGGCAAAACCAATAAAACAAAAACCCGATAGTGGTTGTTTTGAGACTGGCTAGATGTCTAACCGATAAAAAATAATCCATCTCGGGCTTCCCTGGTGGCGCAGTGGTTGAGAGTCCACCTGCCGATGCAGTGGACACGGGTTCGTGTCCCTGTCTGGGAAGATCCCACATGACGCAGAGCGGCTGGGCCCGTGAGCCATGGCCGCTGAGCCTGCGCGTCCGGAGCCTGTGCTCCGCAACGGAGAGGCCACAACAGTGAGAGGCCCGCGTACCGCAAAAAAAAAAAAAAAAAAAATCCATCTCCCTCATCAGATCAAATGTCTAATACTATCCATGGATTCCAACATGTAGGAAAGAAGGCTCATGATATCAACAGAGAAACCATATTGTTAAAAAACAACAATCAGAATGGAAGGGCTGTCTGACTTGGGATTTTCTTTTCTAATGAGTTAATTTATGTAGGTGAAAAAGCCTTATAAATAACATAAAAATTAAACCCACTTTTATAAATTTAATGAATTACCTTTATTTAAAAGAGTAAAATGCTGTGAAATGAGCAATGCCTTTAACTTAGAGACGTAAGGTTATAGAAATATGGGGCAGTGCATCCCTCCTTCAGACCTGCTCCTCCTGATGAGAATGGGGATGGGTCGTTGGCCAGTATTTGAAAATACCTCCAGACTCCTTAAGAGCAGGAATTCTCCTGTATTCATCTTCAAATCCCAAATGCCCAGCAAAATGCCAGGCACTGAGAGGTCATGAAGTATTTGCTGAATGAATGAGGAAGGGAAAAGCAATAAATTTTTGGGGGAAATGATACAACTACAAAGCCAGTTCTCACCCTACAAAGCCAGTTCTCACCCTAATTCCCATTCCCCTCTGTGCCCCGTGTTTCCAACATCTCTTGACTTCAAAGAGAGTCCCCAGGAAGAGAACTGGCCTTGGCATCAGTAAATCACCAGATTCCCTGATGACTCCTGACTTGTCATTCCACCAAGTCCAGTGAATACCCTGTACAAACTGATATTTTAAATGCTCATCCATAATACCAAAGGAAAATGAATCTGCCCAACTTCTTGCTTTGGCATCTATTTTCAACACCATCCCCTAAATTTCTCTGCATATACCTCTTCCGCTATTGTGAGAATTGAACATGGATTCTGGAGCTGATGGATTCTGTCTCTTGCTTTTTTGTTCAGCTGGAAAGCTACTTAGTAGTTCATCTTCTTTTAGTAACAGATTCTCTCCCAGGACTCTGCGCTCTTGCTGTTAAACTTCCCAGCAAGTTCAAAGGCGCTCTCAGCTCCCCAGGATCTGCCAGTTAACTTACTGCCACTACATGGTACTGCCTTTGATAATTTAGCCCTGCCCAGAGTCAGGTTTTTCTCTATCTCAGGATAAAATAAGGTTTTCTCAAGCTGTCAAAGCCCTGGATTTTGGCATTGCTTCTAAAAGGGTGTTAAAACATTCCCAAAGGATGAACCCTCTTGAACTAAGGAATCACTGAGAGGAAAGGAATGCAAGCAGGTCTGACGGGCTCTGCAGCTTTCCCCTGATTAATTGCACATTGCTTTATAGGGACTAAATGTTCATTGCGCTGAGTTCAGTAAAGATGAGACACTCTCTGTGGATTGAGGGTTTCACCACGTGCGAGCGGGTCATGCTTATCACAACTCAGGTGTGCTCATCACCAAGTTAGTAATCTCATTATTCACTTGCTTTCAAAATGTTTATCCCAGCACATACTGTACCACTCCAGTATTTTTCCTTTTTAGAGTTGAGATTTTATCAGGCACCATTACAGTTTCTGATGAGCTCTTCAGAGTTTAAAGTACATATTTTTTAAAAGTCAGAGTTCTACATCTGCAAGTACAAGGTGGTCCAGGATAAATCAGACCCACTAAAAAAACACAAGGATTATGGTTGATCTTTTTGTTATTGCTGTTGTTAGAAAAGTAATTTCCCAAATTACAGAAAGAACAAAAACAGAAGAAAAATATAACAAATTATCTAGGCTATTCTTTTGGTATGTTTTTTTTTAAAAACATAGCACTTTGAATTCTTTTTTTTTCTTTTTTTTTGCGGTACGCGGGCCTCTCACTGCTGTGGCCTCTCCCGCTGCGGAGCACAGGCTCCGGACTCGCAGGCTCAGCAGCCATGGCTCACGGGCCCAGCCGCTCCGCGGCATGTGGGATCCTCCCGGACCAGGGCACGAACCCGCGTCCCCTGCATCGGCAGGCGGACTCTCAACCACTGCGCCACCAGGGAAGCCCTGAATTTTTTTTTTTCCACTTAACCTGTTATCACAAGTGTTTTGCCCCCATTTTGCTACAGAGTTGGCTTCATTTATAACCATAGGTTTTATAGAGGTGGCTTTTGACAAGGACAGGTTTTAGTGAACAAAATTAGCCTAGGAATTACAAAAAAATAAAAGAAAGAAATCCAGGTCATCACACGTTTTTCATTACATTATTTTTCATCATTACAGTTCATCATCAAATTATTTTTCATGTGTATTTCAAAGTATTGCAGTTCCAAGCAATATTTGATAGTACATTGTATACATTTGAAGAGAAATCTTGAATTTGTTTTAAAGTTTATTTATTCAACCAGGTATCAATGGCACTTTTTAATCTTTTTTCTTAGAAATTAAAGAATCCAGTGACATCAAGGAGGGTGAACTCCCAGAATTCTGAGTTCTATAGGAAACTAGTTAGTTTGAATGTGTTTCCCAAGGTATAAAAATGTTTAGCCAGTCCCAATTTTTTTTATTAAGGTATAGTTGACTTACAATATAAGTTTCAGATGTACAACATAGTGAGTCACAATTTTTAAAGGTTATGCTCCATTTATAGTTATTATAAACTATTGGCTATATTCCCTGTGTTGTACAATACATCCTTGTAGCTTATTTTATACATAGTAGTCTGTACCTCTTAATCCCCTACCCCTATCTTGCCCCTTCTCACTTCCCTTTCCCCCCACTGGTAACCACTAGTTTGTTCTCTATGCCTGTGAGTCTGTTTCTTTTTTGTTATATTTACTAGTTTTATTTTTTAGATTCCACATATAAGTGATATCATACAGTATTTGTCTTTTTCTGTCTGATTTATGACTTATTTCACTGAGCCTCCAAGCCTCCTAATACGCTCCAAGTCCATCCATGCTGTTGCAAATGGCAAAATTTCATTTTTTTATGGCTGAGTAGTTTTCCATTGTGTGTGTGTGTGTGTGTGTGTGTGCGTGTGTGTGTATATCATACCACATCTTTATCCATTCGTCTGTTGATGGACACTCAGGTTGGTTCCGTATCTTGGCTATTGTAAATAATGCTGTGATGAACATTGGAGTGCATGTATCTTTTCGAATTAGTGTTTTTGTTTTCTTCAGATATATACCCAGGAGTGGAATTGCTAGGCTATATGGTAGTTCTATTTTCCGTTTTTTGAGGAAGCTCCATACTATTTTCCACAATGGCTGCACCACTTTAAATTCCCACCAACAGTGTAACAAGGATTCCCTTTTCTCCACATCCTCAGCGTAAGAAGATCTTATTAGAATCTAATGAATGATACGATGCAGATAGCCCATCCCAAGTCCCTCGTGCCCTCAAAATTCAAATGCAGCATTCCACTTTCTCCACTTTAAAGTTTAATGAAGAAAAATAAGTGATGTATTGGAAGATTTGGGAAAGTGAACAAAGATGAAAGGAGCAGTGTTTTACGTTTGTATTTCTTTTATATTTGATATCTTCCCATATTAAAGAGGGAAAGAAAATATGCAAGAATACAAAGGGCAGTGTTTTTAATAAAACCTTGGCTGCTTTTCTGTAAGAATCAATGCAAGTAATTTTATCTCTTTGTGGGTCACTTTCAAAGCAAGGGGAAGAAATAAGTTGACAGGATCCCATAAGGTACTTGGGAAATGCACTCTTGTGCTTTATTTAACTCAGCTGGGGGAAAAAACTGAGTGAAAAGGCAAGATTCCACTCAGGTCTAGTTCTGCTTCCTGTTACTTTTAGGAATGAGGGAAGGAAGGAAGAGAAGAAGAAAGGGAGGAAGGGAGGAGGGAGGAAAGGAAGGAAGAAGGGAGGGAGGAAAGGGAAAAAAAACCCTCTCAAACCCTATACCCTGTATTACAGCATTCACAGTGGACTTTTAAAAGGGTAATAACATATCTCAGTATTTTTGCAACTAACATTTGACTCATTGTACAAATTTGGGTTATGGGTTTCTTTAGTGAGGAGAATTGTATATAATTACAGTTTTCTGACATGATTTGAAAACTTAAGTCAGCATGGAGACCCTGCTGTCAAGCTGAGCTGCCATTGGAGCTCACAAGGAAGGAAATCCTTGGAAAGGTATTTTATAGTCCTGCCCTCAGCAATTCAGCTGTGCTTCATTTCAACATGCATTTCTGCCTCATGTGTTGTAATAACCAGCTAATCTTCTTGCCCCTTGGAGTGGCACTTTTGGAAGATCAAGAGGAGAATGTACTTAGGCCACATTCTCTCCTAGGACAGCTACAAGGCAAGCTGCCATAGAAAATGAAACAGGACACATTTGACTGGTTCTGGGTTTTCTCCTGAAGGCAGGATGTAGACAAAGCTTTCTGAAAGGGTCATTGAAGTTTGCAAAATCCTCTCTGCTGCTGGCTGATTGAGTGAAACAAAGCCAACTCATTGCTCTGATTGGAAATCATGTGAAACTTATTTATGCCATTTTTTATTTTCTCTCTTTAACTCCCTTTTAGACATTGAGCAGAGGTTGCATCCGAGTCTGGAGCTGGTTACAATCATACTGGAAGTAAAATACAATATGGGGTGAGAAGCCAGGTGAACCAAAGTAAACATGGGCTGTTTGTGAACCAAATCACCACTGTACACCCCTCTTCAAAGCCTACAAGCTCCGGAGTAGTTCCCATAAATCCCAGCTGCGTTGAAAGGATTCGCTCCAAGCCTTCCACCAGTAGCTTGCGTCCACATGCGTCAGATTCAGCTGTCTCTTAAATCTGCAAAACGTCATCTGCCTCACAGCGCACAAAACTACTGTCCCGAAGTGTATTCAATCCAGATGGGTGACTTTACTACTTCCTGACTTCCCCTCTATTACAAGTATGAAGATTTTGAAACCAGGCAACTAGGAGACCAATATCCCGACTGAATGGGATGCATATACTGTTCGGGGAAAGATTTCTAGTGGCCTCCAAAAAAATGAGGAAATAATGCCCCCCTTTCGTCCTGGATGTCTGAAATTTTCCATTCCCCAGAATGTGCACCAGATTACATTCACAAAAGGACACACTCTGAATGTGCCCAGGGTCACACACAATTCTCAGTGAACCAGCGTGATCTCCACACCTTTTGCTTTCACTCCCAAAGGTAAATTAGAATGCAAATGAGGGTAATTGTCACAGGAATAAGCTCTAATCTATTCTTAAAAATAATTTGCAAACACTGGCACTTCACTATTAGTAACAACAATTTTCTTGTGACGGCTGATCAGGCACATAGATATTTCAGCCCTGACCCACTCAGCCTACCACCACTCCCAGAAGTACCTCCAACTGGGCACTTATCAATCATATATATGGTAGCAATTGGTTTCTGTGTCTACTTCAGCCCCAGGGGTAGGGGCCAAGTCTTGGCCATCAGCTTATATAAACCAGTGCCCAAGCTGTAGCAAGGATTCAATAACAATTATGAAAACCAAGAGAAAGGTACATTTATGCCTAGAATATCCCTAGAAGGATCCCTAAGAAACTAGTAACAGTGATTGTCCCTAAGCAAAGGAACTGGGAGACTGGGGATGAGAAACTTGCTTGTCACTGTTTATTATTTTATACTAATTGAAATTTTTACCTTGGGTTTTGTATTTAATAGAGTAGATTAGGATAGATATTTATTAAATGAATAAATAGATGAATGAACAAGCTACAATCCAAGGTTGACACCTGAATATTTTTAGCTGTACCAACTTAATGGCAGTGGCTTTTCCTAGCCCTGAGTTTTGAATCCTTCTAGTGACTCATGGTAAGTTGTGTGCCAGGTCAAAAGGATGCTGACACCCTGACTGACTCAGTGTGTCCAGACATTCTTGGCCAAGAAGGAGACAAAGAACTGTCATAAAGACTAGACTTTATTGGTCCCACTTTGATTCATTCAGCAGAAATGGAAATGCTCACTGCTTCTCTCAATAGTAGATGTTTCTTCTCTTGTCTGCAATGAGCAACTATGGTTATTGCTTTAAGATAAAGCTCTAATCCAAGTTCAAGGAAAACTGGAATTCTTTAGGAAAAAAACCATTTGTTTCATGAAGTTTTGTCTCCTTTTAGCCCCAGAGAGGCATTTTAATACAGTGAATCCAAAAGCACAGGATTTGGGGTCAAGCAGAACTTTCCTAATTGCCCTGGGCTCCAGAATCCTCAGTGTTATATAAACTGAGAGACGATATCTATCTGACAAACTTCCATTAGGTCTAAATTAGCTAATGTGTTTAAAATCCCTGGGACACAGTGCTCAAAAAGTAGTAGCTATTATTTTTATCCTCAAATAGCCTCATGGTCCCTTTCACCCCTTAAATTGGCTGAGAATCAATACCAGTCTTTGCTATGAGACAGGCTTTGAGGCTAACCTCTGATGTCCACCTCCACTGTGAGTTGAAGGATGTTTTGCTCCATCCTATAATGAATATATGCTATGCATGATGTTTTTTGACCTGTCGCTTCTTTTGCCTAAAGTTGTAGAGATTAGCAATAAGCTTGCTATAGTTCCAATAACTCCCCATGTTATCTGTCTGCCTAGCATAATCCCCAATCACCTTTGCTACCCTCACTTTTTATTCAGCCACGCCAAGATTATATACTTTGGAAGATGGAGCCAGCAGCAGCAAAAAAAAAAAAAGATTATATAGTTTGATGGCTGCCCCAGTACTGTTGGAAATTTGTCAGCCGTGCTGTTTGAAGGGTGTTAGAAAAATGCCAGCGCTGGATCAGACTTTCTAGCAGCCTGCCATGCCAAGAGAATTTTTAATGAGGGTTTTGTTTGGGGACGTTTTTTGGAGTTGGGGGATGAGAGAGCAGAGACTAGACTTTTTGAAACCACATTCCCAAATTCCTGAACGTTTGGCAAGTTTGCCAGCGGGTGTAAGCTGTCTTCTAGCTAGTCTGGCCGCTGCTGTTGTCCAGGCCATCTGATGACTGGCTGGGGCCGCCAGGGGCCCTGCCTTTCCCAGCATGGAAGTGTGTGGCTCTCCCCACACTCTCTGCCCTGACAATGCCAAGAATCAGAAACAAGGGCCCAGAGTGTTAGCCGGCCCCGAATGAGTGGCAGCTTAGAGGGCCTTCATTGTGCTTGGTGCACCAAGAGCAGATTGTTATTCTGCAGGCGTGAATTAGAGCCTGGGCAGAAAGCGCCACGCTCGCTCTTACCCCGGCCATGCCTTGCTGATGCAGGGGAGCAGAGGGGGCTGCCATTGTACAGGACTTGGGTGGGCCGTGTTCCAAGAATTGTCTGCAGAGGGCCCATCAGAAGGGGAAAACATTTGTTTTCTGACTTCAAAACACCCTCCAATTCCATTCGTCTATTATGTCCCCCTGCCTTCCCTATCTCCCCTGCCTCAAAACAGCATCAGTGCATCAACACCACTTCAGTATGATTATATTGTCACTTCCATTTATCATCACTTGAAAATTTATATTTGCATAAAGCGTTATTAGATAAAGATCTAAGTTGGAAACAATTCTTCCCATTGTCTGTTGGATTGTCATTCAAACAATACTCCCTGGCGGGTTAGTTACTATAGATTTTAGCCCACTTGCTGGAAGAATAAAGACACTCTGTTTTTATAGACCTTTTTCCAGACTCGAGGGTTCTGAGGCATCAGTCCATGAAATGACTCCCTCTTTCCTTCAGGTATTGAAATCCCACCTCTCCATGCTTTCTCACTGGCATGAATGCATAACAACTAGATTTGTGTAAAAGATCTCAACTTCGGAGTGAACTATGAAGGTCTACAGAATCATCCATTATACTGCAAAGTTAAATGATCACTGTTTTTAAAAGTCTTCTTGATTTCTCTTCCAACAGAGATGTGCTAGAATCAGCATCACGCTGTTCTGGTAATGAGGTACTGAATGGCTTTGTAACAATCAAAAAATGAAGGAAAACATCTGGGCAAATTGAATGGTAGGACATGGTGACCAGGGAGATTGGCAAAGGCCATTTTGGGGAAAAATTTGTAAAGGATTCAACATACACATTTCATCTCCTCTACCTCACCTGTCCCCCTCTCTCTACCCCCATCCCCTCAAAGTGGAATACATCAGCTTTGAAGGAGTGAGAAACACCAAGTGCAAAAGGATCACCTAGGATGGAGTTGGCAGCATTTTCCACGCCACTTCTCCCACTCACTCCCCTTCCATCCTGAGCTTGGAGTACCAAAGACACCAAAGGTCTTAAAACTCTTCTCTCAATGGCTTAGCCTCACCATCGTGGGTAGGGACGGCAAGGAAGTGTGCATGAATTTCTCTAAGCCATTTTTCTGGTTCAAACAAAAGGCAAAGGAAATGAAGGAATCTGTCTGAGGCACAAAGCACAGACTATGATTCTTCTCTAAGACATGTGCCCACAAGTAGGCTATCATTATTTGAGGCAACTGCGAGTATAATTAAAAACCTTGCAGCACTCCAGTCATATTTCCTGTCAGAAGGGCAAGATGACACACTGAGAACTGATAGGGCTTAACTCTTTAGGCAATGAAAGTAGAGGGGTCATCGTATGAACATACCCTTGTCCACGTATGTATGTATCGGCCACAATGAACGTCCTTCAACCATTCTTGAAAAATATTACATTTTATTCAAATAATTTTTACAAGGAACAGAATTGGGGGATGTAGAAACCTTTCATTCATGCACTCACAATAAATATTTTTGAAATATGTAATAGAGGGTATGTATTATTGAACAAATGAACCAATCGTTTCTGTAACTCTAATTTTACTCTTAAACTCATATACTTTAGTGGTGCATTATTTTAGAATGACTTTGAAAATCACTCTCAGTCAAAGGGAATGTAATCACAAGGTGGTAGTAGATTTTATTCTCTTTTTTCCCTCCTACTTAGCACAAGAAAAATTCATATGAAGACTAGGAAAAATACTGTTCACTTCATGAGGTTTTTGCCTGAATAGCCTGATGCCTGTTTCGGATGGTCTTCCCTCCAAAATAAGTTTGTTAAAGGTACACTCTTTTGAGAAAACTCACTCTCCAGAGCTCTGATGCCTAAGCTTGTAAAAGGAGAACATATCACAGGTGGAAGGTGATAGAAGAAAGTTAGTAGGAGCCCAAGGGTTCCAAAGCTTCTTCCCTCCTCTGCCCATCTGGAATCCAAATGTAGACCAACATGCACTTGCTTGAAGTGTCTTCTCTTCAAAATATCAAAGTAAGACCCAGGAAACCTAGTTTTAAAAACAAATGAACTAATCAAAGGTGAGATTTATTTATCTGCCTCCAAAGTAAGGGGTAACAACCGTTCCTTCCCCCAGAGTATGAAAAATTGCAAACAATTTTAAAAGGACATTTATTTACTTCTTTTGTACTTTACTTAATTGTTAATGCCAAAACTTGTTGAATCTGGTAGCAATGACTACTGCTGTTGTGTGATGTTCAATGAGCATTCAGTGTTTTACTAGCTGGAAATAGAATGTTTTTAACTGAAGTAGAGTTGATTTATAATGTTGCATTAGTTTCTTATATACAGCAAAGTGACTCAGATATATATTTTTTCTTTTTTCCACTATGGTTTATTACAGGATATTGAGTATAGTTCCCTGTGCCATACAGTAAGTCCTTGTTGTTTATTTTATATATAGTAATTTGTATCTGCCAATCCCAAACTCCTAATTTATCCTTCCCTTTCCCCTTTGGTAACCATAAGTTGGTTTTCTATGTCTGTGAGTCTGTCTCGTAAATAAGCTCATTTGTATCATATTTTAGATTCCACAGCTACGTCATATCATGTGGTTTTGTGTTTCTCTGACTTACTTCACTTTGTATGATAATCTCTATGTCCATCCACGTTGCTGTCAATGTCACTAGGAAACAGCATTTTAAAAGCATAGTCTTGGGCTGCCCTGGTGGCGCAGTCGTTGAGAATCTGCCTACCAATGCAGGGGACACGGGTTCGATCCCTGGTCTGGGAAGATCCCACATGCCGCGGAGCAACAAGGCCCGGGAGCCACAACTACTGAGCCTGCGCATCTGGAGCTTGTGCTCCGCAACAAGAGAGGCCGCGATAGTGAGAGGCCCGTGCACCGCGATGAAGAGTGGCCCCCGCTTGCTGCAACTAGAGAAAGCCCTTGCACGGAAACGAAGACCCAACACAGCCATAAATAAATAAATAAATATAAAAAAGAAATGTTTAAAAAAAAAAAAAAGCATAGTCTCTACCTTGAAGAATTTTACCCAATCAGGAAGAAAAAAACATTGTTTGCTAGCTAGATGTGTGATTAATTATGACTCACACTTCTTTTCTGAGCTCTGCCACTCTACCCTGGGTAGCCCTGGGCAAATCATTTAAATCTCCCCATGCCTCAGTGTTCTCATCTGTAAAATAGAACTAAGAATACCAGTCTTCCCCAGCCATTCAATGAAAATGAATTAATGCTTGAGATCCTCAGATGAAAGATTCTCTGGATGTACAGAGGGCTATTACACAAACAATAAAACTGCATCTATACATAGCTGGGCATGATTCACATGAGAAGAGACAAATTCCTGTAAGCTCTGCATCCTGTCAAGGCCAGGATGCATATCTACCCCTTGATGGTGTAGGGCTTAGACTCTGTCCAGCAGAAATATAATGTGACCCACATATGTAATCTTAGGTTTTCTCATTGCCAAATTAAAAACACATAAAAGTAGTTTTAATAATCTATTTGATTGAGCCTAATATATCCAAAATATCATTTCAACCTGCAATCCATGTAAGCAAGTACTAATGAGTTCTTTTACATTCTTCTCCTTTTTTTTTTTTATTTAACTAAGCCACTGAAATCTGGTGTGTGTTTTGTACTCACAACACACCTCACTTCAGACTAGCCAAGTTTCAAGTGCTCATCAGCTACATGTGGCAAGTGGCTCCCATACTGGACAGTTCAAGTCTAAGAGCTCCTGCAGCTCCAGGTGGTAAGTAACGTCCACTGATCCATGTAACTTTGGTTTCTCTTAGGTTATAGGTCAACACAAATATATTCTACATTTATCCTCTGTACCCTTGGGCTTCAGAGAGGATGACGCTAGAAAGTCCTGCTTCTGGCAGCACTCAGAAGAGTGGCATGATGGTAGTGGAAAATGCTCCAAAAAAAATAAATAAATCTTCCCCACTTCTCCTGTCCTCACAGAGGGGTGTCTTGAGACAGTTGGGGGCAAGTTCCCTGTGTTTTCTACCATGATCTCCAGAATCATGGCATCCCACAGAGAGCACACAAACTCACAGCATTACCCCCACAAGTCTCCATTAAGAACAGGCAGTCAGGACTTCCCTGGTGGCCCAGTGGTTAAGAATCTGCCTGCCAATGCAGGGAACACGGGTTCAAGCCCTGGTCCAGGAAGATCCCACATGCCACGGAGCAACTAAGCCCATGCACCACAACTACTGAGCCTGAGCTCTAGAGCTCCACAACAAGAGAAGCCACGGCAGTGAGAAGCCCACGCACCGCAAAGAGGAGTAGCCCCCGCTAGTGGCAACTAGAGAAAGCCCGTGCACAGCAACGAAGACCCATCGCAGCCAATAAATAAATAAATTTAAATAATAAAAGAATAAGGTAGTTTTAAAAAAAAAGAACAGTCAACTTAATTTTTTTTATTTTTATTTATTTTATTTTTTGCTGTACACGGGCCTCTCACTGTTGTGGCCTCTCCCGTTGCGGAGCACAGACTTCGGACGCACAGGCTCAGCGGCCATGGCTCACGGGCCCAACCGCTCCGCGGCATGTGGGATCTTCCCAGACTGGGGCACGAACCCGTGTCCCCTGCTTCAGCAAGCAGACTCTCAACCACTGTGCCACCAGGGAAGCCCCGTTTAGTCAACTTTAAATGACTCCCACTAGAGTTGATGAGAAGTTGAAGTGCAGTAAACAGAATCTGTTTTGGTTTTCTTTTTTCGTTTTATCTCTTTGCACGGAAATTATTGTTGGATTTTTCTTTGGTTAGTTGGTTTTTTCCTAATATATATTATGAGGGACCTAAATCATTGTTGATTTTAAACTTGAAACACATTTGCTTTAGACAAATCCTAACTCAAAAACTATAAGGATTTTTCAAAGTCAATTTCAAACATCCAAGCCAAAATGTAATATTATATAATGGCTTGCATAGTGCAAAATGCTCAAGAAAAAATATGCATTATGTGGACACGATGGCCATTTCACTCTTCCCACGGATCTTTGGGAAACTCTATCTTTTCTTTCTTATCTCCAAATATCGTGCGGAAACTTTAGTTTCCACCTAAACTCCAGTCTTGGCTTTTGCCCCAGGATTCTGCCTACTACCCTGCCCCAAGCACATTCTCTGTGATCCTCTTCACACAAATTGCTGCCTGACCTTGAGTCTTTCCAAGCTGACCTCAGGTCATCAGATGTTTATTGAACATCTACCAGGAGCAAAACCTTGTACAGGGCACCGCAGGGAACATAATTATGACAAAGGACCTGCCCTCAAGCTGCCTATAACTAAAAGTACTAGAAAACATACATTATTAGAGGAAAAGAAGGGCTGACCCATAACGGAACTACAAAGATTCCTTTATACAAGAATGTTTTAGTCAGCTCAGGATGCTGTAACAAAGCAGACTGGGTGGCTTAAACATCAAAATTTTACTTTCTCACAGTTCTGGAAGCTAGAAGTCCCAGATCGGGGTCCAGCAGTGCTGGTTTCTGGTGAGAGCTCTCTTCTTGGCTTATAGATAGCTGCCTTCTTACTGGGGACTCACATGGCCTTTCCTGAGTACACATGGAGAGAGAGCAAGCTCCCTGGTGTCTCTTCTTATAAGGACACTGATCCCATCAGACCAGCACCCCAGCTTCAAGACCTCATCTAATTCTAATCACCTCTCAAAGGCCCCATCTGTAATACCATCACATTAGGGGTTAGGACTTCAAAATATGAATTTGGAGGGGACATAAATATCCAGTCTATAACAAAGGGTCTCAGAGTAAAGAGACCCTACCCAATGGGTTGATCAGCAAAGACTTTATGAAGGAAGTTGTACCTGACATAACTATTAAGGTGCCCTCCCTTCTGGGCACTAAGAAGTCATGCATCAAGGGCCAAATAGATGAAATAACGTTTGTACATCAGTGCAGCTATTTCTGGTCAATGAGTCTGTTACCCTAGCAATCAGCTCATGTGGCTTTTACCTCTCCTTTGAGCTCCAGACCTGCATGTCCAGCCACCTTCTAGACATCTCCACCTTCATGACCCACAAGTATCTAAAACTCAACATTACCGAAACACATTTCATTATCTTCCACCACCCAACTTGTCCCTGCTCCTACCTTCCCCTACATTTTTGATACCAACACTCTCCACTAAGTCATTCAAGCTGGTAACCTCCTCCTTGCTTAATTAAACTGTCAAATCCACTCTTGATCCTTCTCATCTACATCCCCCTCCTCACCATTTCCACTGCCTGTACCTTGGTTCAGACCATCCTTATCTTTCTTATAAACTACTGAAAGATAATCATTGTTATATTTTAATAATAGCTAACATGTATTGAGAGCTTTCTATATGACAGGCTCTGCCCTGAGTGCTTTATAGGTATTGTTTCCTTTAAACTTCACAGCTATTACGATTTGCATTTTACAGATGAGGAAACCAGGTCAACAGAGAGGCTAAAAAAGCTTGCCCAAACACACAGCTGCTAAGATAGAGAAGTAGGTGCTGAATCCCAGCAGTCTGAATTCAGAACTTGCCCTCATCATGACCCTAATGTATTCTACCTTCTCAGCGGTGAACTCCCTCCTTCCAGACTACTCACCATCAGTTCTCCCTCTGTTGCCATAATGATCTATCCAAAATTCAAATCTAATGTTCTCATTCCTGGCTTCAAACACTTCAACGGCTTCCATTTTCTATAGGATAAGACTCCATGGGATCTAGGGCCACAAAGCCCTCCAGACAGCAGCTCCTTCTCTCCAGCTTTGTCCACTTTTGCTTCCCCACCTGACTCTCTTTATTTTAGCACTTCTAAATACTTACTGTTCTCAGAAGATGCCTTTCCACTCCATACCTCCAAGATGACCCATGTGCTGTTCCCTCTTCACAGAATATCTTTTTTCATCAATTCTCTGCGTTCTTTCCCCTTCAAACTCCTATGCATTCTTTATATCTCAGCCTGAACAGAGCTTCCCCTCAAGGAAGTGAGCCAGCTAGTTAAAAATCATTTGCTGAAAGGGAATTCCTGAATGATTACTTTGTCAAGTAACCAATTACCCAAATTTATCAAAAAATCTAAACTATTTAGAAAGTTTACAACAATTTATCTTGGATGGAATGGTTTCTACGCTTTTGAAGATTTCTGTGGTTATCATTGGCCAGGTTAATCAACTGATCCCAGGACCCTGATCTGCAGGTTTTTCCTTCTTTCTCTCTGTGGCTTCTGTGCCCGAGTCCACAGTTGATTGATGCACGTCATCATGTCTGAGATCCCAGGAGATTGTGAGCGCCACAAGGGTCTGGCTATGTATTCTTATCTCTTGTCCCTGTACCCAGTGGAGTGTAGAATATGGTAACGCTTTAACACATATCATATTAAGTTGAAACTTAAGTAGTCAATAAATACGCACTTATAGGTACTACTACCTTTCATTCATAAGGAAAAGGTAAATTATTAAACAAAACAAAATATACATTCTAGAAACTTAGAAGTCATAGAGTATGCATGTTCAGGCCTGCTGTTAACAGATTTGGGGCCCACCTTGAGTACAAATGGAAGACCACATACCTACCATGTACAAAATATTTTGATGTTACCAAAGCAAACAAACAAACAAATATTAAATTAAATATATTCTACGTTTTTACCTTGAAAAAGGTAGCTTCAAAATTATCTGGAAAACAGGATTGCATTCAGAACTGCCAATGGTAGTGTGCAGATATCCAACCCCAGACCCTGGCCCTTGGTCCCTGGTCCCTGGCCTGTAGTCTGTACTTCTTTCTGCCCCCAGCTCAGTTTCACACTATGAAGTCACACACACACACACACACACACACTCACGTGGACATCCAGCCACCTGAAACAACTGGCCCTTGGCTACATTTCGATGCCACAGTGGTGCAGCCCATTCCCCTCAGGAGATCAGACCCTGGAGTGAGCTGAGGTCTTTGGGGCAAGGAATCCCCTGTCCCATGTAACTAGAATCCCCTTGGCTCCCTGTCATTAAATATTATGTTGGAAATGGAAAGGTATCTATGGTATGTTAAATTTTAAAAGCAGGGTTTGAAGGTTTTAAGACATCTGCCTGATACTCTATTTTTGTAAAAAAATTACATATGTATATAGAGGTACATAAAAAATCCAAAGAAGTATACATCAAAGTTATTAGGGTCATTATTATCTCCAGGTGCTGGGATCAGGTGTGATTTTTTTTCTTTTTACTTACTTGTATTTTATGTTTTCACTATGAACATGCATTACTTATGTCATTTTCTTAAAATAATAAAAGTTAAAATCAAAAACCTTAAAAAATAATATACGTAACACTGGGATAATCCCTACACTGTTTAAGTGAAACATGATATTTTTCAAAACCTCAGAAATTTAGTACTTCCTATCCAGGAATAGTAGAGGATTTATAAAATATATCAGAGAACTCACTGGCTAGTGAGCAAAATGCATGAAGCTATTGAGAACCTCCTATTTACAGACATGCGCTCATGAGGCTATGAATGTACACATTTATACTGAGTCATAGAAAAATACTCAAAGTATACAGTGCATATGTGTTCTTCCTGGTGCCGGAATTCTGTGGACAGAGAGCTACTCTGTTCTCCATAGAGCCTGTCACTAGCTCACTGTCTGAATGTGGGCGAACTGCTGTGGGCCCCAAACAGTGGAGTCAGGATATAAAACTAGTCATTAGCAAGATGCTTGCAGAGTCTCACAGAACGACCAACTACCTGACTAATATTACTGCACTAACATGGAAGGGAAAGATATTATTTGTTAATAATCCGTGTAATTTTAAGGAGTGTGTGTGTGTGCACGTGCACATACATCATACCCCGTATAAATATGCAAATTGCAAATGGAGCCTGGATGCTTATATGCATGGCGTTTTAATAACCTTAGATATTGTTGGGGTTTTTTTCCATTCAAAGTAAACTTCTGCCTAGAGATGGAATCAAAATAATCATCATATAAATTTTCAACAGTCTCAGTGAATAATAAATGGACCGAAATATTCCCTCAAAGTTTTCAAGCTATAAATAAATTCTAAACTAAGCTTCTCTGAACTTATTTTTCAGAGTTAGTTTTAAATTAGCATTTCCTGCCATTTGTAATTTTAAAATAGTGTCACATATAAACAAGAATGTGACAACATTTCTATTTTCAAGGGATTCTATCTAGACCATAAATACTCACTTCAGGATAAACACCTGGGGGGAAAAGTCCACTCGCAAAAGAACTGCTTATTTTCTTCATATTCTAAAAAACTGATGTGTACAAAAATAAGAAAGTAGGGGCTTCCCTGGTGGCGCAGTGGTTGAGAGTCCGCCTGCCGATGCAGGGGACACGGGTTCGTGCCCCGGTCCGGGAAGATCCCACATTCCGCGGAGCGGCTGGGCCCGTGAGCCATGGCTGCTGAGCCTGCGCGTCCGGAGCCTGTGCTCCGCAACGGGAGAGGCCACAACAGTGAGAGGCCCGCGTACCACAAAAAAAAAAAAAAAAAAAAAAGAAAGTATTATATATTCAGAAGGTTTATGCATTCTGTTATCAATTTTCTCATGATACTAAAATGGAAATATAATTGCCTTCTTGAGCTACACTGGTAGCAAGTGAGAAATCAAAGAAACATTCTATGGTGAAAGAAATGAAAAACATTGACCATATTGCCATAACATGCCACATTCACAGTCAAAATCTTGTATCTATTCAAGATTTACTTGTCTAGCCAGTTCTCTACTGATTGGAAGGATGCATCCCCAAAGCTGGGTATTTGGACACTGGAATACATATATATATATATATATATATACACAAACATACATATATACACACACTCTTGGGATCAATATTAAATTTGGTAGGTAGGTATACAAGATAGCCTCAGAAGCCTGTATCTAACCTACAACAGAATAGGCTAGCCTTGGAAATTCACCATGATTTATAACATTGTTACCACGGGAAATGAATTCCAAAACACAGCTCAGGAAATCATTTAACCATCCTCCCTCCCCACTTTCTTGCACTTTTGAACACAAGAAGAAAGGAGCATAGTGGCTGAGAATTGCTTCTGGCACCTCAGGGTTAGAGGTGGTCTGTCTCTCTCTGTTTGCTGTTTATTTGTTTGTTTGTTTATTAACTGTGTTTTGTTCTAATTATAAAAGAAATCTATGTCTGTTGCTATAAAAATTAACAATGTAGAATATAGAACTTAAGAAGTGAACATCTCCCATGATCCTATTCTTCAGCTATACCCACACTAACAGTTTGGTGCACAGTTGTCTTGTGCTTTTTATGTAATTGTTTATGAGTGTTGGTATCTTACATTTTAAAAAATCTATCATATCATACATAGTATTCTGTCAATAGGCACGTGAAAAGATATTCAGCATCATTAGCCATTAAGAAAATGCAAATCAAAATCACAGTGAAATACCACTTCACACTCACAAGAATGGCTATCACCAAAAATAGTGCATACTAGTATGGATGCAGAGAAGTTAGAACTCTTATATGCTGCTGGTGGGAAGGTACAGTGGTACATCCACTGTAGAAAATAGTCTAATAGTTCCTTAAAGGGTTGAAGTAGAGTTGTCATATGACCCAGAAATTCCACCTCTAAACTGTACTCAAGAGAAATCAAAACATATATCCACACAAAACTTGTACACAAATGCTCATAGCAGCATTATTCACAATAGCCAAAAGGTGGAAACAACCCAAATGTCCATCAATTGGACTATCAAACTGATAAATGTTTAACTAAAATGTGGTATATCCATATAAAGGAATATTTTTTCACAATAAAAAGAAATGAAGTACTGATATATGCTATAACACAAATAGCTCTTGAAAATAATATGCAAAGAAGCCAGACACAAAAAGGCTGCATATTGTATGATCCCATTTATATGAAACATCCAGAATAGGCAAATCCATATGGAAAGAAAGTACAGATTGGCTTGGATGAGGAGGAAGAATAAGGAGTGAAAGCTAATGTGTACAGGGTTTCTTTCTGGGGTGATGAAAAGGATCTAAAATTAGATAGTAGGAGTCTGTGACTCTGCAAATATACTAAAAACTACTGAATTGTGCACTTTAAAAGGTGAATTTTATCCTTTGTGAATTATATATCAATAAAGTGTTATTAAACTATATATATTAGCTGTATGACCTTAGGTGATATAACCTCTGAGGGTTTTTTTTTTTTTAATATTTATTTATTTATTTGGCTGTGCCAGGTCTTAGTTGCAGCTTGTGGGATCTTTTAGTTGAGGCATGCGAACTCTTTGTTGTGGCATGTGGGATCTACTTCCCTGACCAGGGATCGAACACGAGCCCCCGGCATTGGGAGCGTGGATTCTTAGCCACTAGACCAACAGGGAAGTCCTAATCTCTGAGTCTTAATTTCTTATCTCTATAGGGTTCTGTGAGGGTTTATTAATATATATGTAAGTTTAATAAATATTGATATATAATCACTCATATTTATGCATACATATACATATATAATCACTATTTTAAGTGATATCTATCTAAATATAAATGTATATATACGTTTATATATATGCATATATTTATCTATACATCACTTAACACCATGCCAGGCACAGAGCAGGCCCTCTGATAATGATAGTTATTACATTAAATTCTTTATGCTACATCAAACCTCCTTTTTAACATCTTTTTTATGTATTTTCTCATGTAAATTAGCTAGCCAATCTCCCTATAATTTCCTCAGCTTATATTTGAAAATTATAATTATTAAGCTACTTCTCAGTTCACCTCTCTTCTTGTTGAGTAAATCTAGATTTACAACACTTACCTGACTGGTGAGTTTACATTTATCTGCTTGATTTCATTAATGCATGTCTTGTACTAAACCATTCCAAGAAGGCAGGGTCCATGCCTGTTTTCATTCAACCCTGAATCATCAGTGCTAGCCCAGGACCAGACACATGTTAGAGCTTAAGAAATAGTTGTTGAATGAATGAATGAATGAATGCATGGATAGATATTGTAGCTGCTCGGTGAGTGGCCTTCCTGGAAGTGGGTGGTTCTCAGCAAGGGTTGGGGTGTGGTAAGAAGGCATGTTGTCATACAGGATACAGGTTGTCATATCTGAATCACCTGGGGTGATTTTTTTGAAGTTACCTGACACCTTCTCTACAGAGCTTCTACGCTATCAGAGCTTACAGTGTGCTATTTCAGGGGCAGGAAGGCCCCCTCTACCCAAAATACACCTCATACAACCAGTCACTGGTGACAGAAATTTCTTTCATAGGATACAAAACCTTTCATTCATAATCAGAGATAAATGTTAAGGAACAAATAACTTTGGTCACTGTGATATGATAGAAACACCATTGACTAGACCAGGAGTCAACAAAGCTGGTCTTTAGACCTGCCTTGACTTTGGATAGGGGTATATGACAGGAATGGGAATAAGTACACAGGCTGCTGAGTGTCCAAAGAAGTTGTAGAGAAGCAGAACACAAGCAGGGGACAATCACACATGGGATAAAGTGTTCAAGGCTTCACCTTCTTCGTAGTTTTGTTGGAGTCAAGCCTACCTTCTCTTGGCCTCATCTGCTTTCTGCTCTCAAGGGGAAAAGCTCATAGGTCATAATGCCCAAGTTTAGGATCTGCCTTGGCAATTGGGGATCTGACCACTGGCCCACCCAGTGATGTTGCCACACATAAGCTAGAAGAATTTCTTGTCTACTTCACTCTTATTTTCCTACATGTGTTCATTGCTTTTAACAGAGCCCTAATTGCTAGTTCATGTTCACCTTTGATGCAGCCTGATTCCCGAGATCCTCTGTTGTACTCAAACTCTATTTTTACCGTTTTAAACTGTAAAATATAGCACATTTTTTGCATAGAACACAAATGTACAGTTTAATGGGTTATTATAAAGTCAACATCTGCATAGGTAACATACGTTTTACATTATACATTACATACATATATATATATACATTATGCATATGTAAAGTGTTACATTAATTTTATTAAATGTGAGTTAAACCTCAATAAGAATGATGTTTAAAGGAAAAACAAAATGAAATAATATATTGTAAATGCCTCAGAAAGTCCCCACCCATAGTCCCTTTCTAATCACAACTGTTACATTCTTCCCTAAAGAAACCATTATTCTGACTTTTATGGTATTCACTTTTCTTGCTTTTCTTAATGGATTTATCACTTAAATATGCATCTCTTAAAAGCAGTTTAATTTTATCTGCTTTTGAACGCTCCATAAAGAGAATCATATAATATATGTTACTTTGTGAGGGATCTCTTCCACTTGACATTGTTTTTAGGATTCATTCACATTATTGCCTGTAGCTATAGTTTTTGATTTTTATTTAAATGTAGTATTCTAGTGATTGAATGTTCCATAATTTGTTTATATATTCTACTGTGGATGGATACTTGGTTTGTTTCCAGTTTCAGGCTATTATGAGTAACACTGCTATGAACATTCATGTACATGTCTTTCAGTGTCCATGTGCACCTATATCTGTTGCACATATGTCTAGGAGTAGGATTATGATAACTTATCTGGTGGTAGGTGCATCTTCACCTTTATTAGATAATATCAAACTACCTTCTGAAATGACTATCAATTTGCTATCTGACCAAGAGTGTTTGACCTCTGGGCTTAGAAACTCTTGAATACTGACACCAGCTCCAGTCAATGACCTTTGGATATTCAATATTGGATTACAAGTTACACCCCTTCAAGGGCCAGCCCTACTGCTGGACCAGGTCTCCTGCTACAGAACTGGTTTCCTCTCTTTCCCACTGTATATGAGTTCGAAGGATACCTCATGGCCTACCTCACTCCAGTAATGACAGCTGGATCTTACAAAATGCAAAGAATTCCCAATGCCTGGTATTGTCAGACTTTAAAATTTTAGCTGGTCTGGAGAGAAGTAGGCTCTCACCATCATTTTAAGATGCATTCCTACCCTATTTGGGGGGTACATTTTCTTTCCTAGTATTTGCTCTTCCTTAGCATTTTCTGATGATTTCTTTCCTATCTACTAGCATGAATTCATTATCTGTTCCTATGTAGCAAATTATACCCAAAATTAGTGGCTTAAAACAATAAACTTTATCTCGCACACTCACTTGTGTAGCTCAGGAATCCAGGAGTGCCTTAGCTGGGTGGCTCTGGCTTAGGGTCTCTCCTGTGGTTGCAGTCAAGGTGTCTACCAGGGCTGCAGTCATCTGAAGGCTTATCTGGGACTGGAGGACTCCCTTCTAAGGTGCTCACTCATATTCCTTGCAAGTTAGTGAAGGCCATTAGCAGAGGACCTCAGTTCCTCTCCACATAGAGCCTCCATAGGGCTGCTCGAGTGTCTTCATAACATGGCAGCTCACTTCCCCCAAAGTGAGTGATCGGAGAGAAGGAGAGCAAAGAGGAAATCACAATGCCTTTTATGAAATGGTCTTGCAGTCACTTCTGCCATTTTGTATTCATTAGAAGAGAGACACTAAGAATAGCCTATATACAAGGAGAGGGGAAGCAGGCTCCATTTCTTAAAGGATGAAATACCAAAGAACTTGTGGTCATGTTTTAAAACCACAACACAATTTAAAATCTCTTGACTTTCACCATTTGGCAAGCACCAAAGTAATTGTTATTTCAGGCATCAATGAATGTTAAAATAACCGAGTAAAAGTTTGATTTAAAAAACAAACAAGAGTGAGTTCTCTGGTGGTCAAGTGGTTTAGGATCCAGCGTTTTCACTGCCGTGGCCGGGGTTCAGTCCCTGGTTGGGGAATTGAGATACTGGAAGCCTTGATGTGCAGCAAAAAACAAACAAACAAACAAGAAATGTGCGTAGTTTCAAAGTACCTTCTCACAAGACAACTTAATAATTACAAGGGGAATGATAATAACTTTACAGTGGAAAGACTTAGCAAACGCGACCTTGACCAAGTTATCAACTTTAACATCATCAATAATGAGACGTATCATGTGGCTTCCAATATGATGCACTTTCAGTGGTATTCTTGCCAAAAATGCATAACTTAAATTTAATCATGAGGGAACATCAGATAAGCTGAAACCAAGTTGGCAAACATTCTACAAAAATAACTGGATAGTATTCTTCAATAGTATCAAGGTCATGAAAGACAAAGAAGGGCTGAAAAATTGCCCCAGATTAAAGGAAACTAAGGAAACATAACAAAAAACAAGGTGTGATTTTTTGAACCAGAAAAGAAAAATACACTAATCAGACAATTGGTGAAATTTGAATAAAGTTGGTAGACTAGTGAAAAGTATTAGGTCAATGTTAATGTCCTGATTTTAATAATTGTACTACAGCTATATAAAATGGTAACAATTGTGGAAGCTGGATGAAGAGTATATAAGAATTCCTCGTATTCATTTTGCAACTTATTGGTAAATCTGAAATACTTTTAAAATGAAAACAAAAATTAAAAATTATTATAACAAATATATATCTAATTAAAGGATCAGTGAAAAACAATATAAGTGATATTGTCCATCAGAAGCTCACTCATCTTTAACAGGAGTAGCTACTGAAAAGAACTACAGTCATTTTCTATATGGCCTCTATCTCTCCCTGTTTCTAGTCTTACTATGCGCTCCTGATGAAATCCACAACAGCTGCCTTTCTAAAACACATATCTGATCATGTCAATTTTCTGCTTAAACCCTGTCAATGGCTTCTCATATCTTAGAATAAATCCATCTTTCCTAGCAGGGAATCCTCACACAAATCCTTGGCCATAACTATATGGAATTGAACACACTCCCTAAGACATGCCAAGGGTCTCCCACCTCCAGGTCTTTGCATATGTTATTCCCTCTTCTTTGCTAGAAAAGTCCTGGTTTTTTCTTGTATATTAATCTCCAAATATCTGTTTGGAAAGCTTCTTTGGACTCTTTTTCTCTCCAAATAGAGGTAAATGTTATATCTCCTGTCCCCTATGGCATTTTGTAAGGGATCTCCTTTGCAGCATGTTGCATTGTGCTGTAAGTAGATGTTTATGCATCTGTTGTTGTCATTGGCATTGCTGTGCTGTTTTTCTGAGTACTATTAGCTTCTAGAGGGCAAAAATCTAAGCTATATTCATCCCCAGCACCTGGCACAGAAACAAACAAATGGTAGGCTTATTAGTTGTTTACTGTTATGTAAAAAATTACTCTAAAAATTAGCATCTTAAAGCATCAGCTTCATTATTATTATCATACAGTTTCCAAGGGTCAGGAGCCCAAGAGCAGCTTAGGTGAGTGGGTTCAGGCTTAGGATCTCACAAGGCTAAAATCAAGGTGTCAGGCAGGGCTTCAGTCATCCAAAGACTTGACTGAAGCTGTTGAATCTGCTTCCAAGATAACCTGCTCACAAAACTGTTGACAAAAGGCCTCAATTCCTCATCACATGGGCCTCATCCTCATAACATGGCAGCAGGCTTCCTCCAGAGAAAGTAGCCCAAGAGAGAAAGGAAGGCAGATATCACAATATTTTTAATAATCTCTCTCAGAAGTGACCTACCATCACTGTTGCTACATTCTGTTGGTCACAGAGAACAACACTGGTAAATGTAGAAGAGTACTACACATGGCATGCATACCAGGAGGCAGGGATCATTGGGTTACCTCTTAGAGGCTGACAGCCACAGTAGCACTTACTCAATCTAAGGAGATGAATGAATGAATAAATGAATGAAGTGAACTCCTCTGGACCATATCCCAAAGCACTTAGTAATCAAAGAACCAAAATGAACTCATTTATCTTAAGGCAGTCTTGGCTATAATAAAGTCATCTCCAGATACTGACTAGGACCACAAACAGCACTTGAGAGAGGTTCCCATGTATAATTCACCCACTCTCTGAATAGAAAGACCTTGTCATTTTTCAGGAAAATGAACTCAGACCAGGAAAGATGCGGTGATTGACCTGAGGTCACTGCGAAGGTCAGGCGACCCAGGAATAGACTCCCTGTCTACTAAGAATTACCAGTGTGAGTTTTAGATGATCACACCTTCTGGGTGCTGTCCAGTTGTTTAGAATGCTGAGTGTTCTCCTATTTTCATTAAAAGGTGATTCATGGATCCAAGAAATGGCCAACTCATAGCACATCAATATGTTAAAATTTTTCCTTTTCTAATTTTGGTATAAGACACACTTTCCCACTAAATCCTAATCTCTGGTATAAAATCTGCCATCCCTGCAGATTTTTATAGAAGATTCTCACATTACTTAATAGCTGTGTACCCTAAAGAAGGATTCATGAACTTATACCTTCACCTTGTCTTTTTGTGTCACGCTAGTTCCCTATATGGACTGTCCTTTCTTTAACTTCTCACATCAGCCTATTGTAATTCTACCACTTCTAGTTCCAGCCAAGTCTCTGCTCCTTCAAGAAGTTTCCCTGATTATTCCCATTTAGAGAGTTCACTTCCTTATTGTACCAACCCTATCTCACAATTTGTTTCACTCTATGGCACTTGAGTTTGTTCTAGAAGTATTTAGGTACATGCAGGACATGTCATACATGCTTTTAATCTCTGGTTCCCCAAACATTATTATTTAAATAAATAAATAGATACATTCGATTTCCTTTAATAGAATAGCATTTTTAAAAATCTCTTTACTCTTGAAAACTCTAAGGTAAATATTTTTGTAATATTCAAACTCTTTTTCAATCTTCTGTTGTTTTTTAGATTGTTTATTTTTGCTTTCTGTTGTGATTTCAGATTTTTTCAAGTTATTAGACTCTTGAAGGCAGGACAGATTATACATGTGCAGTGTTGATACGCTTCTCCTTTAACAAAATTAAACTCACTAATCACATTCATTTCTAAAGCCCTTTGAAAATATGTGTCATGCTTATGGGTGGCCGCATTCCAGAGAACTGAATATGTGCTGCAAAACGAAAGGAGGCTGGGGGTAGGGAGGAAACACTTACAAGGCAAGAGAACTGAGCATGTGCAAAGCTCTGCTCTAAGGGAAGGAGGGCAGAGAAGTGCAGTGTTGGAAACACCGGGGGGAATGGAAAGGGAAAGGGAATTTAAGGGAGAGAGGGGAGTTTGGCCACATTCTGGAGATTTCCCCCAGAACCCCCAAGTGGAGAGAGTGCACTGAAGGAAGGGTACCTCTTACTCAGAGCACTGCTGACTTCCAGGCCCCTTCTGGCATCTCTTGACCAGCTCCCACCCTTTGAGGATGCTCAGACCAAGCTCTGGCTCCTCACACACAGTGACTCCTGAAATTCCAGCCCTTTCCCTGACATGTGATCTGTCACTCTGCATCAGACTTGTAGCTTTAGATTTTTGAGGGGTAGTGTGGTATGATGGAGTCCGATGGACTTGAAAAACTCCTAGCTCTGCTACTTAGAAGCTGACAGGTTATCCAGTCTCTTGAAGCCTCAATTTCCTCATCTATAAATTGGGAATAGTAATATCTACAATGCAGGTATTATTGTGGATCACAGATATCACAGGTATCACAGGATTGTTGTGAAACTTACACATTAGTAGGTACTCAATAAATAACAGCTGTGAAAAGCAGTGTAGCCCAGTTGTTAAAAGCAAAGAGTCTGGATCTAGACCATCTGGGTTTGAATTCTTGTTTCATTACCTACTCTCAGTGTGATTTGTTTTCTCTGTACCTCAGTTGCCAAATCTATCAAATGGGGATAATAATAGTATAGTTTCTATCTCACATAGTTGATGAAAGGATATCATGGTTATAATATAGTGCCTATCACATAAAAAGCATTCAGTAGATGGAAGTAGTAGTAGTGGTTGTTTTTGTTATTATTATAAAGGATGCAGTGGAGGGCAACAGTTAAGACTGTGTACTCTAGTGCTGACCGACCTGGGTTCAGATCCTCATTCTACTCTTTACCAGCTGCACGATCCCAGAGTCTTCATTCCCTCATCTGTAAATTGGGAATAATAATAGTTCATAAGATGAAATAAATTCCTATATGCAAAGTACGTAGTGCTTGTGCATAGAAAACAATAAATGTGAGCCATTGTTAGCATAAATTCCAATCAGACTTAGCTCCAGTTTTTATGCATGTCTGTGGGTAATTGTAAAGCTCGATATTTTGTACAGTTAAATAAACTTAAAAGTTTATGTATTCTGTGGTGATTAACCTGAACTACTAGTTCCCTTGGAAATAAGCCAGGCTTTTAACCATAAAAGGTTTTCAACTGGGTCCCAGCTGACCATCTCTTCAGTGTCTATGCGTCTAGCAGATGGTGAGCTGCATTTTTTAAACTATTCGTTCCAAAGAGAAGACTGTAAAGTTCTCAGAAGAATTAAATGCCCTCATTACAAAAGAGTGCCATGGTCTCAGCCCTCTCACTCCACTCCGTCATGATGGGTACACATACACGGACAAGACCTCAGAGTTAGCCTAGTTGGAGAATCTCCTCATGTGCTACAGACTGATTTTCAAAGACACACCAAAAGCCAGCCACTTCAATTCACATTTTTACTTTGCTTTCTGGCTGTACTGCAGTCACAGTACAAGTTGTTCGTTCAGATACCGGAAAGGCTGACAGTTCAGGAAACTTTTATTTCGTTTCTTCAGCCAGTAATCTTGTAGGCCGGTGATGTCACTCAACAATTATGCAATATGACTTAACTGTTGGAGAGGTGACAGGAATTCCACTGACACCAAGATCACAATGAAACTGCTTAGCTACTAAATTAGTCATATTGTATATTACCGATAAGTCACTTTTAAACTGTGATTAACTGCCAGTTCAAACAGCACCATTGTTTAATGAGGGAAGTCAGGGCCCCATCACTCATAGTTGAAATGATCACATCCAGTTATTCCAGTGTCTGAATAATGCAAATGAGGTGGTTATCTAACTTCACAACATCAGAGCCCACTTAAAAAGGAACACGATGTAAAAAGGAAACACTTTCTATCCCCTATATTTAGGGAAAATTTGTACAATATCTCCTTGACTGTATCCTAAATTAGTCACTTCAATCTCTTGATTTCCCCAATCCGAATAGGATGAGAATACGATCTTGTTCCTCAGTGATGACAGGAATTATTTAGTGTTGTTTTCTGTTCTAACACAAGTTGGCTTCTGTCCTACAGTCCAGCTACGCTGTGAAAAGGGACTTTTTACTGACCGCAAGCTGCAAGGTAGGTATCACTTATTGCATAATTCAGTTGAAATTACTCACTTATTCATAATTCAGTTAAAATAATGCTTAAATTTTCCCATTCAAAAAGTAATAGATGCGTGTTAGAAAAAGTTGAGGAAATACTGAAAAGTACAAAAAAAGAAGAAAAGGCCCCACAATCTCACCCTCCCCCAAACAGCCATAACTAAAACTCTGTAAATTTCTTCCAGTCTCAATAAAGAATGAATTCAACAGCCTAACAAACTCCTTGCCTGGCAGTGTGGTAGATGCTGGGTGTAGAAAGATAAATAAGATTCAATCCCTCTCCCTTAAGAAGCACACAGCTTAATGTAATGGGGTACCTGAACACAAAAGAGGCATTTAGTGCACGCTGGAGAGAACGGAATGTGGAGTGGGGGAGATGGAAGGGATTATCAGAGCAGATTAGAGAAACCCTAGAGCAGGGTGACTCAAAGTATGGTCCACAAAGTGACACCAGATCTTACAAGCTACCTACAGAAACTGAGAGATGGCATGTGAAACTTTTGGAGCAATTTGACAGTAATTGTATGCCTTTTAATCCAATAATATTTTTTTTAAATTGGTCCTGTATTTTGCATGTGTTTTTTATTTCACTTCTGTTGTATTTATTTTTATTTTTTAAAAAATCAGTCCACAATAGATTAGAAATTAAAAATGTAAATCTCCTCTGTCACTATAAATAGTTTGAAAACTACTGTCCCCAGGGACACAGTAGCTTAGCTAAGTATAGGGTAACCAACTGTCCTGGTTTGCACTAAACCTGGCAAAGTCCCAGGCAAACCAGGATGAATTGGCCACCTTACAAGTGTTTAATTCCAAGAAAAAGTTAGCTTCATGAGAGAATAGATTAGATGAAGGGGAAGCAATCAGCAAAGAAATAAGAGAAGAAAATTTCTCTGGGGTAAAAGAGGTTTTAGTCTTTAGGTCAAGAGCGTTCACTAATAGCCAGGTAAGATTATTGAAAAGAGAACCACACTTAGCTACATCCTGTTATTCTTTCTAAATTCCAAGGATCAGGAGAGAAAAATCCGATGAGACTACATACACAGAGCAAATTGAAATGAACAAAATAAACTAGTAAGGTGGCAAAACACAATATTTATGTTATATTCCTTTAACAAAAAGATATTTGCTTTAGCTCCCTGAGCTAAAGAGAGAAAGAAAATAAAGAATTGTCCTTTAAATACAAATATAACAATGAGGGTCATAAAATAGAAATAAAAAACAATACCACAAAAGAGGAAAATGCAAACATGTTGACATTATTAACATAATTTATTTGATTTGGCATCAAATTTGGCTCTAAGCTTCCTGGTTAGTCATGGGGAGGTTAGGAATTACAATCATTCAAATTGCTGTTATTATGAGGAAGGAAGAAGTATATGAGTTTCTCAGCAAGACATTTTTTCCTGGAGCTGAAATTTAAAACAATTCTCTCAAAGAGTTTAATATTGGGGGCATCAAGTGGTGTGATAGACTGTACTCAATACTCAACAGCATTTCTACAGCAAATATAGGACTGGATTTCACATACAGGCTTCTTATAAGAATCCTCATTAAAGTTAGTGGAGGGTTTCAAGATGTATAAATACATTATAGCCTAAAAACGTAATTTGATCCAAGGATAGAACTTTGAGTATCCTTAGAGGAGAAGATGAATAGTATATTACTTAGTGTTCTCTGAATATTATTTTTCTCAGCCAGACTCAGGTAATAATATAATGTGAGGTCTCCTAATGTCTGAAAAGAAGTTAACTCTGCTGTTCTTTGTTGCTGTTTGAGGGTACATAAAACTTCCAGTTTCAAAGGAAATACAGTTAGACTTTGTGTACCCAGACCTTTCAGCACTGTTATTAGCATTAGACATCAAATTTGTGTGAGATTAGGCTATTATGCTTCACATAATAAATGTCATTTTAGAGGATATAAATAGCGTTAACACTCATTCGTTTTCCTTCTCCTCTGGCACTCTTAATAAATTTAATAAATGTAACACTTTCATTAACGCAAATGGAATTGTTGATCAAAATATTGTTATAATAATCCGTCCTAAAAATTTTAAGGTAAAGAAGCTTCTTTCACATGCCATCTGTTGAAAGAGCAAAAATCAGTTTGCAAATCAAGTATGTACATTATGATCACTTTTTGTAAAATATATATTTGTATAAACATAATATTTATAAATTCAGTTGGCTCTTGAACAGCACAGGTTTGAACTGTGCGGGTCCACTTATATGCAGAGTTTTTTCAATAGTAAATACTACAGTACTACACAATCCCAAGTTGGTTGAATCCACAGATGCAGAACCTTCCATATGGAGGGTGGACTATAAAGTTATATGTGGATTTTCAACTGCTTAGAGGAACGGACCCCTAAACCCTGAGTTGTTCAAGGATTAACTGTACATAAGCATACAAAAAAACATTAGAGAGATAAAATAAAAATATTAATCCTATTTATCTCTAGGTGGCAGGATTTGGGTGACTTTTGTTTTCTTCTTTTTACTTGTCCATAGGTGTGAATAACTTGTATTATCTTTGCAAGTAGAAAAAAAAAAAAAACGATTGTTGCTTTACTTAAGGGCATGTAGTGGGACAGCAGGGGATGTCTCTACTCATCCCTAAAGCACATCAGCCAGGACAACTTTCTTGTACCAACATCTACCTCTTGCATCATTAAAGTTACCCTTTAAGGAATTACATGATGATTTAAGGATTGGATAGTTTAAGAAAGAGTGCAATTTGGGTTGGCGACAATCCTCAACTTTGCTTCATAAGCAGCTATGTGATTTGGGGCAAATTTTCACACTTTTGATTCTCTGATTCCTCATCTTCAAAATGGAGAATGGACTGTTGTGAGCACAAAATGAAATCACTTGCACATAGTAAAGTGCCTGGAACAAAATAGGTGCTCAACAAATACTATATGCTAATTTGCTTGCCTCATCCCTCAGAGAATTTGTCCTGGGTCTACAGACACTAGTTCTCTTCTCTGCGGTGGTTTCACGTGAAACTGGTTTCACTTCAATAAAAGTGTTGGAAGAGTAAGGAAGTCTCTCTCTTCCCATGTTCACTAGTTAAGAGCAGAGAAAAGGAGAAAAAGGAAGACTTACTGAGGATCTACTGAGTATCAGACACTACGTTGTCTATGTTACTTTGCTTAAGGAAGGCTCCATATTTTCCTAAACGCTTAAACATCTGTGAAGTCTCAAGTTTCTACCTTACTATTAATGCATTTGCTGCTTGAGAACTATCATCCATTATATCATCATTCACCCTAAAACAGCCTCTTTATTCCTACTTTTATCTTCCAGACTTCTAGTTGTGACATAGAACTTTGGTTGGTCATGTCATTATCACAGGTCACATTTTCAGAACTTCATTCCGTAGCACTTAGGACCCTAGAAATGTAAGTTACATTTTTCCATCACTTCACCTGCATGTCAAAATGTCCCCAATTTTTATTTTTTACATTAATCTGTTGTAATCAGTTCTTTGAATATATGCTAAGCATGACTTACTTAAATGAGCCTGATTCTGTATGGAGAAAATTAGACAAAGAGATAGTGAAATGGGTATCTCTAATCATCAGGCCTTAGTATTGAAAGTTTGACTAGCTTGACCCTTCTAAAAAGAACTGAATCTCATCAAATTTATAATGCAGAAAAACATTCCAGTACAAGAATGTTTCTGGGTCTATGACAACTTGTTCTCTTTATAACTTTGCTTCAATATTTCAGACAGAGACAGTTAAGCAATTGTAGAGAGGCCTGCAAGACTTGGGAATGGGGCCTCCTTCCTAATGATCTATTGCAGTTGTATTACACAGTGCTTGCACAACAAAGGTTTCTATTTTCCTACTTTTTTTCTGTATCATGTGCCAATGAAGCCTTTTTTTTTCTTCACTCCCTTAAAACCTCACCCTTTCTCATCTTTTACGCTTTTGTTTCCCTGACATGAAAACTCTAAGAAGGCAAATTGCTAATTGCATCCCTCAAAAACCCCAAATAAATGCAATTAGTCACACAAACATGACCTGCATCTTCTCTCCTGAAAGCTTTCCCAGCAATTTATCTACTAAAGCTCGGATTTTCTCCAAACACATATCCTAGGAAATGTCCCCAGATGGCATGTGATCTTTCCATTTTAGACAAGCTGCCTTGATCAGGTGTCACCCAACTGACCTGCTTTTCTCCACCTTTATTCTCGACACAATGTTGTCTCAACAGACTATCCACTAAGTCCTGGTTTTTCTCCACTGAATTCCATTCTCACCTCTCTCCCTACACCACACCTGCCACATACACTAGTTCCTAATGTACCTTGTGTTATTCCCTCACGATTTTCACAGGGCCTCTGAGTAACCTTGAAATTTCGTAGCCATTTCTCCAGTATTCTCCTCCAATACTTTGCCTGTATGGAGCTTGGCTTCAGGTTTTCATCTCAATTCCATTTTTAGTTTCCAACTGGTTGGGAAACTACCTCGTGCTCTCTACCCCATGCTCACCTTGCAAGCTACCTATCCAGGTCATCTTTATTCATATTTCCCTCACTACTCAAAAGAGTAAATCCAACTCAAAACAGTAAAGGTGAGGAAAGGGGAAGAAATCCGTGGGGGGCCCCCGGATGCTCTTAGATCACAGATCATAGAGTTGAAGCGATTCTAGTTGCCGTCTAGTCCAATTCTGCCATTTCACATATGATAGGGCTGGGATCTCAGACTTTAAAATCACAAATCATTCAAATGAATCAGTACCAGAGCTGCCAGGAAGAGCATTTCCAAGTGGTTAAAATTGTTGACTTTGGAATCATATGGATCTGGGTTCAAATCCCAAGCCACGTGGCCTTGTACAGTTAATTTAAACCCTCTAATCCACAGTATCCTTATTATTAACATGGGGAAGATAACACTTGTTTTACTAGATTTTTGAGCTGGATATATGGTAGGTATTAATTATCAACTATAATCCTGCTCTATTGACTTTTAGTCTAATGCTCTTTACAAGATAATTATTATGTTTCTAGTGCCAGTATTCCAAGATTCCATTTTTAATCTTGACTAATAGTGGTGTGACTTTATTAATCAACTGTGTTTCAGTTGATTAATCCATAATGTAAAGCTAATCATAATACCTAGTGTACAGGTAGTTGTGAGGATTAAATAGATAATCCTTATAAATATAGCATTTCACACACTATCTGGCATATAGGAAACAATGAAACATTGAATGGTTCTATATAGTCCTAAACGCTCAGAACAAATGCATGAATGATCAGGATAATCTCCTGCCATGTGGCCTCAAAAACAAATGCAGGGTTATATATTTTGTTCTCTTTGGCCCACAGTGCCCATATTCATTCGTTCAGGTTGGGCATTAAACAGAAGGTAGCATTAGAACATGAGAGATGAAAGAAAAGATGTTTTCCACCAAAGCAACCACTCTGAGCAAAGGGTAAGGTCTCAAACACTAATTAATTCTATTTGGTTTCAAAGGCTTCAAATTGACCTCCCGCCTATAGTTTCATGCCTTCCTATCCATCAACCTTGCTGCTGCCAGAAATAAAATACTAATTTGAACTTGATTATAATCCTTCCAATTTTAGTGCTGCACATCAAATTCAGAATAAAGACCCAACTCCTTAGCCCAGCCTTCCAGTCCCGTCACCATCTCTTCCTGCCATCTTTGCCAGCCTCAATTCCTCCACTCTGTCAACTGCCTTCCCTCAATCACTTGCATTTATCTGAATCATCTGATTCACCTTCAGCCCTTTGCATGCGCTATTTCCTTGGCCCCAAACATTATATGTCCTACTCGGCCTTTAAGATTCAGTTCAGAGGTTGCCTGTAGGAAGTCTTCTGTGACATCCTTTGCCCACCCTCACCACTGCTGTCCAAGAGCAGAGTTCCTTTCCGGAGGTCCCAGAGCAGCCTGTGTTTACGTCAAGCACAGCTGGTAGCATGTGGGATTCCATATTTATTCTTCCTTCCCTTCAGAATGCACGTTCCCTGACCACAGAGGCTAGGCCTTTTGGAGAGCCCACTGTGTGTCAGGCAGCATTGTAGGAACTGGAAATACAAAGAACAAGAGAGGGAAAGTTCCCAATATCTTGGGGTTCATAGTCCAGCGGGGTAAATCAGACAATTAACAAATACATAAGGAATTCTCTGGCAGTCCAGTGGTTAGGACTCCATACGTTCACTGCCAAGGGCACAGTCTCGATCCCTGCTCAGGGAACTAAGATCCCACAAGCGGCGCAGCGTGGCCAAAAAAAGAAAATAATAATAAACCATAAATACATAAATATTTTCAGATAGTGACAGGTGCTATGAAGATAATAAAACGGCATAATGTGCTACAGAGTGAGAAGGGAGGGGAAAGACAGCATAAGATAAAGTGGTCTAATCGTGGCATTTGAGCAAAAAACTGATGAGGAGCTAATCATCCCTGGGTATATTAAAGGTAAGATTGTTCCAGGCTGAGGGAAGAGTAAGAGCTTGTCAATATTTGTAGAAGGAAAGAAGAGATTGGTTGAGATCAAGTTCAAGGATGTAAAGGGTATTCAAACTCCTCCCGTATAGAAACTAGGATATACTAACTTTTCAGTAGAGGAATAAAAGGCTGACAAAAGCACCAAAATTGTCAGATCCATCTTAGACTTGGGGTTTTTTGGGGGGTAAGGGAGGAGTGGTCAGGAGCTGGCTGAACTGGTGACCTTAGGGTGAAGTAGGTTTCTATAAACCAACATTTCCTGAAGAATGTTCCAGAAACATTGGACTAGACCCTGGAGTCCCCCTAGAGTCACCCTGAAGTCTCAGTTTGGTAAACACTTCTCCTCTTACACTGCTTCTCTCCACCCCCTATGTCCCCACCACCTGGGCACTCACAATGCACATTAGCATATTAAAGGCTCTGAATAACTCAACATTTGGAAAACCTGGTTAACTTTTATTTCTCAAATTAATTTAACCACTGTATGTGTTTTGTTGTTTTGTTTTGTTTTAACACAATACTACTTAAATCCTGCAGACCATTATTTTGTAAAACACATTTTGGGAAGCTCTGGTCTAAATCACTCTCCACAACCCACAAGCCTTGCTGTGGTAATTTCTAGCTTCCAGTTCCATTTTGTGCAGTGGAAGCAGTAAATAAATAAGGGGATATGATTTTTGAAAAGATACAATAGATAGTTTGTTTGCAAGTGTGAAAGTAAAGAATACGAGTCTCAGTAAATATAAATTTCACTACACTTAGTCACCTTAAAATAATTTCAACAGAATTTAAAAATGGTTATTACTTGTAAGGATAAATATGTATAATATATACTAATATATGTTCTATGAAGAATAGGAAGTTTAATTACTAAAGGTTAAAATCCAGTTTGAATGCTTTTTTATGCACTGCAGCTTAGTTAGACTTTTTAAATTAAAATTAATTTCTGCTCAGCCAAGTGCAAAACAAATTAAGCCTACTCATCACAAACCCATCTTGCTTATTTTGATTACAACCGTTTTAAATGGCAGAATTATTAAGCACTTTAAGATTAATTTTTAAAAATCAAATACATTAGACTTCATAATAATATAGATACTTAACAGAGGGAAGAAATCGATGTCATAAGCTAATTAACAATGCTGACACTCTCCCAGTAGCTAAAAATAAGACTAAAGGCAAGTTCCAACAATATCAGGCTGTATTATAATATATTTAAAGTCCATTTGGGAAACTGAATTTGTTTTGTGATTAGATTTTTTTCTAGTAAATCTAATTGTGCAAAATGGTTGTTCCAAACATCTGAAAATGTTAAATTTCAATCATAAAGTTCACCAATATATCATCAGAATATACAGAACCCACTTCCTAACTAGTATCACTATCTTTGTCAAATAGCTCTTCATAAGTTTCCATGTTCTAATACCTTTAAAATTATGAGTCATCTCAAATAAAAGGTCTCCATGTCAAAATAAGTCACTGAGGGAATGAATACTAATAGTGTAATAACAATAAACATTGGTAGTATAATTTACTCTGAAACGAAGTTTCCTCTAGTAAATATCAAATAAGTTGTTACATTCTCAAAACTGGTCTCCAAAATATAAAAGAGAAGCTTAATTATTCAGCTGATTAAAATACATCTAATAAAATAAGATCAGTATATTGTTAGCTAGAATTAACCCAAGCCCCCTGAAATATTGATTTATACAAGCTTCCAGTCAAAATCCACTTTTTAAAGTCTACCTTTTATTTGGTTCGTAATAGTCAATTCAGAATTAGAAGTAAGAGGTTTTTTTTAAACCATATTTTAACAAATGCTTGGCTGTTTTCAGCATCTTGATATTTATTCTTTATAGAATAAAGTACTTTAGCACTTATTCCAGTAATTTTTTGTGAAAGTGACTCAGGCAAGGAAGAATATGTAAGAAAATGTTCAATTAAAATGCTCTCTCAACTGGTTAAATAGCATATCTACATATGGCATGCATGAACCCATGTAAAACTCACATTGTTTAGGGAAGGAATGGTATCTTCAATAAATGACACTGGGTCGATTAGAAACATAGATAAAAAATGAAAAAAAAGTCTTGCTCCTCCACCTAAAACTACACATAAAAATCAACTTTAGATGTATTATAGATCTAAATGTGAAAGGTAGAATAATACGACTTTTAGAAGAAAATATGAGAATATCTTCATGACCTTAAAATAGGCCAAGATTTCTCAAACAGAACACAGAAAGCACTAACCATAAAAGAAAATATTGATAAATTGGATTACATTAAAAACAAGAACTTCTATTCCATAAAAAGTCACCATTAAGAATGAAAAGGTAAGTCACAGAGTAGAAGATATTTGTAGGACATATCCAACAAAGGGCTCTTCCAAAGATATAAGGAACTCCTACAAGTCAGTATGAAAAAACAGACAACTCAAGAGAAAAATAGGCAAAAGACTGGAACA
Source organism: Hyperoodon ampullatus (assembly GCF_949752795.1). Taxonomy (NCBI): domain Eukaryota; kingdom Metazoa; phylum Chordata; class Mammalia; order Artiodactyla; family Ziphiidae; genus Hyperoodon; species Hyperoodon ampullatus. The sequence continues at coordinate 16,429,746 of NC_136918.1, forward strand.
ATCATTTCATAAAACAGAATATTCAAATGGCTGGTAAACATATGAAATGAAAATTAAAACCACAATATGATATTACTATCCACCCATCCAAGTGACCAAAATTTTCTTGGATTTATTTTAAGTGAACATATCGCCATTGTAATTTAAAAAAAAAAAAAAAGATAAAAAAGATACTTATTATGCATATGCTTCTGGAGAATTTATACAAAAAGAACAAATACATGGGTCTTATCTGTTTAGGCAAAAGAAGAGTCTCCAGAAATTACATTCAATGGCCTGGAATTTTTACATTGAAAATACCAAGTATTAGCAAGGATATGAAACAAGTGGACCTCTTAGACATTACTGGTGAGAGAGTAAAATTGGAAGAGCCATTTTGGAAAAGTGTTGGCATTATCTAGTAAAGCTAAACATATGTCTCGCCTATAACCCGACGATCCATGTTTTGGAGAGAAAAGAGGCATATGTCAACCAACAGGTATGTACAAAGATGTTCAAAGCAGCACTATTTATAACAGCTTGGGAGGGGCAAATGACACAAATGCCCATCAAAAATTGAATGGTTGGGCTTCCCTGGTGGCACAGTGGTTGAGAGTCCGCCTGCTGATGCAGGAGACACGGGTTCGTGCCCCGGTCCGGGAAGATCACACATGCTGCGGAGCGGCTGGGCCCGTGAGCCATGGCCACTGAGCCTGCGCGTCCGGAGCCTGTGCTACGCAACGGGAGAGGCCACAACAGTGAGAGGCCCGCGTACCGCAAAAAAAATAAATAAATAAAAAATAAATAAATTGTGGTATAGTCATACAATGGAATACTACACAACAATTCGAGTCAGCAAACTACAGCCATACACAAAAATGGAATGAATCTCACAATCATAATGATGAGAAAAGCTAGATGAAAACAAACAAACAAAAAACTACATACTGCAGTTTTCATAAATACCTTATACTATACCATATATTTTATAAATATACCATTTGTATAAAGTTCAAAACTGGGCTGGGGTGAGAGAGGAATCTATGGTTTAGAAGTCAGGATAGTGGTAACACTTGAGATGGAGCACAGTACTTGGAGGGGGGCAAGAGGGAGGGTTTGGGGTGCTGGTATGTGTTGTTTCTGGGGCGCCCGTTGTGTTTTCTTGGTTACATGGGTGTGTTCACTTCGTGAACATTCATCAAGCTGCACACTTAGAATCTGTGCATATTCTGGATGCTATATTGCAATAAAATTTATACTTTAAAAATCCTGTTGTGTACATAGGAATGGGTCCATGGCATAGTGTTAAATAAAAAGAAGGGTGCAGAATAGAATAACACCATGGTCCTTATTGGGGGCGAAAGAGAAAGGAAGAAAATGCATGCGTGGTTAGTGGCTGATTGGATGGATAAGCACCAAGTATTAACAGCAATTCTCTCTAAACGTTGGTCCTCTTATTTTTATTTTTGGTACTTTTTCTGGATTTCCTTAAGTGAACATATCACCACTGCAATAAAAAAAAATAAGTGTTCTCTATACACTCCTGCCAGGATTTATACAAAAAGAATAAGCCAAATTTATCAACACACAGGCTTTATCTATATAGGCAAAAGCAGGAGTTTTAAGCAACTGCCATTAATGGCCTGGAAAATTGAGTCAAAACATCAACCTGATGGGAAATATGTATTATATGAAATATATTATTGAGAAGCTGGGAAGTAAACTTGGATAAACATGGTCAAGAAATGACTGTCTCTTCAATGTCAGGAACTTCTCTCTTTAGGAAGTATCTGAAAAATTGCCTCATTTTGCCCATAAAATCCTAGCACATCAATAGCTCCCCTACCATTTGGGCATTTCAAATATCTCATCAGAGGTCCAGTGAAATGCATTTTTATTGCAAAAAGGCACAGGATAATCCAGCTGCCTTTTGACAGAAGAACTCGATGAAAAAGTAAATGTTTCCCCCTCCTCACGGTCCTCCTCCTCCCCGTCTGCGGTCTCTTCTCTCACGGCTCCCTCCCTCTCCTCTCATCCTCCTAGGACTGCTTTGCTCTGCCCTGGTGCCTCCTCTTTTTCCTCCCTTGCCCAGTTTGGTCTCAGTCCTGTGGGTGCAAATGGGACCGACAGGTCTTAAGCTTAGTTCTCCTAGTGTCCTTGAAACACCAGCTGAGTGAGAGATTTGCCTCTGTCACTCTAAAATTGGAAGTGCAAAGAGATAAGAGAAAGTGAACAATTATCGGTTTCTTCTCCCTCTCCCAGCTCCAGCCCCTCCCCCTCAGTTCACCAACCCAGGCCCTGCTATGGGGCGAGATGAATGCAGCTGCTAGCACTGAGATGCTAGCTGTTCACACGGCCCAACACTTTTCACGTGGTAGGTCACAGAGCAGTAGGGGAAAGGGACGTGGTGATGCAATATCTAATGGCCATGCTAGGGGTGGGGGTCTAGAAAGCTAAGAAGAAAACAAGATGCAGACAGTGGGATGGAGCTTGTACCCAAGTGGCTGAGAGTGGCCCTTCCCACTATAGCAACAGAAGGTGCAAAAGCAGGTGCCCTGCACGTTACAAAAAGAAAAAAGAAAAACAATAAATGCTTGTACAAGTGAGATTGCATATATCTAAGTTATCTGAAAACCCTGAAATTCTCCAAATATCAGGAATTCATTACAATGATGAAGATAAATGCTTTAGGGACTTGCAGAGCAATTCATATATTTAAAAAGAGTGTAAAAACTCAGGAAAATAAATAGGCATCCCAGAAATTCCCCCAACAGAAACTCTGAAAGCTGCCTCTAGACTTTCCATTTCACAGAGACAAGGAGGTACGGTGGTTTCCACTGTGCCTCAGAGAAAGGAACAGAAAGGTCACCTCCTCTCAATCTGCAAATATCTGAAATCTCCCCACTCAGGATTGTGCTATGAGGCTAAAAGACGCAGAGCACACAGGATGAGACTTCAGGCCAGAGCCAGGAGATCAAGAATCTGCTCACAAAAGAAGCAAGGGAAGCTGGTTTTTTGGCTCTGCTGGCACCCCAGCCCCCCAGAACAGAAACACAGTAGAGTAGGATTGTGCTGTGGCCAGTTTGCCTGGCAGAACTAAGTGGTGGGGTGGGAAAATGGCCTGAGGACACTGACTAGGTTCGAGCATTTGATGTCTGAGGGGGTTTTGGTGTGAGGCAGAAAACAAAACAATTTGATAGGAAAACCACGAAGGCAGATGAAAATGACAAGGTGGAAGAGGGGATGCCAACTGCAGGGGGGTGATGGTCAACAGGTTGAGAGACAGACTTTGAGGGGTAAAGGAAAAGAGTGGAAGGATAGAGGGGAAGGAGGAAAACCTCCCCAGAAGGAACAGAATTCACTGCAGAACACAAGCTGAGGCCCGTATCTGAAATTGTTCAGGCCCAAGAGCTGTGGTTTGAGATGCCCTTGTTATACTGGACAGAGAGTTTTCTTTTTAAATAAATGAACCAGAAATGACCCAAAGGATTTTTGTAAACTTTTTATTATAGAAAATTGAACATGCGAAAAAAGCAAGCAGAATATAATAATGACTTTCATGTACCCATTACTCTGAATCAATAATTACCAAATCCCAGCCAATCGTGCCTCATCTACTTCCATCCATTTTCCCCCTTCACATAAGTTTTTTTTTAATTATTGTGGTTAAATATACTGTCATATTAGTTTAAAGCACATTCCACAAATATTACATTATGTATCCCTAAAAAACAAGAATTCCTTTTATTCTTTTAAAATAACCACAATATCAATATTATACCTTAAAAACAATTTCTTAATACCAGGAGATGTTTCCTTTTTCTCTTTTTTTAAATTTATTTTTAAATTTTTGGCTGCATTGGGCCTTCGTTGCTGTGCTCAGGCTTTCTCTACTTGCGGCATGCGGGGGCTACTCTTCGTTGCGGTGCGTGGGCTTCTCATTGCGGTGGATTCTCTTGTTGCAGAGCATGAGCTCTAGGCGCGCGGGCTTCAGTAGTTGTGGCACACGGGCTTAGTTGCTCCGTGGCATGTGGGATCTTCCTGGACCAGGGCTAGAACCCATCCACATCCCCTGCACTGGAAGGTGGATTATTAACCACTGCACCACCAAGGAAGTCCCAATACCAGAAGATATTTCTAAGGCATTTCTACATTAAAGTCTTCTCTCCTGTTGCTGTACGCAAAAGCACTTGTGCATTTCAGAAGAGCTTAGAAGAGTGAGAACAAATTTTACAAGAGAAGGGGCCAGGAGTTGAAGCTGTAGCAGGAACCCTGGGAACAGCAAAGATCCAGCAAAAGAGACTGTATTTGATGGTTTTTCATATAATACTGCTCTTTCTGGGGCTGTGAAATGGGGGACAAACATCTTGCAGGACTTCATACAGCGCTCTAGAAAACTCTGCAGCAAATCAGTAGAAATGAAAAGCCAACATTTGAGCTGTTTTGATGACCATAAAGAATAAAGAGACCGAAGTAATGGGAAAAAGGGTCTTTACTGTTCTGCCTATCTCAAAGGTTGTGAAGATTCTGATGATGCATCCCCAACCTAAAAAAAAAAAAAAAAAAATCTATTGTATTAAAATAGCATGTGCACCATAAAATACTTTAAAAACAGATATCGTTAGAGGATGAGATTCAAAAATAAAGATAGAAGTTCTCATATTTTTCCCATAGCCTAACAAATCATCTTGGGCCTCTCCCTTTTGGACCACTGCACTTGGCTGTCAGTTTTCCCAAGAGCAGTCCTTGAGTGGGTGATAGGGAAGTCAAGGTTAGTAGATTGAAAATGACCCTGGGGATACCTGTACAGAGAACAGTAGAGGTCAGTGGTCTCAACCCTGTGGTACATTAGCGTGAGCCTGGGAGATGTTAAGAAATGTGGACACCCAGGCCCAACCCCATACCAAGCAAATCAGTAATTCTGGAGTGCAGTCTGTGTTTTTTGTTTGTAGGTTGGTTTGCTTGTTTTTTTGTTTGTTTGTTTGTTTTGGGTTTTTTTTGTTTTTTAAGTACTCCAGGTGATTCTAATGCACAGGCAGGGTTGGAAAAACCGCTGCTCTAGATGTTTAAAAAAAAATGGTTGCTTAATGTGAGAATATTAGATCTGATTTTAAAGCATTCTATTCACTACTTCCCATTTAAGAGTGGGGAAAATATTTTACTGTACATTAAAGAAAGGGTACAGGATAGTGGGAAGAAAAGAAATGCAGAGAAACTTTTAAGTAAAAAAGCATACCTGGGGCTTCCTGGTGGTGCAGTGGTTGAGAGTCCGCCTGCCGATGTAGGGGACGCGGGTTCGTGCCCCGGTCCGGGAGGATCCCACATGCCGCGGAGCGGCTGGGCCCGTGAGTCATGGCCGCTGAGCCTGCGCGTCCGGAGCCTGTGCTCCGCAGCGGGAGAGGCCACAACAGTGAGAGGCCGCGTTCCACAAAAAAAAAAAAAAAAAGCATACCTAATAAAATAATAGTGAGGTTCTCTCAGAAAAGGGTGGTTTCCATTTCCATATCCCAGATTCTAATTTATTACATCTTAAACTGCTCCAATTTTGACAGACCTTATTTTCATTTAACCCAAAACACTCATCCTATTAGATTAATACAATTATCTGCTGACTATTTCAAATTGCAATCATGGTTATTTCATATGTCAAAATAATTAATTCTGGCTACTTAAATCTTTTCTGTTTAATCAAGTTTATCTCTCAATTGGGAAGGAAAAAAAAAAAAACCTGACCTTAAAAAGATAAAAAGACATTTTCTATCTCTGAGGAACTGACTTCATCAAATTATCCTGAAGGGAAAAGCAAGTACAAAAACGTGAACTACAGGCAGCTGGAAAGCAAAATTGTGTACAATGAATGACACACCAAATCCTGCAGGAAAATATGTCCCACAATACATTATTTCCTGTGGCTTCCTGCCTGAGGAACACTGAAGAACAGTAAAAATTCTTCCAGAAATTATTTCCTCAGCTGTCTCATTGATGGATTTAGCATAGGTGTTTGGTCAAAATGTTAAATCATGGTCAAATCCAAACATGCATATTTACCAGTGTTTATATATCTAATCACAAGGGCCACTTGGTTCCTTAAAATGAAGGTTAAAAGAAACTTGAACTGGATTCCATTTTATCACAAGCCTGGAATGCTGAAATGCTGTGACAAAGCTATCAATTCATTCATCTCAGTGAAAAGCCTGTAAAATCACAGGCCTTAATTTTCACATCATTAAATGTCACCATTTTACCAATTCCACGAAAGTTATGTAGACATGATTGTACACGCTAGAAGTAAAGTTAATTGTCGTCTGCAGGATACTTAAAATCAAATGGGCCATCTAAGTTTATCTTATGATGTTTAAAGAGACTAAAACAAGCTGGTTCCACAAATTGCTGACACGACCAATTCTGGGGAGTTGCGAGAGGACCGTCTGATGGTAGCACATACCTACTGTAGATGGTATTGTGCATTAGACTGGCCACAGGGTATCTTCATTTAACTAGGGATAGCTTGTCACAACACACCCCAAGTTATGACAGATAATCATTCCAATAATTAATATCTTTATATAATATGATATAGTGCTTTACATTTTTAAATGACTTCTGATTCCTTACCATCCCCTCCTTGAAATGCTTATTGCCACAGTTAAAGACCACAGGACCATGTGGTCCTTATTCCTTAGGAGGACTTTTCTTCAAAGGCTGACTTTTCTTTGCCATCCTCTCTCTATAAGGGGCTTCTTCAGCTTCTCTTCCCAAGTGGATTCTTCTCCACCATTCCACCCCACTGCCCTTGTGAGGCAGGTGCTAGAGTTAATACTTAACAAGGCAAAAAAAAAAAAAAGAAAGAAAGAAAGTTGCTCTTTAGCTGCCTCACATAAATAACACCTTCAGGGAAATACCTGTATCTATGAATGGTTGTTTATAAACTAGGATTCACAGGTTCTTCAGGGGCTATGTAGCAATTTGAGAGATTGGTTGGATGGGACAAGTTTTGACTATCCCAGCACCTACAGGCCTTGAGCATTTCTGAAGTCTTCTCACGGTACCAGGTCACATGTAACACATAAACACTCAAGTTGTATCTACAAGACATCAAAATAGCTATATAATTTGAGCAAATCAGTTATTTTCAAAGCATATCCATTTAGAATGGGAGAACTGGTTGTTTTGCATCATTTTAAAGGTAAAACAAGCATGTGTGTGTGTGTGTGTGTGTGTGTGTGTGTGTGTGTATACATGGGACTAATAATCTACGTTCAACAGTCTGGCATGGCTTATACGCAGTGATGGAGTAAGGCCCGAGTTGCAGTGCCCTGACTCATCTTCTGGGTTCCTTATTGCTCTATGGGTCTCTGGCAGAGCTGCAGTATGAAGGGCAAAGCACTGGCTTTGTAGACACACAGACATAAGGTCAACTCCAGCTCAATCATATGCTACTTATGTGACCTCAGAAAAGTTACCTAACCTCTCTGAACTGTAATTTCTCATCTGTAAAACGGGGCTCTGTGATACCCACCTCGTAGCAGTACTGAGTGGCTAAATGAAATTATGTTTGTGAAGCACTTGGCAGATATTCAAAACATGTCAGCTCCTTCCCCTCAGAGGTAGTAATCTCCTCACAGGTGCAGAGGAATAATAATTGGAATATTTGTGTATATATATATATATTTTTAATTCTATACTTGATTGTATTAGAGTTGAATAGGTGCCATCATAATATGTTTCGAATTATTATTGCTCTCTCCTTCACATCACACCTCTGCCACAGGCCCACAGAGTTCTAAGGAACCCAGAAGATGAGCCAGCGCAATGCAACTCAGGCCTTACTCCATCACTGCCTATAAACCATGCCAGACGGTTGAGTGTGGATTGTTAGTCCCACGCAGCTCCCGGAAAGAAACACCTCGTTTGTTTAGAAGCTCCTTTAGATCCACCTTTACTAAAACACAGCATTAGCCAAAATCCTGACTTCCCAAATACAACAAGCAGTTAGTTATCACTATAAGAAAAGACAAATTTCCCCATGTTTGGATATTATTAGGTAACCTCCTAACTATATTTTTATATATTGATAGTTAATTTGATTTCTTTTTTGTTTGCTTGTTTTAATCAAAGTGATACATGCACATAGTTTGAACAATCCAATTCATACAGTTTGCTGAAACAAAGGGCAGCCCCTTGTGCCTCCCATCAGCACCTTTCTCCCTACATCAAAGGCACCCATATTCAGTGTTTTTAGCTGTTTTATTTTATTCCTTTGATTAGTTGGTTGGTTGCTGTTTTTGATGTTTACTCCCAGAATTTTAAGTATGCTATATTTGCCTATATTGCTAATTTGATTTTTTGAAGTACAGGCACGTGCTAAGACTTCTCACTGTGGAATATAATACATAGCTTTCTTCCACCACCCTCTCCCTTCCCATCACACACTTCCCCCTCCTTGTCTCTTCATCATTCCATATCACCAGATCATAATTTTGGTTAGATTAATACTTAGTGTTTATGTTAGAGTAGGTATATAAGGGTTATTTATTGGTAAGTTCTGCCATTTATATACTATAATTCTTCTTCCTTTCTTTTTGGCTCCACCTTGTTTCCTTGCAGTTGGTTTTTGTTTGTTTTGTCAAATATTCTGTGTACTATCATAAACTGAACCTCAAACTCTCCATCAATTTGTTGAGCCTTTTTTCTGAAAATGTTCAAATGCATTAGAAATTTTTTGATTTTCACCTTCTTAAAGAAGACTCTCCTTGACCCTTGTAACCTGCATCAGCGAGATGGATGGTCCAGGTGTACACTGGCCACCCAGCTTGTCCCTTCCCTATCTCCTGGAACTCCCTTTGCCTGGATGCTGGATCCATTGTCTTATCCTATCTTGCTTCATCCTCTCATTTTGGTGGAGCACATTTGGAGTAGCTTCGGAGAATGGGTGTAAGAGTGGTAAACACTTTTTGGAACTTACATGGCTAAAATTCAACTTGTTTTCTGTTTTTACATTCCCAAATTTCTAACCTTTAATTATTTTCTATATCCTGTGAATCTCATCCACTTTGTTAAAAATCTCTTCAACTCGTAGGCCCAAGACTGACAGGAGTATTCCAGTAACAGTCTGGAGAATGTAATGGAAGAATTACCCTGTGATTCCTGAATTTGTACTCTAAATTCCTTTCTGCCACAGTTGCACATTGCAGTTATCGTACATTTGTCCTTCCTGCCTACATGTGTTCCTATTTAGGATTATCAACTCTTAATTTTGCCAAGGTCATTTTGAATTCCATTCTTATATTCTGAAGTGTTAATAACCCTGATACTTAGCATCAGCCATAAACTGAGCGTCATAAATATCATCCAAATTACTAATAAAGTACACACGGTACTTCTAGACCCTCATACTTGCTGCCTTCTCTTCTAATGGCTAATTCCAAAAGATTCCAAACCATTAAACAATGGCAAAGCTTGATACATATGACATAATTGTTTCTTCATAAAGAAAAGAATACTTTGATGGTTGAGTTTTAAATCTGGGGGACTTATCCTTGTATTTTTGCAATGGTGTTCAGCTTCTGCTTTTCAAAGGCAATCTCTTCCCTTATTTAAAAAACTAGGTGGTACGTAATTCTTTTTCCAGACCTGAAGCATTCATTCTGTTAATACTAAACAGATATAATTAAAGAGGCAGCAAGGCATAGTAAAAAAGCACTTACTTGAAGAGTGAGAGGACTAATGTTACTAGAGTTTCTCTGTGATCCAATATTTGTTGGATGTACTAATAATCCAATACCTATTAATCCATCAAATGTGTATTGAGCACCCATTATGTTCAGGTACTGTGGTAGGCACTGGGGCTACAGAGTGAAAAGGACAGACATGGTCCCAGCCTTTGCTAAATAGAACCACAGATACTGAGCAAATAATAACAAATTGACCATTACAATAACTTAACTTCTATGAGGCTCAGTTTCCTCGTGAGTAAAATAAAGAAAATAATAGTACCACCTCATCAGTTCAAGTGAGGTAATGCAATAGAAAAACTTTATTAGCTCTCTTTTTTTCCAGACAAACTACAAACATCTACTAGCTATGATTTCCTAGGGGCAGGGAGCATATCTTACTCATCTTTGTAACCTCAGCAAGTAGGCAGCACTTGTCAAGTTAGCAGGAACTCAACACATGTACAGAGCAAACAACAACTCTGAAAGAAGATGAATCTATATTTTCACGCAATTACAGATCTTTTCATTTTCTCACCAAGGTTATCCACCCGTTTGTGAACTAATGAACTTTATGTAGTTCAAAAGCACAATGTAATTTTATAGTAAAATGTTTCCACTTAGCATGTATTCTTCATTAATATATATATGTTTGAATAACTGAAATAATGTAACATTTAAATTTTCAACTATTCAATTTCATATAGCAAGCAATTTTTCCTAAAATAATTTCTGAGGGTGGAGTGCAATTTCGGGGGTGTTTGACAAAATTATTTGAGATTTTAAAAGCACCTAAATAGGACACTCAAAACAAGTCAATTACTTTAAATTTCAAAATGAAATGCTAAAAGAAATTTTTTTTTTTTTTTTTTTTAGAAATTTTTTTAATTTGACTCTCAAGCAAAGTTTCAGCTTACAGAAAAAATTTTTAACTTCACTAAAACACATTCAAATAATCGTATGGAAATGTCAACTGACCTGCTTCCCAGCAAGTCTTCAGGATCAATGGACTTTAAATCTTTGGATACTAAAATATGTATAGCAGACAGAGAGTTTTACCATGGAAGGTAATTCCTTCCGTATTGGCTTTATTCCCCCAAAAGGCCTAAGGGATAAACTGTGATTTCTGTTCTTCTCATGGAACCACACAGTGGAAGGGCTGGAAGGGGGTCTAGGAATTGTCCGGTTCATCCTACTTATTTTTCAGAGGAGGAAAAAACAGAGGCGCAGAGAGGTAAGATGATTTGCCAGTTGCACAGCTGGGATTAGAACCAAAGTCTCCTCTTCTCTGGCATAGGAAGTAGCAGCAGCCTGCTGAAAACATTGCCTGGTATCCCGGGAATTTGCTTGTCTGCTGTGTGGAGATAGTCTGACCCTGGAGAGTCTAATTCCAAGACAGTTACACATACATTCCAGCTAAAGATGCATCTTCATTTTAATTGAAATAGAATGACAGACCCAACACTTCCAGTTGTTTTGTTTAAGAATAGAAAAATAAAATTCTTTATCTCGTATCATAAAAGCCCTACTCCTTAATATAAGCACAGAAAGTCCTCCAGGGAGCCTTATTCAACCACAGCAGAGGTTCTCAACACATCAGCCCAATTGACTGGCGTAACCCAAAGCCTGCGCTGGTCCATTGCTTCTTTCACATGGCAAGGGACTACCTCCTGCCCGCTTTCTTCCCCACTCAAGAACCTCACTAACAGCAACCCTTCTCCTCAAATTCATTCATAACAGTTTTAACCCCATTCTCTTGGCCTCTCCTTCCAGTGTCACGAGATCTCAAAACAAAACAAAAACCCAGAAAGTAGTTCCTCTTCACGAGTTTGTGAACATCTAATCTTGGTGGTTCATAAATTATCAGATGGAGTCATGGTGGGAACATGGACCTGGGGAGTACTCAGATCCAGTTCTAACATGGCTCTGATTCTAAACTCTTGAGGAAGTCCTCAGTCTCTCTCAGGTTCACTGTCTTCATCTCCAAACTAGAGGTGATAATACTTACACCATAGCGTTGTTCTAGAGATTCAATGAAGACACATTTAAGAGTCTACCACGCTGCCTGGCACATGTTAAACACTCATTCTTTTCCTTCTCTCTCTGTTGCTCACTTCTCCATTTTCAAGGAACCCCACTGACTATGCAAGTATTGTCATTCGTTACACAATTCTTTCTACTTTTATGTATATCGGAATTTTCCATTATAAAAAAGTTTTTAATAAAATAATTTAAAATGATATTTTTTGGAGGTTAGCGATGTTAGTAAATACAAATACTCTTTCAGTCATGTATATTTGGGTAATAATACATTTTAAAGAGAACAATAATATAGAAGCTAGAGAATATCATGTCATTCAAACTGAGACATCTTATAAAATATCTGATGTTCTTAAGGATGTTTCATTCTAATATGTAAGCTATATGGTAAGGCTATATTAGCCAACCAAGTTAACTATTACGTATGAAATATTATTCTGATTATGTGTATACATATTTGGAAAATATTTTTATCAAAAATATTACCTATTTCTCCTTTCAGTTTATGTAATTCAGAATAATTATGGGATTAATTACCCCCAAATTGGGTATCTTTTCAAACAAATTGGTTTTGTCATTAGTTGTCATATGTATGTAGCCTGAATGTTGATCAATAACTGATAAAATCATATTCAGTTTGATACATTTAAATAAAATTAGTGGGTTCATGGTTCAGAATAAATATTTGTTTTTATTTTTTGGAAAGTACCCTTCTCCACTTAAGAGGCAATATTTTGCCCTTTGTGATAAAAGCTCATGCTTTTTATCTAAGCTATAAAATATAAACATTTTAATCCATGGTTCTATGTGTTTCTTGGGAACAATGTGGTTAAATACTTAGGCCAACTCACTTGTTCTCTCTAAATTTCAGTTTCCCAAGTTAGATAAATAATAATACCTTACATTTATAATAATACCTTTCTTTTAAAGAGTTCATAATGCATAGGACTACTCTATTTTTAATTCTGGAACGTTCCTGTAGACTTAGTTAAGGGCATCTGTTAAATGCAGTTTACCAAGTAGGAGCCATGGCCATGGTCTGAGTGACTTGTCCAGGGTCACACAGATATAGGGTTATAAGGATCAAATGATATGACACATGGCAAGAGTTTGACAACCATAAAGTATTACATGAATGCAAGTTATGATCAGAGATATGAACAGATTCATAATGAGTTCTTACAGTTATTGACTGCCATTCTCAATACTCTTTTCCCTTGATTTTCTAGCCAAAACGAAAATAATACCTGCCACCAAAAAATCTCTAAAACATAGTGAGGAATAAGGAGAAACAGGGAGGTATACAGAACTCCGTGGAAATATGGTGCCATGTTATTTTTATGGATATTAATAGTGACCCTGCTATTGAAATAGCCTCCATGATTCATCTATTTATTTTTTAAGAATAAAACAATTAATATACTTCAATTTTTATTTTATTTCATTTTTTTTGCGGTACGCAGGCCTCTCACTGTTGTGGCCTCTCCCGTTGCGGAGCACAGGCTCCAGACGCGCAGGTTCAGCGGCCATGGCTCACGGGCCCAGCCGCTCCGCGGCATGTGAGATCTTCCCAGACCGGGGCACGAACCCGTGTCCCCTGCATCGGCAGGCGGACTCTCAACCACTGCGCCACCAGGGAAGCCCTATACTTCAATTTTTTTAAAAAAGAATAAAACAATTAACTTTGGAATTCTGACCAAACTCTAACTTGGGGTTTGACTTTCAGTACTTCTGAATGTCTCTTGCTGCATCTACTCAATTTCCTGATTGATTAGAGAATTACTGAGAAATCTTAGTAGTGCATTTTCAGTATTTGCTACATGATGCTCTCTACACAGCTACAGAATATCAGCAGAACTTGTGTATTATTCTCAGAACTGTTTCAGAGTATAATGAGCTGCTTCAAAGGGGTCCGAAAGCTTCTAATGAAAGGTGTTTAGGACATGCCAAATACCATGGTTGCTATGAAAATTATCAGCCAACTAGAAACATTAGTTATTTTATGCCAAAAACAGTGTTTTAACCATGATTCATTTTTAGTCATTAGATGATTATTCTGAATTCTCATCATCTTGAAACTGCATTGGCACCAAGAAAAAAATATGTTTTTAAATTTGGCTTCTTTTATGTGATGGTTCCATCTCTCATGTACCAACCATAAATTCTTTGCCTCTGGGACTGCAAGTGCTTCAGGATGTAATGGAAAGTTGGTGTCACATGGCAAGACATTTGTTCCCATTGCAGAGTGAGGCCAGCTCTGAAATTCAAACCCTAATGAGAACAAGTATGTAAATGAGAGCAGCCAAACCAAACATGAAGAAAACAAAGCCCAAGGAGTCTATAAAAGACATTTTTTCAGCCTAGGTATTCATTAATCCATAGCACTTAGGCTCTGAATTCAAAACAGAGCCTTTTTTCCAAAGTTTGTTACTATAGTGACATATCTATAAGACCTACATTTTTAAAAAAACAAATGATAAGGACTTTTTAACCCCTAGAGTGGCTCTATTTATTAAATTTTCCTGTGTAAAGGAAGTGTTATTTAAACTAGACTATTATACCAAATACTAAAAATATTTCAATGTGCCTTGAATTAAATATGATTAAGAATGGCTAGTGTCAAAGAGTGTGTATTCTTAATCAAAATTTCAATGTTATGGTTTCTACAGAATACTAAAGATACTGTATTCTCAAGGACTTCTGCGTATGATCCAATAGACATCTTGCCTATTTTCTGAAATTTCTGCAAAAAATAAAATTGCTTCAATAAAAATGTTTTTAAAATCTTTGTCTCATAATTTAAATAATTTCTTTCTTCTTTTATAGATACATGTTTTTGCAGGGAATTTCCCACTGTTCCATGATTTTAGGCATATTTATTGTTTTACTTGCATAATACTGAATCAAAATATAAGATGTTGTAAAAAATGGAAAATTCATTTATTTATACAATATCTATTGAGAATCTAATATGCCAGGCTCTATTATAGATCTTGGAAATACAAGAATGAACAAGACAGGTAAAAAGCCCTTGACCTCTTTGGAACAATCCATTTTAGTGTGGGAAGGTAGACAACAAATAAAAGAAGTATATAGGGCTTCCCTGGTGGTGCAGTGGTTGAGAGTCCGCTTGCCGATGCAAGGGACACGGGTTCGTGCCCCGGTCCGGAAAGATCCCACATGCCACGGAGCGGCTGGGCCCGTGAGCCATGGCCACTCAACCTGTGCGTCCGGAGCCTGTGCTCCGCAATGGGAGAGGCCACAACAGCGAGAGGCCCGCGTATCACAAAATAAATAAATAAATAAAAGAAGTAAATACGTAATATATTAGAAGGTAATAAGTGTGATAGAGAAAAACAAAGCAGGAAAGAGGGATGGGTGTGGGAGGAGCTTGTAGTTTTAAATAGTGTAGTCAGGGTAGTCACATTGAAAAGGTGACATTTGAGCAAAGATTTGAAGAAGGTGAGGGAATTAGGCATGCAAATATCTCAGGGAATGAGCAGCAGGTACAGTAAGTGCAAAGGTCCTGAGGCAGGAGGGTTCCTGGGGGGAATCAGGCAACAACTAGCATATTTGAGCCTTACCAAAGCTAAAGCTAAAACGTTTTGTGGACCCATTTATATGTTGGCTGTTGCACACAAAACCAGGACTCCAATCTTGTCCTTTGGAAATCTAGATATATAAAATCTTAAAACCTGGTCCAGGGAGATCCCACATGCCGCGGAGCAACTAAGCCCGCAAGCCACAACTACTGAGCCCACGTGCCTAGAGCCCGTGCTCTGCAACAAGAGAAGCCACCGCAATGAGAAGCCACCGCAATGAGAAGCCCGCGCACCGCAACAAAGAGTAGCCCCCGCTCAGCACAACTAGAGAAAGCCCTCACAGAGCAAAGAAGACCCAATGCAGCCAAAAATAAATTAATTAATTTAAAAAAACCCCACCAAATTCTATATGAGATGATGGATGATCACAAAACTTATTGTGGTAATCATTTCATGATGTATGTAAGTCAAATCGTCATGCTCTACACCTTAAATTTAAAAAACAAAACAAAACAAAAACTGCCATCAAATAATAAACAATATATTTCGAAAGTATTGGATAAGGTAAGCAAACCTTTTCCTTTTTGTTTGGAATTTATACCAGTCCGTTCACATTTACATAAAGTCCTATGGTGCAAAACATCTAGGTGTTTCTTCTCCCATGTTCAACTAGGAAGATAAATGAACTTTGTGTGCTCCAGAGAAAGTAGTAATGGCTTGTGCATCTATCTCTGCTGAAGCTATCAGACTTGATGGCCCTGCTTTGGAATTTACCACGGTAAGAACTAACTTAACCTTCGTATACAACGGCCTGGAATTGGAAGAAGATAAAGGAAGGAGTGAAGAAAGTGGCCAGGCCAGTTGTCACCACCAGGCCACCAGGGTATAGCCTCAATTAAATAATGCTATCTTAGCATTCTCTTGCTAACAGAGAAATAGCCCATGAAACCGAGTAAAATTCCCTTAAAGGGAAATACGAAGTAGTAATCTCTAAAAGAAAGTTAACCCACCAATACCAAAACGTATGGCCTTGTCTCCTACCTCTTCCATAAAGTTTCCTCCTCTGTGGCTCTTTTACGACTCACTGAACGCTTCCAAGTGTCCCTAGATTTATCTATGTATATTTTTATCTCACTGGGAAAATGAGGCTCAGCTCTGAGCCTCCCTAAAATTAGCTCTACTTGTTAGAAGTTCTTCTTGTCAGGTGGTTCTATCATACTTATCTAATAATTGCATTTAAGCAAAACGGTTTCTTTTTTTGCTGTTGTTCAGAGCTGTTTTTTCTCTTTTTTTTTTTAAATGGGGCATTTCACATTCTTCTTGAGTAATCAAAATCACTGCCATTAACTTAGTTTAGGGTTTCATTGAGAAAAAGATTTCTCTCTTACAGGTATTAAGTTTTGTTTTGCTATGAAGTTATTAAATGTCTATATAAGAACTGTCATGTAGATTCTTAGAGATTTCTACCACTTTGGTATGACAAAATTATAGCCCTATAAACTTATCTTTGACTATATAATGAGAAGTTTAGATCCGTCTAAACATAATACACAACATAGTCTAAACTATGAGAGACTAAGAAAACAAAAAGGTTTCTTTTTAAATGTAAATCAGATCATGTTAATCCTCTCCTGATAACCCTCCTGTGGCTTCCCATTATACTTAAAATAAAATACAGGTTTTTTCACTTGGCAGATGCCTCCAGCTCCCTCCCCACCACACATTGGTTTCTACCTCAGGGTCATTGTCTGCACCTGTCTCTCCTCCTTAAATGCTGGCTACTGACAATGAGCTTGCCCTTGGCTCAAAGAGCCTTTCCTAGGGCCCACCTGGCACACACCTAAGGTGCCCTGGCTCCCACCTTCCATGACTGCTTTGTTTCTTCTTAACACTTATGAATATTTGAAATTACAACTGTTTTATTTGGTGTCTGTTTCCCTACTAAAACATAAGACCTATTAGAACAAGGGTATAAGTGTTTTCCCCAAGTCTAGCAAAGAAGCCAACATATAGTGGGCTTCTAAATATGTTTTTTGTTTGTTTTTTTTTTTGCGGTACGCGGGCCTCTCACTGTTGTGGCCTCTCCCGTTGCAGAGCACAGGCTCCGGATGCGCAGGCTCAGAGGCCATGGCTCACGGGCCCAGCCGCTCCATGCTAAATATGTTTTGAATGAAGGAACAAGTAGATATTTAAAGCTGTTTGTTCAAAACGTAAGGCTGGTGCTACTAGGAGATTTTTTTCTTTCACCAAAACATAATATTTCAAATGAAATATTAAAAAGCAAAATTATTTTAAACACAGTAGTTAAGCTGAAAGAAATTCAGTAGAGAATATTTGGATAATGTGAATGAATCATTACCACATAATTTCTTTCTTGAAAATATGCATTTCTGTGGAAAGGGTTGATTATTTTTTCCTTCCAGGGTAGAACCGTTGTATTGATGGAGTACCTATACAGCAAGTAAGAATGAAATTTTTATAAACAAAAAATCTAGAATTAGATCAGTCAGTGAATAAACATTTGCAGTATGCAAAAAAAGCAAAATTAGTATCAAAATCCAGAAAAGACAGGGTGAAGATGGAGAAAATATTCTCAATATTTGAAGATGAAAATATATTTGTATCTAGTCAATTTAGGTTAAAAATAGGTAAGTGCCACAAAATGGATGTCATAGTAATACTATTATGATTATTCATTAGGGATTTGACGGCTGCAACTGGAACGACCCTATGGTTAACATTTCACCTTGATTTTGCATTTTTCCTTTATTTCCCTTCTTTTCCAAAGATCCCAGGCAACAGATGGGGAAGGGAAGTGAGTATTAATTTGCAGAGAAGCAGCTCATTACACGGACATTTTAAGTAATACCCAAATCCTTGTGCAAACATGGATCATGAGTTGAGATTTTAATGAGAATGAATGCTGTCAAAGTAGGATTTCAAGTATTCTAAAGTTAAATGCTAAAAGTGTTTTGTTTCCAGTGACGAAAGAACTAGTTCTGAATTAAAATGTAACTTCAAATACAAAGTAGTCAAGATTCTATCTGTGCTTTTCAACCCTTTGTTCCTATGAATTAAAAGTAGTCCAGGGCTTCCCTGGTGGCGCAGTGGTTGAGAGTCCGCCTGCCGATGCAGGGGACACGGGTTCGTGCCCTGGTCCGGGAAGATCCCACGTGCCGCGGAGCGGCTGGGCCCGTGAGCCATGGCTGCTGGGCCTGTGCGTCCAGAGCCTGTGCTCCGCAATGGGAGAGGCCACAGCAGTGAGAAGCCCACGTAATGCAAAAAAAAAAAAAAAAAAAAGTAGTCCAATTAGCCAGGTTAGAATGACCAACAGATTATCAGTCAACAACACTTAAGACAACCTTCGTGTCCATATAAAGCTTATACAAGTTTCTACACTCAAACACACTTTTTAAAAACTTTGTAAGATGATAATAGTAACATACATAGGGAACTATAACCCAGAAGTCTAGAAATTGGCAATGTCTTTCAATGCTCTTTTGTGAGTGTTAAAGTTACAACTTAAAAGTAAAGGTATGTCATCACTTGAAATGATACATAATCACATCTGTGCATATACCAAATTCATATACACAAGAAGGACAGAATAGATGGTGATGATTTCACATTACCAATGATAGGCCATTAAATGTCTGTAAATAACTAGTTCATCTATGACAGAATATGGCTTCTTCCTAAAATCATGTACACTTTGTAACTTTCTTTTTAATTAACAAATTGTATTAAAAACATTACTGCCAATAGCATCACATTGAGTTCTATCTTTCCAAAGATGCCAAAACACTGCCACATGTTATTTTTTTCCATTCATTCTTTCTCTGGGGTTGGTAGTTTAATGCCTCTTTACCACAATGTTGCTTCTTTTTAGTAATGGGGAAACTGAGGGATTAATATAGACTTGTTAGCAGTCAGAAAACAAGTCCATAGCAAAACTGGAGCTTACTCTTGATCTCAAGTTCTCTCCAATTAGGCAACACAGATTTCTTTTATCCCAAATGGTAACATATAATGTTAAAAAAAAAAAAAAGGAATATAGTCATTAATAGATTTTCTATTGAAGTTGCCCTATACTGCAGCATTTAAGCTAGATTTCAAAACCACAGAACTAATGTTTTAGATTCTAAGTTAAGTTCCATAATAAAAGAAAAAAAGCTTTAATAGGACATTGTATTTATTATTAGTTCAAAATTCACCCTTTTCTTCCACCAAATTGCTCTGTTTTGCCTGAACTTCAAAGGTCTTTGGAACTCAAGGATATCTTCACTATTAAAAAAAGACATCATTGTTTGATAGTATATTGAACTCTAGAAGAGTAGCTAATAGAACTTTTCTTACATGTGAAAATTTTACACACTTCATTCTCAAAGTTTGTACATCTCAATCAGATTATGTTTTTCTTTATAAGAGTATTCATGGAATTTCATTAGCCTTAGTCCTCTTTTGTTAACTTTTTTTCCCCCTTTTTGGATAATATTACACAACGGCTTCACTGCAGGGGGTTATTAATAAGATATTGTTCCAGAAATGGAACCCCAGGTAAATCATAGTAATAAGTCCAGTACTACTTGTTCAGACAACTGATATTTATTTCCAGCAAACGCTTTTTGGAACCTGAAAACTAGTCCTCCACTTTGTATTTTTCTAACAATTCAGTGATAAAAATATAGAAAATAAACATGTTATTTCTAAATCCCAGAAAAATTTGTTGGCTGGGATACAAGCTGTCCAATTCCTAATGCACACAAGGGAATGCTCAATAAATGTCACCGTCTGACTGACAGTACTAATTCTAAAGGTTACTTCTCTTAACCTAGACAGTTGCTTCATTTCTACTGAATATATGATTTTCTTTACTCTATCCCAGAGTGTTTGGATTAATGTACCATTACTAATTTAAATATGATACGCATTCATTGAAAAAAAAAAGTCAGGTTTTCTTGAGTATTTCTGTAGTTTACATTCCAGGATCTTGTGACTATGAAACAGTTTTGCATCTGGTAACTGATATGGTTAGATGATAACCTAGCAGAATTTGGGGATAGGAATGCTCTCAAAATGATGAAAAGATCTTGCTGCCATAGTTGTTTCTTGCTTTGTTTTGTTTTGTCTTTTTCCAATCAGTGGAAACAGTCCTTAGTTTCTAAGTCATTTTTCCCCCTGCATTGTTCTTCCTAAATATGCTTCCCATACATTACTAAATTAAATCTTTTTTTTTTTTTTTCTGGTACGCGGGCCTTTCACTGTTGTGGCCTCTCCCGTTGCGGAGCACCGGACGCGCAGGCTCAGCGGCCATGGCCCACGGGCCCAGCCACTGCGCGGCATGTGGGATCTTCCCGGACCGGGGCATGAACTCGTGTCCCCTGCATCGACAAGTGGACTCTCAACCACTGCGCCACCAGGGAAGCCCCAAATTAAATCTTTGAGGGAAGAACAAAGTGTAAAACAGTCAAGTTGGAGGTCCTTGAGCAGTAACCAAGGATTCCCACATTTTCCACCTAAAGTCTCTGGGTGCAGGCAGGAAGCCAAGATAGTTGCAGTAAGACCCCTAGTCTTGAGATATGGAACTCCAGGTATCTCCCCAGTTCCAGTGTGTTAGACTACCGAGTTACTTATTATGAACTCTCCACACACACACATACTTGCATGTACATCCTGCTTTCTATCAATTTAATTAGTTACGTGACAGCTTTTAATTTTTTGTGGACCATCCAGAAATTACATAGCTTTTTGTAGTTATATGATTTTTTGCTCTCTATAAAATGATTTCAAACTTATTTGCAACAACCAGAATTCTTATCATTCCTTAATAGAAGTTTTATGCAATAAGTTCCTTACATTTTTAAAGAGCAAATGTATAAAAGAAGCTAGGACCTTTAAAGCTTTTGGAAAACTTACTTTCAAGAGAACTATTTTATTAGTTTAAACACACACAAATCCTTAAACAGATAAATAAAACATTTTAACTTTATAAATCTTACCTTTTTTGCTAGACGTCTTTTAACATCTTTAACCCCATCCTTACCAGAAATATAGCCCATTACTGATGTCTTCTAAATTATCTTTGTCATCATTTTCATTTTATAATAAATTCTTTACATGTTCTTTAAGAGAAACGGTCTTACAGATTACTTTAAGATGATTCCTTTAAATGTGTGATTTAAGAGTATCATAACAAGTAATCAAGAAGTTGATGTTATAAAATAATGTAATGGGACAAGCAGGCATACAATACTTATTTTTCCAAAAGCCGCACAGTCAACATCACCCAATGGTCACCACTTTTAACAATCTGGGAAATTAATCCAAAATGAAATTAAGTTTTTATAAATTCATATTGGATGTAACCAGTTGATCTAACTTACTGATGGAATACTGTTTCTAACAATTACTGAAATTACAGATTTAGAACTGAAACATTCCATTAGCTATCTCTGCCACAATAGCAGCATAATGTTACACTTTATTACTTTACTCTCTCCCACTCCCTTAAGAAACAGGGATGTTATTATGTGGTCTTATTTCACATCCTGACCTCAGTCACTTGGGTATGGAGGACATGGGTTCTACTAAAGTTAAACGACAAATCTCTGTATATTATTTACAACTAAGGACCTAAAAAATTCTCTGTAAATTTTAATTACCAAAACATCCTTTGGGATAAAAAGTATTTCTATTCTTCAAAGATTAGAGAACTGAGTACAGTGATTAACTGATTTATGTCACTCATCATGGTATGACTGCTAAAGCTGTAATAGATATGAAATTTTGAATTCCATCAAGACATTTTAGATTTTACCTAAATGATGTATTAGTATGTCAAAGTTCAAGAGCCGCCTTCCTCTTTTTTTTTAAACTGTTTAAAAGAATGGCCTTACCATTTTCTTTCACCAGAAGGCAACTAAATGGTAAACTCTCCAGTACTTTCATAGCTGCTTTCTGGACAGGAAAGGGTGCTTTCTAACTTGTTCTTATTGTTCATGGCCCAATCCAAAACATCTAACACTCTGGCTCCAACTAGGAGCTTTAGAATAAACAAAAGAAAGAGCTACAACTATTTAACGCAGTAGGTTCTACATTTATGGAGCCCATAAGCTGATTTCATGCTGAAAGTAAAAACAATCTCAAGATGTTTAAATGAACTCTTCGATGCTGGAATCACAACAAACTCAGGAAAATTAGGAATATGTTGGTAACCTCCAATCTTTTTTTAAACTGACCTCACCCTGGGCAAGAAACCATCTCCTGATGCCATTGTTGGAGACAGAATTTCTGGCTATAAGATCCTTTTCCTGACTCACTCTGGCTTGCTATTCTTGGTTAATCATCCCCATTTCTCTCAGCGTTTCACTCCTCTGACTATAGTGGAAAACATTTATTATCAGGAAAGACTTTTTTAAGTGATTCGGTTCCTCCAGCCGCCTCCCTCCTTATCCTAGCGAACCCCCCCAACCCCCATTCCTATCGCCTTGTTTCACTACGATTTTGCTAAACAGTAGACACAGCAAGCACATGACCTCCAGTCTTCCAGTGTCTCGGAATAAACCGATATCAAAACATTCGATTGGCGCGGCTGTAAGTTTTTCTAGGCTTGGAATTTAAGAGGCTTTCGTTCTTCAACTCTTACAAGACCTAGAGCGCAAATTTTAAATTTAAAAACATTTTAAATTAAAAAAAAAAAACCGCTCCCCTTTTTCAACCTTTAGCCCCGCCCATCGCCCCCCCCCGCCTCCACGCGAAACTCTGCAGGAAACCGGAGGGGGCGGGGCGGTGACGTCACGACGCCGGTGCGTCACGGAACGGCGGCGGCTGCGGCGCTGGCGACGGCTGCGGCCGCGGCGGCATTTTAGTCGGCAGCGGCGGCGGTAGCCGGGCTGCTGCTCCTCCTCCCAGCATCCCTGGCGCGGCCATTTCAGCCCCATCTTGGCTGAGGGGAGGGAGCTGCAGCCGCCGCTTCAGCAGTTTGAATTTCAGTTTCTCCAGAGCCTGCGAACCGGTCGCATCGAGGAGGAGCCGAAGAAGCTACCGCTGCTCCCTCACACAGCCAGAGCGCCGCCGCTTGCCGGCCCGCCGGCCGCCGCCCCTTATTCTCTCAAGAGCCGCGAGGGGAGGCCGAGACCGCCGCCGCCGCCCGCCCGCGGGGGTGGCTCCCCCTGTAAGGGGAGGACCGAACCGGCTTTCCCCTCCCCCGGAGCGGGTTTCCGCCAGAGACAGCCGACATGTCCCTTGGGCTGAGCTCCGGCTAGAGCCGGGGAGGGAGGGCCGCTCGGCCGCACCGAAGCTCCGCCGCCCGCCCGCGGCTCCTGGCTGAATCAGGAGTCCCCGGCTCCGGACTCGCCACTCCTCCTCCTTCCCTCTCGGCGTCCGAGAGCCCGGAGCTGACGCCGGCACTGGCTCGAGGAGCGGGACAGCACCGCCCCTCACGCCGCCGCCGCCTCCTCCCCTTCGCCCTCCCACTCCCACCCCCAGCCTAGGCCTGCTGACCGCGCGGAGCGCCGAGCTGGACTGACCACGGCGGCCCGGAGACGCGAGGAGGAAACAGCCGGCCCGCCCCTGGGGTCGCGCTTTCGCCGCCACTGGGGGTATTGAATTGAGGCGCCGCGACTGCGGGCGGCGAGAAGGAAGGAGGAGCCGCCGCGCGAGTGAGACGGGGGCAGAGCTGAAGAGACCGACACGGAGAAGGAAACGGGAGGAGGATGTCTCGCGGAGCGGCCGACGCACGGATCAACCCGTGACTCTTACAGCGGCGGGCCTCAGACCCCAGCGCGGACGCGGACTTTGTCTTTGGGGGCCCTGCTCTGCCCTTCCTGGTTTCCGGCAAGATCGCAGAGGAGCCGGCGTGCCTCTCTGCCCTCCAGCCTTCCTCACCATGTCCAAGATGCCGGCCAAGAAGAAGAGCTGCTTCCAGATCACCAGTGTCACCACGGCCCAGGTGGCCACTAGCATCACCGAGGACACCGAGAGCCTGGACGATCCGGACGAGTCACGCACAGAGGACGTCTCCTCCGAGATATTCGACGTTTCTCGGGCCACGGATTACGGCCCCGAGGAGGTCTGCGAGCGCAGCTCCTCCGAAGAGACGCTCAACAATGTTGGGGATGCGGAGACTCCCGGTACCGTCTCCCCCAACCTCGTCCTGGACGGGCAGCTGGCGGCCGCGGCGGCCACTCCCGCCAACGGAGGAGGAGCCGCTTCGGCCCGCAGCGTGGCTGGGGCGCTGGCCAGTACCCTAGCGGCGGCCGCCACCTCGGCCCCCTCCTCGGGGGCCCCCGGGGCCCCCCCGGTCGCGGGCCCCTCCGCCGGGCCAGGGACTGCCACCCCCTCGCAGCCCCCCACCACTTGTAGTTCCCGTTTCCGCGTGATCAAGCTGGACCACGGCAGCGGGGAGCCGTATAGACGCGGCCGATGGACGTGCATGGAATACTATGAGCGGGATTCCGACAGCAGCGTGCTGACCCGGTCCGGGGATTGCATTAGGCACAGCAATACTTTTGATCAGACTGCGGATCGGGACAGCGGCCTGGGCGCCACCGGAGGGTCCGTGGTGGTGGTGGTGGCCTCCATGCCGGGGGCGCACGGGCCCGACTCGGGAACTGACAGTTCCTTGACTGCTGTGTCACAGCTACCCCCGTCGGAGAAAATGAGCCAGCCCGCCCCGGCCCCGCCGCAGAGTTTTGGCGTTGGGCAGCCGCAGCCGCAGCCGCAGCCTCCGCCCGTAGGTGGGGCTGTGGCTCCGAGCTCGGCTCCGCTGCCGCCGTTCCCGGGAGCCGCGGCCGGGCCGCCGCAGATGATGGCAGCCCCGCCGCCCGGCCAGCCCCAGGGCGCCGCGCCTGGCTCCGTCCCCCCGGGCCCCAACGGACAGGGGCTGCCGCTGACGAATGTAACCCTGGCGCAGCCCGGCCTGGCCCTGCCTCCGCAGCCCGGCCCGGCCGTGGGCGCTTCTGCCGCGCCGCCGCCCCAGCAGTTCGCGTATCCCCAGGCTCAGATTCCGCCGGGCCATCTGCTGCCCGTCCAGCCCGCCGGCCAGAGTGAGTACCTGCAGCCGCACGTGGCCGGCCTGCAGCCGCCCAGCCCGGCGCAGCCCTCGGCCGCGGGCGCCGGAGCGGGCCCCGCCGCGGCGGCCGGCCTCCCCGGGGGCCCCGGCCAGAACGCCGCCTCCACGGGCGCGCAGATGATGGGCGCGGCCTCCCTGCCTGGCGAAGCCGTGGCC
This sequence comes from Hyperoodon ampullatus, assembly GCF_949752795.1. NCBI lineage: Eukaryota > Metazoa > Chordata > Mammalia > Artiodactyla > Ziphiidae > Hyperoodon > Hyperoodon ampullatus. Next base: position 16,455,248 of record NC_136918.1, read on the forward strand.
CCGGGGCCGGGCCCCGCGCAGGGCGGACCGGCCGCGCCCGGTCAGCCGGCCGGAGTGCCCCCGGCTGCCGTGGGAGGCGCGGCGCCGTCGGGCCTGGTTCCCGCCGGGGCCGGGCAGCCGCAGATGGGTGGCAGCGGCGCGCCATCGGCAGTGCCCGGCGGCCCTCACGCCGTGGTGCCCGGAGTTCCGAACGTGCCTGCAGCCGCGCCCGCTCCCAGCGTGCCTACCACTTCCGTTACTATGCCAAATGTACCCGCGCCCTTGGCCCAGGCGCAGCAGCTGAGCAGCCATCCTCCGGTCAGTAGGAGCGGCAGCATCATCCAGCACGTGGGGCTGCCCTTAGCGCCAGGCACGGCCAGTGCACCGACGAGTCTACCGCAGTCTGACCTAAGCCAGTTTCAGACTCAGACCCAGCCTTTAGTCGGGCAAGTTGACGATACTAGAAGAAAATCCGAACCCCTACCTCAACCACCACTTTCTCTCATTGCTGAAACTAAGCCTGTTGTGAAGCCTCCTGTTGCAGATGCCCTGGCAAACCCCCTTCAGTTAACACCTATGAACAGTCTCTCCACCTCTGTATTCAGCATAGCCATTCCTGTTGATGGTGATGAAGACAGGTATGGAAATCTTATTTGAAATATTTGATGGGAATGCTTGACCGGACATTGTAGTTTAGGATGCAACTGTGGGAGGTTCTTTTCTCAATTTGAGGCCCTTAATATTTCTAAATATAAAAGTTAGTTTGTGTTTAGTAAAACTGATTCATCGGTTCTTGCAGAGACATTAATTTTAGATGACTGATGTTAAAAAAGATGTGTCAAGAGAGAATTGGTGTCACAGTTGTTTAGAAGCACTAAATTGGGTAGGAATGCAGAATTGTTGACTCAGAAGGGCGGATTTTAGTTTAATCCTCTCAATTTAGAAGTGGTGGCTAGTAGGTTATGCCGTGTAGGATTGTCCCTTTATTAGATATCAATCACACTTGAACACTTAATGGCAGAGTGTCTTGTCAGTGTGAGTTTTGAGACTGAGAGATAAAATTAGTTAAACATTTCCCATTCTGGAAAACCAGAAAGCCCTCTAGTAGAGAAAGAACCACGTAAGGTATCTCCTCCAGTGTATCTGGAAAGGCTGGAGAGATAATGGTGAAATGTCAAATCCGGCTTTGAAGATCATATCTTCTTCAGCCCTTTAATAAAAGAGTATAGAAGGTCAGGAGGCTTCCCAGGGACTTCTTTAAGATGCTTTTTTTTTTTTTTTTTTTTTTAAAGCAAAAAGTGTATTGGAAAGATGTTCTTATCTTCCGTCAATCTTTTTACCACAAGCAAGGGAGGTAGGAGACTTGACAGTAGTGAAAGCTGTAGTTCTTGAAATTAGAGTGATTTTATAGTAAAAGTATAAACGTTAACAATTGGCTCCCTGTATTTAGGGGGGATGCTTTTAAATAGTTTAAGGGAAAATTGGTGTATTACGATACCAATTCTACTACAATTGATGTTCGGTTATGGTTTAATGAGGATTTTAAGTGGTTTTGAGGAAATGTCACATGAAAATTTGATGTAGTGTGTATAATGCAAATGTTTAAAAACTGACTTATTACCAGATATTACATTTAAAAATTACAGAGAGAGTTTCAGGTACTTTACAGTTGGAAATTTATTTTCTGAGGTTTTTGTTTTGAGAGAGGTTAATTTTAGATGTGTTGAAAGAGCAGAACTGTTTTTACAGATTTCTTGAATAATTGGTATGTAGACTACAATGAGAGCTGTTAAAGCTTTTTCTTCCTATTCTGAGTTCCTTCACATTCCTTTCCTTTTCGTTTCGAATTAGCTTTGTATTTTTGTTATACACTTCTTTTGGTTTGAAAAATGCTCACTGAAATTCATCTTCTTTGCCTTTTGTAATTAAAAGTTCATCTTTTTTTTGTAGGTGACTTGCTTGTGGGGAGTCTTTCTTCCATTTGAGAACTCTTAGAGAGTACCACGTGTCAGCTCAGCTAGCTAGTCGTGGAGAAATTTTATATGGATGGGACTACCAAGTAAAGACACTGATTCCACAAGCCACTCAAAAATCCCTCTTTACATTTTCTGCCATATTTCACTTTTCACACGTAGGGGCACACCTGAAATGCCACCTGAGTTTATTTGTTCACTTTTGGTAATAGTCAACAGGCATCTTCCCTTTTCTAGCTGCCAGAAGCCAGTTTTTTGTGATGGGTTGATAAATAACCATTTGCTTACTACCTGTCTGTTCCTGTTGTACACTGTTATCTCTTCAAGAAATGATGACTGGTTTTCTCAACCCCTCACTACCCCAAAAACACATGCACACCTATGAACGAAGAACGTGTTTTCTCTCCCCTTCACACCTCTCAGTTTACAGCATTTGTAATTACTTTCCCCAGAACTTTTTGGTGACGATATGGTATGAAGCAGAGAGATCTGTTGATAAATGGAAACTCTGGGATGTATTCTTTAGGGTATGACCTCAAAGATACATTTATTTCTTCTCTTACTTTATTAAAAGAGTTGAATTTCAAGAATCTCATTTCCAAACTTGTGACTATTTGAACTACAGATACGACTGTATCAATGTTCTTATCAATTGTAACAGTTAATCCAGTGCGGGGGTTTTCATTTGTGTATAGTCCTATTTTAAATGTGGCGCTTCCCTCCCCGACCCAGTCTTTTAAAATCTTCATTACTTATCAAATGTGCATTTCTAATTTTTGTTAGAGCCTCTTCATTGGTTTCTAGTTTAACATGCCAGTTTCCAAGATGTAATCTTACACATTTGACTGTTTTTGTCACTGGACCAACACACCTGGTGAAGGAATAAATCCATTAAGTAGAAATAGTTTGGGGGTCTTTTTAAATTTGTTTTTTAATGGAAAGCCTTTGTAAAAGAGAGGGCGTTTTTAAAGTTGTATTCTTGAAATTAAGTAACACAGTTTTTCCAGGCGTATGTTTAAATTACTGAGATGACTACTTTTGAGGAGATAGTACTAACAAAATCGTGATTTTAATGTGACTTTAGGTTACCTTCTTAAATTAAAATCTTCGTACAATTTTATTTGCAGTCGTTCAGATGTAAAATAAAACATATTGGAGTGAGAGGTCTTGAGTAATTATTAATAGGTTGACAAATTTCAGATCCTTAGAAAATATTTGTAAAAAAAGATGTTTGCCTTTTAAAAAACCATTAAGACATTAGTAAACACAGTCTATTTTGTTGAGAAAAGGAAGGAAAATGGAAGATTAACAAAAAGATCAGGTGGTTTAAGTTGATATATTAAGCACTCTGTCTTGTGATTTTGTTTGCGTTACTTAATACAAGGATCTGTATTGGCTCATTCTGAGACCATTTATTTTAAAGAATCAGAACTTATATACTATCATACCTTTAAAAGGGCTGATAGTTGTATATACAAGATAAGAAAAGTGTTAAATTTGTGAGTTAACATTGCCGATTGACCATATGGTATTAATTAGCGTGAAGTTTATATATCATTCTAGTTTATGGTCAGTTGTTGAGATTCTTCAAATTGATTTTGTGTAAACTGGAGGATATAATAATGGTTGAAAATACAGTTCATAAAAAAATGCATAGACACTTTTACAGTGAACATTACAAAATTTGTTTAAACTACCTACACGCTTAACAGACTCCTATTTGGTAAATAGGAGGAGGTGCAAAATATTACTGGCCCTTCTGGAAAAGGAACACGGTACAGATCATTTTCCATAGATAGCTGACCAATGTGAACTCTGTAGGCCACATGCCAGGAGCTCTTATGAATGGCTGCAATTGTGAACTGTCAACTGCAACCAAAAGACTGTTGAAAACCTGATTGTAAGGATCCTCTAGTGGCAAATATCTTTATATCTTGTTAATAGTTTTATTTGTGTAGTTTGCTAATGACTGCTGATAAAATATTATAAATTGTGAGTGTTAAATGGTGTGTCCTGGTATGTGCTATAAATATAGATTTTGTTTGTATACTTCATACATATCTATATAGATGTATGTATGAAATATACATATATACACACTTCTTTTAATGGAGTTTTTTTTTTTTTTTAACGTCACGTTTAAGAGAGGATTATGTCAATGTATATCAGGAGGCAGAACTGTCACTCTTACTTTGTTTCAAAAATCTATAGGGAACTTCTTAGAACTCTGAAAAAGTCTTACTGCATTTAGTCTTTAAAAATGAAAGCTCCTTAACTTGAATCTGTATTTCTTTGGGAGCTTATGGTTCTTTATCAGTATTGAAGTGTGGAGGTAATTTTGTCTTGCAGCTTTACAGTTGATGTTTAAATCACACGCCAGCTACCATCTTAGGCCTATCTAAGTAAGTAAGGATTTTGTAATCAAAGTGTAGTATCTCCTGTGTATGAGTGACATCATTATTTAGTATAAAAATGATACTGATGCATTCATCTGAGTGCCATGTTGATATGCTTTAGTCATAAACGTGGCTCTAAGTTAAGGAAATTATCATAGGTTTCCAGAAAGGCCGATGATCCAAAAGTGCCTGAAATTCCTAAAACCAAGAGTCGTGTAAGTGGGAGCATGGCCTTTTTTATTCACAGTGATAATGCCATTGTTTAAAATTTTGTGTGAACTAAATTGTATAGGCTGAACATTGGTTAACTTTTTAGAAAATATAAGGGTTTTTATGTGTGTGGATGAGACGCACTCCAAGTAACTAATTTATTAACACTGTCTTTTTCTTGTAAGGGATGGAGGGTATCTTGAACTAAATTGCCTTTATGAGAAGTTATTTTTGTTTTTTCACAGTACTGGTAGTGGGATATATGCTTTCTCCTTTATGAGAATAAATGTAATACCAATCTATTTGTTCTTTGAGAATTCTGATAGCACTAATTTGGAAATGATAAAACATGATACTGGATTTATGGATCTGGTACTTGGTAATTCAGAATAGAGTTTAGTCTTTCTCAGCACCAAAAGAGGTTGGAAGCAGTCATGCTCTATAGAGTCCTCTAGTAACAAAGAGCAGCCCCACCAATCAGATGGTAAAGAAACCAGTGAATCTCTTCCCTGAGGAATGGTTGATAGGGGAGTATGAAAGGATCTTGACTTTTCTCTCCCGAAATGGTAGAAGCTGGGGCGTTGTGGGAGTAGGAAGTAATGGCAGGTAACCAACACAGAAGTAAAGGTAGTGAAATGACATGAAATATGGTCTCAGAAGGAATAGGAACACGTGTTAATAGTGAGGAATAGTGGTCTAATTCCTCCTTTTAATAATTGTTTTAGACCAATATGTATTTCCTCTTCCAGATACCGTTTATCTCTTAATTGCATTACTCTCGAAATACAAGAGAGGCTTTACAAAAACAGGTGTGTCTGGTTAAATGTAGCCTGAACCATGATGTTTCTAAGTAATTTTTTTATTAATGGGAAGAGCAGATTTTTAATAAGAAATCTTAATTGAAGACAGTATTTAAGGGGTCTGTGTAGCGAATTTCCTGAATTGGAATAAATCCTTTAAGTTTGTTTTTTCTTTATACTAAAGCAGTAGACTTGTGATTTGAAGCTGTTCTTTTAAATGGTGTAGTACGAATTACCACATCACAAAGAATATGCATGCCTGAATCATTGGTATAACTTAGGCCTTTCCCACAGCAATTCTGTTGTTGTTGTTGTTGCTTTTTTTTTGGCTGCATTGGGTCTTCGTTGCTGCGCTGGGGCCCTCTCCAGCTGCTTCGAGCAGAGGCCACTCCTTACCACGGTGCGCCGCTGCGGCCTCTCCTGTCACGGAGCACGAGCTCCAGGTGCTCGGGCCTCAGCACTTGCGACACACCGACTCAGTAGCTGTGGCCTGAGGGCTTCAGAGTGCAGGCTCAGCAGCTGTGGCGCACGGGCCCAGCTGCTCCGCGGCATGTGCAATCCTCCCAGACCAGGGCTCGAACCCGCGTCCCCTGCATTGGCAGGCAGACTCCCAACCACTGCACCACCAGGGAAGCCCTCCCACAGCAATTCTTGAACATACCAGATTGAGATTACTCTATTTGTTATATTCTTAATCTGGCATTGCTTAGGGTAAATTTAGTTAGGTAGGGTAAGTTTAATTATGTACTATAGCATATCATATGAGTAACCATTATAGACAGTGGAGTCAGGCATGCCTGGGCTGAAATTCAACTGTGCCGCATACTTGAGACATTTGACCTTGAGCTAGTTATTTAGCCCTCTAAGCCTTGTTTTCCCATATGAAAAATGGGGATAATACCTACCTTGGAGAGTTTGAGAGGATTAAATGAGGTATGCAATGAGGTATGCAAGTGATTTGTGAACAATCATGCATAACCTAAAACAGTATGTATGGCAAACATACATCCCAGAAACATCAGTGTTTCAGTGTCTACACTGTTTTTCCAGGTCAACTCTTGTTATGCTACAAACCATACCAAGAATGTTTAGTTTTGATCCAAAAATGTAATTGGATGGCATGGATATAATCAGAGAAAAGGAGACATTGTTTCAGGCCAGAAAACTCATGATGTAGTGAAGTGGTACAGCAAATTGTGTTCTAATCTGGCTCTTCCACCATTTAGCTGATTTCTTTGGTCAAGTCATTTAACTTTCTTGGTTTTCCTCATTGGTAAAATTAGAATTTGAGCCTTTGGTCAGATTTTAAGATTCCCTGAGTATGAGTCCGTACATAGACATGTTTCATGAGAGAGCTGCCAACTTAAACCTTCCTCTTGGTCAAACCCTTTTCCTGCCCCCAGACTATTAGGTGACAAAAAATGAAGTTTGCGAATACTCCTTAAGTAGGTTGAATGCCCAGGAAAACATTTAAAGTGGCAATATGTGAATCATTCAACTTTCTTTGTGGTTTCTGAGTAGTAAGTACTGGGATACAGAAATAAAACTATCCTGCCTTCCAAGATCTCAGGCTATATGAAAATAATTACGATTTGAAGTTGCATACTTTGATATACGTTATAGGCTGTGATGGAGTAAATTGAAGTTGTTAATGGGAAAATTTAGGACATCAAGTCAGATTTGTGTGGGGAGGAAGTAGTTAGACTGATTTCTGTTTAAAATTAACCACTTCTCTGCATAGGCAATACATTTATACAGTTCAAAATTCAAAATATATGAATATAAATTGAAAGCCATTCTGCTACCTCTGGCCTCCAGTCACCCAATTTCTGTCCTCAGAAGCAACCCATTATTACTTTTGCTTTCTTCTGAAGCTAACTCTAGAGTTGAATCTTAAGAGTCATTCAGATGAGGTCACTGATGAGAGAAGCAGATGATTTTCCAAGTGGAAGGAGAAGGCAGTTTTGTGTAACAATATGGAAGAGTGAGAATATGTCAGATTTGGAACATGATGTGATTAATTTGACAGTAATCAGAGTGAAGGGTTTAAATGTCACGGAGAGAAATGGAAATTTTTACCACTTAAGTCTATGGTTGCTGTTAAGGTGTTTCTTGAAGCTTTTATTGTTAAAGTAGTATGTATCTTGGAACCATTTCAATACGCTTTTTAGTGGTTATTGTATTTTTAATTAAAATCTTGTGGTAAAGTTGTGTGTAAGGAAATCCTGGGGGGAGCTCTGAATCCCAGAGGTGGAATTCTCCAATGGAATGTACTAAATAGCTTGGTATACCTGGCTCTAAGTTTATGAATTCTGTTTACCTTAAGTGTTCTGTTTGCCTCAGTAGTACCTTAATAATGATGAAATATTTGGTATATGTTAAGATACTGTACCAAAAGTTGATCTTTATACAGCATATTTGGAAATCATAACCCTATGTTAAACATAGACCAGGCTTAATTGTTTCAGACCGTATGTATACATAATCTCATTTTATCTTTTCAGTAACTGTAATGAGTGTTTTTCTCCCCTTTTTTATGGATTAAGGAAACTGAGGCGCTGAGGATTTGAGTCACACAGCTATTAAGTCACACAAGGCATAGGTCAGATTCAGGCCTTCTGACTCCAAAGCCAGTGCTCTTGGATATTCCCAGAGTTAGTTTTGTTTACTACTTTCCTGACTGTAAGATAGGATGAAGGAAAAGCTTCTGTTGCCCTGATCAGTTGTGTTGTAACCCTTTACCTAAAGGATATTTTTAAAATCATTTAAAATCCCTAGATGATAACGTTGGAGATGGCCCTTGTTCCTCGGCTTACTGTATTTCCCCGGTTTCTATTTAGAGATTTCTGAAGTTGAGTTTTGACATAAGAGAAGGAGAAGGTATTTGCTGAGGAGAGGGCTCATGTACCTCATTCCTTAAGCTTCAAGTGTTTTTTAGCTTAGTTTTGAGGTAGAATATATACGGATGTTTCTCCTCGCTATTATAGTTAGTTACCCTACAAAGATAGTATCTTAGTTTAGCAGGTAGACATATGTCACATTTAAGATACTTTCTCATGTACTACTTTATGTACTTGGTGATTATCATGACAGACTGTTCAGTATATAAAGTCAGAGATATGGGCTTCCCTGGTGGCCCAGTGGTTGAGAGTCCGCCTGCCGATGCAGGGGACACGAGTTCGTGCCCCGTTCTGGGAAGATCCCACATGCCACGGAGCGGCTGGGCCCGTGAGCCATGGCCGCTGAGCCTGCGCGTCCGGAGCCTGTGCTCCGCAACGGGAGAGGCCGCAACAGTGAGAGGCCCGCGTACCGCAAAAAAAAAAAAAAAAAAGAGAGAGAGAAAAGAAGTATTTTGTTCATTGGTTTGGAAAATTTTCTACAAATAGGAAAACAGTGTTTTAGGTGAGTCTTCCTAAGAAGTGCTTGATTGGCTTTATACTGAGTTTAGTAGCTTACATTGACATCAAATATGTTGTTAGAGAACTGTTTTCAAATTTTATTTCTTGAGCAGAAGAGAATTTGTGACCAAAGCTGCATAAAATTCAATATTTCTAACACATTTTTAATACCATTTGCCTCTTGGTGCCTTCAGATTTCATAGACTGTAAACTTGAAATGATCCCCATTAACAGTGTTTTCCATGAACTCTTAATTTCCTCAATTTTATGCCATTCCAAAACAGAAGTCTTTGATGATCAGGTCCTTCAGTACTTATAGATGGCTCCTCTGAAGTTCTTGATCAGCTAGGTTTCACAGACATGACTCCGTTAATCTGTGCTGCTAATCAATGTTTTGAGACTAATTGTTGCTGTTTGCGAAAAATCCGTTTATGGATAACATCCCAGCTTAAGTATTCCAGAAACCAGAAATTTCATATTTTATAATAAGACTAAATGTTTGTCCTTGGAATCTCAAGTATTTAAAATTTTTTACACTACATAGATTGTATAACTCCATATGGCTTATTCATTTTGAATATATGTAAAAAGGGATTGTTAACTGCCAGCTTTTGCAACCTAAGTGTATTTGTTGACACGTTCTAAAGACTTTAAGTCCATTTATAGTACTGTATTTTATTTCACAGTTATTTTTCTCGCCCCCAAGATGCACGACTAACTGCAGATATGTTCTCTTTTCACTTCTACATTTGACCTATGAGAAACATTTCGTTATCAGTATCAATGCTGTAAAAATTCTGGAATTTCATAACTCAAGTCGTGACTTTATTTAAAACCAATTTATGTGGCATTTGAATTTGATTCAAATTAAATATATATGTATATATTTTTCCAAAATCAGGGGATCTGAAGTTCTTCTAAAGAATATCTCCCTTAAAAATATATTGTAAATGTTCTTTAATGAATTTTGAATTCCAGACTTGCAGAATAACTTCCAAGTTTACTCTTTGTTATTTTTCTGTATTTACTACCTTCCTCTTTGTGTCACTCTGTTTATTTTAAACCCAAAGTCTCCAAACAGACCTGTGTGAATAGCAGACTTATTCCCATATGGTCTTGGTTGAGCCTGGTAAAAAAGCCAAATTGAGTTTTCAGTTGGTTTAGTTGGCTTTCATTTAATTTGGCAGACTGATTTTCTAAGTACAGTGAAAAAAAGGGGCCTGGCAGATACATCTTGAGAGGATACAAGCTGTTAAATAAACAGTAGTTAACAACCTCTTAATTCTTTCTTGATATTAGTAGGTCCAATCAGTGCCTTTAATTGCCTTAGACCTAGTCAGGAGAAAAGTAGAGAAACAGTTAAAAGAACAGAAAGGAGTTGAAGTAGGGGAAGCAAAAAGAAGTACACACACTGAAGACTCCTAGTTAATCAAATAGTTGCTTTGGTGACATACTGGCATCTAGTGTCTATCTTCCTTTCCCAGATTTGGATCATCTAAAAGATACCCTACTGGTTAAAATTTAAAATGCCTTCTAGAAAATATTTTTTTTTTACAATTCAGTAGATTAATATATGTCGTCTTTTAATAAATTTATTTATTTATTTATTTTTGGCTGCGTTGGGTCTTTGTTGCTCCATGCAGGCTTTCTCTAGTTGTGGCGAGCGGGGGCAACTCTTTGTTGCGGAGCACGGGCTCTAGGTACGCAGGCTTCAGTAGTTGTGGCGCACGGGCTTAGTTGCTCCATGGCATGTGGGATCTTCCCAGACCAGGGCTCGAACCCGTGTCCCCTGCATTGGCAGGCGGATTCTTAACCACTGTGCCACCAGGGAAGTCCCCAGTATGTGTCTTTTAAGTTTTGTTTTGTTTGTTTATGTATTTATTTATTTTTGGCTGTGTTGTGTCTTCATTCCTGTGGGCGGGCTTTGTCTAGTTGCGGCGAGCCAGGGCTGCTCTTCACTGCAGTGCATGGCCTTCTCATTGCAGTGTCTTCTCTTGTTGCTGAGCATGGTCTCTAGGCGTATGGGCTTCAGTAGTTGAACTCAGGCTCAGTAGTTGTGGCTCATGGGCTCTAGAGCACAGGCTCAGTAGTTGTGGTGCACGGGCTTAGTTTCTCCGCAGCATGTGGGATCTTCCAGGACCAGGGCTAGAACCCGTGTCCCCTGCATTGGCAGGCGGATTCTTAAGCACTGTGCCACCAGGGAAGTCCTGATAATATATGTCTTGATGCCCTATGAGTTTTGAAATCATGGAATTCTATTGAGTGAGTATTTTATTTGATGATCATTGATACTTGATTGCTATTCCAGTAGAAGTTCGAAATAGTTTTCTTATTGTACTGATAATACTGTCTCCTAAGGCACTAGTTAGGGTCTCAGAATTGCCATGTTGTATCTGAACCTCATTTTAACGATAAAGATAATAACTGTCATTTATTGAGCATTGACTAAATGCCAGGAGCGCTAGTTACCTATTACCCTGCAAGGCTAGACAGTAATATCACCATTTAACTGATGGAGACAGACCTAGAGAGGTTAAAATTTAACTCTGTTATATGCTTAGCATAGTGGTTTAAGAGCATAAACCCTGGGACCAGATTGCCACTTAACTAGCTCTGTGACATTGGGCAAGTTACTTCTGTCTGACCCAGTTTCCTTATCTGTGAGATGGGAATAATAATAACACCTAGCTCTTAGGGCTGTTGTAGTATTGAGTTAATAAATGTAAAGCACTTAGAATAGTGTCTGGTATACAATAAGCACTTATATTCTTAGCTTGCTACTGTTATTCTGCTACAGCACCAGTCAGGAATTTTAGAAGTGATGTGGCAAGTTTTTGTTGGCTCCCTATTGTATGGGTTGGGAGTGGCGGAGACCATGGAAATATGCTGAGGTGGAGACAGAACTGTTACAGAGCAGGTTTGTCAAAAGGTTAGTCTCCTGAGAACTTCTGAGATGTGAGGTGAAACCAGTATGCTGAGAGCTTGCCGCATTAAGATTCTATAGTTATAGCCCTAGGGAATGTGTCTCCAGGGAATAGTAGAACTGGATGGTGATAATGGTGTATAAGCTCTTACCCCTTAAAGGGGCACTGTACAAATGCAGGAAGTTAGAAGGCTGCCCTCCAATTGCAGCACCATTTTTTGCCTTAACCCAGAGAAACCACCCATAAATAAATGAATTCTGAAGGTGGAAATTGAGTCAAGTCCAACCCAGAAAAGGACTCATTGGTCACCATCAAATCCTGTCAAATAGGTCCTGTGAAGAATTTTCATATCATGAAGCTATTGTTTAACTAATTTTACATGAATACTGTACCTGAGAACAGCTTTGTTAAACTGTTAAGTGTGTAGGGATTTATAAAGGCATCTGCTACAGAGTAGTTGTTGATTTAGGCTATGAACTGGTCACATTCATATGTATGTAAATGTATATACACACACAATTGGGTGCTAGTTAGTATTTCATTTTATCTGTATTACGCCTTTTTTTTTAGAACTGTGATCCTGAATTGTTAGGGTCTGCTGGATTTTGTCCAGTTTTTAAATTTCTTTCAAAATGTTTTTAATCAAGCTTATGTGGGTTTTTTTTTTCTTTTTATTAAAACAGTTGCATTGTATTAGAAATCTAAAATCTTTTAAAAATTTTTGGGGAAGTGAGTTTATTTTATTTTTTAAATTTTTATTGGAGTACATTTGCTTTACAATGTTGTGTTAGTTTCTACTGTACAGCAAAGTGAATCAGCTATACGTATACATATATCCCCTCTTTTGGATTTCCTTCCCGTTTAGGTCACCACAGAGCATTGAGTAGAGTTCCCTGTGCTATACAGTAGGTTCTTATTAGTTTACCATCTTTTTTTGAAAAGTAAGTGATTTTACTGTACTTTCTCAACTTCATTTCCATTTGATTCTTGGATCTCACAGGAATCCTTCAACTGCTTTCTTCCAAGCGTTCCATTTGAACACGATTCAGGAATCAAAGAACCTCTGGCATAGGTATGAATACTTTCATATGGAATGCATACATGCAAAAGTGTATGCATGAACTGCTTTGCACTGTAACGGTTTCTCATCATTAAAACTGATCTTTATTATTTTAGGAGGGGGGAAAATCACATGGTATCTAGCATGGGACGAAGCAGCAAAATAAACCAAAAGGACAAACTATATTTTAAATAGAATATAGACATACTTTCCTTTTTACTGCACTTAAAAGTGTATTTTTTGAAGGACTTTTTCTATTAGATTTTATTACATGAAATATCCCCTTACCCATGTGTATTTAATGTAAAAACATATTTTATAAAATAAACTACCTACAGTTATTTTAATTTGGTGCTATTTTATATGATTTCTCTGTAAAAGCCATAGTGACTCAAAGCAAAATGTTATTTCATATTAAGAAATTGGAGGAGGGAAACGACTAAGGTATCAAAGTAGTAGTCATTGTTTAATTCTTGGCAAGAAAATTTAACCTTAAGCTTGTTTGCTAGAATTCACCAGATCTGCATTACTGTTTTATAAACCCCTAAAACAGTTTGTTTTCTCACATAAATGTTGTATAAATTTTATTTTTAACTTTTTAAAATATAGACTGAAGTCTTGGAGTTCATGTATGGCAGCAGATACTTTGGTTTATCTTTCTGCTTAATACACATTTTAAGTAGTATATTATATCTGTTATATTATATTATATCTGTTCACTTATTTTGCTGAATATTTATTAGCACTCCATCATTCTGTGTCTAATTAATAGAAGTTGAGTACAAACAATGTTTTTAAGACTCACACAAAGCTTTGTTAGATTCTTTTAACTCTGCTTGGCAGCGCATTTGTGTCCTTTGGCATATTTTGGATAACACTCCTAGACTCAACTGCATCTCTTTCATTAGAATAGAGTATTGCTATGTGCATGTACATGTCATGTGAAGACATGGTCTGCATTGCTCAGAAATGATAACAGTGTTTTAATTCTTAGGCTTGATTTACTGTATCACTCAAGAAATTTTCTAACAAACTGTCTTTTTGGTGATGTGTTCCTTACTTAACTTAAAAATGTTTTTAAATGGTTACTTGTAGAACAAGAAGTTTTAAAATGTATAGTGCTATGTTTATAAATTCAATTTTTAAATTGTATAGCTGTAGCAATATAAATTGAGACATAAATGTAAATTGTGGCATGAAACGAGCATGAAGTTTTAATCATTCAAATGGCTTACCAGATGTAGCCAGGGTGAGTACTTTGGGGTGTACTTTATACTTTTCCCTTAGAAAAAGGAAAAATAGTACTCTTTAGAAATGTTATAAAATAGTTTTTAGATATATGGTAATTTATGTCAAATAGCTAACTTTCATGAGCTACCATGACATCAGTATGAATAATACCTATTATTTTCATCAAAACAATGTAGAAAGTTTTGAACTTTATTTTTTATAATTTGGATCTAATTAAAAGATTTCTTTTCATTATAAAGCAGCTGTAGAAATTGCCTGCTCATCATTTGTTACAGCTAAATACTCCTTATCTGTTTTCTTTTTTAGATACCAGAAATGTTTAAGGTATCAGAAATCAGGCAAGCTGCTTTATCTATAGTTTCTCATGGGTTGAAAATATTTTCTCTTCTCCTTGGAGCCTCTTGTCCAGAACCAAAGAATTTTAACAGATACTTGGATACTTGTCTATAGTGTGTTAGTGCCAAAATATAATCAAAACTTATATTCTGTATCAGCCATTCTTCACTGTAAGTTGGCATGTTGTAAGTTGGTAGCAAGGTGACAAGCCCAACGCAGTAGAAACTGACTAGTGGCTTCCTTTTAGCTTTTCAACTAGCTTAATTAATTTTCAGTTAAGAAGAGCAGTAGTGGCTGGCCTTATTAGTTCTAACCATCTACAACTTCAGTTGGCAGGTATCTGCAAACTTCTTAATAGGTTATGAGCTAATAAAGTATTGTGGGACTGTTGATTCGTTTTCTTCGCAGACAGGGGTTGAAGATTAATGTGTGTTAAGCTTTGAAAACTATCTCACCAAGCTGCCTTGTTCATTTTTGACTTATAAATTTAAGATTTTTAAAATATTATTAATAATTTGGCAATTATCAGTATTTTTCAAGGATGATTCTATTAAATAGAACCATTCAGAGATTTAAGGGACTATAAATTCCTTACATCATCTACTTAAGAGGTATAAATTTGCCTATCAATGTGGTATATACCATATTTCAGGCTCCTGTTTATGAAATCTTAGAAATCATTTTCAGTAGGGGCAGCTTTTAAGCCCTGTGCCAATTTTTATTAAACCTGCCCTAGATATCTGAAGATTCTTGGTTTTTGCCTTACTTGAAAGACTGGTGTCTTTTTTTCCCCAGAATTCTTTCAGCAGACTATCTTTTAATCAAAATATAAGTAACTAGTATACCTTCCTCACATTGACTTAGAGCTCTCTAATGGCCCCTTTGTTTTCTCCACTATTTAAATTAGAGTTAGCAAGTTGAGAAGCTTTCCCTCAGTCTGCTTCTGCCTATATTTAGATATTCTCTCTTTCCATTGATACCCAGTGTTTTATTCAGTTATTATACTAAAGTCGAAGCTCCTGTCAAGCCTTCCTTTCCCTTTTCCTGTAGGAGCCATCATTTTCTGTCTTCTGCATTTGTCATTTGCAGAGTCATCAGGGAATCAGTCAGCTGAAATCATCATCAAATATAAGAATAATAGATACTGATAGCTGAAATAATACAGGGAGCCCAGATTATTTGCATTGACTGTTTATTAAAATGAATAATGTAGCTTTCTGGAGATTATCTTACTCTCCAGAAAGCTTTTAAGACCTGTGCCAATTTTTAGTGAAAGCCTAGCCTATTGGCATTTCAGAATAGTAACTTGAAAATCTGACTTCTTGTTTTTTCTTCTTTAAAACACAGCTTCCCAGAGTTAATCATTATTGGCATTACTTTGTTATATCGACAGAATTAGTTTAGAAATATATCCTGATGATCACTGGGGAGCAGGCTCTCATTGGGAGTCCTTTGTCTGTAAAAGCTAAGGGTAAGAATTTATAGCAAACAACTTTACCTTCTTGTAAATATCAGGTCAGTAAGGTAAAGGAGTACTAGAGGGAAGAAACTTTACCTCAGGTAGACTAAAGGAAGAAATCAGGTAGCTTGTAAGGATTTATCCTTATTGATAAACACTTAAAAGAGTTTCTGCCCCAATGAAGAAAATACTTAAATGTAGTTAACAAATGAGAGTAACAGTTGCTAGGTGCACCATCCCCTTGAGTCAGCTTGTCCTTCCTCACGATAGCACCAATATTTAAAGAGAAATGAATAAGGAAAGTAGTATACATGAATTATTAACTTAAAATGAATGTCTGAGTAAGTTTATGTCTTTTTCTAGATACTTGATGATTTCAGTTAAATTAAGTCTTTATAGTGATTACTTACATCTATTTACATCTAGTTTCACAGTTGTTGCATTAAAATGTTCTTGTTAAATAACCTCCAGTATTTTGTGTTAGAAAAGGCATCCAGTATTTCCTGTCATTGTGAGATTTCATTTTTGAAGTTAGAGGTAAATCAGAACTAAACTACTCCTATGACACAATTCGTTTTGTTTCGCTCATACTCCAGGAAGCTTGGATACATCATTAACACCCACTTGTTAACCCAGATGGTGAAAACTCAGGTTTCAGAATTTGGATAATCTAGTTTTTGAATGCTCGGTGCTAATGACTTTTTTAAAATCTTTTTATTGAAGTATATTTTGTATCAGAAAAGGCCACTGTTCATAAATGTACAGCTCAAACTGAACACATCTGTGTGACGAGCACCCAGATCAAGATACAGTAGTATAAGCTCTTCATGACCCCTTCGTGCCCCCTTCCTATTATTTCCCTCCTCTATCTTAACTTGCAGTAAGTGGAATCATACACTATGTATTTTGTGTCCTCTTTTATCCAGTATTATGTTTGAGGTTCATCTATATGTTTCTGCGTAGTGGATCTGAACTACATAATTTTAAAGAATCACCATGGTGGGTTACTTGTTAGAGATTGTTACTGGTTAAATGTTCTCTCCTAATAATTATACTCTAAGTACCTTGAGGATAAAAGCCCAAACTGTTATGTAACCACACCAAATATATGTCCTAATAATTTGTACCTAGTAATTACATAATTTATTATATGATTGTATTTTGACCAATTTCAGTTAAGGGTATCTAGTAGAGGATAATCAGAGATGCTAAAAATTAGAGGAAAAGTTTTTAATGGCCTGTCATCTTTTTAGGACTGGATCTCAGATTCAGATGAAAACCTAAGAACATGCTTATAGAATGTTCAGATGACGGACGTTAAAGCAGGAAGTCATAGCTATTACTGGATGATAGCATTTGTGAATTTAACAGTCTAAAGTATGTGCAGCAATTGAGAAAGTGAAAGAACGTGTATGTAACTTCAGGGAGGTTGAAACGTAAGTTGAATAGGTAGAGTAAACAGTACCTAGATACTAGTTGGTTGCATTGCACAGTAATTAGTCAGCAAGTGACAAGCCTGCGGCAAAAGCTAATGTAATTCCAGGCAATATTTATCTGCCTAGAATGAACAGGAAAAGATGGTGACAGACCTATTGTACTCCATTTCTATAGGATAGTTACTCTAAATACAAAGCTAACTAGAAAATCTACTTTCTTTATATTCCACCTGGACAGCCAGGTGGGTGTTTCAAGAGACAGGCTTGAGCTTACTTTCTGAAAGGAGATGGGCCCCCAGGGAAATAGTCTTGCCAATCACTAGAAATAATAAAGCTGTCATCCTATTAATCAGCAATGTTTGACTTTGAGGTTTAGAGCCAGTTACTTTCAAAATCCCTACTGTGTGGAGTTTTATTGCCCCACCACTTAATTCTAAAGGAAAAAAGAAAAGAAGTAAGAAAAGTTTTGAAATTGATCTGCTTTACTTCTGTTTTGTCTTTGTTGCCCATGATTTTAAGAAAACCTCAAAGAGCTGTGAATTTGCTTAAGGAATGGAAGGCTAACAAACTATTCTCTATTAGGAAAGAATTCCCATGTCAGAGACAATTAAGTGGTGACCACAAATTGGGAAACCAATGATTGGGTAGAATTTGGTCATGCAGAGTGAAAGGACACCTTCCAGTTAGAGGAAATACTGTGAACCACTGTGGAAGTACAGGGCATATGTGATAAGGATGGTTAAATTTGATTGGTGCATAAAACATTTGAAGACAACAGAGAAGAAATGGTGGATTGGATAGAGATCAAAGATACTAGAAAGGTAATGAAGGCCTGAATTAGGCAATGGAGCTGAGGAAAGAATGGTTATCAGAAGGTTAGAATTAAAGAATTTTGCTACTGATTGGATATGATAGGGAAGCAGTCAAATTTGACTCCAACGTGTCAGACCTAATTGAGGGAATGGTGGTACCATTAGGAAGTATTAGCGAAATCGTTGGTTTGGGAAGGAGAAAATAGTGATGAGATTTTGTTTTGAGTCGAAGAGCCAGTGGAAAGTCAAGGTGGAAGTAAATACTCAGGGTACAGCTTTAGCTGCAGACTTGCAGCTTGGTAGAGAGGTTAAGGCTAGAAGAGATTGAAGAATCTTTTATTTGTTTCTTTGTTTATATTATTATTTTATTTTAGAGTTCAAGCTTTAGGAAGGGCTAACATTTCCTAGGAACAGAGTAGGGAAAAAGGGTCAAGCCAGGACCTTGGGCAGCACTACCTACATTTAGAGAACAACAGAAACTTTGAAGAAGATAAGTGGTCTTAGAGACTAGAAGATTCTAAGAATATTATTTCCTAACCAAAAAGAAGGGAAAATATTTGAGTCTCTGTTTTGAAAAAATTTTTAATTTTCAATAATCTTACCAAGTTCAACATTTGTTAACACTTAGGCATACTTGCTTTATCATCCTAACATATTATTTAGGAACCATTTAAGAGTAACTTGCAGATAGCATGTCTATTAACCCCAAAATACTTTAGCATATGTTTCCTATTATGTAAAAAATAGTATAATTACCAAATTCAGACTTGTTAGACTATTATCTAATATGTAACATACAGTTCATGTTCACACTTTTGCCAGTTTTCCCAATAATCTCATTCGTGACCATTTTTTACCTGATCCAAGAGCCTAAACAAGATCACAGATTACATTTAATTATGAAACACCTGTCTTCTTTCCTCCTGTCTTATATAAATAAGTAAGTACTTCACTTCTATTAGCCTCCTTTAAGATTGTTTAAATATTCACCAAAAAAGGAATTGCTAATGTTCTGGATGAAATACTGGGAAAAAATGCATCTGCTTAACTAGTCTGTATTATAGGGGCTGGGGAGAAGAGAGAGGAAAGGGAGTACTGCCTAAAATCCAGCTAAAACAACTACTGGGATTAGAGAAATTTTTAAGAGGAGTCTTTTATTTCTCAAAGTTTAGTAGGGGGTGGCAAGAGAAGAAGAACATGTGGATATTAATGTGGGTATATCCCTTAGAACAGAAATTGAGGTATATTCTTGTACTAGTTTTTTCTGTACTGTGATTTTTTTTTTTTTTTTTTTTGCGGTACGCGGGCCTCTCACTGTTGTGGCCTCTCCCGCTGCGGAGCACAGCTCCGGACGTGCAGGCTCAGCGGCCATGGCTCACGGGCCCAGCCGCTCCACGGCATGTGGGATCTTCCCGGACCGGGGCATGAACCCGTGTCCCCTGCACCACCAGGGAAGCCCCTGTACTGTGATTTTTGTACATATGTATTAAATAGGGATTTTAATTATCTTGAGTTGAGAAAAAGTAGTATGATTTGAAGACATTTTTTACCCACCACTTGGGTTCACAAAGTATGTGACTGCTATCCTTTATGGTCTGTTGTATCCTCCTAGTTTTATTGTGATAGTTGCCTAAGGTGGATTGTCTGCTGCCAGATTTTTAACCATAGATCTGTATCTCATTGTTTGAAGTGGTGTTTCAGTGGATCCTAAGCATTTCTTCTCCTCTCACCTGACATGCTGATATTATTTTCAGCACATGACTGGGCTTCAGAATTGGTGATGAGAAATTATTAACTGCTCATCCACTGTTACATGCTTCTGTTCATGTGCTTACCACCTTCTTCTTTAGTTAGTAAATTTTCTCTACATAAGTCACCACAGCCTACCTACTCTGAGAGGTCTTGTTAATTATTTTCAGGATGAAATTTGAGAAACAATTAAAAAACTCAGAAATAGTTGGTAAGGTCTCTTTGTTATTGTTGTATTTTAACTTTTCACCAGATGGGTTTTAAGTAAACCAAGCCTTTGAACAGAACAGAAACGTGTGTGTATAATTTGCTAGACCCATCTTATTTTTTTCCTGAAGAATCTAGAACTCTGTAGCAAAGCTTTTTAAGAAAAGACTCTTACTGAACTTGTTCAGATGAGAAGGAAATTTAAATATAGCCTGAAATTATTGAACCAGAACAACCATATAACATCTGTTTGGGGTTTTTTTCCATTCTAGTTCTTCAACAATTTAAAAGTATGAACTCATACCTCTTCTATGTATTTAAACCTGCAGATAGTTTTGGCAGCCTATTGAGAAGAAAGAAATATTAAGTGGAATTATTTTAATATTTTGTTTTCATTAAGATTTGGGTTGGTAGGTAGTTAGACGAGAGAAATGACTGACTCTATTCTAGCCGACATTCTTTGTGTGTGTGTGTGCACTTGTACTAATATTCTAAATCACGCAAATCAGGAAATGTATTAGATTTTTGTGATGGATATAGAGCATTTAAATGCATTTGCTTACCAGAAATTAGCTTCTGTGTTTAGGCTTCACTTGACAACTTCTAAAATATTTTCCACATTTGACAAGTAAATTTAAATAGGTGGTAATAATTTAGAATGTGTATCCATTGATAAATATCCTCAAGAAATAGCATTTTTATGCTGTTTTGTTTCCTGGTTATTGTCAAAGTTTGAAGATCCTCGGTGATAAATACTAAAAAATTTGGAAGGTGCTCACTGTATTTTTTTCGGTTTTTAATTGTGATATTTGGCCCAGAAATAGTGGTGCTGTAACCTGTGTCCTGGAAGCCAAAAACATCTTTCTATTAATACATGTCTGCTAGTGGTAATATCAAGATAAAGAAGGTATTCTCTTTCTAGACCTACACACTATTAGAAGGAGAACAGGAAGGGAAAAAGAGTTGTTGTGTCTGACTAATCCCACTCGTGTTCACAGTTACTATTAACCATTAATCTTCAGAAAATTTCTGTATTTACAGCAGCTGTTTCTTAGATATTGCTAACTTAGTCCAGAAAATGTTGCTAAATGTATGTCTGGGATGGTCATAACATAGTTTGTTTCAGGAAATTAGACGTCAACTCTTAGGCGTAACACGTGTTGATATTTAAAATTTTAAGAACAGTTATATTTCTTTTATGTTAACTGTTATTAACAAGAGCTCGAAGTCAAATATATAGCTCTGTGTTAACAAAGCCTGCAGGACCTTATTGCATATATTTGAGTAACACACAACTTGCTTCTGCTTACTTTGTTTTTCCATTTTTATCTTCTCCCACCCCCAATTTCAATTTCCTTTTTTTTTTCTTTTTTTTGGTATCCTCTCTATAAGCTGTTTCTACTCCTTTTGAAAGAAAGAAGAGTGTGAATCATTTGTGAATAAACATGATCTGTTAAAAATATCTATCACTATCTTGTTAGAGCTCTTTTTCAAAGCTGCATTAATGAAATTCTTGCCTATCTTCCACCAGTAGGTGCATTTCATACAATACATAAAATGCTAAACATCTTTTTTTTAAGTTTTTAACATAACTGATCATTGTCTTAAATTATATCTTATCTTGGCTCAACCACAGGTACAAGTTTCCTATAATTGTGTATGTCTTTTTATATGTGAGTTTCTTGGAACACTGTGTGTCAGTGTTCTTATTCTGTTAGGTACGTTTGGGCTAATTTTTTTCCATAAGTTTATCTTTGATATTTCTAGCCTCATTTCTCCAATACATATGGAAAGACTATATGTAATTATCAGGGGCATGCAGGGTTGCCCCATTTTCCCCTTTTCACCATTAAAAAATAAGCATTTCTGACCTTTACAGAAGCAAGCATTCATCTATATAATGTCTAAGAATTCTCAAAACAGTGTAGTAAACTTTTTAAAGAAATGTGTTTTATACTTTGAAAGTGAAATTTTGTACCAAAAGAAGGTAAGCACATTCATTCAAATAAATAGCAAGTTCCTTTAGGAACTCTTAGGTATAGGTTTGTCTGATTTCACATATCAGTTTTCAAATAATGACTTGGAAATTGCAAGTCATCTACCTCTTTGCCCCTGTGCTCACTCTTTGGTTCTATTAATATAAGTTTGCCATAAAATAAGCTAAATAATGGTAAACTTAAGCCTAGTTCTTGCTGGACTATACTATAAGAACTTTCAATAGCACATTCTCAGTTAAATGGGATTTTTTTCCTCAGCAATTAAAAGAATGAAATGATATCTATAGGAAATGTTCAGGATTTGTTTTTGATAGCAATCTTGCCAGAGATTCAAGATTATGATTGATATATTAAAACAGCTTTCTAAATAAATATTCATTTTTAGGAGCATTCTAATTTTAAGTTAAATTTTAAAGGATATCTAATTTATCTTAACTCTGTTACTCATCCACAAGCACTTCAGTTACTCAGTTTTATTTCAGATTTTTAATAAGGATTTCTTACATGTTGGAATTTAGTGATTGAAACTCTTCACTTGTGAGCCTTTTACTCGGTAACAGCTAATTTTGAAAATGCATGCTCGGGAAAAATTTGATACAGAAGTTTTACATACTTTCAGTGTATACAGCTCTTATGTCCTAAATTTCCTATACATTTGTATGGTGCACACACCCTTAAAATTATCTTTTTTATAAGCTTCACAGTAAAATAACTAAGTCTGCTTTATATGGCTGGTTTAATTCTGTCTTCCAAAGATTTTTTTTCCCAGGCATTTATCATAACAGTGCTTGTTGTTGGCAGGTCCTTTAACAAAGGACCGAGTAGTCTGCCCTTTAAATGACCAGTTCATCAAAGCCTTACAGACAAGCAAGTTACCAGCATTACTGATAGATATATCTCAGGAAGCATTTACTTTGCTAAATAAGTATTGTATCTTCTCATGAGACCTGTCCCTCAAAAGAGTAAATCATTAAAGTATCTTCTTTTGTTTTTTAAATTATGGTAGTATTTTGGTTAATAGGAGACAAGAGTTGCATAAAAACTTTCTAAAAACATTTTGGTAATAATGTTGATGAAATGACCACAACCTTACACTATTATTTATCCAAATAAATATGGATTTTTGCCTTCACCAGGTGATTATTGTCTTTTCAAAGCACAGCCTTAGAATGTAGTTGTGTGGTTTTATTGAAGTCAAATGTGTCATGAGATTACATTTGGAAAGGTTATATTTGTACATTGGAAAAATTCTAATAGATCTTCAGATTGTATAGAAGACTTTTAAATGACCATGTGTGTTTAATAGAAAATTTCCATTAAAAGTTAAAATCTGTAACAGCGTAACTCCATCCCCCTGTATTTGGGTCAAGTATCTCTGGAGAGATGGCTGCAGAGTTTCCTTTACAGTGCTGTCTTTGGGTTTTCTATCGGTTTGCACATATTAATCTTCTTGAATAAGGGCCTCCTCCTTTCCCCCTCCCCCTCCCCCCATTATGCCATTTTATTTAGGGGGTTAATGTAGGTAAAAATATGCCCATAAATATGTGGGTTGCCTTTTCTGTGGATTACTGGCAACTAAAAATATAAATCAGCATTCTTATCAAACAGAAAATGTTACCAATATTACCTTCCAGCGATTAAAATAAGTGCCCAATTGAAAGCTTTTTAAAAAAATTTAATAAATGTAAGATTATATTCTTAAGGAAGTAAGTTTTACCATTATTAAATCCTCCTACCCCCAATTTTCTTCCATGCCCATACGCAGATGAGCAGGAGGATTACTCCTGAATAGGATACATTGTTATATCTATTATATAAAACACATAATAAAATTTCATTCTTTCCATCATGTTCTCTAATTTTAAAATTGGGGGTGATAGAGATAGACTAGGATTTAGGTGTAAAAATTGAATGCTCTCTTGAGCATTTAAATGAATGATATAGATTATTACTGATCCAGCCACCTGTGCTGTATAAGTCTAGAAATTCATATATGGATGTGGACCAAACAGTAGAACTCAAGTGCCATTCTGCAGGACTACAAAGCTGTCTATACCAAGTTATGGTGTTAAATCATAATTTCTGGATCATGATCTTAAACCTTTGATTGGTTCCATTTCTACTTGACTCTTTACTAACAAGTATTCTGATGGCCTGAAAGTCCATGTTATTTAAAGTTTGAAGTATCCATATCAAATATGAAATTATTTTACATTAAAAAAAATACTTAAGTACAAAATATCAGTTGTGTAATCATGGTAAAACATACAACTTTGCTATAAAAGATTTCTAAAGGCTATTTGATTAAAACACTTATTTACTTAAACTCTTTGCTAGAATTTTTTTTAGAATTCAGCATCGGAGGAGGAATGTGACATAATAATGATCGAAAGCCGAAAGTTTAAAAGTTGTGATGCCCTCACATGGTTGGAGGGTTATTCTAGCTTCTAAGGACTGAATGTTGTCCACAAGAGTGTCTCATCAGGTCATAAATTGGTAAGACTTAATGGATTAGATTTTATGTATTATACCTGATGTTATTGTATTGAGATGAATATTTATGAACAAACTGAGCACATTGTATAATTTAAGAGTATAGTATTAAATATATAAGTTAAAACTTGGAATTTTAAATACTTGGAGTATGTAGTTCTTTCAGAGTCTCATGAGGCTCAAGACCCTGTCTTTGCAGTGGTGTTTAATAATCAGTTTAAAAAATAAAGTGACATCCTATATTATAGTAAGATTATTTAAATATTGCTATTGCATCTGCTGTAGATGCTTACAGTATAGTTAGGGGCCCCATATACCTTATAGTTAATATCCCAAGAGATATTTGAGAAATAATATATTAATCTTTTATTTTTATAAAAAAATTTTCATCCATTTTCTCCATGAAATATAATTTAAATAGTTATATTATTTGTGGGATTTTATTTTTCTCAATAAAAGGCATTTTTCCTGCTGTCTCTAAAAATAAAAGCCAAAGAAATTTTCTCAATTCCTAGTTGTGAACACCTAAGATGACAATATCAAATGAAAATGATATATTTGAAGTCAATATACATTTTTTGTGTGCCCTGAAAAAACATTTCCTTTCAGAACTGTATTTTGCTTTGTTTTACACAGCTGTATTTTGTAGGGGGACTCAAAATAATACAGTTTAGATTAGGATAATACTGTTTAGATTAGGATATCATAATCTTCAACCTGATGATCATCATATTTTGTGTATGAAGAAAAAGAATCTGGGTTAAGTTATACTTCCAAGGTTATACAGAAAATATTAGAATTAATATTTTCATTAAAATATGGTGCACATATCCTACAAGTCTATCAGAGTTATTTGAAAGTATCATCTAAATAGGCTACAATGTCTATTTCTGACCTTATTCTTAACCAGAGATATGTTATTCTCTTATACACATACATACCCGTTCTATCTTTTGAATAATATTCTAAGTTGTTTCAGACAATAGTATTCCATGACTTCGTGTTGATCATATTCTGTATATAAACTTAAGGTTCTTAAACCAGTAATAACTATCAATGGTAGTCTGGAAGGAAATACAACAAAACTGTTGTCCCTTATTCTATATATTTTTTTCATTTTTATTTTGTACAATATATCTGTATAACTTTGGTAGTTAGGAAAATACGTTCTAATTTCTTTAGTAGGATATCCATATTTAGTAGTCAGTGGGTGGCCTTCAGGGAATCCTGAAGCCTGTGGAATTTTGGATAGAATTTTATGTATGTTTTCAGTGAAAAGTTCAGAGCATTTGCCAGGTTTTCAAAAACAGTTGAGTAACATTGCTAGTGAATGTTTGTGTCTAAGGGACAAGCCTTGTTAGACACCCAAGTATGTGACTTATGAAGAAAGTTTTTAATGAATACACTGATCTGTTAACTCCTGCTGATATTTTTCCAAGGCTAGTTTATTATAAGTGACCATTAGACTGATAGAACAAATCAGAGCCTAATTTCTTTTAGTTTAGAAATTGCATTCTGTCCGTCTCTGTGCTCAAGTGTTGATTGGATTTCTCCACAGAGTAGTTGCTTTTTTTGCTACTTAGTGGTTACTGTGTGTCAGGGACTGCTAAGTAAAAATACTTAGCATGATACCATAGTAAGTATTTTTCACATGTTATCTCATTTAATGTTCACAGCAGTTGTATAGATACTATCAATAGCCTCAGTTTATAGAGAAGAAAATTGAAAGCCTAGAGAGATTAAGTAACTTTTTCGGGTCACATAGCCATTAAGTGGTAGAACTAGGATTGAAATCTAGCTTTCTAAGTGGAGCCTGGGCTCTCAATTGGTATTCAGGTATAGGGAGTAACCCTGGAAAACTTGAAGGATAAGATAAGGGAAAATTTCATGTTGTATGAAGATGTGAATACATAAATTTGATTTCCTTTGAACTTAAGTATTAATAGCAATGGGTCATCCTCATTATAAAACCATCTTTTAAAGCACTTGCCAAAAAATTTGGTAAGTTGCTTACTATCTAAAATCATTTATTGTATTGTAAAATAACCTCCATTCAAATGTAATGCTTATAATCAGAAAAGTTTTAGTACTTACTAGAATAGTATTGTACTAACTGTAACCATTAAGGAATTCACCCTTTAATATTTAGGATTTATAAATAGCAAACACTGTAAACAGTTTAAAAAGCTACTTCAAGCCGCGAATGTTTCTTGGGATAGGGACATGAATCACATGTAAAACCCCCTACTAAGCCACATCACATTTGCCCTTAGTTGTGAATAATTCTATAAAGAAGCCTCTTTTATGTCTACTTTTAAAACATTTTTGCAGCAAAATTTATTTGTGGGGGGGGAAAATGGATTTTTTTATTGAGCACCTACTTTGTGCAAATCCTTTTCATTGGTTTAATTTTATCCTCAGATGAGCTCCAAACCTTATAACCTTTTCCCTATTTTTAAGTGTTTTTAATAAAGTTCGTGAGTCTAAATATGGCTTAAAGGTAAATCTACAATAATAGTACTGCTTAAAACAAAAACAAGTAAAACTATAAGAATTTTTTTTCTTCAGTTAAATTGAAGTAGACTGCAGGTCAAGTATAAACTTGATTGAAAATATACAAACAACATAATAGGTCATCAGAATATGAGAATCCTATATTAAAAGTCCCCTTTCAGATAATATATTTGTACCCCAGCTTTTTTAGTAGTAATATATGTCCCCTTTCAAAATTAAGCTATGGAAGTTTGGGAAATAGAATAAGAACAGTTACACCTAATCCATGTTTTAACACAGTTGCTGTCTCAGTGTTTACATATTCCCTTCCAGACTTTGAGCACATATGCATGGATATTAATAGTTGCAATCATGGTTAAGTAGCTTTTAAACAGTTTTTAGTGTTCCAAATATTTGTCCATTTGTACAAAGCTTATACCTGATATATATGTTTTGAATTTTGGACTGATATTTCTACAACTGTGAAACCGTCCTTTCCAGTTTTTCTTCCTACCTCTCTGGTGGTTTCTTCTCAGTCCCCTTGGCAGACTTTTCCTTTCTTTTTGTCCTTTTAAGTATTATTGGTTTACTCAGGATGGTGTCCAGACCCACTCTTCACGTTCTTCATCATGCTAAGAGCATATAGGTGGCTTTGGATGTCCTCTATATGCTGTAGGAAGCCATGTATATGCAACTGGCACTCAAACTCATTACCTGTGCATCTGTCCTTATGTTCAAATTTCCCTGATTTTTCACAGCCAACTTTCATAGCTATCTGATCTTTCATAACCAGTTAATGACAAAGTGCTGCCATGTCTACCTCCTGAGTATTTCTTCAGCATATTCATATCTCTCATCAGCTATTCAGGGCACAGTCCTTTCTTAATTGGAATTGCAACAAACTTCTAACTGGCGTTTATTATTTGAGTTTTCTGAGGTGGCTAACTGTACCTGCTGTTCTTTTTACTTGGAACATTTGTGTGTGTGTATCCTTTTCTTCTCCACCCAACTGTGGCACTTCCTCTACTAAACATTTTTCCTTGACCCTAGATCTTGATTATATGCTCCCAAAACACCCTCTATAATCTTGCCCTGTCTGAGCATTTATCACACCTCTAACTTGTCTGTCTCTTTCATTAAATTGTAAATTCTGGGATTAATGTTTATTTGATAGTGTATTTCCTTAAAAAGCAAGAGTCAGCTGTAAAAAGTAAATCATCTAACTCCTAAGTCAATATTCTTTGAGTATTTTATGACATTTAGATTTAGGCCGCTATACCTTACTAATACAGATTACATAGTTAACGTATTAAGTGCTTACCATGTGCCAGACATTCATGGGTTATCTCACTGAATCCTAGCATCTGGTCCTATTATTATCCTTTGAAGAGGCTAAATAACTTGTGTGAGGTCATCTCGTAAAAATGATGGAGTTGGGACTCAAACCTTGGTATGACTCCAGAGCCAAAGCCCTTTTATTTGATACCACCTCCGAGTTTATCTTCTGAGTCTAGAATTATAAATCTGAGTTGGAGGGGAATTTAATGGTCATTTATTCCAACCACTTGTCTCATACTTGAATCATGTCTGCAACACACCTTCCAGGTTGTCATCTAGCCTGAACACCTCCAGTGATGTTTATCTTAGCATCCTGGTCTTCTTTCTTTTTCCATTTCATATTTAAACCTTTTATAAACCTTTCCTGTACAGCAGAGAATCTAAAATATGAAGCAGAAAAATACCTTGCCATCACTTAAAGATTTAGGAAAGAGATTAGGTTCATGTAAAAATGTAAGCTGCAGTACAGTCTATGGAAACATTGAACCGAGCATATTCTCTAGTTAGTTCTGTTTTCATATCTGCTATAATCAAGAATATGGGTTCTAGTTCATGGCCTTAAGTCATTGGTTTTAGTTCTAAAGCTCTTTTTCAAAATGGATAAGGAGACATTGCTTAACATCTTAGAGATCGCAAGGATGTTTCCCCTCTTCGAAATTACTGATTCTAGTGATGATGTAAGAGTTTCATGGGACTCCTTTATATGTGCTTTGATCCACCAGTGTAAAAAGAGTGAAGTACATCTGAATTTCTTCAGAATCCTGTATCTAGTTCACTTAGAACTTTTACTTGTTCATGACACATGCTTAAAGGCATGACAGTTTGAGTTGTCTTCTTTCTCTGACTTGACCAAACCAGCAAGTCTTTGGCCTCCTCTTTCCACTTTCAGGATAGCTGTTGGTTTCTTTTACTTTTTCCCTTTAGATTCAGTTCTGTCTGTCTATAGAGAATGATATTGGGGAATACCCCATAGATGGATATTTATGAAGTGTGATTATACAATTAAGCCTTCACTAGATTTACAAAAAGATTTTCCCCTGAATCCATGATTCTAATGTAAAAAGACGTTTGTCAAGATTTTTACCCAAAAGATCATTGAGTTTTTAAAGTCCGCTTTATTTTCCACAAAGTCTACTATGACTTTGTCATCACCATGTTCCATACATGGAACTGCTAAGTTTCAGTGGCATAATTTTGTCAGAAGTAACCTGAGAATCCATAGAGCTCTGACTTTTCTTTTCCTCAAACTTAGACGGTTTCTCTACTTACTTCAGTTGCCTATATTATGTTAAAAAAAATGTTATACTTTCTTCCTTCTCAGTGAGAAACAATCAAATGCTTTCATCACAAAAAGGTTTATTGGCTTTTTATTTAAGCTGAGTTTGTCAGGGAGAGGAAAATAACAAATTCTCAGGAGGTCTTCCCATTTTCACTGTGTTCCAGTGATACCCTTAATTAGTTTCTAATAGTTTAAGTAGCCGGTTAATTTCTGAACTCTTTTTCCTGGCACAGTAAGCTCAACTTGACATAAGTTCATGTTGAATTTACAAAATATAATTAGATAATATATTAAATACTGTATGTTTTATTCCATCTTTTTCTTGAATTAAATGTTCAGTATCAATTATATGCAGTGTTGCAATAAGTAGACCCTTGAGATGGACACAATTCCTGCCTTTAAGGTTTAATTCAAGGGAGAAGAAAGTTCAGTGAAAACAACAAAAACAATTATTTATGGAAGAGTCAGAGGGATGGGGCCTATCGGCAAGAAAGGAAGAGAGCAAAGATTATGTTGGTAAAGCATCCCATTTCATTTCATTCTTATCTCTAGAATCTAAATTGACTTAACAAATTTCAAGTCATGATGTAAGTCTAGAAATCATCATAAAATTTTTACATAAATTGATGCCTACAAACTGTTGTAAAGTTCTGCCATTACCCATGTCTGTCTTACAGAATTGTTATTGCCTGGAATAGTTCCAGGATGTGGATCTAGACTGAGATGAGAAGAAGTAGGGCCTTCCTTGGTGGTCCAGTAGTTAGGACTTGGTGCATTCACTGCTGGGGGCCCGGGTTCAATCCCTGGTTAGGGAACTAAGATCCCTCAAGCTGAGCGGCGGAAAAAAAAAAAAAAGAAAGAAAGAAGTGAGAAAAAGTAGTTAGCTGTTAAAGACTTTTTGCCACTGAAAGTGTACGTATCTGAGTACAGTTCTCCTTGAGTAAAAAAACCTTATAACCCTTTAGATTTTATAATACTGCTCCTTTATACTTTTCTTTGTTGTCCTATACCAGAATTCCTTTTTGAGTTAGGTAATTCTAAAGCAGTGATTCTCAACTAGAGTAAATGTGGTTTAGAAGCAAAACAACACTTTATCCCACTCCTTTGAGTTGTTTTTAGTAATATTTATTGTTGTAATGTTATGTAACACTAAAGAAAGGCATGAGATAGTTTTAGCTAAACAGTTTTTTGGAAGTTTTTATGTTGAATTAAGCCAATTCAGTTATATCTCAGTGGCCTTTGGAAAAATTTCCCCCAGTAAGTTAAGATTATTTATATTCTGAACAATGAAATTTTGAGATTCTATCGAGGATCAATAAGAATTTTACTAATGTTCAATCCACAGAATGCTGTGCTTAATAAATATTGATGTAAGTTTAAATCTCAAGTCAAACAATTTTTATTAGCATATATTTTGTGACTGCATTGAATCTTTAACATTAGATTGAGTACAAAGAAATCAAGTAAATTTAAAGCATAACTAGGATTATTTCTTTATTTGGGTGAGACATAAATACAAAGGTTGTTTCCTAATACTAATCATAATTTTTATTTGTATGTCACTGCTTCATTTGTAATCCAAGATACACTGGGATAGTAGACCTTATATAGTGTCAAAATCCAAATTGATCCAAACAATTGAAGGAACAAAAATTTTTTAGGGGTCTACTATTGTAAAAAGTCTCATATAATCCTCACAGTAATCCTTTAAGGTAGTATAACCATGACCCCATTTTACAGATGAGGAAACTGGTTTCAGTATGTTAACTTGGTAGGATCACCTCATTAGTAAGTAGTGGAGTTGGGATTTTAAAACCAGCTTGTCTAATTCTAAAGCCTGTATTCTTAAACCACTTTATTACTCTTTGAGAATTCAGCGTTTTGTTTTGGCAGCTGCTGAGAGGTAAGCTGTCTCACCCCCACAGTGAAATAGAAAGCAAAAGAGAGTTAGGCCAAGTGGTAGTAAAGTGATAACCTAGACAGTTTTAACTCTTTAGGGCATTTCTTCACAGTGCTTTTCTTGTATTTGTTGAAGGTCAACAATTTAATTCTTTGCTCAAACCCAAACCAACCTAAATTTTTAAAACATCGCAAATGCAAAACATTCATTGGTTTATTAAAAGTAAAATAGACCAGATTTTTTCCCTGATAGAATATTCTCTTCATTTTATTGAAGGGTAATGACCGTGCTTTGGTGCTGTCCCTTAATGAAGCAACTATCTCTTTAAAAAACCTCATGATACTTTTATTCTTCTGGGTTTATCCCTATTTTGAAACAGTTCCTTGATAACCTCCATTTTCATTTATTACTATCCTTGGACTTTGGGGACAGATTAGGAAGGGACATAAGGTGGCAAAGAAAGATTAATTATTAACCTAGGAACAAAAGCTGGGTTTTAGATAACTCTAGTGGCTAATTTTGCTTTGTCAAATATATTGTCCATAGAATTATGTTTTTTCTGTAAAGCTATTTTAAATACTATCTCTGCATCTTCAAGAAATGGACATAGGGCTTCCCTGGTGGCGCAGTGGTTGAGAGTCCGCCTGCCGATGCAGGGGACACGGGTTCGTGCCCCGGTCCGGGAAGATCCCACATGCCGCAGAGCGGCTGGGCCCGTGAGCCATGGCCACTGAGCCTGTGCTCCGGAGCCTGTGCTCCGCAAGGGGAGAGGCCACAACAGTGAGAGGCCCGCCTACCGCAAAAAAAAAAAAAAAAAAAAAGAAATGGACATAAATGAAGAGATTAGTTATAACCTGAGCAAAAATTATCTATGTGCTCTTTACTGGTATTTGGCATTTAATATTCAAGGGGATAGTCTCATTTTGACTCATTTGGTTAGGCCTCATCGTGGAAATGGGATTGAGAGGATTTATTCAAGAATAGCTTCTGAGTTGAAAAAAAAATAGTACGTGGAATGCTTGAGAAAGAAGAGGCAAATGTGAGGCCATTCAGCAAAAGAAATAATTAGCTTTCCCAAGAAAGGGTAGTTTCTTCCCATCCCATCTTCTACAACTGTTCACCTGTTAGTCTCCTCCAGTGTTTTGGCCCTTATTTGTCTTCACTCTTTAACCAAACTCATCTCTCACAATTTGAGCTACCTACCACATTCTGATGACTCTCAAATCCAGACTCGTCACCAGAGATTACTCTAGAGTTCTAGATGCCTATTTCTAGCAACCTTTCCTTATTTCTCAACCTTCTTTCTTTATTTCTCCACCATGATCTATATCCCAGATGTCTCAAAATTCAAAAGTCCCAAATGTAACTTCAAATTTCTCATTTTCATCTCAGGTTTCTCTGCCACTCACTCCCCATCCCTCAAAAAATCTAACCATCTTCCTGTGACACATTAACTATTTCCCCACTCCTTAGTTGCTCCATACTAAAAACTGCAGTCATCCTTGGCATTTTCTTTGTTATAGATGAGTCTCTTTCATTTATCATCCCTCTGATTTCTCACAGACTCTCTGTGCTTCAGTTATAAAAACTCACTTTCCCTTGCTTAATCCCTGTGACCAAGCATTTGGCAGTGTCCTACTATCCCTTATTCCCCTTTGCTTGCTTAGGTAACTTTTTTAAGACCTGTCTTGAGTGTTACTATCCTTCCTTCTCACTAACCCTGCCCCCCCCCCCACACACACATACACAAAACACCACATTTGAGTGGTTACAGTAAGTTTCATAAAAAGTCTCTAAAACTAATGATGAAAGAAAAAAAGCCCAATGAGAATAACTTACCTCCGGACACAGCAAATCTGAGGCGAGGCCAAGTTGCCATGTGTATTTGCTAATTCCACATCTAGTGATCTTCCCACTGGCGGACACTATCTAAGTTCATGTTCTTCCACCCAGTAGTTGTTGAGTACTGGGCATGTGCAGAGGCGACAGATTGGAACTTTTTTTTTTAACAAAAGTGTCACCTAGAAAGGTAAATGTTACTGAGATTTGGCTATTAGGAAATAAGAGGCAAAAGTTTGTTCAGGATTTATGACCTGTTACCTCCAAAGGAATTTGCATTACCTACGTACATGGATTGGATGTTACTATAGGCAGCAAGGACATAGGGCAAGTGTAGCTTCAGACTGAAAATGAAGAATGAGATTAAGGGATGTTTCCCCAATTATTTATTGAGTTTAGTTAAAATAATAGCGTTACCCATGTTTATTAAAATACCAAGGAGTGCTTGGAAAAAGTCAGTTTTGCCATTAAGTGTAGGAAGTGGCTTTGATCCAATACAGCTACCTCGTGTCATAGCTAAAAAAAGGTGGGGGGGCCAGAGTAGCGAGTGATATATTTAGGACTCAAATTCCAAGTATACAGTTTTTGAGTCCAAGTATCCGTGGCATTCTTCATTAAATGGCTGCCAGCCTCATGGTAGATTTTTGTACAGCCAGTAGAGCTTTGTCTGGTAGGAGATAGATGCAACTGTTAAAACATAGCCTGTGTGGTTAGTGCCATAAGTGTAGTGTGGAACATGACTTACTGTACTACTTCTGGAAGGGTTAGAGAAGCCTTTACAGAAGAGAAAATATTTGAGCTGGAATCTATAAAAGAACGGTAGAGTTTCCACAGAAGTACTTAGGGAGTGAGAAACAGTATGAACAAAGAGAGTAAAAGTAAACCATGGAGGGTCTTCAAGGAGTTTAGGCTATCCAGTTCAAAAGTTAAGCAGGCATTTGGAACTGGGGGGGAGTGGGGTGGGATAATGTACAGGTTAGCATTAGAAATTTATACTAGACTAGTTCCTGATGTTTCCCCCTTTGCCCCATTTGTATGTCATTGCTGAAGAATTCTGAGTTACTTTAGAAATGTTAGATGAATTTAGCTACGTAGGTTGTTTTTATAATAGGCCCACTGCCAAGTGAAAAGTTATTCAGTGCTTGTTGGTCTCTGAAATGAAATGCAAATCTTAAGAGCTTTACGGTTTTGTTTTTATTTCCCTTGACATTCTTCTTTTTTTCTTTTTGAATTTTATTTTACTTATTTTTTTATACAGCAGGTTCTTATTAGTCATCCATTTTATACACATCAGTGTATACATGTCAATCACAATCACCCAATTCATCACACCACAACCCCCACCCCCCGCTGCTTTCCCCGCTTGGTGTCCTTTGACATTCTTTTTTATTATGTTCTTTCTCCAGTTTTGTTCATTTTCATATACTTACACCATGAACATTTCCTTAGGTGGTGAAAGTGCTGTGATTTCCTCATAGTCAAAGGGAAGGAATACTATATTGTTAACCTTTTAAAGGACAACTGATCTTAACTACAAAATGGCTGTTAAACATAGTCCTTTCCCTGGAAGGCTTCTTCTTTATCCTTTTCCTAACACAGCTGGAGAAATTTGAACTCAAGTGTTTTTAATGTCTTCATTCATATTAAGGATTTTCATTGAATTTTTCGCTTCTATTAAACTTTTGTACTTTGTAGGACAGATAGTCCTTAATATCAGTATTGAAAACCATAGATCTTTTACTAAAGTATACAGTACTTTAATCACTAAATTCTGATGTTTTTATTTATTTATTTTTAATTTTATTTTATGGCTGTGCCGCGTGGCATGTGAGCTCCTAATTCCCTGACCAGGAATCGAACCCTCGCCCCCTGCATTGGAAGGGTGGAGTCTTAACCACTGGACCATCAGGGAGGTCCCATAAATTCTGATGTTTTTACAAGTTGGTTAACCATCAGCTTCTATCCCAGCAGACTAAAGGAGTGGTTTTAGAATATCTGGAATGAATATATGAAACTATCAATACATCCACTATATTACTTTTCAGTATAACTATGTTATTTAGGTTTTTGTCAGTTATTCTGAACTAGACATCAGTTGGCAAAATTCCTTTCTAATCCCTCTCCTTTTTTTTACTCTCAGGTACCAGTGTACATCTCAGTCTAGATAATTGTCAATCATAATACTGTTTTCCCAGTCTCCAGGAAGTAAATTAAAGTAGCCAAGACTATAGTGTCAGGTTTTTAATTTAGACTTAAGCCCCTTGGTTATGTATCCTTCACTCCCCCATAATTATGCTATCATCAAATTACCTGTTGCTGCTATGTAAACAGTAAAATGAAATCTCTTTCAAGAGAGCCTGCTCTAAATGTAAGCACTCCAACATTGGGGAAAATGCCACCCTCCTCCTACCCCTTTCTCACACCGTTTTGATTTTCAGTCTGACTCAGAGGAAGGAAATAACTTTTTCGTTGTGTCAAACCTTGTCTAATGTTAGTCTAATAAGAAATAACTAACTAGTGTATAAGCTCATTTATCTTAAGTAGATATGATTCCATGTTCTTATTACATTTAAGTATTTAACTTGAGATAATAGAATATTAAACAAACTTCCTTAGTTTATTGGACTCTTTGACCTGTAGTGGTAAAATTGCTGCTATTTTACTTTTGTAAAAGTCTCCAGTTTTTCCAGACTAAATTTTTACATCTTCCATCTTGACTGTTTTTTTTTTTTTTTTTTTTTTGCGGTACGCGGGCCTCTCACTGTTGTGGTCTCTTCCGTTGCGGAGCACAGGCTCCGGACGCGCAGGCCCAGCGGCCATGGCTCACGGGCCCAGCCGCTCCGCGGCATATGGGATCCTCCCAGACCGGGGCACGAACCCGTATCCCCTGCATCGGCAGGCGGACTCTCAACCACTGCGCCACCAGGGAGGCCCTCTTGACTGTTTTAACAGAAAAAAAATGTTTAGTTTGGTTAGTTTTTAAGTTGTTTCCTTGGAGTAGCTCTTCAAGAAAAAGAAAAAAACATAATTATATCAGAATTTTACTACCAAATACTAAAATAATTCTGCCAAAATATCATAACTTTGAAGTGTAAAGAGATCTGGAAGAAGAAGGTAAAGTTAGTATTAATCTTATCTGTACCTTCTTTGGAATGCATTTTTAATGCAACATTGTGTAAGGTTATGTAGCCTATTGTATCTCAGATATTTATTAGAGAGACTTTTACTATTTACTTACTAGCATCATTTTGAACAGAAATAACTATACTGGGAGTTATAAACATTATTTACACCATATTTTTAAGTGATTTTAATTCACCCTAAGCCAAGGAAGTAAATTTTACAAGTCAGAAATGTTATTTATATTGATTGTTATTTTGTATGTTAAACATAGTACCTAATCTTTCAGAAGGAAATAGTTCCAAATACAAGTGGAGTTGTTGATCCTCTTCCCTTTCTTCCTTTCTTGTTTCCTGTCTGCCATTTGTTCATGTCTTGAGTTCACACTGTACAGGGAAATAACTCCTTCATGAGTCATTTTCATTTTGGAATGTGTTTTTCAGTATTCTTCAAAGTGTAGAGAAAGTAGTCTTCTATCCCTGTTCCCCTTCTGCCTGCCTTCCAGATAAGCACTTACCTAAACAGATAAGCACTTTTCTTAGTGTGTGTGTGTCCTTCTAGTCTCTTTATTGTATATACAAGCAAATACAATGTATATTATCTTCCCCTTCACACAAATGATAATATACACACATCTGTACCTTTACCTTTAAGGATCTTCAAGATACATTGCTTCCATCTCAGTACACAGAAAAGCATCCTTGTGGGTTTTTTTAATAAATGGCTAGTATTAAATTGAATGGATGACTATACTGTGATTTATTTAACCCCTTCCCTATTGCTAATCAAAAGCCTGCTGTTATAAAGTGTTGTAATGAGTAGTTTTGTAAATACATTATTTCCTATGTATGCAAAAATATCTATAGGATAAATTCCCACTTGTAGGATTACTGGCTCAAAGAGTGAATGGTGTGTTGTGTATAAAATGTATTAGATATAACCAAATCGCTCTCTATAAGGGTTATACCATTATACCACTTTGCACCAGCACTGTAAGAGAACGCCCATTTTCCCACAGCCTCACTAACTGTCTATTAAATTTTAGTATGTTTGCCAGTCTGTTTAAGGAAATAATATCACATTATAGTTTTCATCTCTATTTTTATTATGAATGAGATGTTCAGTATTTTTTCATGTCTTGTGAATGTTCGTGTGAATTCTACCCATGTTTCTATTTGGGCTTCTTGTCTTACAGATTCCTAGAAGTACTTTATATTTTAGGGAAATCATTAAAGAAGCTTTTTAAATATATATATTTTTTGAGGCATATAGTTAGAAAGTCCTCTCCTACTCCTTTCCAAAATAGTAAAGAAATTCTTCCTAAATAGGCTTTTTTAAGGTCCTTAATACAGGTGATATGGTTGACTGTGGACAAAGGGGGTCTGAGGTAGGAGAGGGACTTTGTATTGATGGTATACTTTTTTGTGTATACTCTCTGACTTTATTCTTTTCCATGTATATGTATATTTTTTAAAACTTTTATTTTGAGTAATTATAGATTAATAAGTTGCAAAAAAAAAAAAGTGCAGGGAGGTCTCATGTACCCCTTTGCCCAGTTCTCCCCCAGTGATAACATCTTGCATGGCTATAGTATAATACCTGAAGCCAGGAAATTGACATTGGTATAATCCACAGCATGTGTCCTTTTTTCCTCTTTTTAAATATTCTTTCCTGGTCAGGATTTTGACCTGAAATTAATTAGATGAATGTGAAATATGCTGAGGGCATTGGTGAGCAAAGTTATTATAGATGATAAAAACAAATATCAATCTTCATATAAGTATTTAGCTCAGTTTTTAGTAGTTCCTTGGTAAAAGCTTTTTTCACGGTAAGATTGGTTACTTGAGACAATAATAACATTTAGTTTTGTGAGTAGCCATTTTCCCTGCTTGTTTAGCACGAATAATAGCTTTTATCATCCACAAAAATCACTTATTTTATGTTACTGATAATAAAAATCTCCATGGGGCCTTTTTGTGAGTTTTTTAAATCATGAAATTAAACAGGTTGTTTTTACATTGGTAGAACTTATGGTTAATAATTAGAATATGTACAATTTTGAGTTCTTAGCTTAATTTACTGTTAACTTTGTCTAATAGTTTTATTCTTAACCACAGAGGTTTGCATTTGGCCAGAGATTGTCTACATGAATTTTATCTATTTAGGCTCTTTTTTGGAAGGAGGATTGTTATTTGCTCTTAAGTTGTGTTAAAGTGTCAATGTTTTTTTAAATTTGTCTTACAGAAGGGTGATGGATTTTTTTTTCTTTTTAACCTTGATAGGCTTGCTGAGCTGTAGATTCATTAGATTTATTTTTTTGCAATCAGTGACTTAACAGTTTCTTTCTAAAAAGCAAAACATACATTTCTTAGAGAAGAGGCAAAATGTTGCCCAGATTAGAATTAAAGCATTTTTAGCACTAATGATGTTACAGAGTTTATTGCAGCGGGGCAAGGGGCTTAAGGTTGTAGATGATTTACTGGAAACAGTACCTGATTCCTGAGGACTGGCCTCCAAGAAAGATTGTAGCTTCAACTTGTAAGTTTAAGAAGAATTGATTTTACCTGGTTTGGGTAAGGGGGCTTTAACATGAGTATTGATATACGAGACTTGCCAACTCCAATAAGTTCTCATCACAAAACATTTTATTTTGTAATTTGGGGAATTCCTGTAGTGGATTTTTAATTGTGTTGTGATTCAACAGAGAAAGTTAGGAGGGTCTTGGAGTAAAGCAAGGTAAATTTTTTTTATAATATTCTGCATATAGATCCCTATAATCTTAAGATATCTTCTTCTTTCTAACAAACCAAAAGAATGTTTTAGTCCTTAGCAAATAGGTGAACTATGCTGGCTGTCTAAAGATCACTGAGCAAGTCCCTTTTCTAAGAAGTGACCTCCCTTGTTTTCAGAGCTGAACCTCTTCTAAGAATATGCTAGATAAGATACATGGCATATTATGAACATAGTTTAATCTTTGGATCCACGGTTATGGTTTGACAACTAACATTTGGTGCTTGGTTAAAGCACTTTTCACAATGTACACAACGCTGGATGTCTTCTAGGTCATTATAGATAGTTGGCTTTCTTCCTTTCACAATCTGACTGTTATGACAGGAAAAGCATATGTTTTGACATTAATTAGGTTAGGTTTTAATCCTCTCCCTAGGGTTGTGTCTGAATAAGTTACTTGGCTTCAGTTTCCTCAACTGTAAAGTGAGTGTTGCTCAGGCTTGTAGTAAGGACTCACTTAAGCAGTGTGTGCTGCCATGAAGTGGGCAGTCATTTGTGTTCTTTTCCTCTACCCTGTTGCTTTGTTAATAAGCATTTGTGGGATTTCCCTGGCGGACCAGTGGTTAAGACTCAGCGCTTCCACTGCAGGGGGCACAGATTGGATCCCTGGTCAGGGAACTAAGATCCCACATGCTGTGCGGTTGTGGCCAATAAATAAATAAATTTTTTTTAATAAGCATTTGTATTGAGGAGAAAGGAGAAGAAAGACAACGTAGCCAAAATGTAATAGAGAAGAAATTTGCACTATTTTTATCTTAAACAGTAGCCATGATGTTTCTGTCCACATTAATAAAGAAAAAAGTTGATTTCTGATAAAAAAATTTTCTTAAATGTGAGATCAAGTTAGCCTAACTGTGCCCTCACTGGTTTTAATTTTTAGAGAGGCAAGACAGGATGATTTGCAGAGTCACTGAGCTAAGAGCATAGATGAAACAGTTAGCCTATTAAGAAGGATGTGGGCTTCCCTGGTGGCGCAGTGGTTGAGAGTCCGCCTGCCAATGCAGGGGACACGGGTTCGTGCCCCGGTCCGGGAGGATCCCACATGCCGCGGAGCGGCTGGGCCCGTGAGCCATGGCCGCTGAGCCTGTGCGTCCGGAACCTGTGCTCCGCAGCAAGAGAGGCCACAACGGTGAGAGGCCCGCGTAACGCAAAAAAAAAAAAAGAAAAGAAAAGTCATTTAGTCATTCTTTTTTTCCCATAGTTCTGTATTTCTGTCCGTTCCCTCCATACCCACAGTTTTTTATTCATCTAGTAAATGCTAATCCAGTTACGATTTTCTTCTAAAAGAGAGACCCATAGTAACAGAAAGTTTCTGTCTTTTTAAAAATTATCATAGCACTCTGTAGTTTAACAGAATAGTTACAAAGTCTTAGGAAGCCCTCCCTTAAGGAACTTAAGTTCGGAAACTGGTTAATCATCTAGTTATAGTGTGGTGAATACAATAATAAGAAAGAAAACAAGGCCTAATACTATAACATTAGGTCAGGGAAAAAAATGAAAGGAAATTATTCATTCTGCTTCAGCTGATCATTCTCATTTTAAAAGAGCATAAAGCCCAAACCACTATGTTGACTTTGAACACAATGGAAAACTTGTTTCCCTCATTGAAACAATATTCTTAAACCATGTTCTGGGATCTTGAAATAGAATACACTCTTATTTGTTTATATTTAAAACTACCATATTGGTATCTTTATTAAAAATCAGGCTATTTAAGGCAGTGGTTCTCAAACTTTAGTTTCTTTCAAATCACCTGGAGGAGTTATTAAAATAGATTTCTTGGGTCCCACCTCAAAAGTATCTAATTCAGTAGGTCTGAGTGGACCCGAATATTTACATTTCTAACAGGTACCCAGATGATGCTGATGGCTCCTGGTCCAGGGACCACACATGGAGAGCTACTGATTTATTCAAACTCAAAAAAATGTAATGGCTTCCTAACGTGAACCAGTAATCGTTTCTAATCCAATTACTATCATATTGACTCTTTCAGTATACATTTGAGCTCCTATGTGCCAAGCACTGTTCACTTCTTCACAGAGGTGAAGAAGATAATCCACCTCCCTCAAGGAGCTCAGTCTAATAGAGTTAACAGTGGTAGTATTATTTAAACTCACTTAATCCTCACAGGAGTTTTGTGGATTGGGGTATATAATCCTTATTTTAGGTAAAAAAAAAAAAAAAAAACGAGGTCTAGAAAGGTAAAATAATTTCCTAGAATTCACAGTGAGCACATGGAGGAGCCAGAATTTCCTGGTTATGCACTATAAAAAGTTTGTGATGATTTTAGTGGGCCACAAATGGGATGGAATATTTGGTTCTACCTTAGGAAATCAGAAGGTGTTGCAGAAGAGGTGGCACTGAGCATCTTAAGGAACAAGTTAAAGATAGCCAGATGAATTGGAACTGTGAGCATTTCCAGCTGAGGGAGCAGTTTCTGCAAAGCCATGGAAACCTGAGAGAACATATGTTCCACAGACTGCAAATAGCTATGTAAGACCATAACACAATATACCAGATGGGGTATGAGAGTAAAGGAGACCATAGAAGGCTGAGGTCAAGGTCGTAAAGGGTTTTGTATACAAGGCTAAGAAATTTTTTAAGTAGAGTTAGGTTTTTTTTTTTATTATTACTCTTCTGATTTCCATTTCTAAGCCAGTGGTTCTCAAAGTATGATTTGTCTGGCAGCAGAATTGGCATCACCTGGAAACTTGTTAGAAATGCAAGTTCCTGGGCCCGACCCCAGACCTACTGAATCTGAAAGGTGGAGCCCAGCAATCTGTGTTTTAGTAAAACATCTAGATGACTCTGGTACATGCTAAAGTTTGAGAACCTCTGCAGTAGGTTGTAGGATTCTTGATAACAGCCTTCAGAGTGGCCACAGGTGACTATAGTGATAGTAATTGTATCTGTGACTGATTTGATTCTGTTAAAGTACAGTGTTTAACAAAATTGGAATAGTAATACCTTTTAAGGGACACATATCTTCAACATGACCCATTTATACTTTGCAAACCTGTTCCTCCGTAGCAGTAAAAGACATCTGAGTCAGGACTAGAGGTTATTAGCAAAGAATAGGATGCTAATTATTGTTCCTTAGCTGAGGGAATGGTTTGGAAACTGACTAGGTTTTGTTTTAATTATCAAAAAAGAAGAAGAAATAAACCTTTTTTTAAGGTTTTTGAGGTTTATTTGGGTTTTTTGTTTTGTTTGCTCATTAATATGAAAAACTGATGTTAAAGTTAGCATTTAAGATATTCTATTTAAAACTGATGTGTTAAAAGAATTGAATGGGGCTTCCCTGGTGGTGCAGTGGTTGAGAGTCCGCCTGCCGATGCAGGGGACACGGGTTCGTGCCCCGGTCCGGGAGGATCCCACATGCCGTGGAGCGGCTGGGCCCGTGAGCCATGGCCGTTGAGCCTGCGCATCCGGAGCCTGTGCTCCGCCACAGGAGAGGCCCCAACAGTGAGAGGCCCACTTACCGCAAAAAAAAAAAAAAGAATTGAATGTACTTAAGTCATGAAATGACTAAAACTATTTCATTTTTTCCTTGACATAGAAGTAAAAAGTAAAGTATAATCTAGGATTCTCGGGCAAATTCTAATCTAAATGCTTATCACTATCTTTTTTGCCAAATTATGACCAGTGTTTGGTGAATTCATCTATGTGGTGTCTGAATTGAACTTTACATTAAAGTTTGTATAGTTCTGTAGTTTATAGTTACATGAAGCCATACTTTGCTCTCTACAAGCATTTACAGCCTAACATATATAAGTATTTATTAATGATCTATACATCCTTTCCAGTTATTAGGTATACAGAAGCCCCTTTTCGTCTTAGCAACAGCAGCAAGAAGTGAAGTAGTATGCTGTAATTAATGTGGTTAATGCTCAGATAAACAAGCTTAGTGTTTTCCAGGCACTGACTCGGGATTTAAAAGTTCAAAGTCCACTGAGGCATTGACAGCAGCCCCTTCATTTTACAGATGAGGAAACTGAGGTCCAGGGAAGTTAAATAGTTGATTACTGATGGTCATATAGGTAGTGAGTAGCAGAACCAGGATTATAACCAGATCTACTTAGATTATAATAAAAAAGGCACCACTACATCAGACAGGATATTTCTGAGGCTCAGTCTGATAGAACATTGAGGGTCCACATCATCTAAAGCAAAATAGTCTTCAGATATATTAGCACCTAAATTTAGCACGACACACTAAATGAAGAGTATGTAGTAAAAGTTTTGTATAAAAATGGTTTAAAGACAGTAGATTAACATACCCGATTTATATTTACAAGAAAATCTAATAACTATTCTTTAAAGTTTACAAAAACACCAAGAAAAGGATATAGATCCTCGCTACATACATGGGAAAATATAAACTGCCAAAGAGAACAATCATTCAACTTCCTG
This sequence comes from Hyperoodon ampullatus, assembly GCF_949752795.1. NCBI lineage: Eukaryota > Metazoa > Chordata > Mammalia > Artiodactyla > Ziphiidae > Hyperoodon > Hyperoodon ampullatus. The sequence continues at coordinate 16,498,900 of NC_136918.1, forward strand.
TGTCATTATCACAGAAATGCTAAGGTGATATTTAAACTTGGGATGTACTTACCAGCTAGACTATTTCCAATTATTTCTAGGAAAAATTGGTCTAAACCACATACCTTAGTAGGTGAATTTTGGCCAGCTGATAAACTAGTCAAAGCATACAGGTCTGCCAGAATGTTGAGTTCCTTGTTAACCAACCCTGCAAGTACTGTACTGCTTGCCCAAAAGCCCTCTGAATCATTTTTACAAGCCAGTTTTTAAAATTTAAAAACCAGACATTAAAATATAAAATCTATAGTAGAAAAATCATCATCTGAATTTAATGCAATAAGTAACCACTGGAATTTCTACATGAAAGGCAATTAGAATATATAGTTGGTAAATGAAGAGATGTGGAGAGGGTACTGTTCATTCAAAATGTATCTTAAGTTCACTGAGAACTTCTGGATAGAATTGGGAGTTACTTTTTAAAGTAGCATATATATATCATTGGCAAATTAGAAATATTGAAACTACAAAGATTTTTACAAGCCATCTGTTTATTGAGATCATTTTCAAAACGAGAGCTCTGAGTATGAAATTGTGAGAATAGACTAATAATCTATTTTAAATTACTATTTTTGGTTTTAAGTAAAACACAATTGTTTTTAATTATTTTAAGAGTTGGAAGGAAGCTTACATTTTTTAGAATAATTTAATGAAATATTCTAATTTTTTCCAGTGCATCTGGGGGAGGTGGTGTAGCCATTGACAACAAAATAGAACAAGCAATGGTAAGTAAAAATTTATAGTCCTCTCATTTCAGAGATTGTTGGGTTTCATCAATTCTAAAAAACAAATACCTAATTTCTTTAAACCAAGATGACCAAAGTGTATTTTTTGATAATGAGATTTGGTTGAAAATGCTAGAATGTTGAGAATTTTTAGTCTAGAAATACCAGTGGAATAGATATTTCCCCTACTTGAACATGTTACATTTCATGCCATTTTGGGGAATATACATAATCAACATTCATTTGATCCCCTAAATATCTCAGCATCAAAAATAATTTAGAGACAAAAGACTATTAAAATGAAAACTTCAGCTGGAAATCTTTTCCATCCTTTGGTTATTTACAATGACTGTTTTACTGAGCTTTAATAAATAGACTTGTTTCTGTTGATTCTGATTCTGATTTCTGCTATTACTATCAATTTTTTGATTTTCTTAAAGATATTCTACTCATATTACTTAAAATATTTTGATTCAAGTTATTAAAACCATAGATACATTATGAATAAAGACCATTGATCTCAAACTATTTTTTTTTTTAATCCTGAGGTTTTAAAGTTGGAAATTGCAGGTCACTTCGTCTCTTAAAGCAGTACTATAACTGGTTTATTATCAGATGGTTTAATATCCTTTGTTCTCTTCATCTGACATCTAAATACATGATTTTAAACTTTTTTTAAATTCTAAGCTTATATTAATTGACAGTTTAAGGAGCTGGTATTTTTTGAAATCACTCCAAACTTTGAAAATAGAATCCTGGGCTTGCTGCCCTCGGGAACTAGATTTTTTCCACCCCATCTTCCTTAGTGTCAGTCAAGAAACAGTAGAAACATTAAAAGCAAGAGCAGGAAAACTATATAAATGTAGTTTAAATAAACTATATTTATATTTATAGTATAAATATAAACTACATAAAACTATATAAATATAAAACTGCCTAATGTTTATAAGGCACCAGGTAGGCTAGAACCAAATAGCAGCTCCTTTCCCTTTCACTCTTTTTGACATTCCTAATTTTGTTCTTCACAGGATCTGGTGAAAAGCCATTTGATGTATGCAGTAAGAGAAGAAGTGGAAGTTCTAAAGGAACAAATAAAAGAATTAGTTGAAAGAAACTCTTTACTTGAACGAGAAAATGCACTGTTAAAATCTCTTTCAAACAATGATCAGTTATCCCAACTCCCAGCCCAACAGGCCAATGCTGGTAGCACTTCTCAACAGCAAGCAGTGATAGCACAGCCTCCGCAGCCAACGCAGCCTCCGCAGCAGCCGAATGTGTCCTCAGCATAAAGCTTTCTTGCCTCATTAAGAAAAAAACTGAAAGCAATCTATCCTTGTGTGCCACTGGTGTTCTTTCCACTTTATACGAAAGCAAGTAGCCATGCTTCAGTTGTGTGTTTGGCCTTTTCAGTATTAGACAATCATTCTACAAGAGCTTTTCCTCTCTTTGAGATGTCATGCAGTGCTGTTGATGTCCAGTTTATGTCATCAGTACACAAGGAGAATAATAGATGGGGTGTATTAAAGAGAGCAGAGTTAGCATTTTACCTGGTGCGCACGAGTGGGGTCTTTTAAGAGCTTTGGTGGCTCTCCCATGTTTCCTATTATTCATGGATTTACCCTGAGCCTTCCTATCGCATTATAAATAACAGTTCATCTAAAGAGCCACTTTTCTTTCAATATCAGTAACATTTGCCTACATAAGTTTTCATTTATTTGTGTTTTATTTATTACAGGGCTGCTATTTTCATAATGTACATGAACAATGTCACAGAACTTCTTTAATTTTTTTGAATAATTATAAGTATCAGTAAAGGAATTGAAAGACAGGATTGCATTTAATAGATGAAATGTTTAGGCAATAATTGAACAAAAGAATCCTGGCATATTTCTAACACTAATGGCAATTTACCTTCGGTATTTATTTTCAGTAGTAAAGACCCAGCTTGAATGTAAATTTTGTATAGTGTAAGTATGAAGAACATAGTGCAACTGTACAGGTAGTCACCAGTTATTGTGATATAATAAATAATTGGGCTATTTTGATGAAGAAAACTTTGTTCATTTGTTTCTACTTTCTAATAGAGAAATTGCCACGATTCCTCTGCTTTTTGACATTTCGTATGACTTTTTTTTCGGGTGGGAATAAAAAGCTGTGAAATTGTTCAACCTACTTTGTAACCAAAGAAGCAAAGCTGTGTAATGGAGTTTTTTTTTTTTTTTTTTTTTTTTTTATAATGCACATTCTTTATGTATTTTTATTTAGTGTTCTCTCGGTCACAATTTTCTTTGCTGTCTAGCATGATCTGCATGACCTATAATCTTTGAACCACTTTCGTACCTCATGTTTTTATCCAGCACTCTTATTGTAATATGTACTAGTCTGTGAACAATGTCAAATAAAAAAGAACGAACAGGTAGTATGGTGGAGCTGAGCTAGTGTACTATACACTAGTTGTAAAAAAAAAAAAAAATAATGAAGTGAGCCATCTTTTTGTTCATTTAAAATGGTGTTTTGAATTTCGTATGCAGAAAACGTTTTGTTACATTGCAGATTTTAATGTATTTAATAAATGCAACATGCAGATTAAGTGCAGTGTATACTGAGTATTTAAATTAAAATGTACATTTCATAAATACAGTTTCAAGAGAAAGCATCATTTTGTGTATACTAACACATTAAGTATATGTCAGAAATTGATGTATAAATATATATTTTAACACATTTTCTGAAATTAAACTGCAGTTTTGTTGAAATATTTGGCTCTATATGTGTTCAAAATTTAATTTGATTAGATTTGTATTTTCAGAGTTCCAAATATTCCTTCAATGAAAGCCTATGTTATTAATGACTTAATGATGGTTCTTAAATTTTCAAAGTAAAATAATTTAAAGAATGCAAGAATGGTGAGCAATATTTGTACTCAATATTCATATTATGTCAATGACATTTAAGTAGGAAATCCTTGTCTACCAGAACTTTTACTTGAATTCAGAAAGGTGCCTGTAGAAATTAACATGCTCTGTATCTATAGCCAACTAGCTAATCAGGAGTTAATAAGAAACAATAGTTAGGTCTTTGCATTAAAAGAAGATAAATAAGTGTTCTTTATCTATCTAAAATTAAAACTTAAATAAGTCACAAACTAAATGCATAAAATCAGAGTGTACATGGGATTTCCAATTATTTTATATTCTAGTTATGCTGCAGGATATATTCACAAAAAACACAATTTTAATGTTAATAGAAATAACTAAAGGAACTAAGTACTTAGGCTTGAAGAAGCAACCTAAAGATATGAAGTAAGATTTTTTAATAGAGCCATCCCAGGTGAACTAGAAAGTGAAACTTTCACGTTGGAGTGTTAACCAAAAGGCTCACCGTCAAGTGCAAACAGTGTGATATTTAATACAGATGGAAAAAAACGTATTAGAAAAGGTTGGGGTTTATGTGAAAATATAAATTCTGGTGTTGGGGTAGAAAAACACATTATAAATGCTAAAGTAATAGTCACAAAGGAAATGATTAATATGCTTTAAATGGTAATTAAAAGCAATTATCACTACTACATTAAAAAATCACGATAGAAGAGAGAACATGAATAGTTCACAGAAGAAATAAACGGCAGTTTCTAAAGGTTCACCCTCTAGTAACTTAAGAAATACAAGTTAACATTTAACAAATTATTTGTCCTTTAAATAGCAGGACCTAATGTAGAAAGGCAGGCTTTCCTGTGAACTTCTAGAAAGTAAGATGGCAAAATGTATCGAGCCTTAAATAATAAACTTTTCAACTTAATGAAATGAGAAGGTACTCAACTACTGGTGCCATGTTCAAAAAATGCAAAACTATAGTAGTGCCTGTCCTCTGCTTTCCCAACTCCCCCCGCTTCTCTTGTATGACCCCCCCCATACAACCCCAAAAATAGTTGTGAAAGGATGTACATCCAAACCTACTCTCATGAGGCATACCCCCAATCCAAAGTCAGGGACAAACTTAAGGGTGGGAAAGCTATGTGCTTTTCAGCATCAGATATACTGTATATTTGAAAACAACATCAAGCATTCCTCCAAATGATTAGTTTAGGACGTTAAGTAAATTTCAGTTTTTCCTCAATATTTAGGGTCTCTAGTTAGCTGGAATATTAATTTATTGAGATGCCAATTTGGGAGCACAGTCTTGTATGAATGCCATCTGTAATTTTCTTGGTGAAATGCTCATAGACCAAGGTGCCACATAAGTGTTCTGTTGGTTTACTTCAACCAACCACAAAATCATAGGTAGAAAATGTTTCTGATATGGCAATGTGTCTTCAGTACAAACCTAATTTTCCCCAAAGAAAAATCATTTCAAGTAGCTACAATGTGATTTTATAGCTTGATCTACACCTCCCTCCCTCCAAGAAATAGAGGGATTGTGAGATATTAAATATATGGTTACTCTAACTCATAATTTTTCATTCAAAAGTAGCTGGATATTTCCAATGTTCTGAGCTAAGCATAAATAACTATAAAAACAGGAATGCTTTACCATCAAGCCCTCAGCGACGGGTAATTAAAACTTCCATTATTCACAAAGAATTGTCACAGGTCAGAGATTAGGGTATTTCTCCAAGTTCCAAACCATAGTCACTTCTGGATGTTTAAAACAATGGGAAGTGGGGAGGGTGGGCACAGTATCCTTCCGATTAGAGTAACCAAAATGCCTGTTCATGAGAATTCATCCTTGTAGAGCCAGAAATAAAATATCACCTAATTTTCTGGAAACAAATTTTTAAGATGGTCTGAAGTCACATATTTTAAAGGAAGCTTTATAGCTCAGTGGCAGGCACTTAGTGACATGACTCAATTCTCTTCCATAATCCTTTAAAAGGACAAAGCCCAGCCCTCAAGTTTCAGGGTTTAATTAAAGATATAGACAAACTAATAGATAACGATGCAATAATAAAGACTTGTTATGCACAGTCAAGGATGGCTTTGTTAGGGAAGATTTCTTCAAGGAGGTGACACCTGAGTCTTGAAGGTCACAAAAGTAAAACAGTGCTCAAAGGCTTAAAGGAGAGCATAAGCAAAGCTCCTTGAGAAGCCACAGAACTTCCACAGGAGGCACGCAGGCAATGACTGTCTCACCTGAGTAGTTTGGCATCAATTCGGAAAACAGGAATGATTTATTGAATGATTTTAAGCAGTGGGATTGTAATCAGAATTGCATTTCAGAAAAATTAATCATTCCAGTGGCACATGAAAGGTAGTTGGAGAGCTAAAACTAGAAACTGAGAAATAATTTAGGAGAGACAATAATAATCCAGAACAGAAATGATGGATAGGCAAAATTATATAGGCAATCTTGGTTCATGAAGGAAGTTTGTCTTGAGTTCTTCTGTACCATTTTTCTCTCCACGGTGAACATTCCATTCCCAGCATCAGGTGCCTGTTATTTCTTGCTCCAAGGAAAGATCAGAGAGCTCCAAGTCTTAGAAAGTTTAAGACTTTTCCTTCCAACAGCCATATAGCTCAATGAAACGAAAGCCTTTGTTTCCTGTTAAAGGAATTTCAAGAATTTAGCAAAGGGGTAGGGGGGACTAGAGGAGCCTTAGCTGTCCCTTTATGCCTCTGTGTAAATCCAGCCCTAAAGGTAAACCAAATTTAGTCCTTTTATAGTGGACTAGGATTAGAATGGCCCAGAAGCATGAATTCAAAGTCTGCCCCTCAGAGCTAGCCCTTCCTCCCGAGAAAGGATAATACGGGTTCTAACCCCATTGCAGATATTGACAGCCTGTCAGAACAGGTTTTGCTAGGCTTTAACCTTTCATTCTTTGACACGATTCAGGTTTCTTTCTGTCCTATAAGCGCCCTGCGTAAACAAAACTGGACCTTTTCTCCCACCTCCTCCTGCCTAGTAATCCATGTTTTTATTTTCTAACAATATTAATAGTGTATTATTTAGTGATGTGTATTTGCATCCTATTTTTCCCTTTTTGACATTCCGGTATGCATTCCTGTTTCATATATTTCTCTACCAGTTCACAGAATTTTTAATGGTAAAATCTGTTCTTTAAATGCAGGTATTCCTTTCGTCAGTAGAGAGATTACTGTAAAGTGTAGTTTTACGATTTCCTTAGTGGTCTACAATTAGGCTGACATGCTGTGTTCACAAATAAAAATGCTAAGTGAGGCACTATACAAAGTAAGTTAAAGGTCAGAGACATCCTTTTTTTTTTTAAGAGAATCATCAAAAATAAAAGTAAGACAGTCTTTCAGGATTGGTAATGGTAAGGTAAGGAGCTGGTATTTTGCACTGGCACGATTTACTTGGTCATAGAATTTGTTCAACATACTTGGGTGGTGAGTTAGCTTTATTTTTCCTTCTCCTCACCAGGGGAACTGATAGTTTAAGTAGTTTGGGGACTTTTCCCATAGTCTAATGTCTTGTGTTGAGCTGTAAAACAGAGCAGGAAGTTTATGGGCTAAGGCATTACCCATGAAAGCCAAAGCTACCCCTTTGAAAGAAGGAAGGAAAAGGTGTGCTAACTCAGATCATAAAAATAACTGAATTTTAAAATATGGCAAATGTCACACTTCTACTTTCCTATAAAAAAAGTTGAATTTACCTTCTTTATTTCCTTCTTTTGCATGCCTGAGATATTTCTGTATAACAACTGTAAAGTATGCTTGCCCACTGCAATCCAAAATGTTTTCCAGATCACAGTTCTTACTGTCATTTAACAGGCAAGCAACATGTCTATACATAGATTATACCTGAGGAAGTCCACGAACAGCAAGGGAACATTTTTCTCACACTTGGGCATGAATTATCAGGTCAGTGTCTAAATCTAGCGTTCCTACTTTTAAAAAAGAAAACAATATATATATATAATTTAATCAGATGGACAGAAAAAATAAATATGTATAATTTCATGATGCCCCTGAAGTAAAGGTTTTGTTTTTGAGAAGCTTGAGTTTTATTTTTTATTTTATAGAAACATTGTTGAAATGCAATTCAATTCTATTTCAGTTCAGGTGCTGCATCCTGTACTGGATGTTTGGGGATAGAAAGATGAATGAGACATGATTTGTGCACTCCAGGAGCTCATGGTCCAATGTAAAAGTAAAAGCTAGAGTGTCACATTGTTTTTTTCAAAGTATATGTCACAGTTTGTGGACCTCAGGTCATTTGTTGAATGAAAGGTTCTTATAAATGAACAGTAATATTGCCATGCCACATGATACCATTTGACGTTGCCAGGAAAAAACTTTAAATCACCAAAAAGCTTTAACATCAAATACTTCTAGAAAGAGGGGAGCTGGTAAAAAGGATTCCATCTCTATATTTAGCCTGTGAAGTGTCCCCTAAAAAAAAAGAACTAATCTGAAAGAGAAGTTTACACATTTCTTAATACTCTGTTTGTAGATAACAGAACTGATTTAATTAAATAGAATTTGTGTGTTATGAATTACATCATCGACTGTCTCATAAGGAATACATTCATTATCTTGGCTGATAAAATCAGCTACCGTTCAATGAACCAAGTTAAGAATAACTCAGGTACCTGATGCCAAAATTAAATCTGATAAAGCTGAGAATCCAGAAACAAACACAAATATATATTGAGTAAATGATGAAAGTGACAGTTCAAATCAATAAGGGAAGCATGGATTATTCAACAAATAGTATTAAGACCACATAACCATTGGGGAAAAACAATTTTAGATCTCTAACTCACAAAAATTAAATTCCAGCCAGACTAGCAGTGAGCCTTATGCTTTTTGGTCACATACTCCTTTTAGAAATATCCTTGTGAAAACGCACGTGAGCAAAAAGTTTTACAAAGAGGTTATGAAGAGATGCCCAACTTTAGCAAAATAAGGGAAATGCGCATTAAAACACAAGAGACTATCTCAGATCCAACTGGCAACTATTTAAAATAAATATGAATCAAGAGTGTGGGGAAACAGGAATCCTACATTGCTGGTGAGCATATAAATTAGCATGGCCACTTTTAAAGGCAGCTGAGTGGTATCCATTACAATTTTAAATTCACATGCCCTGTGACCCAATAATTCCAATATTTAATGAAACACACTTTACATATTTTTGTTCACAAGGTGGCTTGTATAATGATGACTGTTGTACCTTTGGTTGTAATAATATAAAATTGGAAAAAGCAAAATATGCATCAAGGGGACGGAGCATGGTACATGTTATAAAATACTAGGCATCAATGAAAAAGGAGAGTCCTACACGCACTGACATGAGATGATCTCTAAGATACAATGTTAAATTTTTTTAAAGTTTAGGGGAAAATGGAAGGACAATACATGACATCCACAAGATACCATTGATGTTAAAAAACATACCACATCCACTCACATACACAAATACTGTATAGTGTACATCTTAAGTACCTAATTGTGTATTATAAAAATGTACAGAGAAGCTCTGGAAGGGTACTCACCAAACCGTTCACAGTAGTTTGGTGGAGTGCATTAGCTTTACCTGTAATGTCTGATGTTTTTGAGTATGCATTCATGTATTGTTTGTGTAATGACACATTAATAAATTAGAAATAAAATCGAACAGAAGGTGTTCTCTTCTTGTCACTGCTAACGTCTCCCGTGGTGCTCCGGATCTTCTCATCTTCAGCCTTCTCTCCTCCCCACGACTGCTTTTCCCTCTCTCTCCCGTTCCTTCTACTTGGCTCTCTCTTCTGGCTTCATCACATCAGTACACACACAGGCTGGGAACGTGCCCCCTCCACTTGCTTTTTCTGTTCCTTCTGCCTTTCTACTTCTTTCGCTTCTGCTCACCACATGTCACATGCAATCTGGTTGGGGTCCCCACTGTGACCCCAACCATTCTTGTCATGGTCACCAATGGTCACTGTTCTACTACAGTCATTCCATTCAATATGTTTCATTCTTATATTATTGAACTGTTTGACCTAATTTCAGTTTCTTATCACTTGTTTAGTCTAGTTGATAGTTTTCTACCTCTTCGTTTTCCTCATTTGCATTTTTTTTGTTTTGTTTTGTTTTGTTTTGCGGTACGCGGGCCTCTCACTGTTGTGGCCTCTCCCGTTGCAGAGCACAGGCTCCGGACGCGCAGGCTCAGTGGCCGGCTCACGGGCCCAGCTGCTCCACGGCATGTGGGATCTTCCCGGACCGGGGCACGAACCCGTGTCCCCTGCATCGGCAGGCGGACTCTCAACCACTGCACCACCAGGGAAGCCCCTCCTTTGCATTTTTTTAGGGGCTTCTCGTATATATATATGGCTGAATTTTTTTAACCCAATCTATCTTTGTTTTGTTTTTTTTGGTGAGGGAGGCGGGGCCCGCTCTGCACAGCTTGCAGGATCTTAGTTCCCCGACCAGGGATCAAACCGGGGCCCCCTGCAGTGGACGTGTGGAGTCCTAACCACTGGACCACCAGGGAAGTCCCCAATCCATCTTTTAATAGATGAATTATCTGATCCGATCTATTATCATTACTGGCACATTTGGATATATTTCTGCCGTCTTGTTTTGTGTTTTCTCCTTGAAATGCTTTTTACATTCCCCCCCCTCCTTTTTTCCCTTTTCCTGTCATTTAATTGATTGTTTTCTTATTCATTTTTTATCCCCTCTAATGGTTGGGAGTTATACATTCTATGTCCATTCTTCCAGTGGTTTATCTTACATTTTTTTTATCATTTTGTTGTGGAAATTTTCAATTATGTACAAAAGTAAAGAGTATAATGAATTCCTACATACCCATCACCCAGCTTAAACAGTTATGTAATCTTGTATTATTTACAGTTGCACCCGTTTCCCCCATGATCCTCTGGATTATATTGAAAGAAATTCAAGATATCATAACACTTAACATATTTCTAAAATATAAGGTTTCTTTTTAAAAAGAAATAACCATAATACTATTATCCCACTACAAAATTAACAATAATTCATTAATATCATTAAAAATAGAGTTAATGTCTATGTTTTCCCCACTTGTCTTAAATTTTTTCATAGTGCATTTGTTTGAATTCTAATCAAAATAATGCCCATACATTGCAATTGGTTGGCATGCCTTTGAAGTCTCTTTTAACCTACAGACTCCTCACTCCCCTCTTTTTCTCTTGGAATTCTTTAAAAATCAGAGTTTTTTGTCCAGTAGCTTTCCCCAAGTCCGAGTTTTCCTGACTGCATTCTTGTAGAGACATCTACCCCCATATTTCCGGTAAATTAGTAAGATCTAGGAGCTTAATCAGATTTGGGTTCATATTTTGTCAAGGTTAATTCATCAGTGGTGGTGTATACTTCCATCACATAATGTCTGGCTGTCTCTATTTTGTGATTTTGGAGGCCTTGATAAGCATTACCTAGACCCATTAGCCTATTAATTCTCTCATTCCTTCTCACTCATTAGCAAAACACTTCTCTAAAGAGAAAATTGCCCTTTTCAGTTGTTCAGTGACCCTGAGGTACAGTTCATATAAGGAATGCAGGGACTTAATTCTCTCCTTTTATTTCTCAGTTTTCAAAATAATAAGCTGAGTGTCTAGAAAGGAATAAAAATAAATAAGGAGTGATTGAGGAAGACTTCCTCAGATATTTTATTCTGAGAAGAAGGAAGAGAAAATAAAGTGAGTTGATTTGGGATGGTATATTTCAGGTGTTGGTAGGGAGAAACCAGGAAATAATAACCCCAAAAAGTTGAGGATGGGAAATGGCAACCTGAAGACGTCTGTTTACAGCTGAGTCTGGAAGTAACTTCTGAGTCAAGAGTACCTTGAGGGAATGCGGGAAGGAAGCCTATATCTGGGCAGAGTCGGGGCTGGTTCAGAAGCAGCAACAGCGACCAGAAAAAGCAGGTCAGGGTGCCCTGAGGATCCAGGGAGTAAAGAGTTACACAAACGAGCAGTGGATTATTGTGTGCTTAGTCTCTGCCAAATGGAGACTGGAAATACTCCTCTTACAAGCTGACAACAAGCCAGGAAGTTTCCTAAGAAACACAGCATGGGATGGGTAACACTTAGTTTATGCAGCACTACTTCTAAGCAAGGCAATGAAGATCCGCAACACTGGTACCCAAGTGTTCTATTTATCGCCTTTGTTAACCGTGTCTTGACTCTTCTCGAAGATCAGCTTCTTTATCATTTTTATGGTCTTGCCCCCGACACAAGAAAAGGCTTCAGTGTTGAGACATGAGCTTAAGAACCTCCTAATAACCACCCCTCCCACCCCTCCCACCCCTCCCATCCCTCCCATCTACCTTTCTTCAGCCCACCTTCCTCTCCCCTCTCCCCACCCCACCTTGCCCCCTGTTGACTGTCCTTGGTAAACACTCATTGGGAAAGATTGAGAAGGAACCTCTTCCCAGGAATATCAGCCTTTTAAAATTTTATTTATTTATGTATTTATTTATTTATTTATTTTGCGGTGCGCGGGCCTCTCAACTGTTGGGGCCTCTCCCGTTGCGGAGCACAGGCTCCGGACGCGCAGGCTCAGCGGCCACGCGCAGGCGCAGCGGCCATGGCTCACGGGCCCAGCCGCTCCACGGCACGTGGAATCTTCCCGGACCCGGGCACGAACCCTCATCCCCTGCATGGGCAGGCGGACTCTCAACCACTGCGCCACCAGGGAAGCCCCCAGCCTTTTTTTTAAATTAGACTCTTGAAGTCTACCCTGTCCTGCTCTCCAGAGAGAATTAACAAGTGAAAACAGCACCAGCTGCAGAAACACGACCAGTCCCTGGCTTCCAGTGGCCTTGAGTTCCAAACCTGTGAGTCTTGGCTTTTTCCCTGCCTTCAGCTTCCTGAACCCATCCAGTTCAGCATTAGGTAACGGCTGTGATGACAGCTGACTCATCTGGGAATGCAGTTTTCCTGGAGGTTTCCTCTGCTCAGATAATCACACCTTGGGAGAAGAAAACTGGTTAATAGAGGCTTCTACCGCTGGATATTCAGGAATGTTGGCACAGGGTGAGGAGTCTCAGGGGGAGGAGGAGAAAGGACATCAGGGTTCTGGGACCAACATATGGGACATAAAGTAAATAGTCCAAAAAACGTGGGGCAGGAGGGTGCCATTGCTTAGAGCCAGAAGCTGACTGGTATATAACTGAATGAGAAGCCCTCCTTTGCCTTTGATAGCTGGGGACCTTCAAACCCGGTTGCCCTCAAAGGTAAGATCTGTGAGAGCCGGGACTTCTGCTTTTTTATTCACAGTTGTACTCCTGGTATCTATTACTATTACTAAATGGATGAATGAATGAGGGTTCGCACTTAGGTTACACATTCTTTCTTCTCGAGAGTTTTCTGATCTGTAAATGTAGCCTGAGATACCAAGTCATAGGTGTGTTGTGAGGATAAAACAAGATGAAATATGTACATTGCTTAACTGGGACCTGGCCCATAGTGAGCACGCAGTAAAGGCTTACTCTCGTTTTCCTTTTTTCCTCTTTCTAGGCCATGCTGTCTTTCCTCATCACTTCTTGACCAAAAGCTCTAGGAAAAGATTGGGTGATTTTTAGGACCTGGGAAAAGCACCTATGATAATAGAGGTCACCTAGATAAGTTAAACCACCTCCTCCAAAATCTTTTTCCCCCTTTATCTCGTTAGATCCTCACAACTATCCTTGTAAGTTTTGGGAAAGCAAATATTTTTCTCATTTGACAGATAGGGAAACAGGTTTAGAGAATCCAGAGAGCTTGTAATCTGCCCAAGATCTCAGATCTGGTTAGCGGTAGAACTAGATTCCAGGCTCTGGAACAAAACCATATCCCATGTTTTTCTCCCCATTGTACTCAAGTGAGTTAGAGGTCACAGGAAGAAAAAACTTTTCTAGAACGAATTATGTTGAAGATTTACACAAATTATTCCTATTCATTGATTCATCTATTTGATTTCATTGCTGCAGCTCTGTGATCACAACATCTGTGATTCAAAAGATGGCCATGTGGGATGGGTAAAATGAACAATATATGACGATATATCCTCCTTGGATGAAGAAAGGTAAGTCACCATCCATAGAATACGAACCACTCTGCAGTCGGCTTACTGATAGCTGATTTCTTCAGCCTCAGTGCAGCGGAGGGGTGCTGACTATTGTTTATTTGTTTGAAGTGTGAATTTTCTTAAGTAGCACATACTCATTAAAAAAATTCCAATGAAGAAGCTTACCTTTAAAAAAAAAAAAAAAGCCAAAATATCCTCAACCTACTCATCCTCAACCCCACTCTGCAGAGTTAATCTTTGCTAACAGTTTTCTCTGCATATAATTAAGATACATATGTGTACACACATTTTGTGGGGTATTTTAATGTAAGTGGGATCATACTAAATATACTCTTCTTCAACTTGCTTTCTACAAATCTACAGTAATCACGGACATCCTTCCATAACAGCACAGAGATCATCTTTAATCTTTTAAGTGATTGCATAGTATTGTATAATAAGCCATACTATGGCATTCCCCTATTAATGGACAATTAGGCGGCACTCAATTTTTTCCTATAATCAAAATTGTTTCCCCGTATATCTTTGTCCAGTTGCATGAAAATTTCTTCAGAATAAGAATGGTATTGGCAGCCTGCTGTATAAAATATATATATATATATATATATATATATATATATATATAAAATAAAATTCAAAAATTCAAATTAAAAAAAAAAGAATGGTATTGGCCAACATTTCTTGAGTCCTTTGCCTTCACATCATGTGGATAAGAGGACATGTGAGCTGTGGGTATAAAGTCATTTCACTGTAAAAAAAAAAAGTAGGAAACTAAGGTTCAAAAAGGGTAAAAAGTAGAGTTCTGTTTCTGTTTTTGTTTTACAACTAAGTAAGTATACACTTGTGCTACTCCACATTTCTTGACTTCTGAGGAATTTTCCCCTAGGTGACCGTCTAAAAAGTCTGTTGAAATACTTGCCTGGGACTTATTACAGACTGATAATGGGAGAAGACTGCCTTTTGCTCTGGTTTCTTCTTGTTTGGTTTGTACGTATTCATGCTACACATAATCAAGCAGAATTAAACAATAAGATAAATTTTAACCTATGAAACTGCTAACAGTTTTCTCTGCATATAATTAAGATACATATGCATACACACATTTTGTGGGGTTTTTTAAACATAAATGGGATCATACTAAATATAATCTTCAACAAAGAAGCATTTTATAAGTAGTAACTATCAAACCTAGCACAGATATGGTAAATAATCACCTTCATTTATTTATGGTGGGAGTCAAACATCATAAAATACCTTTTTATGTGATTCTTTTTATTTATTTTTAATTGAGCTATAATTGATATATAACATTATATTTCACTGATTCGGTATTTGTATATATTGCAAAATTACCACCATAATAAGTCTAGTTAACACCCATCACCGTACATAGTTACAAAATTTTTATTCTTGTGATGATGACTTTTAAGATCTACTACTCTCTTAGTAACTTGCAAATATGCAGTACACTATTATTAACTATAGCTATTTGATGTGTTATTAGAACAGAAACTCAGTTCCCTAACACCAAAGCCCAGATTTCCTTTATGCTCCAAATATATTGATATTCTAATGATAAGATATCAAAAGGCTATATTTCTTTTATTTGAACTCCTTCCCCTCTATTCCACTTAGCTCCACAACCACCTGCCTCCAGGTGAAAAACTGAGTGGATAAAAAAGCAAAAATAGCGAGAATCTCGGTGCTCCTGGGAGACTACTCAAAGCATTTAAAATAGTTCTAACTTTAACACCTTTTAACCAACTATACTGAAGCGTAACCTGTACAATAAAATACACCCTTTTAAATAAAGAGTTTGATGAGTTTTGACAAGTATACATCGTCATGTAACCACAACCACAGTCAAGATGAAGAGTGGTTCTCTCACCATAAAAAGTCCTTCCTGTCTCTTTGCAGTTGAGTCCTACCCATCCCCTGCCCCTGGGCTGTTTCTTGGTGTTTGGGTTTTAGGAAGGTTGTTTTTGTTGTTGTTTTGTTTTGGTTTTGGTTTTTTGAAATTTTAGATTTCCCTTATGTTAAACTTCATATAAATGGAATTATGCAGAATTAATCTTTTGAACCTGACTTCTTTTGCTCATTGCAATATTTTTGGAAATTCATATGTGTTGCTCTATCAGTAATTCATTCCTTCGCATCACTGAGTGCATACACCACAGTGCATCCATTCAGTGATAATGAGTAATTGGGCTGCTTCCTATTTGGAGCTGTTATGAATAAAGCTGCATGAACATTTGTGTCCAAGTCTTCGTATGGATATATTGTTTCCACTTCTCTTGGGTAAATACCCAGGAATGATTCATATGGTGAATATATAGTTCTCTTGATTTTTAAAATGGCAAAATGTTTTCCAAAGTGTTTACATGTTTTACTTTCTCACTGAGCGTTCCAGTTCTCCACATCCTTGCGAGGACTTAGTACTGTCACTCTTCAATTTTAGACTTCAGAGAAGTATGTAGTGGTATTTCATTGTGATTTTAATTTGCATTTCCCTTATAACTAATGATGCTCAGCATCTTTTCATGTGTTTATTGGCCATGAATATATCTTTTGTGAAGTATCTCTGCAAATCTTTTGCCCATTTTTACTAGCTTGTTTGATTTCTTATCATTTAAGTTGTAAGATATCTTTGTATATTCTGTATACAATCTTTTGTTAGATATAGGTATTGCAGATATTTTCTCCCAGCCTGTGACTTGTCTTTTCATTTTGAGCAGAACATTTTAATTTGATGAAGTACAGTTTATCAAAATTTTCTTTTATGGTTCATGTTCTTTCAGTCTAAGATAAGAAATCTTTGCCTACCCCATAGTCATGAAGATTTTCTCCTTTGTTCTCTTCTAGAATTTTTATATATTTAGCTTAGTGATCCATTTTGATTTAATTTTTGTATATAGTAAGAGGTAAGAGCTTGAATTTACCCTTTTGCATATGGATTCCAATTGAAAACATTATGCTTTCCCTATAGAATCTCAGCATCTTAGTCAAAAATTGGTTGACTATAGATGTAAAACCCTTACAATGTAAATATAACCCTTAATTCTGTTCCATCGATCTATATGTCTATCTTTGTTTATAGTAAGTTTTTTGTTTCCAAAGGCCATCCTCGTATTGCTGATTTATAATGTGTTAATTGCTCTGTACAGCAAAACGATTCAATTATGCATATGTATACATTCTTTTTACATATATATTCTTTTCCATTATGGTTTATCATAGGATATTAAATATAGTTCTCTGTGCTATACAATAGGACCTCGTTGTTTGCAAGTTTTAAAATAGGATAATTTAAGTTCTCAAAGTTCTTCTTTTTTTTTTTTTTAAATCATTTTGGCTATTCTGAGTTCTTTACATTTCCATTTAAAATTCAGAATCAGTTTGTCAATTTCTACCCAAAAAACAAGTCTGATGAGATTTTGATGAGCTTTATTAAACATGTAGATCAAGTTAGGGAGAAATACCATCTATGAACAGGGAATTCCTCTCCATTTATTTAAATCTTCATCTTACCAATATTTTGTACTTCTCAGTGTACAGTTCTTATGCTTCTCTTGAAAAATTTATTCCTAATTACTCTTTCTGAGGCCTTTGTGAATGGAGTTTTTTTCAAGATCAATTTCAGATTGCTCTCTACTATATAGAAATATAATTAATTTTTGTTTATTGATCTTATACCTTGTAACCTTGTTGAACTCATTTATTAGTTTTAGCAGTGTGTGTGTATGTGTTTGGGAGGTGGGTGGGTTTCTTAGGATTTTCTACATACAGGCCTATGTCATCTGCAAATACAGGCAGTTTTACTTCTTCTTTTGCAGTCTGAATGCCATTAATTAATTAATTAATTAATATTATTTCATTTATTGCACTGACCAGAACATCTAGTAAAATGTTGAAGAGAAGAGGATATCTTTGTCTTATTTCTGATCATAGGGGAGAAACTTTCAGTCTTTCATGATTAAGTATATTGTTAGCTGTGACTCTTTTTGTAGACGTCCTTTTTTTAAAAAAAAAAAAAAAAGCCCTTTATATTTTCTATTTCCCTCTTCATTATATTAACATTCTCGCCAATCCTTGTGCATATTTGTAATAGCTAAAGTGCTTGCCTGCTATTTCCGTTATTCATCCTTCCTGGGTTTGATTCTCTCTTTTTTTTTTTAATTCACATTTTTAAAAATTAATTAATTTATTTAGTTTTGGCTGTGTTGGGTCTTCGTTGCTGTGCGTGGGCTTTCTCTAGTTGTGCAAGCGGGGCTACTCTTCGTTGCAGTGCACGGGCTTCTCATTGCAGTGGCTTCTCTTGTTGCAGAGCACGGGCTCTAGGTGCACAGGCTTCCGTAGTTGTGGCACACGGGCTCAGTAGTTGTGGCTCGTGGGCTCTAGAGCGCAGGCTCAGTAGTTGTGGCGCTCGGGCTTAGTTGCTCCGCAGCATGTGGGATCTTCCCGGACCAGGGCTTGAACTCATGTCCCCGGCATTGGCAGGCGGACTCTTAACCACTGTGCCACCAGGGAAACCCTGTGTTTGTTTCTGTTTACTTATTTTTCTCCTAATTAAGGGTCACATTTTCCTCCTTTTTCACATCTAGTAATATTTGACTAGATGCTAGACATTGTAAATTTTACATTCTTGATTACTGAATTTTGTCGACTTCCTTAAAAGAGTGCCAGACTTTGTTCTGACTGTTAGTTAAGCAAGCTGAGGATAAGCTTAATCTTTCTGAGGCTGATTTTTAACCTTTTGAAAGGGCAGCCCAAGAGTAGCTTTTCCTCTGGAGCTAGTTTAGCTCCCGCTTTTAAGGTGTGACTCCTGTGTGGACTCTACAGAAGGCCTGGGTGTTCACTGAGGATTTCACACTCCGGCTGTTTGGAATTCAAATCAGCTCTGAGACGTCCATCTTTCAGCCCTCTGGTGGTTCTTTGCCTAGTCCCATATAATTTTGCCCTACACATACATGTACAATTGGGTCTTGAGCAATATACTCACTGGGAACCCTATGCAATTTTCTGGAGCTCTGTCTCCATTCAGCTCCTTCCTCTGCAGCACTCTGCCCTGTAAATTCCAACCTCCTTGGCTTTCCCAAACTCCCATCTCAGTCTTCTGAATTCAGTGATACTGCTGTGCCCTATGAGTTTTCCCTCCCTGTGCAGTGAACTAGAAATTACCTCTATGCAGAAATCTAGGGTGACTGTAGGTCTCATCTCATTTGTTTTCCTCCTGTCAGGGATCACAGTTTTGCATTGTTTTTTGTCCAGTGTTTGGAAACAGTTGTTTCATAATCCGGTCTCAGTTACTCCATCATTGCCATTGGTAGGAATCCAATTTTTTTTAATTTTGAAAATTTACAAGTTTATCCAAAACTAGAAGTTCTGAGAATCTAATGTACAGCATGGTGACTATAGTTAACAATATAGTATTATATACCTTAAAACTGAAAATTGATGAGTGTAGATCTTTAGCATTCTCTCCACAAAAAAAAAAGAAAAAAGAGTTAACTATGTGAAGCAATGGATGTGTTCATTTTCTTGATCTTGTAATCATTCCACAATGTACAGGTATATCAAACATCATGTTCTACACTTTAAATATGTATAATTATATTTGCTAATTTTTCCTCAATAACATTGGATAAATAAATAAATAAAATTTAGTGATTATCAAGATTTTGTGGGCTGCATGGTGGCCCTGCAAAAGATATGCCCGCATTCTAATATCCTTAACTTAATCACATCTTTTTTTGTTTGTTTTTAATTAATTCTAAAGTCCTCTGATTCTACTTTCAGAGAACTACTTTGTGTTTGGTCTGTTGAACTAGAGAAGAAAAGGCATGCATCTTAAATTTATTTATTTAATTCATTTATTTTTGGCTGCATTGGGTCTTTGTTGCTGCACGCAGACTTTCTCTAGTTGTGGCAAGCGGGGACTACTCTTTGTCATGTTGCGCGGGCTTCTCATTGCAGTGGCTTCTCTTGTTGTGGAGCACAGGGTCTAGGCCTGCGGGCTTCAGTAGTTGTGGCACGTGGGTTCAGTAGTTGTGGCACGCAGGCTCAGTAGTTGTGGCACACAGGCTTAGTTGCTCCGCGGCATGTGGGATCTTCCCGGACCAGGGCTAGAACCCATGTCCCCTGCATTGGCAGGCAGATTCTTAACCACTGCGCCACCAGGGAAGCCCTAATCACATGTTTTGCTGTAAAAGATAATATTGCCTTACATGGCAAAGGAGTGGATATTATCTTATATGGCAAAAGATGTAATTAAGTTAAAGATACTGAGAGGAGGTACTTATCCTGAATTATCCAGGGGGCTCTAAATGCAACTGCGTGTATCCTTATAAGAAAGAGATATAGGGAGTTTTGACATAGCAGAAGGGGAGGCAGTGTGACCATGGAGGCCGAGATTGGAGTGATGCAGCCACAAGCCAAGGAAAAGCTGGAGTCAGTGGAAGCTGGAAGGGGCAGGGAATGACTCCTCCCTGGGAGCCTTTGGGGGGAGTGCAGCTTTCCCAACACCTTGATTTTGGACTTTTGGCCTCCAAACTTACAGAGAAAGCATCTCCGTTATTTAAAGCCACCAAGTTTGTGATAATTTGTTATGGCAGCCACAGGAAACGAATGCACATTTCTTTCACTTTTTTTTCCTTAATGAAGTATTTTACAGCAAATCTCAGCTCAAATGTTATCATTTAACCTTTTCTTTTCTCCCCCCTCCCCCATTTCCTGTAAATAGGAGTGCACCTCCAGAGGCCTCCTTAGACTCAAGTCCTCATTACTGGCTAGAAGCTTCCTACGAGGTGCTCTGTGCCTCAGACTGCATCACATTGGCAGACACACAGTATCTGATTGTTCCTTAATGCATTTTTAATGAGGCCCAGCTTTTAAAATAACTTATGCAATCCCTGCTTAAAGACAATTTCCAAACTAATTTTAAACCCACATTTAAAATGTCTTCCAATCCACCCATAAAAACAGTGTTTCAAATAATATTTGGTCTGAAAATATTCCACTATTCCCATTCACACTTAACAAAATTGTTCTCACCTTTCTTGCTTCTAACTCTGGATTAAACGCCTCTAAGCTTCTGTCTCCAGTTATCACTGAATCACCCATGCTGCAGTTCCCCAGAATGATCAAACAAAACAGGAATAAAATAGACAACTATCAAATAACTGCAGTTTTCCAAGAGGCCTACATTATGCAATTTTCCAGTATGGATCTTCACTTTTCCCCCTCAGTTGCACTGTAATGAGACTGTATTTATTTTTTCTGGTCACTGTCTCTCTCTCCTCAGCTCTTTACTTTTGCTTCAAAGCTCCCTGACCTCCCCCTGGAAACTCAACCATCCAAGAGTTTCTTCTTTCTCTCTCCTTCACCTCAGAATGCTTCCCTGTCAACCACCAACCTAACAGAGGGCACCAGGCTCACAGTTTATCCCCTGGTCCAACACCTAAGGACCAGGTGTTATTATTTCAAAATAAACATCCTTTGTGTTACAAGGAAAGTGTGCTGGACTGAGTCAAAGGGCTGAGTTCAAGCCCTGGATCCAGCTCTGGCTCTGTATGTCTTAAATCTTTTTAGGGAAGTTAACATGTTGTAGGATAGAGTTTCCCACCCTGTGAGATGACCTTGTGCAGACATTTATCCAGCAAAAAAATTATATTGACTCACATAGAAAGTTATTCAGATTTCAGTTAATGTCCAGTATGTGTGATTAGGTCACCTCGACTTTGTGTTATTGTGCCTTTGCGACCTCTTTTAACATTAGCTATTCTTTTTTTCTTTTTAATTGTGGTAAAATACACATTATAGGCCATTTTAACTGTTTTTTAAGTGTACGGTTCAGTTGCATTAAATACATTCACATTGTTGTGCCACCATCACCACCATCCATCCATCCACAATTCTTTTTTTTTTTTTTTTTGCGGTACGCGGGCCTCTCACTGCTGTGGCCTCTTCCGTTGCGGAGCACAGGCTCCGGACGCGCAGGCGCAGCGGCCATGGCTCACGGGCCCAGCCGCTCCGCGGCATGTGGGATCCTCCCGGACCGCGGCACGAACCCGTCACCTCTGCATGGGCAGGCAGACTCTCAACCACTGCGCCACCAGAGAAGCTCCGCGGTAAGTTTTTTGAAGAGAGAATTTTTTTTTTTTTTTTTTGCGGTACGCGGGCCTCTCACTGCTGTGGCCTCTCCCGTTGCGGAGCACAGGCTCCGGACGCGCAGGCTCAGCGGCCATGGCTCACGGGACCAGCCGCTCCGCAGCATGTGGAATCTTCCCGAACCGGGGCACGAATCCTCGTCCCCCGCTTTGGCAGGCAGACCCCCCAACCACTGCGCCACCAGGGAAGCCCCCACAGAATTCTTTTCATATTGAAAGACTAAACCTCCATACCCACGAAACGGTAACTCCACATTCTGCCTTACCCCCAGCCCCTGGCAACCACCATTCTACTGTCTATCTCTGTGAATTTGACTACTCTAAGTACATAATATAATTGAAATGATTTACAGTATTTGTCTCTTTGTGACTGGCTTATTTCACTTAGCATAATGCCCTCAAGGTTCATCAGTGTTGTAGCATGTGTCAAAATTTCCTTCCTTTTAAAGTATGAATAATATTCTGTTGTGTGTATGCACCATATTTTGTTTGTTCATTCACTTATCGATGGACACTCAGGTTGCTTCCACCTTTTGTTTATTGCCAAAAATGCTGCTGTGAACATGGGTGTAACATTGACTATTCTTCCTTTTAATAAAAAGATGGTAAGGCTCAAGTCTGTCTTTAGTAGATTCCTAAGCATTTAGCTGGAATTTAATAACATTTAAGAGCATCATCTTGTTTTTACTGTATTTGTTTTTATGGTTTTATATTTATGGCAAGTGTACTAGTTTACGAGGGTGCCATAACAAGCTGGATGACTTAAAAAAATATTACCGTATAGTTTTGGAGGCTAAAAGTCCAAAATCAAGGTGTTGGCAGGGCTGTATCCCTCTGGGACTCTGGATAGAATCCTTCCTTGCCTCTTCCTAGCTTCCTGTGTTGACCAGCAATCCTTGACATTCCCTGATTTGCAGCAGCATCAGTGCAATCTCTGCCTTCATCAACACGTGGCCATGTCCACACTGTCTTCCTTTTGTGCGTGTCTGTGTCTGTGTCCAAATTCCCCCTTTTTATAAGGACACCAGCCAGACTGGATTAGGATGCACCCTAATAACCCCCATTTTAACTTGATAATCTCTGTAATGACTCTATTTCCAATTAGTGTCATATTTTGGGGTGGCAGGAACTAGAATTTCAATATATCTTTTGTGGGGGACACAATTCAACCCATAACAGCAAAGAAAATTTCGTTTCTATTTGTATGGTGACACAGAGCAGTAGAATCAAAATCCCTTAGTGACTACAACTAAAAATGAACAGGCTATTCTTTAACAAGCGGAAATTACACAATTCCTTTTCTCCTTGAATTTCCATTTTCTATTAACTCCCCCACAGAATTATAACCTAATGTAGTGGTTCTCAACTGCAGGTGAGTTTGCGCCACAAGAGACTTTTGGCAATATCTAGATCATTTTTGGTTGTCATAACTTGGAGCCGGGGCGGGGAGTGTGCTACTGGTATCTAGTTGGTAGAAGCCAGGAATGCTGCTAATTATTCTTAAGAACACAGGAAAGCACTCCCCGAAACAATAACAGAGAATTAACTGCCCCATAATGTATTGTGGTTAAGAAACCCTGACCCCATGTAATACATTCTTAAGCCTAAAAGCCATTATAACCTTATTCTACCTACTGCAATAAAAATATGTTTATAAGAACCAACATACAGGGCTTCCCTGGTGGTGCAGTGGTTGAGAATCCACCTGCCAATGCAGGGGATGCGGGTTCGAGCCCTGGTCTGGGAAGATCCCACATGCCGCGGAGCAACTAAGCCCGTGCGCCGCAACTACTGAGCCTGCGCTCTAGAGCCTGCCCGCGTGCCACAGCTACTGAAGCCCGTGCGCCTAGAGCCCGTGCTCTGCAACAAGAGAAGCCACCGCAATGAGAAGCCCGCTCACCACAACGAAGAGTAGCCCCCGCTCACCGTAACTAGAGAAAAGCCTGTGCACAGCAACAGAGACCCAACGCAGCCAAAAATAAACAAATTAATTAATTTTTTTAAAAAAATAATAATACTGTTAAAAAAAAGAACCAACGTACGTTTTTGCTATAGACTGAATGCTTTTAATCACCCCAAAATTTCTACGTTGAAATCCTAATTTCCAATGTGATGCTATTAGGGGGTGAAGCCTTTGGGAAGTGATTAGGTCATGAGAGTGGAGCCTCATGTTCTTATAAAAGAGACTTCAGGGAGATCCCTCGCGCCTTCCACCATGTAAGGACACAGCAAGAAGATGGCCCTCTGTGAACCAGGAAGTGGGTCTTCAGCAGACTCTGAATCTGCCAGCACATTGATCTTGGACTTGCCAGTCTCCAGAACTGTGGGAAATAAATTTCTGTTGTTTTAAGCCGTCTAATCTAAGGTATTTTTGTTATAGCAGCCTGAACAGACTACAGCGATTTTCATTACCCATGACCATAAAGTTCTAGGTGTTAAACTTTTTTTTCCTCAATTAAGTTATAATTATATCAGTACATATTGATCAAAAAACCTAAATATGTTAAAATTCATGATGAATTTCAAACTTAAAAAGAGAAGCTGAATTGAAAAAACACATCTTAACAAGATGAATATGGCCGATAATTTTTTAAGTTAACTGATGAATATTACATACCGGTTGAATGAAACAGATTTAGCTTCAACTCTATTTCTGTTTTTCATTTTTATGGATGTCAGCTCTGAAGAACCCTGTTGACATAAATAAATGGGAAAGGGAGTTTTGTTACAGCAACATCAATCTTTGAATTCATTTGAGTTCTATCCCAAAATCCAAAGCGTGATCTTTCCTCACATATTACTCTGACTGATCAATGAGCTGAAAACACCATCAGGTCTTTCTTTAATTTTGCCAAAATCAAATAATCTATACACAATGCTTTGCAGACTATAAAAGAAAGTTATAAAGCCTCGATGAAAGTGATGGAAGGGTGTTTCCTTTCCTCCTCACCCTCAATATTACTTGAATTAATGGCAGATGTCTCACTAGAGGAATATCCTCCCTTAGGCCTGAGTCTTGGGCTGAAGAATTCACATTCAGGAGTTTTATTCTGTTATTAGAAAAAAATGACCCCGAAGTTAAATCTATAGCATCTTTTTAGCATTTATTTACTCCCTTGCTAAATATAACAATTGGGTCTTAAACCATAAAGCTTCATCAAATTCTAAGGTTGTTTCTTACCTCAGAATGCGAGGAAATTGCAGGAGAAAAATACCTAGTGTGTAAGTCTATGCCTGGGAAACTCACTCCTCTGACCGCCTCACCACACATCCTCTTTTGGATGATGACTGCTCTTCATGTCAAGTGTCTTATCTCATAACTGACACATACATTTGAGGCTATTATTTGATGTTCATGGTATTATTAAACACGTAATATACAAACTTGCTCCTCATAGACTGAAGCCTGAAAGAAAAAAGCTTCCAATGAAAAACAGTCCTGTAGTTCAAAAGCTTTGTGCAAATTAAAAGAGCAGAATTATTGAACAAGTCAACATAAAAATGAATGATCGTACCCGTCAGTTTCCAGAAAAATCAGCAGAGAGCTATCTAACAGGATATAATTAAGTATTTTTAGGGGATCTAAGTCAAGAATACATGAAGACCATAAAATGTTTGTATGGTTTGTGTACTTCTTTCTTTTGTTACAGTGTTCTTATATTAAAAATGGGATTTTTAAAAATATTGTGCTATGAGTCAACATATAGCAACAGATCTGATATTTTACCATATATAAGATGTTTACCTCCACAAGAGTATTGCAGCTATTAAGCTATGTGATAAAATAACCCCAAAATGCTGTTTTTATTTTGAGTTTGCTTTTATGTCACATTTTATAACAAAATATAAAATGAAAACATTTTACTTAATCTCAACATAATTTCTTCTTTGTAAAATATGATGATTTAATTTTTTCACTCATTATTCTTCCTGTTATAAAGATTTTTAAATGCCATAAATTAAATTTATATCATATCTTGCAGTATAAGCTGTTCGGGAGACATTGTTTTGCTGTCTACTTTAATCCAAGCACACATTGTCTGCCTTGAGTACTTGTGGATATTCAGTCAAAATACATTCTTTTTTTAAATTTTTAATTTTTTTTATTTTTTGGCTGCATCAGGTCTTAGCTGAGGTACACGGGATCTTTTGTTACGGTGCTCTCTAGTTGTGCCGTGTGGGTTTTCTCTCTCTAGTTGTGGCATGTGGGCTCCAGGGCGTGTGGGCTCTGTAGTTGTGGCACACGGGGCTCCAGAGTGCATGGGCTCTGTAGTTTGCGGCACATGGGCTCTCTAGTTGAGGCATGCGGTCTCAGTAGTTGTGGCGCGCGGGTTTCGTTGCCCGGTGGCATGTAGGATCTTAGTTCCCTGACCAGGGATCAAACCTGGGTCCCCTGCATTGGGAGGCAGATTCTTTACCACTGGACCACCAGGGAAGCCCCCAGTCAAAATACATTCTAATTTTAAGTGTTCTGAGGTCAAATACGTTTCATAAAGATTAAACATTTAAAACCTGCTTGTGTTCTAAAGAATTGGCTAGATATATGATGACACAGAAAAATATCCATGATCTATTGTCTACTGAAAAATTACAGAATAACATCAGTAATAATTTTGTTGTTTAAAGGTTACATTTCTGTATATCAAAAAGCATGCATGTATATCAAAAAGTCAGAAAATAGTCTCCAAATTGTTAGCAATCATGAAGGGGGCGTTTGGGGCTGAGAATGGGAGGACGGTGTCAGAGGATTTTCAGATTTTTATACACATTTTTATTGAATATATTTATAATATGCAGACATTATTTTTCTAACATAAAGATTTTATTTTTAATTACAATCAGCTGGGAATGCAGTTTTAGCAGTAGCAAAACTAAGTCGACTTTGATAGTTAATTTTTTTTAACATCTTTATTAGAGTATAATTGCTTTACAATGGTGTGTCAGTTTCTGCTTTATAACAAAGTGAATCAGTTATACATATACATATATCCCCATATCTCCTCCCTCTTGTGTCTCCCTCCCACCCTCCCTATCCCAGCCCTCTAGGTGGTCACAAAGCACAGAGCTGATCTCCCTGTGCTATGCGGCTGCTTCCCACTAGCTAGCTATTTTACATTTGGTAGTGTATATATGTCCATGCCACTCTCTCACTTTCTCCCAGCTTACCCTTCCCCCTCCCTGTATCCTCAAGTCCATGCTCTAGTAGGTCTGCATCTTTATTCCCGTCTTGCCCCTAGGGTCTTCTGACCATTTTCTTTCTTTCTTTCTTTTTTTTTGTTTTAGATTCAATAGTTAATTTTTGAAAGTGGGGTCTCTACCCCACCAAGGTGTTTGAAGTTGGCCTGGTCCAGCTGTAAAGGCATTGAGAACATCTCCTCCAACATCTGCCCCAAACTCCCTGAATCCAGGAGCTGTCCTTCACGCCCACCCCAGGGCTAATTATTGTAGGTGTGCAAGGCTCGTTCAATTAGCACTTCTTGAGCACCTACTATGTGCTAGTGTGGAAGTGCCATGCAGGACTCCAGAGCTAGGTTTTCAGAAGAGACTCAGAATCTCAGCTGAGGCAAAATGAAAGGAAGGTCATTCAGTTTATGAACGTTTAAATAATTTTAGCCTTTTGGGTTCCGGTTTGAAGGGCTGATTTCCCTTGCCTTAGACTTGGTTTCTCTGTAACACTGTTTCTGCTCAGTAAAATAGTTACCTTCTCCAGACTCTTTTTTTTTTTTTTTTTTTTTTGGCTGCACTGGGTCTTCATAGCTGCGTGCGGGCTTTCTCTAGTTGCGGTGAGTGGGGGTTACTCTTCGTTACAGTGCACGTGCTTCTCATTGCGGTGGCTTCTCTTGTGGAGCGTGGGCTCTAGGCGCGCGGGCTTCAGTAGTTGTAGCATGTGGGCTCAGTAGTTGTGGCTCACGGGCTCTAGAGCGCAGGCTCAGTAGTCGTGGCTCACGGGCTTAGTTGCTCTGCAGCATGTGGGATCTTCCCGGACCAGGGCTCGAACCCGTGTCCCCTGCGTTGGCAGGTGGATTCCCAACCACTGCGCCACCAGGGAAGCCCCTCCAGACTCTTTCTCCATATCTCTTGGTAAAGTAGCTCCCAAACTTGTCTGATAACAAAAATCACCAGAGATGTTTGTTAAAAATAAGATTCCAAGGTGCCACCCCAGACCTGCTTACTCTGAAGTACTTTGAAATTACCAAGTGAGTATTATGACCAGGTAAGTTTGGAAAACATTGCCTTAGTTAAATGAGTAACTCCAACAGAGTTTTAAAGTTTTGTAACCAGATGAGTCCTAGAGATGTTCTAGGCCAGTGGCTCTAAACTCTAGGGTTCAGCAGAATCACCTAGAACACTCGTTAACACCCGATTGCCGGGCTCCACCCCGACTTTCTGCTACAGTAAATCTGGGGTGGGATTGAAGAAATTGCCTTGCTAATAAGTTCTCATATGATACTGCTGCTGGTCCGAGGATGAAACGTTAGTGTTCTAGTCCAGTTGCTTTCAATTTTCTTTTAAGCACAAGCCACACAGTAGGACATACATTTTACATCCGAATCCAGGACTCACACATGTGTTCATCTGAAGAGTTTTTTTTTTTGGCAGGCGGATTAAAGTTCTTAAAAAGTAAGTAGATACTTGTTAAATAGCAGGACAACATTAGCTTTCTTTTGTGCTCCACTTTTTAAAATCCCTAAGTGGTATAGGAAGAGATATGGGGAGTTCCCTGGTGGTCCAGTGGTTAGGACTCAGCACTTTCACTGACGTAGCCTGGGTTCAATCCTTGGTTGGGGAACTAAGATCCTGCAAGCCACGCGGTGCGGCCCCCCCCCGCCAAAAAGAAGAGGAAAGAAATATGAATACTGTCACATTTTTGTCAAAAGGTAACCAACTTTCCAATGATGTAATTTCACGGAAGCCTCAAAACGGTGGTGATTCACAGTACCTATGAGACGGGCTTTTCTTGAACAAGGAAACTGGTTCCAATATCCCCGTGACTTTCTAGTTACAATGACAGCTATGCCAGACAGTCTGCACAACAAGACCCTCAGGGAGAAGTTCTGCTGCTAATTTCATTGTGTCTAGTTCCTGGTAAATAAGGAGAAGTGAGCAACAGACACAGAGCTATTTCCCCCTCTTTGTGGTGAGCTGTAGTGACTGAAATTTTTGGATCCCCAAAGAGGCAGGAAACAGGGTCTGCTGTTCCCCAGAGGGCAATTTTGTCTCTATTCCTACCATAGAACATCTTCACAAGGCTCAATTAGGCAGCAGGCCTGGGACCCACTATGGCTCTCACACACACATAGACAGAGGTTTGATTGGCAGCAAGGTTCAGAACACTTATATGGCCACTAGAATGATTATAACTTCCAAATATTATGGGATGAGAAACCCCTCACTTAAAAAAAAGACATAAGGCTAGCTGACTGCTTCTGAATAGTAAATATCTCACCCCCAGAGACAGCACTTGTAAAATTACAAAAAAGAAACTTTAAAAACACAAGTGATTGCCTTACACGGGGTGGAAAAAATTTTCAAGTTGGATGGAAAAAGAAATCTTCGTTTTAATATTAAACTTGGAATTTTGCAAATAAAAGCAGACCCAGTTCCTAGTTCAGAAAGGAGATGCTTGGAGGCTAATCAGCCTTGGAAAGAGCTCTGTGGGATTGCTAGCCTCGGGGCACAGGGACAAGGAGTATCAAAACGGGCGCTTGCCTCAGGACAGACAATCAGACTAGACTCCCTCTTTGTTTCTCTCTCACACTCCAGCCCAACTTTCAACCACTGGTGTTTCACTCTGTGTAGGCCTGTCTGTGTCTGCTTTTTCTTTCTTCCTCTTTTTTTTTTTTTTCTTTTTTTGGCTGCTGTTTTTCTCTAGTTCATCTCACTCACCCTCTAACTGGCCATAAGGTAACACGAAAATATATTTACCTTTGTTAAACTTATTTAAAATATACAGGTTTTGGAACTTCCCTGGCAGTCCAGTGGTTAAGTCTCCACGCTTCTGCTGCAGGGGACGTAGGTTCAATCCCTGGTCAGGGAACTAAGATTCCGCACGCTGAGCGGTGCAGCCAGAATAAAATAAAATAAAATATACAGGTTTCCCAGTATTAATTTTCAAAGTCATTGATCTGAACACAGTAGGTTCTCTTGTGAAAATTGTGTTTGTTTTGAATTTGCATGTGGTCTTTGATCTATGGTTTTATGCCCTAGAAGGTCAGTGGTTCACTCACAAGAGAAAAAAAATTCTCCGTGCCCCTGATTGAGCTTAAGGAATTGTGCAAATTCAGTATAAAGCAGACTTAGGGAACACTTTAATTAGTTTTGTGTGGTCTCCACCTGGTGGTTGGAAAGCAGAACACAAACCCTTAATGGAACTGGAAAAAAGTACTCATTTCAGTTCCTCCCTGCAAGTACAGAATCCACAAATAATACGCATTGACTGTGTTTCTTCAGTGTCGGTCTCCCTGATGAATTGTAAGCCACATGAGGACGAGAACTGTGGCTCTGCTTGTTCACTGCTATTTCCTCAGGGCACAGGGCCTTACCTACAGTAAAATCCTCAATAAATAGATCATGGACAAACCAATAAGTGAAAAGCACTTGATATAGTTTAACTTCCAATGTCTTTAGTGGCCCTCCTATTGCTCTTGTTACTTTAATATACCATAATTACGCTTTTCGTATATTCTTTTTTCATATTTTAATATTGCAGAGAAATCCAGATGAGTCATTCAACTTGGTGTCCTGTGTTCACTGTCACCCAGGAGGCAGCTGAGACATGGTTGTCATTGCCTGTGCATCCGTGTACTTGGTTATGGCTGTCCATATGATCTTCTCTTCTGCTGAGTTGTGTGCTTTGTCCTGTTGGATGTGTTAAGCTTTATTGCCCTTTAAAATGTCTTCCAAATGTTTACAGTATGATTCAATATTGAAACAAAAAGTCATTGTATACAAAGAAAGCCCTAGTAGCAAAGGTGTGGTACTTAAGTTTGATATTTGTAAAGCAAATATATGTTGTTGAAGGAATTATTTTTTTGCAAAGCAGCAAGCGCTTTACTATCTCTCCCCCCTTCCCCTTTGATAACCATAAGTTTGTTTTCTGTGTCTGTGAGTCTATTTCTGTTTTGTAAATAAGTTCATTTGTATCATTTTTTTAGATTCCACATAAAAGTGATAGGATATTTATCTTTGTCTGACTTACTTCACTTAGTATGATAATCTCTAGGTCCATCCATGTTGCTGCGAAGAGTAGATGAAGAGGAATTTACATTTTGTTAAGGAGATATGTGTAAAAGATTGCCTGTCACCTTGCTACTCAAGAAGTGGTGTGCAACCAGCAGTGTCAGCAGCATCTGGAAGCTTATAGAAATGTAGAATGTTAGCCCCATCGCAGACCTACTGAATCAGGTTCTACATTTTAACAAGACCCCCAGGTGATTCATGTGCCCAGTCAAGTTTGAGAAGCACTGCCTGCCATATCACACGCCAAGAAAGGCACCTGCATGAATCTGGAGACCTTGCCAAAACCTTCAGAAGAGATGAAAGAATTGCCAAAGACATGAGAGATTAGTGTGACCAGTTATTGCATAAGGACTTCAGCTGAGACACTGTGTCATAGTTTAATTGGCAGCATTCTTTTTTCTTAGTGATACATAATGTAATGGTTCTTCCTACAATTAGGGGCATCTTGGACTTGATGAAATACAGTCGTATTGGTTCAAGACCTTTCTTTTGCTCTAAATTATCATGGTCACGGGTGTGGAGACCCAAGAGGAGCGAATTTGTCACAATTTACAGTCGTTCTAGCAGCATTCAGTTTCAGCTCTTGGGAAAGCCCAGATTAAAGCATCCGTGGAGCAGAGAGAGAGAGAGACAAAGGGCCCTTCTTCGGGGAGAAGAACAGTAATAAGCCACATCTTCACAGGTGATCAAAGTGAGTGAAAAAATACTACAATGGCTGGAGATTGATGCGGGGATTCAAAAGGAAGGGAGCTAGAAGAGAAATAATATGCAAGCATACTCTTCACTTTGAGAGGTAAATCTTCTTTATACTTTTCAGCTAAAAATTTTTGATATTACTCATTCTTCATCATTCTGGTCCACAGTGGGGACAGTAAGTAAAAATGAATAGAACTGGGGAGAAATGCAACAACTGGCTCAATGTTAACAAGGATTGTTTTTCTTAAGCATCTCTGAGCTTTTATATGTGCATCCATAAGTAATTGGAAAATGTGTGCCAATATACTCATTTCAAGCCGTTAAATACGTTACTTGATATTATAGAGGTTAATTTAAATGCATGGGCTCTGAAGCTGTCAAGGTTCATACCAGCACCAGCACTTACTCTCAGTGGGACTTGGGGAAAGATAGTTAATTTCTCTGGGACTCAGTTTCCTCATTTGAAAATAGGAAAAACAAAAGCTGCTTTAAAGACATAAGGAGTAAAGCACTGAGAATAGTGTCTTGTTGGATATAATACATGGCCAATAATTATGAGATGTGGTTCTGACCTTAATAGTATTACCACTGAACTTTAATTCTCAAAGTGTAGCCCCTAGACCAGCGGCAATGGCCTCGCCTGGGAATTTGTTAGAAATGCAAATTCTAAGCCCGACTCAGGCCTACTTAATCAGAAACTCTGGGAGTCATGCCTGCAATACTTTGTTTCAACATGCCCTTCGGGTGATTTGACATGGGCTACAGTTTGAGAACACCTGCTGTTTATCAGCCGTGATCTGAAGTTTGGGTTCCTGACTCTTTAGCTGTTATGGAAAGAGCCAGTGGAGGCACCAAGTCTATTTATAATCTTGTGCAGGTCCACTCTGAAGGCTTGTAACACTGCTTAAATTGGAATGAGCGAGTGATTGAAAAACAGGTCGTAGTAAGGATCAGGCTACACAAAGAAGAGAAGCCAAATGAACAGGAAAGCAAAGTCCTGGACAAGGTACTCAAAGCACGGCTAGAGGAGAAGCTTGGATGGCAAGATTGTAACACGTGAGTACAGGGCACCTGCTACAGCAGATAATCAGTTAGGAACAAGAAGGGAAAATGTGCCAGAGAAAAGATGAAATGGCCGGAAATGACAAGGTGGCTGAGTTGCAAAATATCACCCTTCACTCGGGTGCAGTGAGACACTGGGAGCTACTGTGAATTCTGTAGTTATTGCTTGGGGACGGGTGCCTTTAAAATCTAGGTTACTGACAATCAAGATATTGACAAGGTCTGTAGCTAACTGCTAAGGCCAGCTGCATTTGTTACCTTCTGGGGTTGAACTCTCTCCTGGTAATTTGGAGCTAGTTTTCTTGGCTATTTGACCAGGGATGCCTAGGCGTTGGCTCCCATTCTTTTGATGCATCTGATCTTTATTTGCTCCTCTTGGCAATGATGAAGCATGACCACTAGAAGTGCTTTAAAGCAGTAAGATATGGTTTACCGAACTTTAGACGTTGCTGAGGAGTAGATTAGAAACTCAAAGTCACATGTCCAAATGCTGCTTTTTCATTTTTTGTAGTCTTAGAGAAAATTTTGCTTTGTAGCATGTCAGTTTCACTAAAAGAAGTGAAAAGCCTCTCCCACCCCTTTTCTCTCTTCCCCTCTCACTGCCCCCAGGCCAGGAATAACCCTCTTTCCTTATCTCCTATTAGATCTGGAGATTTCACTGATTAAAACATAAATCCCAGAGGACTATTAAAATGCTTGCCTGGGGGCTTCCCTGGTGGCGCAATGGTTGAGAGTCCGCCTACCAATGCAGGGGACACGGGTTCGTGGCCCGGTCCGGGAAGATCCCACATGCCGCAGAGTGGCTGGGCCCGTGAGCCATGGCCGCTGAGCCTGCGCGTCCGGAGCCTGTGCTCCGCAACGGGAGAGGCCACAACAGTGAGAGGCCCGCGCACCGCAAAAAAAAAAAAAAAAAAAAAAGCTTGCCTGATTAAATTAACCACACAATACTTTGCAAACATGTAATGTTCCATAAAATCTCAACTAGAAAGAAATTGTATCTCTGATAAGTGGCTATATTTGATGCTAACCCATAACCCCCTACTCTGTTCTCAAGTGAACTAGCCAAGTAATTCACATTGAGTTAGACAGTAGGCACAGAAGAACTGGGGGCCATACAAGGAAGCTAATGCAAGTCATCAGAGGGTTACAAAATCTGACACAATGTACTAGGAAAGACTTTCTTCTAAGACCGTACAGCTGCTTAGAATAAATACACAAATACCTGAAGTGGCCCATAATCCCTTTTCTATTTACTTCTCCTTCAAAATATGTGTTGTCTTCAAGTCACAAAAATATTTAATATAGCAAAAATAATCCAAAAAGTCAAAAGGTGGAAACAACCCAGGTGTCTATCAATGGATGAATGGATAAAAAAAATGTGGTATATATACACAATGGAATATTATTCATCCTTAAAAAGGAAGGAAATTCTGGCACATGCTACAACATGGATGAACATTGAGGACATTATGTTAAGTGAAATAAACCAGTCACAAAAAGACAAATGCTATAATGATTCCACTTGTATGAGGTATCTAAATTTGTCAAATTTATAGAAACCAAAAGTAGAATGGTGGTTGCCAGGACCTGGGGGAAGAGGGAAATGAGGAGTTATTATTTAATAGGATAGATTTTCAGTTTTGCAAGATGAAAAATTTTCACAACACTGTGAATTTACTTACTGAACCGTACACTTAAAAATGGTAAAGATGGTAAATTTATGTTGAATGGCTAAATGGTAAATTATGTTATGTGTATTTTACCTCAATTAAAAATAAAAAAGAAATGCAGAAATTATAGAAACAATCCAAAAGGCTAAAGTGTCACTCACAT
Source organism: Hyperoodon ampullatus (assembly GCF_949752795.1). Taxonomy (NCBI): domain Eukaryota; kingdom Metazoa; phylum Chordata; class Mammalia; order Artiodactyla; family Ziphiidae; genus Hyperoodon; species Hyperoodon ampullatus. The sequence goes on from NC_136918.1 coordinate 16,533,649, forward strand.
AAGAACCCTACATTTTTTTCTTTATACTTGGCACCTAAAACAAGTTGGACAGTGGCTATTAATGAAATAATACTGTTTTAATTTTGCTGAGAAAAAAACGAAGCCCAGAAAGAGTAGTTGACCTGCCTGAGGTTGTTACCAAACCAAACTTGGGTCCAATCGCCTGCACACAGAAAGCCAATCTACTAACACTGGGTTGTAGTGAAGGAAATGTGCAGCGTTTATTGTAAAGGAGCCAATGCAAGGAGAACCAGTGGTTCATGCTCTAAAACCCCCAAATCCCCGAGGGGTTTCAGCAAAGCATTTTTAAAGGCCAGGTGAAGGAGGGGGGTGTCTCAGGGTATGTGATCAACTCCTGTACAATTCTCTGATTGGTTGATGGTGAGGTAACAGGGTGGTGTCACAAGGGTTAACATTATCCATCCTTAGGCTCCAGTAGGCCTGGGGGCAATGTGCTCATGGTCATCAAGTAGTTAACATCTTCCATTCAGTGGAGGTTTTTACATCTGTAAAACAACTCAGGAAATGTGCATCAAATATATTATCTAGGTACTTCAGAGAGGAGGTAAAGCAGAGGATATGGGGGAGGGCTCTGCCCTGGAAAGGAAGGCCCCATAGGGTTTTGCTCGGTTACAAGATCACCCAAAATAAAAACTTGGTAGTCTGCCTCAGCATCTGCTTTCGTAAATGCTGAACTAAACAGCTCTCTTTCAACAGAAAGAGAGGAGTTTAAGAAGAAAAATCTCCTTGTCGATCCAGGGACACCACTGCTGTCCTGCAGATCAAGGGAGACACTGCCACTGTCCCCATGAGTACATCTAATGTCTGGACGTGTGAGCAAGATTATCCTGTGAGACATGGTAAGCAGCTGCTGCCTGTTAGATCTGAGAAGGGGACAAGGAGAGATGGGCTTGAATTTCATCAGAAGGATTTGGGCTAAATACAAGAAATTTCTGTCTGCAGAATTAACACATTGAGGGTTCTGGAAGGAGATGGTAGAATTCTCTGGAATCGTTTTTCTGAAATGTTGTTGGTGCAATCCTGTGCAAGGTAAAAGGATGAGGGAAAACCATTCATCCAGGGCTCGTTTAACTCCGTGATTCTTTAAACTAAGATTATTCACATTCTCAGGAGTTGAAGCTGAGGTCAAGAGGAACCCCTGTGGTTACCAACTCACCTGAGAACAAGGAAGAAGAGGTGAAGTTGTGGTCAAGAAAATTTACCACAGTGTGTGTGTGTGTGTAACACACAGGAGTGGAGCCAGGCCTGAGACTAGGCTAAAGTAAAGGCAAATATAATACCCCCTTTTAACTTTAGGTTTTAGATATGACTATGGTTCCGAATTTCCCACAATGAACAAGTATTACCACCTTAATCAGGAAAGAAAAAACCCTTCCAAATAATCTTATAAGCAATAACAGAGTGGAGATGAACATGGCCCCTGTCAAAGTGGATGAAGAGTCACAGGCTTGTATAGTCTTTCCCTTGTCTAAATGTACTTTATTTTAGCACCATATTAAAGAAAAATAAAATTAAATCTCCACTCCATGCATGAAAATCAGTTTCGGTTACATTAAAGAAAACATGTTTAAAAACACACACAGAAAGGAATACCAGGAAAAATATAGAATATTTGTATACCTCTAGATGAGAAAGGCCTTTCTTAACATGACACCAATGCCCCAAATCCTATAAAAGCAACTGGCAGCTCTACATCCATAAAAATGAAAAACCACCAAGATAAACAGTGGTTCTGGAAAATTTTTGACAAACCATATGTCTGATAAGGGACCTATATGTAGAATATTAAAGGAACTATTACAACTCAATAATAAAAAGACAACTCATGTTTTTAAAATAGGCAAAGGATCTGAATACACATTTCTCCAAAGAAGATATATAAATGACCAACCAGTACATGAAAAAATGCTCAACATTTTTAGCCATCAGGGAAATGTCAGTTAAAACCAGAATGAGGGGCTTCCCTGATGGCGCAGTGGTTGAGAGTCCACCTGCCGATGCAGGGGACACGGGTTCGTGCCCCGGTCCGGGAAGATCCCACATGCCACGGAGCGGCTGGGCCAGTGAGCCATGGCCACTGAGCCTGCGCGTCCGGAGCCTGTGCTCCGCAACGGGAGAGGCCACAACAGTGAGAGGCCCGCGTACCGCAAAAAAAAATCCAAAAAAAAGAAAAACAACAACAACAACAACAACAAAACCAGAATGAGATACCATTTCACACCCACCAGGTTGGCTAGAATAAAAAAGGCAAATAATAACAAGGGTTGGTGAAGATGTGGAGAAATTAGAACCCTCATACACTGCTGGTGGATATGTAAAATGGTGCAGTTGCTTTGGAAAACAGTCTGGCAATTCTTCAAACAGTTAAATGTAGAGTTACCATATGATTCAGTTAATTCCACTCCTAGGTATATGCCCAAGAGAAATGAAAACTTATGTCCACTGTTCATACAAAACATGTACACAAATGTACATAGCAGTGTTATTCACAATGGCCAAAAGATAAAAACAACCCAATGTCCATCAACTGATGAATGGATAAATAAAACGTGGTATATCGATACAGTCGAATATTTTTTGGCAATAAAAAGAAATGAACTATTGATATACGCTACAACACAGATGAATCTTGAAAACATGAAAGAAACTAATCACAAAGGACCACATATTGTGTGATTTCATTTAGATGAAATGTTTGAAATAGGCAAAGCTATAGAGACAGAAATTAGATTAGTGGTTTTCTAGGGCTAGGAGAATGGAATGACTGGGGGTAATAGCTGAGAGGTCAAGGTTTCTTTTTGGGATAATGAAAATGTTCTAAATTGATTGTGGTGCTATATGCACAACTGTATGAACATACTAAAAACAATTGTACACTTTAAATGGGTTAAGTATAAGATATGTGAATTATATCTCAGTAAAACTGTTTTTTAAAAAGAATGTTCATAGCAACTTTATTCATAATAGCAAAAAACTGGAAATAACCCAAGTGTCTACTGACAGTACAATGGATAAATAGAAATTGTACTGTACTCACACAGTAGAATAATACATAACAATTTAAAAGATTTAACAGATATAAAGTTGAGTGAAATAAGCCAGACATAGGGTGAAAGCGATCAAGTGTACAGGGACGGATGGTAACTAGACTCTTGGTGATGATCACTTTGTATTAAACACAAGATGTCGAATCATAATGTTGTACACCTGAAATGTATGTGATGTTACATACCAATTTTACTGCAATAAAATTTTTTAAATTTCTTTTCCTTAACTGAAGTATAGTTGATGTACAGTAATATTATATGTTACAGGTGTGCAATATAGTCATTCACAATTTTAAAGGTTATATTCCATTTATAGTTATTATAAAATATTGCTATATTCCCCGTATTATACAATAGATCCTTGTAGCTTTTTTTTTTTTTTTTTTTTTTTTTGTGGTATGCGGGCCTCTCACTGTTGTGGCCTCTCCCGTTGCGGAGCACAGGCTCCGGACGCACAGGCTCAGCGGCCATGGCTCACGGGCCTAGCCGCTCCACGGCATGTGGGATCTTCCCGGACCGGGGCACGAACCCGTGTTCCCTGCATCAGCAGGCGGACTCTTAACCACTGCACCACCAGGGAAAGGCCCCTTGTAGCTTATTTTATACCAAATAGTTTGTACCTCTTAATCTCATACCCCCTTTATTGCCCCTCCCCGCTTCCCTCTCCCTACTGGCAACCACTAGTTTCTTTTGGCTATTCTCTGTACCTGTGAATCTGCTTCTTTTTTGTTATATTCACTAGTTTGTTGTACTTTTTAGACTCCACATGTAAGTGATATCATACAGTATTTGCCTTTCTCTGACTTATTTTACTTAGCGTAATGCCCTCCTAGTCCATCCATGTTGCTGCAAGTGGCAAAATTTTGTTCCTTTTTATGGCTGAGTAGTATTCCATTGGATATACATACCACAGCTTCTTTATCCATTCATCTGTTGATGGACACTTAGGTTGTTTCCATGTCTTGGCAGTTTTAAATAATGCTGCTATGAACATTGGGGTTCATATATCCTTTTGAATTAGTGTTTCTACTTTTTGGGGGTATATACCCAGGAGTGGAATTGCTGGATCACATCGTAGTTCTACTTTTAGTTTTTTGAGAAACCTCCTTACTGTTTTCCACAGTGGCTGCACCAATTTACATTCCCACCAACAGTGTAGGAGGGTTCCCTTTTCTCCACATTCTTGCCAACATTTGTTATTTGTGTTCTTCTTGATGAGAGCCATTCTAACTGGTGTGAGGTGATATCTCATTGTGGTTTTGATTTGCCTTTCCCTGACAGTTATGGATGTTTAACATCTTCTCATGTGCCTGTTGGCCACCTGCATTTCCTCTTTGGAAAAATGCCTATTCAAAAATTCTGCCCATTTTTTAATCGGGTTGTTTGTTTCTTTGATGTTGAGTTGTTTGAGCTGTTGGATATTAACCCCTTATCGGTCATATCATTTGCAAATATTTTTCCCCAGTCCATAGTTGTCTTTTCGTCTTGTTAATGATTTCCTTTGCTGTGCAAAAGCTTTGAAGTTTAATTAGGTCCCATTTGTTTATTTTTGCTTTTATCCCCTTTGTTTTAGGAAGCAGATCAAAAAAATATTGCTACGATTTATGTCAAATAGTGTTCTACCTATGTTTTCCTCTAGGAGTTTCGTGGTTTCTGCTCTTACATTTAGGTCTTTAATCCATTCTGGGTCTATTTTTGTATACGGTGGTAGAGAATACATTCTTTTACATGTAGCTGTCCAGTTTTCCCAGCACCACTTATTGAAGAGACTGTCTTTCTCCATTGTTATTCTTGCCTGCTTTGTCACAGATTAATTGGCCATAAGTGTATGGGTTTATATCTGGGCTCTCTATTCTATACCATTCATCTCTATGTCTGTTTTTGTGCCATACTGTTTTGATGACTATAACTTTATAGTAGAGTCCAAAGCCAGGCAGCATGATTCTTCTAGCTCTGTTCTTCTTTCTCAAGATTGTTTTGGCTATTTGAGGTCTTTTGTGTTTCCATGTGTTTGTGTTTCCAAATTTTAAGATTATTTGTTCTAGTCCTGTGAAAAATGCCATTGGTATTTTGATAGGAATTACATTGAATCTGTAGATTGCCTTGGGTAGTATGGTCATTTTAACAATATTAATTCTTCCAATTCAACAACATGGTATATCCTTCCACCTATTCCTTCAATTTTTTTCATCAGTGTCATAGTTTTCCAAGTACAGGTATTTTACCTCCTTAGCTAGGTTTATTCCTAAGTATTTTATTCTTTTTGATGTAATGATAAATGGGATTGTTTCCTTTATTTCTCTTTCTGATAGTTTGTTGTTAGTGTATAGAAATGCAGCAGATTTCTGTATATTAATTTTGTATCCTGCAACTTTACCTAATTTATTGATGAGCTCTAGTAGATTTCTGCTGGCATCTTTAGGATTTTCTACGTATAGTATCATGTCATCTGCAAACAGTGACAGTTTTACTTCTTCCTTTGCAATTTGGATTCCTTTTTTCTTCTGACTGCTGTGGCTAAAGCTTCCAAAACTATGTTGAATAAAAGTGGCAAGAATGGGCATCTTTACCTTGTTCCTGATCTTAGAGGAAATGCTTTCAGCTTTTCAACATTGAGTATGATAGCGTTGGGTTTGTCATATGTGGCCTTTATTATGTTGAGGTATGTTACCTCTACCCCTACTTTCTGGAGAGTTTGTATCATAAATGGATGTTGAATTTTGTCAAAAGATTTTTCTGCCTCTACTGAGATGATCATGTGGGTTTTATTCTTCAATTTGTCAATGTGGTGTTTCACATTGATTGACCTGTGGATACTGAGAAATCCTTGCATCCCAGGGATAAATCCCACTTGATCATGGTGTATGATCCTTTTAATGTATTGTTGCATTGGGTTTGCTAACATTTTGCTGAGGATTTTTCCATCTATGTTCATCATGATATTGACCTGTAATTTTCTTTTTTTGTGTGGTATCTTTGGTTTTGGTATCAGGGTGATGGTGGCCTTGTAGAATGAGGTAGGGAGTGTTCCTTCCTCTGAAATTTTTTGGAATAGTTTCAAAAGGATAGATGTTAACTCTTCTCTAAATTTTATAGAATTTGCCCTTGAAACCATCTGGTCATGGACTTTTGTTTGTTGGAAGTTTTTTAAATCATAGTTTCAATTTCAATGCTTGTGGTTGGTCTGTTCATATTTTCTATTTCTTCCTGGTCCAGTCTTGGGAGAGAGTACAGGCTCAGTAGTTGTGGTGCACGGGCTTAGTTGCTCCACAGCATGCGGGATCTTCCAAGACCAGGGATCGAACCTGTATCCCCTGCATTGGCAGGTGGATCCTTAACCACTGCGCCACCAGGGAAGTCCTCTTTTTCTTTTTTGTGTGCATATCTATTATAGATTTTTGGTTTGTGGTTACCATGAGGTTTTTGTAGTAGCCTATGTATAAAAATGATTGTTTTAAGTTGCTGATCTCTTAACTTCAAATGCATTTTAAAACCCTGCATATGTACTCTCCTCCCCTCATGATTACTGTTTTTGTTTTTGGTTTTGTTTTGTTTTGTTTGCTGTATGCAGGCCTCTCACTGTTGTGGCCTGTCCCGTTGCGGACCACAGGCCCCGGACGCGCAGGCTCAGTGGCCATGGCTCACGGGCCCAGCCGCTCCGCGGCATGTGGGATCTTCCCAGACCGGGGCATGAACTCGTGTCCCCTGCATCGGCAGGCAGACTCTCAACCACTGTGCCACCAGGGAAGCCCCGTGATTACTGTTTTTGATATCATATTTTATATTTAGTTTTGTGTATTCCTTAACTGCTTATTGTGGATATAAATAGATGATTTTATTACTTTCGTCTTTTAACCTCCCTACTAGCTTTGTGTGTGAATTATTTCCTACCTTTACTGTATGTTTGCCTTTACCGGTGAGTTTTTCATTTGTAATTTTCTTGTTTCTAGTTGTGGCCTTTTCTTTTTCACCTAGAGAAGTTCCTTTAACGTTTGTTGTAAAGCTGGTTTAGTGGTGCTGAACTCTTTTAAAGATTTAATTTAATTTTTATTTTTTTGGCTGCATTGGGTCTTTGTTGCTGCGCATGGGCTTTCTCTAGCCGTGGTGCTACTCTTCACTGCAGTGCATGGGCCTCTCACAGAGGTTGCTTCTCTTGTTGCAGAGCACAGGCTCTAGGCACACGGGCTTCAGTAGTTGTGGCTTGCAGGCTCTAGATCACAGGCTCAGTAGTTGTGACACATGGGCTTAGTTGCCCCACAGCATGTGGAATCTTTCTGGACCAGGGATCAAACCCGTGTCCCCTGCATTGGCAGACAGATTCCCAGCCACTGCGCCACCAGGAAGTCCCTCTTTTAGCTTTTGATTGCCTGTTAAGCTTTTGATCTCTCCAACAAACCTGAACAAGAGCCTTGCTGGTAGAGTATTCTTGGTTGTAGGTTTTTCCCGTTCATCATTTTAAATACATTGTACCACTCCCTTCTGGCCTACAGAGTTTCTACTGAAAAATTAACTGATAGTATAACGGGAGCTCCCTTGATGTTATTTGTTGCTTTTCCCTTGCTGCTTTTAATATTCTTTCTTTATCTTTAATTTTTGTCATTTTAATTACAGTGTGTCTTGGTGTGTTCCTCTTTGGGTTCATCCTGTACGGGATTCTCTGCACTTCATGGACTTGGGTGACTGTTTCCTTTCCCATGTTAGGGAAGTTTTCAGCTATTATGTTTTCATATATGTTCTCAGCTCCTTTCTCTCTCTCTCTTCTCCTCCTGAGACCCCTGTAATGCAAATATTAGTGCACTCAATGTTGTCCCAGAGGTCTCTTAAATTGTCCTCATTTCTTTTCATTCTTTTTTCTTCTTTGTTCAGCGGCAGTGATTTCCACTAGTCTCTCTTCCAGATTACTGATCTGTTCCTCTGTATCATTTAGTCACCATTGATTCCTTCTAGTGTATTTTTCATTTCAGTTATTGTATTCTCCATCTCTGTTTGGTTGTTCTGTATATTTTCTAACTCTGTTAAAAACCTCTACTTTTTGCTCTGTGTATCCATTCTTCTCCTGAGTTCTTTCATAATCTTTACCATTATTACTCTGAACTCTTTCTCAGGTAGATTGCCTATCTCCACTTCCCTTACTTCCTTTTCTGGGGTTTTATCTTGTTCCTTCGTCTGAAACATGTTCCCCTGCTGTCTCATTTTGTCTAATTGCTATTTGTATTTTTATGTTTGTGGTAGGTTAGTTACATTTGTCAACCTTGGAAAAGTGGCCTTCCACAGGAGATGTCCTATGTGTCCCATCAGTGCACTCCCTTCTCATCACCCAAGCTATGTGCTGTAGGGGTTCCCCCTAAGAGGGCTGCACAGGCCCTTCTGTTGTGGCTGGCTGACTATGTTGGTGGTCCGGTAGAATTGGTTGGCCCCTAGCCCAGTTGGTTGTCTGGCCCTGCCTTGTGCAAATGCTTGTGTGTTGGTTTTCTGGCCCTGGCTGCTGGTTAGTGTGTCCTGGCCACAAGGTGGATGACTGCAGAACCCCAGTGGATTCTGAGGCTAGTGCTGTCTCACCAGTGGGCAGAGTTAGGGTCCAAAGGCTCCAGGGCTGTTGCCTCCACACTGGTGGGTGAAGCCAGGTCCTGGGGTTGGTGCTGGACTCCTGGAAGGCAGAGCCAAGTCCTGGAGTCTGGATTCAGGGCCCAGGAACCCCAGAGCTGGTTTCAGATTTCTGTGGTGGGGGGCAGGGGGGCGGAGAGCAGTGGCAGATCCTGATGCAGTAGGGTATGGGGTCCAGCGTGTCATGAAACTTGTGTTGGCCTGCTAGTGGGCTAGGCTGGGACCCAGCTGGTCCCAAGGTACAGTCTGGCCTGCAATGGGCAGTCTGGGTCCGAAGGCTGCAGGACTGTAGTTTTCTTGCATCTGGTGTCTTGCTCCCTGGTGGGAGAGGCTAGTCTAGAGGCTAGTGTAGGCTTCCTGGAGGGCCAGGCTTGTGCTGGCCCGCTGGTAGGTAAAGCTTGTTCTTGGCCCTCTGGTGGGCACAGCTGTGTCTAGAGGGTCCAGGAAGTCTTTAGGCAGCCATTCTGCTGATGGGTGGGGCTTTGTCCCCACCCAGTTAGTTGTTTGGCCAGAAGCATCCCAGCACTGGTACCTACAGGCTGTTGGGTGGGGCCAGGTCTTGGCACTACTGAGCTAGAGGACGGATTCCAAGATGGTGGCCACTAGTAGCAGTGTCCACACAGTAGAATGCTCCCAACTATGGCTGCCACCAGAGTCTCTGTCCCTAGCATGCATTTCGGTCACCCCCTTACCCCCGCTTCTCTGGGAGTCTTTCCAAAACCAGCAGGTAGGTCTGGCCAAGGCTCCTATTAAATTATTGCTTTTGCCCTGGGTCCCAGTGCACATGAGATTTTGTGTGTGCACTGTAAGAGTGAAGTCTCTGTTTCCCATAGTCCTTTGGGACTCCTGAAATTAAGCCCTGCTGGCCTTCAAAGCCAAATGCTCTGAGGGCTCGTCTTCCCAGTGCAGGACTCCCAGGCTGGGGAGCCCTACGTGGGGCTCAGAACTCTCACTCCTATGGGAGAACCTCTGCACTCTGTTCTCCAGTTTGTGAGTGACCCTCCTACCCATCCCACTGTGGTTCCTTCTTTATGTCTTTGGCTGTAGATCTTTTCTGGTAGGTTCCAGTCTTTTTCATCAATGGTTGTTCTGCAGATAGCTGTGATTTTGGTGTGCTCGTGAGAGTTGAGCTCAGGGTCTTTCTATTCTGCCATCTTGGCTGATCAAACTCATCAATAAAATTTTTTTAAAAAAGAAACCAGACAGGACTTCCGTGGTGGCACAGTGGTTGAGAGTCCGCCTGCCGATGCAGGGGACACGGGTTCGTGCCCCGGTCCGGGAAGATCCCACATGCCGCGGAGCGGCTGGGCCCGTGAGCCATGGCCGCTGAGCCTGTGCGTCCGGAGCCTGTGCTCCACGACGGGAGAGGCCACAACAGTGAGAGGCCCGCGTACCGCAAAAAAAAAAAAAAAAAAAAGAAACCAGGCAGGACTTCCCTGGTGGTCCAGTGGTTAAGACTCCATGCTCCCAGTGCAGGGGCACGGTTTGACCTTTGGTCAGGGAAGATCCTGCATGCTGCATGGCATGGCCAAGAAAAAAGAAAGAAGAAGAAACCAGACAAAAAACAGTACATATTGTATGATTCCATTCAGTGGCAATAGAAGTCAGCAGTGGTTGCCTTTGGGGTATTTCCTGGGAGCAGGCATGAGGCAGACTTTTGAGATATTAGAAATGCTCTATATCTTATACAGAGTGAAGTAAGCCAGAAAGAGAAAAACAAATATCGTATATTAACACATATACGTGGAACCTAGAACGATGGTACAAATGAACCAGTTTGCAGGGCAGAAATAGAGACACAGATGTTGAGAACAAACGTATCAACACCAAGGGGGGAAAGTGGAGAGGCAGGGGGTGGTGGGATGAACTGGGAGATTGGGATTGACAGATATACACATATATATACAATATGTATAAAATAGATAACTAATGGGAACGTGCTATATAAAAAACAAATAAAATTAAATAAAAAAAAAAAGCGCTCCATATCTTGATCTGAAAGATGGGTACCAGAGTGTGTGTGGATGCATATATATGTGAAATCTCATTCAGCTGTACAACAAATATTTGTTCACTTTATGTAAGTTAAATCACAATTTTTTAATATAAATTTATTTATTCTATTTATTTTTATTTTTGGCTGTGTTGGGTCTTTGCTGCTGCATGCGGGCTTTCTCTAGTTGCGGCGAGCAGGGGCTACTCTTCGTTGCGATGCGCAGGCTTCTCCTTGCGGTGTCTTCTCTTGTTGCAGAGCACGGGCTCTAGAGCGCAGGCTCAGTAGTTGTGGCACATGGGCTTAGTTGCTCCCCAGCATGTGGGATCTTCCTGGACTAGGGCTGGAACCCGTGTCCCCTGCATTGGCAGGCAGATTCTTAACCACTGCGCCACCAGGGAAGCCCCTAAATCACAATTTTAAAAAGCTGTGAAGAATTAGATAAATAACATTGAAAGCACAATCCCACCAGTCTAGTTAGCCTGAGAACTTTCCCATCACTGAATCAAACTGGGTCATAATGCTTTTCTCCTCTGTGTATTTTTAATTTTCCCCCTTCAAGGCTGCCTTCAGTTGTCAGTTATAACTGGTTTCAAGTCGATAAAATGGAGGTGATAGGGCGAAGGGGGAAGGGAAGGGCAAGGAGGGGAGGAGAAGAGGTGGAAGAAGAGACCCTGGAAGTTGAAATATCTCTGTGCCCCGAGCCCAGCTGCTCTCTAGTCTCCCGTTTTGTTCCTCCTTCCTTTCAAGTCATTTCTCTTCATATTTCAGAGCTCAGACAGTGCGTGACATTGTAGAAGTGCCTTCTCCTGAGGCTGAGACACGCAGTTTCCTGTCAGTCAAATCTCAGCTTTTTCACACTTGCTGGCCCCCTTTCTCCACATGTGCTCGTTCCCTCCACGTGTAGAGAAGGCCAAACATTGTATGTTTTTGTCCGCTCCAGGACTGGAGTGTAGGCGTCTGTTTCTACCACTCCAGCCGGTGAGGAGGCAAAAGTCAAGACAGGAGAGACCTGGGGCAGGAAATAGGGTGCCCTGTAGCCTCAGGGAATGCCCTGAATTACAGAAATAGTGGTGGGTCCCACTCAGTTTTGGGATCTGGTCCCTTAGGTGTCAGAAGCTTTTCCGCTGTGGTGCAGGGCTCTGTCTCTGTCCAGTTGAAGGCTTATTGGGAAGGAGTTTGGGAGGAGACAAGCCTTTGTGTGTGAGTTCTCATTACAGAGTCAGATGATTCACATTCCTTTGCTGTTTAGGGGTTTTCCCTTCATTATTCCCTAATCACACCCCTTTGTAACATCATAGGTGTTACACCTACACATACCTGCTAGGAGACAGTGTGGAGTTAATCCCAGTTCTGTGACTAACAACAGAAAACAGAAAAAAATATTCCTGTTTACCTCAAGGGACTGCTGCTAAAAGATCCAAAGACATATTTTTGAATATTTACATGAAGAGAAATACCCTGATCAGATAATATATGTGAAAACTTTCTAAACTGATAGAGGTTTCACAAACGATCCTTTTACCTCTGTTATGCAAATCTAAAAAATTACAGTCTTCTATAAAGTAAGTGAAAGCATTGGGACAACTTCTGCCTAAGGGGCCTTTGAAATGAGTCTAACAATTTCCAAAGGCTCCATTCCTAAATCTGAAAATAAACGAAGCCAAAGTCAAGGGGATGGTAATGTTAGTGAAACTGACATCACACCACATTAGATGGGGGGGGAGTGGGCATCAAGACACTTGATAGGGCTTCCCTGGTGGCTCAGTAGTTAAGAATCCGCCTGCCAATGCAGGGGACACGGGTTCGAGCCCCGGTCCGGGAAGATCCCACATGCCGCAGAGCAACTAAGCCTGTGCACCACAACTACTGAGCCTGCGTTCTAGATCCCGCATGCCACAACTACTGAGCCTGCACACCACAACTACTGAAGCCCGTGCGCCACAACTACTGAAGCTTGCCCACCTAGAGCCTGTGCTCTGCAACAAGAGAAGCCACTGCTATGAGAAGCCCGCGCACTGCAACGAAGAGCAGCCCTCGCTCGCCACAACTATAGAAAGCTGGAATGCAGCAACGAAGACCCAACGCAGCCAAAAATAAAATAAATAAATTTATTTTTTTAAAAAAGACACTTGATAACAAAGTATCTGGAAAACACATTTTACTGTCAATTACCGAAGTATTGTCTGAGAACCAGCAGCAGCCTCACTTGGGAATTTGTTAGAAATGCAAATTCTCAGGCCCCAACCCAGACCTGCTGGAATCAGATCAGAAGCAATGGGACAGGGGCCCAGGAAGCCATGTTCAGGGAGGGTTTGGATGATTCTGGGGTGCGCTTGGGTTTGAGAGGTACCGCTGTGCCCAAGTACTTTGTGTAGGCTTTACAGATGATTAACATTTCAAACACCTGGCTTTAGCTCCCGAACACTGGATGTAGACTCCGATTTTAACTCACATTTCTCTTCTTTGCCGGGGTTATTTGCTTAGCAGTATGAATCTCAGGGCACAGACTGGAGCTTATTTTATTTTCTATCGCCTTAATTTGAACAACCCGTCCTAGAGTGGAGGGAGACCCATTTCGGCCGTGACGTGCTCTTTTCTGCTCCCAAGCTATGCAGCTCCAGGGAGGCATGCATGGAACAGGAAAATGGATCTCGCTTCCGGTCCATCAGACCCCGCTGACTCCCTCGGGGTCCTTGCTTGCCGGGAGCTCTCAGCCTCCACACCCTGCAAGGGGTCAGGCAATCTCCTCCACAGGTCCTTTCCAGCACCTACCCAAGTCACTTCCAGCCCCAGGGGACCCGCTGTGCCTCTCCGATCTCTCACACTCCACGACACCCGGCTTTATCTCTTCTCTGGCTTTTAAGGCCGGCCGGGGAGAACATTTGACTTCTGGTTGCTTCTGCGTTTAATCCTGCAAGAATCCCTGAAGCCTCAAAGCCCTTAGGACCTAAAATGGAGGGAGAGCAAACACAAATTTTAAATTCCGTAAGTTATCTAGCCATAGGTTTTTCCCAATATCCCTTAAGTAATCTGATATGTATTATTTGTTCCACTTCAAGGCTATACATAAGGGTAAGATGTGAACGTTTGCAATTAAGTCGTAATAACAATAAGCAATTGCACTGTTTTTTTCTCTTGCTTTCCTTTTCCTTTTTTTTTTTTTTTTTTTTTTTTGCTGTGCCCCTGGGCTTGCAGGATCTTAATTCCCCTGACCAGTGAACAAACCCTTGCCCCCTGCAGTGGAAGCAGAGTCCTAATCACTGGACTGCCAGGGAGTTCCCATACTTTTGCTTTTTAAAATTATCCAAGTGTTTTGGACACAATGATAAAAATATAAACAATTTTAAAAACACACATATGACCCTACAATGGTTAAAAAAAAAAAAACCCACCAAATTAATATTACCCATATTCCTTTCCCATTTTCGCCTGCATATATCAGTACACCTATTATTTTATATCCTGCCCTTCTCACTTATTATTAAAGATTTCCATGTTACTAGACAAACTTTATTAAATGAATATATAGGAGCTACGTAAAACTGATTAAAATATGCCTAAATCCTTCAACCTAGTCATTTCACTCCGAATTCTACTCAACACAAGTGTTCAGAGCAAACTCATCAATCTTGTCTTCCCTGTAAATTTCTCATTCCTCCCCACATGGGACAAAACAGAATGCTTCCACATTTCACTCCATCCCCTTAATCTCTTCTACATGAAACTGCAACTGCCTCAGTCCAGTGCCTCTGTGTAAGACACTGTTGTTGCGTCACAGAGAAAAGACATAAAACGAGTGACAAGCAGAGCCAGCTGCTCACCCATGGCTGGAGGAAGAGGCCATCTTTCCTACCTTTTATCGCACCCAAGAAAGGCTTTTTGTCTAACTCCCTTAGAGTTCCCCGGGCTAGGCATGCAGGGCTATCCCCAAAGTGCTCTCAGACCTATGATAATCTATGAACAAAATCTGCTCAGTCTTCCTTCCTAGAAACAAAAGTGATAAGGTGCAACCCTGAAATCTAAAGGAAAATCCTGAATGCAACTTCACCTTTCAAACTCCTGCAGTGGTTTTCAAAACACGCTTCACAGGTAATGGTTTGGAGTGCTAGGAGAACGGAGAATGGATTTTCTATCCCTGGAATCGAAAGCATCTATACCCTGTGCATATTCCACACATCAGCAATGGCCCCCTTCCTCCCATCATCCACTCCGCCAGCAAAGAATCTGAGTAGACTAAGGTCCCAAGGGGGACTAGGATCAAATGTTCATTTATGGCCCCGTATAGTTTCTCAAAATTTAAGGAGGAAATGCGGGAGACAATACTAAAGTAATTCCTTTTCTTTCTTTATCTCCCACTCACACCCCCAAATTAGGCACTATTTATTTATTTATTTAGGCTGCATTGGGTCCTCATTGCTGCGCACGGGGCAGGGGCTACTCTTCGTTGTGGTCGCAGGCCTCTCACTGCGGTGTCTTCTGTTGTTGCAGAGCACAGGCTCTAGGCATGTGGGCCTCAGTAGTTGGGGCACGTGGGCTCAGTAGTTGTGGCTTGCGGGCTCTAGAACGCAGGCTCAGTAGTTGTGGCACGGGCTTAGATGCTCTGCGGCATGTGGGATCTCCCCGGACCAGGGCTCAAACCCGTGTTCCCTGCATTGGCAAATGGACTCCCAACCACTGTGCCACCATGGTAGCCCCAAACTGGCACTCTTTAGAGCCCACCTTTTCAGGTTACCTGATTTTAGCCTTTCATTGCTTTTTAGATATTTTACAACTCTGTAAATTATGGATAAATGGTAGCAATGCAAGGAAAGTCTTATCTATAAACATGCAAATATACTGTCTGATGGATGTTTAATTGACTTCTCTTCTCCCCATGGAAAAGCCAATTTCCCTATTCATTTGTAAATTCATTTCAACATTCCTTTATTTCATATAAGTTTGTGTTTCTTGACTTCCTGTTTGAACTGGTTAACATCTTACAGGTTCCTTCATTAATAATGAATTAAATAAATATTTAATACATGTTCATATATCTAATTGAGAATTATGATTTTAGCCTTTTTTGAAAATCATCCTTTAACAAGATCAAACCTCCCAATTCCAATAAGAGTACTAGAAAAATCTAGCCTTGCATTCAAAGAATTGCTAAATAAAGTTTAACAATTATCTCCTTAAGTGAGTGGCTAAACTCGCAGATTATAAAGGAGAATCCCCAAGTGCCAGAGTAAAGAAGGAATGGAAAACCAAGGTGGTAAGTACAAGAGATAATCCTGTGGCTGTCCTAGAAGTGACAAAGGGACTAGAGACAAGCCGTGGTTCCACAAGGGTTAGGGGAGGTGGAAGTGAATAAATTGAGCCCTTTGAAGGTCTATGACCTCAGTGACAGGGTAGATCAGAATGAAATGTGCCCACCAAGTCAGGGAGATGTCAAGGAGGCTTGTCTGTCTCTGTTCTAGACTCTAGTTAAAAACAGGTTTTTTTTTGTTTGTTTGTTTAGAAGGTTTAAACCCTGGGCCTAATACCTCACTCAGTTTTGGTATAAGAATTTCATGATTCAGGAACTCCATCCCCACCCCCACAGCTGATAAATTAATATAAAATACTGTGAGATTAGTGATATCTTCCAGCTCTGTGAAAAGTCCAATGCTCTTCTGTGGAAGAATGTTTCCACAACTCAGGCCACTAACTATTTTCACAGAAAACACAACCCCCACTAAAGTGAGTTAACTGTAAAAAACTGTTAAAGCATGAGGAAATATTCCACCATAAGTGATTCAGTGAACACAAGTACCAGAACTTGAGGTAATTAAAAAGATAAACTGGGACTTCCCTGGCAGTCCAGTGGTTAGGACTCCACGCTTCCACCACAGAGGGTGTGGGTTCAGTCCCTAGTCAGGGAACTAAAGATCCCACATGCTTCGTGGTGCAGCTTAAAAAAAAAAAAGTGGTAAACTGAAGGAATAAAATAATTATTAAAATTATTTAAATTATTTTTTAAATAATCAAAACCAACCAAAGAAAACCACAACACCCTATTTTTAAAGGCAAATTGGAGGAGAAAATTTGAAAAAGAATTAAATAGAAACTTTAGAAGTAAAAAGGAGTTATTCGAAATTAAAACAAGCACACACACACAATGGATGAGTCAAAACCCATTAAACAAAACTAAAGATAATTATCAGGCTAGTAGACATGGGAAAATGATCCAAAATACTAAAGAGAGATAAAGAGAAAGGGTTATGGCCAAGAGATTAGGAGACATAGAAGGCAGTATGAGAAGGTTAGCCATACTTAGAATGGGAATTCTGGGAGGACAGAGTGAAGAGAGAGAAATTTGAAGAGATAGCTGGCATAAAAATTTTCAGTCTTCGTGAAAGACATAACTCCCCAGATTCAAGGATCACTATGATCTGGAAATCAGGAAAAGTAAAGATAGACTCCTGTCCCAAACACCTTAGTGAAACCAAGAAACAAAGAGAAAATCTTCTAAGACTTAAGAACCCTGAGAGAAAATACATATAATGCACAAAGAAAGGACAGTAAATTGATAGCTGACTTTATAACAGCAATAATAGAGAAACCAGGAGGTAATAGAATAACATCTGATTGCTGAGGGGAAATAACTGTCAATCTGGAAATCAATATGCAAGCCATTCAAGACAGAAGACAGAATAAAAACATTTTCATACAAACAAAAAGACTGAGAGCAATTATCACTCACTGTTATTTGCTGAAAGAAGTACTAAGGGATGTACTTCTGGAAGAAGGAAATGGAACCCAGAAAGAATGAGATGCAAGAAGAAATGGTGAACAAATAAATTGGTAAACATGGAGCAATGTAAAAACAACACAGGCTTATAAAAGACAACAATAGTTAATTTGGGCAAAGAAAAATACTAGACAACATTAACATAGATCATGGAAGAAGAGATGATTGAAATCAAAGCATGTTAAAGTCTTTGTTCAAGGAGGTAGAAATAAACGTTAATTTTTTACTTCATCAAACATACCTAGTTAAGTTTTAAAAGTGTTCATTGAGAGAATAGGTATAGAATTATAACTATGAAAAAAAGATGGTGGGCGGGGGGTGATAAAGAAGCCTCAATTGGATGCTCTCCCATACACGGCACCCAGTCTCCCAGGACTTTTGTGTCCCATGCGCCAGGGAAGGAGACACAAACCCAGATCCCCATGGCAGCCATGCCCAAGAATAAAGGTAAAAATAGGTACAGAGGTAAGAATGAGAATGAATCTGAAACAAACAACTAGTGTTCAAGAATGGGCCTGTAGCCCAGGTAAGTAAATGTTGGGAAATGGACAATCAGAAGCAATGTGTTTTGATGGTCAGAAGAAATTGAGGAAAAAAAGTTTCAATAAGAACTTAAGACACTATATTGTTGGGCTTGCAAGACTACTAGACAGCAAAGCTACATAATTTTTCATTACATCTCATACATAAAGGCATCTGCAGGCATATGTTGAGCTTCCAAGACAAGCTACAGTCAAAGGCAGGTTACATTTGTTCCCAGAGATGATGCCAAAATCCAGTTAAATGTTGGAGATGATGATGAAGACACTGAGGATATCTAAATTGAACTCAACGTTTAACATCCTGATTTTTCTGAGGATTCTTGCACAATTTGGATCTTAGCCGCAACCCGTGAAGAAGACTAAAACGTCATTAGCATGAGTGAAGTGTGTTAAGGCAGATAGATTTTTGATATTTGTTTTAAAGTATTATATTTCTCTTTTTAAATAATATTTATTTATTTGGCTACACTGGATCTTAGCTGCTGCACGCAGGATCTTCGTCGTGGCGTGTGGGTTCTTTAGTTGCGGCATGCAAGATCTAGTTCCCTGACCAAGACTGAACCCAGGCCCCCTGCATTGGGAGCACGGAGTCTTAACACTGGACCACCAGGGAAGTCCCTAAAGTATTATATTTCTTTAAAAATGTATGATACTAAGGGACTTCCCTGGTGGCGCAGTGGTTAAGAATCTGCCTGCCATTGTAGGGGACATGGGTTTGAGCCCTGGTCTGGGAAGATCCCACATGCCGCGGAGCAACCAAGCCCGTGAGCCACAACTACTGAGCCTGCGTGCCACAACTACAGAAGCCCACGTGCCTAGAGCCCGGTCTCCACAACAACAGAAGCCACTGCAATGAGAAACCCGCGCACCGCAACGAAGAGTAGCCCTTGCTCGCCGCAACTAGAGAAAGCCCGCGCGCAGGAACAAAGACCCAATGCAGCCAAAAATAAATAAATAAATAAACTTATAAAATAACATTTAAAAATTTTTTTAAAAGTATGATACTGAATTATCATAAGTCAAATGTTAAATCCACTTTGTTCTTTTGTTATAATGGAATTTGCTTTAAAAAAAAACTACATCTGTTGTTTAGAGAAAAAGAAAAAAAAGCTACTAGTTTTCTGCTGTGACCAATTCACTCCAGTATATGGATGTTCTGAGTAATAAATTTTATGCCCTGTAATTATTATGGATTATGTGTAAATCCCTAGTTTTGACTAGTCTGTGAACTGATCAGAGGCTTCTTGTATGCTCCAGCTACTGTGATGTCCTCTCACAGTTTTGCTAAAATTCAAGGGAGACAGGGACTTCCCTGGTGGTCCAGTGTCTAAGACGCGGAGCTCCCAATGCAGGGGGCCAGGGTTCAATCCCTGGTCCGGGAACTAGATCCCACATAACTCAACTAAGACCCGGTGCAGCCAAATAAATAAATAAATATATATATATATATTTAAAAGTTCAAGGGAGGCAGAAATCTGCATTTGATATCACAATGCATGGCTCTTTTTTTCATATTTAATAGATTTTTTTTAAACTAATTTTGATCACATACATTATTTTTATAGTCTTATGTTGCCAGCATAAAGAAATCAACAAAAAGTTATTTCCAAATACAGTTGGGTTTAAATTTGTAAGATTAGCAGTTGCAGAAATTGAACACTGGGTGGCACCGAATCATCATCAAAAATTTTAATGTATTCACTTTTTTTACTTAATATGAATGGAAATTTTCACACAAAAAGAAACTTTCTTTTAAATATTTTGATAAATATAGTTTAAAATTTTTTCTTTATATTTAGAGTTCTCCAAACATAGTTTTAAATATTTTTTCTTTAAAATAATTTCAAAGTTATAAAACGTTGCAAATATAAAAATAGTACCAAATCAGTTATATACCCTTTACCCTGATTTACCTAATATGAACATTTTATATCATTCGCTTTTATCATTCTCTCTCTCTTTCTTTCCAATAACTCTTTCTATCTGTAATTATTTTCCTGAACCATTTGCAGAAAAGTTACATACATAAGGAGTCTTCACCCCTAAATATTTTAGTGTATATTTCCTGATAATAGGGATATTCAAAAGAGTCTCTCTGGGGGCTTCTCTGGGGGCTTCTCTGGGGGCTTCCCTGGTGGCGCAGTGGTTGAGAGTCCGCCTGCCAATGCAGGGGACACGGGTTCGTGCCCTGGTCCGGGAAGATCCCACATGCCGCGGAGCGGCTGGGTCCGGGAAGACCCCACATGCCGCGGAGCGGCTGGGTCCGGGAAGACCCCACATGCCGCGGAGCGGCTGGGCCCGTGAGCCATGGCCGCTGGGCCTGCGCGTCCGGAGCCTGTGCTCCGCAGCGGGAGAGGCCACAACAGTGAGAGGCCCGCGTACCGGAAAAAAAAAAAAAAAAAAGAAGGCATATTGAGTGAACTGATGAGGATGATTATAATTTTTGTGACTTTCTGTTTGAATAAAAAAAAAATATTGATTCATACTACAAAATAAATGAACCCTGAATACATTGTGCAAGTGAAAGTAGTCGGTCACAAAAGGCCATATATTATATTATTCCATTGATATGAAAAGTCCAGAATAGGCAAATCCAGAGAGAAAGAAAGTAGATTAGTGTTTGCCAGAGTTAGGGGGAAGGGAAAATGGGGAGTGACTGCTAACTGGTATAGGATTTCTTTTGGGGAAGATAAATATTCTGAAATTAGATAGTGATGATAGTTGTCAACTTTGTAAATATACTAAAAACCACTGGCTTGTACAGTTTAAAGGGTGAATGTTATCATGTATTAATTATATCTAATATTTTTAAATGTTTTAATCTTATCAGTAGGAAGAGGCAACAGAGTAGAAAGGGTAGGAATAGACACTGGATTTCTCTGAATGTACATTGTTTAATAGATTTGACTTTAGAATCATGTAAATGTGCCACATAGTTATAAAATCAAACTAAAAAATTAGAAAGCAACCCCCAGGGGTCTATTTCTGGCATGGTAATGTGAGGATCTTCATGGTCCACTCCACAGTAAAACTGGTGAAAATCACTTTAAAATATTCAATTCTCTAGAGATGGTCTTTAGGCCATGTAGCAAATGCAAAAACATTTATTCAGGAAAATTTACTAAAATTTGGTAAGAGCAATGAGAATCTGTGGCCTCGGAACCCACTCCCACCCTTCTCCCAACTCAGGGTGATGGAATCTTCACTCCAGATGGATGGTGCCAAGACATAAGGCTCCCATCTTCCACCCACCTCCCACTCATGGGACAGAGGCTCTACCTTGGGTCTGGCACACTGAGAATACTAAGGTCTGATTCCCCTTGCTCCAGCTCATTCATAAAGCAAAGGTTCCATGCTCAGACAAGCAAGCCAAGAATACCAGTGGCTATACAGCAGAAATTAAAGGAGTAGAAAATAGAAAAACAATAGCAAAAATAAATAAACTTGAAAGTTGGGGACTTCCCTGAAGGCGAAGTGGTTAAGAATCCGCCTGCCAATACAGGGGACATGGGTTTGATCCCTGGTCCAGGAAGATCCCACATGCCGCAGAGCAAATAAGCCCGTGTGCCACAACTACTGAGCCTGCGCTCTAGAGTCCGCAAGCCACAACTACTGAGTCTGCGTGCCACAACTACTGAAGCCCACGCACCTAGAGCCCATGCTCTGCAGCAAGAGAAGCAATAAAGACCCAACACAGCCAAAAAAAATAAATTATTTTTTTAAAAAGTTGCTTCTTTGAAAAGAACAATAAAGTTGACCAACCTTTAGCTAGATTGATCAAGAAAAAGAAGGCTCAAATGTAAGAGAGACATTACTACTCATCTTACAGAAATAAAAAGGATTGTGAAAGAATATTGTGAACAATTGTATGCCAATAAATTAGGTAACTTAGATAAAATGGACAAATTTCTTAAAAAACATAAACTGAGTCAAAAAGACAGAAAAGCTAACAAGTAAATAGATAGAATTTGTAATTTAAAAAAACTATCAATAAAGAAAAATCCAGACCCAGATGGCCTCACTGGTGAATTCTTTTCTCCCTGCAGCTTTTTAAAATTATTTATTTATTTATTTATTTATTTTTGGCTGCGTTGGGTCCTTTCGTGCGGGCTTTCTCTCATTGCGGCAGCAGGGGCTACTCTTTGTTGTGGTGCGCAGGCTTTTCATTGCGGTGGCTTTTCTTGTTGTGGAGCACAGGCTCTAGGTGCTCGGGCTTCAGTAGTTGTGGCATGCTGGCTTAGTAGTTGTGGCGCACGGGCTTGGTTGCTCTGTGGCATGTGGGATCTTCCCGGACCAGGGCTCGAACCCATGTCCCCTGCATTGGCAGGCGAATTCTTAACCACTGCACCACCAGGGATGTCCCTTCCCTGTAGCTTTATTGAGGTGTAATTGACATATAACATTGTGTAAGTTTAAGGTGTACAATGTAATGATTTCATATATGTATAAATTGCAAAAGGATTACCATTCACTGGTGAATTCTACCAAACATTTAAAGAATTAACACCAGTTCTTCATAAACTCTTCCAGGAAATAGAAGAGGAAGGAACTCTTCCCATTTCATTCTATGAAGCTAGTATTATCCTATCCTGGTTATACCAAAACCAGACAAATACATCTCAAGAAATGAAAACTCCACCCAGATCTCTTATGAATTTAGATGCAGAAATCCTCAACAAATGCATTACAAAAACCCACAGCTGGGGCTTCCCTGGTGGCGCAGTGGTTGAGAGTCCACCTGCCGATGCAGGGGACACGGGTTCGTGCCCCGGTCCGGGAAGATCCCACATGCTGCGGAGCGGCTGGGCCCGTGAGCCATGGCCGCTGAGCCTGCGTGTCCGGAGCCTGTGCTCCACAACGGGAGAGGCCACAACAGTGAGAGGCTCGCGTACCGCAAAAAAAAAAAAAAAAAAAAAGAGAAGTAAAAACCCACAGCTAACATCATACTTAATGGTAAAAGGCTGAATGCCTTTCTCCTAAAATCATGAACAAGATAATGATGTCCACTGTTGCCACTTCTAGTCAGTACTGTACTGGAGGTTCTAACCAGAGTAATTAGACAAAAAAAGAAAAGACATTCAGATTGGAAAGGAAAGAACTAAGATTATTTTTATTTGCAGAAAACAATCTTGCATGTGGAAAATCCTAAGGAATACCACCCCCCCAAAAAACTGTTAGAATTAATAAATGATCTTAGTAAGTTTGCAGGACACAAGGCAATATACAGAAACAAATCATTTTTCTATATAGTAGCACTGAGCAAACAAAAAATGAAATTAAGGAAACAATTTTGGGAATTCCCTGGCAGTCCAGTGATTAGAACTCTGCACTTTCACTGCCAAGGGTGCAGGTTCAATCCCTGGTCGGGGAACTAAGATCCCGCAAGCCCTGGGGTGCGGCCAAAAAAAAAAAAAGGACAAAAGAAAACAATTTCATTTATAATGGAATCAAAAAGAATAAAGTGCTTAGGAATAAATTTAACATAAGTGCAAAACCTATACTTTGAAAACTACAAAACATTGTTGAAAGAAATGAAAGAAAACCTAATAAAGGAAAAGATATCTCATGTTCATGGATTGGAAGAATTAATATTGTTAAAATGGCAATGCTTCCCAAGCTACAGATTCAACACTATCCCTACTAGAATGCCAGCTGACTTCTTTGTAGAAATTAACAACCCGATTCTAAAATTCATATAAAAACTCAAGGAACACAGAATAGCCAAAATAATCTTGAAAAAGAACAAGGTTAAATGACTCACACCTCCTGATTTCAAAACTTACTACATAACAAGAGTAATCAAGACATTCTGGGACTGGTGTAAAGCTAGTCGTATAGATCAATGGAATAGAACTGAAAGTTCAGAAATAAACATATATATATAAATCACCTGAGAGACTTCCCTGGCAGTCCAGTGGTTAGCCCTAACCCTAACCCAATGCAGGGAACACGGGTTCGATCCCTGGTCAGGAACCAAGATTCCTCATGCCCACGGTGTGGCCAAAAAAATAATCAATCAGTCAATTAATCACCTGAAATTCCTCTCTGTGATTATGCCACTAATTTGTTACACAGTTAGGTTCATTTGTTCCATTTGATTTTGATTTTCAGGCTTTTCTTTCTTTCTCTCTTTCTTTTTTTCCTAACAGCTTTATTGAGATATAATTCACATACCATACAATTCACCCATTTTATTAAAGTGAAAAATTAAGCAGTTTTCAAGATATTCAGAGCTGTACAACCATCACCACAATCACAAGATTTTTATCACCTCAAAAAGAAATCTAGTACCCTTTGGCAATTACCACTCAATTATCCCCCCTCACTTTATAGCCTAAAGCAATCACTAATATACTTTCTGTTTCTATATATTTGCCTATTGTAGACATTACATATAAATGGAATCATTTGATATGTGATATTTTATGACTGGCTTCATCCATGTTGTGGCATTTATAAACACTTCATTCCTTCTTACAGCTGAACAATATTCCATTATGTGGATATACCATATTTTGTGAATCCACTCATAAACTGATGGAGATTTGGGTTGTTTCTACCTTTGACTATTGTGGATAATGCTGCTATAAACATTTGTGTACAAGTTTTTGAGTGGAC
This sequence comes from Hyperoodon ampullatus, assembly GCF_949752795.1. Classification (NCBI taxonomy): domain Eukaryota; kingdom Metazoa; phylum Chordata; class Mammalia; order Artiodactyla; family Ziphiidae; genus Hyperoodon; species Hyperoodon ampullatus. The sequence continues at coordinate 16,558,246 of NC_136918.1, forward strand.
GTACGCTTCCATTTCTCTTGGATATATACCTAGGAATAGAATTGCTTGGTCAAATTGTTAAGTCTTTGTTTAACTCTTTTGAGGACTGCCAGATTGCTTTCCAAAGCAGCTTTACATCCCCACCAGTGTATGAGGGTTCCAATTTCTCTAAATCCTTGTCAACATTTGTTATTATTGTCTTTTTGATTCCAGCCATCCTAGTGGGTGTGAAGCGGTATCTCACTGTGGTTTAAGTTTGAATTTCCCTGATGGCGAATGATTTTCATGTGCTTATTGGCTGAGTGTGTATCTACTTTGGTGAAATATCTATGCAGATCCTGTGCTTATTTTTATTTTATTTTATTTTAGTAAGAACATTTTAAAAATTGAGGTATAATTGACATACAATACTATATTAGTTCAGGTGTGCAACATAATGATTCAATATTTGTATATATGCTGCAAAATGATCACCACAATAATTCTAGTTAACATCCATCCCCATACATAGTTACAGATTTTTTTTTCTTTGCGATGGGAACTTTTAAGATTTACTTTCTTAGCAACTTTCAAATATGTAATACAGTATTATTAATTATAGTGGCCATACTCTGCATTACATCCCCATGACTAATTTATTTTATAACTGGAAGTTTGTACCTTTTGACTCTGTTCACCCATTTCACGCACCCCACCCACCACTCCCTGCCTCCGGTAACCATCAGTCAAAGAACATTTAATATGAGATCTCTTTTTGCCCATTAAAAAAATATTTATTTCTTATTATTGATTTGTAAGAGATCTTGATATAATTCTAGATACAAGTCCTTTATCAGATATATGATTTGCAAATATTTTCTCCCAGTCTATGAATTGTGTTTTTAACTTTCTTGATAGTGCCTTTTGAAGCACAAAAGTTTTAAATTTAGATGAAGTACAATTAATCTACTTCTTTTGTTGCTTGTGCTTTTGGTGTCATATCTAAGAACTCATTGCCAAATCTAAGGTCATGAAGATTTATGCCCATGTTTTCTTCTAAGGGGTTTATAGTTTTGGCTCTTGCATTTAGGTCTTTATCAATTTTGAGTTTATTTTTATATATGATATAAGGCAAGGGTCCAATTTTTTTTTTTTTTTTTTTTGCGGTACACAGGCCTCTCACTGTTGTGGCCTCTCCCATTGCGGAGCACAGGCTCCGGACGTGCAGGCTCAACGGCCGTGGTTTCTGGGCCCAGCTGCTCCACGGCACGTGGGATCCTCCTGGACCGGGGCTCGAACCCGTGTCCCCTACATCGGCAGGCAGACTTTCAACCACTGCGCCACCAGGGAAGCCCCCGGCAAGGGTCCAATTTTATCCCTTTGTTTGTGGCTATTGTTGTCCCAGCACCATTTGTTGAAAAGACTATTGTTTTCCTATTGAATTGCCTTGGTGTCCTTGTTGAAAACCCAGTTGACTCTATCTCCCTCATGAAATATTGCCCAAGGACAAAAAGAACTGCAAAGAAATTTTTTATTCTTTTTGTTTGTTTTGTTTTTTCTTTTTAAAATTTTTTTCAAAGAAATTTTTTAAAACACTGTTTTCAGTAATCATAGTGTTAATAAAATTATTACCGCATTTTGAAGCTAGTGTAGATTTAGTAGGATAAAGTAACTAAATAATTACATTAATGTTCTCAGGAGCCAAGGTTTTCAATTTAAGAAAAAAAGGATACAAATATAAAATTTAAGAAATATGTGCGCAAAAAAAAACCCAAAAGGGGGCTTCCCTCGTGACACAGTGGTTGAGAGTCCGCCTGCTGATGCAGGGGACACGGGTTCGTGCCCCTGTCCGGGAGGATCCCACATGCCGCGGAGCGGCTGGGCCTGTGAGCCATGGCCGCTGAGCCTGCGTGTCCGGAGGCTGTGCTCCGCAACGGGAGAGGCTACGGCGGTGAGAGGACTGCATACCACAAAAAAAAAAAAAAAAAAAGAAAAAGAAATATGTGAAAGCCTGTAATCTTAAATTTTAGTTGGAATTATCGATATAAATTCATGTTGTATTTTCTCTTTTGTTATCTTTGTTTTATCATATTTTCTATATTTGTTCACTAAAAGTCTTAGAAGCAATGAAAACACAGGGGCAATGAGCATCCATAGACTTTAGGTTGTGATCTCTAAATACCGTATCCTGGTACAAAGAACTCTTTGAGAAAATGGCCAATTCCATATCTAGGGCAGGAAATATCTCAGGTGAATCTTGGGCATCTTGTTATGCCAGTCTCTTTTCTATGTGCTTTACATGTGTTGGGCTGTACCCCTCAGGCCTAGAGCCTGGAGTCAGCAGCAGAGACATCAATGGTTTAATGGATAAGGGGGAGCTTACATGTCTGAAGCAAAGTCGTGGAGCGACATCCCACCATGTGTGGCAGACAGTGAGCAGGACATGGTGGCAGTCTTCGCTGGGTTGGGGGTGTGGGCAAAATTACCAGTTATAGGGGAATTGACGTCAGGTAGGCTCATTAGTTACCAGGGAGATGAGGAGAGGAGCATGCCCTTCATCACACCTTTGATCAGCTGTCACTGGGAATTCCCTGGAGGTCCAGTGGTTAGGACTCTGATAAGCTTTCACTAGCTGGGGCCGGGGCAACTACTAGGAAGGTCAGTCATATGGGTAGGGCAGAGGTGAAGCAGGCGCTGGTTGGGCAGGGGATGTACAGAGAGCAAGAGAATGTCCATCTTGAGTGGCCTGATCATGCAACATGCATTAGCTCATTTAATTTCATTTTATAGTTGCGAAAATGAGACTTTAAATAGATTGCCCAAGGTTACACAGATACAAAGTGATAAAAAACAGATACAAACCCAGGCTTCAGAGCCAGCATTTGAAAAGTTGCTCAGCCTTGCTAGGAATTAGAGAAATGCATATTACAACAACACTGAGACTATTTTCTTATTAGAAGGGCAAAAGTTAATGTCAGATAAAATGACATTTTAGGGAGCACTTGAGGATATAGGAACTCTTACACATTGCTGGTGTAAATTTAATTTTTTAGAACCTATTTTGGATAATGATTTCACCATACTTAATACATTTGAAGATGTACATACCTCATACCCAGAAGTTCCACTTCTAGACTGGAGAAATTCTGTATACATCTGTACAAGGAAACAATGTGTAAACATCCACGTTCTTTACAGCCCTACAAATTTTGAGAAAAAGAAAGCTGGTGACTTCCTGCCACGTTAAATATGGAGGCTGCCTTCTTTTTGTTTTCGATGAGGAAGGCCCCTTACCCTATCAGAGATCTCTTTGTTTTTGCGGTTGACAAAGAAGGGGAATGTTATTTGCATAGAGTATTTTTAACTTTTCAAACTGCTTTAACAGTTGCGTGTGACAAGAGGGTAAGTGTTTCCTTTTCCTTAGGCCAAGAAACTTAGGGGATTTAAGCCCATAGATCGAGAACTCAGAGCCCTCTTCAAAACTTCTCAAAGTTTAATTTTCATACACATCAGCTGGCGGTCCTGTGAAAATGCAAATTATCTTTCAGTGGGCCTTGGGTGAGGCCCGAGATTCTGCATTCCTAACAGGTTTCCAGGTTACTGTGGGTCCCCTGGCCACGCTCTTGAGTAGTGGAAGATTAGACCATTGACACAGGCTGGATATTAAACTCCACTGGTCCACTTTCCCTGTCTGTCCTTCGCAGTGCAGACGGATTTTAACGTACTGTTTAGCAAAAGAAAGGGATCTCACCTTGAAAAAATCCTGATGTTGTTCTCAAGCAAGCAGAAATGACTTTAAGATTTCATGTTTTCATTCTCTCTGGCACCTTCCTTCTTTGTGTAATTCATTTGTAATTAATAGGTGGGCCATGCACGGGTAACCAAGACTGGAGCTAGGCAGAAACATGCTTGGGTACTTCCAGTGTTTATTTGTCATTATGATTCAGGCTTTGTCAGAAATTAGAGTCTGTCTCAGTCCTGGATGCCTTTCCACCTTAGAATCTGCAATTGTTTATTAACTGATGCTCAGTGTGTCAAACAGAAAACAAACCTGCAGCAACTTCGTGGTTCACCCGGGTTCCCTAGCACTCCTGGGTGACAGGAACTAAGTGCTCTTCCGGAGCCCTGAGTGGGAACACGACTGGCATTTACCCAGAGGGGCCCTGTGAGTCTCCTCTGCCCAGAGTATGAGATCTGATTTGGTAACCACACCACACCCTAAATGCTTAACAATGTGGTACGGCCCTGCTGTAGGGAATTCCTCTGTGAATAGAAGCAGCTATTCTCCCAGGGACTGGATCTGGTTTGGGGGGTACAGAGCCATTCTGGGTTCCCAGTCTGGTGTGGAGAAGGGTGTCCCAGTGTGGCATCCTTGCCCCTTCCTGTGCCCTAGAATGGGGCTGGGGACAGAGGGCAGCTGACAGCCCATAGGCACCTGTCCTAAACAGCAAGTGTGGTGGTTTGACTCTTTCCTTATAACTGGACAGACTGGTATAGTGAGGTATCAGCTTTCTTTGTGAAGCATTTTTTGGTTTTCTCAATTACAATTATTATGAATGGTTATTATTATGAATGGTTCTCAGATGTGACTAAAGGACAAATACGGCTATTGATATATTTCCAACTATCAAGCTTCTCTTGGGAGAGTTTGTTTCTAAGGTAGTCTGAATTCTAATGCTGAGGCCAGCCATTAAGCAGAGGTTGCCACGATTGGAAGTATCTGGGATGCATGTTATTCTGGGGTTAGATGATCTTACAAGACACGTTCTTACTTTAAAGATGATTCTGATATAATAGCATTCTCATCGCTCTCCTTCACTTTATCACTCAACTCAAATGTTGGTCTCAGGACTTCCCTGGTGGTCCAGTGGTTAAGGATCCACCTTCCAATGCAGGGGAGGTGGGTTCGATCCCTGTTCTGGGAACTAAGATCCCACATGCCGCCGGGCAACTAAGCCCGAGTGACACAACTACTGAGCCCGCCTGCTCTGAAGCCCATGCGCCACAGCTAGAGAGAGGCTCCTGTGCCTCATCAAAAATCCCTCGTGGGCTTCCCTGGTGGCGCAGTGGTTGAGAGTCCGCCTGCCGATGCAGGGGACACGGGTTCGTGCCCCGGTCTGGGAAGATCCCACATGCCGCAGAGCGGCTAGGCCCGTGAGCCATGGCCGCTGAGCCTGCGCGTCCGGAGCCTGTGCTCCGCAAGGGGAGAGGCCACAACAGTGAGAGGCCCGCCTACAGCAAAAAAAAAAAAAAAAAAAATCCCTCGTGCTGCAACTAAGAATCAATGCAGCCAAAGATAAATAAATATTTTAAAATAAATAAATAAAATGTTGAGCTCCCCCTATGTATGTAAAGTTTCACACTAGCCTTTGTAGTGGTGAGAGTAAATGAAAAAGAATGAAAAAGAAAGATATGGCATTTGTTCTTTTTTTTTAAAATAAATTTTTAAATTTATTTTAGGCTGCATTGGGTCTTTGTTGCTGTGCACGGGCTCGCGGGCTCTAGAGCACAGGCTCAGTAGTTGTGGAGCACGGGCTTGGTTGCTCCACAGCATGTGGGATCTTCCCAGGCCAGGGCTCAAACCCATGTCCCCTGCATTGGCAGGTGGATTCTTAACCACTGCACCACCAGGGAAGCCCCTGGCATTTGTTCTTAAGGACTGCATACACTAGCTGAGAAACTAAGAAACAAAACTAAGAATTATGGGAACATAATAAACACTAACTGGTCCAGAGTCATCAGTTCCAAAGAGAGTGTTTCTGACTCCCATAGCAAGGAAAAACTTCACAGAGGAGGTAAAATTTAAGCTAGACTTTGAAGGCTGTGTAGCATTGTAATGTAGGAAAAATGAGCAAAAACACTTAAAAGTGCAGGTTATCTAGAGAACAAATAGGTGGTTGCCAGACGGGAAGGGACTAGGGGGAGGAGAGAAGTAGGTGACAGGTGAGGTGGTACAAAATTCCAGCTGCAAAATAAATGAGTCACAGAGGTGAAATGTGGGGAAAATAGTCAATGGTTATGTAATGTCTTTGTATGGTGAGAGATCATAACTAGACTTATCATGATGATCATTTTGAAGTGTATAGAAATACTGAATCACTATGTTGGGTACCAGGAACTGACATAGTGTTGTAGGTCAGCTATACTTCAAAAACAAATCAACTAACTAACTCAGAGAAAAAAAGATCAGATTTGAGGCAGTGGTGGAGCTGGGGGGAGGGGGAATTGGATGAAGGCAATCAAAAGGTACAACTTCCAGTTATAAGAAAAATAAGTATTAGATGTAATGTACAACCTGATAAATATAATGAACACTGCTGTATGTTATGTATGAAAGTTGTTAAGAGAAGAAATCCTAAGAGTTCTCATCACAAGGAAAATTTTTTTTTCTATTTCTTTAATTTTGTATCTATATGAGATGATGGATGATCACTAAACTTATTGTGGTCATCATTTCATGAAGTATGTAGGTTAAATCACTATGCTCTAAATCTTAAACTTACACAGTGCTATATGTCAATTATATCTTAAGGAAACTAGAAAAAAACACTTAGTAAAGTGAACAAATGCTGTTGGAAAAATGGTGCTTATAGTTGACACTGGGTTGCTGCAACCTTTAATTTGTAAAAAATGCAGTATCTGTGAAGCACAATAAAGTAAGATCTGCCTAAGCAGATATTGCTTTCTTTTTAAAAAAATTTATTTATTTATTTATTTATTTATTTATTTTTGGCTGCATTGGGTCTTCGTTGCTGCGTGTGGGCTTTCTCTAGTTGTGCGAGCGGGGCTTACTCTTCGTTTCGGTGCATGGGCTTCTCAATGCGGTGGCTTCTCTTGTTGCAGAGCACAGGCTCTAGGCGCGTGGGCTTCAGTAGTGGCACACGGGCTCAGTAGTTGTGGCTCGTGGGCTCTAGAGCACAGGCTCAGCAGTTGTGGCACACGGGCTTAGTTGCTCCGTGGCATGTGGGATCTTCCCAGACCAGGGCTCAAACTCGTGTCCCCTGTATTGGCAGGCGGATTCTTAACCACTGCACCACTAGGGAATTCCGCTCTTTTTTTTTTTTTTAGGCAGATTGAGTTTTTGTGGCAACTCTGCATTGTTAGATGATTGTTATCATTTTTAAAAATATTTATTTATTTTGCTGCTCCAGGTGTTAGTTGCAGCACGTGGGATCTTTAGTTGTGGCATGCGAACTCTTAGTTGAGGCATGTGGGATCTAGTTCCCTGACCAGGGATTGAACCCAGGCCACCTGCATTGGGAGCTCAGAGTCTTAGCCATTGCACCACCAGGGAAGTCCCAATAAAGTATTTTTTAATTAAGGTATATTCATTTTTTAAAGACCTAATGTTATTGCACACTTAATAGACTACAGTGTAGTGTAAACATAACTTTTATATGCACTGGGAAATCAGACAATTCCTGTGACTCGCTTTATTGTGATATTCACTTTATTGTGGTCGTCTGGAACTGAACCCGTATTATCTCTGAGGTTTGCCTGTATATGGGGATCAGTTTTCTCTTGAAGTTCATTCTTCCTTCTAGAGGAAAAAAAAAATGATTTTAATGCTAACCAATTCCACTAGTCAAAATAAAAGTAATGCAATAGAGCTCATGTACCTTGAACCTGGATAATATGAGCCTTTCACGTATTTGTGATTTTAACAGAGCCCCAGGGAGAAGACAGTACTCAAAATGGTAAAATTTTGAGCCAAAAACCAAGAGTTAAAGAATACTTTTTAGTTGTTTTCACTTTTATAACCTCCCTCAAGTCAGAGTGTGTAGGCAAGTCGCCATTTTATGTCTCTATTTAAGGTCAATTCTGTGTTTGTTCTTTTTCCACATAAATGAAAAGAATTAGTTACCATGTCTGGAATGCTGAATCTGAAAAAATTGAGGTACAAGAACCTTATTGTGAATTATACAAATAAAGGAAGTAAGCATTAAAAAAAAAAAAGCACAAGGCATCTGAAAAATGAAAGTAGAGTCTTTGGGCTAGAGTGAGTTTATGACAGGAAGATGTTGGGACAAGGCTGGGTTGGGCCATGTTGTGAAGTGTCCTAAAAATCAAAGCTAGAGTTAATGCATCCCCATGGCAGTAGGAAGCCATTGAAATTTAGTTAATCCTCAGATTTTACCTTTATCAAACACTCAAGGGAGTTCATGAGATTAATATATCATCTTCTAAGGTAAGAGGAAACATTCCTAAAGAATTATAATTCTTGGCACTCAACATACTAAAGAGCCAATTTGGTCATCCCAAATCCAGTTTTCTAATCCTTGCTCTGCTACTGGTTCACTGATGATGGGAAAGATAACTTCTCTAGGCCATAATTTCCTCAAGTGTAAATCAAGATCATTTGAAAAGTTCCTTTTAGCTCCAAACTCAATTATTCTCATTCTCCTGTTTGACTTTCTCCGTAACAGTGAGAAAATAAGAAAAACCTGTTACTAACCCATTTAATGATATTGAAATCATGGTTTTAATTTTGTACACTGGAAAAGAAGTCACAAATGCATTATTCACTGAAACTTGTATCTGTGGAGAGCACATATGTGTATTTTTTTGACTACTGGGCTATCAAAAATTATTTTTCAACATCACAGATAAAAAAGAAATTAAACAAAAAAAAACTTTAGCAAAACTACTTTTAAAAATATGCTCTGGAATATGTGAAAGTGAATAACATTACTGATTTGATCTTTGTTAATTTTGTGCTGTACAGGAAATAGTAAATTTGTCACAAATTCATTTTTTAAAAAAAGTTGCATCCATAAAAGGACAAACTTTTTTTCTTTCTTCTTTAAATTGGCAACATGAAAAAAAATTTTAGCTTTCTAAAAGCAGAAGCAAAAAGCTCATGAAAACAGAAGTGCCCTGTGTGGGTATTTTGCAGTCACTCTTATGGTTTCTAGATGGTTGAGTCAGGAAATCTTGGCTCTAGTTTCTACTCTACCTCAACTAGTTCTGTGAGGCCAAATCCACCATTTATCTGGTTTTACTTTTCCTTTGAAAGACTTATCACAATTATGGTCATTTTCATCGTATTGTCTTTTTCCTCACTACTGGACTGAAAGATACCTGAGTGCTGAGATTCTGTATTCACATATCTGTCTCCAGATCTGGCACGTAAGTTACTCAATATTCACTGAATAAATGAATTTTTTACTTATCTGTAAATGGAGGCAGTTGTACTAAATTTCCCATCATTTAAAAAAATAAATTTATTTATTTTTGGCTGCTTTTGGTTCTTCATTGCTGTGCGCGGCTTTCTCTAGTTGCAGCGAGTGGGGGCCACTCTTCGGTGCAGTGCGCGGGCTTCTCATTGCAGTGGCTTCTATAGTTGTGGAGCACGGGCTCTAGGTACGTGGGCTCAGCAGTTGTGGCATATGGGCTTAGCTGCTCTGCAGCATGTGGGATCTTCCCCGGCCAGGGCTCAAACCCGTGTCCCCTGCATTGGCAGGCGTATTCTTAACCACTGCACCACCAGGGAAGCCCTCTATGTCATTTCTATCTTTGATTCTTTGATATGAATTTACTTTGAATTATTTAAGTCCAGACAGTTGAATTTTTCCCTTCAGCTTGATTTCTAGCATTTTATTGCTCATTAGCACTCTTTCCAGATTTGGACATTTTTGTTCTAACTTGAAGATAAAGTGGTACAAGCAGCTAGAGTGGGACTGTGTTTAGACAGGAAAGGGTTCTCTGAGGGAGTGTCATAGAATTTGCTATTGAACCCAACTCCTACCTCTTAACGTTGTGGTTTGCATCTAAAATGACAAGTTAAAAAAACTAATACGTAGGTAAATGTAAATCAAACTTAAGAACAATTTCTAAGTGGAAAATCTGATGATGTCCTAAATTTTACAGATGCTAAAAGCATAATAAAATTTTGTTGCTGAACCTCCCAAGAATATAATCCAGCACTACATGGTAGTCCTTTGTGCCAACAAAACTCCAGGAACCTCAGTGACAATAGCCATGGCCTCGCAGTTGAGTATATACATTTCTTTAATGTAAATCAAAGCCTATTACAATGCATTCTGTTACAATGAAAACCTTCACTTATTTTGGAAGCCCACTCAATCATTTTGAGCAACATTATATACAACCCAACAGATACAATGATATCACTGACAACTCCTTGAAACGTTATAGCTAAATTACAAAGAGTAATTGGATAATGTAGACAACCCTGATAAAGTATTTATTCTCACATTGTGCTCAACATTAGATGACATATAAAATTCAACTGGGAAAGGGAAATCAAAAAAAGAAAAAAAATTGTGCTTTTTCCTTGAACCAGACTCAAATAATGAGATGAGGGTAAACCCCAGTTGGTAAAGTATTTAGTTCATTGTGCTTTTATATTTTTTTCTTGCTACCTATTCCCAGTTAAAACCTTAAATTTGTGCCTCTGGGTACTATTTCTTTTAACTCAAGTACAACATACCAGGCGTCCCTTAAAATCATTTTCTATTAAGTATAAAAAGTATACTCAGATAAGAACACTATAAAATCATTTCCTTTTAGAAGGCATCAAATATTCAGGGATCTTTATTTTTAAAGGGTAAATGAAATGACATAGCTTTCATTGACCCAAACATGCATAATCCATCCTTAAAAATGCACCCAATTGGTAATGACACGATATACAAAGGGAATGCAACTTTACGTATGTAAAATGATTGCTCACTATGGCAATTTGACAGTCAAATTAACAGACATTGTACATTTAAAAAAAAAAAAAAAAAAAACAAGCCCTCAATGTCTTAAAGCCAGTTAGCTATAGGAAACCAAGGGAAATTCTGATATGGAATAGTTTGACTCAAAGCAAAGAATAAGGCACCTGCTATGAATTTAGAACAGTAACTTTCATTTTTTAAGTTACAACAAAATAGAATTAGTTAACCAAGACACTTGTTTCCAAGAGGGAAACAAGTACAGGGGTTGACTTCCTGGGTGAGAAAGGCAGGTAACAATGCAGATAAAAACCTGCTGGCCCAAGGTCAGCAGATTCCTTTCCTATTGTAGTCAAGTTCCTAAACATCCTTAACCACTCCTCTCCTTCATTCTCCCCATACTTAGGGGTATCAGAAGCTCTGAGGTTCACACTGTATATAGACTAGGTAGTAGATTTCCCTTCTGTTCCTCTTAAAACAGCTTATTTTCAAGAGGTATCCTGAGGCAATTAACACAGCAAACAAGCAGCTTTCTTTCCAATTCATTAACACATAGACACCTCTCAGGCTTTTTTCATCATTATGGCTAAGAATTTAAATAGCCAATACTTGAAATTTTCAACAGTACCAGAAAACTCAAAACCTGCCTTATCACTCACCCTTACCATTAGTAAAAAGAAAGTTTGATCAATCATAACCTATAAAATCATACAACAAAGACTAAAGACTGATCCTTATCAGTAAATCCATTTAATTTCACATGACACTTTAGTCTGATGTATCTAGTACCCTAACAGAATTTTAATCATAAATCAAGAAAAAGCATTTCCAAACTAATTTGCAGTTGATGTGCCTTTTTGGTATTAAAAGTGCTATTAACATGCTGTCTTACGGCACACTGGACTCAACAGTATGTCCTGATGAGGCATCCATTTTTAGTACTGTTTTTCCCTAAAATGTTGTGAGAATAGACCCCTTTGATATATTAAAGTAATTCTGGTGAAATCAATGGTGATATAAAACCTTCCCTGACTTTACTCCACCATGGCTGCTTTTAGTGAAACCGAAGTGACTAAGTTATAAAATGCTCAACCAAGTTGTTTTCTTATGGCCTCTTACGTTAGTATATTCACTCATGCAAAATCCAAGGTAGTGTAATAGAAATAATATTGCTAAAATAGACGTTGTGGCTATAAGCATCTCCCTTTATATTAGGCATGTAGAAGCTTTTTAAAATTTTTAGGTGCTAAAGATTTCGGGAAAACTAGGCTAACTGTGTAGTTGTTCCATTTATAAGCACCTTATTACAGGACGGTTACATGACCCTCTATGGGAGTGTGCTTTCAAGAAATAGTAATAAAGTGCCTAGCTATATAAAAACCGTAGGATTCCAAATTTTAAATTAAGCTAATTGCATTTACACATTAGGGCTAACAAAATCTAGACCCTGTCTACACAGATTCGATCTAATTACCTATATTGTATACTGTTCTAATAACCACATTAAAAAAAAAAAAACCTTACTCTTTACTGACTGAATAAGTAGGGTCCACTACTGTAGCTTAACAAATTTTATTGCTTTATTCATGTGGTGCTTTTGCAAGGCACTGTGGTATGGACTAGAAAACTTGGAATGACTTGTGAAGAAACCTTGGAATGACACATGAAGGATGATATGAAAAGTCATTCTGAGGCAGGATGCTTTACTGAATTGTTTTTAACCAGGGTATCAAACATCAGGAATGAGTTCAAGTTAAAATTCACAGGAGAATGGAAACATCTTAAGGTCAGTCACTTCACATGCCCATCCTGATACTTTGAATAATCTGGAAAATTGCTGTAAAGAGAAAGAGCAAGTATTAAAACATGCTTGGAATAAAACAGGCCTGGCAACTGACAAATATTAAGGTAGTTCAAGAATCCAAGAATACCCTTACAGTTACCTGCAAATACTATGTAACTTCATAGTAATATGAACACAGGCCTACCGTAATAATACAATTTTTTTATGCCTCAGCTTCCTTGAAGTTTATGCCAAAATGTCTAGAGAGTTACCAAATAAGCAGCGATTTTTAGAAAGAAATTAAAGCACCAAAGCAAAAAGGTTTTTCTAGCATACAATTATTTGGGTTTAACCCTAAACATTAGGTGTCCTTGGCCTGTAACATATGCACATTTTCTCATTCTCACAAGACTGAAATTCAATCTTTAGGTTACATAAATTGCTTGGCTCTTGGCCATTTATCAGGAAAGCTTCCAATTGGTATGTTTAGGAGACAGGCAGAGTGAAATGTTTAAGAGAAACCTCAGTAACTTTAAAATGTCAGAACGTGTAAAACAGAAACAAGTATTTCCATATTAACAGCTTGCATATTAAGATGAAGAGAAGAAGGCATTCTGTAATTCATCTCCATGGGCAAGAGTCGACTACTCTAACAGCAGTCTGCCCTGATAGCTATTTTTTCCTACCATATGTCAAACATTTCTTTTATTAAACTAAAAACATTTGTCTCGCACGTTAAATTGCCAATCAGGTACAAGTTCCTCTACAATGAGTCAATTCTCTGCACTAGCTTTACTTTATAAAATATATCCAATTTTGACATAAAGACACTAGATTTTGGAACATGTTAAATTAAGTTCGAACATCCGCATGTACATGATGTTCATAAGCTTCTCTTTCGCAAAGGCTTCAAAATATTCTAAATTCTCATTCTGGGAGGTGTTTCTGTTTTTTGTTTTGGTCTAGTATTTGTCAACTCGATCATTACTAAGGACCTGACCTCCTTTTCTGCTCTCTGTGAGCTCAAATCAAGCGGGGAGAAGTTTCTAGAGCACCACCCTCTGTGCATATGTGGGACAAGTAATTGGGTTCAGATAAAACAGAATTATGCGGAGCTCCCGGCAGGTGGATTGAGAACTATGCGGGCAGGATTCACCACTGATGGATCACCACGTCATCCCCAACCCGTCATCCAACACCCTACCCGATGGTCGCCCCCAAAACACTTACCAGAACCACAAACAACAAAAATGAAGAGAGCCAATAACCAGGGTCCTACAGACGCCTTCTCTTCGGGAGCATTTCTCTGCAAAAAGGAAAATCCACGGTCTCCAATACAAAAAAACCACTCTGACCCCGGGCTCTTACCCTGCACCCCGGGCCAGGTCGCCGGGTCCCTGCACCTCACTGGTCTCCCCTGCGTTCCCGAGCCGCCCGGCTCCGGCACCCACCTCCCTGAGCTCCCAACTTAAGAGTCCGGCTCGCGGCCTCGGGCCCTTGAGTCGCCCGGGTCTGGGGAAGAGAGCTCGGCGCGGCCCCGGGGCCCGGGCCTCATACCCGGCTGCGGAACCGAGAGGGGCGCCCGCTCTTCCCTTACCGAGGTCTTGGCGACGTTGCCGCGCTGGGTGATGTTCTTGCTGTGCTTCTCGTTGGCCATACGGATCCGCTGCTTGGCGACCATCTTCGCGGCGCAACCACCTGCCCCGGCCACCCCTGGGCCTCGCTCGCTCACTTCTCCTCGGGCCGCTGCGACCGACGTTCCGCTCCCGGTGCCCGCGCCGCCGGAGCGAGGAGGCTCTCAGGTGGGGCGCTAGCTCCGGCCGCTGGGCCTGGGCGCGGGGGCTGAGTCCTTAGCTGGGCGCGGGCCGCCGGCTGACTGACGACGCCGGACCGTCCGGCCGAGCAAGAGGGGCGCGTGGGAGGAGGAAAGCAGGCCGCCGGGATATTCTCGCGTTGCCGCTGTGGCCTCCGCCGGGAGCGTGGAGTGAGAGAGAAAGGGAACGCAACGCGACACAACGCAACGACCGAACGGTGCAACCCGTCGCCTCGAACTACTTCGGGTTCGGCTGCCAACGTCAGCATTGGGCCGACTCCGCCCCGCGGAAGTGCACGCTCCGCCTGCTGAGGAAGAGGGAGAGGGAGGGCGAAGGACGGCACTCCAGCCTTAGCCCCGCCCCTCCACGCTCCGTAAAGTGTTGCCCCAGAGCTGCGCGTGCGCGTTCGGGCCCCTTTTTGGCGTCTCTCTCCGACCGGAAGTGAATTGGCCCCGAGGCTGGCGGCCCCGGAAACACCAGTTGGCCGTCTCACGCCGGAGGAGACGTGTTGGGGCCGGGTTCGGCTCTCGTGAACTCTGACCCAAGCATATGAGTTTCTTTTTCCGGGACAAGATGGCGCCGCCCTCGCCGCTCCTTACAGGTGAGCTCTGAACGAGCAAGGGATTATTTCTTTAGAGCAATAATTTTTGTGTCTGTAATCTTGGGCACCACCCGAGAAGCCTTGGAGTCCGATCCGCCTTTTCTTGTGGATTGTAGGAGAGCCGGAGGGCCTTTTGGATTTCTTGGTGTAGCGTGGCAGTCGGAAATTAGGCTCTAGCCTCGGGGCTCCAGCATTCCCCTTCCCTTTTGCTCGTCCATCATTCTTTCCTGACACTTCAAGTTCTCCAGGAATAGAGAAAGGGGCATAAAAACGAAGAGTGCTAGTGGGATTTGTTACTCTGGATCTGCAGTACTGGTGTTACACTAGCGCTTGCTTGGTGACAGGCCCCGTTGACAGGGTGAAGTCATTTAGCTCTGTAATAAGAAAAAAACGTAAACGTGTGACTCGGTCTACTAGAATAACCACGCACATTAAATACACCTGAATTTAAGTGATACCAAATCCTGCACTCCTTGCTTTAATGAAATTTGTGGGACTGCGTAGGGCGAGTGGAGCTGCGGTAGTGTAGGTTTTAAGGGGATAAGAGTGTGGTCTGGGGTGGTAGCACATAATGAACATTATAACGATAAAGTAGCAACGTTAGAACATTACAGGATTCCTCAGGTTTCGAAGCTAAGGCAGAGTTTATAATGTTGGAGAAGATAGTAAACTTAGTCTTAGACAGTGTCGGCGGTGACTGGATTAGAGTAATGGCTGGAGTCTCACATATGAGCATCAAGTAAGGAGAGGGGAGTTGGGAGGGAAAAGAAGGATATAAGTTACCAATAACTTAATAACATATTAAGGAAAAAGAAGCCATTGAGAGAAAGGTTGTCTCCTTTTGAGGAAAGGGATCATTTCCCCCTGAGACTTGGAAGGAACCTTAAAAAGCTTTTGCACTTTTCACCATTCTACATTTTGAGATCTTTGTTATTAAGCACCCTGCCCATTCATATTCAATCTGGCTACCACAGTTCATTCACCACACATTTATCAAAAACTGGCTAATTTGTTAGATAACATGCCAGGCGGATACTGCTTAAAAAGTAACTAAATGAATTTATTTCTGTAGCTTCATAAAGGTAGCTTGTATGTTACTTATCATTTTGGAATACTAAATGCTTTTTTTGAACTTTAATTTAAAAACTGGTACATTTTAAAATTTGATCTTTTTTTCCCTTTTAAAATCCTTACAGTGACTGCTTGCAGGGTAAATTCCATCCTGTTTAGCAGAGCATATGGAACCCTTTATAATCCTTGAATAGCTCTTGTCATTCATTTTACTCCTTGCCATCCTATCCTATTTTGTTCTCCATCAATACTGAACTGCTCATAAAACCCTTGAACAACCTATTTCCTCAGTCTAACGCTACCCTCTTCCTCTTGATTTGGCTGACGTCTTTTTATCTTTTAAATTTCCTTTTAGACATCATTACTTTGTGAAGTCTTTCCTTACTCTTCCCAGATAGTCTTTCCCCAGCCTGTTTTGGTACCTCATATATACTTGAGGTTTTTTTTTTTTTTTCCCCACTTATCACATAAGATAATTATCTAGTAGTTTAGATGCTTTTCTCCCCTGCTGGACTGAATTCCTTAATGGCAGGGGCAGAGCCTTATTCATCCCTGTCTTCTCAGTACCAAGTACAATGCCTGGTAAACAATAGACACTAAGTGTTTAATGGAAGAATAAATTAATGAATGATAACCACTTTATTTGTAGTCAGATTAACCAAGAGTGACAGTTTTCTTACAGTGCTTAAGATCAAGGACTTCGTAGGAGCTTAAGGGTTATCTAGTCCGTGTGCTCCAAATAGTCTCATATTTATAGCAGCTCAGAGAAATTCACATTGCAAATTGGCAGAGTCAGGATTATATTCAATCATTCAACTCCATGGCCCATTTTTCTTTCACTAGAACACACTGATTAATCTTTTAAACATTCTTAGTATAGGTATTTCAGTCAATAATAGATTCTTTTACTTCCAAAACCTTTTTTTAAATATAGACTTATGGGACTTTGGAGTTGTGAATAATTTAAAGATTATCCAGTAAATTTTATTAGTTATGACTTTTAATTGGAAATGACAAAAAGCTAAAGCAGGTAAAAAGGGGATTTTTTAAAAATTAGTTTATTTACTTTGGGCTGCGTTGGGTCTTCGTTGCTGCGCGTGGGCTTTCTCAAGTTGTGCGAGCGGGGCTTACTCTTCGTTGCAGTGCGCAGGCTTCTCATTGCAGTGGCTTCTGTCGTTGCGGAGCCCGGGCTCTAGGCGTGTGGGCTTCAGTAGTTGTTGCACGCAGGCTCAGTAGTTGTCGTTTGTAGGCTCTAGAGCGCAGGCTCAGTAGTTGTGGCTCACGGGCTTAGTTGCTCCGTGGCATGTGGGATCTTCACGGACCAGGGCTTTGAATCCGTGTTCCCTGCATTGGCAGGTGGATTCTTAACCACTGCACCACCAGAGGAGCCCCGAAAAGGGCATTTAAAAAAAAAAAACAAAAACACCTCATGTAACCTTAAAGCTTCTACTGTTACATCCAGGTATTCACATGACTCCAAAAATCTGTTTTTCTTCCTCCTTCAGCTCTTGCTTTCTTTCCGATTAAACTTATTGTCAGGTTGATGTTCCGATCGGGAGCTCCAGGTTTACAGTCAACCAGCTCAACAGCCCCAGAGGCAAGTGCACATCTGTGCCAGTCTCAAGGCTGGCTGTCTTTGGCTTGCCTCATGCTCATCTTTGAATCAGTCAATTTTTAATCAGATCACCAGGACCAAATTATATTCTCACCCCTGGATATTTCCCAAAGGAAAACTAAAGTCTCCTAAAAGGGGGGCCTGGATGCTAGGCATGTAAAACAACAATAGCCCTTACATGAAGCCCATATTGTCCAATCAGCTTGCCTAGTTGAAGCCATTGAGATAATCAAGACTGAGTCATTTTCTTAAATTGATATATACTTCAGTGGGTGTAGGCATTGGAAAAAGTACCATACTATAATGATCACCATATCCCTGGCATAGGACCCTTGTTTGTTGAAGTCCAGTAGTTTTCTCATATTAACTCAGGCTTAGAGCAATAAATAGTATGTGAGTATATAGAAAGGCTCGTAAGTTTTTAAAAGATACTATGTAGGTACAGTATTTAATGTAATTGTTGTTTTTAAACAGTTATTCTGTGTAAAACTCTGGCATTTATTTGTTGCTTTAATGAAAAGAACTGTTAGCATTCCAGATTTTTCTTTCCAATAGAACATATTGCTGATCCTTTTTGATTAAAGGGGAAAATCACTAAAAATAAGGAATCATATCAAGTGTCAATACACTATGTTAAGCTATCCCCACATTTTACTCACTGTTTTACATTTAGTCACTTCTAATTAAAATGAATTCCTCATTAGAAATTCATATGTAGAAAAAATTGTTTCAGTTATTGAAAAGAGTTTGAGTCCATATTTATTTTTGCTTTTATTAACTTATAATGTAGTTTATGTTCTGTTATGAACCTGATTTTGTGTTTCTTCTGATAAACTTTGTATATTCATGTATTCAAGTTTGTATAAGAAGTTGCTCAAACTAATAAATCCAGTATAGTATCTTAGTGGTTCCAAAATGTCTTACAGCACTTTCTCATAGTTATGCTTCTATGTAGGGAAGTGTGAAAGAAAATATTTGTTTTAAATAGTGGTTTACATGTATGAACAAAACTATAATGACTCAATATGACTTTTATGATGAATTTAATTGATAATTAGTTCACATATAACAGACATATCTATTGTAAAGCATCATCTACAAAGGTTGTCTAATCTAATGGGAACCAACAGTATTATCAGTGTATGAAGTAGCTTTGATATGTACTTCTGTCTTGCAGAATGTTTTTATCTTAGTACAAAAATCTTGGTCTATTCGATTTTTAATTTTAATTTAACACCTCTGTCCTGTATTCCCAGGCAAATCAGTTCTTGAGAAATGTTGACAGACTTTTGATTGGTTTTATTTCTTGCCGTATTGTGAACAAACTATTACCAAAAAGGGATGGGCTTTGAAAAAGCCTTTTTATTTTGATATAAATTAAGACTTGAAAGAAGTTGCAGAGAGAATAAAGAAAGTTCCTGCATATCCTTCATCTAGCTTTCCCCAATGATAATATCTTATAGTATATTAGCCAAACCAGGAGATTGACACTGGTACTGCTCTCGTTATTTGGATTTTACTAGTTTGTGCATGTCTGTATTTTATCATGTATAGATTCATGTAGCCACCACTATCAGGATATAGAACTGCTTTACCACCACAGAGATGTTACCCATTTATCATTGGACCCTCCTTCGAACTCTAACCGTTGGCAACCACTGATCTGTCCTGTATCATGATAATTTTGTCATTTCATGAGTTTTATATATCCTGGTGAAAAGCCAACCATTTTTTTTTAGTAAGTTTTTATAGCATGGCTGAACATAATGATTTGTGATAAATATTGAATAGCAACCTTAATATAATACAAAATTATTGAGACTACCTAATGAAATTATCTTGATTATTATTCAAGGGACAATTGAAAGGTACTTCTAAATTTCAAACAACAACAGTTTGCCTTTTTTTCTCCATCTCTATGCAAAATACAAATGTATTTTCCTTAAAAAAAAAAAGAGTGTTATATAAATGGAATCATAGACTATGTAACCTTTTAATTTTTGTTTTCAAAATGTTCTTTATTTAGAATGTGAATATATGCATGTTGAAAAGCAGTTGATTAATTTGACTCAAGATTTTGCTTCTCCAGAAACATACTAAAACCAGTCATTGAAAGCCACATGAGACTGAATGCTACTTGAGCAAGAAAGACATGGCACTTTTCACACTGACTTTTCTGTCGGTGCTGCCTTCTGAGATTTTGGGGTAATAATCTGCATTATTAAGTTAAGTGGGAGTTTTACCCCCCTACTCCTGTCTTAGTCCATTCTGGCTCCTGTAACAAAAATATCATAGACTGGGTGGTAAACAACAGAAATGTATTTCTTACAGTTCCGGAAGCTGGCAAATCCAAGATCAGGGCACTGGCAGATTCAGTGTCTGGTGATCACCTGCTTCCTGGCTCATAGACAGCCATTCTGCACTGTGTCCTCACATGGTGGAAGAGACAAGGGACCTCTTTGGTCCTTTGGTGCCTCTTTCATGAGGGCACTAATCCCATTCATAAGGGTTCTTCCTTAATGATCTAATTACCTCCCCAAAGCCATTCTAAATACCATTAGGGATTAAGTTTCAACATACGAATTTGGCGTAGGGGTACGTAAACATTCAGTCTTAGCAACTCTTTTGGGATCTTCTACATGTCTTAGTTTGGGATGTAAGTATGAAATAGAAATTTTGGAAAAGGAAAACCTTGTACCCGTACTGGTTGCCCTGAATACCCTGAAAGTTCCCACTGCTGTGGCCAGAAGGCTACCTTCATGGGTTCTGAGGTACAGCTGCCACTTTAATATAACGTACGAAAACTTTGAATTATCACCAAGTAAACATTGTGGTCGGTAATAACAGCAAAGTCAACAAATACAGAGGACCAAGGTCACTAGGTACAAGTGTCATGAGAACACCAGAAGCTGAGAGGAGCTAGGGAAAGCTTTTTTTCTTTTTTGCCAATCACTTCAGGCATCTTTTAAGGCAATAGAGCCTGGCTTGATTGCATCATCATATGGCACATTTTAAAAGTATTGCGGCTTCATTGGGTATACACTGATAATGTACCGTTTTGTTTTCCTAGGTAAGTATGAGAATTTTGAAAGAGCGATTAGTGAGTTAAATTGTCACTGCAGCTTGTGGGGGGGACCTCATTAGGCTAACAGAATTATATGCAACCTAGCAATAACGTGTAACCTGACAACTACAAACCCCCTAGTTTGGGAAATTCATTTTTTATTAATCCCTCAAATAAATGTTTATTAAAACCTTAACTGTAGTATTAAGAAAAGAATGGCTTGTTTTCCTCTAAATCATAATGTATTATACATTATATTGCAGCAGACGATTGATTTGGTGACAAGAAACAGCACAGCTTTGCCTGTGTAGTAAGAGAATTTTGATGCAATACTTGATTTTAGCCAGAACGCCAAGAAGCAGTTGAGAATTTCTGATGCTGAAGAATTAAACTTCATAGTTTTCAAGTCTTCTAGGAAAACATTTCCTGGCACAAAATGTTTACTAAATGTATTAGAGATTTTTAGAATAGATATCGTCAGTGTTTCATTCAAGGTGTAGCAGTAGACTGAGCTCCTTTTGAAATCATCATTTTGAGTGTAGTGACGGACTCATTTATTAAGATCCCTAATGCCTAGCACGTGGAGCTGTGCAGGGGCCAGGTATAGAGCCTTGTAGGCAGTAGTGTGAGGAGTTTAGATTTTGATATATGTAGAACACTTTGCTAGACTCCATTCTATTCAAGGGCAAACTACCCACAGCAGTTTGGTGACTCAGTTTAGTATATGAGGAAACATGGTATCCAGTTGTATACTTGTGGATATCTGACCAGAAACTCATTATTCAATTACGTGTTTACTCCCTTATTTTTCATCATTTCCACTAGAATGGAAGCTCCATGAGTACGTAGATTTTTATCTTGTTTGTCAGTGGTTCTTTTACTTTCATTCTAACTTAAAAACAAAAAATTTATTTATTTATTTATTCATTCATTCATTCATTTTGGCTGTGCCAGGTCTTAGTTGCGGCATGCGGGATCTTAGTTGTGGCGTGTGAACTCAGTTGCGGCATGCATGCAGGATCTAGTTCCCTGACCAGGGATTGAACCCGGGCCCCTTGCATTGGGAGTGTGGAGTCGTATCCACTGGACCACCAGGGAATTCCCTCAGTCTAACTTTAACTTATTTACTTTGGGAAGGTAGATTATATTACTTTCAATATCTGAAGATTGAGCTAGTTAATTTACAGGTAGAAAATTGATGTTATGAGAACTGTCCCTTGAGAAGGGATAGGAAATAGGGATCAGAGTTGGAGCCAAGAGGGGCCCCTAGCTACCAACTTTGCTGCTGAAGAGTGGGAGATTTGTGAATAGCTGGCAGAAAAGGAAGGAAGTGAAATTGTAGCCATGGACTTCAGTAAAACTTTTTTCTTTCTTCAGCTTTTACACTGTTGCTGCTAGCAAGAGTTCTAGCTGATAAAATAGTTACAAATCACCAAGTCCTGTCAGTTTTCTCTCTTGAATATTGAACACTTATTCTCCACTGTCCATTTCCACTGCCCTACCCTAGTCCAAGTTTTGTATTGTTTTGTTTTTTTGTGGCCGTGCTGCTCGGCTTGCAGGATCTTAGTTCCCTCCACCAGGGATGGATCCCGGGCCCCTGGCAGTGGAAGCTTGGAGTCCTAACCACTGGATCACCAGGGAATTCCCGAAGTTTCTATTATCTCTTCCTTGGGACTACTGCAGAGCATCCTGAGTAGTTTCTTCACATCTTACTGCCTTCTGGTTCACTGTCTACACTGTACCAAGTTGAGCTTTTCAAATTGCAAGTCTGGTTTTAAAAATCTGCCTAAAACTTTTTTGAAGTTTCCCAACATTCTTAGGCTGCAGTCCGACGTTGCCTAACTTAAGCCACAGGATCCTGCTTGGTCTGAGCCCTGTTTTCTTCTCCAGATCCACCTCCTTCCAGCCACGCAGGCCTCCTTTCCATTCCTGTGACACTGTCATCTCTCTTGTCATGGAGTTTCTGCGACTGTTACTGTTCTCCTTGCTTGTTAACTGCTATTCGCTATTCATCTTTCAGATCTCAGCACACAAATCACTTACTCAAGGATGCTTTCCCTAACCTTCCATTTTTAGATTAAAACTCCATATTATTCACTCTAGTAGCCTCATATCTTTCCTTTGTAGCACTAAATGCAGTTAAGAGATTTCCATATATTTGACTAATTATCTGATTAGTGAGGTCAGGGACAGGCTGATTTTCCTCCCTATTGTATCTGCAGTACTCAACATAAGGTTTTGGCGGTAGTTTTTTTTCCTCCAGTAAGCATTTGCTGAATGAATGAATCATTTTATTTGGTTCAGCTTTAGAAGCTTCTAATTCAGCCATTTTAAAAACGTATAATCTAGTTCTGTACATGTTTCTGCTTATTTAATCTTGAACTTTGTTCCCACTTAATTTTTTAGAATATTACTATCATTGGGAGCTTAGTAAATGAATGTGTCTCATCCTGCTTGTTCTCTTAGCTTGAGAAATTGTAAATATATTAATAATGCCATATTTTTAAGAACTTTGAATGAATTTATACTATATTTTTATGTTATTATTTTACATAAAGCACACAGTATTTTAAAGTTTATATTTTGCTGATTGGGCACAGATTCAGAGGTGGTGATGCATCTAAGTTTCCACAGTCAGATAGGAACTGAGGTCTACCTTTGAGTTCATGTCCTTTCTACTATAGTACAACTGCCTTTCACTGGTGACAGTTACAATTTTGAGTTTTTAATTATAAAAGTTACTTGAGAGAGTAAGCTGATACAAAGAAGATTTAACTTAGACTCAGCTTCTAATTCTGTTTGCAACATCCATACATTTTGAAAATGAGATTAGAAAATAATGTGAAAACAATACTAAGATCACTTTTTTCCATTTGAATGAAGGAATATAAGTATGAATGCTGTATCTCAATGCAAATGCATAGATTTCTTGTAAGATAGATAAAAGTGGATTTATTGAAGTAGTCTCCTTAGAGACTAAATGAATATGCTCTGTAGGAAAAGAAGTAAGAGGAATATTACCTGTCTCAGTCAGTTCAGGTTGCTATAACAAAGTACCACATACTGGGTAGCTTATAAACAACAGAAATTTATTTCTTACAGTTCTAGAGGCTGGAAGTCTGAGACCAGGGTGCCAGCATGGTCAGGTCTGGTGAGGACCCTCGTGTTTGTTGACTGCCAACTTGTTGTATCCTCTGTGTTTTTCTTGTAAAGGTACTAATCCCATTCATGAGGACTCCACCTTTGTGATCTAATAACCCCCCAAAAGGCTCCACCTTCCAATCCCATCACATTGGGATTAGGGTTTCAACCTGAGGATTTTTGTGGAGACACATTCAGTCCATTGCATTACCTATTTATTTCTCAGCGATTATATGATTTTATGCAAAAGAGGAAGAAAAGTGTGCCCTTTTAATGCTGATGTTTGATAGTTCTATGAAATGTTTAATGATTTCATTAGTATTTTGACTGAAAGCTTTTTTAAAAAAAACATTTGTGATAACTGAGTATTTATTAACAAAGTAATGGTGGTTCTTTCCCTCTTTTTTCTTTAGTCCAGGGGTCAGAAGGACTATACATGGTGAATGGACCACCACATTTTACAGAAAGCACAGTGTTTCCAAGGTATGGTTTATTTTGTCGAGTAATGTTACAGAGAACTATACAATGCATTCTAAAGTATTTTTGTTGTTATATTCTGAACAAAAAAGAAAAAGAACAGATAAGCTAGTTTCTTGGGACATATTATATAATATTAACAGAAGATGGAAAGAATGAAAGAATGCATATTCTCTATCAAGAAAAATGATCTTTAGATTTGAAAATAATAGCTTAAGCATGTTTAAAAGAAAAGGTGTAGGCAATAGTGTAAGTCAGTTCATGCCTCTAGCTTAGAAGAATTTTATCTTGGAGACTGAGGAAAAACCTGCAAATGTGATAGCCAAACCACTGCCTATAATCTTCGATAAATTATGGAATGAGAAAGATATAAGAAATGAAGAAATATACAAAAAAATATATACATATAAATATATAGCTAGATAAATAGAGAGACATTTTTCCCAAAAAGAAATAATGGAAAGGTAAACCAAAAACTAACAAGAGTGATTATCTATAGGAGGAGAGAGAATTGCAAGATCCAGGGGACATGTCTGTAAATGAACTTCGGTATATATAGTTTGGACTTTGGACCAAGTAATTGTTTTAAATTAAAAAAAAAAATTTAAATGGAAAACGGGAACAAGTGAACCTAGCTTTATATTAAGCTGGTGACATAACCATATGATGATGTACAATATTCTTAAATGCATTCAATAGTTTTATTATTAATAGAAAATTGATGTTGTCCTTTTAGATCTATTGTAGGGTAAAACAAATACATAATTATATTAATGTCATTAGGAACCAAAGTTTCAGCGTAAGAGTGAAGTGGGGAGATAGACTTGCGTGTATCAATATGAATTCATGATTTCTTTTCACAAAAACATTTGTATTTCCTAGTTCTGTCCACTCTAAAGGTCTAGAGCCAGTGTTAACCTGGTAGCAGTAAATACCTCACAGATTATGATCTCTAAATGCCATTCTTCACTAAAAGGAACCAGTTCCTTGGAGGAGTGGTCAATTCCAGGTATAGGACAAAAAATGTATGAGTTGAGCCATACATATCTTGTGCCAGAAAGCAAGGAAGTTATAAAAGGCTAATGGGGTTTTGCTAAACTGTCACAGGAGTCAACCTGAAGGGGTTTATACCAACCTTAGATGGGACAATTTGAGCATTAAGAAGAATAATGACTCTAAGAATTAAGACATGTTAAGTCTAAAAAAGTCCTCCTCCCTCCAAATCTTACTGGTCAGCATTAGAAATCAATGGGATCCTTGTTCATTACTTTGAAAATTGATAATGAAAGAAAAAATCAAGCATTTATGTTGCCTTTCCTGTACAGACTATTTTTCAGTAACCAAGCTGTTGATGAGGAAAACTTCTTTATAGAACAGTAATAAATTTAAAAAGAATGATGGGATTAGATAATCACCATTTCGTTATCCTAAAGAAGTCATGTATCAGTGGTTCTCAAACTTTTGCATGCATCACAATCATCTGAAGAGCTTGTTAAAACACATGATACTGTTCCCTCTTCAGATTTTCTGATTCATTAGATCTGGGGCAGGGGCCCAAGAATTAGAATTTTTAACAAGTTCCTAGGTAATGCTGACACTGCAAGTCTAGGGACCACACTTTGAGAACGACTGATCTACACAAATGATCATTAAAAGATGCTGTTAGATGAACTGTTGATAGGGAACTTTGTAATCAGGCTGGCATCATCTGACTCTATTGACCATTTTTTTTTTTTTTACTAGATTCAGTTCTCTAGAACCTTGTTACAGGAAATATGGGCCCAAGATCAGCCATACCGGCATCACCTTGAGCCAGTGCAGAAATCAAACATCAGAACATCTCAGGCCCTACGCAGCTTACTGAATCAAAATCTGTATTTTAACCAGCTCCTCAGTGACTTGTATACGCATTAATATTTGAAAAGCACCACTTTAGAAAATAAGAGTCTGTGTTAAAGCTTTTGTGCTACACTTCATTGGGGTGTGCAATCCCAAGGCAGCAGGATTGAGGGGGAAAGGGAAATGAGACAAGGAAGAAGTGAAAGCAAATATAGAGTGAGTTGCACTGAACTGACCACAGATTCACAAAATCCATCCAAGTTGCTTGGTCATGCAGAATTTCTCCGGAGAGGTTGTATAGAACCACTGTGCCTTAGAACAATCTCTTTTGAAGAGGATGGGTACGAAATTGGTCTGCAGCCAGAATCTTCTTTTGATCTGTTCGGGTTGAATCTGAGTGCCAGTGCTTCTCTTCCTGCTACTGCAATAGGCATAATGGAAGCCGTGCTGAAATGTGGCCTTCATTCTTGGAGAGTCTGAGACAACCAGTGGTGTTAGGAGATGAGGTGGCCAGGTGTCTTCGTTGAATAGCTGGTGCCTGGGAGCAGGAAGGATTAGGTGAGTCTGAGGAGGTGCATAGTGAGTCCAGTACAATCTCAGTATCACTAAGAGCAGAACAAGGAGACATTATGTGTCTCCTGGTAAGTTTCAATAGGAACTATGCGGTACTTAACCTTCTATGAAGATTTTTAAAAATCTGCTTCTAATCAGGCTTTTAGATGAATGGTCCTTAAATTTGGCTGCACATTAGAATGACTTGGGGAGCTTTTAAAAAACCGGATATCCAAATACTGGCTATTAAATGATAGTAAGGAATTATTGTTAATTTCATGAGTTAAAGTGGCATGGTGGTGGTTCTGTTTTTTAAAAATGCCCTCGTCAGTTAGAGATGCATACTGAAGTATAGAGTAAAATGATATGACATCTGGTTTTGCTTTAAAATATTCTGGCATTAAATATGAAAGTAGGGAGTAGATAAAAGAAAATTGACCATGAGTTAATAATTATTTAAGCTTGCTGATAAGTGTGTAGGGGGGTTATCATACTTCTTCTCTATTTTTGTGTATATTTGAAATTTTTCATTTAAAAGATTGTTCCAGAAGGAAATAGACAAAATTTTCCAATTGCCAAAATTAAGAAAAGAATTGAAGTCTGGATACTATAGTCTAGGAAGCTTGCCTTCATTCTTAAACATAATTCTAGAATGAGTTATTAAAAAGACAATTTATAATCATTACAATAAGGAGGTAATTATTGGAGTCAAAATGAGCTTGCTAAGAATAAATTGTTTCACGTTTATCTCATTTCCTTTCTGAGTAGAATTTCCAGACACATCAGAATAGAACTATAAACATGATTTTAGCAAAGTATGTGAGAAATGAGAAAGTCTTTTGGTTGAATGATGTTTAGTGACAGAGTTGTCATTGGTTAAGAGCTGTGAAGTCAGCTAATTAGTTGATTTAGTTTGAGGGAAGCA
Organism: Hyperoodon ampullatus; assembly: GCF_949752795.1. NCBI lineage: Eukaryota > Metazoa > Chordata > Mammalia > Artiodactyla > Ziphiidae > Hyperoodon > Hyperoodon ampullatus. The sequence continues at coordinate 16,585,768 of NC_136918.1, forward strand.
CTGTTGGTGAGCCACAGGAGCTTGTTCAAAGGTCATCCAATATTCTCATAATTAATTTAGATGATAGCTTAGAATGATGTTTTATAATTTATATTTTACTTAAATCTGTGAAGAATGACTAATGCTTTTAAAAGAGAAAATGAAGATATAAATAGATATCAGTAGGCTGGAATAATAGACCAAAAGTTGGGTAGGATTTAAAGAGAAAATTGTAAAATTCTGCCTTAAGGTTCAGAAATGACTTGCACAAGTATAGAATGGAGGACATCTTGGTCATAGCTATTTATGTAAGGGAGTGAGAAAAAAAATGTTTTCGTAACTACACAGAGGATAAGCTACCATTATTGTATGATTGCAGAAACACAAATGTCATCTTCAGATGAATTAATGCAATGACAGTGTCCAGGGCTTCCCTGGTGGCGCAATGGTTAAGAATCCACCTGCCAATGCAGTGAACATGGGTTCGAGCCCTGGTCCAGGAAGATCCCACATGCCACTGAGCAACTAAGCCCGTGCGCCACACCTACTGAGCCTGCACTCTACAGCCCGCGAGCCACAACTACTGAAGCCCGTGTGCCTAGAGCCTGTGCTCTGCAGTAAGAGAAGCCACTGCCATGAGAAACCTGCGCACCGCAACCAAGAGTAGCCCCTACTTGCGGCAACTAGAGAAAGCCCGCACACATCAACAAAGACCCAACACAGCCAAAAATAAATAAATAAAATAAATAAATTTATTTAAAACAACAACAACAGAAACAAAGACATTGTCCAGTTTAGAAGGGGTGTACTAGTCAGTTCTCTGTGTGTCGTTATTCGACAATTCAAGTATTTGTTAGCCACAAAGTTCTGATCTAATGTTGTGACTACACATATGGACATCTACTGTACACACACGCACATATTTCTGTTTGAGTCTTAATTATCACTGGGAGGTGTACTCACAGTAGCCATCTCCAGTTGAGAAATACGGTACTTAAAGTTTTGATCGTTTGATAGAAGGTTGCCAAGAAGTTCAAGTTCCACAGGTTAGATTTTGTACAGAATCCTGCATCCATATTTTTTTAATGTGAAGATCCTCTTATCGTTGTTATACTTTCTGTCTCTGCACATGAGAAATTGATGGAAGGTCTTTGTCCTTGAAATCCAGGGTCACTTCTTGGCCACTTGAGGATATTTTGTCCACCATTGTTTTGTTATGCAGGTAGTTTGGGAAATTCTTCACAAAACCTCCGTGTTGAAATCCTTCAGCTCTCTCAAGATAAGGGGTGACAGCTGGTAGCTTCCACATACACCTACATTTTTGGGTTTTCATACCAACTAGTTATTTACCCAAAAGGGCTCTATTTCTTACTTAACATTGGTCTGTTGGTATAAAATCAATTTCCAGCTTTACAGTGGTAGTTGGCACTGCATTTTAAGCGAGAAAGTATTTTTGGTAGACTAAAGCATTTTGGAATTATTTTCTAAAATTTATGTAAGTTCTTAGTCATTAAATTTGTGGTAAGATTGTGGATTTTTGATCAGATTTTTTAAAAAAAATATTAATGCTTATTAATTTAAGCTTTTTTTCTTGTTATTTTCAGAGAATCTGGGAAAAATTGCAAAACCTGTACCTTTAGTAAGGATGGGACCTTGTTTGCCTGGGGCAATGGAGAAAAGTTAGTGTTCATTTATATAACATTTTGTGTGTGTGTTGTGAATATAAAACATAATTGTTTTGTGTGAATAACATGTATTTGGATGTCATTGATAAAGTCCATCTTTTAATGTGTTGGTGCTGTTAGGTATTATCTCCAATATAACATCCATAGAACATCTCCAAAGTTGTTAGTTTCTATTTATGTGCCAGGACTTCTTTGAGTTCTCTAGTTACTTAGAATTAAAAAGTAACATATGAAAAACGGCAATTAATTTAATGCAAAAGAAGCTGAGAGGTTGTTTTAAATAGTGCTCTAAGTGATTGGTTAGGGTTTCTTAAGTTCTGCACTAACATTCAGAGAATAACTCTCTTTGCTTGTTTATGGTAGATACCTTATATCTTTGCTGTTAACTTACTAACAACTGTCTATATTTATTACTGTTAGTTTTATTGTGTATAACAGCATGTCATCTAAGTATAAGTTATTCAAAAGTATGTTTGGTATAGTCTGTATTACATAAAATAATCAGATTACAAAATTGGTCTTGCAAAAAAAAAGTATTTTGGTTCAGTTCATAATTTCACTTAGAAAACCAATTCTTTTCTATTTTCCATAGTCACTGTATTTCAGTTCACAGCAGGAAAATGCCTGAATATTTGTTGCTTGGTTTAAAGTTATTTTTGTTGTTTTTAGCCAGATATAATATCTTAGGTTTTTTAAAGGGGGAAAAATGATTGCATCCTTTTGAAAAGTATATTTTAAATGTTTCTTACACAGTGGTACTATATTCTGAGGTCTTTCAGCTATCAGGTCAGATTGAATTAACACATGATTTTTAAAAACGCTATGATTGCATTGAGTTAGTTGATTCACTTCTATGACTATAAGTAGCTGGCAGAATTAGCTTTTATAATTAAAAATGTTCATCAGTATTTTATTTTTTTTTAAAGTTATTGAATCCAACCAACAAACTACTACTCTCAAATTATTAAGAATATAATTATATTGGGTCTTATTCACAGTGTTAACAGACAGCCTTACTCTCAGCCTCAAAGAAAGGACGTACTCTCAACTTTTCTTATTTCTTTAGGTGTAACCTATTGTGGGTATTAGGGGTTTTTTTTTCAATCCATATTTTATTATTTTTCTAATATTTATCTATCTGTATATTTATTTATTTTTATTTGGTTGCGCTGAGTCTTAGTTGTGGCATGGGAACTCTTAGTTGCGGCATGCATGTGGGATCTAGTTCCCCGACCTGGGATCGAACCCAGGCCCCCTGCATTGGAGTGCAGTCTTAACCACTGCGCCAGGGAAGTCCCTAAATCCATATTTTAGTTTACACTATTTGAGTAATGAGTTGATAGAAATTTATTATCTGATGGGACATACCATACATCTTTTCATTGCCTATTATCTTTTTGAGGTATCCCTTATTCAACTAGCTTACAGTTTATTGAGTAAGTCTATTTTCACTTTGCAATTATTATTAATTTTTTATATGTCATATCTCCACTTTGTTTTCTGTTGGATTCAACTCAGTCCTCTTAGTATGTCCCCACATGTTGTGTCTATCTTTTTAATAGATTTTTTTATACCTGGTTCTAGCATTTATTTCCTTAAGTTGCTGCAGCCACAACAATACATATTGTTCCTGGGGCAAGAGAAACAGATATAGTGTATTGATTGTGTTCTTTGCTGGGTTCAGGGTTAACTAAGTCCGAAGCTATAACTGATTTTTCCTTAAATGTGTGCTTATTTAAATTAAAATAAACACCCTTCATTAAACTAAGAATAACTTTAAAGTTTATTAACAACAACAAAAAAGAAAGCTTCATGTAATTCTAAAATATGTAATTTACAGTAAGTTGTAAAGAATCTACAGTCATAAGTGTGTGTGTTTGTGTGTATGTTTCTGTGTGTTTAAACAATATATGGTAATTGTTTATTCTTACCAGTTGCTGCTTATCCTAACCCAGTGTCCTCAAACTTGAGTTGAACAAAGTAACTTTAAGGAATTTCTGCAATGAGATGGAGTATCTTTTTTTCTTTCTTTCTTTCTTTCACCACAAGGACTACGTAAGAGCAAGTCAGGCCAAACAGGTTTCAAAGCATTGCTCTGGCATTTATTAGTAGTATGCTCTTGGGCAAATCATCAAATCATTTCATTTTTCTAACCTTCAGTTTTACCATTTGTAAAATGGAGATGCTAATACCTGTTTTATGAGATTGTTGTGAGGATTAAATGAGAAAATGTCCATAAAGTGGTTAAACCAGAACATGGTTCATAGAAAGTGTCCCCAAAAGTGGAAACTGCTTTTTTTTTTTTTTACAATCATTGTCTTTTTTGTCACTGTACCACGATAATTCTTACAGTAATATCTTTTGTAGACTGCTTCTGAGATTTTTATAGACATCAAAAGTATCCTTGCTGGGACTTCCCTGGTGGCACAGTGGTTGAGGGTCCGCCTGCTGATGCGGGGGACACGGGTTCGTGCCCCGGTCCAGGAGGATCCCACATGCCACGGAGCGGCTGGGCCCGTGAGCCATGGCCGCTGAGCCTGCGCGTCCGGAGCCTGTGCTTCGCAATGGGAGAGGCCACAACAGTGAGAGGCCCGCGTACCGCAAAAAAAGAAAAAAAAAAAAGTATCCTTGCTGATTTCCCTAGCTGCTGCAGTTTCCATTTACTCAAATTAAAAAATATATACTTGGGCCTCCCTGGTGGCGCAGTGGTTGAGAGTCCGCCTGCTGATGCAGGGGATACGGGTTCGTGCCCCGGTCTGGGAGGATCCCATATGCCGCGGAGCGGCTGGGCCCGTGAGCCATGGCCGCTGAGCCTGCGCGTCCGGAGCCTGTGCTCCGCAACGGGAGAGGCCACAACAGTGAGAGGCCCGCATACCGCAAAAAAAAAAAAAATATATATATATATATATATATACTTTTCATTTTCTCTTGGATATGAAATTCATCAGCTTATCTGTAGATTTGTTCTGTGTTCACTTAAAGGCCTGTTTTTTCCTTTTTGGTTGAAGGTGGTATCTATTGTATCTTCCTGCAAATTCTATATTATTTCCCAACACCAGCCTTCAATAGGGGCCTTTTGGTAAAATGTACACTTTTTTACGTTAAAGTGTTTATTGGATATTTTCTAGAACTGACTGAAAATTGACTTTTATGAGGAATGAACACTTTAGAGTGATCTGTATTTAAAAAGAAGTATGAATGTTTTGGATAGTGCTGGCTATTGTGAAACAGTATTTCATTGCTGAAGTAATTTCTTTTGAAACCAGAATAAATGTTATCAATGTCACTAACAAGGGACGACTGCACTCCTTCGACCTTCCAAAGGCAGTTTGCCTTGAGTTCTCGCCAAAAAACACTGTCCTGGCAACATGGCAGCCTTACACTAGTAAGTATTTTCCAATTGTAAAAATATTCTGACAGGACCAACTCAACTCAGTGGGGGAAAAAAAGGAGAAGGTTTATAACCTTATAGGAAAGTAATTAATATTTATGATAGTAAATAGTGTTTGAGAATATTTTTAATCGACAGTAAATCTTGTATTCCCCAAATAGAATGTACTTTAAGTAATTTCAAGGTATAGTAAGTTAGTGAGAAGATCCATCGTGAGATGGGGAAAAGAAAAAAGCTCAAGGGAAAATTTATAAAGTAAATAACCAATGGATAGAGAAGATCGCAAAAATTAAGAAGAATAATGACCTTTAAAATAAAAAAACGTTTTATATAATTATAAATGAAAGAGGAAGTACAGTAGACACAACATCTAAGAAATGTGTATGGTATGACAGAGTAGGAAATGATGTGTCATTTTCTAACGCACTTAAAGATCTAATATACATTATATGAACATTTTATTGGCTTGGCCAACAGTTCATTTGGGTTTTTCCATAACATCTTACAGAAAAATCCAAACGAACTTTTTAGCCAACCCAATATATAGCTGTGCTTCATAGATCAGTGATAAAATATGGGGTCCCGGTATAGGGCTTATTTTAAGAAGCATTTTGTAATAATGTGGATATTGTTGAATAAATATATGATAGTAGTTCATTGTTGGGTTATGAACTTCCTGAGTTCATTCTTCCAAGAGGCATGGAGTCTAATGAATATTATTTTTCCAAGTAAGTAAAAGGGAAATTGAGAATCAGTTGAGGACTGTGAGTGGTTTTATATAACTTTTTTTCATGTGTGTGACTTATAGACACAGCTTTCATGGTAAGACAGTTTAATCTGTTTAACAGCAAACTATGTCACACTTAATAAACAAGAAATCTCTTAAGTATTCTTAAAAACTGTAGTAATTAACTCATTTCAGAAATACAAAATTCTGCTCAAAAAGCCATCATATTGTCATGGCTTTAGGAATGGATGATTAAATCTATAATTAAAGCTAGAGGGGAAAGTTGATTTAAAGCAACTCTTACCCGATCTTTATAATCTTGTTCAAATTTTTTCTAAGAATGATATCTTTTTACTAGTGTTAGGAGACAATTACTGCAAAAAAATTTGTTTTTATGGCAGCTTCTAAAGATGATACAGCTGGGATACCTAACCTACAACTTTATGATGTGAAAACTGGGACATGTTTGAAGTCTTTCATCCAGAAAAAAATGCAAAATTGGTAAATAAATGCTTTAAAATACTAATTATTTTTAAATATTTTAAATATCTTTGTTGTATATTATTTGTTTCTCTGATATTGATTTAGTAAATAACTTGTCAGATCAAAATCTAGATCTTTAAGGATTTTGTATATGAGAATGTAATAGAGTAAAAACTTGATCTTTTATTTAGTATTTGAATCAAAAGGAATAATATTTTTCTATTATATATGCTGACTAAAACTGTTAGTAACTGACAACATCATATTTATAAGTACTTTTCCTTAAATAGTAAACAATATCATAAACTTTAACATGTTAACATATGATGTTACATTCTATTTAAATTTTTTTAATATTCTTTCTTTTCAATGTAGGTGTCCATCCTGGTCAGAAGATGAAACTCTTTGTGCCCGAAATGTTAATAATGAAGTTCACTTCTTTGAAAACAACAATTTTAGTATGGAAAGATTTATGAAATAATTTTATTATTTGCTATAAATATGTACAGTTTTTATTGCCTTATATGGTATCATAGGGTTCTCCTAAATACTGTTAATATATTAACAATTGCTGTTATAGTAATTCATATGAATAACTCCAAGTATAATTGCTAGTAAAATTTTATAACACAAACATTCTTTTATAATAAACTTTTACTATCTAATAATTACTATTAAGACATTTGAGTACATCTTTCTGAGATTAGTTGCTAATGAAATTCTGTGATACAAATTTTTAAAATATTTTGTTGTGGAGAATTTCAAATACAAAAGTAGACACCTAGTCCCATAGCCATCAGCCCATTACCAAACCTTCTTCATCCATGCATCTGTCCACCCACCATCTCTTTTACTCTGCTAAAGCAAATTGTAGACATCATATAATTTTACCTATAACTATTTCAGTATATATCTCTGAAGATGAGGGCTCTTAATATTTTTTTAAAACTTAGTCATAATACCATTATCACAGATTATAGAATATCTGGTCAGTGTTCAAATTTCTAATAATTGAAAATGTGATAATTTTTTTAAAACTCAGGATCCAAATAAGATCCTTCACATTGCAATTGATTTATATATCTTTTAAGTTTCTTTAAGCTATAAGTTCCCTCTCCATTCTTTTTTCCCCCTTGCAATTTATTATTTAAGAAGCAAAGTTACTTGTCTTATATATACTCCCATATTTGAGTTTTGCTCTTGTATCCCATTCTGTAATTTAACATGTTCATCTGTTTCCTGTAAATAACTATTTGGACCTAGAGTTGGTCAGCTTCAAGTGCTTTTTTGGGGAGCTGAGGGCAAGACTACATCATAAGGCACTGTTCAATTCTTTTATCAAGAAGCACATAATGTCTCATTGTCTTTACTTTTGTATGGTTAGTTGGCGTTAATGTTCAATACCTCGATCCATTATTTCATGTGTGGTTAAAAATTGGTGATACTATAGTTTCCCTCCTTCCCCTATCATTTATTAGCTGTACTACCTCTATAAGGAGAAATTCCCCTTTCTACTATTTGGTTACCTAGTGGACCATTTATATGGGAAAGGCAAAATAAATATTCTTCTCCTTTATCACTTTTAATAAAATGAGTTCTTTCTTTAGCAATCCCCATTGCAACCAGTTAGTCCCCACCCCCAACCTAATGAACTATGGATTTAAACATGATGTGTTTCAATCCATTTTAATTACTATTCTTACTGATTCTCAAATTGTCCCATCATTGGTCAATTAGTCTTTAATGACTTTCTTGCTATATGGTAGGACAAATCCTTCTAGGATTATCTTGTATATTTCTTGCTATACATCCAGAATCAGCCAATTCTCCAATACACTCTGCTCCCTTGTAGTGGAAAATGGTGTTTAGAGACCACAGTCTGGGTGTGGAGGATTCTCATTGCTACTGTGTTGATTGATCATTGTTTCTAGGCCTTTTTTATTTTTTTTATTTTATCTCTGTATTACCTTTTGCCAACACCAAGAATGTGGTTCTCTAGGATAACAGGGGTGATAGTTTGAGAATATCACATCCACATAATGATTCATTTGCTTTATTCTTCATTGTCCACATAGCATTCTTAGAATAGCAATACCAACAGTAACACCTATAACATGATTACTGAAAAATAACTTAAAGAAGAAAGTTTTGCAGTTCCTTTTGTCCTTAGAATGTTCCATTGGTGACTGAACACTTTTTAGTACAGTCACTGACTAAAAATAGTTTGAGTTAAGATTTTTCAGCTTCATGATGGTGTGAAAGTGGTATGTATTCCGTAGAAATTGTACTTTGAATTTCAGTCTCTTCCTGGGCTAGCACCATGTGGAATGGTACCCTCTGTGATGCTGGGCAGCAACAGTGAGCCACAGCTCCCAGTCAGCCACATGATCACAAGGGTCAACAATTGATACACTTATAACTCTTTTGGACCTGTACAACCATTATGTTTTTCACTTTCAGTTGAGTATTCAATAGATTACATGATATATTCAACACTTTATTATAAAATAGGCTTTGTGTTTAATGATTTTGCTCAACTGTAGACTAATATTAAGTGTTCTGAGCACTTAATATTTAAGGTAGTCTAAGTTAAGCTATGATGTTCAGTACATAAGGTTTATTAAATGCATTTTCAACTATGATATTTTCAACTTACCATGGGTTTATCAGGACATAACCCCATCATAAATTGAGAAAGTAGAATGGGAATCCTTTCCCCACTAATTTGGGGTTAGCTTGCTCGCTTATCTTACTTGCCTCTTTATGAGCATGCCAAAAGAAGGGGGCTGCCAGTTTAGCAGTTTGGTATGCTACTTTTGAATAGCTGTTGATCTCTATATTTGAACAAAGAAAGAATAATAGCTCTTGATCCCGTTAACTAGGAGAGCATAGTGTTCATAACATGGTTTCTTACTGCCTGGCACAGAGTAAGCACTCAACAAATATCGGCCATTGTTATAGTTACTGTTGTTGATTACCATTGTTGTGGATCTGTTTATTACATTAGTTACAGAATTTTCATTTCCACGTTCTACAGTAGCAAGCGAGGGTCATCTGTCCCATCAAATGGGCTCTAAGACTACTTTAGTTCAGAGATTTAAGAGAAGAGAACTGATATTTATTTAATACCTACTATGTGCCTGGCACTGTACACTAGGAATTAGGTATGTAATCCCACTACTTGCCCAAGGTCACACAGTAGTGACTAGGAATTCAAGCACAGGTCTGTCTCCCTCACGCATGCTTTTTCCACTATGTTACCCTGCCTCACCGACATGAGACTACAGTGAGCCGTTTTGCGTATAGTTATGTTAACCTTTTATAATGCATTCAGAATTTGAGATATTTCTATTAGCTTCTCTCATTAATCTAATACCATTTACTTTTTTTAGATACATTTGCAAATAAATTGCATTTGAAAAAAATTAATGATTTTGTGTTATCGCCTGGACCCCAGCCGTACAAGGTAACTGCTAATGTTTTTGTTTGTTCATGTGGAATATTATGAGATTAAACCTTTTCCTAGTTTTTAGTGATTTTAAAAACATGTCCATTTTAGTTTATATGCTTCAAAAAATTTAAGTCATTATTTATGTCTGTGTATCTTAGGTGGCTGTCTATGTTCCAGGAAGTAAGGGTGCACCTTCATTTGTTAGATTATATCAGTACCCCAACTTTGATGGACCTCATGCAGCTTTAGCCAATAAAAGTTTCTTTAAGGCTGATAAGGTTACAATGCTATGGAATAAAAAAGGTATGATAAATATATTTTATCTCCCATTTTGTTTATCAAGCATTAATTTAGACTTATAATCCTACGTATATAGAAAAAGAAAAGAGTATCAGTGCTTATTCAATGAAAATTTACATGTGCTTTGTTACACTTTTTAATATTTTTCTAATCACCATTAGTTTAATTTGTGTTTTAAATCTAATTAAAGTTTTTACCCTTACAGCTACTGCTGTGTTGGTAATAGCTAGTACTGATGTTGACAAGACAGGAGCTTCCTACTATGGGGAACAGACGCTGCATTACATTGCCACAAATGGAGAAAGTGCTGTGGTGCAATTACGTGAGTGTTCCAGCAGTCTTCCTTTAATAGAATAAATGATAGTAAAAAATACAGTGCCATAAAGATGATGCCATCTAAGTTCTTGATCAAGTGATAGAACTCACATTTTCATAAACTTTAAGATAAAATTCCTCTTATCATCCCCAAACATACCTTATTTTGACAGAATCCAGTCAGTTAATTTAGTTATGCCAGCAGTTTAGTAGGGAACTTGCTGAGTGAGATAATTCCATTGTAATAGCTCTTTGGGGGCTTGTTTAATTAATTATGACAGCAAGTTGGTGCAGTGTGTTTAGCATCATCTTCAGAACTGAAGAGTTTTAACCACTTCATATTTTGTTTTGATGAGTTAACTGTGAAAAACTAGTTTTAAAATTCTGGCAACTCCCTAATCTTTTTTATTTTGAATTGAACATGTAAGGGTAAGGTAACCTTTCTTTTAAAAACTGTGTGTATTCCCATTCAAATCAGGAACAAAACAAGGATGACCCACCCCCCTTCCATTTATTATTTAACATTCTGAAAGACCTAGTCAGTGTACCTGATCAAAAGAATAAGTATACAGTTTTGAAAGGTGAAAATCGAATCATCTCTGCTCATCAGATGAAATCACAGCATAAACAACAGCCTCTTAAAAAGCAAGATGGAAGGAAAGATTCCATATACAGCAACAAAAAAGAAATATATAGGGCTGATGGGAAGAAAACTTTAAAACTTCTGAGGGGCAAACTATAACCTTTAATAACTTTACAAAGATGTCATTTCTCTCCAAATTGATCTAAAAATTGAACTAAAATGCCAGAAGATTTTCTTTTTTACAACTAGATAAGCTGGTTCTAAAGTTGATATTGAAAAATAAACATGCAAGAATGTTTTGAAAACTTTGCAAAAAAAAAAAGTAACGAAGGAGGGATTCTGATACTATTAGATATTAAAATGTAAAGCAATTGTAATTAAGACAATTTGGTTCTGGCTTATGGATAAGCAGATAAATCAGTGGAACACAATAGGATCCACAAATAGATCCATACTTACAAAGCCATTGACATATAATAAAGTCAGCATTTGAACCAATGCAGGAAAATATTGATCATTTAATATATGGTTTGGGGACAGTTGGCTAGCTATTTGGAACAAAAAGTTACTATTGCTAATTCTTTACCAAAATAAGTTCCAATTGGGCCAAAAAATTGTATCTAAAACTACAGAACTAGAAGAAAATGTGGGAGAATTTTTTTCTAATTTTTTAAAAAAATTTTTACTGGAGTATAGTTGCTTTACAATGTTGTTAGTTTCTGCTGTACAGCTGCAGCAAAGTGAATCAGCTATACATATATTTTTCTAATCTTAAAGTAGAAAAAGACTTTAAACAAGGTAGAAGTCGTATGGGGAAAGTGATAAATTTTAGTATATGAAATTACAGATTTCTACACTGGGGGAAGAAAAGAGTCTATAAATTAAGCAAAACAAACAAAAAATTAGGGAAAAAAATTTTTAGACAATGGATAAATATGAGAAAAGGTGAATTTTGTTAATATCTCAAGTGTAACAATAAACAACCAATAACAGGAGAGAAAAATAGGTATAGGACAGTAAAAAATAGTCCACATAAAAGAAATAAAATTATGTATAAGTATACTAAAAGGTGCTTCATTTATAATAAACGAAAACAAGATACAATTTTTCACTTAATAGGTTGGCAAAGATAAAAATATGAAACAGTATGTGTGAGAGTGAGGGGAAAATCTTTGCTGTCAAAAACTACTGGTAGGGCTTCCCGGGTGGCGCAGTGGTGGGGAATCCGCCTGTCAATTCAGGGGACACGGGTTTGAGCCCTGGTCCGGGAAGATCCCACATACCGCGGGGCAGCTAAGCCCGTGCGTCACAACTACTGAGCCTGTTCTCTACAGCCTGTGCTCCGCAACAAGAAAAGCCATCGCAACGAAAGAGCGGCCCCCGCTTGCCGCAACTAGAGAAAGCCCATGCACAGCAACAAAGATCCAACGCAGCCAAAAATAAACACATTGAATAAATTAAAAAAAAAAAAAAAACTGCTAGTGTAAATTGGTACAATTTCTTTGAAGGGCATTTCGGTGGTACATTATGAAGTAAATGTATGTGCCCTTTGACCAGGCAGTTTCCCTCCTACAGATGTATTTGTGTACATTTACAGTGGAGTATAAACAGCAAGATTTGTAATGGAATACAGTGCAGCTGAATGAGGCGGAGCTCAATGTGCTTATTACATGGAAAAATTTCCTAGGGCATTAAATGAAAACAAAGGTTTAGAACTTTTTGTGTGTGTGTAAGTACGTAAGAGAGAGGTGCTTAATTTCAACAAAAATATTCTGAAAGGATATGCAAGAAGTATAACAGAGGGCTGCCTTTGCATAGAGGGACTTATTTTTGTGGCATGTCTTTTTATATAGTTTGTATCTTTATTACTGTATGCGTATATTACCTCTTGCAAGAAAAACTAGTTTATTAATAGTAATAATAACCTATGCTTCTATGAGCCCACATTGCCAGAACGTTTACAGGAAATTAAGGGACTTCCCTGGTGGTCCAGAGGTTAAGACTCCGTGCTTCCACTGCAGGGGAGCACGGGTTTGATCCCTGGTCAGGGAACTAAGATCCCATATGCTACACGGCATGGCCAAAAAAAAAAAATTTAAATAAAAGTACTGAAGACAAATAATAATATACAAAATTGCAAAACAATTATAAAAAAAAAAAAGAAATTAAGATTCATTAGGGGTTCTTAAATAAATTTATAATCATACATTAACCCCCATAGTATGTCATATAAAAATATTTTAATTTTAAAATACCATGAAATTTTTGGATTTTTTTTTTAGTGTTTGATGTGTTTATGAGTGTTATATAATTGTAATTTGTGCTATTAAATATTATAATCCTATACATATTCCTTTATCACTAACTTGGATTTTATATTCTTTTTCTAGCAAAAAATGGCCCCATTTATGATGTAGTTTGGAATTCTAGTTCTACTGAGTTTTGTGCTGTTTATGGTTTCATGCCTGCCAAAGCAACAATTTTCAACTTGAAGTGTGATCCTGTGTTTGACTTTGGAACTGGCCCTCGTAATGCAGCCTACTACAGCCCTCATGGACATATATTAGTACTAGCTGGATTTGGAAATCTGAGGGGGCAAATGGAAGTGTGGGATGTTAAAAACTACAAACTTATTTCTAAACCGGTGGCCTCTGATTCTACATACTTTGCGTGGTGCCCAGATGGTGAGCATATTTTAACAGCCACATGTGCTCCCAGGTTACGTGTTAATAATGGGTACAAGATTTGGCATTATACCGGCTCTGTCTTGCACAAGTATGATGTACCATCAAATGCAGAATTATGGCAGGTTTCTTGGCAGCCATTCTTAGATGGAATATTTCCAGAAAAAGCGATAACTTACCAAACAGTTCCAAGTGATGTACCTAGTGAAGAACCTAAAGTTGCAACAGCTTATAGACCCCCAGCTTTAAGAAATAAACCAGTCACCAATTCCAAACTGGTAAGTAAAGTTTTACTACTTTAGTAGGAAAAGGTTTTTCAGTGTGTAGAGTTCCCTAGATCCTTTTCTTATGCATGTTCTTGTGTTACTTAGTATCTGATTAGAAGATATAAACTCTAGGATAGAAATTATGGAGGACCTGCTGCTGAAGATGGTGAATGGTTGTTTTGGGTTTTGTTTTTTTGTTTGTTTGTTTTGGCCATGCCATTGCGGCTTACGGGATTAGTTCCCTGACCAGGGATTGAACCTGGGCCCCCTGTAGTGGAAGCGAGGAGTCCTAACCACTGGACTGACACGGAAGTCCCGGTGAATTATTGTTAAGTTGACAAAGTAATTAATGTAAAATCTCTGGGAAAGATAACTGGGTGTGACTTACTGGGTGTAGATTGTGGGCTCAAATTCAAATGCCTGTCAGGCTAGGCTGGTAGTGTAAGAAGACAATGGTGAGTGGGAGAGAATGGTGAAAGGGAGAGAGCATGCCCTCTTTCAAGGCCATAGCAACTACACAGCAGTAGCCCGTTGTTTCCACAGGAGATTTTAGGCCCAGTTTGCCAAAAGTTTGACTTTTCAAGACAAGTCTGGATGCTTGTATGAAATTTCTCAATTTTTAAAACACTGCTGTTCAAACAAAACACACATTGTCCTTAGGCCATCAGTTCCAGACCTCTGTTGTAAAGTTATGACTGGAGTATTGGTCACATTCTGATCTGCTTTAAAATGTTAGCATTTCAGAGCTCAGGGGAAAGCATTTATTAATATCCTGAGTTTCTGTGATGACATTAAGGAATAAAGTTGCTCTATAAGAATGAGCAATATTATTCATATTAATAGAATGATGACCATACAATAGGTGTAAACTGGGACTGTTCCAAGTAAATGGGAATATATAGTCACTTAATTATTAAGGCACTCAGGGAAGTAGATACTTTTTCAAAGGATAAATATTTCTGTGCCTACATTGTGCTCCTAACCCTCTGAAAAACAAAAACAAAGGAACAAGCCTTCTTCCTCCACAAAATGTAGCATTTTGACTTCAATGAAATGTTGAAACATTTTTGTTGCATTAAGTTATTTAGTAAAAATATATAGAAACATAACAAATTAAGCCCTGTTTATTATTTTTGTATTTAGATTTTTTTTAAAAGGGTATAATAGTCTTAGGATTTGTTCTGTCTCTTTATTGAAATTTTCCTTACCTGAGATAAAAAAAAAGAAGTGACCTTAACACATCCTGCTTTCTAAATCTGTATAAGATAGCACAAGAGGAAGAACTTCTGAATTAGTGTATATTTTTATTCTCTGACTCATAAAACTAATTTGTTTTGGTTGGTGGAGGGAGAAAAATTAATATAGAAAGACTATATTTTGAAAATAGTGGAAAAAAAACTAGGTAAGAACTTCTTAAAACCAAACTTTTTTTTTTTTACACTTTTTTTTTGGCTGTGCCGGGTCTTAGTAGCGGCACGCAGGATCTTTGTTGCAGCATGTGGGGTCTTTCATTGTGTCATGCAGGCTTCTCTCTAGTTGTGGCGCTCGGGCTCAGTAGTTGCAGCACGCAGGCTTAGTTGTCCCGCAGCATATGGGATCTTTGTTCCCCGACCAGGGATCGAACGTGTGCCCCCTGCATTGGAAGGCAGATTCTTAGCCGCTGGACCACCAGGGAAGTCCCCAAACCAAACTTTTTTGACATTTAAGGTTTCTACTAAATTCTTGCTTTTGTATATAACCTGGTGATTATGTGATCCTATCACATCATTTTATTTGAAGGAACTATATGCCTATGAATGAGAAATTATTGTTTGTATCTAATTCCAGAAAACTAAATGGCAAAGAAAACATTGTCAAGAAATTACTAGAAACAAAGATAGTCTGGTCAATAACTTCACAAAGGAAGAAGGTTACATAGCAGAGGGGAAAAAAGGTGTTTGGATTCTTCCCCCTGAAGGAAAAAATTACTTTTTTTATAAGTAAAAATTCATATATAAATTATACTTAAAGAAGTATTTCTTGGCTTTCAAAAAAACCCTTCACTTTTATAATGTGTTCATCAAGACAATCTTATAATTGATGTAATTGAAGAAACAAACTTTATTAATGAGGATGAAATTGTGTACAGTAGACACATAGTGCTAAAGCCAGAGAAGCTCATGATCCATAGTAGCTGTGTGGATTTTTTTCATCTAAAATGAAAGTCTGTCAGGGGACTTCCCTGGTGGTGCGGTAGTTAAGAATCTGCCTGCCGGTGCAGGGGACATGGTTTCCATCCCTGATCCGGGAAGATCCCACGTGTCGCAGAGCAACTAAGCCCACACACCACAACTACTGAAGCCCGCGCACCTAGAGCCTGTGCTCCGCAACAAGAGAAGCCACCGCAGTGAGAAGCCCACGTGCAGCAACAAAGACCCAACACAGCTAAAAATAAATAAATAAAATGAAACTCGTGTCAGTGGCTACATGATGCTCACAGTGTGGAACAGACTTGTAACTCATCCTTTCTTCTTGCATCGTTCTTAATTGCTTTCTCTTTGTTTTTAAACTTCTCATGAGTAGAAACTTTTTCAGCCAAAGCAAGATACTATAGAAGAACTCACTACTGAAAGAATATAAAATAAATGTTCAAGGATTAGTATATCTTAACTAACATTTTGTGCAGTGGGGATCAAAAAAGTGCAAGAGGCTTGCCATGCAAATTTGTCTGTTGTGCAAATGTGGGTTCTCATATATTCAGTTGCTTCAAGTAGGGTATGTTCACACACAGAACTTCAATGCCTGCAACAGTTAATGCAGCTGCTAAGATAAAAATCACTTTATGGTTTTATACTTATTCCTCTATATCTTAAATGTTTGAGCCCTGCGCATTTGATTATAGCACTTATAAGTACAATACAGCTCTGAGATCTAGTACTCAAGAAACTTCAAAAGTGTACATCATGGTGATTTAATACACATTGTGAAAGGTTTCCCCTCATCTGGTTAATTAACATATCCATCACCTCACATATTTATCTTCTTTTTTTTTTTTGGTGAGAACATTTGAATTCTACCCTCAGGAAATTTCAGTTATACAATTATACAATACAGTGCTATCAAGTATATAGTCACTGTGTTTTACATTAGATCCTTCTTGATCCTGTATGTAATTCTGTTGTTGTTGAATGTGGTTGATAGTTATATAAATATCTGATGATGAAAATGATTGCCTGTTTTCACAGTATAGTCTGACAAGTCATTTAGTGTTTTAAAACCTCTTCATTATGTTAATTCTGGATTTATAACTATATAGTTACCCCCTTATTTATTTTTTTATTGTCTGTTTTAGTTTTTCCATTTGCTTTTTTTTTTTTTTTTTCCGTACGCGGGCTTCTCACTGTTGTGGCCTTTCCCGTTGCGGAGCACAGGCTCCGGACGCGCAGGCTCAGCGGCCATGGTTCACAGGCCCAGCCGCTCCGCGGCATGTGGGGTCTTCCCGGACCGGGGCACGAACCTGTGTCCCCTGCATCGGCAGGCGGACTCTCAACCACTGCACCACCAGGGAAGCCCTTTCCATTTGCTTTTATTTTTAATCTTATAATCTCTGATTTTGCAAGATCTAGCAAGTGACTCTTTGTGCAAAGAAAACAAATGAGGCAACTGTTTTCTGTTGGCAGTAGTCAAATCCAAAAGGACCCCAGAAGAAGCGATTGTTAGTATCTAATTTCATAAAAATCATGTGTCAGTGGTAGTACTAAGAAAAATTCCATTGTTTAAACAAAAATAAAGTGAATTTTGCTGGCTCTTAAATAACTGAAAGATATCATATATCAACTAGTAGGAAGATCCTCATTAAATCCATCTTGACCGTTGAAGTGTGCCTACAACAAGAGTTTTGAAATATTCTTTGCCAGTGAATTTATGATAAATTTGGTAAAGTAAGTTTGTCCTGTACTAGCCAAATTGCCTAATTTGTTGTATATGTTTGTAAATACATGGACTCCATTTCAAAATCATTTATTTTACATTTTCTATAGCATGAGGAGGAACCACCTCAGAATATGAAACCACAACCAGGAAATGAGAAGCCGTTATCAAAAACAGCTCTTAAAAATCAAAGGAAGCATGAGGCTAAGAAAGCTGCAAAGCAGGTACTTGGGGCACTTATCTTTTCAAACAAAACAAATAAAACCAGTTAAATTAGCTGTATGCCTTAAAGTTTAAAGAATTGTAGTCCTAAAAACTTGACAGGTTATAAAATGTAGTTGGAGTTAGACTGAAGTAGCCAGAATGTCTCTTTTGTGTTTGCCTATGAATTTCTCAGTAGTCCTTTATATATAATGTGGGACCTAGGAAACTGGAATTGACCTTAAAACCTGAAACCCTCATGGGATTATGTAGTGTGTTACTTGCAACAGACCCTTTTGGAGGAGCCTGTGTGAAGTGGTATAGTTTGCTTTCTTGAAAGCATATGTTTAAGAGAAACCAGAAATTACATGACTATAAGGCCATTTTGTCACTCAGTATATTACTATAGGAAATTGTTCAGCTGGGAATCTAAACACTAGAGTACCCAAACAATGGAATTGTTCTAAAATAATTTTTTATATGATTTGGTAGTTGAAAAACCACACCAGCATAATAATTGACAAGTAAATTGTGGTGATGTGTGGCTTATGGTGATAGTGAGATCTGCTGGGCTGGAAACTTGTGGTTAGTAAAGTTGTGGTAACCACATTTTTGAGATTGAGACAATTCCATCTTGCCTATGAATGCTTGAATTTTGACAGTTCTAGGTTACTTGTGTGTTTTGGCAGGCAGTTACTATTTTAAGGTATAGAATTTCATTATGCAGCATATATTCTGCTAAAATCTGGGCCTAAAAAAATTGGTGTGCTCTTTTGTAGTTAATATAGTTCATCTCCAGAAATGTCTTTAAATAACTCAGGCTTAGGTCATTCCAAGTAAAATGATCTAGTCCATGTATTAGACTTGTGTAAAAAGGAGGACTTGGCCTTTCATCAGAGTGGGTAACCTCTGCTGGCCCCAGATATTACAAACTGGTAGCTAAGATT
This sequence comes from Hyperoodon ampullatus, assembly GCF_949752795.1. NCBI lineage: Eukaryota > Metazoa > Chordata > Mammalia > Artiodactyla > Ziphiidae > Hyperoodon > Hyperoodon ampullatus. The sequence continues at coordinate 16,604,689 of NC_136918.1, forward strand.
CCTTTTTTGTTGTTGTTGGTTTTCCAGCTAATAATTACAGGTATAATTGACAAATAAAAATTTTAAAGTGTTCAACGTGATGATATAATACAGGTATACATTGTGAAAGGATTCCTACAATCAAGTTAATTAACACATTCATCACCTTACATATTTACTTCTGGGGGATGGAGCACTTAAATTCTACTTTCTTAGCAAATTTCAATTACTGTATTCAGTACAATACAATATTATCAACTACAGTCACCATGTTATACATGAGAGCCTCAGACCTTATTCATCTTATAACTGATGGTTTGTACCCTTTTACCAACCTCTTGCCATTTCTCCCACCACCCCCCAGCTCCTGGCAACCACCATTCTACTCTGTTTCTATGAGTTTGACTTTTCTTTTTTTTTAGATTCCGCATATAAGTGGTACCATGCAGTATTTCTCTTTCTCTTTCTGGCTTATTTCACTTAGCATAATGCCCTCCAGGTTCATGCGTGTTGTTGCAGATGGTAGGTTTTCCTTTTTTTATGACTGGATAATGTTCTACTCTGTGTAAATATGTAGGTATGTTTATATATCACATTTTCTATATCCATTCTTTCGTTGAAGGATACATAGATTGTTTCCATACCTTGGCTATTATAAATAATGTTGCAGTGAACATGGGAGTACAGCTGTCTCTTTGTGATAATGAGTTTTGTTTTCTTTGGATATATACCCAGAAGTGAGATTGCTGGCTCACATATTTTTAATTTCTTGAGGAACCGCCATACTGTTTTTTATAATGACTGTATAAGATTCCTTCTAACTGAGATTTAAGGGCCTTCAGAAACCCCCTCAACGTAGAATCCTACTTTTATAAATGATGTTTCTTCCTCTTTATCAGAAGATTTTTTTATTTTATTTATTTATTTTTTTTGCGGTACGCGGGCCTCTCACTGTTGTGGTCTCTCCCGTTGTGGAGCACAGGCTCCGGACGTGCAGGCTCAGTGGCCATGGCTCACAGGCCCAGCCACTCCGCAGCATGTGGGATCTTCCCAGACCGGGGCACGAACCCGTGTCCCCTGCTTCGGCAGGCGGACTCTCAACCACTGCGCCACCAGGGAAGCCCTATCAGAAGATATTTTTAATATGACCATTGCTGGTACTGAGCTAAGGTCCCTTTGTAATAAAATATTAGTTGTTTATTTTTTAAAAATATTTATTTACTATTTATTTTGGCTGCGCTGGGTCTTAGTTGAGGCACACAGACTCTTAGTTGTGGCATGCAGACTTCTTAGTTGTGGCATGCATGTGAGATCTAGTTCCCGACCAGGGATCGAACCCAGGCCCCCTGAATTGGGAGCATGGAGTCTTACCCACTGGACCACCAGGGAAGTCCCATTAGTTGTTTATTTCTGTGTGTTTTTCTGATATTTGAGCACATAAAATTTGGGGAGGAGGGTCATAGAATCAGTATGTCTTATTTAGAAAAATTAATATTAAAATAGCCTGACTGCTTTTTCTTTTTGCCTACACCGCACGGCATGTGGGATCTTAGTTCCCCAGCCAGGGAACCCACACCCTCTGCCATGGAAGTGCGGAGTCCTAACCACTGGATCACCAGAGAAGTCCCAATGTGACTTTCTTAAAGATAACTCTGTGGTTCTTTTGAAAAAACAATCAGTGCTATTAATGTAAAACATAATAATTACAAAAACAACCCCCCCAACACACCCCACCTCATACGACCATATAATCACCCACACATGTTATTTACTAAAGATGATACTACTAATCCGTCATTTTGGAGTTATTCTGCGTGTTTTCTCAGTGATGACAAAGAGTTTTCTAGTTGCAAGATAATCCTTTCAGTATGTATTTTTGAGACAACTGGCTGGAGTTAGTAAAAGTTATGACTGTGTGATAGAACAAAGGTAAATGATCTATGACAGGATCTCATCCCTGACTGAATTAAGGAACCAAAGATAAAGGAGTCAGATGTACATAATCTAACCAAGTACTTTTATAAACTGGTGATGACTTTGTAAGCTTATCAGCTTTACCAAAAATAATTGAAACAAAGAGTTTAATCTTACCGTGTACATAACCTTTTTTAGAGAATGACCAGAATTCAAGTATATTAACACGAACATTTTAACTTATTCTTGGTTTTTTAAAATATGGAGGAAAATCGTCATTTCACTTAACTTTACTTATTTATTTTAAATTTATTTTTATTTTTATTTTTTTGGCTGCATTGGGTCTTTGTTGCTGTGCACGGGCTTTCTCTAGTTGTGGCGAGCAGGGGCTACTCTTCGTTGTGGTGCACAGGCTTCTCATTGCCGTGGCTTCTCTTGTCGCGGAGCACGGGATTTAGGCGCGCGGGCTTCAGTAGTTGTGGCGCACGGGCTTGTTCCACAGCATGTGGGATCTTCCCAGACCAGGGATCGAACCTGTGTCCCCTGCGTTGGCAGGCGGATCCTTAACCACTGCGCCACCAGGGAAGTCCCTCACTTAACTTTAATAGTTTTTCATATTTATGACATTTATCTTCCTAGAAAATAAATATTCTCAGCTGATTACAAACAACTAAATTAAAAATTTTTTAATCTGATGTCAAAAGTGAATTTTGATAGGCAAAGTGTGTCTCTTCTCCTTTTATCCACTCTTCTCCTTTAATTTTATATTATGAAAAATACCAAACTGTATATTATCAGAACTTATAGGCTCCTGAAGAGTGGAAACTAAATAATTTCTTTCTGAATACTCTGTTAAAGTGCTCAGTAATGTTCTCACATAGAAGGTTAGGAATTAATGTTTGTTGATTGTAATGTACAAAATACAACCAACATGACTCTAAAGAGAAAAAAATACTCCAATTCTGCACTCTCTAAAAACTCTCAGGCAGACATTTTTAGATTTGGAGATCTAGGAGTGATAGCCTGTCCCATGTTCCCCTGGGATGCTTTGGTAGTTCAGAGTATCCCATCCAGAACTCTTAAGAGGTTTTAGAGTCTTGCAGGGCCTGTGTGTTCCACTGGGAACTCTGTAAGGAAGAAGTAGAAACCCTACGTTTGGTCCAATAAAGAAAGACTTTCATAACTTTTCCCTCCTCTTGTCAAAACGTATATCTTGTCATAATTACAGAGGAGAGTCGGTCTTTTGCTCTTTCATTTATTTAGCATGTACAGTTGAGCTCACATTATGCTGAGGGCACAAGTGAACAAAGAAACCTCAAGTACAGTCTCGTGGGGGATAGTACAGTGCAGTTACAGTAAGGAAACATACCATGTGTTGTGCAACTAATCTGGTCTCTTGGGGGGTGGGGGAATTTTCCAGAGGCCTAAAGGATAAGTAGGGTTAGCCAGGTGACCTGAAGGTGTTCTAGGCGCAAGGAACAGTACACATGAAGGCCAGGAAATAAGAATATATGGCACCTTAGGGGAAATAAAAGTGGTTCAGAATCAGTGGTTACTCGGTGAGAAGGGATGAAGCTAGAAAGGTCATCAGAGATCTGATCACATTGGGAGCAATATATTGTCCCTTTCAGGGAACAGAGTTTTCCCATGGCACTTTCTTGCAGAGCTGAATTGATCTGATTATAAATAAATCTCTGTGGAACTTATCCTGTAGCATCATCTATTACATGTACTTGATATACGTGTAATAGTTTTTGAGGATATCCCAAGAGTGAAGCTTCAAACACCTTAATTAGAAAAGCCCTCTCACATTTCCAACCATCCACATAGTGGCACTTCCCAAAATATCCAAAAATTTGGAACGCTTATTTGCTGATACAGAAACCTCCTAGTTTACTCTGCTAAGGTCATTTCATTTATTTCCATTGTTACTATATTACTAATTATATATTTTATATTACTAACATAATATTTTATCATGTTACTAATATAATATTATATTACTAATATACTATTATTTTTTATTTTATTATTATGTTACCTTAATTTTGGGGGGTGGGTGGGCGGCCCACACGTCACAGCATGTGGGATCTTAGTTCCCTGACCAGGGATCAAACCCGTACCCCCCGCATTGGAAGCGCAGAGTCTTAGCCATGGGACTGCCGGGGAAGTCCCTAACTTTAAATCCTAGATCTAGCAAAGTGTTCCCTATGACAATTATATAGTGAAAACCTTTTGGGTAGCTCATTATACTGTGACTTTTTTTAACGCTTCATTGTAATTATCTGTTATGGGACAATATAGCATACTTCATGAGACCAGCAATTCAGATGCTTTCTTTATATAAAATGTGCAAAAGATAAAATCATATATTGGTTTCTGAATTTTATGTACCAAGGCTATGTTTGTTGAAATACTTTAATGATTTCATTTTAGAAAATTGAATTTTTGAAAATATTTCCTGTAGGAAGCAAGAAGTGATAAGAGTCCAGATATGGCACCTACCCCTGCCCCACAGAGCACACCACGAAATACTATCTCTCAGTCAACTTCTGGAGACCCTGAGATAGACAAAAAAATCAAGAACCTAAAGAAGGTGGGAGACTTAAGTGAAAAGCACATGTGTTTATTGAAAGAATACATGAGAATTATACAAAGAAAGTAATGCTTAGATGCCTAAAGACAGGCATCCGAGAGGTTTGTACAGTCCTCATTGTTGCTTTTTCACCATGAAATACTGTAACTTAGGAATGGCACCTACTTTAGTTCTGTTCACAGTTGTCTAAAGGATATTAGTCTTTATTATTGATTTTTGGAGTAATAAGAAATAATGTACATTTGAACACTTTTATACTCACTTTTTCATTAAACACTTGTGAGACAGGTAAGAGCAGATACTTATCCCATTTTTAAAGATGAAGAAAGAGAAACAAAAGGAAGTTCATTAAATTGCAACCAGTTTGTGATGGTGGCCTTAGAGGTAAAATCCAGGTTTCTAGAGCCCTTCCCAGGCTACATTATGGAGTTTCTCTTAAAGCCAAAGACATCGTCCAGGTACAATGAGGTTCTGAAATGTTGAAAATGGTGATATATTTAAATACATATACTTGTACATGTATACACATAGATGTACATATATGATAATATTAATTAAAATCTTGAAAAGTACTTTGCTAAATTCCATGTTCTTAACATACCCAATTTTACATTTAATTTTAAAAAGTAGTTTACCTTAGCATTTTAGCAGTCTGTTCTTGATACAAATGTAAGATAATTGATTTTCCTTATTCAGGTTTCACATTTATATGATTGAATTGTTAATAAGAAAATTTGCATTCTAAAATTACTTATTCTTCCTTTTGACTCATAATATATTTGATGTTTGCAGAAACTGAAAGCAATTGAACAACTGAAAGAACAAGCAGCAACTGGAAAACAGCTAGAAAAAAATCAGGTCTTTTCTGCATTTTTCATTTGGGCTCACAGTCACTACCACCCTTCCCCTTTTTATTATAAGCAATTATTTAATCAGGTAAAAGAGCCATATAGATTTTAAAACTTCTTTTGAAAACCATATGCCATTTTTTTTCTTTTTTAACATTTTTAGTCTTAAATAGGCAAGGATAGAGGAAGACGTGATGTGGATCGTGGTGAATGAGGGAGTCCCTGTTTCCTCTGAGGCATACCAATGTCATTGCTGCTGAAAATAAAGGCAGTTTATATTATGTTAGACAAATAGAAGATTCTCTTCTTTCCTGTGTCTCAGGTCGCACTGTCCCATTTGCCCCTTCTCCTCCTTTCCTCAACACTTTGAAGCCCCAAGTGTAGAATGGAAGACTTATTAGACCTAAAGATGCATGCAGTAAGACAGCTCTGTTTTTTGCCCCCTTAATTCATACCAAATAATAAATTAGAACTTGTTTCTAATCTGTATTTTAAAATCTATGTTTACCAGTAGATCTGGTAAAGTCTCAGAAATATTCTTTCTCTAAATTTTTTCTCTTTTGCTATATGGCTATAGATCCAATAATTATTTTATTTCCTATTTAATAACTTTATTGTTTTAAACTTTTCTAGTTGGAGAAAATTCAGAAAGAGAAAGCCCTTCTCCAGGAGCTGGAAGATTTGGAACTGGGTATTTAAAGATTCAGAGAAAGCAAGTTGCTTACCAGAAATCAGTGCAAACATATTTTCTGTTAAACCCATTGGGGTACATGGAATATTCATGTGCCCACATTTAATGTTCACTTATAATTTTAACCATTTATCCAAGATTCTGCATATGTGTGGAATTATTTAATAATGTCTGTTAAATTGATTTTTACCTCCTGCATCCTATATCATGTCAACACATGATATAGAAAAGAGACATGATTTTTTTTTTAAGCTAAGCTTGACAAATTGAAAGACCAATGTCATTGTTTTTTAGTAGGGGACAGTATTTACCATATAAATGAATAAAGGTGTTTTAAATTTGATCATTGTTGACTTTGTTATAAGTTTCTCAATTAACGGATCCTTTATTAATTTACAAGGCAAGTTTGGGAAATATTTCCTTTGGATATATAATGTGGCTATCTTGATTCTAAACACTGTATTATCAAATGTTAGAGAAACGCCTTAAAATCAGGTTTTCCTGAATATATTAAATTGTTGGGACTTCCCTGGTGACGCGGTGGTTAAGAATCCACCTGCCAATGCAGGGGACACAGGTTTGATCCCTGGTCCAGAAGATACCGCATGCTGCGGAGCAACTAAGCCCGTGCACCACAACTACTGAGCCTGCACTCTAGAGCCTGAGCGCCACAACTCCAGAAGCCCACGCACCTAGAGCCCGTGTTCCTCATCAAGAGAAGTGCACCGCAACAAAGGGTAGCCCCTGCTCGCTGCAACTAGAGAAAGTCCACGCATAGCAATGAAGACCCAATGCAGCCAAAAATAAATTAATTAATTAATTAAAAAAAATAATAAGATAAATATATTAATTTGTTTATATTATTTGTAGTATTTGAAGTAAAGTTTTTCTGACTAGTTCTAAAAAGTAAATATAGAATAAAAATAGAAAATAGCAAAACATTTTATTTTGATATTTCAGATAATAAACCTGATCATTTAATGATGAGGTAAATATTTTCTAAACATGAACTGTGATCATTTTGCTATAGTCATCTTGATTGTTTTGATTGTTCACTCATATGAAGAATACAAGATGTACTGATAATCCAAGACACTCAGCTATCAAAACTGATTTCTATTTGGTTTTAGAATCTATTACTGCTAATTTTTTTCATCTGATTTACATTTGAAGTTATTTTTATTTCATTTGCATTGATACAGGTTTTCATTATCTAGAGCTAGTATTTAAACTAAATAAAAGAAAAAAATCTAGGAATACTTTGAGAGATATACACAAACAGATAACTGAGTTTACTAATGCCCCAAAGCTGCAAAGAAGATTTGGTAAAGACCTAATGCATTAAAATTTGAGTGGTATTTTAAATGTTCTGTGTGTGAAGTGAGTGTGAACATACACACACTCATGTACATATAATTGCTTTCAACATTAATTTATTTCTGTTAATAGAAACTTAAGCTTTTTAAAAGTAATATATTGCTTTTATAATATATTTTAAAATTGTTTTTCTAATGTTAAATAATTCATCCTGAGACAGTATAATGTTTTTTGGCCTGGCAGCCTAATAATTTTTTTTAATTTTAAATTTTTAAAATGAATTACCAGTTTACACAGTTTACAGCAAATATATTAATCATTTTTAAAATGTTAACTTAAGGGAATTCCCTGGCAATCTAGTGGTTAGGACTCCACACTTCCACTGCAGGGGCATGGATTGGATCCCTGGTCTGGGAACTAAGATCCCATATGCCGCGTGGCCAAAAAAAATTAAGAAAAATAAAATGTTTATTTTAGAGGTAGTATCATTGAACCTTTTGTTTTAGTCAGATGCTTTTTAATTGCTCCAAGGTGACTGTTCTGACCAAAATTAGATTGCTTGGACTCGTTTTTTAGAATTGTCTTTGTGTAATCATTTAATCCATTTAATTTTTTCCAGAGAAATGTTTTATTTCTGAGCACATATCAATATAAAAATCACTGACGTGTTCTTTTTTTTTTTTTTTTTTTTTTATTTTTTATTAGTTTCTGCTTTATAACAAAGTGAATCAGTCATACATACACATCTGTTCCCACATCCCTTCCCTATTGCATCTCCCTCCCTCCCACCCTCCCTATCCCACCCCTCCAGGCGGTCACAAAGCACCGAGCTGATCTCCCTGTGCTCTGCGGCTGCTTCCCACTATCTATCTACCTCACGTTTGGTAGTGTATATATATCCATGCCTCTCTTTCGCTTTGTCACAGCTTACCCTTCACCCTCCCCATATCCTCAAGTCCGTTCTCAAGTAGGTCTGTGTCTTTATTCCCGTTTTACCCCTAGGTTCTTCATGACATTTTTTTTTTTAATTCCATATATATGTGTTAGCCTACGGTATTTGTCTTTCTCTTTCTGACTTACTTCACTCTGTATGACAGACTCTAGGTCTATCCACCTCATTACAAATAGCTCAGTTTCGTTCCTTTTTATGGCTGAGTAATATTCCATTGTATATATGTGCCACATCTTCTTTATCCATTCATCCAATGATGGACACTTAGGTTGTTTCCAGCTCCGGGCTATTGTGAATAGAGCTGCAATGAACATTTTGGTACATGTCTCTTTTTGAATTATGGTTTTCTCAGGGTATATGCCTAGTAGTGGGATTGCTGGGTCATATGGTAGTTCTATTTTTAGTTTTTTAAGGAACCTCCATACTGTTCTCCATAGTGGCTGTACCAATTCACATTCCCACCAGCAGTGCAAGAGTGTTCCCTTTTCTCCACACCCTCTCCAGCATTTATTGTTTCTAGATTTCTTGATGATGGCCATTCTGACTGGTGTGAGATGATATCTCATTGTAGTTTTGATTTGCATTTCTCTAATGATTAATGATGTTGAGCATTCTTTCATGTGTTTGTTGACTGACGTGTTCTTTGACTACATATTTTGTTTGGTTTTTATTTTAAATACATTGTCCTCAGGGAGTAAGAGTAAGGTGATAGAAGAGTGTAAGGTGATAAACATGTGCTTGAAAGTGAAATTTTAAGTACACTGCTGTGTATTCATTATAAAGGAAAATGTATAAATCCTGGATTCTCATAAAAATCTCCTTGCCTTAATCATCTCCGAAATGTATTTGGCATTTACCATAAGCATTTGTGAATACCATTGTAAGCTTGAGGGGAGATACTGCAGTAAACACAAAGGCTTGTGCATGCGTTACACAAGCTTCCCAGTGAGGGAAGAGAAAAAGGGGCAAAACCCAACCTTTGTAGCTGGAAGAAAGGAATTCTCTTAGAAAAGGAATAGAGAGATAATTTATGTCAAAACATATATATGTTGCCAAATAATACAGAATATTTTTAAAACAATACTATGTTTTTTATGGCTACATTTAAGTATGTAAACTTACAGAAAAAACTTTGGACAGGGTATGCACTAAACTGATAACATTGACTACTAGGATGGGCAGTAGTCAAAAGGAACTTTAACCTTATTTGTAATGTTTAACGTTTTTCTACTTATTTATTTTTGGCTGCGTTGGGTCTTTGTTGCTGTGCACGGGCTTTCTGTAGTTGTGGCGAGCAGGAGCTACTCTTCATTGCGGTGCGCGGGCTTCCTCTAGTTCGGGTGCTCGGGCTCCAGCACATGGGCTCTGTAGTTGCAGCATGTGGGCTCTCTAGTTTTGGCATGCGGGTTTAATTGCCCCACAGCATGTGGGATCTTAGTTCCCTGACCAGGGACTGAACCCGAGTCCCCTGCGTTGGAAGGCGGATTCTTAACCAATGGACCACCAGGGAAGTCCTTCCTTCTTTAAAGGTTTATACTTCTACCGGTGAAATTTTCCCATATTCTTATCAAATCTATAAGGCTTTTGAATTTTTACCAAATCGAGGGAAGGGAAATAATACTTTTTGGTTTTGTTACTTCTTTTTATTAGTAATGGGTTATGTACTTTTCCACATTTGATGGTGGTTTATATTTTTTTAGTGAATTGTTTTTTTCTTTTCCTTGGCCCATTTCTCTATTTGGCTTTCATCTTACTGATTTGTAAGAATATCGAATATAGTAACACATAAAATCCTCTTTTTTAAAAATTTTAAATAGGAAGTACGTGAACAGGATTTTTTTTTTAATTCAAGCAGTACAAAAGGCACACAGTGAAAAGTACCTCTGTTCTAGATGCAGCAATTTTCACTTCCTTATGTATCTTTCTAAAGATACATTGCATATTTATATTCAAGTATATACACACTTCCGTTAAAAAAAAAAAAAGCATACACACTGTTCTTTATTCCTTTTTTTCCTTAACATATTTTGGAAATCATTCCATACCAGTACATAGCTGTTTTAAAATTTATACATATATCTTTATAATGACCACATTGTGTGGAGGTAAGATAATTTAACCAGCTCATACTGATGTACATTTAGGTTATAAAATGTCAGTTAAACACATATACACATGCTTTAAAATAACAAGTATAGATGTTTATCTGTATTCTGGGATTAAGCTGGATGTTTTGAGAAATTTGTTTTATGGATGCTCAGTTTAACTGGTGGTCATTTTTGCAGTATATTTCTTTGAGTTAGATATTAGGACAGCTAGGACCATTGAAAATTTATTTATTTATTTATTTATTTTGCGGTACGCAGGCCTCTCACTGTTGTGGCCTCTCCCATTGCGGAGCACAGGCTCCGGACGCACAGGCCCAGTGGCCATGGCTCATGGGCCCAGCTGTTCCGTGGCATGTGGGACCTTCTTGGACCGGGGCACGAACCAGTGTCCCCTGCATCGGCAGGCGGACTCTCAACCACTGCGCCACCAAGGAAGCCCTAAAAATTTTTATTCAAGTGAGGTTTCAAAGCAGTTCTTGGATTCATCCACCTATGTAAATATATTAATGTCCAGAGCAAGACAAAGTGATACGAATTTATAAGTAGTAAAATGACAGAAATTACAGTGACAGCGTTGCTGTTCCAATCTTGCCAAAGTTAAGTGTTTTCTTTATTCCTGGAAGGAAGGAGGAATAGTGGAATAAGCCATACCAGGTGCCTACTTCTCTGGGTCATCTTTGCCCCCAAGACCATAAAATCAAACCAGATTGAGGAGGAATAAACTTCGCGCTTTTTAGAGAGCTGCATAGGTCAATTCATCAAGTGTTTACTGTGTAAAGTGCAGGTTACAAAGGAAATACAATGTATTTAGAAATGTTAAGATTGACATTGAAATGAAGTGAAAGACACTTGAAGATTCAAGACCTGGTACCAAACGATGTAGCCAGGTGTCTTAATCCATCAGGGCTGCTGTAACAAAATACCATAGACTGGGTTGCTTATAAATAAGAGACATTTATTTCTGACAAATCTGCTTCCCGGTTCTGTCTTCTTACTGTCTCCTCACATGGTGGAAGGTGTGAGGGAGCTCTTGGGGCCGCTTTTATAAAGGCACTAGTCCCATTTATGAGGGCCCTGCCCTCATGACCTAACCACGTCCCAGAGGCCTCACCTCCAAACACCATCATGCTGGGGATAGGTTCAACGTAGGAATTTAGAAGGGACACACACGTTCCGTCTATAGAGCACCTAGGCAAAAAATACATAAAACAAGCATTCATTGTATATCGATATAAAGAGATGGGAGATACTACTGTGGTTTACCGGTATTTCTTGTTCTCATCTGGTCATGTGGGAGAATTACACTTCCCTGTCTAGAGTTTTTACAGTTCCTAGACCACTGCCTTCTTTCCAGTGTTGCCATGGGTTTATTGCTGTACCACTTTACTGTCATTTCTCTAAGATCCTGAGAAAGGAGAGAGGCAAATGCATTTGCTTATTTTGCTATCTTAAAGCGGAAGTCAGAAAAGCATACTTCTAAGGTTTTTAAAAAAATATTTTATAATATCTTTATATTTTAAGTGAATTTGAAAATCAAAAGCATTTTATTCATTTCACCCAAAACACAATTCTTGTTATGTTCACTAGAGGGTTTCAAAGATCAGAGAATTGGGGAATTAAGGAATTAGAATTTATGGAAATATGTTCCGTACTAGAAATATGCAAATGAAAACGTAATAGCATGGGGTGCTGCTCCTTTTTTTTTTTTTTTTTTTTGGCCACGCAGCATGTGGTATCTTAGTTCCTCGACCACCAGGGATTGAATCCATGTCTCCTGCGTTAGAGGCATGGAGTCTTAACCACTGGGCCACCAGGGAAGTCCCTGCTCTTTCTTTTTATATTGACAAACTCCTTGAATTAACCCTCTTTAGCCCCTTGCCATCAGGCTTAACTCCTCCCTTTCCCCTGAGTTCTGTCAGTAATCTCCTATTGGCTGCAATTGAATCGTGTCTCAAGAGTTTGTTTGTAGGTCAAATGCTTGCAAATGGAATTTGCATACGTTTTCCCACAGAGGATAATAATATAAGTGGTTATTGGTGCTGAGGTGAGCCCATGAAAACTTTACATGGAAGAACTGAGTATAGATTCATTAAAACAAAAAAGCTGTTTACAAATTAATTTTTTAAATGTAATGCCAGGGGCTTCCCTGGTGGCGCAGTGGTTGGGAGTCTGCCTGCCGATGCAGGGGACACGGGTTCGTGCCCCGGTCTGGGAAGATCCCACATGCCGCGGAGCGGCTGGGCCCGTGAGCCATGGCCGCTGAGCCTGCGTGTCCGGAGCCTGTGCTCCGCAACGGGAGAGGCCACAGCAGTGAGAGGGCCGCGTACCGCAAAAAAAAAAAAAAAAAAATGTAATGCCAATAAAAGAAAATAGAATGAGAATTCTTTTTGAAAGTTTGAATGCTTACTTTTTTTAAAAGCAGATTTAAATGAAAGAAAAAGTAGAAGAAAATAATTTTTAGGAGATTCCTATAGATGCTTTTGGTCATTTTTGTGTGCTTTAGGTACTGGTTCTTTGCTACATACATATAAACTTATGTTCTCTTTTCCTTAATTTAAATTTTCACTATTCCCAAATTCAACCACAATTGAGATTTTTCCTAAGATCACTAAGCAAAAAATGGAAGCAGGAGGGAAAGTGAAAAAGACATTACAGAGAAAAAGATATACATGAGATGGACAGAGAAAGACAGAAAGCAAGGGAGAAGTGAAGTGAAGAGACCCTGGAATTGGGTCAGAGCCATCACACCCAGGACACCATCTCTGGTTCTTTTCTGAGCTGGGAGGGATGGTGAGCACCCTTGGAAGAGGAAATAAGTGCTGTGTAACCCAGGAATAGCTGTAAATCAGGAACTATGTGACTTGGGAATAGCTCCACAAATCTCTTAGGAATTAAGCTCCTTTCAAAAGAAAAGTCAAAAAAAAAGAAAGTCAGCTGTGTTTTTAAAGTCTTAAAAGACGTGGCAAAGCAGAGCTTCTTGCAGTCACATCCTTGGGCAAAATTACTTCTGAGCACAGTTTTGTTTATTTGTCTATGTTCAGTTGAAGCTTAACAGGTCAAACCCTAGAATTGTGATATCACCAGAGAGAACCTTTTATTGCGACCAGGCTGCTTTGCTTTTGTGTCCTCTCCCCGTCTTCTTCCCAGCAAGGACCCATGGTACCCTCTTAAGGAGTCTAAAGTCCTTGGCTTGTGCCTCCTCTCCCAAGCCCCCAGTCATATAATAGAGACAATTCATGCACACTTATTGATTGAAATAATACATCTGGACCACAAAACTCAAGCAGGCATTTGCATTTAAACACTGGCAATGAAAGACTTGGGAATTTAGATAGAGTTTGGTAATATTGACCGGAACAGAGAAGTGATCAGCCTTGGGCGTAGAAGTAGCAGGGGCCCAGGGCAAACGGAAAATGTGGAGTTCCTGTTCAAAAACTAAGAATTTCATGGCAGTGACAGCAAAGCATTAAACCAAGTGCAGGGTGTTTTTAAGTCCTGGGCCCTGTGTAACCACACAGGTCGCACAGCCATGAAGCCAACCCCGCACAAAAGCTGTGAGAATCTGAACTCCCTCTGATCTAAATGAAGAGACTTGACTTTGTTTCTGGACATCCCCCTGTTCCCTGGAGGAGAAAGAGGTAGTGGCTGACCCTAGCAAGACTGCTGCAGAGGAAGGAAAGGTGGTGGGGGTTTTTTCAGAATTTTTTTTTTTAGATGAGTTTTTAGGTTCTCAGCAAAATTGAGGTGAAGGTATGGAGATTACCCAGTATACCCCCTTCTTCCACTCATGCACAGCCTCCCGCATTATCAACATCCCCCGCCGGAGTGGGACATTGGTTACAACTGGTGAGCCTATCTTGACGCATCATAATCATCCGAAGTCCATAGTTTACATTAAGTTTCACTCTTGGTGTTGCACATTCTACGGGTTTGATCTCATGTGCAATGACATGTATCCACCATTATAGTAGCATCCAGAGTCATTTCACTGATTGGAAAATCCTCTGTTCTCCACCTATTCACCTCCCTACTCTCTCCCTGGCAACCACTGATCTTACTGTCTCTGTGGTTTTGCCTTTTCCAGAATGTCACGTAGTTGGAATCATACAGCATGCAACCTTTTCAGATTGGCTTCTTACACTTAGTAATAATGCATTTAATGTTTCGCCATGTATTTTCGTGACTTGATAGCTCATTTCTTTTTAGCGCTGGATAGTGTTCCATTGTCTGGATGGACCATAGTTTATTTAACCATTCAACCATCACCTACTGAAGGACATCTTGGTTGCTTCCAGGTTTTGACAATGTGAATACAACTGCTATAAACATCCATGTGCAGGTTTTTGGGTGAACATAGTTTTTATTGTACGCCTTTAATCTTAGGCCTCTTGCTCCAACCCCTTCCTGGTACTGAGGTCTGGCCTTGATTCTGAGTTTGCTGGCCTGAACAGCATGCTGGGCCAGGGTTATCCCATCTGTGTAATGGCCTCCTAGACACTGATAGTCTACTGTCTGAACTTCTAAGTATTGTCTGCCAACAATTCTATGTTTAAGAGTTGGAGATGGGAGTGGCAAGAGATTAAAAACCGAAACCAGGCTTAAGGAAAGAAAGAGCTTAACATGGCTCTAGTTAGGGTTAGTTTGCAAGCAACAGAAATGGTCTCTCTCTAACTTAAGAGGAAAAGAGTAGTAACAGAATATGTTATAGCTCACAGATTCAAGTGAAAAGAAAAACAACGAGGCCAGGAGATGACAGGAACCAGAGTAGTTTGGGGTCTAGAATGCTCCTCAGGGTTCTTCTACCAGAATTAATTGGCTTCAATAGTTTTTGGCTTGGGACACTGTCACAGCTCTGGCTGGGAAAGCTTTGGGCATCTTTTTTTTTTTTTTTTTTTTTTTTTTTTTTCGGTACGCAGGCCTCTCACTCTTGTGGCCTCTCCCATTGTGGAGCACAGACTCCGGACGCGCAGGCTCAGCGGCCATGGCTCACGGGCCCAGCTGCTCTGCGGCATGTGGGATCCTCCCGGACCAGGGCATGAACCCGTGTCCCCTTCATCGGCAGGCGGACTCTCAACCACTGCGCCACCAGGGAAGCCCTGGGCATCTTAATTGACAGTCCCAACAAGATTGTGTGCAATGGGTTCTGGCCAGTCCTCCAAAGAGAAACTGAAGTGCCATTACCAGAAGAGGGGGAGTTAATGCTGGGGAGCCTTCCTACAATATGCACTTTATTAATATTATGAAGAAGCCCCCACGAGGTAACTTGCTTCTCAAATTTTGTACAGCGCTCTTTCTTTCTTTCTTACTTTCGATCTTGAAATGGATACATTTGGTTCAAATAATATTTTTCCATACAGGCTATGTTCTCTAGATACTGTTTTTAAGTTCAATTCTAGGTGATTATATTAATTTACTTTGTATCAAATGCTTTTAATTGAGGCCTCAAAACTATTATGTGTTTACTACACATGGATGTTCTTTTATAATTTTAGCTACCACATGCACTTAAATTATTCCCAAATACATATGTGTACATTCTGTCTCTTTCTAGTACCATATTACTAGTTATCTCCAGCATAAGTTTACTTGACTATCTAGTCAAAAGTTGAAATTTAATACATTGACAAATTATCTTCTTTTACCACTTGCAAAATTTTCCATTACCATTCACTGCATTAAAAGTTCAAGTAACTTCCATGTTCATAGTAATTTGCTGGGTTCTCTGGAGATTTGAAGACGAATAAGACCTGAGTCTATACCTTAAGAGACCTCAAGTCTAGTACACTAGACTTGGCTTCATAGTCTGAGGAAACTTAAATACATCGGTGCCCAGGCCTCATCCAATTAAATCAGAAGAACACTTGAGCTAGAGACATGATTATTGCTTCTTCATTGTCTTAACTCAGGCTGCTATAATAAAATACCATAGACTGTGTGGCTTGAACAAGTGACATTTATTTTGCACAGGTCTGGGGGCCGGGGAGTGCAATAACAAGGTGCTGGCCAGCTTGGTTCTTGGTGAGGGCCCTCTTCCTGGCTAGAAGACGGCTGCCATCTTGCTGTGTGTTCACATGACTTCTTCTTTGTGAGCCTGTGTGGGTCTCACCCTCAAGACCTAATCTAAACCTAATTATCTTCCAAATGCCACACCTACAAATACCTTCACATTGGAAATTAGGGCTTCAATATATGAATTTGGGGGAGAACACAAACATTTGTCCCATAACATTCACTCTCTAGACCGCCCATCAGCAATCACCATATTTCCTCTGGAAAAAATCTCTTAGCCATGTCTCTTCCTTTTTCTTTACATTTATCATACCACGTTCAAAATTCTTAAGACTTTTTTCTTTGGCCTTGCCGCAAGGCTTGTGGAATCTTAGTTGCCCGACCAGGGATTGAACCCAGGGCCCTGGCAGTGAGAGTGCCAAGTCCTAACCACTGGACTGCCAGGGAATTTCCCCCCATACTACTTTAGACAAGCAATAATAACTGTCACTACCACTTACTGAGGCACCAGGCTAAACTTTCTACATATTGCATTTTATTCGCTCTAATCCTTGTTAAAACTGTAAGGAAAGTCACAGGTACACCGCTAGTAAGAGGGAAGAGGATTGGACTTCAAAACCAGTGATCATCACTCCTGTGCTGTACTATCTCCATTCTCTCTTTTTTCCAGTCCACCTTGCATTCAGTCCCAAAAATGATCTGCCTCAGAAACCGGTAGCACTTTTTTCTCTGCCATTGTCTGCTCAATTCGTTCTTTACTTTTCAGTAAGCCTTTCAAGGTTGTCAATTTTCTGACCCTTCCTTATACTAATTGTATTAATTGTATTCTCCAAGGAGACTTCTCCAGGCCAGTTCTGCTGATCTTTTTATGGACATAAACTATTTCTGTGTAACCTGAATTTTTGACCAACTACCAGCCTCTGAGAATAAATGGAGTAACATTAATAATACCAACTCATAGGCTTCCCTGGTGGCTCAGTGGTTAAGAATCCGCCTGCCAATGCAGGGGACACAGGTTCGAGCCCTGGTCAGGGAAGATCCCACATGCTGCGGAGCAACTAAGCCCGTGAGCCACAACTACTGAGCCTGCGCTCTAGAGTCCGTGAGCCACAACTACTGAGCCCACGTGCTACAACTACTGAAGCCCACGCGCCTAGAGCCTATGCTCTGCAACAAGAGAAGCCACTGCATGAGAAGCCTGCGCACCGCAACGAAGAGCAGCCTCCGCTGGCCGCAAGTAGAGAAAGCCCGCACGCAGCAACAAAGACCCAACGCAGTCAAAAATAAATAAATAAAATTTATTAAAAAAAAAAATAATACCAGCTCACATGTCACAGACTCATTGGTCCTCCATGCAAATCCATTTAATGCCTGTCACCCCTGCCCCACTTCCAAGTATGTCTGGGAGGCTCCAGGGGATGTCTGATTTATATTCAGTAAATGAAGTCACTCTTATCAGGTGTTGCCACTGCCCCTAATTGCACCATACGTCTTTCTGATAACTGCTACATCTGCACTGCTGCATACCCCACCCTCTGCTGGCACCTGAAGTTGCTCCACTAGACCCTGGGGTCTCTTTCAACATCTGGGCATATTTAGCATATCATGAGCCTGATATGCTAGAGCTTCATCATGCCATAGCTTGTGTCCCTGGATAAGATGGAGAATGTCTCTTTTCCCTTTACATTATATTCTTTTGGGGGAGAGTTGTTAAAAGTTGTGCTTCTGGGGTTCCAATGTTGTGCTGCATTTTTAGACTTTTAGACTTGTCACTTTTTTTGAATTGAGTTGGGCTGGGATGGGGATACAGTCTGAGCGACAGTCCTTATGCTGGATTTGGAATCATCTTTCCCCCAAAGACCTGTGCTCTGTCGCTGCCTGGGCTCTTGTTTGGCTCCTTCTCAAAATGCATTATTTCCCAGAAGGATTCATTCCATGTTCCCCCACCCTAACCCACGTGTCTACCTGCCAGCCACACCACACATGTCTGAGCCCCAGCAGTGGAAACCTTCTAGGCTTAATGAGATTTTCCACTTGCCTACTTTTGCACATCTTATTGTTCCCAGTTGAAATATTTTCTTACCCTATAGTGATCTTCTTTAAGAAGTCGTTCCTCAAGAACCCAGCAAGTCTAGTTATTCCTTGTGCCCTGGTTTTGTGCTATGTCAAAGTGGTTTATAATGATTGTTCTGCATTAACTAGCTCCCTGTTGTATATGAGTTCCTACCTTTAGACACTTCTTACTTCAATCACTATGCACACAGTTACTACATCAGTCTTCCTAAGACAGTGCTTTGATAATGCTGCCAATCTTCAACAGCTCCCATTTTCTATAGGAAAAAAATTTAAACTGCTTAGCCTGGCATTCAAGGACTTCCACAATCTGCCCCACCTACATTCCCAGTCTGGTTTCCCATTCATCCCCTAGTGGAACCCCCCTCTAGCACAGCAGTCCTGCAGCAACCCCTCTCCTGGCTTTTGCTTACGTTCTCTTTTCTTCTTCACTGTTTAAAATCTTAACCATCCATGACATGCACACATTCAAACATTATTTGCTCTGTGTCAGTAATTAATTAATAAATAAAGATAATAGAAGTAAAGCCCTTAATAGCACCTTGTATATAGTAGGCACTCGTAGCTGATATTATTTGTTCTCATTTTATTCTCATTGTTATTTCAAGAAGTCCATGGTCACCTGGACTACAAGGAAGAATGACAGTCCTTAACCTTGCCAGTCTCAGCTAAAAGCAGAAGAGTCTGACATAGTAATAACTGATTACAATGTTATATAATGACTAGGTAGGAGGTCAGTGCTGAGTGCCTCAGGGGCATAGTGCAGGAAGGGCTGGAGATAGATTTCACTGAACAAACAGTGAATTGGCCTTGAAGAGTAAGTAGAAAGGTTTATATTTTTCTTTATAGAAGTTTTGCACATTTCATTTTAGATTTATTCTAGGAAGTATTGGTACAGGATACATTTTTTAAAAATACATTTTTTAATTGTTGATGAAAGATAATTATTGATTTTTGTAAAGTGAGCTTATATCCAGCAACCTTGCTGTACTCAGAGTTTGTCAGTAGATTATTTTGGTTTCCTATGTATATGATAATATTGTTTGCAAACAATGGTAGTTTTGTTTCTTATTTTGCAGTACTTATACATTTTAATGCTTTTTCATGTCTTACTAAATTCATTAGGTACAGTGCACAGTTGTACAATTTAGTACAGTGCTGACTGAATAGGAGCAGTGAGAGTGGGAATGCTTGACCTGTTTCTGACTGAAATGGGAATTTCCTCAAATTCTAATGATTCAAATTAAGTATGATGTTTATACTTTTTGTTAGATGCCTTTTATCAGCTTATAGAAATTTCCTTCAAAGTTTGCTGAGAAATTTTGTAATTAATGAAGTGAATTTTATTAAATTCTATTGAAATAGTTGTGATATTTCTCCTCTAATTTACTGCTGCAAAGACTTTCTAATTGTTTTTAATAATTGTAATGCTTTATTACTGAAGGTTATTTACATAGTGTTTAAGGCACAATAAAAAATAAATTATAAAAGTTCTCTTCAAGTAAAAGACACTGAACAGCAGGGCTATATTAACCCTTGAATATTTAGCCAAGACACAAAGCTACAAGTTTTGCTGGAAACACCTTCCCTGAGTTTTTAACTACCTCTTTACGCTTATGGAACATCACCCAGGCCATCTGTTTGAAGAAATATCCAGTTACTATATTTTCAAAGGTTGAATTTTAGAGAAAAATAGAAAATGTGAAAGGTAATATAGACTTTAAATCTAATTTTTAGTTTCAAAACTGGGTACGGAAACTGTACTTTTTCAGACAGTATAAAAGGCAAAATGAGACAGGTATGGAATGCATTTCAGAATCAAGGTTCATATGTAAATTATACCAGGTGTTTTTTTTTTAAGTATTGGAAAACAATATGAAAGTTCATCATCTTTAAATACAGATAAACTATTTGGAAATTCCAGTTTGTTAAAAGAAATAACATCTTCAGCCTAGTTGGTGAAAACTGAAAATATCAAGCTGTAAAGATGCAGGGGGCAGGGGGTAGGGGGAGAGGTTCCTAAATGTTTAGATATTTTCTATTCTTTAAATAAGTGCTGCAGTAGCTTAAGTTTGGAAAGGCACTGGAAGGCTAGACACTTTTTTATGATTTTTTTTTTTTTTTTTTTTGCGGTACGCGGGCCTCTCACTGTTGTGGCCTCTCCCGCTGCGGAGCACAGGCTCCGGACGCGCAGGCTCAGCAGCCATGGCTCACGGGCCCAGCCGCTCCGCGGCATGTGGGATCTTCCCGGACAGGGGCACGAACCCATGTCCCCTGCATCAGCAGGAGGACTCTCAACCACTGCGCCACCAGGGAAGCCCTGGACACTTTTTGAAAAGCGTTCTTCTTTCCATGACCTACTTATAAAGTTTGTTTTATCTACTAGTATAAGAGAAAAAAATAATAAAGTTGGTTTCATTCTGTTAGTTTTGGTATTTCTTTGCCCCCATACCAAATCCTCCCCCCAAATAAGCAACTGATTTAAAAAATAAATAAAAGAAAGAAAAAAATATTTAAATAATCTCTTCTAGTTATTAGAGCTTTGTATAATACTATACAAAATTATTATCATTTAGGGTTCATTTTTTTCACTAGCCCTAAATTTTTAAATTGTAATATACTACTTCAGAAACCTTCCATTTAACTGCTTAATGATTCCAGTCTACAAATGAGCATAGATTTTGCTTTGTTATAAATAATTGAATTGGGGGAAAAACTATAGTAAGCTAAACAGTCATTCACTGCTTGTGAAATATCTGAGCTGTTGATTGCTTGTCACAGCACAGAAAAAAGGTGACAAGCAATTCATCTTGAGGTGGCATTTGTCAATCTATTAGCATTTATATAACCTTCCCTAGTTACTCTGTGGTCTAGACTTGTACTACTGTAAACCTTGGATCAATTGACCAAAAACAAACAAAAACAAAAACCTGCCATCTAGGGTATTGAAAGAATTTCAATAAAGTAAGATGTGTCACATACTTGAGGAGAGCCACAAAAATCAAACTGTTCTTTAACAGTTTGAATTTAGGATTTTCTGTTAATCAATCAAAAACAGTTGGGAGAATTAGCTCACCTTTTAACTGAGAGTGTGAGAAGGAAAGAATAAACATGTTAACTTTAGTAGCAAGAATGCTGCTCTAAGGAAACTAATATATTAAAGGAAATGTTATGACAGACAAATTGACTTTTATCTCATTTGATGCCAATATATGTGTATACAAGTCATAATCCACAAGGAGTGATTAAGGGCAAAAATGTAGCTTCCTAGTATATAAAAACTAATAAGCACTTGAAAAAAATACAATATTTGTACTCTGAAATTAAATAAAACCTTAGTAATAGAGCTGTGTGTGAGTCTGGTGGTATCTGCTCAAGAAGGGCCCTATGCTGGCTCCAGAGGAATGTTGCTTGTCTAGGTGGTTATATACTGCAGAGCTGGTTGGAAGACAGGTCACAACTGGAAAAGCCAAAGAAAAGCTTTCATTAACTCCAACTTATCTCAGGGTTCTTGTTCTTGGAAACCTTCAGCTTCCATATAATAATGTTAGTCTGTGTCTTCTAAATAAACAGAAACCTTTTTCTTGTATGAGCTTTTTTCTTCTTTTCTGCTAATATTGGAGGGTCTCCTGCAGAGGTGGGGGGTAGCCGTGGCTCACCGTGGGGACAAGGACACCAGCAGCAGAAGTCCTGGGAAGCACTCCCTGGAGCCCTCCCAGAGTCTGCCACCAGCCCCACCAAAGAGCCGGTGCCGGGTCGCCTCAGGCCAAACAACCTCTAAATGTTTTTTTAATTGAGAAAAATACTTTCTTATGATGTATTTTTAATACATTAACTTAAATCTGTTTCCTTTCTCCTCTTCCAAAAGTTTGATTCCCATTGACACCAGTATAATCACTCATTTGCTTTATCCCACATTACATGCAACAGTCTTAGAATATGTTACTAAACCAAATTGGAGTTCACTTGCCCCATGTGCAGCAAAGACAATCCACTGACATGGGGTTGTGGTGAAGGAAAGTACAGTGTTTATTGCAGGGTGCCAAGCAAGGAGCATGGGCAGCTAATGCTCAAAAGACTTGAACTCCCTGATGGCTTTCAGGGAAAGGTTTCTAAAGGCAACCTTAGGGGTGAGGGTTGCAGGGTGTGTTATCAGCTTGTGGACTTTCTTCTGGTTGGTTGGTGATCAGGATGATATTTTGGGAATCTTAATCATCAACCTTCTGGTTCCAACCAACCTGGGTCTATGTACTTGTGGTCAGCATGTAGTCACCATCCTCCACCTGGGTGGGAGGGGTCTTAGTTCCTGCAGAACAACACAAAGGTATGCATCAGGTTGTTATGTATATCCCTTCAGGAGGAACTAGGAGTCCTGTAACTCTATTGTTTAAGCTATTCAATATTATTACTTTTCTTGGTTGACTGATTTCCTTTGTTTCTGCATTCCCTCACTTCTCTAATTAGTCTGCTTTTTGGAACTTGGGGAAGGCCTAGGAGACTAAGCGTTTTTCCTACAAAGAAGAAATAGGGGACACAGAGGGACTTTTGTACCTGGGAAGGCCACGCAGAGTCCTGCTAAGTTTCAATCCCCCCTTTTCTTTGATACTCCTCAGTTCTCAGGGAACAGGGGCAGAACAAGAAAGGTAATGAAGTTTTGGATAGAGAGGTTAATCATAAACTTGATACGAGAACTCCGTTTTTTAGGGAGACTGGGTTTCAAACAATAATACAAACAAAATAGTATCACCATCCGACTTCTCTGGTGGCACAGTGGTTAAGAATCCACCTGCCAATGCAGGGGACACGGGTTTGATCCCTGGTCCGGGAAGATCCCACATACCGTGGAGCAACTAAGCCCGTGCACCACAACTACTGAGCTTGTGCTCTAGAGCCCACGAGCCACAACTACTGAGCCTGCATGCCACAACTACTGAAGCCCGCGTGCCTAGGGCCCATGCTCTGCAACAAGAGAAGCCACCACAATGAGAAGCCTGTGCACCACAATGAAGAGTAACCCCTGCTTGTTGCAACTAGAGAAAGCCCACGCACAGCAACGAAGACCCAATGCAGCCAAAATAATAATAATAATAAACGAAATAAATAAATTAATTTAAAAAATAGTATTGCCATCAATGTGATTACTGAAAACATTTTAAGATTTTGCTTTTTCAGTTCCTTTTGTCCTGATATTACAGGAAAAAAAGGTGGGGCACGAGAGGATGGTTGCATCCCAGGTCTCAGGTGAGTCCCTGGGACGGCCACCAAGTGTGGGCTCTTGGCTCTGTGAAGCCATAGTAAAGTGAAAGAAGGTTTATTAGGAGATACACACTCCAGAGTGTGGGCCATCTCAAAAGGCAAGAGAGGCCCCAGGGTATGCGGTTGTCAATTTTCATAGGGGTGGGTAATTCGTAGGCTAATGAGTGGGAAGATTATTCCAACTATTTTGGGGAAGGGACGGAGATTTCCAGGAATTGGGCTACTGCCCACTTTTGGCCTTTTATGGTCTGTCTCAGAACTGTCATGGCACCTGTGGGTGTGCATTTAGCTGCTGATGTACTACAATGAGCATATACTGAGGCTCAAGGTATAGTGGAAGTCTACTCGTCCACGATCTTGGACCTAGTTGGTTCTAACCAGTTTATGTCATGTCCTCAACAGCTATGTCATTCTTTTAAAGGTTGTGCCCTGCCCCCTTTCTGTCTCACTAAGATATATAAGACTTGTTTTAGTCACTTTAAGTGAGTTGAAATCAACTATTGTGAAATGTTTTCAGACTTTCACTGCATCCTTAAATTAGGAAACAATTTTTGATCATGTGCTTCATTCAAACTATTGGATATGAGAAACTATGGGCATACACATTTATTGAGAACTTCCTATTCAACTATTTCTTGAATTCATACCTGATGTATTTCATAACTGCAATACCTGGGCTAAATAATCCAAAATGATGGATGTTTATTCATTCTGAGGCTTTATTTTAAAAATATGACCAAATTTTCCATTGGCACTCCCAATACTCTTCCCAAATCATCCAAAGCCCAGATGCTATAATAATCTTCCTAACACCCTCTTACTGAGACTCCCCTTGATTCCCCGTGGTGTGTGTTCCCTTTGCTGCAATGAATAATAAATGAAACTTTTTCAATTCCTGGTGTAATCTTGACCTTAAAGGCTTTGTTTGATGGGATCTAAAAGACATATCAACCAATGGCAAAGGATTAC
Organism: Hyperoodon ampullatus; assembly: GCF_949752795.1. NCBI lineage: Eukaryota > Metazoa > Chordata > Mammalia > Artiodactyla > Ziphiidae > Hyperoodon > Hyperoodon ampullatus. Next base: position 16,629,401 of record NC_136918.1, read on the forward strand.
TTTTTATTTTGGTACTGATTTTGAAAAGGAACAGGACCCTGTGGGGCTCTCCTGGGTACAAATCCTTTCTGTGTCTCTGGTTTCTTGTTTGTAGGAAATAGGCTTCATTCAGCCTCTTTGACCTTCCCTGAGTTCCAAAGGGCAGATTCAAACAGTTGCTAATCAGGGAAGGGACAGAAACAAGGGAGGAGCAGTCAAGAAACAATAGTGCAGCCCTGGGGAATATATATAACAATATCTTTGAGTTCTTCTGCAGGAACTAAGGCCCCTACCCTGGTGGAGGATGGTAAATTCAAGCTGAGCACCTCACCACCAACCAATCAAGAAAGCTGCACACCCTGCATTCCTCACCCCAAATTTTGCCCATAAAGACTTTTATAGGCAAAACCACCAGGGGTTTCAGGGTTTTAGAGCACAAGCCACCCATCCTCCTTGTATTGGCGCCTTTATAGTAAATGCTGCATTTTCCTTCACTACAGCCCAGTGTCAATAGATTGGTTTACTGCCCACAGGTGAGCAGACCGAAGTTTGGTTCCATAACAATTTGAACAAATTAACAATAAAAATAAATAAATATTCATTAAGACAGGAGAAATTCTAACACTGGATATTTCGGTATTAAGCAATAATTTATTTTTCAAGGTGGGATAATGGTATTGTGGTCAGTTTTCTTCTCCCCAAAGAAAAGTTATGTTTTAGAGATACATGCTTAAAAATCCATAGATGAAGTGATATGTCTGGTATTTGCTTCCTTGGGGGAGAAGTGGTTAGAGCTGTACTATAGACAATTAATATTGCCAAAATACTAGTAATTGTTAAAGGTCGTTAATGAGTTAGGTAATTACTCTGTTCTTGTATATGTTGAAGTTTTCCAAAGGTCTTTTTAAAAAAGACTCCTTTAAGAGAGCGCAATATTCCAAGTTCAAAGAAAAGGCCATAGCATGCACCCAGAGAGAGTGAAGCATTCCTGTTTGGAAGGCGGGGCTTTCTCTTTTTTATCTCCCACACCTGAATCAAGGCTGTTAAACAGGTGTTCCTAAGTGTCTTGGGGAGATAAAAGTCTGAACTACATGAAATTGTGTGTAGAACCCAGGTGTGCCAGAAGCTTTCATTAGCAGGCTCCTCTAATATCCCATCAACTGCTGTTTGTTCTCTACCTATCTCACTCCATCCCAAGAATCTCCGCGCACATCCAAGATGGTGGGTCAGGACCGTGAAACAGGTCAGCTCTCCCTCCCAGAGCGTGCGCAGGCGCCGGGATGCGCAGGCGCATTCCAGCTTCCCTCACGACCTTGGCGGATCGCGCCTGCGCGGTGGGGAGCAGCTCGCGGCTCCGGCTCTACCTTGGGCCGGTTGCAGTCTGAGTCTGAGGACGGCCGAAGTGGTTTGCTCGTTTAAGATGAGGTTTCTGCTACTTCTCCTGGTGGCGGCGTCGGCGGTGGTCCGGAGCGATGCCTCGGCCAACTTGGGTGGCGTGCCTGGCAAGAGATTAAAGATGCAGTACGCCACGGGGCCGCTGCTCAAGTTCCAGATTTGGTGAGTATGTGCGCCAGCGCCCGGCCGCCCCGCTGCCCCTTCGCTCGGCGCCTCTCACTACGCGAGGCCGCGGCTTCGCGGCCTAGAGAGCTGAACCTTCCCTGTCCCGGAAGAACGGTGCCAGCAGCCTTCCGCTGCCTACCTCCTCCGGGGCTCTTCCCGGGGATGGCCAGGCCGCCTTCTCTGCCTCCAGACACAACCGCTCACTTCTTTTTTGGTTCCTAGAATGGAGGGAATGGGGAAGGAGGGTACGAGAAGGTTAAATACTGAAAGGCGAAGACGCGGGGACACTTGTCAGTACGGAGGACCGGTCGGCGGCGTCACGCCATGGCCACCCGGCTGCCTGCGGAGGTGGGCATGAGTCGGCGCAGGGTCGGTGGAGGAGCTCCAGCGTTTGTTTCCCGGTTAACTTCCTCTCGGTTTTCGCGGGGTACTCCAGGCGGCCTCGCTGCCCCGCTAGGCGAAGGTCACCTCGGGTCGTTGAAGGAGACCCGCGAGGGACAGACGCCTTTTTCTCCAGGGTCCACCGGGGTGACTGTTGGGTGAGAGCGTAGGGATTCTGACAGCTGATAAGCTTGGACGGGGAGGCTGATTCTCCGTTTGCAATTTCTAAAGTGTTTTTGTAAAGGAGCACGTTGCTCTTCTGACAACCTTTCGCTCCCAGACAACTGCATCTTCTCCCCCATTCCCCTTACTCCCGTGAGTTCCCTGCCCTGGCATCTCCTTCTGCCTTTTAAATCTCTTGGGCATTCAGAGAACTAGGAAAGAAAAAAAAAACCCTTTCCCCCCAAACCCGGCATTTTTCGACAGTGTTCTGTAAGTGATTTTGTTGTTAAGTATTAGAAGCAGAGCAGTAATGCATGTGATAAGGTAAGTGGTGTTCGGGAAGGTTTGAAAGGCTCAGATTAAAAACAAACAAACAAAAACCAAAATTGTAAAGTTGTGGAAATTAGAATCCCGTATCTCAAAAGGTGACGTTTTTTCAGAATAGGATGGTTGGATTAGTAAGTCTTCAGAGTCCTGATACTTTGGAACATTGGTGTTGGCCATAATGCATTTAAAATCAGCTTTTTCAAACTTCATGTATTAATATAAGTGTACTAAAGTTTAGATTTTCTACTTATCCAGCTAGTTTTTTTTGCTTAATCTTTAAAGACTAAGCAAATCTTTAATATTAAATCAATTTAAGTGCTGTTTAAAGAGAGTCAGAAAATAAGATGGTAAGTCTTTATTTTTGGAGTGAAAACTAAAAACCTTGCAACTTCCTTCTGATTAAAAAAAAGCTCTCTGTAGTGTTTACTGTGTGCTTGGCATATATCATCATATCATCTTTCATATATGATACTGTAAGTGGGAGTTATGGCTTGATTATTCTGACTTTTTTCTCCATATTTATTTTCCATTAGAAAGTGGCAGTCGTCTTACTAACTTATAAATATTAAAGATTAAGTGCAATACTTTTGGATTTAAGTAGTTAAAAAAAAGACTGCATTTTCCAAGTTATGTAATTTTTCTATTTTGTATGTCTTGCTTTCACTTGGGCTTTTCCAAAATACTCTTCTTTTACAGTTGCTTGTATTGGAATACTTGTCACAATAATTTAACAAATGTACCTTATAAAGTTTTGAAAATGTGTAAACAAATGTAGGGGGAAGGGCATTTAGTCCTTCAAATTAAACTTTAAAAAAAGTATAAGTACTTCAGTTAAACTTTTGATACTTAATTTTTGTTTCCTTTCCTTTTTTTCTTTAAGTAGAGAATTACAAAAGTCTGTTAAGTATTTTCTTTTGCAGTCATCCTGAGCATGTTACATACAAAAATACTTCCCTTTTTTTTTTTTTAATCTGTAGATGGGAAATAACTATTAATATGCCCTATGCCATACCCATTACAGGTAAATTTAGCTTGTTGTTTGTTACTTTTTCCCCCAGATATTAATGTGTATATAGGAAAGTGAATATTTGGTTTCTGATTTTGTTAGAGTTTCTTGGGCATTTATTTGAAAGTTTGTTTGGGAAAGGAGAGGAAGTGAAGACAATTGAGGGTAAATATGTGAAAATTCTTTTAATTCCATTTGAAATCGGAGTGCTATAAAATACAACTTTTCATTAATTTCCAATGTTAAGGAGAAAACAATTTTTACCTTCCTTTCCGTTGCTTTTGTCCCTTATTATTTTATATTGATTATGAGTACTCTTTCTTTAACTTTAGCTCAGTATATCATCTGTAATTGTGGCACCTTTGTAATTGCTAATAGAAAAAAATAACAACACAACACATAAATGGAATTGAAGGGAGAGAGATGAAGCATGCAAAATAGCTTAAAACAAACTTTCCTATTTTGTGTTGATGTATTTTCTCAGTAAATCCTCATTCAGTACCTGCTTGTGCCAAGGGTTAAAGATATCCTGGTGAACAAGACAAATGTGGCTCCTCTGGAAGCCTACAGAGAAGCACAGACTTACTTTATGTACCTGAGTGTTTGGTTTATTACATCCGTTGATTGAGCAATTGAATTAGATATCTAAGTTTGATGACATTGATTGCATATTTGGGGAAAAAATTTGTACTGCTTATTTGGACGTTTAAGTATTAAGCATAAAAAAGGAAGTTCTCTAATCAGAGCTTAAAATAAAGTTCCCTCGTCACATTTTCCTTTCTTGTGATTTTTTTGTGTAAATGTATTCTGACAGGTACTGTTTGGCATGTTTGTATGCATGCTTTTTTCCTCCCATACGTGTGAATTAACATGTCATCAGATTTACAGCATTTTATCTGTTGTTGCAGTTTAAAGAGATTACTATCTACAGCTCTTTATTGGTTAACACTTATTTGAACATTTGACAGTTGATTTACTAAGAATAGTAGGTTAAAGTTAAGATATCAAGACATAAGCAGAATACAGAATTTTCCAGTTTTTGTTAATTTAAGAATCCACTGCTATAATTTTAGGACAACCAATTTCTAAATGGAGTTTTAAGAGGTAAATGAAGCAACTACTAGAAGAACAGATTTTAATTGAAATTTATACCAACTTAGCCTTTGCTTTCATGGTATGGAGGCAAGAAAATAAAGACCTAAGTTTGATTTGGGTGTTGATCCTGACCAAGATGAGTAAAATGCTGAATTGAAGAAATCTGAGAAATTGAGAGTTATAGAGATCATGTTAGTTACTTAGACAACATTTGTATATTTAACAAATATTTGTGCACCGTCTCTGTGAAGATGCTTTGCTTGGGAATTCAGTTCAGTGCTCTCATAGATGTTAAAGGCAAGAGTAGAAGGCAGTCATTAATCCATGGACAGCACATAAAATTACAGTTGTGTTAATTGCTGTAGGAAAGTAATATGATATGAAAGAGACCTAGTCACCAGGATCAGGGAAGGTTTCCCTGAGAAATGAACTTTGAACTGAGGCTTGAAGGATAAAATGTATTTAGAGAGCACTGTTGAGCAATGGAAATAGCACATTCAGTGACTTTACAGTAGGAGAGAACATAATTTCTTTTTTTTTTTTTTTGCTATTATATCAATTGTACTTTTTTTCTGAATTTTATTTATTTTTTTATACAGCAGGTTCTTATTAGTTATCCATTTTATACATATTAGTGTATACATGTCAATCCCAATCTCCCAATTCATCACACCACCACCACCCACCCCCGGCCACTTTCCCCCTTGGTGTCCATACGTTTGTTCTCTACATCTGTGCCTCAATTTCTGCCCTGCAAACCGGTTCATCTGTACCATTTTTCTGGGTTCCACATATATGCATTAATATACGATATTTGTTTTTCTCTTTCTGACTGACTTCACTCTGTATGACAGTCTCTAGATTCATCCATGTCTTTACAGATGACCCAATTTCGTTCCTTTTTATGGCTGAGTAATATTCCATTGTATATATGTACCACATCTTCTTTATCCATTCGTTTGTCAGTGGGCATTTAGGTTGCTTGCATGACCTGGCTATTGTAAATAGTGCTGCAGTGAACATTGGGGTGCATGTGTCTTTTTGAATTGTGGTTTTCTCTGGGTATATGCCCAGTAGTGGGATTGCTGGGTCATATGGTAATTCTATTTTTAGTTCTTAAGGAACCTCCATACTGTTCTCCGTAGTGGCTGTATTAATTTACATTCCCACCAACAGTGCAAGAGGGTTCCCTTTTCTCCACACCCTCTCCAGCATTTGTTGTTTGTAAATTTTCTGATGATGCCCATTCTAACTGGTGTGAGGTGATACCGCATTGTAGTTTTGATGTGCATTTCTCTGATAATTAGTGATGGTGAGCAGCTTTTCATGTGCTTCTTGGCCATCTGTATGTCTTCTTTGGAGAAATGTCTATTTAGGTCTTCTGCCCATTTTTGGATTGGGTTGTTTGTTTTTTTAATATTGAACTGCACGAAGTGTTTATATATTTTGGGGATTAATCCTTTGTCCGTCGATTCGTTTGCAAATATTTTCTCCCATTCTGAGGGTTGTCTTTTCATCTTGTTTATAGTTTCCTTTGCTTGGCAAAAGCTTTTAAGTTTCATTAGGTCCCATTTGTTTATTTTTGTTTTTATTTTCATTACTCTAGGAGGTGGATCAAAAAAGATCTTGCTGTGATTTATGTTGAAGAGTGTTCTTCCTGTGTTTTCCTCTAAGAGGTTTATAGTGTCCAGTCTTACATTTAGGTCTCTAATCCATTTTGAGTTTATTTTTGTGTGTGGTGTTAGAGAGTCTTCTAACTTCATTGTTTTACATGTAGTTGTCCAGTTTTCCCAGCACTACTTATTGAAGAGACTGTCTTTTCTCCACTGTATATCCTTACCTCCTTTGTCATAGATTAGTTGACCATGTGGGTTTATCTCTGGGCTTTCTACCCTGTTCCATTGATCAATGTTTCTGTTTTTGTGGCAGTACCATACTGTCTTGATTACTGTAGCTTTGTAGTATAGTCTGAAGTCAGGGAGCCCGATTCCTCCAGCTCCGTTTTTTTCCCTCATGACTGCTTTGGCTATTCGGGGTCTTTTGTGTCTCCATACAAATTTTAAGACTTTTTGTTCTAGTTCTGTAAAAAAAATGCCATTGGTAATTTGATAGGGATTGCATTGAATCTGTAGGTTGCTTTGGGTAATATAGTCATTTTCACAATATTGATTCTTCCAATCCAAGAAGAGAACATAATTTCTTGAGGCCAAGGCTGCTGACCTTAAAGACCAAAGAGAAGGTAGCAGAGACCCTGGAAGGTCTGGATGGCTATGTTAAGGAAAAACCAGTAAGTATCATTGTGGAAAAGACATTACAGGGAACAAAAAAACAGATGTGGGGAGACCATTTTAAGGGACTCTTGGAGTTGCCCACTCAAGAGACAATGGAGCTTGAAATAGAAGGGTGGTGGTAGGAGTAAAGGGACAGGTTTAAGAGATTTTTTTTGCAGATAAATTTAGCAGTTCTTGATGATTACATTATTTGAGGGACCGGAGAGGTGGCATGCAATGAGAGGTGTCACAGGTGACTCCTGAGTTCTGGAGTGATGCTGTGCCATTCACTGTAGTGATAAACAAAGAAGACAATTTTTATGGGTTTTTTTTGCGGGGGAGACTGAAGGGGATGAATCTTGAATTAAAAAAAAAATTGTATAGGTTACAATGTTGTGTTAATTTCAAGTGTACAGCAAAGGGATTGTTATAGATATACTATATATATAAATATATATAGTATATATTTTTACTTATAGATATATGTAAGTATATATAGTATGTGTATATTTTTTTCAGATTCGTTTCCATTATAGGTTATTACAAGATGTTAAGTGTAGTTTCCTGCACTATATAGTAGGTCCCTGTTGTTTACCTATTTTATATATAGTAGTGTGTATATGTTAATCCTAAACTCTTAATTTATTCCCCCCACCCCCATCCTGTTTGGTAACCATAAGTTTGTTTTGCTTTGTTGCTGAGTTTTTAAAACTAAAAACACAGTAGCTAGGGGAAAATCCTACAATGCCGGAGTCCAGCTCCAGCGAGTCCAGGGATACCCAAGGGATGGATAGCGTCGGCGAAGGAAATAAATCTATTACACTTCTTAAAGTATCAGCATTGCATGTTTCTCTCTCTCATGTCTCTTTATTGTTTACAATCACAGGTTTATATATTGTAGTTGATTACATTACCAGGTACCTGACCAAACAATCTTAGCACAATCAAACCTCAAAATATTCTATAAAGATTTTTTAAAAAAATATCCCCTAGTTTCTAGATGTCCTATTAAAATATTTCCCCAAGTTCCCATTAATCACAGGTTATTTCTTAGTAATCAAGCCAAGCAGTTATAGAATTATTTTAATTATAAAAGTTGGAGCTACTTGTTCCTATTTCTCTTCTTTCATGGGCAACCTTTTACAATGGTTCCACGAAAATATTTACAGTATACCCTGCATGCTCTTTCTCGTTGTTTCCTTCAACTGAGACAGTGTTTTCTCCCTATCCTAGCAACCAGTTCTGCTCTAGGCATTTGCTTTTGTATAATTAATCTTCCTTTATAATAGAACCATAAATTTCCTATGTCATCAGGAACTCCGGCCCATGGCCATAACTCCATACTAGAGGGTGTTTTTCATAAAAACATCCCCTTAGTTCCAGGCTCTTAATTCTTTACCCATTTCCCCGGGGCTTTAGTGGGTACTTCCCATTCTGTGGTAGTTTGAGGAGGGGGAGTCCTAGAGGAATTTTTCTTTCACGTGGAGCAACATCCCCCCCAAATTGCCCCTATATGTAAATTTATTATCATAAAACATAACAGCAGAGCTGTAGTCCACCTTCCTGGCACGGCGCTGCCTTGCAGTTTCGCCTTCCGTTGCTCATGACTTTGTCATGGTGCAATGGCTCCAGTATGGCTTCCGACACTACAAAGAAATTTTCACCTCCCCAAAATAGTCACAGTAACTGAAACTAAAAACTTAAATAACAGTTATTATATTTCTCCAAACCCACGATATGATAGGTTGTAAGATACACCATTCTGTATACCACTCAGAAGGAAAAAACTGTGGCCATTTAAACTGTGACACACTAATGGTTATAAGATAAATCTTGGTTTTTAAAAAGATGCTAAATAGGAAGAATGTACTACTTGGAAACAGTGAAGTAAAGGAGTAATAAGTTGATTCAGATAGTAGAGTAGTATAGAGTGCTCTGGAGAACAAACAAAATGGTGGCTGCTGCACCTGCCACTATGTTAGATTTTTAAAGTTACATAGAATTTAGTCACCAGTTTGTTTTTTTGTTGTTGTTGTTTTTTACCATTTTAAACAATAAATAGCTCAGGAGCTAACTGAATACCGTGCACATAATAGTTGTTTCTTCTTAATAATGAATGAAGTACCTTAGTTCAAAGCTTTTAGATGTAAGTAAAATATGAATGGTTTTAAGGTTTTATCTCCTCTTACAGAAAATGGGAACATTGTTTCCTTACAGTTTGCCATTAAGGTAAGTGGTAGAGATCAAATTTAATGTATCATTTGGAAATCTCATAAATAACCTCACAGATTTTGAATGGTATAGGTACTGGGAAGGTGAGCATTTACTGGACTAGCAGTTTGGAGGCCTAGTTCTTAACTCCATCTGCCTTTTATCTTCTGAATGACTTTGGGGAAATGTTTAATCTCTAGCTCTCAACTTGTTCATCTGTAAAATAAGGGTGTTGGTTGCATTCCAGTTACCTCTAATATTCTATTATTAGGTACTGTAAAGAAGCTTGAAGGAAAAAAGTAAAAGCATGCATGTATGTTTCATTTCCATCTTTGTCACTTAAGAGTGTAGTTGGAGTCCTCTGGTTCATTTGATTTTTGTCACCATCCCTGCTTTTCAAAAAGGAAAATCTCGTTTTCACATACTTTATCTTGATTGGGGTGTAGCTTGGGATTGATAAGGAGAAATCTTGGCCACAGATTTTAGCAAGAACTGCTCATAATCAAGCCTTTGTTTTTAATTTTTATTGGAGTATAGTTGATTTACAGTGTTGCGTTATCAAGCCCTTGTTTTGTTTGTTTTTTTTTTTTTTGTGGTACGCGGGCCTCTCACCATTGTAGCCTCTCCCATTGCGGAGCACAGGCTCCAGACGCGCAGGCCCAGCGGCCATGGCTCAGGGGCCTAGCCACTCCGCGGCATGTGGGATCTTCCTGGACCGGGGCACGAACCTGTGTCCCCTGCATCGGCAGGCGGACTCTCAACCACTGCGCCACCAGGGAAGCCCAAGCCCTTGTTTTTAATGTCCTCTTTTTCATGCCACTTGTTTTCCTGTTTTGTCCAATTTTTAGGAAGATACGAATTTGTTTTTCACAGTAACATTTGAAGACCAGTTGTCTGGTGGGAGAGACAGACATGTAAACAATATAACAGTAAACCATTCTGTTCTGAGTGTTCTAAAAGAAGTCTTAAAAACCCAGAGAGGGGCCTCCCTGGTGGCGCAGTGGTTGAGAGTCCGCCTGCCGATGCAGGGGATACGGGTTCGTGCCCCGGTCTGGGAGGATCCCATGTGCCGCGGAGCGGCTGGGCCCGTGAGCCATGGCTGCTGAGCCTGCGCATCCGGAGCCTGTGCTCCGCAACGGGAGAGGCCACAGCAGTGAGAGGCCCACGTACCACAAAAAAAAAAAAAAAAAAAAAAAAAAAAAAAAAAACCCAGAGAGAAGAAGGATTACCTATTCAGGGAGAGTTGGAAGGCTTTGCAGAGGAGGAAATGAAATCTTGCAAGGGTATGGGGAACTCCACCAGGAGATACAGAGAATGAGCTTTACTAGCTAAAGGAAGAACACATGCACATGAAGCCTGACTCAGCATAGAGGGGGAGGAGGAGACAGGAAATGAGGAGAGCTGGAGTCAGCTAATCAGTTAAAAACACCTAGCACAGTGTACCTGCTACTACCATTTATCAAGTGCTCATTATCATAATTTATTATTTGTAATGTCTTTAATGTTGTAATAAGACCTGCAGTAAATAAACCTTTGAAAGCTTTACTTATTGACTTTCAGCTTAAAAAAGTGAAAACAGCTCTCTGGCTGTTGATGTCGAAAGCTCAGCTTCTCTGTACACTGGTGCGGAATCGAATCTCGGAGACAAAGTTTTGGGTGAAGTAGAAAAGGATAGCTTTATTGCTTTGCCAGGCAAAGGGGAACACAGCGGGCTCCTGCCGTGAAAAGCTGTGTGTCCCAACCCAGGAGGATTTGAGGAGGAGTCTTACAGCAATAGTTCAAGGGTGGGGTTGCTGACAAGATTAGGCTGTGTGCAGGGTCTCTTAATCTTGATGAGTTTCTCTGGTCCCTTTAATCTTCCCTCAGGTGATTTCTTGGCTGCTCCTCCCTTGATTAGCAACTGTTAATGGAGGCTGGAATCTTGCCTATAAGAAATGGGGGACAAAAAGGCTTCCATGCCCTGGAGCCCCCACAGGATCCTTCTCGGTTTCACTGTGAAAATAACATGTTAACTGTAAAAATAATTTTTAAAAAAGTATATGGAAGAAAGTGAAATATCCTTGTAACTCTTTAATAACATTTTGAAGAACCTCCTTCAAGCCGACTCTTCACGTAGAAACATATGCTATATTATATAATTTTATATTAATGAGTTTGTAGTTGTATGCTTTTTTTGAAATTTGCCTTCCCCTCATCACTTATCTTTTCATATCAGCAGATGCTGTTCTGTATCAACAGGCATAGTATTCCATAAGATGGGTATTCTTTAATTTATTCAAGCCACTGAATCTGTTTGCTTAACATTTATGTTGGTCCTAATTTTTTATAAAACTACTTTGTTAAGATGACTATCCTCAGATATCATGTGTGCTTGTCCAGTTATTTCCATAAACTAAATCCATAGAAGTAAAATATTATGATTATGTTAATGGGTATCACATTTAAAAATTTGACATAATTAAACTAGTTAATACTCCTACCAGAAGATCTTAAAGTGGGTTGGGTTTTTTAAATTCTTTAGTTTATTGCACTGTAATTAGAGAATGTGACATTTGCTGTTATGTTTTATTCCGCGGACATACTGAGGACTTAGGCCCAGGAGACAGCCTCTCAACTCTGAGGGACTATTCTGAAGAAGTAAGGGAGGAGCCAGAATATATAGGAGTTAAAAAAAAAAACAAAAAAAACTCCAGGTTATTGGAACATCAAAAGATTACTGTTAATTAAAGAAAATCAGACATCTCAAGTTAATGAATTTAGTGCTTTTCTGTGTATGGGAAGATGCAAGAGTCTGGGCTTACTGAAATTCCTTTGATATGTACCTTAACTGTCTAGGTCCAGTATCCTGTTTTTTTCCATCCTGAATCTCCTCAGGGTGCACAGCTGGGGGTGTCTGCAGTGGCTTGATGGTTGCAGCATCCTTTGTTTACTGAGAGAGCTGGTGACATTCTTCATCCACCTACTTATTAGGCTTTCTTTGTGACCTAACATAGATGGTCAGTTGTTGTAAATATTCTGTGGTCTCTCAGGGTGTTTTCTATAGGAAAAAAACTGATGTATCTGTGGATTCCATTTATTGATGATACTATTCAGATCTTCTGTACTTTTTATTATTCATCTTCTAACACTGATTCAGTTTTCCACTCATCAATTTTCTTCTTCAGGGCCTTAAACTATTTTTTTTAATTCTGCTTTTGGTTTTGAGGTTTCTTACAGTCCTTCCTTATCTCTTTTATCATCCTTTTCTTCTGCTTGTTGCAAAATATTTTTGGGTGTCGGTTCTTGTTTTGAATCTTTTGTTCGATGTTTTTGCTCTTTCAATTTGTGACATTTTTTCCGTAGTCCCTCGGGTGTTTTGTTTTTTCATTCCTGTTTCTCAAGCAAGACAAGGGAAACGGCTTCGGATATTATCAGTCGGTGCACTGTATCTTCTCCATTAGACTGTTACAGCTTACTCCCTTTTCTTCATTAGAATGTTGCCAGCATCAGAAAGGCGTAGATTTTTGTCTGTTTTGCTTGCTGCTGTATATCTTTAGAGCCTAAAACAGTACCTGTCATCAGGCCATATTTATTGAAAAAGTGAGTACAATCTCATGGTAGTCCACTGGGTTTGGTTCTGACATAACCTATCTTCTCCCTCCTCACTTCCCTTTAAAAATTCCTAACTGGTGTATAGATCAATGTTTTCTGATACTGTTCCTTTCAGGTGGATTTCTACTTGGTTGACCTCTGCTTCAGTTTGGTAGCTTTTAGGCATAGAACGTGATACATGTAAAACTTCAGTTTTGAACATACTCTTCACTCAGTAACCTTCTTGACCTAGCCTCCACCTCTGCTGATGGGGCTAAACTTCCAGAATTCATTGTGTTATTGTCAGTCATCTTCCTGCTGCTCTTATTCGCCAACACACCCTTATTGCTTATCCTGTTGGTGGTTTTCTTTCTTAGATCCCTGGGTTGTCCGTCCCCCCCCCCCGGTACGCGGGCCTCTCACTGCTGTGGCCTCTCCTGTTGCGGAGCACAGGCTCCGGACGCGCAGGCCCAGCGGCCATGGCTCACGGGCCCAGCCGCTCCGCGGCATGTGGGATCTTCCAGGACCAGGGCACGAACCCGCATCCCCTGCATCGGCAGGCGGACTCTCAACCACTGCGCCACCAGATGGGTTTTTTAATCGAGTTCATTCTAATGTCTGAAGTCAGTCTACAACCAACAGGTAAAAGTATAAGACAAACAGGAAAGCAGTAAAGCAGACAAGAGACATATCTAGTTTTGCCATTGAATTAGCATAGAACACAATATGTTTATCAGTCTTTCTAACAAATTATAAAAATGCACCGAGGATGAATTTTATGGTGTGTGAATTATATCTCAATTTTTAAAAATGTATTGAAAGAATAAAAGTGTTGCAGGAAGGGGGGTCCCCTTCCCGAGAGTGGGCTCTTGTCTAACACTTGGAAATGAATTGTCCGAGGAGACACACATGCTGACAAAGCAAGAGACTGTATTGGGAAGGGGCGCCTGGGCGTAGAGCAGGCGGGTAAGGGAATCCAGGAGGACTGCTCTGCCATGTGGCTCGCAGTCTTGGCTTTTATGGTGATGGGTTAGTTTCTGGGTTGTCTCTGGCCAATCATTCAGACTCAGTCCTTCCTGGTGGCGCGTGCAACTGCTCAGCCAAGATGGATTCCAGCGAGGAGGATTCTGGGAGGTTAGTAAGACATGTGGACATGTGTCGTCTCCTCTCTCTTTTTGACCTTTCCCGAATTCTTCCCTTTGGTGGTGGCTTGTTAGTTCGTGTTCCTTACTAGGATCTCCTGTCGTAAAATAACTCATGCACATTGTTACTGTCTTTGCCTGGCCAGGGTGGGCGGTTTCAGTCAGTGTTTCCTCTAACAGAAGCATCAAGTCATGTATGAAATATTTTAAGATGAGACAAAAATTCTTGCAAAATGCAGGTAATTCACCATTTATTGAATGCTTTTATGAAGTCACTTTTACTGAGTGGCTGCCATACCTTATAAATCTGTTGATGAGAAGTGCTTTCCAGAGTAAAGAGATAAAATTCCTTCCCCACAAAGAGCTGAGGAACTTACACAATTTATAAATTCTTTGTGGAGTAGTCTGCAGCAAAATATTTCCTGAAATGTTATGCCAAAGGTATAGGAAAACTAGAAACTAGTGACCTCAAGAATAAGACACAAAGAAGGAAGAGAATAAAAACAGATCATTAATTGAATTTTAGGTTTATCAAATCTTTGGAAAAAACTCTAAGGAAGCCTGAAATTTTTTTTTTTTTTTTTTAATTTTGGCCATACCACATGGTGTGTGGGATCTTAGTTCCCTGACCAGGGATCGAACCGAGCTCCCTACAGTGATAACGCAGAGTCTTAACCACTGGACCACCAGGGAAGTGCCAGGAAGCCTGGAATCTTAGAAGCCATGTTAGGCATATTTTGTATTCATATGCGTTTTTACTATGGTGGCCACTGCGGTGCTCCTAGAGTGAGGCAGCTGGAAGGGAAATCACTTGATTTCATATAATACAGTTCTTAAACCTGATAAGCTCATACCTGTTTAGTGCTGTTTTTCAACTTTTAAAAGCGCTAGGGTCTGTGATACAGAGTGAAGTAAGTCAGAATTAGAAAAACAAATACCATATGCTGATGCATTTATATGGAACTTTAAAAAGCGGTACAGATGAACCTATTTGCAGGGCAGGAATAGAGACAGATGTAGAGAACAAACGTGTGGACAAGGGGGAGGGGGAGGCTGAAGTGGGAGATCGGGATTGACATATATACATTACCATGTGTAAAACATAGCTAGTGGGAACCTGCTGTATAAGCACAGGGAGCTCAGCTTGGTGCTCTGTGATGACCTAGAGGGGTAGAATGGCGGGTGGGGTGGGGCGGGAGGGAGGTCCAAGAGGGAGGGGACATATGTATACATATAGCTGATTCACTTCCTTGTACAGCAGAAACTAACACAACATTGTAAAACAACTATACCTCAATTAAAACAAAACAAAACAAAACAAAGGCTGAGCAAGTTCTGATCTACATTTTGATCTTCATTCAAAGTGTGTGAGTCCTTTTTTTTTAATTGAAGTGTAGTATAGTTGATTTAGTGTTTCAGTTGTACAGCAAAGTGTTTCAGTTAGTTTTTCAGATTCTTTTCCATTATAGGTTATTACAAGATATTGAATATAGTTGCCTGTGCTATACAGTAGGTCCTTGTCTTTTATCTATTTTATATATAGTCGTGGGTATTTGTTAATCCCAAATTCCTAATTTATCCCTCCCCCCACCCCTGCGGTAACCATAAGTTTGTTTTCTATGTCTGTGGGTCTATTTCTGTTTTGTACATAAGTTCATTTGTATCTTTTTTTAGATTCCACATATAAGTGATATATGCTATTTGTCTTTGTCTGGCTTATTCACTTAGTATGATAATCTCTAGGTCCATCCATGTTGCTGCAAATGGAATTATTTCATTCTTTTTTTTTTTTTTTTTTTTTTTTTTTTTTTTTTTTGCGGTAGGCGGGCCTCTCACTGTTGTGGCCTCTCCCCTTGCGGAGCACAGGCTCCGGACGCGCAGGCTCAGCGGCCATGGCTCACGGGCCCAGCCGCTCCGCGGCACGCGGGATCCTCCCAGACCGGGGCACGAACCCGTGTCCCCTGCATCGGCAGGCGGACTCTCAACCACTGCGCCACCAGGGAAGCCCTATTTCATTCTTTTTTATGGCTGAGTAATATTCCACTGTGTATATGTACCACATCTTGTTTATCCATTCATCTGTTGATGAATGTTTAGGTTGCTTCCATGCCTTGGCTGTTGTAAATAGTGCTGCTGTGAACATTGTGTGAGCACTCTTGTTTGTAATTTTTTAAAAAAGCATTTATAAGGTTAGTCTGTTCACCCCTGAATATCTTGTTTCTTGTATGGTTTATAGAGCCCCTTGTTCAGATTTCATTGCTTAAAACACTTAGAGCAGGTAATGCACCAGACAAATGTCTATTACTGCTTCTACTAAACAGAGCAAGGAGAAATAAAGATTACATCTAAACACCCAGTGTTCAGTGATCATTGCACTGTTGGACTGGTCAGTGCTGTTGACAGTTAGAAACCATGGTAAAAATGCCTTCCTGATTTTCTGCATACACCATGGGAGAAATATTAGTTGACATTCTTAGAATGCAAGTAGAGAAACCAGTTTTGAACTGCTTTAAACAACACATTTGGAAATCTGTTTAAAACTACTAAAAGAGTAGTATAGAATCCAAAGGCAGGAATGCATCAGTGCCAGAAGATGGCCTGAAATAGAAAACTGAAAGGTCTGAGAGGACTTCATAAACTTGCTCTGGCTTACAGCTGTATTCTTCTCAGTAAAATATATTTCGTTTTTCTTTTTCTCTTTGAAGATTGATTTATCTCCTCAGTCTTTTTTTTTTTTTTTTTTACTATTTAAAAAATTTATTTATGGTTGCGCTGGGTCTTCTTTGCTGCACGTGGGCTCTCTCTAGTTGCGGCACGCGGAGGGCTATTCTTCATTGAGGTTTGTGGGCTTCTCATTGCAGTGGCTTCTCTTGTTGTGGCACATGGGCTGTAGAGTACGTGGGCTCAGTAGTTGCGACTCGTGGGCTCAGTAGTTGTGGTACATGGGCTTAGTTGCTCTGCGGCGTGTAGGATCTTCCCAGGCCAGGGATCGAACCTGTGTCCCCTGCATTGACAGGCGGTTTCTCAACCACTGTGCCACCAGGGAAGTCCTCCTCAGTACTTTTTTTTTTTTTTTTTTTTTTTGCGGTACATGGGCCTCTCACTGTTGTGGCCTCTCCCGTTGCGGGGTACAGGCTCTGGACGCGCAGGCTCAGCGGCCATGGCTCACAGGCCCAGCCGCTCCACGGCAAGCGGGATCTTCCCGGACTGGGGCACGAACCCGTGTCCCCTGCATCGGCAGGCGGACCCTCAACCACTTCGCCACCAGGGAAGCCCGACTCCTCAGTACTTTTGAAAGATTACCACTCTCCTCTACCTACAACAGCTCTGATTAAATGTTTACCTGTCTGGAGATAGTTACTTTTTTAAATCCCAGTTCTTCATTTTTAGAGAGGAAACTCAAGCCTTGGTGACAGGTTTGCATTTCTGGAACATTAGATATTGGCAAGGGGTTGGGTCTTCTTGTATAAACAGGATCTGATCCTATGTGTGGGTGGGAGGATAATTGGAGGGAGGTTATCGTAAATAAAAGGGGAAGGTAAGTTCAAGAGATGCGAAATCACAAGTATTTAATTCATAACAGTAAATATCTGAGATTTTGCCCCATTTTCCTTTAATAAGGAGATAGGAGAGGTTGGGGTTTGTGACAGACTCAAGTTGATATAAGTAGGCATTTGACTACAATTAGGGGCCGATGTTAGTATAGAAAAGGAAAAGTGGGATGGTTGGCACCATGAATTAGGAGACTGAAACTTGATGGACTTAAAAAAGCACAGAATATATTTGAAATAGCATGGACAAATTGCCTAAATTTCCTTTCTATTCATTACAGAAAGATGATCTAATTTGTATGCAAGTTCTTTCTTTTAGAAAATTAATCTTAGAAAAGTATTGTGTAAAATATTTTAAATTGAACAACTGCAAATTTGACTCCATATAGTAAGATATTTTTGTATTGCAAGAAGGAGATTTGCAAAGTGATTAGGACTTAAATGAAGATTTCTTTTCACAGTTTAATTTACTTCTTAAGGGCCTTTGGTCCAGGGGCAGAAGAAATAGGCAGCAGCTACAACATTTTTAGCATGTTCACATATTTATTCGTTGAAGGTATACTATGAGTTACATAGTTTTACTCACTGACCCAGAAAGAGTGAAAAGTTGAAAGAACTGGGTGTGGTGGTAGAGGTGGAATGATTACTGGCTCCTTACCATGTGTGCCTTTAATTTAACATTTTGCCCACCTTGATAAACAGTAGGTATGTTTTATTTTGGAAAACATCTGTCAGCAGTAGAGATGGCTATTTCAAAACAATTTGAACATTTGGGGAAAATTATTGCATAGGGGAAAAGTTACTTGTTTTTTCTTCACAAGTCTCAAAGCAAATATAGGGAGGAAAGTTTACTAATGCATAAGTAAACTTGCCTACAAATAGGTTGTGTCAGTCTTGTAAACTACTTCATTTTTCAGAAATAAGAAATGTACAGGGTTTTTTTTGTTTTGAGGTATAACACATTAGTTTCAGGTGTACAATGTAGTGACTTGATATTTGTATATATTGCAAAACAATCACCACGATAAGTCCAGTTAACGTCCGTCACCATACATAGTTACATTATTTTTTTCCTTGTGATGAGAACTTTCAAGATCTGCTCTCCTAGCTACTTTCAAATATGAAATACAGTATTATTAATTACAGTCACCATGCTGTACATTATACATCCCCATGACTTTATCATTTTATAACTGGAAATTTGAAGAAAGTTACAGGTTTAAAGTCCTTTTTATATTTCAAGATTATGGGTTGATTCTGTTTGAAATTTGATACAAAGATTTGTGACTTAACTGAGGAGTTGAGACCTGAAGAACCAAGGATAGAGTTAGGCTTCGGAGCATAATACCCAGAAAACTGGGAGACTAGGAGGACTCTGACCTAAAGTGTTGCCTGCATATAGACATACTTTCCTTTACGAAGGATTGGAACTCCCAGAGCAAATATGAGGACTGTTGGGGTCCACAGGCTTAAGTTCACTCAGAGGGAGAATCTATATCTTCATCATGGAAAAACCTCAAGAGATATCTGCTATTTTATGGGTACTTGATTGTGGCTTTGTGGACACAGGGAAGGTTAGCTCTTACATCATCTAACTCTTATTGAGGTTTAATGGAAAGGGCCTAGGATCTCAAATCACAAAGACTGTGTTCTGGTCTCAGCCCTGAATAAGGGCAGGGACCATATGTGAAGTCACTTGATCTCTCGGGGTTTCAATTTTTTCCCCTTCATCTATAAAAAAGGAAATTTCAGCTCAAGGAAATTTCAACTCAAGTTAAGTCTCCAGCTCTCAAATAATGCATTAAAAGTTACCTACTATCATTTTAGATCATCAACTCCATTGTAAACACCGATGCAAACTTAGGCATTGAAATCAGGTGGCATTTCTTGGTTTCAAGGTAGTTAGGCATATAAGTGCTTTACATTTTTTTTTGGTAGTATCTTCAAAACAAAAGCAGCATTAAAATTTTCTTATATAGAAAACAGTTGTGAATCTGACAACAGTAATAATAAAATATTGGGTAAGGTGAATGTTTAGGAAAGATAAGGTGTCTGGAGATTAAGTTCTTTTAAGTATTTAGTTAATAGAGACTTGTCTCCCTTTGCAAAAATTTCATACTTTTTAGGGAATTCATCTTCTGTGAAATTTTCATTCTAAATGTAAAAGAAGTATTACTTGTAAAGAAAGAGTGGTGAGTTTCTTTTTTTTTTTGAAAAGTGAGTTTTCTTACATTGAGATCTACTAATATTTGGACTGGTTCTCTGCCGGAGTCCAGCTCCAGCGAGTCCAGGGATACCCGAGGGATGGATAGCGTCGGCGAAGGAAATAATTCTATTACACTTCTTAAAGTATCAGCATTGCATGTTTCTCTTTCTCATGTCTCTCTTTATTGTTTACAATCACAGGTTTATATATTGTAGTTGATTACATTACCAGGTACCTGACCAAACAATCTTAGCACAATCAAACCTCAAAATATTCTATAAAGATTTTTTTAAAAAAATCCCCTAGTTTCTAGATGTCCTATTAAAATATTTCCCCAAGTTCCCATTAATCACAGGTTATTTCTTAGTAACCAAGCCAAGCAGTTATATGATTATTTTAATTGTAAAAGTTGGAGCTACTTGTTCCTATTTCTCTTCTTTCATGGGCAACCTTTTACAATGGTTCCACAAAAATATTTACAGTATACCCTGCATGCCCTTTCTCGTTGTTTCCTTCAACTGAGACAGTGTTTTCTCCCTCTCCTAGCAACCAATTCTGCTCTAGGCATTTGCTTTTGTATAATTAATCTTCCTTTATAATAGAACCATAAATTTCCTATGTCATCAGGAACTCCGGCCCATGGCCATAACTCCATACTAGAGGGTGTTTTTCATAAAAACATCCCCTTAGTTCCAGGCTCTTAATTCTTTACCCATTTCCCCGGGGCTTTAGTGGGTACTTCCCATTCTGTGGTAGTTTCAGGAGGGGGAGTCCTTAGAGGAATTTTTCTTTCACGTGGAGCAACATTCCCCCAAAATTGCCCCTATATGTAAATTTATTATCATAAAACATAACAACAGAGCTGTAGTCCACCTTCCTGGCATGGCGCTGCCTTGCAGTTTCGCCTTCCATTGCTTCATGACTTTGTCATGGTGCAATGGCTCCAGGATGGCTTCCAACAGTTCTCCCTATCAGGTATAAACTTGTTGCTGATCCCTTGAGTTGGTCTTGGTGGTGGTCGATATTTTTTTCCTTGATGATTGTGGTATTTTTTTCCTTGATGATTGTGATATTTTTTTCCTTGATGATCGTATGATTGACAAAGTTGGCATCTTGGGTTTCACCCTACTGTCTATTACTGATTCTGCTCCCTCCTACCAAGTGGTACCTTCATTGCTTTATATTGTGTTTTTAATGATAGTCATCGTAACAGGTATGAGATGATAACTCATTGTGGTTTTGATTCACATTTCCCTGTTGATTAGGGATGTTGGGCACCTTTTCATCTACCTGTTGGCCATTTGTATGTCATCTTTGTGAAAATGTCTATTCAGCTTCCCTTGCTTTTTTTTTTTTTTTTTTTTTGGATGCACCCAGCTTGCAGGATCTTAGTTCCCCAACCGGGGATTGAACCCAGGCCCCTGCAATTGAAAGCACTGAGTCCTAACCACTGCACTGCCAGGGAATTCCCCCATTTTTTAATTAGGTTATTAATTTTTTGGCTATTGAGTTGTATGAGTTTCTTATATGTTTTAGATAGTAACCCCTTATCAGAGGTTATATTTGCAAGTATTTTCTCCCATTGTGTAGGTTGCCCTTCCTTTCATTTTGTTGATGGTTTCCTTTGATGTGCAGAAGCTTTTTAGTTTGTCATAGTCCCACTTGTTTATTTTTGCTTTTGATGCCTTTGCTTTTGGTGTCAAGGCCAAAAAAAAATCATTGTCAGGACCAGTGTCAAGGAGCTTACTCCCTATGTTTTCTTCTAGGAGTTTTATGGTTTCATGTCTTCTGTTCAACTCTTTAATCTGTTTTGGGTTGATTTTTGTGTGTGGTATAAGATAGTGGTCCAGTTTCATTCTTTGCATGTCCACTTTTCCCAACACCATTTATTAAAGAGACTATCCTTTTCCCATTGTATATTCTTGGCTTCTTTGTTAAAAATGAATTGACCATGTATGTGTGGGTTTATTTCTGGTTTCTGTCTAATTGATCTGTGTGTCTGTCTTTATGCAACTACCATACATACTGTTTTGATTACTGTAGCTTTGTAATATAGTTTGAAATAAGGAAGCATGGTGCCTCCAGCTTTGTTCTTCTTTCTCAAGATTGCTTTGGCTGTTTGGGGTCTTTTCTGGTTTTATACATATTTTAGGTTGTTTGTTCTATTTCTGTGAATAATGTCATTGCAATTTTGATATGGATCGCATTGAATCTGTAAATTGCTTTGGGTAGCATAGACATTTTAAAAATATAAATTCTTCTGATCCACGAACATGAGATATGTTTTCATTTATTTGTGTCTTCAGTTTCTTTCATCAATGTCTTATTAAAGTTTTCAGTGTACTTTTCCCCCCCTGTATATTCATTCTGGTGGCATATCTCCCTTTTCTTGCTGGGGCAACAAATATCATATATCCACAGCCTAGTTATTCAGAGGTTTTAATGAAGGTGATGGGATGCTGTTGACTTAATTTCTGGAGTAATGACATGGAATACTGTCATATTGCTGAAAAGTATCTTCCCAATCTTTGTTTTCCTTTGCAAAATAGAATCAAATCTTAGAGTCAGAAAGGATCTAAGAATTTTTAAAGTTTCTTTTATTGTGATTGAGCAGGCATGTTTGCCTAGTTAAGGGTAGAGTGGGAATAAGAAACAGCGTGTCATGTCTTGTGCCTTGGTATTTTTTTAAGCTTCTTGTGCCCAAATTTTGAAAGTCCCTATTTCAGATAAATAAGAGTTCTTTTCATTTCAGTGTTTATACAGTTGTTGATACCAACAACAAGAACAGAAAAAAAGGCAAAATGATTTGAGAGCTCAGAATATGGTGGATTCTCTGAATAGGTATTTGCTCCTCTCCAACAGTAACCCAAATCTATAAAGTTTAATGTTCTAATAGAAGGATTTACTTGAAGGGAAGATAACTTAAATATGTGAAATCTATGAAAAAAAGTTCATGTATCCAGCATCAATCATTATTAGTTTGTGACTGTTCTTGAGAAACATTTTTAATCTTGGTAATAATTTTTAGGCTTTGTATAACTACAAAATAAATCTAGTCATATTCGAAATGACTTAATGGAAGCACTTTCATTTTTCTGCAGTGTTTCCTGAGGTTATAGGCGGGTGTTTGAGGAGTACATGCGGGTTATTAGCCAGCGGTACCCAGACATCCGCATTGAAGGAGAGAATTACCTCCCCCAACCAATATATAGGTAAGTAAATTTCTGTAGTTTATAAAGGAATTTTTTAACTGAATTCTTTCACATTTGTAAATAAACTTTTGTGAATTGGTTCAATTAACTTTCCTTGGTTATTATAATTTCTTAGTTGGTTATAATTTACAGAGAACAGTTTTATAAATAGCAAGTTTATTTGATCCAAATATGGAAGAATTTTTCTGTAACAAGGAATAGAGGAAGATCATTTCAGAGATGGCAGCCCTTCTAAAGATGTGTTTTCTTATGTAATTTTTATTGTGGCCGTAGATCAGGAACTCCTACATTTTTATAGAAAGTCAGTGGTACAAAATTCTGTACTGTTAAAATAGTATTTTTAAAGGCCAATGCTCTATAGTTTTTTTTTTTTTTTTTTTTTTTTTTTTTTTTTAAATTTTATTTTTATTTTTTATTTAGGGCTGTGTTGGGTCTTCGTTTCTGTGTGAGGGCTTTCTCTAGTTGTGGCAAGCGGGGGCCACTCTTCATTGCGGTGCGCGGGCCTCTCACTATCGTGGCCTCTCTTGTTGTGGAGCACAGGCTCCAGACGCGCAGGCTCAGTAGTTGTGGCGCACGGGCCTAGTTGCTCTGTGGCATGTGGGATCTTCCCAGACCAGGGCTCGAACCCGTGTCCCCTGCATTAGCAGGCAGACTCTCAACCACTGCGCCACCAGGGAAGCCCCGCTCTATAGTTTTATAAGTTAATTTTTGATTGATTCAAAAGATGTTAAACATTTTTGTTTTAAAACTGTGCAATAAAATTTAGTTACTAGTATTTTCCTAGTATAATTGGCAATTTTTAGATTTGGTGTTTAGAAAATGTCTATACACATAGACTTGAGTTATAGAAATTTTGAAGTAGATGAGAAATTGCAGCTTCTGATGAATTTCCTTCTTTTCTTTTAATAGACACATAGCATCTTTCCTGTCAGTCTTCAAGCTAGTGTTAATAGGCTTAATAATTGTTGGCAAGGATCCTTTTGCTTTCTTTGGCATGCAAGCGCCTAGCATCTGGCAGTGGGGCCAAGAAAACAAGGTATGTAATGTAATAGCTTTGGTAGCTGTAGGTTCTTAGTTGTCAGTGAGATATTTTAATGGATTCTTCTTCTTTCTTTTTTTTTTTTAAGTACTTTTTGCTAATTCAACTTAAACCACTTTATTTCTGGGCAAAGCACTTAACCTCCTTTAGCCTTAGTCTCCATATTTATATATTAAGAATGATTAGGTCTTACCTTTTTATTATTTGAAGGACAGAGAGGTGTTACTTTAGTAGAACCTGGGCACAAAATAATTTAATACCTGATTTTGATTATATAAGTTGGGCAAAACAATATATATACATAATGTAGGCCTTTTATACCAACTAATATGGGTATGAATAGGTTTATTCATGTTAAAAATGGGATTTCCACCAGTTTATTCTTATCAAAATTTTCTGTTTTTATTATTTGTTCTTTGACTTTTCTGTTCATGGGTAACCTAAAGCAGATTACCTGAAACAATCAATATAAATATACATAAGAATCTTGTGCTATTTATTTTATTCTTTGTAGGGCCTTGCTGCATCATATACTCTTTCCAGATCTCTCATCTGTTTTAGTTAAAACCATCTTTTCTGGAGGGTCTACCTTTCTGCTGTGAGAAATGGGAATAATTTCTCTCTTGAATGAGATTGCTTAGGTTTCCTTCTAATAAGTATTCTCTTTTGGATTCCTCTGTCTGGTCTTATCCTTTAGTTCTAGGCTGAGACTACCTTTAGCCAATTCCTAACATAGCTGTACTTCTTTTTCTTAGGGAATCACTTATTTCCAGTCACAGGCAAGGCTTCTTAACATAAACATCCTCAGGTGCTACCTCTAATTCAGATGTGTCTCTACTCTGTTATTAACAAAATATTGATTTATATAGGATTAAGAATTAGAAATTAAGTACTTACTGATAATGTTTTGTGCTATATTTGCTCATTCTGTTGATTCTAAATTGTCTTTAGTGCATTTTACTTCTTTAGACTTATAACATTATCATTCTACTGTGGGAGAGGATACTTGAAGGCTGTAGCTTTCGTGACACTTACTTGGGTATTGTTCTCATGAAAGTAGACTTTGTGCCCAAATGCTAGGATAACTTCTATGAAATCAAAGCCCACCTAGCTCAAGTGGGGTTAGGGGAAATCTCCTTCTCATCTGCTATAGGCATTTTGATTTATTTTTCTGAAACAGCTGGCTGTGAGTTGACATCCTCACTACGTCCTGCTTTTGGGTGATTTTGTTAAATTGAAACTTCTGTTCAACAGGAGCCTCTGATCTTTTGGGACAGTATAGATTTGCCTTTAAAAGGTCAATGAATGTAACTTAATATGCTAGTGCTTTCTAACCTACATTTTTTTAGTTTGACTTAAAATGATTTGTTTGGAACACGGACAGGTTGCGTTGAATTGTGGAGTTGCTGGTTATTGCATCACTAGTCTCTTGTGAGTTCATACATTATATTATAAAAATTCTAAAATGAACCTTTCTTATGCTGGTATTCTTTTGTTTAACTTATTAAGGCTATTATGAGATTTCTAGAAATTTTATTTAGGAATAACATATGTAATTTCTTCAGAATGTATAGAGCTGTGAATTAACGTTGCAATTTTCTGTGTACACTATCTGAATATATGGAGTAGCAGTAATAATTTGTATAGAAACTTAAAGTAGATTTAAAAAGAGCAATTACCAAATAAAAATGAGACTATTTAAAGGCTTACTTAATTTGTCATGTTGTTTTGATTTGAAAATGACTTACCTATTGTACTTAATTGTATTTTCTTTTAGGTCTATGCATGTATGATGGTCTTTTTCTTGAGCAACATGATTGAGAACCAGTGTATGTCAACAGGTGCATTTGAGATAACTTTGAATGGTAGGTTCTGAATAGTTTGCATTCTGTGATAGATGTTAAATGATTTATTATAAGCATCAGGCTTTTCCATTTTTCATAATATGCTAAATTATCTCTTTACATGGTCCTCACCTACTCCCGTGGCGTTAGAATAACATCTATATGATGACCCTTAAATGTATAGCTCTGGAGAGCTCTAGACCTCTCTTCTAGGTGTTATAGCCAGGAATCCTGAACATTACCTACTCCCAAACTGTTGATTACCTCAGCTTCCTGCAGTTCTTTTATACTCCAGTTTGCTCCTTCCCTGACATTTCTCACTTACTTAAGGGCACCATTATCATTCTTCCCAGTTGCCCATGTCAGAAACCTAGGATAACATCCTAGATTTCTCCCTTACTCTCCATATCTAATGGATTACCAGTTTTTCTCAATTCTACTTTTTACAGTTTTCAGAAATCGTCTATTTATCTTCATTGCTAACCACCTGAATCCAAGCTACAATTATCTTGCTACTCTCTAACATATTCTCTAAACCAGAGGTTGGCAAATATGGCCTATGAGCTAACAGTGGCTTTACAATTTTAAAATTTCTTTATATTAAAATTTTTTTTATTCAAGTATAGTTCATTTATAATATCATGTAGGTTTCAGGTATACAGCACAGTGATTCAGATTCTTTTCAGGTTCTTTTCCCTTATAGGTTATTACATAATATTGCGTATAGTTCCCTGTGCTGTATAGTAGGTCCTTGTTGGTTATTTATTTTATAGAAAGCAGTATGTATATGTCAATCCCAGCCTCCTAATTTATTCTTCTTCCCACCCCCCTAATTTATCCTTCTTCCCACCCCCGTTTCCCCTTTGGTAACCATAAGTTTGTTTTCTGTGTCTGTGAGTCTCTTTCTGTTTTGGAAATAAGTTCATTTGTGTCTTTTTTTAAGATTCCACATATAAGTGATATCATATGATATTTGTCTTTCTCTGTCTGGCTTACTTCACTTAGTATGATAATCTCTAGGTACATCCATGTTGCTGGGTGGCTCTTACCCTTTTTTTTTTTTTTTTTTTTTTTTGGCCAAGCCACACAGCTTTCTTGATCTTAGTTCCCGGACCAGGGATTGAACCTGGGCTCCAGCAGTGAAAGTACCAAGTCCTAACCACTGGACCACCAGGGAATTCCCTCATATTTTTTAATGGTTAAAAAAATCAAAAATACTTTGTGATGTGGAAATTATATGACATTCAGACTTGAGTATTCATACCTAGAGTTTTGAGTTTCATCACTGAAAAATTTGTGGAAATATATCTCCCTGGTTTTATAAGTACCTATATGGTATCCTTGATTTTGCTTCTTGGTATGTAAAGCCTAAAATATATACTATCTGGCTTCTTACAGAAAAATTTGCTGACAGCTGCTCCAACACTTGAGTCATTTAAAAGAAATTTTTTTTGCGGTACACGGGCCTCTCACTGTTGTGGCCTCTCCCATTGCGGAGCACAGGCTCCGGATGCGCAGGCTCCGGACATGCAGGCTCAGCGGCCATGGCTCATGGGCCCAGCCGCTCCGCAGCATGTGGGATCTTCCCAGACCGGGGCACGAACCCGTGTCCCCTGCATCGGCAGGCGGACTCTCAACCACTGCGCCACCAGGGAAGCCCTAAAAGAAAATTTTTTTAATGCACATTTCATCTTGTTGCTTCACTCCCTCAAATTTATTAAATGGCTTTATTTTGTTCTCAAGATAAAGACCAGAACATTTAACATGGACAAAAGGCCCTGAATGATGAAGCCTAGGCATGGGCAAACCATAGCCCTGTGGACCGTGTCCTCTGCTACCTGCTTGGTGAATAAAGTTTTATTGGAACACAGCCATGCCCATTCATATATCTATTGCCTGTTACTGCTTTCAGGCTACAATGAATATTAAGTAGCTGGGACAGACTATACATCTTCTTGAGCTGAAAATGCTTACTTTATAGTTTCTTGATCCCTGATCTAATCCCTGCCAACCTTTCCAGCCTCCCTTGTACCACTCTTCTATATTTCAGCTTTCACGTTTAATAATATCTCCCAATTTTAATAATCTCTCTTTTAATAATAGTAAGTACAAAGGCTCCTTCCCAGCCTCTCATATGTCCCTCTCATAGCATCTTCTATTTTTGACTTTTAGTATACAAATGTGATTTTGTAGCTATTTATATAGTTCCTCTTATATTTCCCCTACTAGAATGTAAACTCCATGAAAGCAAGAAGCTGAATTCTATCTCCAGCTGTGTGCATAGACAGTACATGTTTATAGAATGAATGTCTATTATAGAATCATCTTTAATTTGGAAGGGGTGGTACCATTTATTTTTATAGATGTACCTGTGTGGTCTAAGCTGGAATCTGGTCACCTTCCATCCATGCAACAGCTTGTTCAAATTCTTGACAATGAAATGAAGCTCAATGTGCATATGGATTCAATCCCACACCATCGATCATAGCCCCACCTATCAGCACTGAAAACTCTTCTGTAAGTAGTTTAAAAATACAGTAACTATGTATAGGTATCAGTTAATTGTCATGAATCAGCAAGATATTTCATATATTAGCATAATAGATATAGATATATATAATAATAGATATTGCATATATTGTCAGTTGAGTTTCCAACTTAAGATTTAACAGATGGTTGTCTTCTTCATTAAAATTTATAAATAACCAAGAGAGTTTGGATCTGCTAAAATAAAGTAAGGTTGTACTATTAATTTTATGTTTAAGGCTTAATAATTGGGCCTATAACATTTTTTTTTTGACTTGTGAACTTCTAATGGCCAGAATCATATACTGTACATATATTGTACATATATACCCTCTCCTTACCTTCAAATAACTAGTTCCTAAAACTATGCAAATTCTTTTCACATGCTCAAGATAGAAAATTTATAAGCAAATGTGGGTGAACACAGAGAGGTGCAAGTTAGTTAATTTTGTTTAACAGAGATGTTCTCACTTCTTTTCTGATCAATGAGTGGATTTTACGAGAGTGAATTTTGAAACAAAATATTTTTTCTGTGTGTCTTTCAGACATTAAGGGATTTTTGCAAGAGCAGCGTTGACTGACATTATGAAGGCCTGTACTGAAGACAGCAAGCTGTTAGTACAGACCAGATGCTTTCTTGGCAGGCTCGTTGTACCTCTTGGAAAACCTCAATGCAAGGCAGTTTTTCAGTGCTGGCACATTTTGGAATTCTGCACATTCGTGGAGTGCAATAATACTGTATAGTTTTTTTTTTCTTCCCCAAGTCCACTCGGTTAATAGTTTTTTAAAAAAATGCAGACATTACTACTTTCACTTCTTTTTTCTCGGTCATATTTGAAAAAGTAGAAAATTGAGTTGCAATTTGATTTTTTTTTCAAAGATGTCTATTAAGTCTGTTGTGATTTTGTATGAATTTTCCTTTTTTATAGTTTAAAATTGATCGTTTTGGGACTAGAGCTGAAGTTCCCAAATACTTTATAAGAGTTTATCAGACATCTCTAATTTGGTCATGTCCAATTTATATAGTTTTCAAAATACTGCAGATTGTGAACAGCACATTATATAAGATTATGGGGGGAAATCCTATATCCAGAGTACTCTACCAATTTGTGTATGTGTGTGTGTGTGTGTGTGTGATTACCAGAGAACTACTAAAAGACCAACCACTTTTTAAATCCTGTTAATGTAGTTCAAGTGTCCTGCCTTGACCAATTTAATGAGTTGATTAACTGGGCCTTTATACTTAACTCAATAAAAAACTAAGCAGATGTAAGTTAAATAAAAAGTTTGAGTTTATTGCCCAGCGTACCTATTAACATTATATTTAACAGTTGTCTGCAAAGTTTTGTTTTTGACTCAACAGAGAATTTCCTACGGGACACACTTTAGATTCACACACAAATAATAGGTCATTTACCATTTTTAGGATAATTGAAACTTGTCTCACTAAAGAAAGGTTAGTTGAACCTCTTTACAACATTAATATTAAGTAAATGGAGATCACTTGTCTAATAATTTAACTTGTCTAACATCATATCAGAATTTTATTATATTTGAGGGACAAAATTGAAAAGTTTTTTATTCAGTGAATTTAATATCTTTCCAGAGTTCTAAAAGGTAGTTTTTTTTGAAGCTTAAATTGATAAAGACTATAAGAGTAATTTAGCAGAAATAGGACAATAATGTAGAAAAATAGTCATATAGCAACAGTCATAACATACTTCATCTTCCCTGTAGGAATAAAAGTGGTAGGTCTAGATTTGTTAGTGGAAGTAAAGGGATTTATGGAAAAGTAATGAGATAATTCAGTATTGAGTCCACCAAACACTTAGCACAATCTTATACTTCATTTGTCAGTGAATATTTGTTGAAATGCATGTCTGGTAATTATCATGATTGTGACAGCCTCAAGGTGGAACATACTGTAGTCTCTAGCTGAAAAGAAATTAACCTAATAATTCACTGCAGAAAATTGATTAAATGCCTTATCCTTTTAATTAAGGCTGCAGAACTGTTAACCTAAGATTGTACAGTGGCAAGAGTCTATACAATTTAAGCTAGAGGTTACTTAGAGATTGTTATTCAGGTGTAATAGCATTTTGTTATCTTTGACTAGGGCTTAAAACTTTGTTAACTTGATTTGTACCAGCCCAAACTTCCTTCTGCAAGTTGAACACACTGCTGAGTGTGTGTAGGGTCTTTCTTCAGCGACAGACATTCCACCAGTGACAGTTAACCTTTTGATATTTAGACCTTCGAGACTTGTCTTGGATATTCCCATGTATCTGACAGGCCACCCATCAAGAATTTAAGATTTAATTCTAATTTTTTCCATGTTTGCCTTGGGTGAATAACTTATCCTTTGGAGAATAGCTTTAAGTGGCTAGGTCATTGATAAAACTCAACTATTTTGTTCATGCCCATTCCAATATTATTTTATGTTTGGCCATATTTAAATCTAAGATTATATGGAGTCTAGTGAAAAAATTAGTGGGAAGTGTGAATGTAAAAAAGAAAAACATGAAAAAATGGAAAGTTAGAAAGCTATTTAGAATGTGGCTTTATTATATTCCTAACATTTCAAAATTTATTACATAGTTGGTTACAAATTAGTGTGGTTGTGTAGTTTATAAATGTTTATGTACTCTGTTAATTAGAAGACCATAGAACATGACAGCAGGTTGGCTACTGTTATTGGGGTTTTTACCATAGTTGCTATTGTGGAAGAGATTACATGTTAGATTAATAAAACAATGTTGGCAAAACATGGCTTCATACCTCAGCATCAAAATGTGCAAGACACATATGCTTTCAGAATATAAATGCATTATTAACTCACGGCACTGAGATCAGTGGCAGCAGTTGATCAGCCTTTACCACTATCAGAACATAACAGCATCCTAATGATGATTCTTATTTTGAATGTTATTAGCTGGGGACCTTGATTGGTTGGCATTTTATTGTCATGATTTTAACTAATATAGATGAAAAGGAAATAGCCTACAGAATTTTAAAGCATGATTTAATATTTCATACTAAGACTTAAAAAAATCTTTTTTGAGAGAAACATGAGGAATTGTAGAGTCTGGGGGCTTATCTTTAAAGCATTGTGAAAATAAACTTTTATTAAGCTGATATGAAAGGAACCCCTCCTTTCTGGAACTGAATCTGTGCTAGAGCCCTTTATATGATACCTGTATTTAGGAAATTTTATGTTGTAAAAATTGTTGTCATCAAGTACTGTTTTCTAGTGGTTTCTTAACCCAACCAGTGCTACATCCCCCTCTCCTCCTCCCAGTCCGGCACTCCCAGCATTACCACTCTGGGGCCTTAAACTACTTCTTGAGGCTTACGGTCCAGTTTCGTGTGCTTCAGTGTTACCTGAAATTTCAACAGTTCTGTGCTGGGGTGGAGCAAAGAGGAGCCGTTTACATTATTGACCTTCTTTACCCCCAACCTCCAGAATCCCTGAGGAAAGTCATACTAGCATCCCCAAATCTGGATAGAAATAAAATGAGGACTTCTCTTGACTGATATAGACAGTTTAACAATCTCAGAAGAGAAAGCAGAAGTTCAGATATTTTTCTTAAATCCAGCTGAGCCTTTTCCCTCACAGTCCCAGGCTCCTTTTCCCTAGGCTTAAAAAAGCAAATAGAAGCAGACCCAGATCTGAACTGTATCTTGAAGAAAAATAGAAATCGGTCTCATGTACAGTGGGAAGAGTGTTAAGTCACCCATTCTTTGTCAAGGCTTGTAGAATGTCTTCTGTTGCCTTTGTTAAGCATGAGCAAAATAAAAAGAAACAACATGATATCTAGGCAAACGTGTAACAGTAGTGGTTTTAAAAGTTTAGTGTGCCTACGAATCATTAGGATAAATTACTGGATCCCATCCCTAGAGATTCTGATTCATTTGGTCTGAGAGGGGTCCATATAATTTGCACTTTAGCCCAGCTTCCAGATAATGCTGATGCTGTCAGTTTGAGGTCCACACTGAGGAGCACTGTACCATCATAGGTCAGAGTGCAAAAGACTCGGGACACTCTGGAGGGAAATGTAGCTCGTGGAACAGAAGAAAATTTTGCATATTTGCTTCACATTTATGGAATGACTTAATACCAACAAGAAATTCAGTAAAATGAGAACCCAAAAGAAGAAACAGAATGAGATGAGAGGGAGATTGTTTCCAAGAAAACAAATTGAGGACTTAATTGTCTCAATCTGTTTTATCAGTGCAACATATGTTATCCTTTGGTGGGTTAGTATGTTAAAACTTTTGGGGTGGGTATTTTAAAAGGAAATGTTAAATCTTTGAGTGTAAAATAACTGATTTGAATTGCCAGGTTTTCTCAAAGTGGGCAGCATGCCTGCATTAATCTTTATAATGACAAGTCATCTTGATTTTCACGTCAAACAAATTATTTAAATTCTTACTGTTCTCAGTAGGGAAAATGCATACTTTAGTTTTATTTTAGTAACCATAATAGAATTCTTTATATCACTGGGGAAATCCAATCTGAACTTAATTAAGCCCACCAAGAGTAAAGGATTTACTTTCACTTAACTGAAAAATCCAAGGTAAAGTTGGCCTCATTTCTCCATGAGCCTCCACCATAATTGGGGAGAGGATTGTGGGGGGCTGGGGAGGATGGGAGAGGAATCAGAACACTTTGGTGTAACTTGGGATTACATTCGTATCTTTGGATTCTGTTTCTCACTTGATATCCACGAATAATTTTGTCATGTTAGTTCTACCTTTTCTCTAATTATTGACTTTACTCCCTCCACCCAACCTCCTTCCTATTCAGGATCATAACTGTTTAAGACAAGTTTATGGCTTTGTGGTTATAAGCTGCTGAGACCAAGTGCTTAGCTATCTGGGAATTATCTGGAGCCAGCACTGGGTCGCTTGGCTTGGTTAGTAAAGTGTTAGAACCTGGCAGGCAGGTTGCTACCAGTACTCCCTGGGGCCACTGGCTATACTCATTTACTTTGTGTACTAGCAACTCTTACTAGAGGAAAAAACAATTACTGTTCTTGTTTATTCTTGAGTTGCTAAGAGCAGGTCTGTTTGCGGGGAAGTGTACTGATGACATTTCCTCCTAAATATATTTTTTTTAATGTATTAGAAAATGCTGCTGCATTTCATCTTTTAATAGTCCATAGGCTCTTGTGATGAGACACTTTTTAAGGTATTAAAATATATAATGTATTTAAACAGTAGGTAAGTTATCAGTGTGATTCTGCTAGTAAAATTCTATATTATTCAGAACTATGGAAATTTGGTGTTGCAAAAGATTTTTGAGATTTACTTCAGAATTCTAAAGAAAAGACTAGGGGTTAAGTATCTTGCCCTGATTCCTATAGCATGTGGCAATGCTAAAATGAAAGGAAAACAAAACCCTATACTGTTGGTGGGGCTTGGGGAAGGAGGAGAAAAGCAAAGAGAGCTTCGTCAGAAATTACTCCTGGTGGGAAGAGAAGAGACCAGTAACAAAGCAAACTTAAAAATTTAATCTCAGTTTCACTTCACAACTGTTTATTTACTTTTACTTTAGTTATGGTGTGGAATTTTTCACTTCAACTAAACTGAAAATAAAAGGCGACGGAGTGCAGGGTACCCCAGAAGAAGAGAAGGCAAGTTCCACTAAAGTAGGGCTTCTCAACGTTTGTGCTGAAGCACAAGTCTGCCTGGGACTACGGCTTGATGTGACCCTTTGCAAAAATTTTGCCAAATAGTTATTTTAAAATTCATGCAAGAGGGCTTCCCTGGTGGCGCAGTGGTTGAGAGTCCGCCTGCCGATGCAGGGGACACGGGTTCGTGCCCCGGTCTGGGAAGATCCCACATGCCGCGGAGCGGCTGGGCCCGTGAGCCATGGCCGCTGAGCCTGCGCGTCCGGAGCCTGTGCTCCGCAACGGGAGAGGCCACAACAGTGAGAGGCCCGCATTACCACACACAAAAAAAATAAAATTTAAAATTCATGCAAGAAATTTGCTCCAAATTGTTCATGTTGTTTTTAACATAAAAATTTTGTTTTATTGTACTTAATAACTCCCTAAATCTTCAAGCAAAATTCATATTCCAGGAAACCGTTTCTCCTGAGACTGTGTGTAATCCCTGCTCCATTTGCTTATTTTTCTTGGTGTGGGTGTGTGTGTGCTTGTTTGTACACACCATCTTAGGAAACGTGGAGTGACCTACATTATAGTCATTTCCTTTAAATGTACATAAAGTTTATATATAATCTGCACTAAAGCTTTGCACTTAGGAATTACTACAATAACTGACGAGGATGTTTTCCAGGAAATTTGTATCCAGAAGATGCATGTGGGAAGATAATGTGAGAAGCATAACTGTGAGTTTTAAAATGTTAAATAGAGTTACAATACCAAAAAACTAAATACTGTCTAGAGTAAAGTAATGACAGACATGCTGATAACATAAGCCTCTGGAAGTATTGAGGAAGGCTAAAATGGTGGTTTTATAAATGTTGCCTATGCA
This sequence comes from Hyperoodon ampullatus, assembly GCF_949752795.1. Taxonomy (NCBI): domain Eukaryota; kingdom Metazoa; phylum Chordata; class Mammalia; order Artiodactyla; family Ziphiidae; genus Hyperoodon; species Hyperoodon ampullatus. The sequence goes on from NC_136918.1 coordinate 16,663,983, forward strand.
TGAGTGGATGGATGGATGAATGAATGGATTTGGTTAAGGCAGTGGTTCGCAGCTGGGGGTTTTACCCTCTAGTGGACACTGATGCTGAGACTTTTTTTTAAAGCCTCTGTTTTATTTGCTTTATTATTATTTTTTAAACATCTTTATTGGAGTATAATTGCTTTACAATGGTGTGTTAGTTTCTGCTGTATAACAAAGTGATTCAGCTATACGTATACATATATCCCCATATCCCCTCCCTCTTGTGCCTCCCTCCCACCCTCCCTATCCCACCCCTCTAAGGTAGTTGCAAAGCACCGAGCTGATCTCCCTGTGCTATGCAGCTGCTTCCCACTAGCTATCTATTTTACATTTGGTAGTGTATATGTGTCAGTGTTACTCTCTCACTTCCTCCCAGTTTACCCTTCTCCCTCCCCGTGTTCTCAAGTCCATTCTCTACGTGGTGATGAGATATTTTTGACCCTGGGAGGGACCCTGTAATTCCCTCCTGGGAGGGTGGGGTGTGTTGCTCCTGGCGTATAGCTGGTAGAGCCAGAGATGTTGTGAAACATCCCACAGTGTCCAAGACAGCTTGCTACAACAAAGGTCCAAAATGTTAGTAGGGCAGCTGTTGAGAACTCTGGGTTAGGAGAGTTGGAGGAGGGTGGTGGGAAAGGAGAAGAAAAAGACTGAGAGACAGAGACCAGTGGACCAACACATGCTCATGCAGAGAGGTTCCTGGAATGGAGCCTGGGAACCACTGCCTTTAGCTGGGACCTGGGGGGGAAGGAGGGCGGAAAAACTGATCAGCCTCCGGGGGGTGGGAGAGGGCGGCTCTTTTCTAGCCAGGCCTGAAAGGATTTGCTATTAAGGAGGCCTGATGTGGTTTCAAAGGGTCTCCTTTGCCCCCCTGGGTAGTTTTTCCATATTTAAATTCCAAATTACTTCAACAGAGGAAGGCTTTCATTCCAATAATGAAATAAAAAGCTAAATTGAAGGTGACATTTTTGTGGGAGAGACTGTCAGTGTAACAGGCCAACAAAGAGAGATGGCTCTTATTAAATCCTTTCTGTTTTTGATTAGGGAAAGGAGAGAAGAACTTTGAGGGCTTGAGGTTGGTAGTGGGTCAGAGCAGAGCACAGAAGGGTACATAAAGAAGAGGCTTCACAGTGTTTCTTAGGGAAGTTCCTATTTTCTTGGAATGTGTGTGGGAAAGTGAAGCTACATGATCAGAAGCAACTTTGAAATAAATAACTTTTAAAAAGTGACATTGGTGTAGGAATATTTTTTCCCCTTGAGACATTTGTATTAATGAGTTGGATGTTATGGGCTTCCTTGGTGGCGCAGTGGTTGAGAGTCCGCCTGCCGATGCAGGGGACACGGGTTCGTGCCCCGGTCTGGGAGGATCCCACATGCCGCGGAGCGGCTTGGCCCATGAGCCATGGCCATTGAGCCTGCGTGTCCGGAGCCTGTGCTCCGCAACGGGAGAGGCCACAACAGTGAGAGGCCCACATACCGCAAAAAAAAAAAAAAAAAAAAAAAAAAAAAAAAAAAAAAAGAGAGATGGCTCTTATTAAATCCTTTCTGTTTTTGATTAGGGAAAGGAGAGAAGAACTTTGAGGGCTTGAGGTTGGTAGTGGGTCAGAGCAGAGCACAGAAGGGTACATAAAGAAGAGGCTTCACAGTGTTTCTTAGGGAAGTTCCTATTTTCTTGGAATGTGTGTGGGAAAGTGAAGCTACATGATCAGAAGCAACTTTGAAATAAATAACTTTTAAAAAGTGACATTGGTGTAGGAATATTTTTTCCCCTTGAGACATTTGTATTAATGAGTTGGATGTTAAAAGATGATTAACATTCCAGACTGGTAGAGTCCAGCAGTGGCTTCCAACAATTAAAATAACCTGTGTTTAAATTCTCCAGGCTTCCACCTTTCCTTAGGCTGACTGAGGGGGGAAAAATAGCTTTGGAGTCTGCACCGAGGGACAAGCAGATCCACAACTTGAAAGTCAGTCGTGTTCTTGGAATATTCCAACTTCAGAATAATGTTACCATTTAGCTTCTTACAAGCATGTTTTTTAAATATATATAAAAATTTATTTATTTATTTATGGCTGCATTGGGTCTTCGTTGCTGTGTGTGGGCTTTCTCTAGTTGTGGTGACGGGGGGCTACTCTTCCTTGCGGTGCGTGGGCTTCTCATTGCAGTGGCTTCTCTTGTGGCAGAGCACAGGCTCAGGCGTGTGGGCTTCAGTAGTTGTGGCACGTGGGCTCCAGCAGTTGTGTCTCGCGGGCTCTAGAGCGCAGGCTCAGTAGTTGCGGTGCACGGGCTTAGTTGCTCTGCGGTATGTGGGATCTTCCCGGACCAGGGCTCGAACCCGTGTCCCCTGCATTGGCAGGCGATTCTTAACCACTGCGACACCAGGGAAGCCCTGCGTGTTTCGAGGGGTTTCTTTGTGCCAGGTAATGTGGAGGATAACAATTGTGAAGACGTCTACTACAATTGCTGCATTCAAGGAGCTTATAGTTTAGTTAAACACAGCACAACATAATAAGACCTCGTAAAAGAAACCTAACAAAGCGGGCTACAGAAGCAGAGGGTGGGGCAGTGGCTCTAAGCCCTTGAATATAGAATTTTTGATAGATGGGGGAGGGGGGTTGGGAAGGCACAGAGGAACGAACAGCGTTTTAGAGATGGAAAAGGGCACAAAGGCACAGGGTCTTTGTGCTCATCGCTGTAAGGGGAGGACCATAGAGGAGAAGTGTCTGGGAGGGGGTGGGTGAAAGAGCGGTGGGTGATGTGCTGGGAAATAGGCTGGAAAGGTAGGGTGGGGAAAGATGATTGAGGGCACTGAGAACTGAGGAATTGGGCTGCATACTATGGATGATACAGCCAAGGAAGGTTTTTGTGCACATGAGTAGTAGGATCCGATCTGGGTTTTGAGGTGATTTGGCTGTAGAGAGGATATGGGGGGCAGGAGTGGAGGGGAGGCAGAGGCTCTAACAAAAATATTATTCTGGCATCCTCATAGCATCTCTTCAGATATTTTTGACCTTGGAGATAACACACATGTGCGTGCGTGCACACACCCACACGCACACACACACACACACTGATTTATTCAATTAAAAATCAGTGTCAGCTTCTGTGGTCATAGTCCCTTTATATTCGAGAGTTTTCTTTTACTTTAAGGTTTGGGTTCATGATAAAATTTACATTCCCTTAGAATTATCCTCCTTAAATCTAAAGTCTCATGTTTACAATTTAACTTTTAACCCTTGGGTATCATTTAAATTTCTCTTTGTATCTATTTTCTGCTTATTGACTAAGGAGCCTCCCTTTTTGTCCTGAGAGCATGAAATTCACTGTAATTAAAGTGTCTAGTGGATTAGTGTGATTATTGTGGGGTTTTATAACATCTTTGTTGTAGTATAATTGCTTTACAACGGTGTGCTAGTTTCTGCTTTATAACAAACTGAATCAGTTTTACATATACATATGTTCCCATATCTCTTCCCTCTTGCGTCTCCCTCCCTCCCATCCTCCCTATCCCACCCCTCTAGGTGGTCACAAAGCACCGAGTTGATCTCCCTGTGCTATGTGGCTGCTTCCCACTAGCTATCTGTTTTACGTTTGGTAGTGTATATATGTCCATGACACTCTCTCACTTTGTCACAGCTTACCCTTCCCGCTCCCTGTGTCCTCAAGTCCATTCTCTAGTAGGTCTGTGTCTTTATTCCCGTCTTACCCCTAGGTTCTTCATGGCCTTTTTTTTCTTTTTTTTTCTTAGATTCCATATATATATGTTAGCATACGGTATTTGCTTTTCTCTTTCTGACTTACTTCACTCTGTATGACAGACTCTAGGTCCATCCACCTCACTACAAATAACTCAATTTCGTTTCCTTTTATGGCTGAGTAATATTCCATTGTATATATGTGCCACATCTTCTTTATCCATTCATCTGTTGATGGACACTTAGGTTGCTTCCTTGTCCTGGCTATTGTAAATAGTGCTGCAACGAACATTGTGGTACATGACTCTCTTTGAATTATGGTTTTCTCAGGGTATATGCCCAGTAGTGGGATTGCTGGGTCATATGGTAGTTCTATTTTTAGTTTCTTAAGGAACCCCATACTGTTCTCCATAGTGGCTGTATCAATTTACTTTCCCACCAACAGTGTAAGAGTGTTCCCTTTTCTCCACACCCTCTCTAGCATTTATTGTTTGTAGATTTTTTGATGATGGCCATTCTGACCGGTGTGAGATGATATCTCATTGTAGTTTTGATTTGCATTTCTCTAATGATTAATGATGTTGAGCATTCTTTCATGTGTTTGTTGGCAGTCTGTGTATCTTCTTTGGAGAACTGTCTATTTAGGTCTTCTGCCCATTTTTGGATTGGGTTGTTTGTTTTTTTGTTATTGAGCTGCATGAGCTGCTTGTAAATTTTGGAGATTAATCCTTTGTCAGTTGCTTCATTTGCAAATATTTTCTCCCATTCTGAGGGTTGTCTTTTGGTCTTGTTTATGGTTTCCTTTGCTTTGCAAAAGCTTTGAAGTTTCATTAGGTCCGATTCGTTTATTTTTGTTTTTATTTCCATTTCTCTAGGGGGTGGGTCAAAAAGGATCTTGCTGTGATTTATGTCATAGAGTGTTCTGCCTATGTTTTCCTCTAAGAGTTTGATAGTGTCTGGCCTTACATTTAGGTCTTTAATCCATTTTGAGTTTATTTTTCTGTATGGTGTTAGGGGGTGTTCTAATTTCATACTTTTACATGTAGCTGTCCAGTTTTCCCAGCACCACTTATTGAAGAGGCTGTCTTTTCTCCACTGTATATTCTTGCCTCCTTTATCAAAGATAAGGTGACCATATGTGCGTGGGTTTATCTCTGGGCTTTCTATCCTGTTCCATTGATCTATATTTCTGTTTTTGTGCCAGTACCATACTGTCTTGATTACTGTAGCTTTGTAGTATAGTCTCAAGTCAGGGAGCCTGATTCCTTCAGCTCCATTTTTTGTTCTCAGGATTGCTTTGGCTATTCGGGGTCTTTTGTGTTTCCATACATATTGTGAAATTTTTTGCTTTAGTTCTGTGAAAAATGCCAGTAGTAGTTTGATAGGGATTGCATTGAATCTGTAGATTGCTATGGGGAGTAGAATCATTTTCACAATGTTGATTCTTCCCATCCAAGAACATGGTATATCTCTACATCTATTTGTATCATCTTTAATTTCTTTCATCAGTGCCTTATAATTTTCTGCATACAGGTCTTTTGTCTCCTTAGGTAGGTTTATTCCTAGATATTTAATTCTTTTTGATGCAATGGTAAATGGGAGTGTTTTCTTAATTTCACTTTCAGATTTTTCATCATTAGTGTATAAGAATGCCAGAGATTTCTGTGCACTAATTTGGTATCCTGCTACTTTACCAAATTCATTGATTAGCTCTAGTAATTTTCTGCTAGCATCTTTAGGATTCTTTATGTATAGTATCATGTCATCTGAAAACAGTGACAGCTTTACTTCTTTTCCGATTTGGATTCCTTTTATTTCTTTTTCTTGTCTGATTGCTGTGGCTAGAACTTCCAAAACTATGTTGAATAAGAGTGGTGAGAGTGGGCAACCTTGTCTTGTTCCTGATCTTAGTGGAAATGGTTTCAGTTTTTCACCATTGAGAACGATGTTGGCTGTGGGTTTGTCATATATGGCCTTTATTATGTTGAGGAAAGTTCCCTCTGTGCCAACTTTCTGCAGGGTTTTTATCATAAATGGGTGTTGAATTTTGTCGAAAGCTTTCTCTGCATCTATTGAGATGATCATATGGTTTTTCTCCTTCAATTTGTTAATATGGTGTATCACGTTGATTGATTTGCGTATATTGAAGAATCCTTGCATTCCTGGAATAAACCCCACTTGATCATGGTGTATGATCCTTTTAATGTGCTGTTGGATTCTGTTTGCTAGTATTTTGTTGAGGATTTTTGCATCTATGTTCATCAGTGATATTGGCCTGCAGGTTTTTTTCTTTGTGACATCTTTGTCTGGTTTTGGTATTAGGGTGATGGTGGCTTCATAGAATGAGTTTGGGAGTGTTCCTCCCTCTGCTATATTTTGGAAGAGTTTGAGAAGGATAGGTATTAGTCTTCTCTAAATGTTTGATAGAATTTGCCTGTGAAGCCATTTGGTCTTGGGCTTTTGTTTGTTGGAAGTTTTTGTTTTTTTTTTTTTTTGTTACCGTACAAGGGCCTCTTACTGTTGTGGCCTCTCCCATCGCGGAGCACAGGCTCCGGACGTGCAGGCTCAGCGGCCATGGCTCACGGGCCCAGCCGCTCCGCGGCATGCAGGATCCTCCCGGACCAGGGCACGAACCCGTGTCCCCTGCATCGGCAGGCAGACTCTCAACCACTGCGCCACCAGGGAAGCCCTGTTGGATGATTTTTAATCGCAGTTTCAATTTCAGTGCTTGTGATTGGTCTGTTCATATTTTGTTTTTCTTCCTGGTTCAGTCTCGGCAGGTTGTGCATTTCTAAGAATTTGTCCATTTCATCCAGGTTGTCCATTTTATTGGCATAGAGTTGCTTGTAGTAATCTCTCATGATCTTTTGTATTTCTGCAATGTCAGTTGTTACTTCTCCTTTTTCATTTCTAATTCTATTGATTTGAGTCTTCTCCCTTTTTTTCTTGATGAGTCTGGCTAATGGTTTATCAATTTTGTTTATCAAAGAACCAGCTTTTAGTTTTATTGATCTTTGCTATCGTTTCCTTTTCATTTATTTCTGATCTGATCTTTATGATTTCTTTCCTTCTGCTAAATTTGGAGTTTTTTTGTTCTTCTTTCTCTAATTGCTTTAGGTGCAAGGTTAAGTTGTTTATTTGAGATGTTTCCTGTTTCTTAAGGTGGGATTGTATTGCTATAAACTTCCCTCTTAGAACTGCTTTTGCTGCATCCCATAGGTTTTGGGTCGTCATGTCTCCATCGTCATTTGTTTCTAGGTATTTTTTGATTTCCTCTTTGATTTCTTCAGTGATCACTTCATTATTAAGTAGTCTATTTTTTTTTTTTTTTTTTTTTTGGGGTACTCAGGCCTCTCACTGTTGTGGCCTCTCCCATTTTGGAGCACAGGCTCCAGATGCGCAGGCTGAGTGGCCATGGCTCACGGGCCCAGCTGCTCCACGGGATGTGGGATCCTCCCAGACCGGGGCACGAACCCGTGTCCCCTGCATCGGCAGGCAGACTCTCAACCACTGCGCCACCAGGGAAGGCCAAGTAGTGTATGTTTTAGCCTCCATGTGTTTGTATTTTTTACATACCTTTTCCTGTAATTGATATCTAGTCTCATAGCATTGTGGTCGGGAAAGATACTTGATACAATTTCAATTTTCTTAAATTTACCAGGGCTAGATTTGTGACCCAAGATATGATCTATCCTGGAGAATGTTCCATGAGCACTTGAGAAAAGTGTGTATTCTGTTGTTTTTGGATGGAATGTCCTATAAATATCAATTAAGTCCATCTTGTTTAATGTATCATTTAAAGCTTGTGTTTCCTTATTTATTTTCATTTTGGATGATCTGTCCATTGGTGAAAGTTGGGTGTTAAAGTCCCCTACTATGATTGTGTTACTGTCGATTTCCCCTTTTATGGCTGTTAGTATTTGCCTTATGTATTGAGGTGCTCCTATTTTGGGTGCATAAATATTTACAATTGTTATATCTTCTTCTTGGATCAATCCCTTGATCATTACGTAGTGTCCTTCTTTGTCTCTTGTAATAGTCTTTATTTTAAAGTCTATTTTGTCTGATACGAGAATTGCTACTCCAGCTTTCTTCTGATTTCCATTTGCATGGAATCTTTTTCCATCCCCTCACTTTCAGTCTGTATGTGTCCCTGGGTCTGAAGTGGGTCTCTTGTAGAAAGCATATATATGGGTCTTGGTTTTTTTTTTTTTGCGGTACGCGAGCCTCTCACTGTTCTGGCCTCTCCCGCTGCAGAGCACAGGCTCCGGTCACAAAGGCTCAGCAGCCATGGCTCACGGGCCTAGCTGCTCCGCGGCATGTGGGATCTTCCCGGACCGGGGCACAAACCCATGTCCCCTGCATCGGCAGGAGGACTCTTAACCACTGCGCCACCAGGGAAGCCCCGGGTCTTGTTTTTGTATCCATTCAGCCAGTCTGTGTCTTTTGGTGGGAGCATTTAATCCATTTACATTTAAGGTAATTATCGATATGTATGTTCCTATTCCCATTTACTGAATTGTTTTCGGTTTGTTGTTGTAGGTCTTTTCCTTCTCTTGTGTTTCTTGCCTAGAGAAGTTCCTTTAGCATTTGTTGTAAAGCTGGTTTGGTGGTGCTGAACTCTCTCAGCTTTTGCTTGTCTGTAAAGGTTTAAATTTCTCCATCAAATCTGAATGAGATCCTTGCTGGGTAGAGTAATCTTGGTGGTAGGTTTTTCTCCTTCATCACTTTAAATATGTCCTGCCACTTCCCTCTGGCTTGCAGAGTTTCTGCTGAAAGATCAGTTGTTAACCTGATGGGGATTCCCTTGTGTGTTATTTGTTGTTTTTCCCTTGCTGCTTTTAATATGTTTTCTTTGTATTTAGTTTTTGATAGTTTGATTAATATGTGTCTTGGCTTGTTTCTCCTTGGATTTATCCTGTATGGGACTCTCTGTGCTTCCTGGACTTGATTAACTATTTCCTTTCCCATATTAGGGAAGTTTCCAACTATAATCTCTTCAAATATTTTCTCAGTCCCTTTCTTTTTCTCTTCTTCTTCTGGTACCCCTATAATTCGAATGTTGGTGCATTTAATGTTGTCCCAGAGGTCTCTGAGACTGTCCTCAGTTCTTTTCATTCTTTTTTCTTTATTCTGCTCTGCAGTATTTATTTCCACTATTTTATCTTCCAGGTCACTTATCCGTTCTTCTGCCTCAGTTATTCTGCTATTGATCCCTTCTAGAGTATTTTTCATTTCATTCATTGTGGTGTTCGTCATTGCTTGTTTCCTGTTTAGTTCTTCTAGGTCCTTGTTAAATGTTTCTTGCATTTTCTCTATTCTATTTCCAAGATTTTGGATCATCTTTTTTTTTTTTTTTTTTTTTTTTTTTTTTTTGCAGTACGCGGGCCTCTCACTGTTGTGGCCTCTCCCGTTGCGGAGCACAGGCTCCGGACGCACAGGCTTAGTGGCCATGGCTCATGGGCCCAGCCGCTCCACGGCATGTGGGATCCTCCTGGACCGGGGCACGAACCCGTGTTCCCTGCATCGGCAGGCGGACTCTCAACCACTGTGCCACCAGGGAAGCCCTTTGGATCATCTTTACTATCATTATTCTGAATTCTTTTTCAGGTAGACTGCCTATTTCCTTTTCATTTGTTAGGTCTGGTGGGTTTTTACCTTGCTCCTTCATCTGCTGTGTGTTTTTCTGTCTTTTCATTTTGCTTATCTTACTGTGTTTGGTGTCTCCTTTTTGCAGGCTGCAGGTTCGTAGGTCCCGTTGTTTTTGGTGTCTGCCCCCAGTGGCTAAGGTTGGTTCAGTGGGTTGTGTACGTTTACTGGTGGAGGGGACTAGTGCCTGTGTTCTGGTGGATGAGGCTGGATATTGTCTTTCTGTTAGGCAGGTCCATGTCTGGTGGTGTCTTTTGGGGTGTCTGTAGCCTTATTATGATTTTAGGCAGCCTCTCTGCTAATGGATGGGGCTGTGTTCCTGTCTTGCTAGTTGTTTGGCGTAGGGTGTCTAGCGCTGTAGCTTGGTGGTCGTTGAGTGAAGCTGGGTCTTGGCTTTCAGATGGAGATCTCTGGGAGGTTTTTGCCATTTGATATTACATGGAGCTGGGAGGTCTCTTGTGGACCAGTGTCCTGAAGTTGGCTCTCCTACCTCAGAGGCACAGCAGTGACTCCTGGCTGGAACACCAAGAGCCTGTCATCCACATGGCTCAGAATAAAAGGGAGGAAAAAGAGAAAGGAAGAAAGAAAGAGGATAAAATAAAGTAAGATAAAATAAAATAAAGTTATTAAAATAAAAGTAAAAAATAATTATTAAGAAAAAAATTATTTTAAGTAAAAGAAAAAAATACCGGATGGTCAGAACCCTAGGACAAATGGTGAAAGCAAAGCTATACAGACAAAATCACACATAGAAGCATACACATACACACTCACAAAAAGAGGAAAAGGGGAAAAAATAATATATCTTGCTCCCAAAGTCCACCTCCTGAATTTGCGATGATTCATTGTGCATTCAGGTATTCCACAGATGCAGGGTACATCAAGTTGATTATGGAGATTTCATCCGCTGCTCCTGAGGCTGCTGGGAGAAATTTCCCTTTCTCTTCTTTGTTCGCACAGCTCCCAGGGTTCAGCTTTGGATTTGGACCCGCCTCTGCGTGTAGGTCGCTGGAGGGCGTCTGTTCTTTGCTCAGGCAGGATGGGGTTAAAGGAGCCGCTGATTCGGGGGCTCTGGCTCACTCAGGCCTGGGGTAGGGAGGGGTACGGATGCGGGGCGAGCCTGCGGCGGCAGAGGCCAGCGTGAAGTTGCACCAGCCTGAGGCGCGCCGTGCGTTCTCCCGGGGAAGTTGTCCCTAGGTCACGGGACCCTGGCAGTGGCGGGCTGCACCAGGCTCCTGGGTAGAGAGGTGTGGATAGTGACCTGTGCTTGCACACAGGCTTCTTGGCTGCAGCAGCAGCCTTAGCTTCTCATGCCTGTCTCTGGGGGAAGAGGATATTTACATGGTCTCAAACTCTCTTCTGAATCAGGAACTCTGGGGCTGGAACCCAGTCATCTGTGTTTTCACAGGTCCTCCTGGGGATTCTGATGCACGCTAGACAAAATTTGAGAACCAGTGATCTGCTAATGGTGCAGGGCCTCCTGAAGAGGCGGGAGGTGGCTGTGCCTCACCGTGAGGACAAGAACGCTGGTAGAAGAAGTTCTGGGAAGTACTCCTTGGCATGAGCCCTCCCGGAGTCCGCCATTAGCCTCACCAAGGAGCCTGTAGCCTTCAGTGCTGGGTTGCCTCAGCTCGCCCAAACTACCCTATTGTGTTTTTTTGCGAATCCATCTTTGCCCTTTGTGATCCAGTCAAGGACATAATCTTGGCTTCAGTCTCCAGGGGAAGTACTCTGTATGTTCTGTGAGTGTTGATTTCAGGAAGAACACAGCTAGATATTTCTGTAGGGGATTAATTTTTCTTACTCTAAGGAAAGTTGTATGATGGATATTAAACTGATTATTTTCTTGGACTGAATAAGAACTGCATGTCACTACAGATATGAGTAGGACCTAAAAGTCTTGTCTTGCTGAAATCTGAAATCTTGATTAGCCTATACTGAGCTGCCAGATATATATAGGATCCTCACTCCCTCAGCAGTCAAGATGGCATAATACACTTGTTTTTCTCTGGAGAATAGTGGGCAGTGACTGAAGATTTCTCAAGGATCACTCATGATGGGGTTTTACCTCTCCATCTTGAAATTTCTGAAAATCATTTAGTTAAAAGATAAAGAACATGTTGCAAGGGCATTCGTACTTCTGGCCATGATAGAGTAACTGAGACCTAACTAACCTTCCTGAATAGATAACTAGAAGTAGATGAAATTTGTGAAACTACTACTTTCAGAAATTGGACACCAGGCAGTGCAGGACTCTGATCCCCAAGAGAAAGGAAAATAGCAATGAGCCACATACAACCACCACTTTCAGGCTTTCTCTTGGGAGTCTATCTTAGCTCGGGCTGCCATAACAAAATCCCACAGACTGGGTGCCTGGAGCAACAGGAATTTATGTTCTCACAGTTCTGGAGACTAGAAAGAAGTAATCAAGGTGCTATCAGGGTTGGTTTCTGGTGAGGCTTGTAGGTAGCCGTCTTCTCACTATGTCCTCACATGACTTTTCTTCTCTGCCTATGTGGAGAGAGAGATCTGTTATCTTTTACAAGGACACCAAGCCTATAGGATTGGGGCTCTACGTTTATGAATTTGTTTAACTTTACCTCCCTGAAGGCCCTCTCTCTGATGTATAGTCACAGTGAGTGTTAGGGCTTCAACATGAATTTCAGGGGAAGACAATTCAGTTCATAACAAAGGCACTTTCCAGGCTAAGATGCAGAGAAGGGGGATCCCCTTCAAAGCACAGTCATGTTACTAAGTTGAAGCAGATTGGAATTCATGGAGGGGGCTAGAATTTGTAGGGCAGACAGCCATAGAAGAAGGAGCTATGCAAAGAAACGGCCACAGAAGTCTCCATAGGAGTTTCCTTGAGTGTATTGCTGAAACCTCATAAGACTGGGCAAAGAATGGGGCGTTGGCAAGCTGAACAATTACCTGAGCTCAAAAAGGCTGGGAAACATTCATGTTCTGAGCTGCTAGAATGGAGAGTTATACATTTAGGGCATTCAGTAGAGACCTCATAAGGGTCACATCTTGGCAGTAGGGCTAAACTGTCCAGAGTAAAGATTATCTTAAACTCACAGTCATGAATTTAATAACAAGCCTTGAAAGGTTCAAACATGATCCAAAAGTAACCAAACTGCCTCACTGAACAGTCTTACACCTTTTGAAGGAATCAACAAAATTCAACACTCCCCAGTGCAGAATTTGCAATGTCAATCCATTAAAAATTTACTATACATAGAAAGAAGCTGGAAAATGTGAACCATAGTCAGCAGAAAAACCAATAAATAGAAAGCACCCAGAAATGACTAATGATAGGATTAGCAGACAAAGATTTTAAAATAGTTTTTATACATATGCTCAGATACTTAAAGAGAAACATGAATACAATGATAAGAGGAATTGGAGATACAAAAATGGAACCAAATGGAACTTCTAGCAATGAAACCATACAATACCTTATATGAATAATTCCCTGGAGGGGCTTAAAAGAATATTAGATACTGATGAAAAAGATCAATGAACTTGAAGACATAGCAAAAGAAAGTAAACTGAAGAAAGAGAAAAATCCAAAGTGGCTACACCAGTTTACATTCTTACCAGCAGTGTTCCAATTTATTTACATATTCACCAACACTTGTTATTTTATCTGACTTTTTGATTATAGCCATCCTAGTGTCAGTGAAGTCGTATTTCATTGTGGTTTTATCTGACATTTTGATAACTAATGATGTTGAAAATATTTTCATGTGCTTATTGGCCATTGTATATCTTACTTGAAGAAATGTCTATTCACATCTTTTGCCCATTTTTAATTGGGTTGTTACTTATTAAGTTATAAGAGTTCTTTATATATTCTGCATTCTAGACTTCTATCAGATATATGGTTTGCAGGTTTTCTTTTTTTCATGGGTTGTCTTTTTTACTTAATTGTGTCTTTCGAAGCACAAAAATTTTTAATATTGGTGAAGCTCAATTTATCTTTTTTTGTTGTTACTTTTGCTTTTGGCATCATATCTGAAAAACCATTGCCTAATTCAAGGTCATCAAGATTTATGCCTATTTTTTTTGTAAGAGTTTTATAGTTTTAGTTCTTAAAGTTGGGTCTTTGATCCATTTTGCATTAATTTTTGTATATGGTTTAAGGAGGGTTCCAACTTCATTTTTTGCATGTGGAATACATTTGCTGAAAAGATTGTTGTTTCCTCATTGAATTGTGTCGTCACCTTGTCAAAATCCATTGACCATTCTCAATTCTATTCCATTGTCTAGCCTTATACCATTAGGGCACTATCTTGATTACTATAGCTTTATAGTATGTTTTGAATAGGGTTTGATGAGTCTTCCAACTTTGTTCTTCCTTTTCAAGATCGTCTGGGCTATTCTGAGTCCCTTGGCATTCCCATATGAGCTTTAGGATCAACTTGTCAGTTTCTGCAAAAAAACTAGCCAGGATCTTGATAGAGATTGTTAATCTGTAGATTATGTTAAATCAGTTTGAAGAGTATTGTCATCTTAACAATATCAAGTCTTCTGATCTGAGAACATGGGTGTCATTCCATTTATTTAGGTCTTTAATTTTTTTCAACAATGTTTTTGTAGCTTTCAGTGTACAGGTCTTGAATTCTTTTGTTAAAATTGTACCCAGATATTTTATTGATGGTATCATAAATGGAATTGTTTTCTTAATTTCATACTTAGAATGTTCATTGCTAGTGTGTAGAAATACAATTTATTTTTGTACATTAATCCTGTATTCTATAACTTTGCTTAACTCATTTATTGGTTCTAATATTTGCGTGTGTGTGTGGATTACTTAGGGTTTTCTATGTATAAGATCATTCCATCTGCAGATAGAGATAGTTTTACTTCTTTTCTTTCAGATCTGGATGCCTTTTCTTTCTTTCTCTTGTCCTGACGAGAACCTCTCGTGCAGTGCTAAGCAGGAGTGGCCAGAGCAGACATCCTTGCATGTTCTTGATTTTGGTGGAAAGCATCCAGTCTTTCACCATTAAGTATGATGTTACTTAAAGCTGTGACGTTTTCATAGATGTCCTTTATCAGGGTGAGGAAGTTCCCTGCTTTTTCTGCATTTATTTAAACCATCGTGTCTCTTCCTCCCCCCTTACTCTACACTATTGTCTGTTATATTCATTGATTTCCAGATGTTAAACCAATCTCATATTCCTGGGATAAATTTCATTTGGCCATGGTGTGGTGTATAATCTTCTTTATATGTCACTAGATTTGGTTTGCTAGTATTTATTGAGAATCTTTGCATCAATATTCATAAGCAATATAGATCTTTAGTTTCTCTTCTTGTGCTCTCTTTGATTTGGTATCGGGGTACTACTGGCCTCATAGAATGTGTTGGGAGCTGTCTGCTCCTCTTCTGTTTTTCAGATCAATTTGTGAAGAATTTGTATCAATTCTTTTCTGGATGTTTGGTAAAATTCACTAGTGAAGCCATCTGGGCCTCGGCTTTTCTTCGTGGAAATTTAAAAATGACTAATTTTATCTCTTGTAGGCCAAGTCATATTTTCCGTTTCTTCTTATATCAGTTTCAGTATTTTGTGTATTCCTGGGAATTTGTGCATTTCATTTATCTATTTTGTTAGCATAGTCCATAGTATGCCCTTTTAATCCTTTTCATATCTGTAAGTTTCGTGTCTCCTCTTTTGTTCCTGTTTTAGGTAATTTGAGCCTTTTCTGTTTTTTCCCTTGGCTGGTCTAACTAAAGGCTTGTCAATTTTGTTGATATTTTCAAGGAGACAACTTTTGGTTTGTTGATTTTTTTTTCTGTTGTTTTTCTGTCTGCTGAAAACCAATAATAAAGAGAAAAACCTTATAAAGCAGCCAGAGGAAAACAAGACACATTGCTTATAGAGGAAGAGGAAGCCCTCCAATACAGAAGATAAGGACACTACACTTAAAATGGATGCATTGAATTTCTTGTAAAAATTTGGTTTAAAAAAAAACAACACGTTTCCTTTGAGTCTGAATACTGTCAGTTTGATCTCTGCATGAGACAGTATGCTTTACAGGGAAGAGCCCTTTCCCTGTCCCCGAATTCCCAGACAATACCATGTCCCAGAGTTCTTCATGGTGGAGGTGATGGTTTTTCCTTCCAGTACAAAAGGAAAAAACAACAACAAAAAAAGCAGGCCCTGCTGAGTGTAGGCTAGGAGTCTGTGCTGATTATGATGCTTTTAGGGAAATTTTTTTCTCCCTTCTTTTAGCCCTAATCCAGTCATTATCAGCCTCAGCTGCACTTTAGAATCAGCTGGGGAGCTTTAAAAAACTACTGAAGCCCATCTCCATCCTAGACCAACTTAAATTTAGAATCAGATGGTGGAGCCAGCCATCTGAGGTGTGTGTGTCTCTGTGTGTGTATAAATATAAAATATATGTATGTGTATATATAAATATAAAATATATGTGTATATTTTGTGTATATATAAATATAAAATATATATGTATATTTTATATGTATGTATATTGTGGTTTTTTCACTTACATGAAAAATTTTAAATATATACTGAAGAGGCAAGAATAGTGATCTTTAAACTGGGGATATGAGGACACCCAGGGGTGAAGGATTCTCTAGGGGATCAGCTTTAGCTGAATATCCAGGGTAGAATTGACACCCCAAATATACTTTGTCCAGTTTCCCCACTATATGAGGTGCAAAATGGAGATGTTTCTTGGTCATGAAACATACTATTACACATACACGCACAAAGACTGTTGGGAGGAAAAATTTCCTTTTGTCACCTTAGGTCCTAGTGGTTGGGACCTCTGTATTAATTGACAGCCACCAGTTTGAAGATCACTGTCAAGGGGTTTGCAATTCTTTGCTTTAAATCAAATTTTAAAAGGGTGAGTCATAAATTTCCACTGAAATTTTACTTTCAATTAAAATTTGTCATGTTGTTTTGATCAATTATATGTTACTAGTAATGGTAATGTTAACTCTAATTTTTTTGAACACAACCTTAAGATCATAGGAAGTGAAGTTTAAAAATTTTTTAAATATGTACTTTTGTAGTCAAGAAGTATGAGCAGATGATCAGTAGTAGATCTTCAAGCATAAAAATATATCACAGTCCAGTAAACTTCTTTGAAGGAAATAGGGTGAAAGTGTAAGTTCAAAAAGAGAAAAAAAAGAATGATGTTAAGAAGAGTTAGTTCAGGGACTTCCCTGTTGGCGCAGTGGTTAAGAATCCGCCTGCCAATGCAGGGGACACGGGTTTGAGCCCTGGTCCAGGAAGATTCCACATGCTGCAGAACAACTAAGCCCGAGCGCCACAACTACTGAGCCTGCACTCTAGAGCCCCCCGAGCCCATGTGCCACAACTACTGAAGCCCATGTGCCTGGAGCCTGTGCTCTGCAACAAGAGAGGCCACCGCAATGAGAAGCCCGCGCACCGCAATGAAGAGTAGCCTCTGCTCGCCGCAACTAGAGAAAGCCTGCGTGCAGCAACGAAGACCCAATGCAGCCAAAAATAAATAAAATTTTTAAAAATTCATATATTTTTAATGGATAGTGACAGGTATCATATTGCTATGGTATTTAAATTCCACTGGATTCATTTCAGAAAGTAATGTTATTTCAAAATGTTAAGATTTATAATACATTGGAAATTAGATTCTTTGCAACTGCTTAAACTTGTGATGAATCATAGATGTCAGCTGAAAAATGTACAAGGGAGAACATGCATTAAAAAATTTTTTTAAGGGCTTGAGAAGGGAAAAGTGAAGATTACTGCTCTAGATGGATTGCTTCGTTTCCTTCTGGAGGGCCAAGGACCATTCACTAGAAGGTAATTTATTTTAAACCTTGTCTTCGTAGTTTAATGAAGCAGAAGTTGATTCATACTTCACAGCTTCATCTGTATTAGGGCTGATAACTAATAAACGCTGCAAAAAAAAAAGTGTGCTTATGGAAATTATGTGGATGTGTTTTGTATGTGCACTGCATTTTCTATCCATTCTCTGTCCGTGAAAGACAAATATGTCTGTATAGTACAAAGTTACTTTTGCTGTGGTCAGTACTTATCAATATAGCTTATGTCATAGCAAGAATTAAATCATTCACTCTGACATCAGCCTCCAGTTCCTGTTAATTTTTAGTCTAATTATGTGACCTAACTATAATCTTTTTTTTTTAATTAATTTTATTTATTATCAGACCTCTCGGCAGTGAAAGCGTGGAGTTGCAACCACTGAACCGCCAGGGAATTCCCTGGTATGACTTTTATTAGCAGGAATAGCTACCAATGAAACTCACTTTGGTGTATATTGCTCACACACTATTAGAACTGCGTGGAGGCCCATACACTGGATGTGTTCTTACGTCTCAGTTCCCCAAGGCTTTGCTGACATGCTTTGCTGCCAGCTTTACCTGAAGCAGAAAGTTTTCATTTCTTTACTTATTAGTTAC
The DNA here is from genome assembly GCF_949752795.1 of Hyperoodon ampullatus. Lineage (NCBI taxonomy): Eukaryota > Metazoa > Chordata > Mammalia > Artiodactyla > Ziphiidae > Hyperoodon > Hyperoodon ampullatus. Next base: position 16,681,789 of record NC_136918.1, read on the forward strand.
ATTGAAGTGCATATATGTATGTTCTCAAAGATGATCATTTTATCTGTTCAAAATGGTACACATAAAATGTAAAATATGCATGAACAAAATAAAAATAAAAGTGATAATCCTGAGATCAGGAATAAATGGAGACAAGGATTTGTAGTCCTACTTTAAGCTTTAAGTATATCAATAATTCTTTTGAAATTTACATCTGGAAAAACCTACACATTTAGAGTGTTCTCCCTCAATTTATGCAATATTACTATATAACAACTTTATGCCTAGAAGAGTTTAATTTTTTTTCTTTTATTGAAATACAGTTGATTTACAATATTGTGTTAATTGCAGGTGTATTGTGTTAGTTTTCAGGTGTATGGCTAGAAGAGTTTTTCTTTTATTGAAGTATAGTTGATTTACTATATTGTGTTAAGTTTCAGGTACAAAGTGTTTCGGTTATACATACCTATATATTTAAGTGTATACTTTTTAAACATTCTTTTCCATTATAGGTTATTACAAGATACTGAATATAGCTCCTTGTGCTCTACAGTAAATCCTTGTTGGTTTTATGTATGGTGGTGTGTTTCTGTTAATCCCTCCATCCCCTTTCCCTTTGGTAATCATAAGTTTATTTTCTATGTCTGTGAGTTTGTTTCTGTTTTGTAAAGAAGTTCATTTGTACTATTTTTTAGATTCCACATATAAGTGATACCATATGATATTTGTCTTTCTCTGACTTCACTTAATATGATAATCTCTAGGTCCATACATGTTGCTGCAAATGGCATTATTTCATTCTTTTTTATGGATGAGTAATATTCTATTGTATATATGTACCACATCCTCTTTATCCGTTCACCTGTTGATGGACATTTAGGTTGTTTCCATGTCTTGGCTGTTGTAAATAGTGCTGCTATGAACACTGAGGTGCATGTATCTTTTCAGGTTAGAGTTTTCGTCTTTTGCAGATATATGCCCAGGAGTGGGATTGCTGGATCATATGGTAACTCTATTTTTAGTTTTTTAAAGAATCTCCATACTGTCCTCCATAGTGGCTGCACCAATTTACATTCCCACCAACAGTGTAAGAGGGTTCCCTTTTCGCCACACCCTCTTCAGCAGCATTTATTATTTGTGGACTTACTATTTGTGGCCCGTGTGAGGTGATACCTCGTTGTAGTTTTGATTTGCATTTCTCTAATAATTAGCAATGTTGAGAATCTTTTCATGTGTCTGTTGGCCATCTGTATATCTTCTTTGGAGAAATGTCTCTTTAGGTCTTCTGCCCATTTTTTGATTGGGTTGTTTGTTTTTTTAATATTGAACTGCATGAGTTGTTTGTATATTTTGGAAATTAAGCACTTGTTAGGCACATCATTTGCAAATATTTTCTCCCAGTCAGTAGGTTGTCTTTTTGTTTTGTTTATGGTTTCCTAGAAGAGATTAATTTTTTGAAGAGGTTTTTTTGTGAAAAATGAGAAGAAAAAAAAACACCTCATGAATTAACAGAATAGATTATTCAAAACCAAGATTACCTGAAACAGAGAAGTGGAAAAATGGACAATGATAAATAAAATCTGTGGCATATCCCAGTGCACTTTTGGTATACATAGATACTCAAAAGTTATCATTATTGTTATTTTTAACAACTCAATCCCTTCAATAAATACAGTTGCCTTGAAATATGACTGTAAAAGATAGCTAGAAGTAGATATAAACATTTTCATTTTTAATACATTTTAAAGAAGCAGCATAAATTGCTTTATTACACAAATTATTTTAAATAATTTAAAATAACATTTTATTATTAAACATGAAGCAGAATTGTTGAAAGATGTTGTCTCATTATCCTGCCAATCTCCAGTTAATCAAGGCCTTATTTAGTATCCACTAGGGCTCAGCACACCCAAAAATAGTTTTTAATGATGTACAAAAACAGATCCAGTTAAGGCTTTGTTGTGATTGTTACATGTTATACTGTTATATGCTATTTTTCAGAGCTATATTGAAACATACTAGCTCAATATTTCTGTCTCACTTTATAGAAAATAAAATTTCACTTATCAGTGAAAAGGAAGAGGCAAAAGGCAAAAATAAGAGAAAGAGACATTTAGCATTGATCAAGACGTAAGCCTCAGAACCTCTTTTTCAGAAAGCAGTGGAGATTAGCAAGAATGGAAATGAAAAAATAAGAAAATTGAATTCTCAGTGTTGACACAGTTCCTAAAAAGTAAGATAATTAAAAGCAGCTTTAAAATTTTTTAATTTATTTTATTTATTTACTTTTGGCTGCACTGGGTCTTCATTGCTGTGCGTGGGCTTTCTCTGGTTGGGGTGAGCGGGGGCCACTGTTCACCGTGGTGCACGGGCCTCTCATTGCGGTGGCTTCTCCTGTTGCAGAGCACAGGCTCCAGGCGCACAGGCTTCAATAGTTGTGGCATGCGGGCTTAGTTGCTCCGCGGCAAGTGGGATCCTCCCGGGCCAGGGCTCCAACCTGTGTCCCCTGCATTGGCAGGCAGACTCCCAACCACTGCACCACCAGGGAAGCCCAAAGCCAGCTTAAAAAAATTTTTTTTTCTATTTTAATTTTTAAATTTTGGTTGCTCCTGGTCTTAGTTGCAGCAGGCAGACTCCTTAGTTGTGGCTCTCTGGCTCCTTTAGTTGCAGCACGTGCTCCTTAGTTGCGGCCTGTGGGCCCCTTAGTTGTGGCATGAGAACTGTTAGTTGTGGCATGCCTGTGGAATCTGGTTCCTGACCAGGGATCGAACCTGTGTCCCCTGCACTGGAAGGCAGATTCTTAACCCTGTGCCATCAGGCAAGTCCCCTAAAGGCAGCTTTAAAAAAAAATTTTTTTTTAAATTGAAGTATAGTTGATTCACAATGTTGTGTTAGTTTCTGGTGTATAGCAAAGCGATTCGGTTATACATACATATTTTTCATATTCTTTTCCATTATGGTTTTTCACAGGATATTGAATATAGTTCCTTGTGCTATACAGTGGGGCCTTGTTGTTTATCTGTTTTGTACACAGTAGTTTGTATCTGCTAATCCCAAACTCCTAATTCATCCCTCCCCCACCTGCTTCCCCCTTTGGTAACAGTAAATTTGTTAAAGGCAGCTTTAAACAAAAAGGTGGTGAATGGATTAATACCAAGACCAGCCCCTAGTCTCCCAGTAGCTCACCTGCTTCGTGCTGCCCAGCACTCAGCCCTCCCTGGGACACAGCATCCTTCCACTCTTCCTATCCCTTCCTCCTCCTCCCCATGCTTCCTCAGCGGGCTCTTAGTAGGAAAGCAATATGATTTAGTACCTCACGCTAACTGATCAATCACCGGTGGATAGGCTTAATCTCTCTTGCTACACGTTAGCACCAAATGTGTTATTCACTATAAGGAATGGCCCCTCCAACTACATTCCTCCCTCTCCCAAAGAACAGGGAGCTGAGAAGCCAGAGAAGTTCAGGAGAGGGCAGGGTTGGGCGGTCCAGTCTTTAGGGTTCTCCACATCCGACACTCAACTCTGCTTTCTGCTCTGAAGCATCTTTATCACTGAGCAGAGGATGCTGTGCTGGGCCGTCATTGCAGATCCAGCAACATCCCTCCTCCCTCCCCTCAGAAGGGGAGATACGTATTGTTCCATAACCCTTGGCCGGCGGGAACCATTACGTTTCCCCAGGGGGAGGCAGCCGCCTGAGGTGTGAGAGGCGGGAGAGGAGCAGCAGCCATCCTTCACCTCTGGCAGGAGGGTGGACGTGGGGGTGGGGTGGGGGTAGCTGTTCGTTTGTCCTGCACCGGCTGGGATGTGAGGCTGCAGCGCTTCCCGGCTGGGATGTGAGGCTGCAGCGCTTCCCGGCTGCGATGTGAGGCTGCAGCGCTTCCCGGCTGGGATGTGAGGCTGCAGCTCTTTCGAGGAGCTCCTGCCACTCTTGGTGCTGTTGGCTTCTTGGCTTCCTGAGATTCCCTCATTTCCCCAGCGACCTCAGGGCAGTTCCTTGACCTTCACTTTCCCAGCCTTTGGGAAGGGGAAGGTTGTGGAAGCACCTGCTCCCTCCCTGCTTTCGGTTTTCCTGATGGAACTCTGGCTGATAGGGGCACTTTGGCTGACTTGCTTGTTCTCTGCTGTCCTCAGAGTGACTTGTTAGTTTTCCCACCAAGAATGCAAACCAGTGATGACTCTGGATGTGCTCTAAATTTGTAATACAGCACATTTCTTGGTATTTCCTAGTCATTTTATACACTTTTCTTGAAATCTCCCACACCTCCTCCCGGAAAAACTCAAGAAAACAAAGGAAAGCACCATCACTGTCGTTAAATGTTTTCATTTATCAAAGCTGCTATTGTTGTTATTGTATCTTGCTTCATACCAGAATTGTGACAAAGGGCAATTAGTTTTAGAGAAAGTGAAGAAAGGTAGGAAGGTTGCTTTAATTTTTCCCAAACCTGGCTGGAGGGGAAATTCACACATCCTTCCAGTTTATGGAACAGGCGTCGGATCTTAATTAAACTGGCCAGCAGAAGAAGGTCATCCCCGTTCAGGTGTCGGAGTGCTGGAATCTCTTTAGGGTTCGGTAGCTTTTCAGGAAAGAGAGAAGGGAAGCTCAGGGTCCAGGGTGGAAATGGTGACTGCAGAAGCAGGAGGCGGGAGGAGGCAAGAGGCGACACTGATTTGGGGCTGGATTCCCTGTTGAGTCTAATTATCTATAAATAGGGGCAGTGGTGTTAATTCTAATCCGAACAGGAATGAGTTGAGATGCTCTGGAGATTTGAGAGACTAGAGCAGGCCAGACCACACAGAAATCGGATACTTTCTTTCAAATGCTCACAATGTATTCAAGTCATTTACCGGCATCTGCTGGGGGAAGCACAGAGATGCTGCAGGCACCCGGTCCCTGGGACACGCCCAGTGCGGAGAGCGCGGTGGGTGCGGGCCTAGAGGCTGGGAAGGCCCTGAGCTGGGCTTTCCAGAAGGAGCCGGGATGACTAAGCCTTCTTTCCTTCTCCTAAAGCGCGCCCCAACCTCCAGGAGGCCCTTCCACACGAACCTCCCCACGACCCTCCTTGCCCTCCACGCTCCCCACTTCCTTACGGCCTTGAGTGAATCAGGCTGATGCTGTCTCCTCGCAGCTTCGGGAAGGTCAAGGGTCTGTTAGGGCAGCCTCGCCTGAGGTGTTTCCAAGCTGCGGCTTCGGAGGCAGCCCAGGAGGGCTGCGTAGCCTCGGCACGGCGGGGCGGGGCTAAATGCAAGCCCACCTACTACCTCCTGCAAAGCTGAGTGACCTCTTACCTGCCAGAGACGTGAGAACTCGCAGCATCTTCTGCCTTTTTATCCCTCCCCGCTTTGGAAGGGAGGAAGGAGGGAGGGAGGGGTGAAGGAGGATGAGATAGCTGAGTAATGAGGATCGGTCTCCATTTTTAGTTTTCCTTCGATCCCAAATCCCATAAAATGGCAGAAAGCATTTTCAGAGAGTAAATCAATAGGAAATAGGAAAGATTTTTTTAATCAGCAGGAATAATCGTAAGGAATGCCTGAAAATCAAGAAGCAGCTGGGACCACATCCGTAGAGAGAGAAATGACCAGATGGAACCACTAATCCCAAACACACACATTCTGAGCTCAAAGTCAACAGCAATGGGCGGAGGAGAGGCCTTGAGGTAAATATTGCCGTGGTCCCCTGGCCTCCCCTTTGTGTTGAGCCGCGGTGCCCACAGGCTGAGGCTGGCAGCCTGGCGCTGGAGCTCGCCTTCCACCCCTCAGCAGCACATGCCACTCCTCCACAGTTAGCAGGACACTTCGGTAAGGAGAACATGCAGGAAAACGGGGATTCTCAATGAGAGGCACCAGATTTACCTATCAGAGATGCTAATATTCAGGGAAACAGACCTTGGGGGGGGGAATGTATATGTGTGTGTGTGTGTGTGTGTGTGTGTGTGTGTGTATAAATATTTTCTGAGGGATTTGGGAGAATTATTGTTGTCAAGGAAAATAACTAGAGGATTTGGAACTTAGTTCTATGCATATAGAAAAAAGATACGTTAATTTTAGAATAACCATTAAAATATAACGTATTAAAAGATCAAGTCTGGTAGGTTGAGGAAAGCAACAAAAGTTAAATGTGTTTGCAGGGACACATCTAACTCCAAACTACATAAAAAGGTTGCAAATCAAAGGATGAAAAAAGGATGAATGAAGCCAGTGCAAACTAAAAGAAAGCAGGTGTAGCAATTTAACATCATATGAAGTAGCATTTAAGGCAAAGACCATTAAGAGGGAAACTGGGAATAATACATATTGATGACATTAAAATTTTTTGTCAAAATAGAAACAAAAACCCTCAGTGATATGCTGAGTCATGTAATGGGCACAGCTGAAGGGCAAATAAGTGAGGTGGCCCAGGGGTGAAAAGTATAACTCACCATGAAGACAGTCGACACCTTTAATTTCTTAACCATAGAGCTTCAAGACAGATAAAGCAAAACCTGATAGAAATTGTAGGAAAAATGTACTAATTCAGTCATATTGGGAGACATTCATACATCTCTCAGAAATAAATCAACCATAATAAAAAGAAAAGGATATAGAGAGAAGTGTAAATAGAACATTTAGACATATACAGTTTTGTGCTAATAAACAGTAAACGTTTTGGAGAGGTCAAATACACATGGAACAGTCATAATTATGTCATCAACCACCAAGAAAATATCAGTACATTTTAAACAGCAGGGAAAAAATGCAAGCCATATTCCTTGACCATTTAGAAGTTAACAAGAAAAGGATAGCAAATTTAAGAAATCTATTTGAAAATTCAATAACTACTGAGTTGAAGAAATCAGAATACAAATCATAAGCCCTTTAGAGGTGAAAGAAAATGGGAGCCCTACATATTAGAACCTGTGGCATATATATATATATATGGCCAAAGGGGCACTCAGAGTGCCAGGATAGAGGTGGGGGTCCTGTGAGTTTACACGGGGTGGTCAGGAAAGGACTCCGAGAGCAGAAACCTGAGGGAAGTGCAGCAGCTATGTGCTAAATGGGGGAGGAATATTTTAAGTTGAGTGAATAGCAAGTGCAAAAGCCCTGTGGCAGCGACATTCCTAGCATTGTCTAGCAACGGGCAAAAAGGTCAGGGTGGCTGAAACAAAGTGGGTAGGAAAAGAGGACTATAGAGGAAACGTTAATAGAAGGAAGGCCAGATCACATACAGTATTGCAGTTACAGGATCTTGGCTTTTACTGAGTAAGGTTAGAAGTCGCCAGTTTTGACCAGACTTTTGTTTTCAAAATATCACCCCCACTACCGTGGCAGAATTGACTTTGGGAAGACCGGAAGCAGGGAGAATTAGGAGGAGGCTGCTGTAATAATTTAAACAAGAGATGGTTTAGGTACATGAGGCAGATAAGGGTGGTAGTATTCAAGGATGCCAGGAGTGTTAGAGTCTGGAGATATGTCGGTGGTAGAGTTTATAGGACTTGCAGATGAAAGACGTGGGGTTGTGAAACAGAGAGGAGGGTAACAACCCCGAAGTTTTGGGTCTGAGCAACTGAAAGAAAGCAGTTGCCATTTCCTAAGCTGGAGAAGACCCAAGGTAGAGCACGCTTTCAAATGTCATTTTGCTCTGTTAAGTTTCTAATGCCCTTTAGAGACCAGATGGAGATGGAGGGTTGGAATCAGATCTGCAAGTTTAGAGTTCCTGGGAGATCCACCTGGAGATAAATGGAGGGGTCATCAGCAAGCAGATGGTATTTCAGGACAGAAAACTAATGAGATCACCTAGGGAGTGAGTATAGCTAGAGAAAAGATGAGCCCAACGACAAACGCTGGAGCCCCTCAATATTTAGGAAAAGGCGGGGGTGAAGAAAATAGGCAAAGAAAAATGAGAAGGAGTAGCCCTTGAGGTAGAAGTAAAATCAAGGGAGAGCAGGTCCTGGAAGCAAGGGAGGAAACACTTCTAGGAGGAGGAAGTGAGCAACTGTGCCCAATGCCGCTGAGAAGGGATTAGATTCAACATAAATTAACTATAGTACATATGAAATATTACATAGCAACAGAATAGACAAATATGCTTGGATATGTAGACATGAAAGGATCTTTAACACATGTTAAATGGAAAACAAAAACAAATAGAACAAGCCTAATAATACAATCAGTGTAGTCTGATCCAATTTTTATCTCAAAAAGATGTATGCAAATAATTTATAAGTACATAGAAAAGAGAAGTACACACCAAATTTTCAGTGGTGATTACCTTTGGGAAGAGAATTAGAATAGAAGAAAGGATGAAGGGGGTATCTCAGTTTTTTTACTCTATATTTCTGTATTATTTGAATCTTCAAATATGAGAATGTATTCACATACCACTTTTGGAATTTTAAAAAAATGAAAGGGTGATCATGAGGATGATGAGAAAAGCAATCTTTTTTTTTTTTTTGCGGTACGCGGGCCTCTCACTGCTGTGGCCTCTCCCGTTGCGGAGCACAGGCTCCGGACGCGCAGGCTCAGCGGCCATGGCTCACGGGCCCAGCCGCTCCGCGGCATGTGGGATCCTCCCGGACCAGGGCACGAACCCGTGTCCCCTGCATCGGCAGGCGGACCCCCAACCACTGCGCCACCAGGGAAGCCCAACAATCATTTTTAACATCAAATTATTTCGCACCAACTCTTTTTTCTGATTAAAATTCATTTCGAAGGAGGAAGGTGAGGAGAAAGAGAAAACATTTTTGACATTCTTGGTAAAAATGCATTTACCATGAATGTAATGAACCAAAAAAAGTCTATATTGTAAACTTCTAACCAAGGAAGAAGCTTGTTTGGAGCCTGACAGCTGACTGCAGTAGCTCGACTGACTGGAAGTAGCTCAAATAGTGCTTATTAGCACACTGTAGACCCTTGCTCCATGTTGGCTGAATCTGAAGTCTCCTTTTTGTTTGGTGTTTATGAAATATCCCTGCCTGTGTGGAATCCTGAAGTCATATTTCCACTTACTTAAACGTATAGACTTTTTAGAAGCTGAAGACATCTTTGAAGTTTGGAACAGTCTCTTCCTTGAATAATTGATGAAACAAGGTCCTCAGAGTTTAGGGGACTTATTCAAAGTCACATACTATATATGCTCTATATGTGACATAGATCTCTATTTATATCTTTCTCTACATGCCTACATATATTTCAGCTTTACTGAGGTATAACTGACAAACTCTACATCTCTACTGAGCTATCATTTGCTAAGTACTTAGTCAGTTCCAAGCACCATGCTAAGTACTTTGCATTCTCATTGAATCTTCACAGCAATCTGTAAGAGAGGAATCATTATCCCCATTTTGCAGAGGAGGGAACTGAAGTTCAAGTTCAGCCACTTAGCTAAGTGGCAGAGCTGAGGTTTGAAACTACATCTCTGTAACCCGAAGTCTGTGTTCTTAACCGTTGTGCAGCATTGCTGGTCACTGAGAGTGTACTCTGGGCCATGCCCCGGGCAGGATAAAGGAATCAGTAAGACAGATTCTGTCCTGCAGGAGCTCACCATCCAGTAGGAAAGACAGCCATGAAGGCAAGTAAGGCACATGGTTCAGCAAGTGCAGGGACAGAGGTGAGTACACGGACAACCCAGAGAAGGACATTTTCGACCCTGATTGGACAAAGGGCTAGGAGCTCTGGGAAGTGTTTCCAAGGAGATGGGGCTTGTGCTGGGTCTTGAACATGGTCAGAGCCCAGGTCTCCTGACTCAGCCAGGCGCTTTCTGCTAGAGCACAGAGAAAACTAAACCCAGTACAAAATCCCAAAACCAAACCCCCAAAGCTGCACTACCTCAGTCAGAGAGCAAACACTCAGTAAATGTTATTTGGAATCAAGTCTGAACTAAAAGTTATTTCTGAGGAAGAAAAAACAGTAAGGTTGCCTCAATTCCATATGAAACTTTCACTATATGTTTTTTCATTGAACTCCAAAATTCCCAGTAGTGCACAGTGGATTACACAAGTATAATCTATCAGTAGTAACACTAACAAACATTGCTTTACTCTTATTATTCTAAATGCTTTCAACTGTTTATAAAAAGGTACCTACCTTCACTTTGGTTCCGACACTGATTCTCGCCTGTTGGCCCATTGCTAGAAAAGTGATTGAAATCTTGTCTTGTTCTAAGACGCGGATTCCAACATAATGGTTCAAAGCCAGAAAGACAGGTTTAAATGAAACAAAGGGTGAGGAAGTGACGGAACTTGACCAATTCCAAGCCCTTACTCTGTTGCCAGCTTGATCTGAACATTGACCGCCCAAGATATTGATGTATACCCTGGACAGAAAGGAAATTAAAAATCATAAACAGTAACATTATAATTCAACCTTGAATGAGCCCACTCACTTGCTAACCAAAGGGAATAGCAGTTTATACTAGCCAATAGCATATGAATAGTGGAAAACCTCAGATAATCTTAGGAGCAATAATACCGTGACCGAATTATATACTAATTTGAAGTACTGGGTATTGTTTAAGATGTAGTAATAAACCAAAATGGGTCCAAAGGCTGGAACCAGGATGGTAAAGGGATCTGGAAAATGATGTGCTGGGGAGGATGAAGAGGGAGCACAGAAGGTTTAGTTTGGATAAGAAGAAATACAGGAGAGCAGGCTCCACCTGGAAGACAGGAGAAGACTCGTACTTAGATTTTCCCTGTGTCAAAATGAAGATCAGTGAGTGTAAGTTCTGGGAAAGGCCAAATTGGCCTCAGTACAGAGACCTGTTTTCTAACAGTACCCAGCAACTGGGGGCCAGGAGTCCTTCTAGGAGGCCTCTCATCAGGGCCAGTGTGGGCAGGAGAGGCTCAGGGATCATCTCTGAGATCACTGTAGTTTAGAAAAGTTTGGTAATGGAGCAGAAGGGGGAACTAAGGCCAGCAGGGCCTCCCCAATCTCTTAGAGTTGTTAATGCCACATTTTACCACATTCCCTACAGATGTAGCCCTGCACAATCTGAGATCTAGTGGCACTAGTAACTGCCATCCTACTCTATGAGCTCCTTTGCATACCCTCTCACTTTCTTCCATCTGAGGTCACCATCTCTTTCTCGAGGAGAGAGGATAGGTAGAGTTCTGGATACTTAGCTGGCTTAACTTGATAATAAATTATTATTTTTTAAACCAGATGAATTGGCCAGGAGGGCTCCCTAGAGTAAGGTAACTCACATCATATTTCCCCAGCTTTGATGAGTGGCAGTAATCTGGTAACAAAAATACAACTGAGAAATTGAGATGATTATCTTTGTATCTGGGAGGAGGGAGATTTAGTTTTATCTTGGTAGGTGGGTGAAAATAACATTTGGCTAAAATTATCTAGATAAATTGTTTAATAAACTTTCTTTGAGTCTATGCCATGTACAGATACATGTTATGTAGTGGCAAAGATGCAGGGTGTGTCTTCAAGGGACTTCAGTCCCGCAGGGGAGGTGGGCTTGCTACACAAGAAGCAGTGAGAGGGGCTATGAGAGTGTCAAGGAGTCATGCCAGAGGGCCCAGGAGTTCAGTCGGTGGCTGGGAGGTCTTTGCTGTTAAAGGGAGAAGTCCTAGAAGCCAGTGAATATCTGGTGACAATTGATATAGTGCCCCACCAGATGAGATGCAGAGCTGCTACTGAACCCTGAAGGATAAGCAGAAAGTCTCCAATAGACTTGGAGGTAATGAATTGACTACTGCTTTGAACTAAAAGTACAAATATCTCCCTGTGCCCTAACTTTCTCAAGTACTGGCAAAGTGTTCAAACTTTTGTCAATTATTGGCAGAGTGTCTCAAGATAAGATTGTTATACCTGTAAATAAGTTAAAGGGAGAGAATATCTCTTTCTGAAAAGCTTCAAAAGATTAAATTGTATTTGAAGTTAGAACCCAAATTTCACTTTTTCAGACTAAATGAAATAATAGGAAGTCACAGAGTGTATAAGTTAGTAGATCGAAGGCATTAGGACCTTCATTTCTCTAGAGATTTTGTTTGTATATTATTGTTGTTGGTTGTGGCTATGGGAAGCCTACTTGTTAGGGATATATCTCAAACAGTAACAACACAGTATGGCAGCTGTCCATTGCGAATTATTTCCATAGATGAAGCCAGGATAACATTATCAGGGCATAGCCTCTAGAGAGACTGCCTGGGTTCATATCTCAGATCCCTAGGATGGCCATATAATTAGAGTTTTTTTTCTAATATTAAAATTGTATAGTTTATATTTTCTTTCTGTTTATAGAAAAAAATATGATGAGCTTTGTTTTACCTAATTGCCTGGGATTTTTCCACTAAGCATCATATGGAATGACATAAATCAAAAATTTATCTGAGCTGAACATTACTATTAGTTGAACATAACATTACTAAAGACCACTAATATAAATAAATCTTCTTAAAGCTATTTTTGTCCTTCTAGTTATAAGATGAATAAGATCTGGGGATCTAATGTATAGCATAGTGATTATAGTTAACACTGTATTAAAAACTTGAAAGTTGCTAAGAGAGTATATCTTAAATGTTCTCAACACAAAAAAGAAATGGTAATTATGTGACATGTTGCCAGTGTTAGCTAATGCTATAGAGGTAATCACTTTGCACCATATAAGTGTATCAAATCAACACGCTGTACACTTTTAACTTACACAGTATATGTCAATTATATCTCAATAAAGTTGAAAAAATAAAAGGAAAAATAAAATTTCACAAAACCCGAGAAACAAAATGACAGCAGGAGGAGCCTAGAAGCCTACCAGACATTTCCATTGGGATGATAGCAGGAACTTCTACCCGAAGAATCTAGCACTGCCAGGATTGCAGGGTTAGTGGGCATGTCTTCTTGGACTATGCAAGTGAAGCCATTTATCTTATTGGGCACTCGGATGATGGCTAGGTTTCCAGATGGGTAGCTGAGATCAGATAAGGTCATTTGAGTTATTCTAATGGTCTTTATACTGGGAATAAATTCAATTTATAAGAGAGCCCTTTGAAACTATAAAGCATTCTGAAAATGGGAGGGTTATTACAAAATAATTTCATGCTTTTTATGTGGATCAAAATATATTTATGAGACACAAAAATCCTCAATAAAAATACCAGCAAATGGAATCTAGCAACATATAAAAAGGATTATGTACCATGACAAAGTGGAGTTTATCCCAGGAATGCAAGGTTGGTTTACCATCTAAAAATAAATTAATGAAACATACTATATTGATAGAATAAAGAGCAAAAAACAGATGATCATCTCAATAGATGCAGAAAAAGCATCTGACAAAATCCAATACCTTTTCATGATAAATGACTCAATGAACTAGGAATAGAAGGGAGCCTCCTCAACCTGACAAAGAATGTCTAACAAAACCCCAGAGCTAACATCATACTTAATGATGAAAGACTAGGTGTTTTCCCCCTAAGATCAGGAACTAAACAAAAATGTTCCCTCTTTCCACTGCTGTTCAACCTCACGCTGGAGGTTCCAGTCAGGAAAATTTTGTGAAAGAAAAAGAAATGAAGACATTCAGATTGGAAATGGAAGAAGTAAAACTATCTCTATTTGTAGATAACATGCTCTTGTATGTAGAAAATTCTAAGGAGTCTACAAAATAATGTTAGAACTAACAAAAGAGTTCAGTAGGGTTGTAGGCTAAAAGATCAATATATAAAAATAAGTTGTATTTCTATACACTAACAGTGAACATTATGAAAATGAAATTAAAATAATTCCACTTACAATAGCATCAAAAAGTATAAAATATACTGAGGATAATTCACTAACTGTTAATATTCAGTCCTATCTCAGCTGATCGGAAGTCCAGAGGTGAAGTAAACACAAAATTGATTCTGAATCATTTTGAAAATCAGCCATAGCCTTCAAAGGAGTGAAAACGAATTAAAGCCAGGGCAGGAAATGATAACTAATGATACAAGCTGGGGAAGTTATTTAAAATTTTTTGATATAATTAAAACAAAAAACCTACACTCTTTCTCAAAGGGCCTAGGGAGCTAAAACTTCATTACACTTCCTATGCCATGAAAGCCATTTTTCTGGTTTCTTACTGGGGTTTGACTAAACATTTAGGCAACTATGACTAAAAATGACTTTCTCCTACAAAATGAGGCCCTTGGTTTGCCAAAAAATCCTTCTCATTTCATAGTTTTGTTTTGTTTTACTTTCCTGGAGATATTAAATGGTCTTTGGGTCAAAATAGCAAATGGTCTGACCATCAGGCAGAAGTTCAAGTGATCAATACTGAGTGTTCCATAAAATGGATATTGAATTTTTTATTTAAAAATATTAAAAAATAACATGCTGCTCATGGATGTGTAAACTGGTACACATTTTCTGGGGGGCAAAATCTATTAAACCTTTAAAATGTCCATAATTTCTTACCCAGAATTTCTATCCCTAGGTATTTAATTCAAGGAAGTAAGTGATAAGTGTGCAGCGAAGTATGCACAAAGCTGTTCATGTAGCTGTTGTATAAAACAGCCAAAAATTGTGAAACCACTTTTGATTAGTAATAGGGGATAGATGAAAGGAATTACAGTACATCACTGTGATGGAATGCCATGTGCTTATAAAGATGGTGTTGTATCTCTATATTTATTGCATATTATATACTCATAACATTTATGAGTATTTACTGTATAATATTGTATAATATTATGTAAAGGGAGCAAGTTATAAAATATGAATAACTAGTTGAAGAATTAATTTTTAAAGAATTATATAATTACTCAGGAAAAAAGTGAGGCAAGATGTATAAAAAGATGTTAACAGCTTTGCTCTGGGTGGTAGGATTTGGTAATAACTATTTTTTTTTCTTCATATTTTTCAATCAATTTTTTCTTTGTCTTTCTTTTTGTGAAGAAATAAAGCTAACGAAAATAAGTTGTTGAAAGAAAGGATACAATATTTGTGTTGTCCCGTCTGGAAATGAAGTCAGAAACTTGCTCCCATGTTTGTAGTGCTTTTCAAAGAGCTCATTTGTCATGATCTATACACCGTAGAAAACAAAAGGACAGTTACATGATGACAACAGACATCCTTTGCTTGCTAGACACTCACACAAACCATTTCTTAAATTTTTGATCCTGAATCAGCAACAGGGAACAATCCTTAGGAATCATTAAAGATTGTCCCTAACCCCTGCAGATAACCTGATTAAACCTTTCTGGCAGGAATCTGACATTACTTATCTGTTTCAAGAGTGTTTTTTTTTTTTTGTCTTTATTTAAAAATTAAAAACAATTTTTATTCAATAGAACAAGATAGAAGAGAGTGCTCAGGCTTCAGTCAGAATTATATTTTAAGTAATCGTCATCATCATAACAGCAAACACTTAAAAAGAACTTATCATATGGTAGGTAATTTTTTTAATTGAAATATAGTTGATGTGCAATATTATATAAGTTTCAGGCGAACAACATAGTGATTCACAATTTTTAAAGGTTGTACTTCATTTATAGTTATAAAATATTGGCTATATTCTCTGTGCTGTACAATATATACTTGTAGCTTACCTATTTTATACATAGCAGTTTGTACCTCTTAACCCCCTACCCCTATCTTGCCCCTCCCCACTTCCCTCTCCCTACTAGAAAATACTAGTTTGTTCTCCATGTCTGTGAGTCTGTTTTCTTTTTTGTTATATTCACTAGTTTGTTTTCTTTTAGATTCTACATATAAATGATATAATGCAGTATTTGTCTTTCTCCGACTTATTTCACTTAGCCAAATACCCTCCATCCATGTTGTTGCAAATGGCAAAATTTCATTCTTTTTTATGGCTGAGTAGTATTCCCACATATATGTGTGTATGTGTGTTTTATACACACACACACACACACACACACACACACCCCACATCTTCTTTATCTGTTTGTTGATGGACACTTAGATTGCTTCCATATCTTGGCTATTGTAAAAAATGCTGCTATGGGGGCTTCCCTGGTGGCACAGTGGTTGAGAGTCCGCCTGCCGATGCAGGGGACATGGGTTCGTGCCCCGGTCCGGGAAGATCCCACATGCCGCGGAGCGGCTGGGCCCGTGAGCCATGGCCGCTGAGCCTGCGCGTCGGGAGCCTGTGTTCTGCAACGTGAGAGGCCACAACAGTGAGAGGCCTGCGTACAGCAAAAAAAAAAAAAAAAAAAATGCTGCTATGAACATTGGGGTGCATGTATGTTTTCGAATTAGTGTTTTCATTTTTTTCAGATATACACCAAAGAGTGGAATTGCTGGGTCATACAGTAGTTCTATTTTTAGTTTTTTAGGAACCTCCATACTGTTTTCTACAGTGGCTGTACCAATGTACGTTCCCACTAACAGTGCACAAGGGTTCCCTTTTCTCCACATCCTTGTCAACATTTGTTATTTGTGTTATTTTTGATGACAGCCATTCTGACAGGTGTGAGGTGATATCTCGTGGTTTTAATTTGCATTTCCCTGATGATTAATGATGTTGGCCATCTGTATGTCTTCTTTAAAAAAATGCCTATTCAGGTCTTATGCCAATTTTTCAATCAGGTTTATTTTTTATTTATCTACTTTTACTTTATATGCATATTGTTACAAAAACAAAAGAAGATTAAAAAAAAAAAAACCCAGCCCTAGCACAGTGCAGATATTCTGTGTCCAGGTTGTAGTGGTGATTACATAACTGTCAAAATTAATGGAGCTGTACATATAAGAAGGTGAGTTTTACTATAAATTACACTTCAATAAACTGACTTTACACTCCAGTATAAGCTGCAGCATCTGGTGTCTTTTCAAGTTTGCTCTTGAAGTTCATTTGAGAAAAACACTAGTGGAATATGGGGAGATGAAGAAAGAAATACAAAGAGATATTCCTTGTACCTCTAAGCTTAACTATTTTACTTTCTATGTAATACTCAATAGGGGAATGAATTTGTAGCCAACAATGTTTTATTTTTTTATTTTTTATAGACATGTCTTTTTTAAAAAATTAACTTATTTTGGCTGCATTGGGTCTTCGTTGCTGTGGGCGGGCTTTCTCTAGTTGCGGCGAGCGGGGGCTACTCTTTGTTGCAGTGTGCGGGCTTCTCATTGCAGTGGCTTCTCTTGTTGCGGAGCACGGGCTCTAGGCACGCGGGCTTCAGTAGTTATCCTCGCGGACTCTAGAGTGCAGGCTCAGTAGTTGTGGCGCACGGGCTTAGCTGCTCCGTGGCATGTGGGATCTTCCCGGACCAGGGCTCGAACCCGTGTTCCCTGTATTGGCAGGCGGATTCTTAACCAGTGTGCCACCAGGGAAGCCCCCAACAATGTTTTAAAATGAACTAAAGATTCAGTTGAATTCTGTTTCTTCCTAATCTTGAATTGTAATAAAATGAATACAAGAATTCCTAGGGCTAAACAATGAAACAATCTAAATTTTCATGTAAATGTTGCCATTTATTTTGAAAGATAATACATTTTTCACTTTTATGAAATATAAAATACATTCAGATAAGCACTAAAATATGCTCTTTTGTTAATGAGTAATTATAATTTGAACACCCATGTTATCACCATCTGGGTCAAGAAATAGAACAATGTTGATACTCTAGAAGTTCCCTCTGTGCTACCCCAAAGTCAGTGTTCTGTAATCTCTAAACAATATAGTTTAATTTTTCCCATTTTGAATTTTACATAAATGGAATCGAACATTATGAATTTTTAATACTTTGTTTCTTTTAGTCAACATTATGTTTGTAAGATTCATACACGTCCGAGTGGGTAGTTGTAGTCTACTTACTTCCATTTGTGTATAGGATTGTCTTGTATGACTTCATCATTATTTACTTATCCATTCTATTGTTAATGGATATCTGGGTTGTTCCCAGTTTTTGGCTTATAAACAATGATACTCTGAACCGTCTTTTGCATGTATGCTGGTACCCAGTTACTCTCAGATCTTATACCCAGAGATAGAATTGCTGAACCCCAAGATATGCCTGTCTCTCACTTTACAAGGTACTGCCAAAACGATTTTCAAGTTGTACCAATTTGCATTCCCACTAGAGGCAAATAATAGGGACTGTTATTCTATGTCCTTTCCAACACTCAGTAATATCAGACTTTACAATTTTTTTTTTTTGCCAATGTTATAGGTATGTACTGATCTCTAATTGTGGTTTCAGTTTTCCTCTCCCAGGTTACTAATGAGGTTGAACACCTTTTCATATGTTTGTTGAACATTTGAGTTTTCTCCTTGGAGAAGTGGTCAAGTTTTTTTAAGTTCATTTTTCTATTAGGTAGACTTTTTTTTCATGTAGATTTATAAAAGTTCTTTATACATTTAGGATAAAAGCCCTTTGTATATCATATGTGCTGCAAAATATCTCCCTTCTTGGCTTGTCTTTCAAATTTTTTTTTTTTTTTTTTTTTTTTTTTTTTGTGGTACGCGGGCCTCTCACTGTTGTGGCCTCTCCCGTTGCGGAGCACAGGCTCCGGATGCGCAGGCTCAGCAGCCATGGCTCACGGGCCCAGCCGCTCCGCGGCATATGGGATCCTCCCAGACCGGGGCACGAACCCGTATCCCCTGCATCGGCAGGCGGACTCTCAACCACTGCGCCACCAGGGAGGCCCTCAAATTTTAATTTTTTAAAATATTTAATTTATTTATTTGGTTGCACCAGGTCTTAGTTGCAGCAGTTGGGCTCCTTAGTTGTGGCTCACCTGCTCCTTAGTTGCAGCTCACTGGCTCCTTAGTTGTGGCATGCACGTGGGATCTAGTTCCCTGACCTGGGATTGAACCCGGGCCCCCTGCATTGGGAGCACGGAGTCTTAACCACTGCCACCAGGGAAGTCCCCCAAATTTTAAGTTTAATTTATCAACTACTTTATGGATACTGCTTTTCAAAATTGGTTAGTAAATCTTTCCCTAACCTGAAGTAATAAAGCTAGTCTCCTATTTAAAAAAAAAAAAATCATTGTAGTTTTGCATTTCACATTTAGGTCTTTAATCCACTGGAACTGATTTTTATATGATGTGAGGTATGATTCCAATTTCATTAAAAAATATGGATATTCGATTGTCCCAGCAGTATGTATTAGAAAGATTTTCCTTTCTCCATTACTGTGCAGTGCCACTGCTGGCATAGATCAGAAGTCTGTGTGTGCATAAATCTGATTCTGAACTATTCTGTATCATGGATTTCTTTGTTTATCCTGCCCCAACACTACACTGTCTTAATTACTATATTTTGTAATAGATCTCAGTATCTGATAGAGCGTGTTCCCCTCCCTCCCAGGCTTCTTCTTCAAGATTGAGAGAAGCAGGCTAAAGTATCCCATTATGATTATGGATTAAAAATTTTTTCCTTTTACTTCCGTGAAATTTTGCTTTATATTTTTTGAGGCTATGTTAATAGGGGAAACATATTTTGTAACATTATACCTTTCTGGTGGATTAAAACTTCTGTCACTGTGAAGTGGTCCTCTATCTCACTGATGTTCTTTAATATTTTCATGATACATCATTTTTGTTTATTTAATCTTTTTGTATCCTTTATTTTTTAATTTTATTTTTGGCTGTGTTAGGTCTTTGTTGCTGCTCACAGGCTTTCTCTTGTTGCAGCGAGCGGGGGCTACTCTTCGTTGTGGTGCATGGGCTTCTCATTGCTGTGGCTTCTCTTGTTGTGGAGCATGGGCTTTAGGCGCACAGGCTTCAGTAGTTGCAGCACACGGGCTCAGCAGTTGTGCCTCGTGGGCTCTAGAGCGCAGGCTTAATAGTTGTGGTGCATGGACTTAGTTGCTCCACGGCATGTGGGATCTTCCCGGACCAGGGATCAAAACCCGTGTTCCCTGCACTGGCAGGCGGATTCTCAACCACTGGGCCACCAGGGAAGCCCCTATCCTTATATTTTAGATAGTCTCTTGTAATCAGTATATGGTTGGAATTTTTCCTTAAAAAAATTGTCTGACACTCTTTATTAACTGAAGCATTTACTCTATTTACATATAACTACTGACATTCCTTGATGTGTTCTATTTGTCCTCTGTTATGTGTTTTTCTTTTCCCTTATCCTTTCTTATCTTTTGGGGGGCATTTAAAGTGAATTATTCTAATTTTTTTGCTCTGCCTCTGATAGCTTGGAAGTTATACTCTCTACTTGTTATTTTTCTGGTTACCCCAGAAATTTCAGCAAGCAAACTTAATTTATCAAAGTCTGAGTTTAAACTATGTGTTTGCCCTTCTCCCAAACCAAGGACTTTTAGAACACTATAATTGCATTTAGCTTTCTTGCCAAATCATGTACTATTTTTTCAAGCATTTTTACTCTATACTGTTTCTTGAAAGTCCTTGAGCCATTATTATTATTATTGTTTTATCAGTCAACTTTTAGTTTTATACATATATCCCATGAACGCTTTTCTTTGCTCTTCATCTTTCTTGAATCTCATACTATCCAACTACACAAAGAACATTCTTTAGAATTCCTTTTAGTCAGAGGCTACTAGTGACAAACTCTGTTTTGCCAGACCATGTCTTTTGGGGGCATATTTTAATGAAAGATATTTTAACTGGATATAGGCTTCTAGACTGTTATTTTCTTTCAGCATACTGAAGACATTATACTGGCTTCCATTGTTGCTGTTGGGAGGTTATCTGATTTCTAACTGTTCTCTTTTAAATGTAAGCAGACTTCTTTTTCTCTGCTAATCTTTAGATTTTCTTTTTGTCTTTGGTGTTTTGCAGTTTCACTATACTGTGTCTAGGATTTATTTTTATTTTACTTTATTTTATTTTTTTAATTCATCCTGCTTGGGATTCATTGGGATTCTTAAATCTGTGAATAGGTCTCTTTTATCAGTTTTGGAAAATTATCATCCATTATCTCTTCAAATACTGCCTCTGCCTGATTATCTTTTTCCTCTCCTTCTGGGATTCTGAACAAATACATTTTAGACCCCTCATTCTATTTTCATATTATACACACTTTTCTGTATTCCTTACGTTTTTTTGCCCCCATGTAAATTTTGGGGTAAATTTTGATAGTTTTCTTTTAACCTTTCTTTCAGGTCATTAGTTCTTTCTTTAGTTGGGTCTAACCTGCATTTAACTCTCATCTTTTAAGTTTTTAATTTCAGTTTTTGTATTTTTCATTTCTCGAAGTTCATTGTTTTCTTTTCAATTGTATGTCCCTTTATAGTTTTCTGTTCCCTTCATATATCTTCAAGCTGATTTTTTGTTTTCATAAACATAGTTAGATTACTTCAGTTTTCGAAGTCTTTGTAGATCTTTTCTTATTGATACTAATCCTCTGAGTTTTCAATTGTGGTGTTGAGTTTCCTTGTGTTCTTAATTATTTTTCACTGTGTGCTGGTAATTGAACTTGAAAGATAATTTGTAGGAGTGATTTCAGGGCTAGATAAGCGAGCTTCCTTCAGACAGGATTTGGATTTGATTCTGTCAGAACCTCAGTTCACTGCCATGCCTTAAATTCTATATCACCCAGGAGAAACAAAACTGGTCTCAGGAGTTTAATTTCTAGGGATCTATTCTGAGGAACTATATTTAGTATAGTGTAAATTTATACACAAAGATATTGAAAGCAATGGTTAAACTATATGAAAAGACACATAGATATTAAAATGATGTTAATATAAGCTATGTAATATCATGGAAAAATTGTTGATAATTAAGTTAAAGGGATAAAAATTACATGTGTAATATAATTACAAGTGTGTTAACAGAAACCTATGCTTAAAAGCTCTAGAACAGTGCTGTCTAATAGAACTTGTAGTGACCATAAAAATATTCTATATCTGCCCTGCAATATGGTTGCCTTTAGTCACACACAGCTATTTAACACTTGAAGTGTGGCTAGCATGACTGAAGAATTACATTTAATTTACTTATTTAATTTTAATTATTTTAAATAAGTTATTTAATTTTAATTATTTTAAATTTGGATAGCCATGTGGAGTATTTGTTACCATATTGGGCAGTGCAGATCTAGATAATATTGAAATAATAATGATTTTGGGGATGTGGGTGAGACTTCTGATGATTTCCTCCCATTCTTTTTAGTTTTCTAAAGGGTTCCAAATGTTCCTTACTATACACTGATCACATTTTAAAGTAAAAAGGCTTTAACCAAAATACCCCCTCATAAAACATATGTAAAGCATTGTTATAAAGTCTAGTATAAGTTAAAAGGCCAAGTCCATACCAATTCTTTTTGACAAATAGTTAAATGTGTCATGTAGCCAAGCTGCCATATTCATCATGACAGCTTTTATAATTTTAGGTAAAACTGATTTTTTTTTTTTGCGGTATGCGGGCCTCTCACTGTTGTGGCCTCTCCCGTTGCGGAGCACAGGCTCCGGACGCGCAGGCTCAGCGGCCATGGCTCACAGGCCCAGCTGCTCCGTGGCATGTGGGATCTTCCCAGACTGGGGCACGAACCCGTGTCCCCTACATTGGCAGGCGGACTCTCAACCACTCCGCCACCAGGGAAGCCCGGTAAAACTGATTTTTAAAGAGTAGCAAATAAAAAAAATTACAAGCTAATTACCTTTCCACATGCTATCCTAGAATCACAACAAACAATGGATATATTTCTTTTGTCTAGTTGATAATCAGTTAGTTCTTCCTTAGCTGACTCTACTTCTGGAATATCCATGGAAAGTTGATAAGAAATTGTTTTAAACTGCTTTGCATCTAATGGGAAAAGAATCACATGAAATACATATATGATGTTTAAAACTTTACAAAACCTCTCTTCTAAAATGAAATTTCCAACTCTGTTATGGATGCATTGATTCATTGGACATTTTTTTAATGGAAGAAAAATGAGGACCTCCCTCTTTTGTTTAAAAAAATGAGAAATTCTCATTTGGTTGAAAGAAAAATAATGATGATTTTCATTATGTGGAGTTTTCTGGCCTTAGCTTTAGTAGAAAACAGTTGAATACCAAGGAATTTTATACTAGGGGTTTAGTTGAAAAAAAAAATCTTCTCTAAGTATCTTTTCAATGGCTCTGAGTCATAGAGGAGGAGCCTGATGCTCAGAAATATTAAATAATTTAACCCCAATTGGGCAGCCTATGAGGAGAAAAGCAAGGACATAAATCCAGAACTTCTGATTCTAAAATCGGCGACCCTTCAGTTGTACCAGGTACTACAGCTATACTGGCCAGCTGACCGATGGGGTCAGCTATATAAGAAAGGAATCTGATTTATTTTTGACAGATTTTCTATATCCTAGCTTGAAACAAAATGGGATGTATGTTTGATAAAACGAGAGACAATGAACTCAAAAGCTCTTTCTAGCTATCTGTAAAGTGCTCTATAGATGTTGCTAATTTATTTCAATCAGTAACAACAGTGAGCTGAAGACTAAAAACTTCCAAGGCAGATGACGGAAAAGCGGGATTTTCTGAGCCATTTTGACTGATGTATGATTTCATTTTGGGCAAAATGAAAAATTTTAATGTTATTTTTAGAATACGTCAATTTTTGCTCTTGGTCAAACATATGAGCTTTCTGATCTATAACATCAGCGTTAAGGAACTTACCTTCTTCAGAGAAAGTAGTCTGTTCTTTTGTTAATATTGCATAGTGTTTGGCCATTTGTCGCTCCTGTTTTCTACAAAATCAAAAAATATGATGCATAAGTCAAATATGTTGGAAGTTTAAAACAGTATACTATAAATTTTTACTTTTTAAACGCTCTTCCTTGTTATTTTTATCTGTTATTACTTGTGAATCAAGTCATTTATTCAGTGTGCGTGTGTTTCTACTATATTTAGTGGACAGATTTCTCCAATATAGGAATTCTGAATTGCCCTGAGAATTTGGGGTTGGCAAATTTCTACTCTTAAGTCAGTGAGTTCACTGAGTTTCTGAAATCTGACTCTTACAATGTCCACCAGGAATTGCAATAGGTTTGCTTTGGCCAATTTTTGTTTCTTCACTGGGAATGCATCTTCAAAATGATCTATTTTGAGAAAATGAGGTTCATTTTACAAAAAACTCTCTAACTAAGTGGGCCTATCTGAGTTTTAATATCAAAGGCTCACTGGTACCTCTGCAAAGCTTTTTCCTTTGCTTTGAGTCTGTCGACTTCACTGCCGTGGGCGGCATGAGGTTCAATACAGATTAATTCAGCTTTAGAGTTTTGGATTTTTTGTTTTTCCTCATAGATGTAGTCAATCAGGTTTTGGAAATAACTACAACAGGAGGTCTGAAAAACAGAGTTCATTTTCATCTCATCAGTCCTAGATGAAGATAATTACAGGAGGGAAAAAACCCAAAAAATGGTAATGGGGTTTTGGATAACAATCTATCATAACATTTTTTTGGTAACAGTTTTATTGAGATATAATTCACATATCATACAATTCACCCATATAAAGTGTACAAGTCAATGGTTTTTAGTGTTGGGTTGGCCAAAAAGTTCGCTCAGGTTTTTCCATAACATTGTAGGAAAAACCCGAATGAACTTTTTGGCCAATCCAATATAGTCACAGAATTTTGCAACCACCACAACAATCAATTTTAGAAACTGAAACCTGTACCCATTAACAGTTACTCCTTATTCTCCTCTCCTCTCAGCCCCTGGCAGCCACTAATCTATTTACTGTCTTTATAGATTTGCCTGTTCTGTACAGTTCATATAAATGGAATCATACAACATGTGGTACTTTGTGACTTGCTTCTTTCACTTAGCATGATATTTTCATATATGTCGTAGCATGTATAAGTACTTCATTTCTTTTTATGGCTGCATAATATTTCATTGTATGGATACCCCACATTTATTTACCCTTTCATCAGTTGATAAATATCTGGGTTGTTCTCACTTTTTGGCTGTTATGAATCATGCTGCTGTGAACATTTGTATACACATTTCTGGGTGGACATATGTTGTGAATTTTCTTGGGTATATACCTAGGAAGGGAATTGTTTATTGGGTTATATGGTATCTGTATGTTTAACTTTTTGAGGAATTGCCCAACTGTTTTCCAAAGCGGCTGCATCGTTTTATATTCCCCTTCAGCAGTGTATGAGGGTTCCAGTGTCTCTACATCCTTGCTAACACTTGTTATTATCTGTCTTTTGGGTTATAGTCATCCTAGTGGGTGTGAAATTGTATTCCATTGTGGTTATGATTTGCATTGCCCTGACGGCTAACACATAACTCTCTTAAGAATGGCAATGCAGGGAATCCTCTGGTAGTGCAGTGGTTAGGATTCTGGGCTTTCACTGCCAGGGTCCCAGGTTCAATCCCTGGAGAGGGAACTAGGATCCTACAAGCCACGCGGTGCAGCCAAAAAAAAAAAAAGAAAAAGAAAAAGAAAGGCAATGCAGTGGAAAGGTGCAGAAGAAAATACTACTTATGCTTAAATTAGTGTCTAAAAGTAACACTATTTCCTCAGTAAACCTGCTTTAGAACTTACATGTTCTACTAGTTCAGAGCTATTGTAGTCACAGGAAAGATCCACATTGGAGAGAAATGTTCTTAGATCGCTCCCACAGAATTCACACGTGGGCGATACCTCCTCCTCTTCTCTCTTCAGAAAGGAGACAAAAAATGAAGACATGCCCACAAGGAGGCCCAGAGCCTCTCAGAGCAGGCGGAGCCAGAGCCCTGGACAGAGCCAGCGAATGTCCAGTCAGACAACAGGGGTGATGAGGGATGTACAAACCTGCTTGAGAACTCCTGTCAGACAACATGAGGGCTCCCAGCGATGGTTAGTAGGGAACTTTCAGGGGTCTGAGAACCTATATCAGAAGGCACCAAGCCAGCAGGATCTGTATATTCCAGAAATGAGACATCATTTCTATTCAAGGGCTGTTAAGGGCTGGGGAGGCTGAAGTGGTGTTTTGGAGGCCTCTGTCTGGTGCAGCTCGGTGGGGTGCAGCTGAGCCCATCAGGAGCTCTGTGGGTCCTTGGGACGCCTCCTCAGTGTAAGAAGAAAGTTGCAGAAATGATTTTACTGTTGACATCAGTGTCCCTTGTCAAGCAGGGGGAGGTACAGTGTGTGACTAGATGCGGGACACAAAGGATAACACGTGTTTGATTTTGTGTAAATGGTCTAAGGTGTTTAAATACCATAAACTCTTCCAAGAAGTTTCAACTAAGGGCTTCCCTGGAGGCACAGTGGTGGTTGAGAGTCCACCTGTCGATGCAGGGGACACGGGTTCGTGCCCCGGTCCGGGAAGATCCCACATGCCGCAGAGCGGCTGGGCCCGTGAGCCATGGCTGCTGAGCTTGCGCGTCCGGAGCCTGTGCTCCACAGCGGGAGAGGCCACAACAGTGAGAGGCCAGCGTACCGCAAAAACAAAAAAATAAATAAATAAAAATTAAAAAAGAAGTGTCAGCTAAGAAAAAGTTTTGACATTACTATGTAGGCCACTTTTTACAATGCTCAACTTTCTAAAATAAATTAGAGTCCTTTCTCAAGGGAAGCCCCAGTTGGGGCACCACATTCTCCTGTCTGTGCTGTGAAGGTAATCCAGGAGGGGGAGGGGAGGCTAGAGGATGCAAGAGGAGGCTGGGAGTTACGGACGCAGGTGACTTAGTGAGGGGTGGATGCACTATGGCCCTCTTAGTGCTCTGAGGTCATGGCTGTGACTGCAGAGGCTCCTGGCAGGTGAGCAGCCAAGCTTCGGCACAGGCCTCCAGGAAAAGACCCAGATCATGGCTTGCATGTCATGAAACCACCAGGGCACCTGTAGTTGCCATGGAAACCATTCTCCGAGCCTGGCAAAATGACCGCCATGGGGCCAAAGGGTGACTGAGATGGCCGGTGCAGCCAGGGACTCTAGAGTACAGTCCAGTATAATTAGGCCATGCAAAGTACCCGGTAATAAGTACTGCACATCGCTGAAAACACAACACTCAGGGAGGAAAGCCTTGTAAGAGAGAGATGGTGGTGACGAATCCAGGACAGCTACCAAATGATGGAATGGGCAGGAAGAGCTTGGCACCACCAGGCCAGCTACAGACTGTGCCGCCAGCATCTCGGTAGTGAACTCCTCTGCCCATGGCCCCTTCACCCCTTCACCTGGGGGCAAAGTAAGTAAAGATGCTTCAAAAGACATGAGTGGGGGTGGAATTTCCACCTCAAGAGGGTGTGGCTGAAGAGGAGAGCTGGCCAACCAGCTGCTGCTGCCCCCGAACTAGACCAGTGTCCAGGCCCATCTCAGAAGACCTGAAAGGTGGGCCCAGGGATGCAGGTGGAGCCAGTCCTGTCCAGGGGCCGGTATAGGGACAGCTCTGTGGAAGGAGGTCCCCAAGGCCTTCCTCATGTTCAGGCGCATCTCTGGGTGTCAGGGGAAGAGAGCTCAAGAAACTTCCTGGATACAAGCCTTTGTGCTTCAGAAAAAGGAAGGTGCTATGTTTGAAGAAAGAATTTCAGCCTGAAGAGTCTATAAGGTGACCATAAAATTTAGAAACCTGGGCAAATATAAACAGTAAATGTTGACTCATATTACGTTACGTGATGTATTTAATGCGTTACCAGGCATTAGAATCACATAGTTCAACGTGCTGCACAAAATGACAATGAACACCAACCACATTGGTGCATCCACAAGGCATTCCCGTCAACTCCTGCACACACATCTGTGCCGTCCTGCCTCACATGATTGGTATCTCTTATTTCAGTGAATAAGCCTGTACCTTTAGTGTACCCCAAAAGAAGTAATCAAGGAGGTTCCAGTCTGGGGAGTGTGCAGCTCTCTCCACAGGGCCATGCCGTGCAAGTTTGGAAATAATCATACCACCGGTCAGTCCCTTACCTCTGTGGCAAAGCAGGGTGGTTTGTATCCTGTTGGAATTACTAAGGTGACCTCTCCCTTGCCCATTGAATGCAGACATTAATTGGTTACTTAATGTGATCAAATATAGCTAACGTTCACCTGTGCTGCCAGGCTTTATGACCACTGTTATAGGTTGAGTTGTGCTCCCCCAAAGGCTCTGTTGAATTTCTAACCCCTGGTACCTGTGAATGTGGCCTGACTTAGAAACGGGGTCTTTGCAGATGGATTCAAGTTAAGATGAGGTCATTAGGGTGGGCGCTAATCCAGTATGACTGGTGTCCTTGGAGAAGAGGGACATTTGGACAGAGACACACAGAGCATGCTGGGACAGCCAAGGCAGAAATTGGAGTGATGCAGCCGCAAGCCAAGGAATGCCAAGGATTGACAGCCACCACCAGAAGCTCAGAAGAGGCAAGGAGGGACTCTCCCCTCCAGGTTAGACTTGCTGACACCTTGATTTTGGACTTCCAGCCTTCAGAACTGTGAAACAATACTTTTCTGTCGCTGTAAGCCACCTAGTTTCTGGTATTTTGTTACAGCAGCCCTAAGAAACGAATACAGCCACCCTAAGTGCTATTCCAAGTAAATGAGCTCTTTGCCTTTTTTTTGTAAAAGTATGTTCACTGTCTTTTGTGCAGATCATCATGTGGCTTTTTATACAATTTATTACAGTAAAAGCAAAAAGAAATATAAATGAAAATTACCTTGAACTTAATGCCTAAATTGGAACTCTCTTGTCTGAATGTGAGAATAGATGGTGGCCCGATGCTGGGTAGTGTTCTCAGAGAGGGCTCAAAAAGTGTTATGAAGTCGTCCTTAAACTAGATTTTAAAAAGAGGGAGAAAGAAAAAAGTTGAAGATTGAATAAGTGATTTTTACCATGAGTTCAGTGTACTAGTTGGACTGATAAATATTTCTTACCTCCAGCTCACATAAAATATTTAGTTTTGGCTCTTCTGGGTTAATTACCCATTGTGCTGAAGACAAAAAGACATATTTAGAAGGAATGTTTGAAAACTCTGTGCAGTGTATTCCATTTTCTCTAGTTTGAAGATCCTAGCCCATGACACACACTCACTCACATACACACACACACACACACACACACACACACACACACGTGCTGTCTAAATGCTCTGAAACCCTACCTTCACCACCTTCTTGCATATACTCTTAGGGGAACTCTTTTCTAAAGGGGTTGGACACCATCCAAGTTAAGGCTGGTTCCCTAAGGGCAGTTTGCCTTTGCCAGCAGAGGGGATGACGCCAAACATCCAGTTACCTCTTAATTTAGAAGCTAGATTTTCAGGTTCATCTTCCTTCTTTACAGAGGGCACTTCCTTCTCTGTAAAAAGAGTGTACATTTGTCATCAGTCCTGACAAAGGATGAAAGAAGTCTAATAGAAAAGAAAATATGCCTCTTGGAAAAATAAGTGCCCTTTTTGTGTTTTATTTTTAATTTTAAAAATTTTTTGCCTTTTCCCAAATAACATTTTGTCAACAGTAAGTAACAAACAGAGAAGACTCACCACTAATGAATCACATTTAAAAATGCTTCCTTGCTTCTTTTTAGTCTTAGAATGCTACACGAATGCATATTTTATTTGATTATAATCATGGTTTGCAGACCCTTTTGTGTTCTGCCTTTTAAAGTTACTGTTCTGTCTAATTTATGACTATTATTCTGCAAAAGATGTTTCAGAGAGAAGAGTGCTGGCGTGGGGTGAGAGGGCAGTTCCCAGTTCAAGACAGTGAACTAAACCACCAGAATAATTCCCTCTGCAGATCCCAGGGCAATACTGGAAATTGCGAAGACAGCCATCTATCAACGCACGAGCCGCTTGGAGTAAATGTCTGGACAGGTAAGCAGACAGGACTGGGATGATGAAAAACCAATCGGAACAACCTACAATGAGACAGAGGTAAAGGGAGAGGGCAGACCCATTTTCCCTGTATAGCCAGGGCTGGTGCTGGAGAAAGCGATGGGCTTCAGAAGATGACATACTGGGCTTCCCTGGTGGCGCAGTGGTTGAGAGTCCGCCTGCCGATGCAGGGGAAGCGGGTTCGTGCCCCGGTCTGGGAAGATCCCACATGCCGCGGAGCGGCTGGGCCCGTGAGCCATGGCCGCCGAGCCTGCGCGTCCGGAGCCTGTGCTCCGCAATGGGAGAGGCCACAACAGTGAGAGGCCCGCGTACCACAAAAAAAAAAAAAAAAAAGAAGATGACATACTTCCTATGTTGAGTACCTGAACAATTAAAAAGTATGTTTTGGGCATTTTGCCCAACAGAAATGCCAGCACAGGTATTTAAAAAAAAACAAAAAACGAATGAACAAGACTTTCATTAAGGCATTATTTGTCATAGAGAAGAGGTCAAAACACAAAACCAAACCAAACCAAACAACCCTGCAACATCTAACAATCAGATGTATTACATAAGTCACAGTAACTGTAGGTATATAAGGCAATACTACATAGTCATTTCAAGGAATTAGATCAATATTTCCTGACATGGAAAGATGTCCCTGATACACTGCTAAGTAAAAAAAATTAAAGAAGAGATAAAACTGCTGTTATTCACAGGAAATGTAATTGTCTAGTGGACTTTTAACTGATAAAATATTAGAATAAGAAAGTTCAGCAGGGGAATCAGATACAAGATTAATGCATTGAAATCAATAGTTTTCCTATACATTGACAAGAACCAATTAGAAAATATAATAGGAAAAAAAAGATTCCAATTATTACATCAATAAAAGACAACTGTAAAACACCTAGGAATAAACTAATAAGAGGTGCATATCAGTTCTCCATTAAAAAAACCTACAAAACAATTGAAAAGGTACATTAGGTTCCTGCTGTTAAAGTAATCAAACAAGGAAGCCATTAGATGAGGGGGCTCTAATGCCTTGGTAGCCAATCGTTAAGCAAAGTGAAACCTAAGCCAGAGTCAATTCCTCAAGGTTAATGCCTCAAGGTTAAGAACAACTCATAGCAAACAGCCAACCGGGCTTTCCCAAATACAGTTAAGTCCTCTACATACGAACCTTCAAACTGCGAACTTTCAAAGATATGAACGTGCGTTCCCACGTCCAATCACATAAATTAGTTCACGTGTCTGGCGTACACTGTCACGTGCATGCATCCTCTACAAGTGGTTGTGCTTTTGTGTACTTTACTGTACAGTACTGTTGGCTGTGCAACACGAGGAGCTGACTAATGAAGACCTGATGGAATTGGAGGCCCAGAGAAAGGACGAAGAGAGACAAGAGGAAGAAGTAACTGAAGAACCGAAGAGATTGACGACGCAGGAGATGGCAAGGGGATTTTCTTTATTTGAGGAGGCGCTGTTAGCTTTTGAGGCATAGGATGGTACACGAAGGTTGCAGCAGCCGTTCAGAATGCAATCCAGTGCTACCATGTCATCTATGACAAGAAAAAAAGAGCTACTACCCAGATATCGCTGGATCCTTTTTTCAAGAGGGTAGATAGAACTGAATCTGGCAAGGAACCAGAACCTGTGCCATCCACGTCTGGCATGAGTGAAATTGCCTTCCGTCTCCTATTGCTGACGATCCTTCATCTCTACCACCTCCCACCTCGTCTCCCTCCTCCAGTCAGTAACTCTTCTTGCCTGTTCCCTCGATGCCAGCCCAAGTATCCCAGCTGTTGTACTGTACTACTGTACTTTTCAACGTACTGTACTGTAAGATTTAAAATGTTTATTTTTTGTTTCTTTTTTATATAGTATTTGTGTGAAAAGTATTATAAACCTATTACAGTACAGTACTACATAGCTGATTGTGTTAGTTGGGTACCTAGGCTAACTTCGTTAGACTGAACAAATTGGACTTACGAACACGCTGTCGGAGTGGAAGTCGCTCATATGTAGGTGACCTACTGTAATGCAACCTTGAGCAATAGCCAATCAAATGATTTCCTTGCTTTGCTCCCACAACTTCTCTATAAAAACCTCTCCTTAGCTCTTGTCTGTGGAGTGCTCCTAACCACTTCTGGTTTGGCGCTGCCAGTTTCCAATCCACATCTGCTCAAATAAACTCTTAAAAATTTGAAAATGCCTCATCTTATCTTTGAACGCTGCAGAGCAGGACCAAAGAATCAACTTGTCAAACTCCACTGAAAAACTTCATCACAATTACATTGAATATATAGATTAATTTGGGAATAATTAACATGTTTTTAATATTAGGTTTAATATTATATTAATATTATGCGTCTAATTTTTAATTTTCTAAAAAAAATTATTTATTTATTTTTGGCTGTGTTGGGTCTTCGTTTCTGTGCAAGGGGTTTCTCTAGTTGCGGCGAGCGGGGGCCACTCTTCATCGCGGTGCGCGGGCCTCTCACTATCGCCACCTCTCTTGTTGCGGAGCACAGGCTCCAGACGTGCAGGCTCAGTAGTTATGGATCACGGGCCTAGTTGCTCCATGGCATGTGGGATCTTCCTGGACCAGGGCTGGAACCCGTGTCCCCTGCATTGGCAGGCGGATTCTCAACCACTGCACCACCAGGGAAGCCCAAATTTTTAATTTTTATGTTAGATTTTGTCACTCCTCTGTGCAGACCCTCCAGTGACTTCCCACTTCATTCTCACTGAGTAAGATTTGGTCCTTGTTGTCTCTCTGATTTTATCCCGTAGGGCCCACCTCCTTACTTACCCCACTGCAGCCAAGCTGGCTGCCTCCTTGTTCTAGAAGGAAGCACTTGTTCTTCCCTGTGCCTGGAACACTCTTCCCCCAGAGATCATTATCACTCTCTCTCCTCCTTGAGGTCTTTACTCAAATATTTCAGCTTCTCAGTGAAGATTTCCCTCAGCATCCTGGGTAAGCTTGTACCCATCTACCCAACATTTCCCATCCCTCTCCCTGCTTTATTTTCCTCCTTAGCACTTACATTATGTAAGATATTGTGTATTTACTTATTTTATGTATCATTTATCTCACTATTACTTCCACCTCCCACATTTTAATAGAATACCTTTGAGACAGGGGGTTTGTCTGCTTTATTCATTGCTGTTACCTTACAACAGGAAACTGACCTATGACAGGTGCTTGGTGTGTGCTCAATAAACATCTCATGAATAAGTGATATAACGTAAAACAAATGGTAAAATTGAAAGGAAAGGCTATTCATAATGACCACTTCTGAGGAATATACTGGGATAAGTTAAAAACTTAATGTTTACATTATATTTTTCTTAATGGTTTGATGTTTAAAAAACAGCACACATGTTGCTTCTATAATAAAAAATAAAGATGTGTTTCAAAATATGATGGCAGATTATTTCTTGGTGTGAACACAGGTGCTACCATTTGTTAAAGGCTCAGTGCCAAGGAGTTTAAATGTTGAGTTTCATTTTGATCTTCATAACAGTCCTGTTACAGAAGGATTATTATGGCCAACAGACAAAGAAACAGAGTCAATGAGGTTAAGTGACTTGCCCAGTTGTCATGGTGTTAGTTTGTTTTGGGGCTGGGATTCAATCCTAGCTCTCCTGCCCATCTACACCAGTGCCCTTTCCAGTGTACAATCCCATCTCCCAGCAAAAGCTAAAAAACCAAACTACTTACTTGGCTGCTCCATGCCTGACAATTCTTGAAGCCAACTTTCTTCTGTTTGTACTGATGTTGGAATTCTTGGATACAGATTGTGATAGACAGCCCTGAAATTTAGACAAAATGTTAGTTTTCAGTATACCTATAGAGTTGTTAGCAGTTCTTCTAAATCTAGTACATTTAACAATCAAATAACAGATGTTCTTAGAAGATCCTGATTTCTTTTTCCTTTGAAATATTTTCTTCCGTTCTTATGTCTTCAGTAAAGTCAGGCACCGTGTGTTTGCATCATATCTGTTCTTTGCAAGGCACTCCTCTCTCAATCCTGGAGGCTCCCAATACCGTATTATTTCTCTCACGGAGTAAATTACTGCCTCTCTATCTGTGCTGTGTGTTGGTGGTGGTGGCGGCGATGGTGATATGTGTGTTTAAACATTTACTTGAATTTAAATTAGAACGTGTTGTTCATTTTAAAATAGCTTTAAAATAATCCAAGCTCTTTTTAAAGGGCTGAAGTTAAATGCGTGGTAATTTAGCAGTCTGTATTCTTTCCACAAGCAGTTTAATCATTTAGTTATCATCTACATGATAGGAAGCAGGAATTTATTGACTTTTACTAGCTAAAATGACTGTTACTGGTAACAAGTAAACAATACCTATTGCTTTTCAAGTTCCTTTACCTCTTTGAATTTCAATTTTTTTTGCCATAATTTGCTGGCTCTTCTAAAATTATCAAACAAAAATTTCCCAAATAATTTAGTCAACTTTAGGATTGTCACTTTTTCACCTTTCTCAGTTCTTTCATGTCTCCACCTTCCTTTTTGGTGCTTTGTTCCTTGAAACATTGTGTGTTGAGAACTCCTCTACAAAAGTCACCTGAACAAGTCTCTGGGGGAGTCCTATTTGTCTAAGTTCCCATGGAAAAAAGTTATGGGACCAAGAGTAAAGGAACATTGACGAGCAATCCCTAGACAACGTTTTACATTTCAGTGTTTTCCCAATACAGTAGTTAACAAAATCAATACATAACTCGTCTAGGTCTCTGCCTCCCTTGAACCAACATGAAAGATTGTTTCTGAAATTCTGTGTAAAGATGGCAGACATCGGAGGATAAGAACAAAATTAACATTTCCTGAGAACTTACTGTGTTGTAGTAGATACATAGTAGTTGCTTTACTTACATTACTTCATTTATCTTTACAAAAACCAATCAAGGTAGGAATTAGTATACCCTTTTAAAAAATTTTTTATTGGAGTATAGTTGATTTACAATGTTGTGTTAGCTTCAGGTGTACAACAAAGTCAATCAGTTATATATATACATATTTCCACTTTTTTTTTTTTTTTTTTAGATTCTTTCCCCATATAGGCCATTACAGAGTACTGAGTAGAGTCCCCTGTGCTATACAGCAGGTAGTATTCCTTTTCTATAGGCAAGGAAATCGAGGCTCTGGGGGGCCCTCTCAAAATCAAACATGGCAGAGGCAGATGGGGCCCAGACCTATTTGGCTCCAAAACCTGTGTTTCTCCAGATTCATCTGCCTCCTAAAGTTTGCCCCAGAATAGTAATAGGGCAATGAAAAGTAGAAATTGAGCCAATATTGGTTGCATTTCTGTGTCTTTTAAGGACAGATTTCCTTAAAAACACAATCTCACCACATTCACCAGAGAATGCTTTGACGTATAGAAGAAGCATCTTCTTAGGAAGATTTATGAAGAGAAATTAAGAATTTGATTTAGGAAAGAGAGGTTCCCATATGATAGTCCAGGTCAAGATGGCACCTGAACACACAATTCTCCCCTTCCGTCCAAGATCTTATTGAACTAACAAACACTTCAAACCCACAAACAGCCATAGCCCTGGAAAACAAGCAATAGCCCTGGAAAACAAGCAATAGCCCTGGAAAACAAGCAATAGCCCTGGAAAACAAGAGCGGTGTCATCAGTAGCCAAGTAATATTGAAGAAGTCCTTAAAAGAAAGAAAATAAATGGCCTCAGGTTGATGGGAAACTAGAGCAGAGACCACCACAGCTCAAGATAAGAGACATAAAGTTCTTCCAAAGGGAACTCCTGAGAAGCTCCTACCCTGGACTCGACCAAATGCAGAGGGGAGGGGGCTGGAGACGGCCATCAGGGTAGTTCAAGGAGTGAACATGGAACAGCTGGCCAGTCAGACCGCTTCCTCTCCTCTTACACAGGGCAGTTGGCAGCAGTTGTGTTTATTTCCAGATGAAGCCCAAAGAACTGGTTTCTAAAAAGCCTGCCTGGGGAAGTTTTAGGTCTGAAAGAGAAGCAGAGTGCAGGATGAGTTACTCAGGACCTACCCAACAGGCTTGGGTGAAAAAGGAGGAAGGGAGAGTCCCAGGAAAGAAATGCATGAGGAACTCCAACCACACAGTAAAGTGTCCATATCATAACTAGTAATAGTGGGCTTACCCACCTTGTCTGCTCCCTGCCGACACCCCACAGGAAGCTGGCTGTGACTGCCTTACCCACTCACGCAGGACTCACAGTCAACCTTCCCCTGCCAGCCCAGTCAGGAAACAGAACTACTTGGCTGCAGGACTCCTATCTTAGTTTTAGCTACCTATCAGTCATTCATTGATAAATGCAATTGGATAACCAAGGATTACCAGCCACTTAAGGACAATCCATAGCATGGAATAGATGGACCAAGAAAAACAAACAGAACAAGTGATCTTGAAAGAAAAAAGAAGAAATACAAAAAACAAAGGAGAACTTTAGTATTTTATAACAGTACCCTCAAAGAGATTTAAACA
This sequence comes from Hyperoodon ampullatus, assembly GCF_949752795.1. Taxonomy (NCBI): domain Eukaryota; kingdom Metazoa; phylum Chordata; class Mammalia; order Artiodactyla; family Ziphiidae; genus Hyperoodon; species Hyperoodon ampullatus. Next base: position 16,717,892 of record NC_136918.1, read on the forward strand.
CACACACACACACACACACACACACACACACACACCTATTCAGAGAGTAAGAATCGGTTCTTGGAAATTATATGAACCCCCAAATAAAAAATTCTGTACAAAGGCTACATCGTAGCATGTAAACACCAAAAATCTTGACGATATCCAAGAAGTCCAACAGCCAGCTAGTAGGAGTTCCGAAGGAAAGAATAGAGAAAATGAATGGAAGGAAATAAATATCAGAAGGGTTTGAAAATCAGACTGATCAGCAATACTGGATACTAGAAGGCAATGAAGCAATGTCTTCGGAGCTCTGAGGGGAAATGGTTGTTTTTTTTTTGCGGTACGCAGGCCTCTCACTGTTGTGGCCTCTCCCGTTGTGTAGCACAGGCTCCGGATGCGCAGGCTCAGCGGCCATGGCTCACAGACCTAGCCACTCCTTGGCATGTGGGATCTTCCAGGACCGGGGCACGAACCTGTGTTCCCTGCATTGGCAGGCAGACTCTCAACCACTGCACCACCAGGGAAGCCCGGGAAATGGTTTTAAACCTATTCTTTTATGCCAGGTTATATTATTAATAAAGTATGAGGGCAAAAGGAAGAAATTTCAAGACAGGCAAGAACTCAGAAATTTGACTACCCATGAGATCAATATGAAATAATTACCTGAGGAGTTTCTCCAGCAAAAAGAAAAGGAATAAAAGAAAGAAAACAATATGGAAAACAAGGAAGTATGGCCATTGAGCCCAACTCAGAAAAATTGAAGACAACTAAAAACTGAGAGTTGAGAAGTTCTTCTTTTAGGAGCCAAGTTTTACAGACATAGGATTTCATTTTCTTGTGCATGAATGCAGTCACATCATTGGGTTCTTAGCAGGAAATTATGAGTATTGGTTATTGGTCTTCAATTTTTAGAATCAACTTGTACCCAAAGCACTAAGAGCTAATTATAATTACAAAATATGCCAACACTATAAAACTTGGTAAAGTAATATGACTTTATAGGACTATATATTATATATTTTAATAAGGTCTGTTAAATAATTTGTTAATTGGGAGAGGAAAGGGTGAGAGGAGAGAGAGAAGGAAGTAGAAGTGCATTAAGGTGTTAATTTTTCAAAATAGAGTTAATAGTTACTAAAATTGATAAATCAAGAAGTAGAGGTTTAAATCCTTTAAAGTCCTAAAGGTTAGAAAATATAAAAATAATCTAACTACTGAAAATGGAGAGGAGGGAAGTAGTGTGTTACATTCCTCAGCTTTCATGGTGGGAAGTCAGTAGCTATGTCAAAAATTAATAAGTCAAGGAATGAAAATATGCTATTTAAATTATACTGGAAACAAAACAAGCTGTTAACTATGTTAACTCTGGTGAGTGGAAGTAGGAGCAGAGAAGGGTACAGAAATTTTAAATTTTATGGCTTTGTCTACTTTATTGTTTTAACCATGTACATATATTATCTTTTATTAAAATGTTGACTTGGATAAATAAAAACATATAAGTGGGGCAGAACAATTCTCTTTCTGCTTAAAAATGGAAAGTTGCTTATCAAAGCAAAACTGAGGTGAACAATAATCTGAGATTGTGGACCATGTTTGGTGTGAGGTTTCAGGGAAGACTGATAAAGATGTTCCAAATGTGTTTCTCTGGTGTCTTCCTGTTATAGTTAGAAGTGCTTGGAGGCTAATAGCAATAACAACAACAAGAAAAAGAAACCGTACTGGCCACTCTCCACCACAGGTGTCCCTGATCACCCCTAAATTTAGCCAATAGAGACTTATGTCCTAAAGCCTCATAGCACTTACTGTTGTGCACATGGCATTTATGATCTCATGCTATATTAGTAAGTAGACATGTCATCTCTGCAGGTAGATAATAAGCCGGTGATGGGCAGGGACCCTGTCTATCTCCTCCAAAGTGTCTAACAGTGTAGATTAAAAAACACCTTTTTGAATAAATCGGTTGTAAGTGCCCTGGATGATTTTACTCTACTTCCTGACATGTTTATTCCAAAAGTAAACATCATCAGCTTCAAAAAATAATAATATAGAACACTGAAAACAATTTCTTACCTATCTAAATTCGTTTCAGACGTGTCTTTCTTAAATGTCTGAAATATTTTAGGAAAACCTGTTGAATGAAACATTAAACAATTTAGCCATTCCCTTTAAATCAGTGGCTCTCAAAAGGACACTTTTGCCCCCCAGGAAACATTTAGCAACGTTTAAAGACATTTTTGATTGTCACAAAGCCCGGTAGGGGCTAACTGGCATGGTCAGAAGTAGAGGCCAGGGATGCTGCTAAACATCCTGTAATGCGTAGGGCAGTCCATCCTCCTGCCCTCAACACACGCGGCCCCAACAAAGAATGATCCTGACCAAAATGTCCATGCTGGGAGATGGACAAATCTACTGTAAGAAACTGCTGTGCCTCTCTTTTTAAGGAAGTGGCTGGAGTGGTTTCAGTCCAGGAAGTTAAACACAAAAGTGAATTGGTTTTGGCTGGGCTGTTTCAGTAGCAGAGCGCCCTTAAAGCACTACTCCTTCTTCAGGAGTGGCGCGCGCGCGCGCGCGGGTGTGTGCGTGTGTGCGCGCGCGCGCGCGCGTGTTTGAGGCGGGCGGCGGGGGAAGAGAATGGATGTAAGAGGACGCGATCACTGAATGCACGAAGTGGTATAAAATGCGCACTCCGTACAGCACTGCCTGTTTCCAGTTTGACGAGGCGTTTCCCCTTTATCCTCAGCTGTGGACCATCACAAGCTTTCAGTGTCTTGAGGGACTGAGATAAGGGTGTGTGTGAAGTCTTGTGTGTATTTGGAAACAGACTGCCGGGTAGACGAAGGCTCTAGAGGAGTTGGACCTGCCCTCCCCTAGGGACAGGGAAGCCTTCGAGGAACGGGCTGGGCGGGCCGGGGAGAGGTACTTTTTTGGGAGGAGGTGCTGGAGGGTGCACTCTCGCTGGCCACCGACGTCTGGCTCCACTTCAGGCTCGGCGTTCGGCTGAGCGTCGGCGTCGGGCTCAGGCTGGGGCTGACGACGCCGGCTAAGCGGGGGCGAAAGGCTTTGCATTCTTCCTCATCGCCATCTGCGAAGGCCAAAAGCTTCCATAAGTGCTCCTCGCTGAACCTCCCGTGGAGCGCCAGCTCCTTGTCCTGGTCCGCCGCCGCCGTGTCCTCCTCGTCCTCCTCCTCGGGCTTTCTGAAGCTGTGATGCGAGTGCATGTTGGCCGCGGCGGGCGGGAAGCGAGATCGCGCCTAGCTCAGGGGACACCGGCGGGTCCAGGCCTGGGGCGCGCGAGGCCTCCTGTGCGTCCGTCTCCCTGGGCAACGGCCGGCCGCGCGGCCCCCGAGTCTGGAGATTAAAGTCGCAGGACCCTTCAGGCCGGAGGACTGGCGCTGCGGGGAGGGGGGCGGAGAGGCACGGAGCGACCATGGGGAGCTAGGACCACTGAAATCTCCTTTCGCACCTGCTCTCCGGAGTCTCGGAGAACCCTAGCGGCCTGCCGTGAACTGATCTTCCTTTCCAATCTCTCTCAGCTCCTTTGGAGCCAGTCTTTCAAATTTTTTTAAAATTTAAAAAATGGAGGTATCGTTGACTTACACTATTATATGAGTTTCTAGTGTACAACATAATGATTCCATATTATGGTAGACCATACTTCATTTAATTTTATTATAAAATATTGGGGAGGCAGTCTTTTTTCTTTTTTGGACTGGGGGAGGGGGAGTGGCTACTAGCTATGGGCACCCATAAGGCCTCTTGGTAGTGCTGATGCCGGCGTTTGGATGCTTGCTGGAGCTTATGATAAAACTTTATTTACAAAAGCTGGCATTTGTCCTTGGTCGTAGTTTGCTGGCTTGGTTTTTTAAAACACTGCCTTAAATATTGTTTATCTTGATTGGTGAGATTTTTTTTTTTTTTTTTGCGGTACGCGGGCCTCTCACTGCTGTGGCCTCTTCTGCTGCGGAGCACAGGCTCCGGACGCACAGGCTCAGCGGCCATGGCTCACGGGCCCAGCCGCTCCGCGGCATGTGGGATCTTCACGGACCGGGGCACGAACCCGCATCCCCTGCATCGGCAGGCGGACTCTCAACCACTGCGCCACCTGGGAAGCCCTGATTAGTGAGATTTTTGATGCCACTTACATTTTGCGACCGAGGTGAGTGACTTGCTCTAGTCCAGGGCCTGATTGATGCTTGTTTCATCCATCCATCCAGGAGGTGGAAAAAGCTTGAGGCATCTGGCCACCAAGGCATCTCCTGTGTCTTTCTGGGGCTTTGTTTTCAGCTCGTTGTACTCGTTACCCCCGGAGCCAGAAACCAACTCAGGTTTGGCTGCTCATTGCTCAAAAGTCAATGGTCAAGAAGCAAGGGTAGGTGGAAAAAGAAAGGTGCTCTGTTCAGGAAGCTGGCAACCTGGGGAGGTGGCGAACTAGTGTCCCCCAAACCATCCCCCAATGGCCAGATCAGAGTGCAAGAGCCTTTAAAGGAAGCTTCAAGGATGTGCAGGCGGGGGCTATGTGCAGAGCAGCACAGTCAGCTCTGACCATCATCTTGAAACTGGTCATGCGGTGGTCTGGTCAGCGTCATCTTGATTGTTTTAAGCACAGTAAATCTTCAGCTCCAGGATCGGTGTGTTGCCATTTTCTTGAGGCCAGTCCCTGGAATTGTGCTAGCCATAGGTTCAGTACTGCTCAGGATGGAGCAGCTTATATTATGAGTACAGTCTGGTCATCATGCAGTTAGCTTTTTCCCTCTTGTGGTTGTTATAGTATCTGCAAAACAACTCAGGAATGTGTCTCAGATATTGTTATCTATGTCCTTCAGGGAGAACTAAAGATTCTGTGACTGCTATTTGGCTGATTTCCTGTTTATTTATTTATTTATTTTTGGCTGCGTTGGGTCTTCGTTGCTGCGCACGGGCTTTCTCTAGTTGTGGTGAGCGGGGGCTACTCTTCGTTGCGGTGCACGGGCTTCTCATTGTGGTGGCTTCTCTTGTTGCAGAGCACAGGTTCTAGGCATGTGGGCTTCAGTAGTTGCAGCATGCGGGCTCAGTAGCTGTGGCACTCGGGCCCTAGAGCGCAGGCTCAGTAGTTGTGGCACACGGGCTTAGTTGCTCCTTGGCTTGTGGGATCTTCCCAGACCAGGGATCGAATCTGTGTCCCCTGCATTGGCAGGCAGATTCTTAACCACTGCACCACCAGGGAAGTCCCGATTTCCTGTTTAAATTGTTACCAGTTCTCTAGGCCTAATTGCTATTTTTGTCACTACATGTCTACATCCTTTCAATCATTAATTCTTGAACCAGGCTTTTGTGACTCAGGGGAGGCTCCTAGGAGACTAAAGCCTTCTTCTACAAACAAGAAACAGGGGACACGGAAGAACTTTTGTACCTGAGAGGGTCCCGCAGGATCCTGCTTGGTTTCATACTTGCTAAAATTTGTGTAAGATATTTGTATACACACAAAAAAGTATACAGAATAATATAATGGACATCTGTTTACCTACTACTCAGACTGGAAGCTATAACTTCACCGTACAGTTCAACTTCTTTTTAAAAGCCTGTTAAGACTGAGAAGGGTTCCTGGTGGGAGGGATTGTGTTCCTGCTATTTGACTTCAGCTCTAAGTAAAGGATGCCAACTGAGATTCTATGTGGCTGAGGACATCTGGATGTTGTGAAAAGGGTCTGGATTGATCCTTATATTAAGTGACCAGGGGTAGGCCTAGAAGTCCCCTTGTATGATCTCTGCTAAATAACCCTACATTTTCCAGCCTCAGTTTCCCTGGGAGTAAATTGGGAATAATAATACTTACCCCTAAGACGTATGTGGAGACGATAACAGGGCTTTCAAGGAAGCAGAAAGTGAAAAGTTAAGTGTCGAGAATCACTAAGCAATATTTTATGATTATCGGATCAAACTAATATTTATTGAGGACCATGAGCCAGCTCTCTGCTGGGTGCTGGGCCATGAGTGAGCAGGAGAAGTGTGTCCTGCCCTCACTACCTGCCAGCAGTACCTGAGCATGGAGCAAGGGTCCAGCAAGCTCTCAGGCACTGGGACAGAACACGGCAGGTGAGAGGCACAAAATTGCCGTGCACTTCAGGGAGTCAGAGAGAACACACGCAGAATACTGTTGGAAGAAGAGCTCTTGCAGGCTACTGGAGCAGTCACCACAGATGAGAGGACATCTGAGCTGCTTTGGAAGGAAGGGGAAAAGGTGGGTGTTTGGAGAGGAGAGTGAAAACCATTCAAAAGCATTCCAGCTCGCCCAGGGCAGGAAAGGGGGCCAGCGCAGGGCAGTATGGGTGGAGATGTCAAGACACAATTAAGATAAATGGATTGCAAAATTACCCAACCCTTTTCTGGGCAATAAAAGCCTTTTGATGCTGGAAGGGATCCTAAAAGTCATGAAACTCAGCTGGCCACTTCTACTGAAGGGAAGTGACTTGTCTGAGGAGAGGCAAGTTTGTTTGTTTCCAGAGTCCTCAGAGAGCAGGATGGGAATCAGGATGTGGGCTGGGGGAAAGCAAGGGTAAAAGTGTTTATTTTCATGGCGGCCACAACCTGCTCAAAGCCACCTTCCTCCTTGCAGTCTCTGATTCCTCTCCTGGAACTTAACTGTGGTCTTCCCAGAGGAATTTTTGTCACTCCATCCAAGCACCTAGCAGGTGGTGTTATTGAGAAGGACAACAGTGGCATGATGAAGGACATGGATTGGAGGAGCAAGGCTACATGGGTTTAAATCCTGGCCTCCAAACTGACCGGCTGCACTATGTGACTTCTCAATGCCTCAGTCTCCACCTCTGCAAAATGAAAATAATATTTTAATCTTCCTGGCAAGCGCATGAAGTGGGCACTAATATTCTTCGAAACTGGTTTATAGGCCGGTCACGAGGGTTCAATGAGTTAATGTACATAATAAGTTAGAACAGCTCCTGGCACACTGTAAATATTGCATTATCTATTCACATTTTAGAGTGTTCATTGTCTGGCCATGAGAGTGAAATTAAAGTTTGTGGCCAGAGGCAGCCATGTGGATGCCCCTTTCAAAGCTTGTCATCGATCCGAAAAAGAAGTGAGAAGGTTAAGAAGAGAGAGATTTAAATAGGCATAGATGATAAATACCCAAGTGTACTTATAGGCTGAGAAGGAAGCGGCAGATGGATTGGAAACTCCTTTCCAAATCGGATTCTCCTCCACTTGTTAGCCCCCTACTGTCTGGAATTTTTTAGCCAATGAGCAACTGCATAAATGATAGCTGACCCTATAGGAATGTTACATGTGGGAAGAGCGTAGAGGTGCAACATCTGTGAGCAGGGAGATATGCCCAGGTTTGCTCTTTACTCTATTTTCTGGATTATAGTTTTTATTTTCATCCTTACATTCCAGTAAGTGCTGACGATCCACCAGGCCTTGGACATCTGAGAGTAGCTGGCCATGGGGTTAAAGATCTTGCTTTATTTCCTAGTGCAGCTTTAATGAGGAGGGTAGGGTGTACAGCCTGTTGGTTCAGGGGAGGCCCTCTGAGGGTGTCTCAGGAGTCTGGGTCGTGTTTCCATGTTCACCTTGCCCCATCAATGACTTGTAGCAGTGAACAGGGCAGCCAGGGTTTGGGTGGAGGCTGATTGCATAAGCTGTGGCCCTGTTTCTCCAGTGATGTCTCCTTAGACTCTCACCCACTCCTGTGTTCCGGTCCTGCTGATGTCTTTGCAGTCCTTGAACCCACCGTGTGCCTCTCCCCTCAGGGCTTGCAGCGCGTGTTCCTACTCCTGTTCCTGCTCTCCGTGCCGTAGCCGGCTAACACCTACTCGTCTTTCAGGGTTTCCAGGAGGTGCCTCCTCCCCCATCGCTCCTGATGCTACTCCCTTCAGAGACTGCACAGATCACAGGCATTTCTGCTTGTGTCTTTGTCTGTTTGCACTTACGAGGTTCTAAGTCCCACCAGGGCAGGAAGTGTATCTATTTTGTCCTCCACTGTGTTCAGAGGGCCTAGTAGATACTTCATAAAAGTAGGTGGATCACATAAAAGTAAATGGGTTTTAGGTATAAGTTAAAATAACCCCTAAGCTCACAGGTGAACAACTCTGACTCAAAGATACTTGATGGTTTATCTTAGCCCAAAACTTGTTAGTGGCTGCATGGGAACTAAAACTCAAGTCACCTGGTTCCCAGGACGATGCTATTTTCACAAAACCAGAAAAACTTCATGCCCTTGGCACTTTTATGATCAACCTGGGGCAATTTTTAAAAATGCAAACTTTTAGTTAAAATACACATGCAGTCTACATTCGTAGAGAGCAAACGTATGGATACCAAGGGGGGAGGTGGGACGAATTGGGATATTGGGATTGACGTATAAACACTATTGATACTATGTATAAAAGAGATAACTAATGAGAACCTGCTGTACAGCACAGGGGTCTCTACTCAATTTTCTGGGTTGACCTAAATGGGAAGGAAATCCAAAAAAGAGGGGATATATGTATACATATAGCTGTTTCACTTTGCTGTACTGTAGAAACTAACACAACCTTGTAAAGCAACTATACTCCAATAAAAATTAAAAAAAATAAAATTATTGAAAGAAAAAATAAAATAAAATACACATGCAGAAAAGTGTTATCAATTATAAATGTACAGCTTGGCAAATTTCATGAAGTAAACACATTAGGACAGGTTTTAGTGACTAAACATTAACTAAAATATGTATAATTAATATAAGCCTCTCCATAAACTTGGTGGGAAAGTGGTCACACTCACTGTCTTTTCCAAGTTAATCACTTAAGCCCTTACCTGCCTGGCTGGCACAATCTCAACCGCGAAGGCTGCTGCCCTGAGTTTTCCAGAGAGAATAAACCACATCCTGGTTGCTAAGTGCCCCTCGCTTGGGTTCACAAACTTACAGCTCTTATCCCATTCGGTTCCCATCATAGCTGCCCCAGACCAGGCCCCAGTACCCACCCCTCTCAGACCCAGAACCACTGTCTGCCTTCCCTCCCAGGCTCAGCCCTTGAGGGAGGAGTTTTCCCTTAAACACTCAGAGCACGAGGAATCTGAAAAGGAGGTGTGCCTTTCCCCTAGACACTGAACTTCTTGCCCTTCTGACCAGGTGAAATAGCATCTCAGAGAGACATCCCTAGGAATTCCCAGCCGCCCTACACATGCCCTTAGGGAGTCTGGTCCCTTGAATATGTGGCTACAAATTCCTTCCCTCCCCTCCTCTGTAATGTACCTGTAACTTTGTGGCTTCTCCCCTCAAGAGGTGGAGTCCATTTCTCCACTCCTTGAAATTGGTTCTGGTCACGTGATTTGCTGTGGCCAATGGAGTATTAGCAAACATGACGGAAGCAGAAGTAGAAAAGCACTCCTGCCTTGGGAGGCTTGCCTGTTTCTGTTGCTGGGAACCCTGAAGTCTCCATGTGCCGAAGCCTGGGCTAAGCTGCTGGGGCCCGGCCCAGCTATTGCAGCTGTGGGCCCTGCATCCACCGGTCAGCCAGCCAGCCAGCTGCCTGTGAATGAGCGTTCCAGCCCACCCACCAGCTGACCACAGGGAAGAACCAGCTGGCCTAGGTCAGAACCGCACAGCTGAACTCCAGAATTGTAAACGAAGTAAAATGGTGAGTGTTCTGGTTTTTTTTAAAGTCATTACGGTTGGGGGTGGTTTGTTATATGGCAATGGATGACGGAGTTAAAAGTGGTTTTCTCTTCTAGCCTAGAGAGTTCAGTAGCTGAAACTTCTCTAAAGAAAGGAACAAACACACATGTGATGCCCCTCAGGTACGGCAGGCAGCACCCTAGATACAGATGGAGATAAACACACACGCGTACACATACATGCAGGAGAGGGCTGGCTTTTTGTTTTAAATGTTAAAAACAAATTCCTCTAGGAAGCAGGAATGAATGGGGGTGGGGTGGGAGAGTGAAGAAATCCTTTAACTTCAGCTCTATGTATACCTGTAATATAGATATTTTGCAACAAATGTGTATTTACAATATTACCCGAGTTATTTTGAGAAGTAAGTACATACCCATATCATGCTGAGGAGCTTTCATGATGTCCCCAGCTGGTGGCCTGGAGGACTAAGTCCCCGTCCCTCTCAGCCATAGCCCTGTGGGGTTGCCTTTCCCTCAGGAGGTGAGAGGAAACATGCCCAAACATGGCTCAGTATGGGAGGCCTCGCAGCAGCTGGGAAGCTCCCTGCTCTCCTTTCACCTGCTGTGGGCACTGGTGGAAGCCGGGGTGAGCAGTGGGTGTGGGCAGCAGAGAGAAGTTGGGGAGAAGGAGATGGAGGAGGAAGTAGAAATGTGTTCTGCTGTTTCCAGATGCAAAGCAATAACCTCAGGTCTTTGAGGGCAGTGCCTAGGGCCTTGTTCTGGTCTGTCCCGTCATCGCATTTGCTGACCCAGAAGCTCCTTCCAAATCTCACTGGATGGCGCAGTAGAAAAGTTGTGGGAGCTTAGGTTTCGAATGCAGAACAGAAAAGTTGCAAACAGACAGGGTCTGGGCTTCCGGAGACAAAAGAAAAAGCAGGGGTTTGTATAGGAAAAGAACATGGCTTGAGTAGAGAGGAAAATCTGATAGCTGAAGTTTTATACTAGGGATGAGTTTGATATGGAAACATTATGAAAGTTCATGTTTCCCTTGGTTTAATTTCACGATCTGTCTGCTTTCCATCTGGTACTAGTGGTTATAAAGCCTTCTGGTGGACAGTGATTGCTGAGATTTCTTCTCTCTGCTCCTTCTTGTGGAGAACCCATTTCATGGGATTTCCATGAGGAGGATTTCTCAAAACCTCTCGCCATAATCAGGGGTTGGCACGTGGTTTCCTAATTCTAGAATTTCGACTGGGAAATTATATGGAATATAGAATATACATTAAAAATCTTCTCTGTCCTTCATATTTTAATATTTTTGAATTGAAATTTTCAGACTTGTCTTTCGTCTCCTTTAACATTGTAGGCATAGTTATGTTTAAGCCTATGTCTGAGAGCTCCCATATCCAGAATCCTCTAGGTCTGTTTCTATTGTTTCTTTTTCTGCTCATTTGTTGTTGTTGTTGTTGTTGTTCATGTAATCTTGTCACTTGGTTATTTTTTATTACATGCCAGACATTGTTATTTGAAAAAATTGTAGAAGTAATTTGAGGTTTAGGATTCAGTAATCTGTCTCTGGAGAGGAATTACGTTTGCTGTAGGAAGGAGCCTAGAAGAGCTAGTAATCCAGGATCACCTTAATCCAATTTCAGTGATTGCCATGATTTCATGCTAGATTGCATCCCTACAAGGGTTATTCTATTTCCACTTCAACCTGTGCTTAGAATGCAGCCTTCAGTGTCCCAGTCTCAAGTGTGGGGTTAGTGGCACCTCTCTCTCAGACTTGGTGGGCTTAGACTCTTATTTTATTTTTTTATTCCCTTAGCCCATTTAAGGCTGTCAAAAATCTTGCTTGGCCTCTCAGTTGCCTCTTCTAGAATTGGCAAGTACCCAGGAAAATAGCAAGTCCAAATGCATCTCTGGATTTCCCCCTTCTCCATTTTCTTAATTTATTTTACCTGCCTTGCTAGCTCTTCAATGCCTTTAAGTAGATTTTTAAAATTAATTGCACCTGGCTTTCATAGAGGTCCTCAGTGGGAAAGTTGGTCCAAATTACCTAGCCCATCAGTAGTGGAAGTAGAAGTCCTTTATGTAAAGTGGCAACTTGTTTTGGATGGAAACATATATAAAAGGTGGATTTATGGGGACAAATGCATGAAATCTCAGCCTTAGGAAAGGAAATAGGATTATAACTCTAGGAAGGAAGCTCTGCTCTCTAAAGAAGGTACAGGCTAGGTTATGACAAAGAGAAATACAGTAGTTCAAACAATGTCACAGTGCGTTTATTTCTCTCTCACTGCTGTGGCCTCTCCCGTTGCGGAGCACAGGCTCCGGACGCGCAGGCTCAGCGGCCATGGCTCACGGGCCCAGCCGCTCCGCGGCACGTGGGATCTTCCCGGACCGGGGCACGAACCCGTGTCCCCTGCATCGGCAGGCGGACTCTCAACCACTGCGCCAGGGAAGCCCCCACATAATACTTCTGAAGAAGGTAGGTTAGGTTCTTGAGGCAGCTCTGATCGAGGAGTATCTAAGGACCCAGGTTACGTCTGTCCTTTTGCTCCCCCAAAGCAATGTGGTCCTCATCCTCATAGCCAAATATCATATTAGCATTCCAGTTGGGGAGGAGGAGAAAAAGAAGAGGAAGGCAACCAGGTTTGTTTGTTTTTTAAAGATATAATCTGGAGGTCGCAGGCATCACTTTCATTCATATACTCTTGGTCCAAACTAATTTTTTGCAGAGCCGTATCTAGAGGCAAGAGAGGATTAGATATGTAGCTTCCCGCTTGTATTAGTAGGAGAGAGAAGAGTGGAATGGATCCTGAACAATTCATAGTCTCTGTCGTCGGTCCTGGATAAGAGAGGAAGAATGACATCTCATACCCAGGATGGGCTAATGGGACAAGGAGGAGAGACATCAGTTATGACTTCACACAAAAATGAGGGCACCTGGGCTTCCCTGGTGGCGCAGTGGTTGAGAGTCCGCCTGCCGATGCAGGGGACACGGGTTCGTGCCCCGGTCCGGGAAGATCCCACGTGCCGCAGAGCGGCTGGGCCCATGAGCCATGGCCGCTGATCCTGCGCGTCTGGAGCCTGTGCTCCACAACGGGAGAGGCCACGACAGTGAGAGGCCCGCATACCGGAAAAAAAAAAATAATAATAAGGGCACCTGATGTCTCTTGTGTGTTGGGGAGGATGAATTCGAGTGGCTGTTGTCAGATCTGAGCATGCGTCAGAATTGTCTAAAAGGCTTGTTAAAATATAGGCTGCTTGGTAGTGCCTCCCCAGAGTTTTGATTCGGTGAATCTTGGGTAGATCTGCGGATTTTCATTTCTAACAATTATCTGATGTTGATGGTACTCGTCCAGGGATCAAACTTTGAGAACACTGCATCTTGGTCAGGACTAGCTTAGATCAGCTTTGTTTCTGAGAGTTGACAGAAAGGGTTGCGTATAACAGTAATAATATAATTGAGCACTGCGTTTTCAGTTGTAAAGTTCTGGAATCCTCCACCATGGTATTATGGACGGGATTATGCAGTCTAGACTAGGTAAACTCCTTAACATAGACGAGCATAACCATTTTACTTTTGACTTCCTAATACCCGGTTTCTCTCTCCCTGCTAATTCCAATAGAATATCCTGGAAAGCCGCTTAAAGCTTTTCACTTGAAGCCTCTCTGATAAGCAGATTTCACTGTGTGTTTACTTCACTAAGATATGTGCAGCATATTATTTTTGCAGCTCTTTATTTACATTTTAATGAGAATTTTATGAATCTAGGTCTTGGTTCTTCAGGACAAAATGAAACATGATTTATTTATTTTTATTGGAATAAAATTGCTTTACAGTGTTGTGTTAGCTTCTGCTCTACAATGAAGTGAATCAGCTCTATGTATACCTGTATCCCCTCCCTCTTGGACCGTCCTCCCATCGTCCCCTCCATCCCACCCACCTAGGTCGTCACAGAGTGATTTATTTAGTTGCTTCCTCCTCTTTAAAAAAAAATTAGGAAAGATTGTATTTACTAAGTGAGGGACCTGAATTTCTGTATACTATTTATAGAATGGAATTGAGGGAATTCCCTGGCAGTCCAGTGGTTAGGACTCAGCGCTTTCACTGCCGGGGCCCAGGCTCAATCCCTGGCAGCGCGGCCAAAAAAAAAAAAAATGGAATTGAAAACAAGGACAGATCAATTTGAAAATAATTGTTTCCTGAGGAAATTACCAAAGACTGGATGGAATGGATGGAATCTATTTACAGGCTTTATTTTTTATTATTGATTTCCACCACTTGGCTGAGCTTTGGGTGGGGTTTTATTTCAAATTCCAAATGGCATTTAGCAGGCAAGTGGGGAAAAGAGAGAAGGGTGATCTTTAACCCTGCAGTATGGCAGTTGACCCTGAGCAGGACATTAGGGGACACAACTGGGAAAATGGGAAGGATCCCAAGTATGAAGAGAATAAGAAGTGTGGGAAGCAAGACCAGGGAGGAAGCCACCATTCAGGTCAACTCCCAAGCAGCACGCGGCTCACCCAGGGCAGTTCTCGCTTTCTCAAATCTAATATGGTGGAAACAAGCTGGAGGTACAGTTTGAAAGAAAATTTGGTAAAAATCCTTATGTTAGTTTCAGAGCTAGATTACTGCAGTCATTCTTTCAGAAATCCAGGCAGAGACCCGGAATGGAGAGAAAAAGTCAAGAGACCTATGCAGGAGAAGGTCAGGTAGGACTATGGCCACCACCCAACAGTGTCTCTGAAACATTCAGGCATTTAGATATCATGCGGAGAAGTAACTGTCAATCCACTAGTTTTCTGGGCAAGCATGTTGTAGAGAAGGTCAGAACAGTTTCTTGGCCGTTAGATGCTATTGCAAACACTGCCTGGGCTGACCAAGTGACTCTCCCTGGGGCTGAGGTTTTTTGGATACCCAGGCTGAATCAGGAAGGTGCTTTCTTTTTTTTTAAATTTATTTTAATTTATTTTAATTTTTTCTGGCTGTGTTTGGGTCTTCGTTTCTGTGTGAGGGTTTTCTCCAGTTGCGGCGAGTGGGGGCCACTCTTCATCATGGTGCGCGGGCCTCTGACTGTCGCGGCCTCTGGAGCACAGGCTCCAGACGTGCAGGCTCAGTAGTTGTGGCTCACGGGCCCAGTTGCTCCGCGGCATGTGGGATCCTCCCAGACGAGGGCTTGAACCCGTGTCCCCTGCATTGGCAGGCAGACTCTCAACCACTGCGCCACCAGGGAAGCCCAGGTGCTTTTTTTAAAGCTACCTATTCAAATATCTTAACTAAATGGAAGACCTCAAATCCTGAGAAGACTCAAGAGTCTTTTCCTCTGAAAAGTGGTGCCTCTTAAACGCCTTTCTTAGAGTCTGGGGTTATTGCCTTTGTAGGAACAATGCAAAAACCTATTGCTACTTTGCATCTCAGAATGTATGTACTTACTTCACTAACATGATAAAGGAACTTGAACTTGAAAGATGGCTGTGGGAAGTATTAAGAAGTATTTTTTCCAAATATATATGTCCTTTATAGAATGTTCTTTTAAAAATTATTATTAAAGTACATATTCGTGACCTCCCCAGGAAATGCCCCTTTTGTCCAGCCCTCCCCTACTTCCAGTCACTACTCACCCCCAAGGGGAATCCCTGTCTTGATATCTAACAGTATTGATTAGTTTTGTCAGTTTTGTCCTTTATATAAGTAGAATCATATAACATATACTCTTTTGTATCCGGCTTCTTTCATTTTTATCATTGTGTGTAGTTGTGGATTGTATATTCTCATTGCTGTAAGTATTCATTGTCTGAATATACCAGTTTGTTTCCTGATTATTCTGTGGATGGATTTTGAGGTGGCTTCCAATTTGAGGCTATTATGAGTCACACTGCTGTGAACTTTCTAGTTTATGACTTTAGGTAAGCACACGTTCACATTCTGTTGGTACTTTTTTAAAAATTAACTTTTATTGGAGTATAGTTAATTTACAATGTTGTGTTAGTTTCTGCTGTACAGCAAAGTGAATCAGTTATACATATGCATATATCCACTCTTATTTATTTTTTAAATTTTAAAAAATATTTATTATTTATTTTGACTGCGCTGGTTCTTAGTTGTGGCGGACTTCTTAGTTGTGGCATGTGGACTCTTAGTTGCGGCATGCATATGGGATCTAGTTCCCCGACCAGGGGTCGAACCTGGGCCCCCTGCCTTGGCAATGTGGAGTATTATCCACTGGACCACCAGGGAAGTCCACCACTCTTTTTATGATTCTATTCACATGTAGGTCATTACAGAGTATTGAGTAGAGTTCCCTGTGCTATACAGCAGGTTTCTTATTAGTTATCTATTTTATATATAGTAATGTGCATATGTCAATCCCAATCTCCCAACTTATCCCTCCCCCTTCCCTTGGCATTTTATTTATTTATTTTTAAAAATATTTATTTATTTATTTATTTGGCTGCACCGGGTCTTAGTTGCGGCACGCAGGATCTTCATTGCCACGTGTGAGATCTTCGTTGCTGCAGGTGGGATCTAGTTCCCTGAGCAGGGATCGAACCTGGGCCCCCTGCATTGGGAGAGCAGAGTCTTAGCCATTGGACCACCAGGGAAGTCCTAGGCGCTTTATTTTAATTGTAGAAATAGTTTACCATCACCAACATCCTCTTTGAATCAGGAATTATATGGTAGATGCTGTGAAGAATTAAAAGGCAGCAAATGTGTGTCTCTAATGGCAAAGCTCAGGTGAGGGGCGAAAATAGTCAATGTGGCTTTGGAATCCTGCATTGGCAAAGTGACTCTATCCAAACCTCAGCTCTTCCCATATATGCTTTTATTTAACACTCCCAACGGAAGCTCCATTTTTTCTCCATTTTACAGATGAGAAAACTGAGGCATAAAGAGGCCAAATACCCTGATCCAAGCCACACAGGCAGCAAATGGAGAAGCCAGAATTGAACCCAAGTGGTCTAGCTCTAGAAGCCAGACCACTTGGGTTGTCACTCAGCTTTGTTGCCTTTCTGTATCTTCATCTTCCCATCTCTACCAGTAGGATGGATTCTTCTCATTCACATTTAAATATGCCTCATCTTACCATCTTAAATTCAACTCTCCCTTGACCTCACATCTCCTTCCAGCTACTCCCCTCTTCTGCTCTTTACCTCCATAGTTCTTGAAGGAGTTGCCTACTTGCATCATCTCTGTTTCCTCACCTCCCACACACCCCTCACCTCACTCCAGCCTGGCTTCAGCCCCTACTGACCAGCCATGTTAGATTTTGCTGAGGTCAGCAACGACCTCTGTAGCTAAATTCAATGCGTGTCATGTTGTACATCTCAGCGGTTTCCAATATTGCTGATCACTATCTCCTCGAAACTGTCTCATCTCTTGACTTGAATAACTTTCCCATTTCTCATCCTCTCCACAGCCTCCCTCTTCTGCTGGCGAATCCTCTTCCTGTATGACCTTTAAATATTGCAGTGATACATGGGCTCCCTCATCCCTGGGCTCCCTTCTCTTCTAATTCTATACCTTTCCTTAAAAAGCTCACCTTGGGCTTCCCTGGTGGCATAGTGGTTAAGAATCTGCCTGCTGATGCAGGGGACATGGGTTCGAGCCCTGGTCTGGGAAGATCCCACAGGCTGTGGAGCACCTAAGCCTGCAAGCCGCAACTACTGAGCCCGCGAGCCACGACTACTGAAGCTCGCACGTCTAGAGCCCGTGCTCCACAACAAGAGAAGCCTGCGCACCACAATGAAGAGTAGCCCCGCTCATCGCAACTAGAGGAAGCCCATGTGCAGCAACGAAGACCCAATGCAGGCAATAAATAAATAAGTAAATAAATTTATATATATATAAAAAAGCTCATCTCCACCCAAGACCACATTTACCATTAACACCCTGAGTATCCCACGTGGGTACCTCTAGCTTGGCTCTTTCCTCTGAGTTTTAAACTTTCATATCAGACTGCCTACTCCACCTCTCCACCTGGTGTTTCCTGGGCACCTAACTTTAGCTTCTCAGGAATGAACTCATGATCTTTCTCATCCCCAACCTGCTCCCTCCCTGGGGTTTCCATGATCAAGTCTATGGCTTCTATCCAACTGCAGAATCACCCTTGACTATTCCACTTCCTAGCCCCCAAATCTAATTATTCACCAAGTTTCTTTAACATTTCTCCTGATTATCTCTCACGTCTCTCTACTGTTTCCAGCCCTAGACTTAAGTTACCTTTCTCTCTGGCCTGGAATAGTTAAAATCGCTTCTTGAAAGGTCTGCTTACAGTCCCTCTTTGCATTCTTCCAATTGCAGCCAGAGCCATCATTGGAAATCCTATCCTATCCAGTTCTAACACCTGCTCCCCAACTTAAAACCCTTTAAAAAAATGACTTCTTGTTGTGCTTGGGGCAAAGGTTGAAACCCTGAACACTAGTTGTAATGCTTTGCGTGACCTGGCTTGCTTTGCCAGCCTCTCCTCACCTCAGTGTCTCCACCCAGTCCTCACACCTGCTCAGCCTCCCCCGAGCCCTCACCACTTCGGCGCCTCCTGACGCCACAACTCCCCTTCCTGTGACAGCGAACCCACCCTGCAGATCCCCACTTGAACTTCCCTCCTCTGAGAAGCCTTCCCTGAGCCCACAGACGAAGTCAGGACCCTCTGTTAGATGTCTCACAGCCTCCGTTACCTCTCTTTCACAGAGATTTTCATGACTGTAATGATTTCATTATGTAAATTGGTGCTTAGTCGGTCTCCCCTGATAGACTGTTAAACTCCAGGAGGACAGAAACTGCCCCTGTGTGGCTGTCTGCCCCGTTCCCAGCACCCAGAGCAGTCTCTTCCCTCTAACAGGGACTCAAATGAAGGAATAAATGAATGACTGGCCATCTTCAGAATTTTCAACTCCATCTCCTCTCATTATTCCTTACTCATATTTTATCTGGGGTGTTTAGACTGTTAATAAAAGTAAAACTAGATTATATTAATTTGGCCTTTGTGGCTACTGTATTACTAGTATCAGAAAAAGTGATTTTATACACTCAACATCATTAGCCATCAGAGACACACAAAACAAAACTACAGTGAGACACTACTTCACGTTCACTAAGCTGACGATAGTAAAAAAGACATGTGTTGGGAAGAATATGCAGAAATTGAACTCTCATATGCACTTACGGGAATGAAAAATGGTGCAGCCACTTTGGAAAACAGTCTGGCAGTTCCTTGATAGGTTAAACGCGGAGTCACCATATGACCCAGAAATTCCACTCCTAGGTATATGCCCAAGAGAAATGGAAACATATGTTCACATAAAAACTTGTACATGAATGTTCATATCAACATTATTCATAATATATATATATATATATATATGTATTTTTTTTGTTGTTGTTGTTTTTTGTGGTACGCGGGCCTCTCACTGTTGTGGCCTCTCCCGTTGCGGAGCACAGGCTCCGGACGCGCAGGCCCAGCGGCCATGGCTCACGGGCCCAGCTGCTCCACGGCATGTGGGATCTTCCCGGACCGGGGCACGAACCCGTGTCGCCTGCATTGGCAGGCGGACTCCCAACCACTGCGCCACCAGGGAAGCCTCATAATATATTTTTGACTATTCATAATAGTCAAAAAGTGGAAACAACCTAAATGTTCATAAACTGATAAATGGATAATTAAAATGTGGCATATCTATACAATGGAATATTATTTAGCAATAAAAAGAAATATAGTACTTATACATGCTACAACATGGATGAACCTTGAAAACATTATGCCCAGTGAAAGAAGCCAGTCACAAAGGACCATGTGTTGTGTGATTCCATCTTTATGAAATGTAGAATAGGCTAAATAGACAAATGTATAGAGATCGTTAGTAGATTAGTGGTCGTCTAGGATCAGTAGGGTTTGGGGAAATGGGGAGTGACTGCCTGTGGGTATGTGGTTTCTTTAAGGAGTGATAGAAATGATCTAAAATTATGGTGTTGCACGTCTCTGTGAACTTACTAAAAACCATTGAATTGTACCCTTTAAGTGGGAGAATTATATGGGATGTGAATTATATCTCAGTAAAGCTGCTAAAAGAAAAAAAGATGGTTTACTTTTGAGGGTAAACTGAAAGCACACCACCCAGACATTATTAACAATTAAACAACAGTATGGAGCACTGACCCTGCCTTCTGCATGTGGTTTTTCACTCCAGTATCCTTGCTCTGTATATCATGTGCCCCTTTGCTTTGTTTTTTGTTTTTTTTTTTTTGCGGTACGCGGGCCTCTCACTGTTGTGGCCTCTCCCGTTGCGGAGCACAGGCTCTGGACGTGCAGGCTCAGTGGCCATGGCTCACGGGCCTAGCTGCTCCGCGGCATGTGGGATCTCCCCGGATCGGGGCACGAACCCGTGTCCCCTGCATTGGCAGGCGGACTCTCAACCACTGCGCCACCAGGGAAGCCCGCCTTTGCTTTGTTTTGACGGGACATCTTATGTCCATCCCCTCCCTTGAATTCAAGACACTGCACGAGCTCAGAGCGACAGATTGTTCTCGCCCTTAGGATTATTATGAGGACTAAATGGGTTAATATAGGCAATGCACTTAGCATTGTGCCTGGCACAATGGGAAGTGTACAATAAATATTATTTGTTATTATTATCCCAACCAAAAACTAGCAAATTTTATGTGGTTACAGAAAATATAGAGCCATGGCTTATGTTTTGCAATTGAAGTGGCAGTTATTTGAGTGCTTTTGACGGTTCTATCACACGTCCGATACACTTATTTTTTCCTTCTGGGAAGCTGAAGGACCCAGACCTACCTCCCCACTATCCTCACCCTGTTACAACAGGGTGCAATAATGTAGATGAACACTAGGGGGAGACATGCAATTGCAGTTAAAAATCACACTTGAAACTCAGACCATAAAGACATAAGCTGTCTAGTGTCAAAGGAAAGTGAAATGTCTTCCTTTAATATAGTATCTTACGGTATGCTTCTATAGGAGGAAAAGATTATTATTATTATTATATCAGAGGGGTGTTGCTTCCAGAAGGATGGCTGCAGCATTACTCAGATTCTACCTATGTGTGCCTGCATAAAGAGGGCGTATAACCATTTCCTCACATGCTACACGCTCTGTGTACCAGTTCTCTTGAGGACACTTAGCTTCTCTTATGAGCTGGTCCGGCTTATGGGAAGTGTTTGAGAGCCCACATTACTGTAGTGCTGCCTTTCAAAGTACTTTAACATAATATCTGGTCTCTGGGAGACCCAGTTGTGCTTCAAATCCTAGGCTTCCCTGAGATTGCTGAGGAGTTTCTGTTGAGGTGTATGTGCCCCCACTTGAAATGAGTCCCAGAAGGGCAGGGACCATATCCCCTCTTCATCGTTGTGTCCTCAGAAGTTTGCAGTGCTTGGCATGTTCCACTGAAGCTGGGTAAGTGTCTACTGGACCAAACTGCTCCATGAGCTGAAGCTGGAAAAAGAGGGAAATTAGGACCACCTTGTGCATGAGCAATGGGACTTACTCCAGTGAAGTTCCTTTAATTATTTTTTCTGTGCTATAAAAGCTGTTCATGCTCGGACTTCCCTGGATGTCCAGTGGTTAAGACTCTGAACTTCCAATGCAGGGGGTGTGGGTTTGATCCCTTGTCGAGGAACTAGGGTCCCACATGCCACGTGGTACAGCCACAAAACAAAACAAAACAAAACAAAAAGCAGTTCATGCTCGTAAGGAAAAAGCAAGCAAAAAGAACACAAATTACTCATAATTCCATCCACCCAAACCTGGGGATACCACAGATTCCTTTCACCTTGCGTCAAAGCATAAAATATAAAATATGTGTATGTGTATGTGTGTGTGTGTACATATATATAGTGTTTATATTTATGGCAGCATGGAACATAGTATTCTATTACATGATGGTATTATCTTTATTTAACTAATCCCACCCCCCTTTGGGAATTCAGGCTATTTCTAAATTTTTGGTCTTTTAAAGAGCAGCCTAGTGAATAACCTTGTAGCAAAATCTTATCCCACATTTTTTATTAGTTCTTTAGGATAAATTCCCAGAAGCAGAATTGCTGGGTGATGGGTAATTTACATTGTCACCAACAGTGACAGTGCCCTTGATCAGATGAAAAGTTTTAATTAAACATCACACAGAACTCTATAATCTTGTCTCAGTAGTGTCATCACCACTCAAAACATTTAGTGAACTCTGTGTTTGGTGATCCAGGCTATGACTCACACAAGAAAATAAATCTTAATCCCTCATCTTGCCTTTGATCTTGGACTACTCAGGAAAATCTAATTTACCACAAAAAGACAAAGAAAGCAACCCTGGAGGATATTCACATAAATGTGCCACCAGAGTCAGGAGGTAAGATAAAGAAATGCTTCCTACAGTGGGAGCAGGGAACACATCAGAGCATGTGTTAGGGGGCTCCAGAGGCCAGCTTTCAGTGTATGTGTCCTGATAGAATTATTTAAAAAGCCATGTCATCGCACCTCATGCACTCTCCAGGTGCAACTCTCTTGATGCTTTTCCAGTTTGAAAGTTTTTTGTTTTTTTTTTTTTACCTATCATTTTTCTAAGTTGCTTTTTTTTTTGAAATTTGGATGGAATTGGCTGGTTCCCCATCATCTGAAGACCCCTTTTGGGTTGCAACAAGGAAGGCTCTCTTAACTGGTTTTTTCCTTAAAGGTTCCCAAGCTTCTCTTTCTTTAGATCTGAAAGATATGCCTAAATAAAGAACTGAACGTTTCAAAATGTATTTATGGGGATTTCTTCATGGACGGGTAGAGAGAGACAGCAGCACCCAGCTGGGGCTTAGTGTTTCTATATGGAGGGGATTAGGCGTGGCCCTTGGTCGATGGCAGTAGGGTAGAGGACCTGCACTGGTTTTTACTATGATTATATGTTTATTTGGTGAGGTCTTGGTGAAGAGCTATTATTTTATGGAGGAAGGGGGCTGAAACTAACTCAAGCCACCCATCGGTGCGGCCATGTTATTGCCGTATCGCAAAGAAATCCTCAGTGGCTCTTGGTAGCCTACCAAATAAATCTGTAATGCTTGGGCTGGTGTTCAAGGCCGTCTACAACATAACCTTCACCCGATTTCTCCAGCCTTAACATCCCCTCCTCCTTGCACAGACCTGTGTGGATGCTCTACATCTTTTGGCCCAGCCCCTTTTTCTTGTCGCTGCTGCGGCAGCCAGCTTTGTGCACCTGTGGCCCGACAGCTCTCACTTCAGCTGCACAGAGACTCTTTTGTTTTCTGCCTGACATCTCCCTGACTCTGACCAGTGTGGACACGCTGGTCTCCTGGTTGCCTTCTGGACGTGCGAGGGACTGACCCTGCTGTGGGGCAGCCTCTGATGACTGGGGGATGGGAACTGGAAGGTGAGGACCTCCCCCACCCCCGCCTGCCCCATCTGTCAGCTGGGCGGTTCTGAGGTCCCTCCACACAGCTCCTCAGAAGTGCCCGTGGCACTGTGCCCCAGGCGCCCACAGTGGTGACCAGCTGCTCGCCCACCCTCCACCCGCGTGCTGGCCTTCCCTCCTTGCTTGTTCTCCTCTCCCAGCACCTCACCTCTGTTCCCTGGGATCATTGCCCCAAATACATGGCACTGAAGCCTCTTCT
Source organism: Hyperoodon ampullatus (assembly GCF_949752795.1). Lineage (NCBI taxonomy): Eukaryota > Metazoa > Chordata > Mammalia > Artiodactyla > Ziphiidae > Hyperoodon > Hyperoodon ampullatus. The sequence goes on from NC_136918.1 coordinate 16,741,095, forward strand.
CATGCTCTGCTTGCTGGGGGAGGGGGGTGGACCACAGTCCCCGTCCTTTTTTCTGATCATGTTCTTTGCTCTTGTCTCTTCATTTCTTTAATACTCACGCAGGGAACGTCTAGAATGTTCCTCATCCGGGGAAGGGCCCCAGATACAAAAAGGAATCAGACCCAGGCCTTGCTCTTGAGGCGATAGGACATCTGATATAGTCTGGGGTATCTGGGGAGGTTTTCTCCAGAATGTCTTTTAAAGGATGAGTGGGAATGAGTTTGCTGGGAGACAGTGGAGGAAGACTTTCTGGGCGGAGGGAATGGTTTGGGCGGAGATGGCAGGTGGTGAACACGGTGTGTTTGGGGACCGGGAAGCTGAGCGAGACTGGAGTGGAGGGCACCCAAGGAGCGTGCACCAAGGGATCTGCCACATCCCACGAGGGCAGAGAGGGCCCTGAGTGGCTCCTTACATGTCCCTGGCCTGTTTCTGTCCTTCTGTTCTAGGAGGTGCCACCCTGGCTGTGGCTGCTGACCAGGGGTGGGCGCCTGCAGGGATGGCCTCGGCATGGCCCTGAGCCTGAGCCTCTGCGGGGGCCCCAGGAAGCTGAGTGTCCCCTCACCCAGGCCATCCTGCCCCTGTGTCCTGCCCCGCAGAGAGGCTCTGGAATAGCTGGGAGGCCCGGGAGGGACCCTCCTTCACCCACCACGAGAACACCCTGGAGCAGGCTGTGTGATCTCCTGCTTGTGTGTGGCTCTGTTTTCTTTGCCATGACACAATCCTGCCCTGGGGCTGTGGAGGTCTTTCCCCTGAGCCCGTCCTGCTGTGGTAAACATGCAGCTCCTGACTCGGGGACCGGCTTGTGACTTTTATAGTGGGGCGGGCTCACTGGTGGCTCCCCCATCGATCAGACCCTTTTTGGGGGACTTTAAATGAAAGGACACACAGGGAAGGCAGCAGACAGAAGCGGTGAGGACGAGAGAAGGTGAGCAGAGAGAAGCAGGGCTGCTGGTGGCAGGGCGAGCAGAGAGATCATGCCTGAGTCCCGATGATGTGGCCATACCAGGAGCTGTGAGGTAGCGAGGGATCCCCCGAGGGGCCTGGAGGGGCTTTTTGTTTCTGAACTACACCCCAGACTCCAGAAACTTTGTAGGGCTGGACCTGTGCTCCCTGGAGCAAAAATAGACACCCCCACTTCCCTGGTCCCTTACACCTCCGAACACAGAGTAGCGTCAGGCGCTGCCCTGCCTGGGTCTGAATGCTGCCCCGTTGCTTACTATGGTGTGAAGTTGGGCAAGTCATTGACCTCTCTGCGCCTCAGTTTCCGCCTTTGTAAACAGGGCTAATACTGGTGTCTGCCTCAGAGGGCTGTTGTGAGGACTGGGTGAGTGAATGGATATAATATGCAGAGAAGAGCCGGGCACATGTGAATCACTCTGTAACCAGGTGGCAGCCCGGGTCTGGGCGGGACACTCAGCTGCGTAACTGAGGTGGGTGTCAGGGACCATTTACACAGGTGTGGTTCAGAGGCAGGGACGCTGACAGAATGGTACCTGCAGGAAGCCGGTTCCATTCCTGGGCCTGACGGGGCGACGGGAAGCGGCAGTCACGAGCCAGCTGGCAGTCTCGGGCGAGGGTGGCAGGACAGCAGCTGTGGGCTCTGGCCAGCCCGCCCTGCAGGGCAGGAGTGGAGGGGCTACATACCCCCGAAGCCCTCTCCTCGCCCGCTCTGATCTCCTGCCCCTGCCCCGCAAAGGCCAATCCAACTGGAGGACAAAGGGCAAGGCAGTTAGGAGGATGCAAAGCCCAGAGGTCGGCCTGCCAGGGCCCAGGGCAGTTGCGGAAGGGTGGGGAGTGGAGGGGCAGCCCTTGGCGTCCGCCCAGCACCAGCGCCGGCTAGGGTGGCTGTGACTGCTGTGACAATGAATGCCTGTCCCTTGAAGACTTGACCAATCTTCGTGTCTTGCAAGGAGAGCCACAGAGCACGCAGTGTGCCGCGCTGTGACAGCTGGTCTCCCTCGCTCGCTGGGCAGCCGGGAGGACACAGGCTGCTCCTGCTTTCTGCCCGAGAGGCATCGGGCCCTTTTATTTACATCGCGAGCTGTTTGATGCACCCTGAAGCTATACTTAGGGATGAAGCCTCTCACAACCAATGCTTCACTGTATTTATCTATTAAAGTTTATTTTACCAACTCAAAAACCTGTGAGGCCGCCCCCCACCCCGGAAGTTTAAAAAAAGATAAAAGAGCAAAACTCCTATATGAACTGTGCTGGTGGGGTTTTATTCCACTCTCTCAGGGCAGCTGGCCTGCTACAGGGACCAGCTGGAGCTCCAGAGGCAGGAGCAAAAAAGCAACTTTAGCCTCAGAATGCTGAGTCATGGAGAGCAGCTGCTGGCTGCTGTGGGGAGGTGATTACAGAAGGAAGAATGCTGCGTGTGTGTGAATGTTTACATTTGACACATATTGGGGGCGGTGGGGGGTGGAGGAGGGCGGGGGTGCGTTGAAGGCGGTGCCGGCTCTGGATCAGGGAGGAGGCCAGGCCCAGACCAGGCTCCTCCCTGGGGCCCATCTTTACTCAGCCCCTGGGCTTCCCTGAGCTCACCGACTGTCACAACATCCCTGTGGAGTAGGTGTCGCCCCCGTTGGCCAGACGAGGGCAAAGCCATCGGTCACTAGGGCTGTCTATTATTTGAGCCCAGGCGTCCACCTCCAGAGGCTGGGTTCTCAGTCATTCAGGCCGAATTTTTGCCCTTTCTGTGTGTTACCTGTATTATCATTTACTCCATATTTTTTTGAAAATGACCTTTTTTTGGTACGGTAAGCAATTTTGTTTGAAAAGGAAGCTGGATCACCACTGTGAACGGAGAGCTAGACTCATCTACCTTCAATAAGGTGACCGGGCATCCCCGGCGGCGCAGTGGTTAAGAATCCGCCTGCCGATGCAGGGGACACGACTTCGAGCCCTGGTCCGGGAAGATCCCACATGCCGCGGAGCAACTGGGCCCGTGCGCCACAGCTACTGAGCCTGCGCTCTAGAGCCCGCGCGCCACAACTGCTGAAGCTCGCGCGCCTAGAGCCCGTGCTCCGCAGTAAGAGAAGCCACCGCGATGAGAAGCCCGCGCACCGCAACGAAGAGTAGCCCCCGCTCGCCGCAACTAGAGAAAGCCCGCACGCAGCAACGAAGACCCAACGCAGCCAAAAAAAAAAAAAAAAAAGAAAGAAATTGGATTGTGTGCTAGCAGCCAGTAAATGTTTAATAACCGGCTTTCCAAAAATGAATGTATTATGCACACATAGTATAAATCTTACTGATGTCAATGACCTGTATAGCACACAATTTACAAATTTAAAAAACCCACAGAACTCTCTATTGTAAATTCTGTATAGCCATTTGATTCCTTCAGAATGCTTTTATTGCTTTTTGCTGAACTCTTCCATCTGTGGCCAACCTGTGGTTGAAATTGACAAATGAGTGTGTTAAGACATGGATGTTGGTTGATATCGTCAAGGTTAAAGTGAAGCAACAAAGACATTTGTCAGAATTGTACTTAGTCCATTCATTGTCATCGATGATATGAGTGACTTCTTTGCTGAATTGGGTAAGAGTTTTTGAATCCTGGGAAAATATTTCCTCACTTTTTTTGTTCTATTTGCAATGTAAAGGATTCGCAAATGTGACAAACTTTTAAGTGAAAGCTGCACTTTTAACACCTTTTCCTTCACTTTCTTATGTCTAGATAATAAGACAATAAATCAAGCCCCAATTTGTAGCATTTGCCGATTTCTGTGGTGTAACTACTCCTACCATGGCCCGTTTCAAATTACCAATGTGACACCACTGAGCGTGATGCAGATTTGGGAAAAGAAGGGCAAGAGCTCACCTTTTATAGTATTTCCACTGTACAGATACAAAAGACATGAATAACCGTAACAGCCTAGATAGTAGTTAGATGTAGCAAAATAATTTGGAAGTTGCCAGTATTTAATACTTTTGTTTTTAATATAATTTATTTAATTATAAATTTCTATAACTTAATTTTTAATAAGAGCTGTGTTTATCAACTGAATCTCCAGATTCCTCAAAAATTCTGTCACCACTGGTGTGTGTCAGCTCCAGTACACCAGTGATCGCAGCCTTATCTTGAAACTAGGCATATGGTATGTGCATGAAGCTTGGAGCCAGTGGGCAGAATAATTTCTGCTGTTTTCAGATGTGCACACTCCACTATGCCCTACCTCAACAGAATAACGGAGTTTGTCTCTCCCCTTATTTCTCTAACTTCGAATCCTCTACTTTCCTTCTTACTGACGCTGCTCCCTAGATATTCCTCAAACGCACCGGCATGTCCACCTCAGGGCCTCGGCACTTGCTATTTTCCCTGCCTAGAATGTTCTTCCTCCAGCTATCTGCGTGGTTCCCTCCCTTCCCTCCAGATCTTTGCTCAAATGTCACCTTCTCAGTGAGGTTCTCCCTGCCCACCTTGCTTATAACTGCGACCCCTCCTCTCTATTCCCTTGCTGACCATCCCTCATCCTGGCTTTATTTTTCTCCCTAGCATCAATTACTTTCAATGTATTACACTGTATAAGATCCTCCTATTTTGTTTATGGACTGTTTTCATCCACAAGAATGTACGCAACTCTTTTAATATGCTTTGTGGGATCCTCCGTGTATAGAACTGTGCCTAGCACAGGGTATGTGGTCAATACATATTTGTTGAGTAAATAAGTGATTGAATAGTAGAAGCCCAATAAATATGTATTGAATAAACAGATAAATGAATGAATGAATGTTGCCTCAAGTTCTGGAGGCATAAGACTATCAGGAAGAGATTTTAAAACTATATATATACCAGCTTTATTGAGATATAATTCATATTCCATACAGTTCACCCACTTGATGTATACAGTTCAATGGTTTTTGACGTATTCAGAGTTTTGAAATCATCACTAATATCAATTTTAGAACATTTATATCACTCCAGAAAGAACCTCAGGCCCATTAGCAGTCACTGTCCACTGCCTCTGAATCCCCCCAGCCCTAAGCAACCGTTAATTTATTTCTGTGTCTGTAGATTTGCCTATTCTGTATATATATATATCTATGGAATTGTATAGTATGTGACCTTTTATATCTGGCTTCTTTCACTTAGCATAGTGTTTTCAAGGTTCCTCTATGTTATGGCTTGTGTTAGTACTTTATTTCTTTATATTGATGAATAATAGTCCACTATATGGATACACCAAATTTTATTATTCATTCATCAGTTGATGTATGTTTAGGTTTGTTCCATTTTTTCACTCTAATGGATAATGCTACTATGAACATTCATGTACAAGTTTTTGTGTGGATATATGCTTTCATTTCTCTTGGATATACACCTAGGAATAGAATCGCTGGGTCATGTGATCCTCTATGTTTATTTTGGAGAACTGCCCATCATCAGTGTATGAGATTTCCAACTTCTTCACATCCTCATCAATACTTGTTAGTATCTGTCATTTTTATTATAGCCATCGTAGGAGGTGTGAAATGATTTGTGAATTTGGTTTGCATTCCTTTCTTTTTTTAAATTGAAATATAGCTGGTTTACAATTTTGTGTTAGTTTCAGATGTACAGCAAAGTGATTCAGTTATATATATACACATATATATTTCCAGATTCTTTTCTATTATAGTTTGTTACAAGATATTGAAAATAGTTCCCTGTGCTATACAGTAAATCCTTGCTGTTTATCTATTTTATATATAGTAGTGTATATCTTTAATCCGATACTCCTAATTTAACCCTTCCCCCTTCCCCCTTTGGTAACCATAAGTTTGTTTTCTATGTCTGTGAGTCTGTTTCTGTTTTGTAAGTAAATTCATTTGTATTATTTTTTAGATTCTACATATAAATGATATATAATATTTGTCTCTCTCTGTCTGACTTACTTCACTTAGTTTGATATTCTCTAGGTCCATCCATGTTGATGCATATGGCAATATTTCATTCTTTTTTTACTCCTGAGTAATATTCCATTTATATATGTGTGTATATATATATATGATGGACACTTAGGTTGCGTCTGTGTCTTGGCTATTATAAATAGTGCTGGTTTACATTTCTTTGATGGCTAATGATGTTGAGCATCTTTTCATGTGCTTATAGGCTATTTGTCTAGCTTCTTTGGAGAAATGACTTTGTCAATTTTTAAATTTGGGTTGTCTTTTTGAGTTGTAAGAATTCTTTAAATATTTTGAATACTAGACGCTTATTAGATATATGATTTACAAAAGCTTGTGGGCTGTCTTTCACTCTCTTCTTGATGGTGTTCTTTGAAGCATAAATGTTTTAACTTAAAAGTTTTTTTTTACATTATTATTACTATTATTATTTTGGCTGCGTCGGGTCTTTGTTGTGGCATGCAGGATCTTTTGTTGTTGTTGTTGCCTCATGCGGGCTCTTTGTTGAGGTGCGTGGGCTTCTCTCTAGTTGTGGCATGAGGTTTTCTCTCTCTAGTTGTGGCACACGGGCTTAGTTGCCCTGTGGCATGTGGGATCTTAGTTCCCTGACTAGGGGTCAAACCCGTGTCCCCTGCATTGGAAGGCATACTGTTTACCACTGGACCACCAGGGAAGTCCTACAAATGTTTTAAATTTTGATGGTGTCCAGTTTACCTCAGTTTTCTTTTGTGGCTTGTGCTTTTGCTGTCATAGCTAAGAAACAGTCACCTAACCCAAGGTTATAAGGATTTACACCTAGGTTTTCTTCTAAGAGTTTTATAATTTTCACTCTTACATTTAGGTCTTTGACCCATCTTGAGTTAACTTTAATGCATGGTGTGAGGTAGAGATCTAACTTAATTATTTTGCACGTACATATCCAATGGTCCCAGCACCATTCGTTGAAAAAGCTATTTTCCCCCATTGAATTGTTTTGGCACCCTTGTCTAAAACAAGGGGAGATTTTAAATCAGATTTTTGTGATTAGATTTGCTTCTTTGTGATTTACTTTGGTGGAAGCATTGAGAAGTCTAGTTAAAGTCTATTTAGGTATAATGCAGGAAATCATTTCAAACTGGTTCAAGAATAAAGGGAATGCTCCTAATGCCTAGACTGTGATTTTTTCAAAATATTTTAGCTTTTTTTTGGAAATTGAGGTATAATTACATATAACATTATATTAGTTTTAGGTATACAAAGTAATGTTTTGATATTGCAAAATGATCACTGCAATAATTCTGTTTGACATTCGTCACCATAGTTATAAAAATTGTTTTTCTTTTGATGAGAAGTTTTAAGATTTACTCTCTTAGTAACTTTCAAATATGTAATACAGTATTATTAACTATAGTCACTGTGCTGTAGATTACTTTCCATGACTTATTTATTTTGTGACTTTTGACCCACTTCACACAGTTTGCCCACCCCCAACTCCTGCATCTGGGAACCACAATTCTGTTCTCTGTATCTATTTTTTGTTTGTTTGTTTGTTTGCGGTACGTGGGCCTCTCACTGTTGTGGCCTCTCCCGTTGCGGAGCACAGGCTCCGGACACGCAGGCTCAGCGACCATGGCTCACGGGCCCAGCCGCTCCGCGGCATGTGGGATCTTCCTGGACCGGGGCACGAACCCGTGTCCCCTGCATCGGCAGGTGGACTCTCAACCACTGCGCCACCAGGGAAGCCCTGTTCTCTGTATCTTTGAGGTTAGTTTTTTTATTTTTGTTTTCTTTTTTTAGATTCCACATCATAAGTGAGATCATATAGTATTTGTCTTTCTCTGTCTGACTTATTTTACTTAGCATAATACCCTCTAGGTCTATCCACGTTGTCACAAATGGCAAAATTTTACTCTTCTTCATGGCTGAATAATATTCCATTGTGTATATATACCACATCTTCTTTATCCATTCATCCATCGATGGACATTTAGGTTATTTCCATGTTTTGGCTATTGTAAATAATACTGCAGTAAACATTAGACTGTAATCTTGAATTATTATTTTCCACTAAAAGAAACCAAGTTTCCTTGGAGACATAGTTGATTCTAAGTTGAGGACAGGAAAAGCCTGGAACATCAAAGACTACCATCTATGGTCATATCAAAAGGACCCAGAAACCAAGCTGCATAAGCATTCACTAGGCCAAGATAGAATGATATGATTATCAATAAGGATAATAACTACAATGGACTGAAATACATTTAAAAATGTTTAAATCCATGATTCATAATGATGTTCCAAAAAACTATTTCTTCACTGTTTACTTTTGGAGGATGCTAAGAAATCATCTCATTATTTTGTAAATTGATGAAGGAAAATAATCAAGCATTTATCTTTCCTTTCCCTTGTAAAGTGTACCTTAAGGTAACCAAATAGTTGAAAAGAGGGAAGTTTCTTACTATAGAAGTTTTCCAGTCAATAAAGAAGGAATAATAGATTTGGAATATCATTCTGTAATTCTCTAATAAATGAATATGGGCCATCAATGGCTGATGACATCACCTAAATAGAGAGAGAGAAATGGGGAGGGAGAGAGGGAGAGGGAGAGAGAAGGAGGAAGACAGGTTATTTTGTCCTTCCTGTTATGGAAGTACACAATACTTCCACCACCTATGAAGCAGGCTTGTTAAAAAATAGAAAAGAAATCAAATATGAATCTCATCAAGCCTCTTGTCCTAACTAGTCATTGAAAAGAAATACAGGGGGCAGAGGAATATGTTAAATGATATTCTGGGGATATAATGAAACTATAGGAAACTCTGTTGTAGGAAACCTGGGTTCTTTTATTTTTTTTTTAACATCTTTATTGGAGTATAATTGCTTTACAATGTTGTGTTAGCTTCTGCTGTATAACAGGGTGAATCAACTATATGCATACATATATCCCCATATCCCCTCCCTCTTGCATCTGCCTCCCCGCCATCCCACCCCTCTAGGTGGTCACAAAGCACCAAGCTGATTTCCCTGTGCTATGCAGCTGCTTCCCACTAGCTATCTATTTTACATTTGTGTAAAACACACAAATGTGTGTGTGTATATGTCAATGCTACTCTCTTACTTTATCCCAGCTTACCCTTCCCCCTCCCCATGTCCTCAAGTCCATTCTCTACGTCTGCATCTTTATTCCTATCCTGCCCCTAGGTTCATCAGAACCATTTTTTTTTTTAGATTCCATATATATGTGTAAGCATATGGTATTTGTTTTTCTCTTTCTGACTTACTTCACTCTGTATGACAGACTCTAGGTCCATCCACCTCACTGCAAATAACTCAATTTCATTTCTTTTCATGGCTGAGTAATATTCCATTGTATGTATGTGCCACATCTTCTTTATCCATTCATCTGTTGATGGACACTTAGGTTGCTTCCATGTCCTGGCTATTCTAAATAGAGCTGCAATGAACATTGTGGTACATGACTCTTTTTGAATTATGGTGTTCTCAGGGTATATGCCCAGTAGTGGGATTGCTGGGTCGTATGGTAGTTCTATTTTTAGTTTTTTAAGGAACCTCCATACTGTTATCCATAGTGGCTATACCAATTTACATTCCCACCAACAGGGCAAGAGTGTTCCCTTTTCTCCACACCCTCTCCAGCATTTATTGTTTGCAGATTTTTTGATTATGGCCATTCTGACCGGTGTGAGGTGATACCTCTTTGTAGTTTTGATTTGCATTTCTCTAATGATTAGTGATGTTGAGCATCCTTTCATGTGTTTGTCGGCAATCTGTATATCTTCTTTGGAGAAATGTCTACTTAGGTCTTCTGCCCGTTTTTGGATTGGGTTGTTTGTTTTTTTGATATTGAGCTGCATGAGCTACTTGTATATTTTGGAGATTAATCCTTTGTCAGTTGTTTCATTTGCAAATATTTTCTCCCATGCTGAGGGTTGTCTTTTCCTCTTGTTTATGGAAGCCTGGATTCTTGAATAAATAATTTCATGGAAAGAAAAGAGATGGAAGGAGAATCTATAGATTAAAAGATGTAACCTTCCATCAGTAGCAATGTAAGAATATTACATGGATCCCAATTCAAACAAAGGATCCCAGTTCAGAGTATACATCAATCAGAGAAATATAAACATTAATTGGGCATTTGATTATATTAAGGACTTATTACTACTTTTTATAGTATTGTCATATAGTTTAAAGCCATTGTTATATACTTTAAAGTCCTAATCTTTAGTTATTCTATACTGAAATATACATAGAGAGATGAAATGACATAATGCCCGGGATTTGATTTGAAAAATACACATGTGGTTGTAGGTGAGGGTATAGATGAAGCAATATTGACCAAGAGTTGATAATTGTTGAAGTTGGTGATGGGTCATTATTCACCCTTCCTTCTTTTGAAAATTTACGTAATAAAAGGTTTTGAAAATAACCTGCCTCCCTCCATGTCTCAGGGCCTCTTGCTCCCACATTTGTGCTTTCCTTGCTGGTGCCTGTTCCCTCAACCTGGTGGAGCCCCGACTGGGATCCCAGGGCCGTCTGGTTCCAGGGCCCACCACTGACTGCCTTCCATTCTATCAAGAGAATCTAGCTTATTGAGCTCAGCCAGTGAACGGCCTGCTTTGGATTGGGTCATGTCAGCTGTGGCCCCTTTTGTTAGTTTGTGTGTGTGTGAGTTATTGGGGATTCGAATGGAGATTTCCAGGAACTATGGACCAGGAAATTCTCTAGAAGGAGTAGGTTTAACTGTGGGTTGGCCATGAAACTTAGCAGGTATGGGGATGTATTGGAGAAAGGAGAGACTAGAATTAGGAGACCAGACAGGATACTGTTGAACTCAACAAATATTCACTAGGCACCTTCTACGCGTGTGGCCTTGGGTTAGGTGCTGGGGATGTAGGGAGAAAGGAAATGTAAGAGATGGAAAACCATGCAAAGGGGACGGTGAGGTGGGCAAGGCTGGATCCAGGCACTGAGTTGATTGGGCCTGGTCAGGGAGAGACTGCCCCTTTCTCCTTTCACATCCTCCCAATAGCCTCAGCCCTGCAAAGTCCTGTCCAATTCTCAAGGCCCATTGCACACACTACCTCCTCCCCAAGAAGCGTTTTCGGATCCCCCTTTGAACTCCATAGCAATTCGTATGTCCTTCTTCCCTTAATTTGCATTGTAATGATATAGTTTATGTAGTTGTAGTTGCGTATTTTGTGTTATTATAATCTGCCTCTTCGTCTTTTGCTTTCAGATTTCTGCTAGACTGCAGAGTCCCTATCTTAGCCTCATCTGCAGGCTGGCCAGGCCGTTGGAAGGGCTAGAGTCCTGGGTTTGAATCTCATTTTCACCACTTGCAAGCTTGTGACTTTGAGCAAGTTACTTAGCCTCTCTGAGCATCTCTTTATTTGTTAATGAGAATGATGATACCTAAAAGTGTTTTGTGAGGATTAAATTCTATCAAGGCTGTAAAAGCACAGGACCGAGCACAGAGCAATTTATGGATGTGTATTGCATGAGGAGAAATAAGTTAGGCCTCGAAGGGTGAGAGGCACTAGCATAGCTGGAAAGATGAGAAAGGTACGGGAAAGAAAAGTGCATATCTAGTGGCATGCCCTCCCTCCAGGCCCTCAGGGGACAGGTGAGAGGGTGGGTTGGCTAGGTGGAGGGACAGCCAGCGTGTCACACTCTGGACACGGGACAACTCTTCCTGTTGTCAGGCAGAAGCCACGCCCTTGTCTGGTGTAATGGAAACTCTGCCTTCTGAGCTGCATGGTGCCCCTTCCTTGATATCACTGTCCCAGGACCCGAGTCGCCAGTAACTAGAGCAGGATGTAAGGCTTGGCTCTCAGGGAAAGGCAGTCGCACAGTCTTCTCAGCAGCATTCCACAGCTGACCCCTCTGTTCTACCTGACCCCAGTATTCTCCTGGGGGGTTTGTGACACCACGTTCTCTAGGATGTCCCCTCACTTTGACAGCCACTCCTAGAAGTCTCATTTCCGGGCTCTGGTTCCTCACGTCACCTCTTATGAGGTTGGCAGTCCTGGGATAGGGGCCTGAGTCTGTCTCTCTTTTCCCTCCATATTATCCCCCAGGTCTTCTCACCCTGCCCTGCAGCTCAGATACCCTAGAGATGGGGATGGCCCCAAATGGTACCTCCAGCCTGGGCTCTCTCACAACTCCAGATTCAGATAAACAACTGTCTGCTTGCTGCCTTCAGCCATGCACTCTTTCTGGATTTCTCCCCTGAACTGGCTCTTTCCTCCACCTCTTTCATCTCAATTTAATGGAACTTCCCTAGCTACTCAGGGTAAAAACCTAGAAGTGACCACCTTGGCTTTTCCCATTTTCTTATTCCTATAACCGCTTTGCCACCCCGTCTCTGCATCCAGTCCTTTAGCAACTCCTGTCAACTCTACCTTTAAAACATGGCCCCCCATGTGCCCACTTCTCTTTAGCTCTCCCATCCTTGTCCAAGCCCAAATCATGTTGCCCCTGGACTAATGCAATAGCTTCCTAAATGCTTCCGTTCCTGTCCACTACACTCATGTTTCTTCGCTAAGTAGCTAGAGCTAGGTTTAAAAAATCTAAATCCTTCTTAAAATTCTCCAGTGGCTTCCTCTGGCACCTGGAAAGAAATTCATCCCCTAGCTTTGGCCTCATGGAGCAAGAATCTAGCTCCCCACTGACCTCCCCTCAAACCCTCTCCCCGCATCCACCTTGCTCCGGCCTCGCTGGCTGGTTCTACCTCAGACCATCTGCACCTGCCATTCTCTTCTTGCTGTGATGCTTCCCTCCAGGTGGTTTTGCATTCCTTTGCATTCCTTGGCCATTTGATCTAAAGCAGCCATTTGGTCATGTTTAGCACATTACCCCATTCCTGTTCTCTGCCAAATGCTTCTCATATTTTCTTGTTTGGTTTCTCATCTGTTGTTCATCTCCCCCACCGTTTCACGTACATTCCATGACAACAGGTGCCAGGCTGGTTTTGTGCATTGCTTTGACCTCAAGACCCAGCATGGGGCCCAGCACACCCTAGGTGCTGTCAGGTCTGGAATTTGATTCTAGCCCGCTTACAAGCTAGCAAGTTAGCCTTTTCCTCTTCCATGGGTGCTGGCGGGAGACCCGAGACACCAAGGTCAGAAGCAAAGGACTTTATTCCTTCCAGGACAGCAAGCAGCATGTTTGCACCAGGTTTTCCTTGCCCTCTGTTCTCAAGGGGGAGACACGACCTGGGCCAGATGGAGAGGACGTGCACAGTGAGCTGTGCTCTAGGTGAAGGACACGGAGCTTGGGAAATTCATGACTTTGATCGTCAGCAGTATGCAAGCCTGTTCTTTGTCCCAAGGGAAACATTACCTCATCTCTCAAGGTTTCTTGCTGACGACACAGCCCTGAGAAATGGGCCAAGTAAAGAGCAGTCAGTCCTTGTATCCTTGGCACACACAGCTAGGTGTATAGGTGCGTGAGTCCCATGGAAGAATGTGGTAAGCATTTGTTGAATGAATGAGTGAAAGAATCCTAGCCTAGTGACTAGGTACCAGGAGTTGATGCCTGCAGGTGGACTCACCTGAAGTCAGTACCTTCCTGGATCCCTGCCTCTCACCTGCTCTGAAAACTGAGAGGCAGGGATCCTTCCACCTCCGCTCTTCTCAGCCCTCACCACGCCTCACTCCTACCCGCGTTCACTGTGGCTGACTGTTTGCTGAGACTGGTAGCATCTTCTGTTACTGCCTGAGCCAGATACGACCTTTTGCTTGCTGGATGGCGATTCCCCCTAGTGTCTGTGGCTGGCTGTCTCCTCAGGATCTCCCCATTCCACCACCACATCGCACTGCTGTTAAATGTCGCAAGGTTGGCCCTATCCCAACACGTGGCACGAGGTGTGTTAACAATGGTGCTGTCATGGCGTTCTCTGGTCCATACTGGGCGTGTGAGAGCAGGGGTGGCTGCTGTAGTTCTCTTGCTCCTCATCGTAGAAAGTCCTCTGTGAAATGGCATGACATTGTCCTCTCCCATGATCCAGCGTCCAGACTTATGGATTTAGAAATATCAAATTTCTAAAGTTTGGAACTTGGAACCCAGGCAGTTTCCTGACTTGACATAATTTAGTGATGCTGATTGACCAATAGAGCTCTCAGAGAATGAAGAAGTATTTGAAAACCAATGAATTTAAGTAGCAGAAAGGCCTGTCAGATAGTTGGAATATTGACAGTAGTCTACCCAGAACATTCTTACCCCCTAAGCAAACTACATGGGAAGTTAAATTCTATTCAGAAAGTGGTCTGGCAGGCACAGAATTAGACCCCAAGCTACAAGGAGCTGGCCAGGTGACAGGGAGGGTTAACGGCATCCTGCTCTGAAAGCCTGATGTATCTGTCTTCATATTGAAACATTCCTGCCAGCTTGAGCCTTATTGTTTTTATTATGAGCCAATTGTTGCCTCTTGGACTCTCCTTTTTAAATGTTTCTAGGGTTGACAATTCTCCCTTTTTGATCAACACATTCTTTTTCTTTCTCTGGATTTTACTTCCAATTATTTTCTGTTCTTTTACTATGTAACTAATATGTGAATACATTTTGTTGTAAAAGATCCAAGCAACACATACATCTATAGAGACAAAACACATGAAAGTTCTCTGTCATGTCCCTGTGCCACCCCCCTCTCCTGTCCCGCTTTAAATGGGACATCCTGGAAGTAAATGACCTGGAATATGGAAAGAATCGGACAAGAAGACCTCAATGTGCATCAGTGACTATTTCTGAGAGAGGAGTTTGTTAGTGATTTTTATTTTTTCTTTACATTCTTCTGTTTTCTTAAAATAATAACTCATATATTACTTCTATAAGAAGAAAACAGTTTTCTTAAGAAAAAGGGAAAAAGAACATAGCCTTTGGAATTCCACAGACATGGGTGTGAAGGCTGGCTGTAGTCCCTTCTCTCTCTCTGGCTGTGCACACACTAGCTTACCTCCTTGAGCCTCAGTTTCCTCATTTCCTCATCTGTAAAGAACAGATGTAACACCCCTCCCTCCCTTATGAGGTTGTTATGAATAAAGTATGTGAAAGCACCTGACACATGGTTGTCACTCACTAAATCAATTTCCTCCCAAGGAGAAGAAAATGCATGTTGCCCTGAAATCCCTTTGCAGATCATTTCTAATTTTACATGTGAAAGGTTTCAGAGCCACAAAATTATGCAGATACTGTGTATGCATGTGTGTAGGTGTGTGCAGGAAGAAAAGGAAGGAAGTATAAAACTGTTAAAGGATTCATAACTATGCGAGTGTACTTAATACCACTGAACTGTGCGCTTCAAAATGGTTGGAATGGTAATTTTATGTTAACTAATTGTACCACACCAAAAAACGTTTTAAAAAAAAAACTGCTAAAAGAAGATTGAGAACACCTCTTTTCTTTCTCACACCCTTTGAGCCCTGGACTTTCTCGGGTGAAGATGCAAAGCCACATTTTGTGTTTTCTTATAGAGTTTCAGTCAAAGGGGCTATTTCTTCCTGTGTAAATTCAACTGTTCCAGTAAATATAGATCAACATGCAGTATGAAAAATGGTTTTTTTGTTTGTATATTTAAAAAAAACCTCAGTGATTATATATCTTTGACCACTGGTACAAGCTGGTTCTCCAGTCAGGGTAGCAAGCTGGGGCAGGAAGGGACAGTGTGGGACTAGATGCAGGGTCTGGGGCGGGGGACGGGGACAGTGGAGGCATGTGGAAAAGGAGAGCGCCTTTGACTTCCTTTCCTACGGACCTTACTTTCAACCACTTCTTCTGCATCTTTTCATCATCACTTGCTCAATGAAAGTTTGGCTCCACACTTGCAGAATATGCTGGGGGAAGGAATTGCAATGTTTCGGCTCTTAACTCTTCAGACAGCCATCTGCTGCTGCCTGGGTTGATCTGACTTGGGTGGTCAGAGTAGCTGCCTGTCATCAGGGTCCTACTACGCACAAGCGCAAACGTTCCATCCTTTGCGCTTTGCCTGTATTTCTCACAGTGACCCTCTGAGGTGGGCATTATTATTTGCATTTTAGAGGATGAACTATTTATTTATTTATTTATTTATTTATTGCGGTACGCGGGCCTCTCACTGCTGTGGCCTCTCCCCTTGCGGAGCACAGGCTCCGGACGCGCAGGCTCAGCAGCCATGGCTCACGGGCCCAGCCGCTCCGCGGCATGTGGGATCTTCCCGGACCGGGGCACGAACCCGTGTCCCCTGCATCGGCAGGCGGACTCTCAACCACTGCGCCACCAGGGAAGCCCCTATTTGCATTTTATAAATGTGGAAACTGAGATCCAGGGAGGCTAGTGTTTTGCCTAAAGCCTCACTGGTAAGACAGTGGCAGAATCAGGATCCAAATCTTGCTCTGTTTAACCTCTCAAGTCCACGCTCTTTTCATCATGCTTGGTAGGTCACTTCACTTGTTTTAATTGTAATATAAAAACAAGGGGAAAAGAAAAGAAAAGAAGGCAGTGGAGTTGAGCTAGATTGGGGTTTCCCAACTCTGGCTGCCTACTGGACTCTTCTGGGAAGCGTGAAAAAGAGCTCAGAATCCCTGCCCTACTGCCAGGGATTCCAACTCAGGTCCTGGTATGCTTTAAATTCCCCACGTGATTCTAAAGGGCAAGTAGGTTGAGAGCTCCTGGTCTACACCAGTGCTTCTCAAACTTGAACTGCATCTAGTCCACTCGGGTTTGTGTTAAAATGCAGATTCTGATCCAGCAGGCCTTGGTGTGGGCTGAGATGCTACATTTCTAAGCAGCTCCCAGTGATACTGATGCTGCTGGTACATGGACCACTCTTTGAATAGTGAGGGTCTTCATGATCCTAGGTTTCTGTCCCCTTCTAATATGCTGTGGCAGTGGAGAAAGCAGTTCTAAAGCACAGGTGTTCTGTATCCACCAAGCTTCCTGCACCTCTATATCCTGTCATCCTTACCTGTTACAAAGGAGCAGTATTTCTGTTGGTGGTCAAAATATGTGAAAGCCAAACACCAACACTGAAGGACAATGGGACATAATGAAGGGGCGTGGACTATGCATGGGTTCATATCCCAGTTCTCTTGTTTACCAGCTGTGTGAGTTCAGGCAAGTTACTTAATCTCTCTGAGTCTTAATTTTCTCAACTCCAAATTCAGGATAATAAACCCTTATTGCATTGGGATATGGGGAGGATTAAATGGGTTAATATAGACAAAGCACTTTGTACCAATAGGTGCCCACCCAATAGCAACTGCTGTTATCTTGGTGGACTTTCCAAGTTGATCTAATCTTGTGATAGAGCTCCCTGCAAGTCAGAGGAACCTTGATCTGTGAACTCTGCACAAAGCAGAGTCTGCCTTTGATCTGAATGTCAGATGACACTATGACATGACATCTCAAGGCACAGGACCTTCGGGCCAGCGTCCTTGCCTAGAGAATGACAGAGCAGAGAAACCTTTTGTTTCCTTCCTTCTCTGGATTGTTAGATTACTGTTCCCTGCCTACCTGTGGAAATTTCCTGGTGATTTTTGGTATAAAAACAGAGAACGTTAGCTCTTAACGTATTGGTTCAATGTTGCGCTCAGACTAATCATTAGTAGTAATTTATTCAATCAGTATTAATTGGTTGCCCAGGTGCCAGGGATACAAGGACAAACAAAAACTGCACAACCTCTTTCACCCTGGAGTTTGTCGAGGGGGTTTGGGGAGATGTTGAACCAATAAAATGTACAGTTGCCATTGTGGAAAGTGCTATGAAGGGAAAGAACAAGGCTTCCTGAAAGAAAATACTGAAGAGCTTGTAGCGCCATCAGTTTTCACTTAAAAACAAGCCTGTGATTTCCTATGTGTAGACTGGGATGGAGCACGGCAAGAGGGAGGAGGACAGGCATTTAGGAGCTCTGACAGTAGTCCAAGCCCAGACGGTGGTGGCAATGGAGTGGGGAGAATGTGGTGGACTCAAGACTGGGGGTGAATTCCCTTCATTTGTCTTAATTATCATAAAATGTCAGCTTGTAGTTTGAAGAGTTTTATGATTTCCCCCCTTTTATTCAATACAGAAGACACCATGTCATCACCACAGGAAATTCTAACTAGTTGTGTGGTTTTTAGGCCAGTGGTTTCCCCTCTGTATGTCTCCATCCATTCATCCATCCACTCATTCTCTAAAATAGTAGTAGTGGTAGCAGGTGTTCGTATCAACAGGGTCTAATGTTCTTTCTTGCCCTGTCATTTGGGGACTCCAAGACAAATTAAATGTATTCACAAATAAAAAACTTTAAGCTTCAGATGAGGAGCAGAAGCAGAAAGTTTAATACTGAGTACGGGATTTCCTATTCTTTAAGAACTCTTGACTCCCTTTCTTCTGGGCCAGCACAGGTCAGTGAAATTATAATCATACTTCAAGCACAGGATGCATGAGTCAGGAAAGGTCAAGGCCGCAGCCCCCTCAAGCCAGAACTACAAAGCAAAATTGATTTCAATGCCCAGGCACCATCCCCGGCTCTAAACCGTGGGAGTTGAGAGGCAGCTGGAGTGTGACTCACCTGCTAACTCTGAATGACACACGCTGGGTCACAATTATCCCTGAACCACCTTGTTCAGAGCCCGCTGGAATGACTTACACACCTTAAATTTAAAGAGCTCAGTTGTCTCACGAAATTAGTATTAGAGTAAAAACATTTAGAAAATAGAACTTCAAATGTTGCAGGTCAGGACATTCAGGACCAGAGAGGTCAACTCATGGACCTAAGGTCACACCGCTGGCTATTTGGCCAGCCCCAAGAGCCTGAAGTTACGGACAAGGAGACCTTCTTGGGGATGGTTTTGTATGGGAGTTGCAGGATTCTGCTGCTAAGACAGAGATACTCAGCCATTTGTTTGAATCTGAGAGTGGAGTTTCAGATTCTACTCAGGTGCATTCCACCATGGTTGATGCCTCCATGGCCTCTTCTCTGAAGTTTCCCATAATTTGCACTGGACAGTTCGCTGTGAGGACTCCATCCTCTTAATCCTCTAAATCCTAAGGATCTAGGGAAACCAAGGCCAGTTCCTCCTTGCAGAAAAGTTGGGAACCCCTGATCTCAAGGTTGGTTAGCTTAAAACAATTTTTAAAAAAATAGAATAATGTAAATACTAATATAACATACACCGGGTTCTTGCAACCCAGAATTAATGATTATTAACATTTCCTTCAAGGTATTTTGAGAATCTTTTTTTCTTTAGAATGGCTCAGGCATGTAAGATACAGGCTGAATCTACCATCTTGCTTAATCAGCCCGATTTCTATCAAATTAGAATATAGAACTGAGACAGAAAAGAGAAAGATTTTTTTTTTTTTCGGTACGCGGGCCTCTCGCTGTCTTGGCCTCTCCCGTTGCGGAGCACAGGCTCCGGATGCGGAGGCTCAGCGGCCATGGCTCACGGGCCCAGCGGCTCTGCGGCATGTGGGATCCTCTCGGACTGGGGCATGAACCCGTGTCCCCTGCATCGGCAGGCGGACTCTCAACCACGCGCCACCAGGGAAGCCCAGAAATTTTTTTTTTTATATGGTACATAAGTGTACCATGTGATGAGTTTTGACAAATGCCTATCACCGTGTTTTAAATTGCATTTTGCACCTGGAACTACAAAAAAAAGACATTTTAATTTACATAATCTTTTTTGCTGTTTTCACTTCCACTTAAAACAGGGAATAACCTGGGGATTTTTGTTTGTTTTCTGGCAGAAAATGCTTAAGTTTAAAAAAGAGTCAGAGAGTAAAAGTTAAGTTTACAGATTTCCAGTGACAGATTAAAGAGAGCTAGAAAACTATGGAAAGTGAAAGTTCAGTTTCGTTGCCTACAACTGTATTTTCATTTGTTAAGTTCTAGAAATGTGTTTGAATGGGGAGTCAGGAAGTCTGAATTCTAGAATCTGCGCTGCCACTAATGCACTGTATGACTGCTGGCCCATCTCTTTACCTCTTGAGGCTGATAATCTAACATTTTAGGCTTTTGGAATAGCTTGATTCCACTGTCTGCTCCATGACAGTCTTTGATTATAGTTTTACCCTTTGGTACCTCATTGACCAATTGGTCCTGATTTCCTCCATCACATATAACAAGAAGGGTGAGCTATGGACACCACAGGCTGATGACGAGCTAGGCTAATTGATGTACAAAACACATTGCCTGGGTGTCCTACGTGCACTAGACTGCCATCTCTGGACGAGCCCTGCCCCCCGAGGGTCAAAGTGCACCTGCTCCTGGATCTAGTTTCACCTCCAGGCATCCCTCTATGTACCGGCTTGAAATGTGACTTTCTTGGTGACAAGGATTGTGGTTTTCATTCATTTACTAAACATGTGATAAGCATGTTCTTTTATTCATGGCACTGTTTTTCACCTTTATATGAAGAATAGCCTTGGAGATAAGTTGCTTTAGCAATTCCTTAACTGCCAAAACTCTTTTCCTGGCTAAAAACTCAGTCTCATCTAAAAAACAAAACAACTCTAAAGCCATCATTCCCACCTGGTGCTTCTCTAATGCCATCGGGCCACAAAGGTAAGCAGTCAATCCTCACCAGGCATTCAGGGCTAATATTGTGAATTCCTCTGAGGGTTTAGGGTTGGGACGTAGGGACTGGGTCACCCTGGCTTTGAACCCAGTACTCTGGACATCAGCTCTAGCCAAGCCTCTTCCTTCTGATTCTGTAAAGCAGGAGAAATACTCTCCTTCCACAAGCTCTGGCACTGTCAGGCAGAAAGAACCGCTCCAAGGAGGAGACCTGCCGCACCAATGACACTCTGTGGTTCAGAGAAGTGAGTTTGGACCCCAGTGGTGCCACCGATCCGTGCCATGATCTTGGACGAAGGATGGTTTCTTCACGTGGAAACAGTGAGAGCTCCAAGCCCAGGATAGGGGTGAAGCTTCACGGCACCTGCACCTAGTAGGTACCCAATACATATGCGTGATTCCACTCAGAAGATGAAGCAGGATATTCATTTTTGAAAAATATTTATTAAAAAACTAAAGTGAACGTGGCAAAAACAAACAAACCAACCCAACGCACACCTTTCAACAGCAAGCAGATGACACCAGTTATAAAGCGTTTCCCAACTCTACTCATCTAGTCTTTCCCACCATCTAAGTCAAGGGGGTCCACTGAAGGAAGCCACATGTAAACAGGTCTTCTGGACTACTGATGAGCAACAACTACGGGAGAGCCATCAACAGCCATCTGACTTGCCTTCCTAGGCAATCCACCCCAAACACGAGACAGTGACCAGATCTCAGGACTGTGTTCATGGGGGTCTGTAGTTCTAGTTTTAATTTGGGGGCGGGGTGTGTGTGGATGAAACCGGAGAAAGACAAACAGTATCAGCAGAGGGCAATCTTAAAGCACCTTTAAAATCTGGACCCTTTCCCACAACTCAACCCATTAATTCTCAAACTCTACTGTTGGAAAGAATCCCCTGATGAGATTGTTAAATTTGCAGGCTCCCCAGACTGCATGTTTCAGGTGAGCACGCCAGGTGATTCTGTGCACATTGGTTAGCCATCTGGTTTGAGAAACACTGTTTAAATTGCATTAAAACAATTCCTACCCCCTTAAACACAAGATAAAAGTAAATTTAAGGAATCTGCTGACAGTCACTGTGCTTTTGTCAACTTGCAGGGACCAATACAGGGAGGCAGGCAGGAAAGAGCCTCCGATTCCTAACATACGGGTCTAGAGGAGCCCGAACAACCTGTCAGGTGCTGTTCAGGAAGTAAATAAAATTGAATGATAAAGTTGATTTTAGGTCACAGAGCGGCCTCCAAATGACTAACAGGCCAACCTCCTCCGTCCCAGTTTAATGACCTTTGTTGAGCCAATGCCAGATGGGAAGCTGCCGTTCACACAGAACACGGGGTAACTGTGGGTCCTGACTTGTGAAGACATCGTGAATAAAACATCTATAAAAACCTTTATGAACCATAGAGCGCTATGCCCAGATCATTTCGGTGCATCATGGACAACATGTAGAAATAGTCACATTGATTCCAAGGTTCCCATTATCTGCGAAAAGATGCGCTATGGCTGTGTCGAACACCAGGCAGTCGCTGTTCATGATGGCCGAAGACACGCCGTCGTGGATGGACCGGGGCGTGGCCTCCCAGGTCAGTCTCCTCCGGTTCCCGTTCAGTTCCAGTCTGTAGGCGAAGTTCTCAGCCTGCTTGCGGGTGCCGATGAGCAGGACGATGGCGAAGAACTGCTGGTGGCCCTCGTACTTCTCTTGTTTCTCCAGCACCAGCATGAAGTGATGGCCGAAACACGACTGCATCATCACCCAGTCCACAGCCCCCGGCAGGTTAATGTCTGTGGCCAGGAAGACGATGTCTTCTCCCTGAAGGGTGGTGATGCTCTTGTGGGCGTGCATGAGGTGGGACATCACAGCTTCCAGGGACCCCTGCCACTTGCAGGAAGCACCGGGACAAGGGCAAGAGTAGGGACGGTATTCACAGATGTCTTCGTGCTCCGGCTTTTCCGTGTGGTGCAGGGTCAGGGAACAGCCCGTGGTGGCGTACTGTGGGGACAGAAAGGGTCAGAGTGAGACATCGGGCCTCCTCAACCTCTAGGGGGGCAAACCTCTAAGAGTCTTCACCCGCTCAGGTTTCCGAGACTTAAACTGCATTCTTATTTCCACTACTTTTGCTCGAGAGGAGTTAGATCTTGAAGACTTCAAAGTCTCAGTGCCGATTCCTCCTCAGCACTGCCGTGCATAAAATCAGGAGCACATCCCAAACCAGGAATGAACTGCATTCCTGCCCTGGTCCCAACACTTAAAAACATGAGAACTCAAGTGCTCTTACTATAAACGTCTCAAACGAAATTGTGAAGCCAGCCCTAGAAAATCTGGCCTTTTCCTTATTTTCTGTGAATTTGAAGAATTTTTTAGAAGAATTTAGAATTGCTTAGGGGTAGGATAAGGAATATATGTTATCTCCAGACTAGTTTTCCCCTACAGACAATTTTGCAGATAGTGTAATTCCCCTCCGTTGTCCCTGTCCACTTCTTCCTGGCTCAAATTGTGACCAGCAGGCAGCTTGTGGGAAGGCTGCCCTGTGGTTCCCTGCTGTTGCTGCTGGAATGACCAGCCCAGGGCAGAAGAGAGCCCGCTGGACTTTCCCCAGACCCCTTCCTCGAGTCCATGTGCACTGCACGTCTCTTCATGACCCGGTGGGTCAGGTCCTCATGACAGGCCCGGTGAGAAGGGGAACTCAAGTGGGTCCTGGAGTGGCCGCTTGTCCTAGATGAGTTTTCTGACAGTCTCTCCCTCCAATGCCGCCTTAATAGGGTGGGAACAAAACCTTTTTCTCCCTGCACAGGGATGACATTCCTGATGGATAAATCACATCTATCACGAGACAAGACCACGCCAAGAGGAATTAGATTTCTATACCCAACCTTCATAAGAATGACCATGTTAATTCCCAGATACCAGACGGAGAATCAGCTCACAAGTAGACACTTGCCCAGAGTACTATGCTGTGGTTGTGTCAAGGATGCGGAAACCTGAATGAACTTTTCAGGTGAAACCAGAAGTTAGCTTCATCCCCCTCGAGCCCAGGGTGGCAGGTATGCCATCTGGGTTCCCCCACTTGGATCCCCCTGCCCCCTGTTGAGACATGAAGACAC
Organism: Hyperoodon ampullatus; assembly: GCF_949752795.1. Lineage (NCBI taxonomy): Eukaryota > Metazoa > Chordata > Mammalia > Artiodactyla > Ziphiidae > Hyperoodon > Hyperoodon ampullatus. Next base: position 16,764,666 of record NC_136918.1, read on the forward strand.
CAAATGAGGGAAGGGCCACGTCATTTTTCTTTTCTTCTTCTTCTTCTTTTTTTTTTTTGGCTGTGCCAGGCAGCTTGCAGGATCTTAGTTCCCCAACCAGGGACTAAACCCAGGCCCACAGCAGTGAAAGCGCCAAGTCCTAACCACTGGACGGCCAGGGAAATCCCCCATGTCATTTTTCTAAGATGCTATGTCCAATGCTAAAAAAACCAAACCAAACCCCACAGCTGTTTTTGCTTCTCCCTACCCTGCTTTAGGGAATAAACCCCTTATAAACTTTAAATAGGTCACATTCTAATCCTTACAGCTGAATTCATCACTAGCAATAAGCAGACACTTGAGCATATTCTCCTTACGAGACCCTAAGCTGTAGTCACGGAGTGGATACAGAGCAGAGAAGGCAGCTACCACCCTTAGGGAGATGAGTCTCCCCTAATACGGAAGAAGAGGGTGGCTTAAAGAGAGAAATGCAGCTCCTTCCTCCTCTGTACCTAAAGTGAATTATAACGGTCTTCAGTAGGAATTGGCAGAAATAGTTGACAGTTCCTTACTTTGCCCGTAGGAATTGTGTATTCATCTTTTAAAACCACAGACTAATTTTAAAAGCACAGGTATAAAAAACTTGATCAGGAGAAACACATTTATTTATCCATCTATATTTATAGTTTGTGTTCCTAACAGTGCAAGGCCCTAAAAAACAAACCTCTGTTAACTGTGTTTTAAATCTAGGGTGAGGCTTGGAATACGGAGCCTTCTGATGGTCTTCTGTGGGTGACGGGTGAGGCGACTCTGCCGGGTGTTTAAAAACACACATCCACACAATAAAAATAGCAGGAATTGGCCCCGAGCCTGGCAGATTCCCTGGCTGAAACCAGCCCTCGATATTTGGATCTGAAGACCTTTCAGCATTGGCTGTTTACCACAGCTGCCTAGGAATAATTCCAGGAATGAGGTGAACTCTGGCACAGAGTGTACAGAGAAGCACCACCAGACCCTCTCCCCCAGCCCAAAGCCCCAGACCACTCCAGGTTCACGAAGTCAAATGTACAACAACTATTTATCACCCAGCAATCATTTTCGAACTTTTTCTTGCGTAACTCAAGTAGGAATATTTATATTCTGAATTATTGGTTTGCCTTACAAGTCACGCACTCTTCCTTCGACCCAAATACAGAGAACAGGGGACCTCCCCAAGTTACACGAACAGACCAGGCATTGCTTAGCATCTGTGTGGACAGTGACCTTATGAGGAAAGATCTTGCTACAGCCTCTATGAACTTAAGTAAATATAATTTTAAAGTGTTAACGTGCTTACTCTGCTTTTCCTAAACAAGCTGAACTGTAATGCCAATCTATTCCTTCTCTTTTCCATCATGGGTGAGGGTGTGTCTTCATGACCACTGGCACCACTGTTAGGACGACTAGATTAGAGATGATCTCTAAAAAGAAAAGATCTAGGGGCTTCCCTGGTGGCGCAGTGGTTGAGAGTCCGCCTGCCGAGGCAGGGGACACGGGTTCGTGCCCCGGTCCGGGAAGATCCTACATGCCGCGGAGCGGCTGGGCCCATGAGCCATGGCCGCTGAGCCTGCGCGTCCGGAGCCTGTGCTCCGCAACGGGAGAGGCCACAGCAGTGAGAGGCCCGCGTACCGCAAAAAATAAATAAATAAGTAAGTAAATAAATAAATAAATAAATAAATAAAAAGGTCTAAACTTTAAACGTGTGTGCACTCACGCACACATACACATGCACTCTCGTGCCACACTTCCTACTTGTGACAGTCTCGCCATTGTTCTGGAATGACGTTCTTGTCACCTACATTAGGGGCACTCCTCCAGGGATCAGAGGGCGGGCTTCAGGGTCTGTGAATTCCCCGGGACTGTCTATAAAATGGTCTAGGTGCCACTGAGGGGCAAACCCAAACTGCACTGGTCCCTGGGCTTGTGTTTTCTCGATAAGCTCCAAGCATTTCTAAGGGCTGCCAACCTCTGTGGCGCAGACCCGGCCCCCTGTGGTGTTTGCTGTCCGAGGGGCCACATCATGCAGCAATAAACAGCTCAAATACATCAGAAGAACGGGTAACTATGCGAAGGAAGACGGGGTGGGGGGCGGTGATAGGTGATTTCAAAGTGGGGAGAGGTTGGGGAAGAGGGGGGATGGGAAGCTTCACTGTGGATGAAGCGGATTGTGGATGGCGTAGGTCCATCCAGTTCTAGCAGAGGGTTGGTGCAGCAAACAGTGGGGATAAAACCTAAGTGAGCAGCAGGGCCCAGGTTCCGTCAGGGACATCACTGACAGTTTAGTTGATTTTCCGGGTTTCTCTACAGCAGCACTAGTGACAAAGAGCAGATAAGTCTGGGTTTGGGGGGCTGTGCATTCGAGGATGTTTAGCAGCATCCCTGGCCTCTACCCACTAGATGCCAGAGCATCTCCCCACCCGCCACGTTTTGACAACCGGAAATGTCACCAGGCCTGGCCAAGTGTCTCCTGGGCGGCAAGATCACCCCAGTTGAGAGCCACTCATCTTCAATGAGTGACCAAGCCCGGCGGGGCAGCCACGCTCGCAGCCGCGAGGCGGGGCCACGCCAGGAAGTGGGTCAGGCTGGTCACCGGCCCAGCCAGCAGGCGCTGCCCAGGGCAGCTCAGGAACTCCAGCCCTGACGCACGACTAGACCTTGATGGCTTGTGCTGCATGGAGGGAGCCTGGGGCGCTGGTTCCACCCGTTTCACAGACTGACTGACTCACCCGGGTCAGAGCCCTGTGTTTCCGGGTCCTCGGCTGCTCTTTGTTGGCACACAACAGCTTAGGAGTCAGACAGTCTGAGAACCACTCTCGAGAAAAAGAGACAATTTCCATCTGCTTTGATGCCCCGTACCCTCCACCGAACACACACACAACACCCAGGGTCCACAGATTCACTGCTTCTGGAAGCAGGTTCGAATACGAACTTCTTCCTTGGGTGGCAAGCAGAAAAAACAGCCCAGAAAGCAGCCCTCCCTAAGGAATGAGGTGGTGGCACCTCACAAACAAGTAACCAGCAATTAGGCCCTCCCAGCCTTCCCTGGCCTCTGGCAAGAAAGTCCTGAGGCTTCTCTTCTCTCAGTCTGGCTGGGGCCTGCCCACCCAAGGGGAAGGTTCAAAGGATGCGCGCTTTCCTTGAGACGCCCGCTTCTTCACTGCACACTCTTGTTCCTGAGATAAAGCACCTGGGCTGCTTCGCAGAGGGCTGTCTGCAGCCTGGGACACATCCATAGTTATAAATGAGATTTCTCCACCGGCAAATATCCGCTCGTCTCTTCCGGGGCCGAGTGGGATCTGCTTTAAGTGAACCTCTTTAACGGGAGGTTAGGGGAGACACGGCCACACACAGGAGCCCAAAGCTAAAGAAGAATGTGTGTGGCATGGGGGAGATGGCCCAGCAGAGTGAGCAACAGAGCGATGTTGAAATAACATCTCTGACTTCTCTTTTAGAAACTCTGCACGTTGCGATGGCTCCAAAGTCTTGTGCAAACACTTTCTGCCATGAAAAGGGCAACATGTGACCCGGTGCCTCATTTTGATGTCTTTGCAGAAAGCAGTAAATAGTGCCAATTGTTTTCTGGACGTGGGGTTTGAAGGTTGTTTTACTTAAGCTGGAATTTAGACAAGGTTTTTCCCTTTTTGGCATAGAGACACCTTGACACTCAAATACACACGACGAGGTATGTCAGAAACGTAGTCAAACACTAGACACCTGTTATTTACCTAAGAAACACAGGCATATTATATTTGTTTATGGAATGGGTATATAAACAGAATTCTTAGCCTGCATGCTAGTTAAGGTCACGGATCCTGTGACTGGTTTAGAATAAGTCTTTTCACCTATTTAATCAAATCTGAGTCTATGCGATTCAAGAATGATTTGCTGGACTCCAGCAATCAACAGTCTATGACACTGAAGGCGCCGTGCACAGAAGCAGGTCCCTCTTGGGGACTGTGAGGTAATTGCCTTGCCTCCCTTGCTTACCTCCTAGGAAACAGTGAAATGTATGAGCAAAGTATCTGCCAGCGCCTCAAACGAGAATGGCTCAAGAAAAACGAAGTACAATATATACTGTGCTGTTGATGCTTATAAACTTTTGTATTAAATCCAAGAAATGACCTTGTCTTGGAGTAAGCAAAAGCAAAGTGCACTTTCTTTCCAGCTAAATAAGCTGTAATCATCACAGAATGCACACTGACAGCCAAATGCAATGTCTGACCCTGGACTGGGAAACCAAAATTGCTACAAAGGGCATTACTGGGGCAACCACTGAAATTTGAATATGGACTATAGATTAGATAAGAATATCTACTGCAGGGGCTTCCCTGGTGGTGCAGTGGTTGAGAGTCTGCCTGCCAATGCAGGGGACACGGGTTTGAGCCCTGGTCCGGGAAGATCCCACATGCCGCAGAGCAACTGGGCCCGTGAGCCACGGCTACTGAGCCTGCGCGTCTGGAGCCTGTGCTCCGCAACGAGACAGGACACGACAGTGAGAGGCCCGCGCACCGCGATGAAGAGTGGCCCCCGCTTGCCACAACTAGAGAAAGCCCTCACACAGAAACGAAGACCCAACACAGCCATAAGTAAATAAATAAATAAAGCAAAACTGTCCAAAAAAAAAAAAAAGTCTTTATTAAAAAAAAAAAAAAAAAAGAATATCTACTGCATATCACATTATCACCTTATTTACATAAACTATTTGTGCGGGGGTGTTTATAGCTTTTCTGAAACCTTACATAGATGGGGAAACATGATGCTTTCCTCATTTTGATGGCTATATGTCCCTCTTGCTTAAAATGTGTTTACAACCACTGGTAGAGTGGCTGTGATTAGAACTCAGGTACCCAGTGTCCTGTGTAACCTTGGATTGAGCCTCCCTACCTACTAAGTCACCTCTGAGTGGGTCCATAAAACTACCTACTACTCAGCCCTTGGCTGTTATTAACCAGTGGAGAATTTCAGACGTGGGCAACAGGAGAAAGTGACATCTCTTCTTTATTATAATAATCATACTCACCCTGCATCGGCCTGTCTAGCATCCTTCCTCTAAGAACTTCAGTGGATTTTCACTTAACTCAAACGGTATATTCCTCACCTCTGCTATGAGGTAGTGCAAAGACCTAATTCTCTACCCATAGTGCAGTAACAGTTTCACAGAGAAGACAGTGTCACTCAGTACTTGAACTGGCAAAGAGTGGTGAGGCTAAGAAAATACTGACATTTAACTTTATAAAACTTTCTTCTGGAGAAGGCAATGCTAATTCACATCTTAGGCTCAAAAATTCCTCCTTTTTGCCTGAGAAAAAGTCGACGAGCCCCATGTGGCAGAGCTTTCCCTACTCCTGGGGAGGGGTGTGTGTGCGTCTGGCCTTACAAAGACTCCTTGGGCTGGCGGGGGGTTCTTTTTAATCTTGGAAATGTTAAACAAAAGTTGACTTTTGACCAAATATACCTCTCATCTGACCATAGCTCGAGCTAGCAGGCAACCCCACACTGGCTTGGAGAACCAGTTTCGTAAGGTCCCTGCAGAGTCTCTGTTCAAGCAAACAAAAGCACCGTAAAGTAGGAGCTGGAGTGAGAGGCGTTATGGGCCTTGTCCAGACTTTCTCAATACACCCTTCCCACCAAGCTCCCACCTGCATGATCAGGTTCACTGCCCTGCCCACCCTTCCAACGGCGCTACGATACCTCTGGACATTTCTCAGTGAATGCAACTGAATTCACAAGAAGGCTGAAGTGGTAGGGTTGCCAGATGTAGCAAATAAGGATACACGCAGCTCAGTATGTTCCAGACGATATTTGGGTTATACTTATATCAAAACATTATTTGTTTATTTGAAACTCAAATTTAACCGGGCATCCTGTATGCCCAGTTAAATAAAAGGCCTCCTTCTGGCACCACTACTGCCATCCCTGCAAAAGCCACTACGTGAGGCTGGGATCCCTGTTCCTCAGCTGGTGGAGTTGGTAGCTGAAAGGGCAGGAGGTTGAGACATTGTATGTGTAATTTTAAGGCACATTCTGGAGTTTCTGCTCCCCAAACGTACAAACTTTGGGCAACTCTCTTAGGGGGGTGCTGTGTCCTATTTCCTTTACAAAGTAATTAGGAGGATGACATGAGACAATGCACCCAGCTTGGACCCAGTAAACAACATCTTCTACAAGCACTGGCCTTCCATACAGCCCCATCGGGATCTTCCATCCCTTCCTTCTCCGTGGGCATGCTGCTGCTCACCCTTTTTAATTTTTTAAAACATTTTAATTTATTTTTGGCTGCGTTGGGTCTTCATTGCTGCGCGCTGGCTTTCTCTAGTTGCGGTGAGCGGGGGCTACTCTTCGTTGTGGTACTCAGGCTTCTCATTGCGGTGGCTTCTCTTGTTGTGGAGCACGGGCTCTAGGTGCACGGGCTTCAGTAGTTGTGGCACACGGGCTCAGTAGCTGTGGCTCACGGGCTCTAGAGCGCAGGCTCAGTAGTTGTGGCGCACAGGCTTAGTTGCTCCCCGGCATGTGGGATCTTCCCGGACCAGGGATTGAACCCGTGTCCCCTGCATTGGCAAGTGGATTCTTAACCACTGTGCCAGTAGGGAAGTCCCACTCATCCTTTTTAATGCAGCTCCAACACCACCACTGAGGGAGGCCTCCAGACTCCTCGGCTCCTACTACTTCAGAAGGGCTCTGTTGGCACATCTATCTCCAGAGTTGGGCTCAGAGCTTCAGAAGGATGGGGTGGGAGGGGTGGGGCAATGGCTGGCTAGGCAGATGGTTTGTAGGAAGAGAGGGCTTGGGGCTGCAGGGGATTCCAAGGCAGGGGTGGGTCTGATGAAAAGTTAGTGTGTCATTAGGAGGGGCCAACTCTCGCCTGATGTTATATGAGGAGAAAAAGCAAGCAGCAGCATTAAGAAAAGCAAAAGGATAACACCCATTGCTGGTGACGCTGGAGAGAAATGGGCACTTGATTGTAAATGATTCTACGTGAGAAGGCAATTTTCTGTATGAGCAATAGCTTCTGATTTCTGCACATACCCTTTGGCCCTATCATTCAACATCTAGGAATTTATCATTAGGAAATAATTATTTTCTTATGCACAGGGATTCAGCTATAGCAGTACTTTTCTTTTCTTTTTTTTAAACACAGTAAGAAAACAGAATGATTTAAATGACCACAAACTGGAGTTTGATTAAATAACTGATACATTCATAATCAACGTTGCATTCCATTACATTCCAGAGTTATGGAACTGCAATACTATGCAGCCATTAAACAGGATCTTAAGGAATATTTATCAGTGTGGAAAAGCAGTCACAATGTGTTAGATGAAAAAACAGGTTATGAAATAGTATGTGGATTTCCCATCTTACTTGTTTTTCGTTGTTTTTTTGTTTGTTTGTATATTTTGATGTAGCGGTAAGTTTGCAAGGACATATGCAAAAATGGTGCAGTGGCTCTTCTAGGTGGTGGGGATTATGGAAAATAATATCACATTGAAATCTCCCATATGTTCTACATTAAAAATAATGATCATAACTTTTAAAAACATAAAATACACACATAAAAAATGTTACCTCATCTAAGCAGGCTTTCCCTTCTAAAAGCATTTAAGAAATTTTTAAAAAGTCTCATCACTGAAAAACCAATGCCAGGGCCAATTTATCCAGCTCTATGAAAACCCTACAAGATTAGGAGTAGGGAAGAGAAGCTCGGTGGGAGAAATTGATGGGAGAAAATAAGATTCCTTTTTTTCTTTTTAAAGTGTATCCTAGACCTGACCTCAGACTCTGGCTGTTTGCTTTCTGTAGTTTCTAACTGTGCACATTTATTTAGTGTTTACTATGTGCTGGGCACTTTGCGTGAGTTATTACATTCGATCCTCACAAAAACCCAATCATCTCCCCATTTTACCTACGAGCCTCTGGGGCTTGGAGAGGTCACCAAGTAGTCACAGTGGGGATGCAGTGGGATCTGGACCAGGAGGCTCGAGTAGGGCTGCTCTCAAAACTACCAGAGTAAGAGGTAGCCTGGGGGAGAAGGAGTGAGCCAAAGACACTACCTTTACTGATTGAAAGTTATAAAATAGGGCCCAGGCCCACACATTTAACACAAGTTACCTTCCATCCATCTCGACAGTGTCTGTGGCTGAAAACTGGGAAGTGGGTAACCTTTTACTCACAGACACTGTACAGTGTAAAATTCATTACAATAAAGCCTTTACCCAACTGGAAATGAGAATAACAGCTTCCCAATTTTTAAGAAACGAATGGAGAAAGATGCACACGTGGGGCAAAGCTGATGAAATTCTGCTAGGGAATTTTCTGTATCTCTCACAAGCGTCAGAAAGTACACTCAGGTTTAATATAAAAACACATTTGCAAGTTTCCCTGGTGGTGTAGTGGTTGAGAGTCTGCCTGCCAGTGCAGGGGACGTGGGTTCGAGCCCTGGTCTGGGAGGATCCCACATGCCGCGGAGCAACTGGGCCCGTGAACCACAACTACTGAGCCTGCGCGTCTGGAGCCTATGCTCCGCATCAAGAGAGGCCGCGACAGTGAGAGGCCCGCGCACCGCGATGAAGAGAAAGCCCTTGCACAGAAACGAAGACCCAACACAGCAAAAATAAATAAATAAATAAATAAATTTTTTTTAAAGTAAAATAAAATAATTAAAAAACAAAAACAAAAAAGCCCCAAAACACATGTGCTCAGGAAGCCTTTCTGTGTGAGTCACCAGCAACACACAATGGCTCTGAAGGCTGGTGTTCACTCTGGCAAATGTGTACCGACTATGTGCCCCTTTCAAGGAGTGAGGAGGACCTTACAGGTGGGAATGAGAAATGTCACAGTTCACGAATTTCATCAGATGTACAAGTCTGGCTCTTAAGACATTTTACACTGAGATCTTACTGTAGTCATTTGTATACAGCATTTTATATGCGGCTTCAAAAAAAAAGGGCAACTCTAATCCATTCCTAGGCTGGGGACTTTATAGGTCAGACCTGCTGTACCTTTTGGTTCTGCTTGTACTAAAGATCACCTTTAAGTAACAATGAGTTAGTCTAGTTCCAGGCGGTGGCGACCTGTGTAAAATCTTTGGCCAACTCTGTGTACAATCAGCATTAAACGTTGGTACTCTTTCCTAGTTGGCGCTTCTGTTCTTGATTTTATATTCAAAAGCTGTCAACTTTGTTCTTGAAGATCTTGAGCCTCACCAGAAATGCACATGGACCCCAGTGCCTGCCAGTACAGGCTTTTAGGAGCCAACCTTGTCAACTTCAGCCAGGAGGGAGGACGATTTCCAAAGTAAAGGATTTTGTCTTAGGGAAACTACTGAGGCTCAGAAGAGATCTTTGAAATTGTTTTGGCAAATCAGCTTATACCCTCAGAATTTTAGGTGATTGATCACCCATCACCTAGCAACCACTGTGATCCCATCCATCTTCCATCTGATTTGGTGAAGCAGAAGCCCTCTCCAGCACTTCTGATCTGAGAGCGCCCACCAGCTAGGGGTTATCTCCGTTCTTTTTAACTGATGAACAAAAAGGTCCAAGGAAGTAGTGACTGGACTGAGGTCACAGAAAGCCAGGATGAGAACCCAGTCCTGTCTCCTGCGTAGTGCCCTTTTCCCTTGGACAGCTCGCTAGATTCCAAAATTTTAGGGCAAAAAAAGATCCTTGCTATAATCATTGAGTTCAACTCTTTCTCTTAAAGGCACTCAGGTGCCTTGTACAAAGTCAAACATCTAGTCAATGGGACAACAGTTCAGGTCTCCCAAAGGCCAGAAGGTTGGCATTCTCTCTGGGCAAAACAAAGATGAAAGCGAATAAGCTGTAACGGTTGGGGCCTATCAGAGTTCCAAAGTTCATGCATGCTCAGCGTTAAATGAGAACTTCCAGGCTCAATGGATGCTTTCTAGAAGAGAACCAGGTCAGAGGTTGCACACTGGCAGCTGGAATTTGGTCTGCAGACATGGTTGGTTGGGCCTGCGAGTACTGGCTTTACATCTGAATTTGGCCAATGTTAAAAAAAAAATTGAGATTAAAAAAAAAATTTATTTATTTATGGCCGCATTGGGTCTTCGTTGCTGCGTGCAGGCTTTCTCTAGCTGCGGCTAGCGGGGGCTACTCTTCATTGGGGTGCGCGGGCTTCTCATCGCGGTGGCTTCTCTTGCTGCGGAGCATGGGCTCTAGGTGCGCGGGCTTCAGTAGTTGTGGCACACGGGCTCAGTAGTGGTGGCTCGCGGGCTCTAGCACGCAGGCTCTGTAGTTGTGGCACATGGGCTTAGTTGCTCCGCGGCATGTGGGATCTTCCCAGACCAGGGCTCGAACCCGTGTCGCCTGCATTGGCAGGCGGATTCTTAACCACTGCGCCACCAGGGAAGCCCAAATTGAGATATGTAACATTCAAAAAATCCAGATTTCTGGTTTTTCTTGAAAAACTCCAAAGGTCTGGCATGGCTGCATCCACATTCCCATCCCTGCCAACCAGTGAGACTCAGGCAAAAGTTGACCTCTTTGAAGGTGGCATGTGTGGTCCAACTCTCAATCACCCCCACTGCCCCTGACATCACCAGAACCTGAGGTCACGTGTCAGATGCCTCTGTCCCTCGCATTGAGGGACACTAACAACAGTGTCACAATCCAACTGCAGGGAAGACTTAATCTGACAGAGGCTTTCCCGTTCCATAATTATTTGGTGATAATGCTGCTAGAAACTTTTAGAGGAGCCAAAGGAAAAGTGGAAAGAAAACGTCTCACAGTGTAAGTGAGCTGGGATGGTTGAGCATTTCCCACGGCTGCGGAGAGAAATACTTGGCTAATATTAAAATACACTGTTGAGTGGGGGGCACCGATGTGTCAACCTTCACTTCTCCCCCTACACCCATGCTCCCCGGAGGTGGCGGTGGGTTTGAGATAAGGGGATAGGATGCCTAAACTTCTCAGGCGTGGCACAGGCCATAGAATGGACTAAAAATACCACAGGTGGCAGACAGCCATACTCTGATAGAGATCCTTTTTTAAAAAAGAGACCTGAGCTAATAGCACATATGGTGCCCTCTATCAAAGGTGCTGGCAGGACTCTAGCCTTTAATTATGTGACCCCACACCTACGTAAGGAAGCTATGTGGCAATGCATCCATTTTGGGGGCAACTGAAGCACAAGCAGTTCAGAGCTGGGTTGAAATCCCCCCCAAATATTAGGTTTGTCGGCTATTCCCTCCCTCCTCTCCCCGCCACCCCACCGGATCTTCTCACCCCACAAGCCCTACAACATTCCTGCCAATGAATTTTATAGTCAGCGTCTATGTTGTCTCATTTGGATGTGTCCATCTGGTGAACTCATCCAGTCGGATGATTTTGTTACTGGTGTCAACCTCAAGTTATGATTTGGATCCTTGGAGTATAAGCTCAGATTCCAAATCCCTACATAGTGAGCAGTACAAAGGACGTGTGCCTTTGGGATGCAGGTTTATGGGCTGGTCCACTGTGTGATCTTGACAAATCACTTAACACTTAACCTCTCTATAGGCGCTTGTTTCCTCACCTGCGAAAAAGAAAAGCAAACTCATAAAAGATGACCCATGCAAAGGAGCTGACATGCAGAGGGCATCCAACAAGCATTCCACAGAGCCTCCCTTCTTTTCATGGAATTCTGGAAGCCACAGGTCCTTAGAAGTTGAACAGTCCAATCTCCTCATTACAGATGAGGACATCAAGGCCCCCAGAGGTGGTCTCTCAGGCAAACAATGGCAGTGCTAGGCAACTCCTGAGACCTGGCTTCTGGTATTTTACCCAACATTCGTTTTCTCCCATAAGGCAGCCCATGAGAGAGACTCAGAGCAGGTAGGGACAGTGACAAGGCAGTCCCTATGATTTCCAGGGGCAAGTGTGAGGCATAGGGCTTGCTAGGCAGACCTAGTTTGCTGAAGTTTGCCACAGACCTCACCATTCCCTATTGCTCTCAGCCTCCCCAACAAACATTATCTCAGTTGCTTGCTGAGCCTCTGTATCCAGCCAAGTTTGGTTTATCCAAACTAACTGGCTGAGCTGCCCTGTCAATAGTCTGGATTACTGATCAACCAGAGTTGAGGCATGCATACTCCAGCTCTATAAATCTCACACATATGCATTCGCACAAAAGTGAGCCCCCAGGTCATTTTCTAAGCTCGGTTCCTGGTCTGCAGGGGGATGGTTGACCCTGTCTAATTTCAGCTTGTAAAGTGATGGCTTTGTCCAAGTGCAGTCTTACCGAATGGGAACTTTAAAAATCACTGACATGTACAGAAATGCTGGATACCCTTGATTCCCAAGAGAACTCTTCTTCAAGAGAGACTTCACATTAGGAAAGAACACATGCTTCAACAGGAACCAGAATTCTGGATCCTGAAAGTGAAACTTCATACTTCAGACAGCATGTTGTAACTGTCCCTTTCCCTTTCTCTAGGGAGCAACATCATGCTTTTATGATACTGCTTTTTAAAAATAAATTAGGGATAGCTGACTGATATCCAATGCTCATTTGTGACCTGTAATTCACCTAAAATAATTTCTTTTATCAGCCACTGAAGGTTTGGGGGAAAGTGAAAGGCTGAGAAGATGGCTCCCCAGAAACCCTGTGGGGCATCTGCCACCTCCTCACCCAGGCCCCACAAAATATCTCAAACCTCAAATATCTACTCTTATGTCACCTATCGCCAAATCTTCTCTTGATCACTAGGCTGCCACCTTCTTCATGACCCTAAGAAAATTCTGGAACTATTTTGTCTAAATTTCATAACAACCTACTACTAGGCTGGGTGGATCAGTAAGCATTACATGAGGAGCAGTTGAAAGCAGAGTAATTTATTAAGGTTGACTGAAAACCCATAGCCCAGACACGGCTTCAAACCTTTATTTGAATATGCTATTTTAAACTTGATTTGTGGTAGGGCACAGACCAAATTAAATCACTCATTTTACTGACTTGAGTCCCAAGCTTCAGTTCTCTGGTGGACTATTTTTAATTTAAAAATAAGCTCTTGCCCTATAAAAGTAAGCAGCAGCAAGGAGAAATGCAAGACAGCCTAAATGGCCCAAGAGACAGTACTTACTTTTACAAAAAAACACAGAAGTATTAATGACATTATTTCTAAGTTCAGAGAGTGAATTTATGGTAAAATTCTAGGTTATAATAAGGTAACATAGATAGGTATGTCTCTGAAACTGCTCCTGAAGATTTTTAAATGACAGATGTAGGTAAACAGATGCTACAATATGACCACACAATGCAATATTATGCAGTCATTTAAAATACAATGAGGTAGAGCTAGGTTGCAGACATAGAAAAATACGTGTGATGAAACGAATTTAAGACAGCAAGTTGCAGAAGCCATTTTTGGAGAAGAACTTATGTGTGCCTATATAAACCTTTCTGACACTGACATCTACAATTCTATATTCAGCTGCGGAAGAGTATATTTATATATGGTTAGAAAAAACCCTATGCAGATGCATACTAAACCTAACATTGGTGGGAAAGGAGGTGCAACATCTTGCTCTTTCACTTGACTTCTTGTCTCAGTGATGTGCTTTTTTTTTTTTTTTTGCAAGATCATCGATCATTTTTTTAACTAAATAAAAAATAAAGTGATGGGCTTTAAAGAACTGTAACAACAGCTCCTGCGTGCCCTTCCTGTTAAATTCCCATCAACTCTTGCTTTCACCCCACTTAGTGAAAAAACTCAACTCCCCAGTCCTTGGAAGCCTGGGAGAGAGAAAGGCGTGGCTTACAGGGTTCTCTTGTTGCTGGAGGAAAACAGGCTGTAGGCACCCTTTTTTTAGCTACCCTCCCGAGGGCTCCCACGTGTCAGGGGTGCGCTGAAAGCAGGCGCGGGGTGCAGGAGGAATACAGTAGCAATTCTTCCAAGCCCAGCGCTGGTAAAGGGTGCGTTTGGTTCGCCCTTTCCCCCCCTTCTCAATCCCCCAAAGATAGTCAGCTTCCCGGTCCAAGTTTTACTTGGGCGGCCCAGCTCTACCCAGCCTGAGTACACGTCTGCAGAGTACACAGGCTCCGGGTGGGGAGAGCGTGAAGTGTCCTAACAACGATCGCGTGCCAATTAGGCTGGGGTCAGTGATCGGGCAGCTGTCAGCCCAGAGCTACTCCCAAAGTGGACAGGTGGGCATGGGGGAGCGTAGACAAGGTGTAAACATTTTTTTTTATTTTTAATAAGAGAGATGCCACCTGCTTCTCAGCGCCTGAGAGTGGGCTGGAGGACACAGAAGTTCCGGGAGGTCGCCGGGCGGAGGTGCGCGGCTGGCACCTGGGCTTACCTTGCAGGGAAACAGGACTGCCGAGGCCACCTTCTCCATAGCCAGGTTCCTGATGCTGGGCGTCAGGGCGCCCCTGCACGTCGGGCAGCAGCTCAACTTCTGGCGGCATTGGTTACACACCAAGTGCCCGGCCTGGCACTGCAGGATGGGGGGCAGGACATAGTCAAAGCAGACCGGGCACTCGAAGAGCGAGGTCAGCTCGTGGTGCTGCGGGGACACCGGGCCAGCCCCGCCGCCGCCGGGGCCCGAGATCACCGCCGCCGCGGCGGGCACCGCGGACGAGCCGGGGCCCGCAGCCGAGATGGTGGCGGCGGCCGGGGGCGCAGTCGGGGACTGAGCGTGCTGGGGCTGCGGCGGCGGCTGCTTGCTGCAGGGTTTGTTAGCGCTGGGGCCGGTGGAGGACGGGCGGCTCATCGCGCTCCGAACCAACCATGGAACTGCGGGCGCCTGCCTGCCGCGGGGCCGCCGGGGTCAAGGCGGTGCGCGCCCCGCGGGCGGCGGGCTCCTGGGCAACGCCACCGCGCCCAGCCCGGGACCGAGCAGCGGAGGCGGTCGGCGCCGGGCAGGCGGGGGGGCCGAACCGCGCTGATGATCTCCGCGGTCCCCGGCGCTCCGAACACCCCTCCGCGCCCCCAGACTCCTCCTCCCGGAGGCGTCGCAGCCCCGAAGCCTAGCGGTGCGCAGAACCACGGCCCACTCGCTCCTGGAGCGGCAGCTGACGCAAGCCCCGGGGGCGCGCGCGGACGTGACGCTTGGATACGTGTGCGGCCGCCCAGGCGCGCGGGGACTGGCAGAGCCACCCTGCGCTGGAGCGCCGGCTCCGCCCGACTCCAGCTGGCAGCACGGGGAACCGCCTAGCGCGGGCGCTTCCTGCCGGGGCTGAGGGCCCGACCCGCGCCAGTGAGCATGCCCGGTCGCCGCTGTAGCCGCCGCGCGGGGTCTTGATTTTCCGGGCTGCGGAGGGGGTGGCCGCTCTTCAGGAAGGCGTTGCCCAAGTCCTCTGGCCACACCCCGGGGAGTCACGCCGACGCGTCCCGCGGGCGCAATCCAGGACAACTTTAGGCGGGGCGGGGCCTTGATTGGTGGGCGGGACCTTGATTGGTGGGCGGGGCAGGACGCGGGCGCCAGACGACAACAGGTCGGAAAAAACCGAGAGGTTTCTCTTCGCCGGGTTGAGTCAGCAGCGCGTGGGGGAGGCGTGCGGCGCGGCCAGCCCAGCTCTTCGCCTGGAGCGCGGGGTCAGGACCCGGAGCTCTGGGCGAGAGCAGGGCAGGGGGCTGGGGTTGGGGCTGCAGCGGGCACGGGGCCTAGTGCTGGGCTGTTAGGGGTATGTTTGGGTCACTCCTTTGTCCTGCTCCCCAAGATGGAGAGGAGGTAAACTGCTCCTTTCTCATCGGACCTGCCGAAGCCTTCGTTGTATCGAGCGCCTTTGACTTGCTAGCAGGCCGGGGAGGGAGTTCACGGACAGAGTTGGCTTAAAGGAGGGTTCGAGATCTCCAGAATCTAAGAATGTCAGAAATGTGGCTTGGGTCCTGAAGCCCCCGGAAGACAGTGGGTGATCCTCCAATACAACGCATCCTTATCTTTGAGATCCCTTGAAAGTCCAAGACTTTGGTGCAAGTTGTAGGAGAGACGGTGGTAAGGACTGGGTGAAGAGCGGTGGCCTCCGCTTACCATCTGTGTGACTTTGGACAAGTTCTTTAATTTCTCTGTGCCTCAATTTCCTCATTTGAGAAAGTGGAATAAAAAAGAGCACCTATTTTATAGGTGGGATAGTGAGGATTAAGTGAGTTTGATATATGCCAAGAACCTGGCCCATCATAAGCACTGCTTAACATTAGCTGTTATTTAAAAAAAAATACTATTAGTGAATGTTTAATAATATTAATGAGTATCAGTGAATAAAATCTGTCCAAGAAATATACTGTTAGAGGCCGGAAGAAAGAAAGCTTAACCTTATACAGGGCATCTAGAAAGACTACATGCATGGAATTGGTGGAATTTGATCTAAATCTTGAAAAATAATAGATGTGATGTCATTCAATCATTCAGTAAATGTTTCCGGAGCATTTATTATGTACCAGCCACTGTTTGGGCTCTGAGAATGGTTCCAGTTTAGTCTCCATTATAGTAAGGGAGCAATGCCAGTAACCAAACACTCATGGAAGAGGTTTTCAGATGAATAGGCGGGGGTGAAGATACTGTAGCAGCTGCTAAAGCACAGTGAGAGAATGCATTGGGACTTGGGAGTGTGGAGGTGGAGCATGGGAGCCTCAATTGGCCTGATAAGACCTTTATGTCAATGTCAAGGAGTAGCCACTGTAGGTTTTGAAAGGCACAATAACATGGCCGAATCTGAGTTTTTGGAAGGGTACTTTGGGGAATACAAAAAAATAACTGATATTTATTGAGTGTCCACTATGTGCCAGGCATAGATAGTTCTAAGGACTTTGCAATAATCTTACATGATGGGTATTACTGTTATCTCCATTTTACAGTCGAGACACAGGGAGATTAGTTTGCTCAAGATCACACAGGTGATCCTATTGGAAAAGCTTCAGAGCCCTCCTCCTTAACTACTAGTCTACATCCCTTTCAGTTATACCCAACAACTACTTACAGTCTGGTTAAGGAGTCAAGGTTAGCACACACTCAACACAGAACAGTTACACAGCTGTAATAAAGCACTGAATTTTGTGGGTACACTTTACATAAATTCTTTCCTTAGCTGGCCATGACAGGAAAAACTTTAATCATATTCTGTTTGTTCCATTTTTACCTTTTTATAGCATAAAGAACACAATAGTGACAACAACAGAAAAAATAAATCACCCAGTTTCACTTTTCTTGGAGAAGGTATAATATTTTCCACTTTTCATTTAAAACCCAAGCAAGTGGAATTTATTACCAGAACTTGTTTTCTTTCTCTCCAGCTCTGGCCTCTCAGTGCAGGTGGCCACCATTCTCAGATCCTACTAGCACTCTCTGGAGAAGTGGGTCCCTACCCTTGTCATCTTGGTATGAGATTTCAGTATTCCAGCCAGCTAGGCCCTGGTTGTTCTAAAAGCAATTTGGTTTTAGAGGTGTTGAAACAAAGGACAGAAAAACAATTCTCTGCAGGGAGAATTTGGTTTACTTTTCCCAAAATACAACGAATCCATCCACTCGTACCCTGGCAGACGCCTCCTGTGGTATGGAGACATTTCTTCTTGCTTCCTCCTTCCCATCACTGCACTTCTGATTACGTTGACCTGGGTAATTAAAAACAAAAAATCTCTGGGCAGTTGCTAAGGGTGAGTGGGGTGAGCATGGAGAGGCTGGCTGCTCATCCACATCAGTGACCTCTCCAGGCTGCCAGGCTGGCCTTTCTAGTCCTTCTTCCGTCTTCCTGCTTCCTTGGGGCTTTTGAATCAGAAAGAAGTGGCTTTGCACACTGGGCGCTGTGAGCTAGAGCCCTCTATCAGGAGGGCCCATGTGCTGAGTTGTGTTTATTTTCCCTTGGGAGTTGCTGCTATTGCTGGGTGACTTGTGCCCTGGGGAGGGCAGGGGGAAAGGTCCAGCCTTTTGTTGTCGCCTAATTCATGACCCATTTACCACATCTGCTGGAGGACAGGTTGGCTTCCTTCCCCCACCCACTGAGTCCTGGATTGTACAAAAGGGACATGGGTGAAGTAGGACACTGATCCTCAACCCATCTCCCCCTCTGTACTACCCTTTAAAGACTAGGGGTATAATAAGGAACCATATCAGGGTGGGTCTTGTTTGTAAAAACTCACAGGGGACCCCTAATCTCACCTAAACTGCTGAGCACGGTGAGAAATGCTCCAGCTAGGCAGACAAGCTCTCAGATCTTTCTGTAGCTTACAAATTGTGTGGTTTTGCAAATGAGGCAGCTTCTGCAGTCAGGCAACTGGTGTGCATTTTCAGAGTGAAGTGTGGCTTTTTCTGTTTAGAGGTAGAGGTGACTCAGGAGTGCATTGGAGCTTGCTGGGTGGAAATTCCGATAAGGGGAGAGCTTGTGGGAAATTTGGAGGTGACTATGAGGCCCCCCTGCTAATTATGGTAAGAACTTTTACCTTTAGAAAGTACTTTTGTTTCTGGGGTAATTTCCACGTGCTCAAACTTCTTTTGAGTAATTAGGGATCTTTTAAGGCAAGTGTTTCTTTTTTTTTTTTTTTTTTTTTTTTTTTGTGGTATGCGGGCCTCTCACTGTTGTGGCCTCTCCCGTTGCGGAGCACAGGCTCCGGATGCGCAGGCTCAGCAGCCATGGCTCACGGGCCCAGCCGCTCCGCGGCATATGGGATCCTCCCAGACCGGGGCACGAACCCGTATCCCCTGCATCGGCAGGCGGACTCTCAACCACTGCGCCACCAGGGAGGCCCAAGGCAAGTGTTTCTTAAACAACCACTGCGGACTTAGTACTGTGCATTGTACAAAGTAGGTATATGCATTTGCATTATTTTTGTATCCATACTTAGCTAATATTTCTCTAGTGTTCATCGTGTGCCAGGTACTGTTCTCAGCACTTTACATGTTTTAATTCTCATAATGTGTCCTATAAGGTAGATGTTTACAGGTGACAAAACTGAAGTACAGAGAAGCCAAGTTACCTGCAGTAAGTAGCCTTTAAGATGGCTCCAATGATCCCTCTTCCTGGTGTCTGCCCTCTGTGTCATCCCCTCCCTTCAAGTGAGAGCCAGAGGTGCTGACTCACTTTATTTATTTATAATTGAAATATAGTTGATTTACAGTGTTGTGTTAGTTTCAGGTGTACAGCAAAGTAATTCAGTTGTACATACGTATGTGTGTGTATATATATATATATATATATATATATATATATATATTCTTTTTCAGGTTCTTTTCCCTTATTGGTTATTACAAGGTGTTGACTATAGTTCCCTGTGCTATACAATAGGACCTTGTTGTTTATCTATTTTATATATAGTAATGTGTATCTGTTAATCTCAATCTCCTAATTTATTCCCCCCACCCACCCTTTAAATGAATAGATATGGCCAAAGTGATAGAATGGCACTTCTGAGATTAGGTTAAGAAAGAATAAGACTTCTGTTTAGCTCTCTGTCTCTGTCTTTCTCTCTTCGAGCCCTCTCTGTGGGTGAAGCCAGCTGCCACATATGAGCAGCCCTATGAAAAGCCTCACACCACAAGGAACTGATGTCTCTGGGCAACAGCCAGCAAAGACTCCAGGCCTGGCTGACAGTTTGATTGCACTTGTGAGAGCCTGAACCAGAGGATCCAGCTGAGCTAATGCACAGAAACTGTGAGACAATAAATGCCTGTTGTTTTAAGTCACTGAGTTTGGGGCAGTTTGTTATACGGCAGCAATATGTAACTAATACACTTGTCCAACGTCAAAAGCTCATGTGTCAAAAGAAATGCAAACTATAGATGCTCTACTTTGTTTGTCTTACATTGTCTTTATTGTAATGCTACTTAGGTATATAGAAACAAACATAGGAATAAGGTGTTTATGATTATTTTTATATACAGCTACAGAAATTTAAAAAATGGAATACTAAAAAAATCTAGAAGTCGTTTTTATTTTGATTTAAATTTATATTTTTAAAATGATAACTTCATGTGCTGGAAGACATGCTAAAATGAAGTCATTTAGTTTGGAACAACTTCAGTACCCATCGACAGGAG
Source organism: Hyperoodon ampullatus (assembly GCF_949752795.1). Taxonomy (NCBI): domain Eukaryota; kingdom Metazoa; phylum Chordata; class Mammalia; order Artiodactyla; family Ziphiidae; genus Hyperoodon; species Hyperoodon ampullatus. The sequence goes on from NC_136918.1 coordinate 16,784,654, forward strand.
AACAGCCTATGTAAAGACATCCTACAGAATCCTCTGAAATTCGGAAAAGATCTCCAAGGGAGATTTCTATATGAAAAAAGCAAGCTGCAGCCAAGAAGCCCCCAGATGATCCCATTTATGTAAATAGAACCAAGCAAAACAAAGCTGCTGTTTCTTTATATGTGCAAAAGGGCACAGAAAGCTTTGGAAGGAGACAGTGAACGGATGACAGTGATGGGTTCTGGGGAAAGAGTGTGTGAATGGATGTAGAGGAGCTTTGCTTTGTATTTTCTATATTTCTGTAGTTTCTTTTTTTCTTTCGTCTTTTTTATCTTTCTCTATTCTTCCCCCTTTTTTTTACAATGAGGATTTATTCATGTGTTTCATGTGTAATTTTTAAAAAAAGTGTTGTCTTTGCCTTCTAAGGTTATTTTAGTGTAGAATTTATTTAGCTGTAGGGTTGGTGCCCAAATGAGTGATACACAGAAGATCAGTCAGGCAGCCAGAAGAGGTGGTGCCTGTGCTGCCATGGGAAGGACCAGGAGCTTTGGGTCTGGGAGATGACTTGCTGAAATTTTGGTGTTTTAATAAGAGGAACTCAAAGGCAGTGTGTGCATAGAACTTGGAGACCCGGGAGAGGAAGAAATAGACAGGCTGGGGGGCCTGGTGCTCCAAGGGAGGCTTCCTGGGACAAGCAGAAATTCAGTCCTGGGCAGAGGTGAGGGTGGAGCTGTGAGCCAAGTAGTTGTGGCCATCAGTCAGCTGACCAAGTGCAAAGATTTATTTAAGTCGATAGTGTCACGTTTGGAGGCCAAGGATAAAATCAAACCCAGGCTTGACTTCTTGGGGAGTTAGCGCCCCGAGGGGAATAATATTAGTGAGAGCTCACTCTTACACAGTGCCGCTATGCATCTGACACCCTTTTAAGCACATAATGTTTAATCCTCATAAGAACCCTATGAGGCATGTGCTATGATCCTATTTCATAGATGAAGACAGTAAGGATCTTGGAGGTTTAATATTTTGACTTAGTCATACAGCTGGTATGTGGCAGAACCTGGATTTGGCAGGGTTGGTTTTTTTTTTGCGGTACGCGGGCCTCTCACTCTTGTGGCCTCTCCCGCTGTGGAGCACAGGCTCCGGACACGCAGGCCCAGCGGCCATGGCTCACGGGCCCAGCTGTTCCGTGGCATGTGGGACCTTCCTGGACCGGGGCACGAACCCGTGTCCCCTGCATCGGCAGGTGGACTCTCAACCACTGCGCCACCAGGGAAGCCCTGGCAGGTGGTTTTAACTCCAGTATCTGTGCTCTTAACTACTCGGCTGTCCTTCCAGAAATTCTTTGGAAACTCTAGTACAGTGTGGTAAATGCCATAATAGAGTTGGGAAAAGAGAGGAGGGTGAAACTGGTGCTTCCTGGACAAGTATGAAGATGATATTAAGAAGAAGGGACATCGTTTGGGTCTTGAAGTAAGCAAAGAAGTAAGCTTGTCTTGTGAGAAGCAAAGAATGCAGCCCATAGAGGAGGAACAGTATACATGAAGGTGTGGAGCTCTTAAAACTTTTACTTTCCCTGGGAGTCTCCTGTCCGCTCTCTTTATGTGCACACTAATCAGACCCCTGCTTTCCTCCTTTTTCTGAACTAGCTGATGAGGTAGAGTTGCATACCAGACAGCTCTCCCAGGACTGTTTACTCCTAGGTCTCTCCCTTCATGAGACAAACAACATTTAGTCCTTTGAAGTGAAGAAAGGCAGAGCGGGAAGGGTCCCCAGTACTGCCCCCCTTCTCCTGGCATCCCTAGGCTTGATCTAGGATTCCCCAGAGAGGCTCTTCCATGTAGGGCCCAACACAGAACATGAATCATTGAGAACCAGCAAAATTGACATAACCTTGAGGCCTCAAATAATACATTCCTCTCCTTCAACATCAATTTCATCAGATTAAAAATCCAATAACAGGCTGTCATTGAATCTGAGAAAAGAGATGGTAATGAAAGGGAGAATCTGATTCCGTAATGGAAAGCAGGTGATTTTTAAAATTAGTTTCTCCAGCTGTTTGTGCTACAGAAATTCAGAAAAAGCAGAAAAGCCTGTGCATGTATCTCTCTCCCCAGTTCTCGAGACTTCCCCCCCGCCCCGCCCCCCACCATCCTTCCCCTTCTGTTTTCTTGGACTTGGTGCGCGGCCCCATTATGCCTCTATTTGCCTGCCTGGGACTCGCCGAGCTGTGCTCACTTCTCCCTCCTACCAGCTCAGCCTAGTTCTCTCCTCAGCATCCCACAGTCTGCCCTCCGTGCCATCCCTGCAGCCCTGCATAAGTCAGCTGGGGACTCTGCATCCTGCTGCTCTGTCACTGGCTTCTGTCCTCCAGCACCTCTTTGCCACCTCTAAAGCACGGATAGAAATAACTGGTAGATGAATGGCTGGATACCATGTAATAACATGTAAATCATTTACCTTATCATTGTATTCACCAAGTATAAAAGTAAGTGCTTGGGGTGTGCCCTGTCTTGGGTTAAGTCTGCCCGGGCTCTTTCGATTGCATGGAACTTATTTCAGACTAATCCAGGGGTCTCACGTGGAAAACAAGGGTAGACAGTGCTAGCAGGCCTTGACAGTGGAATCAGAAACTCAAAAGCCTCCTGGAAGAGGCAACTTGTGCTCTCCAGTTCTTCCCCATAGCCCAGTGTTTGTTTTTCTTCCTCTTTCTGCAATAATGGTTCTCACCGCTTCCCAGAGCACGGGGTCAAATGTAGCCAGCCTGCACATTTGGAGTTTATGGTCCCCTGGAAGATGAGTCACTGTGAGATCTCAGTTTCAAGCCCAGGTCTCAGGAGAGAATCTGATTGGCTCCACGTCGGGCAGCTGACCATTCCCTGTCCAGTCGCTAAGGCCAGGTTGGCAGCCTCGCTCAATGCGAACTTGGCCACTAGTTGTCCACGCTTGTCCCGGTGGAAAGAATTCTGAGAAGGGGAGTTTGCGACTGGCTGGATACTCCTAAAGTTGTCTGTTAATTTGTCTATTGTCTGTAAGGAAGGACATGACTTCTAGCTTCTCAGCACTTAAGCTCCGTTGGGGAAATTGAGTAGTGAGTTGGGGTTACTTCAGACAAATGTGTAATATTTGATTTTATGAAAGAACTTGGAGATTATGGTGGAGGTGCTGACGTCAAGGAAGTACAAGTCTTTGAGTTTTGGAAAGAATGGTTATTTCACATGAGAAGAATAGAAGGGTCGTGGGTTCCTAACAAGAATGAGTGAGGGCAGTAAAGACTCCTTCCTGGGGCGGATTCAGTTTTGAATGGGGAGGGTTGAGATTAGGTGGGTAACATGGGAACATTCACTGGAACGCTTTGAACACCAAATGAAGAAGCTCAGACTTACCGCATTAAGGACAGTGAATTGGGGTGGTTAAATGGAAACTGGGGCTTCCCTGGTGGCACAGTGGTTGAGAGTCCGCCTGCCGATGCAGGGGACACGGGTTCGTGCCCCGGTCCGGGAAGATCCCACATGCCGCGGAGCGGCTGGGCCCGTGAGCCATGGCCGCTGAGTCTGCGCGTCCAGAGCCTGTGCTCCGCAACGGGAGAGGCCACAACAGTGAGAGGCCTGCATACCGCAAAAAAAAAAAAAAAAAAAAAAGGAAACTGACTGTGTTCTGGAATCAGACACCTCTGCATTTGAGTCTGTCTCACCTCGTAGTTTATGTGATTTGGGCAGATTCCTTACTATAGAATCTCAGTATTCTCATCTAGAAAATAGGGATAATTGTACCAGCCTGTAGTGGGAATCTGTTATTTTTGTATGTCCAGCATCCATTCCCAATGCTGATAAATGCTCCTTGGTGTCACTTTGGGGAACCACTCTGTGGTTTGGATAGGATTGACCCCATCTCCTGTCTTGGTGATGAACCGATGATGATTCTGGCCAGGGCTACCCATGTAGCACCTATACTTCCATCTTTTGGAAATGATTGTAATTCGTATACTACAGATCTATGATATCTGGTATGAATGGTGCCACCTGTATGTGGTGCTTTATGTACTACATAACCTAACTGCACAAAGATGCTCAGATTCTTACTAGCTAAAACAGTCTATCCCCTGGCCATAGATCAGGGAAAAGGCAGTGACCCAAGCCCAACCAATGGGAGGTAACTGTATCACATAAAGAGTCTGTCTGGGAGTAATGCCAACACAGCAGAGAAAAGAGCTGAGCGACAGAGAGAGACGTAAATGTATCATGTGCGCTCCTTGATCCAGCTATGCCTGAAGCTATAGAGTTACTACTAGAATTTATCAGTCACATTATCTAAAAATTGTTGAGAGAGACAGTTCTCCATGGATCCCTCACACTTCTATATATATGTATATATATATACACATATATATATATATATATATATATATATATATGTCTGAGCGTGCCAAGAACCCAAGGGCTATTCTTCATAGTTATGTTTTCAGTGAATAACCTTGAAGGATGAGGTGATGTCTGCCTCCGGGACAAACAGGAGGCTTTCTTATTGCTTGCTAGAAAAGTGATGGATTCCCCAAGCGTAGTATTCTTCAGCTGTGATGCAAACCTCCTGTGCGCGGAGCACCCGTCTGAGCCATATCACGTCACCCCCAGGGACTCAGGGGTCAAGGGAACCAAAGTAAATATGCTCATGCGCATGCTGCTTGCTGTGCCACGAGTAGTCAAGTCCGTTGTCTCCGATCCAGGAGTCTTGTGTCCTTTGCCAGCATCTCTGGAGTAGTAACAGTCTAACTTATTAGCTTGTAAGTAGGGTAAAATTAAATACTAGACCTGACAATACACTTCTCCTTATTTTTGTTTTTAAGGCAGAAAAAAAATGAGGTTTTGTCACTTGCAACAAAAAGTTCTAACAAATTGTCTCCCACTTCAGTTGAGATTTCATTTATATTGGACTCCCAGGTATGTGTAGTCCTATGATAGACTGTTTTACTAAACAACTTTATTGAAGTTTAATTGACATACAATAAGCCACACATACTTAAAGTGTACAGTTTGATACGTTTTGACCTAGGTATGCACCAGTGAAACTTCACTGCAACCCAAAGATAGATGATTTTTCCTCTTATCACACTTATTTTTAACACTTTTACTATGGAAATATTAAAACATACATAACAGTAGAGAAAACAGTATAATAAACTCCCAGGTACCTATCACACATCATATCAACCTTCTGCCACTTTTGTTTCATTTACCTCTCTCCTACTTTTAAAAATGTTGCTAGAATATTTTAAAGCAAATTCCAGATATGATACTATTTTACACACAGATAGTTCAACCTATAGCTTTAACAGATAAGAACATTTTTCTTTAATATAACCACAGTAACATTATCACAGCCAACAAAACTAACAATATATATATATTTTAAATAAATGTATGTATTTATTTATTTCTGGCTGTCTTGGGTCTTCGTTGCTGCGCGCAGGCTTTCTCTAGTTGCGGCGAGCGGGGGCTACTCTTCGTTGCCATGAGCGGGCTTCTCCTTGTGGTGGCTTCTCTTGTTGCGGAGCGTGGGCTCTAGGCACACGGGCTTCAGTAGTTGCAGCACGTGGGCTCAGTAGCTGCGGTGCACGGGCTCTAGAGCACAGACTCAGTAGTTGTGGCGCATGGGCTTAGTTGCTCCGTGGCCTGTGGGATCTTCTCGGACCAGGGATCGAGCCCGTGTCCCCTGCATTGGCAGGCGGATTCTTAACCACTGAGCCACCAGGGAAGTCCCTTAACAATATTTTTTAAATACCATACAAAAGACGATCTCTGGTATTTAGTTTCCCCAAATGACTACAAAAACATCTTTATATGGTTTGATTTTTGAAATCAAATTCAAACAGGGTCCGCAGATTGCATTTACACAGATAATATGTCCCTTGAGAATCCTTTAATCTATAAACATCTCTCCTCCCCTTTATTTTCCCTTACCACTTTTTTGTTGTAGGAACTGAATCCTTCACATAGAATTTCACAAATTAGATTAGGTTAATTGTATTCTTCCTTCGATGGAGAGAGGTATTCCTCTATTTCTCATATTTCCACTAAACTGGGAGTTGGGTCTAGAGCTGCACTGTCCATATGGCAACCACTAGCCATGTGTGGCGATTAGGCATATTCATTATGGTTAATCTGAATTGAAACGTGTTGTAAGTGTAAAATACACACCAGATTTCAAAGACTATGAAAAAAGAGAATGTAGAACAATTTATTAATATTTTTATATTGATTACATATTAAAATGATAATATTTAGGATATATTAGCTAAATAAAATACACTTAAAAATTAATTTCCCGGACTTCCCTGGTGGCGCAGTGCTTGAGAGTCCACCTGACGATGCAGGGGATACGGGTTTGTGTCCCGGTCCGGGAAGATCCCACATGCCGTGGAGCAGCTGGGCCCGTGAGCCATGGCCGCTGAGCCTGCGCATCTAGAGCCTGTGCTCCGCAACGGGAGAGGCCACAACGGTGAGAGGCCTGCGTACCAAAAAAAAAAAAAAAAAAAAAAAAAAAATTAATTAATTTCCCATCTTTATTGTTTTTTTAAAATGTGGCTACTAGAAAATTTTAAATCACATATGTCACTTGTATTTTCTTTCCATTGGGCAGTGCTGGTCTAGAGGCTTAGTTCTGAGGTGATGTGGTATACTTCTTCTTGCATCACACCTGGAGATACATATTATCCAGCTATCCTACTTTTAATGACGTTAAGATTGATCAGTGGTGAGAAAGAGAGAAACAGGTCCTGACAGGAGTGGGCCTGGCATTCATGGCTAAAACTTGGGTGTTTTGTTGAGCATCAAAAATTTCACAGAACACAAATGCAGGATCCCTCTGTGACGGTAACGGAACAAGAGAAAAATACGAGGACTCCTTAATCATGTGTGAGCACATATAGCAAGAAGAGCATTGTCCAAACCACAAAACTCCCTTCCCTATGGGCTAATATGAGTGGCTGCTGCTTCTTTACCAGTTACAGTTTTAGCTTCACTTTGTTCCTTTGCCTTTTATATGAGAATTATTTAAAATACCCAATAATAGAATCACCCTGTTCCTGACAGCATCCAATTAAGAGCAAAGCCCTGTTTCCTTGAAGTATCCCCCAAATCATTATCAAGTCCAAATCTTATCAGTCCTTTCTGACACGCTTTTATTAAGACCTCCATGGCTCCCTTTGTTGTGTGTTCTCCCTTGTTACAATGAGACAATAAACACAACTTTGGGGCTTCCCTGGTGGCGCAGTGGTTGAGAATCCACCTGCCAATGCAGGGGACACGGGTTCGAGCCCTGGTCTGGGAGGATCCCATATGCCGCGGAGCAACTGGGCCCGTGAGCCACAACTACTGAGCCTGCGCATCTGGAGCCTGTGCTCCGCAACAAGAGAGGCCGTGATAGTGAGAGGCCCATGCACTGCGATGAAGAGTGGTGCCCGCTTGCCACAACTAAGAAAGCCCTCGAACAGAAATGAAGACCCAACACAGCAAAAAATAAATAAATTAACTAATAAACTCCTACCCCCAACATCAAAAAAAAACTATTAAAAAATACAACTGTATAAAAAATAATAAAAAAAATAAACACAACTTTCTTTGAATGCAGGTGTGTTTCCAATAGACTTTGGCTAGAGAGCATCGACAGTGGGTTTAGGTAGTGTCAACTTCATCCTTCCATTATTATTTCTATCATTATTAAGGTTCACTAGATTTTTAAGCAGGGGTACAACTTAATGCAATTAGATGTTTTGGGAATTACACAGTTCGTAGCTATTGGGAACCCTTGTGAAACTGGACTTACCAGTCCAACCAAGTTTTGAAGCCTTTTTACAAATAGACCTAAGCCTATCTGCTCAATGTGTTAGTTTGTTGGCACTGCTGTAAAAAAGGACCATACTCTGGGTGGCTTAAATAACAGTCTCATTGTCTTGCAGTTCTGGAGGGTAGAAGTCCAAGATCAAGGTATTGGCAGGGTTGGTTCCTTCTGAGGGCTATGAGATGGATCTGTTCCATTCCTCTCCCCTAGCTTCTGGTGGTTTGATGGCCATCTTTGTGTTGCTTACTTTTAGACACATTACCCTGATCTTTGCCTTCATTACACATGGGTTCTTTCTGTTGTCTGTATCTACCTCCAAATCTCCCCTTTTTATAAGTTATATCCAGTTATACTGGATTAGAGCCCATCCTAATGATTTCATTTTTTTTTTTTTTTTTTTTTTTTTAATTTTTATTTTTATTTTTTATTTTTTTGCAGTATGCGGGCCTCTCACTGTTGTGGCCTCTCCCGTTGCGGAGCACAGGCTCCGGATGCGCAGGCTCAGCGGCCATGGCTCACGGGCCCAGCTGCTCCGCGGCATATGGGATCCTCCCAGACCGGGGCACGAACCCGTATCCCCTGCATCGGCAGGCGGACTCTCAACCACTGCGCCACCAGGGAGGCCCCTAATGATTTCATTTTAACTTGATTACCTTTGTGAAGATCCTGTCTCCAAATGAGGTCACATTCTGAGGTACTGAGGGTAAGGACTTCAACATATGCATTTTTCAAGGATACAGTTCAACTCATAATAGTCATTCACAACTATCAAATTCTTTCTGGTGGGTATTGGTAGCCACCAATCTTAGAGTTCAGTAACAGTGGATGCTTCTTGACAATCTCACTATAACTTGTTTATATTCAAAGTGAGTCTTTAGCCTGATTCTGCACACATATGGACATTTATTTAAAAAACGTGTATCAATAAGGAGAAACAGTTCACACAACCTGTTCTATAATCTCAAGAAGTCCCAGTTCTCTTCTTTTTAGGGCCTCTAGCCACATCTTGTTTGAAGGATTCATCTGAGACACATGCCCCAGCTAGAGGCAGGATTCAGTTAACCTTATAGTGGTAGCAGCCAACCAGAATCCTCTGAAATCAGGGCTGGACGTAGGACCATTTCTTATTCTAGCTCTGAGCGCCATCCTTATGGGCAAAGGTGAGGGGTTGACCTTGCTTGTGAAAAGATGAGGAGTGTCTCTAAAACATTTTCTCTTGAGCAGCAGCGATTTTACCAATGGCAGTTCATTTATAGTATCCATTATGTTACTAAACGAGTCACTAATTTCACCAATGAAAGCCTATTAATAACATTTATTAAAATCAGCAACGTCTCTGGTGTTGATTGAAGGTAGCTGAAGCCTTGTGATACTCCTCTTTGGTGTGTGGCATTTTGATTAAATGCCAGCTGTGAATTCTTGATTAGGGCAACCAACTGTCCTAAGAGTGTACATGGAGATTAGCAAACACAGTCTGAGCTGAAGTGTTTAAGGTAAATTACAGACATCATAACCTGGCCACACCATTTTCAGAAGGTTCTTGGGAGGGTGCATAATAAATGAATGAACCTTGGAGTATAAAGACCATGGAACTCGGTCACATGTGACCTTGATCAGCAATATTTGTGACCTTGAGCGAATGATTTAAATTTGCTGGGTTTCAGTTCCCTTCATCTATAAAATGAAAGGCCTGGATTAAATGATCCTTTAATTCCCTTTGGCACTTAAATTAGGCAATTCAGTTCGAAGAACTAATAATTCAATAAATATAAAATAATATAATGTAGACTGAATACATGACTGCTCAGGGAAATTGTATAAAGGTGAGATTGAATTAGTTAAGGAAGACTTTTTGGGGAAGTAAGGCAAAACCAGTTACTAGTGAATTATTTCATTTGACTGTGTGCGTGTGTGTGTGTGTAGACGTATGTGTGTATTTTTTCTTTCTTTCCTTTTCTTTTTTCTTTTTTTTTTTTTTTTTTACCTATAATAAGCCCATTGACGTGTGTAGGTCAAAATGATTCTTGGTACTCTACAACTCAGACTTGGGATATTAGATATCATTTAAGGTGACTTTGTTAGCTTTTAGAATTTGTGCTTGGTGAGGAAGCAGAGTGTTGGTTTTGCTTGCTTGAAGTTGACAAGTGTTTTCCTGCATATCTGCATGCCCGCTTCAACTCAGGAAAGTCATGTGTCCTACCAGATAAGCTCTGTTCCTTCTCTAGTGCCACTTGGAGTAAAATGGCTATTTACACAGCTAAAGTCTAAACAAAGATGCACATTCCTTTCTGGTCAGTAAGAAAAGGGAAGAGCATACTGATTTCATATGAAAATACCTTGATTAAAGCATTCAAATCCTAAACATTGCCATAGGCAGGTAATTCAAATGTAGCCCACAGGCAAATTAGCTGTACTTCATTGGATGGAGTGTGCTTCATTGCAGTTCCCAGACTTCCTGCCCAGGGAGGGTAATGGAGGATGTAGCTGCTTCCCTTTGTCTGGGATGAAGACACAGGCTGAACAGAAGAGAGGGATGGGACCAACTGCAGTGTCCACAAAAGGCCAGGCAACTAAAGTCAGCAGATGTAGCCAGGTGATATGAGTCAGTGGGGTAAAAAGGGGCAGACCTGGCCCCATCAAAGGGGTAAGGCTACCAACCAGCCCCTGTGGGCAGTGCCAATGGCAACTGTCCATCCAAGGTTGCAAGATGTTCCAGCATGTCCAGAGTTGCCAGAAGGCACAATATTTTGTCTTTCCCTAAAGCTGGAAATCCAGATTTTTATGTGACATTTCTTGATTGTTGAGTATTTGTAATGAATTCAACATTTTTAAAGCTTCATAGGCTGAACAAAACATCCATCTGTGCAATGTGGACATTTAAGCCATTGGTTTTTCCTGGAAAAAATAAGGGTTTTAGACACACTTGGGAAAAAAGTTCAGCAAAATCACTTATTGGCTACGTAACATGGGGTAGGTATTTAAGATATACGAATCATATTTTTCTGATAAGTACAGATGAGGGATTCTTTACCTGTGTAGTAGGGTTATTGTGAATGTTGAATGAGAGAAGGTATTTGACAAGGAATGCAAATACACCTGGCATTTAATTCAATTAAAGAGGTAATTGTGTTTGTTCTTTTCAGACACCCTTTAGGTCAATAGACCTTTAGGTCAATAGCACCCAAATTGGGTGCTCATAGGTCAAATCCAGCCCACAAATCCTTTTTAAAAAAATTAATATGTAATTAATATATAGCATTGTATTAGTTTTAGGCATACAACCTAACGATTTGGTATTTGTGTGTTTTGTGAACTGATCACCACAGTAACCCTAGTTAGCATCTGTTACCACATGTAGTTACAGATTGTTTTTTTCTTGTGAGGAGAAGTTTTAAGACACAAATATTTGAACAAATTTTTTGTGTGTGATTTTTTTTCTCCTGGGTTTCAGCATGCCCTCCATCATTCTGCTTACTCTCAAGACTGAGCATAAACAGAGTAGTTTGCCCAGAGGAACTTCAGTCTTCTCTTCTTTGCTCACCATGATCTGGCGTGATCATGTCAATTCAGGTTGTCAATTCATTGGTTTTTTAAAATAATTAATTAATTAATTAATTTTTGGCTGTGTTGGGTCTTCGTTGCTGCGTGCGGGCTTTCTCTAGTTGTGGCAGGCGGGGGCTACTCTTTGTTGTGGTTCACAGGCTTCTCATTGTCGTGGCTTCTCTTGTTGCGGAACAAAGGCTCTAGGTGCGCAGGCTTCAGTAGTTGTGGCATGTGGGCTCAGTAGTTGTGGATTGCGGGCTCTAGAGCACAGGCTCAGTAGTTGTGGTGCACGGGCTTAGTTGCTCCGCAGCATATGAGATCTTCCCAGGCCAGGCTCAAACCTGTGTCCCCTGCATTGGCAGGCAGATTCTTAACCACTGCGCCACCAGGGAAGCCCATCAATTCATTGTAACTCTAGCTAGTAGTATAGCATTTGAATGAAATAATAATAATAGATTACTTAGTGAAACTGCAAGCAGCTACTATGATACACCTAAAAGACAGGCATTGCCATTGGGCCATTATTTTAATCCTGATGTCAGTATGTTGAAGACTTTGTCCTCTGTCTCTGTGCCTGTGTGTGGAACTGCTAATACTTTTTACTTTCTTAATTCTTTGTTGCATCAAAGTCAGAGTGTCTTCTGTTTAAAGAGCAGAATCCCATGGCAACTTTCATCTCTGCATTACTAAATAATGACATTGAGAGCATGTAAACTTTGCTGTCAAACACAATACTAGACAGATTATAGTAACCCATCCTTTTCAAAGTTTTACAAGTACATTTCAATATTCCTATCTCACTGGAACTTCAAAGCGACCCTATTTCCATCCCCACTTCATGATGTGAAAAGTGAAATGCAGTGAAGAAACTAGACTTGCCTGTGGTTACAAAGTTCACAAATCTCTTTTTAGGGAAGCCTCCAACTGTCTGGAGTGGAATGTCAGCCTCCTCCCTTGCAATGAGGCATGAGTTCTTCAGTTGGTCCTTGTCCCCACCAGTCTGCTATTTTCAGTTTTGGTACATTCCTGATCTCTTAGCCATCTCAGTTTGTGACCACAGCATATAGGATATTCACCTGACCCTGAATGTCATATAGTGACTCTGACGGCCATATTTCCAATCCCTTCTGCATCCAACTGTTCAGTGATAAGAAGCTTGATAACACTGACTGTGGAGAATCAATAGAGACGTCATCACTTGTCCAGAGACTGGACAGTGCAATCAGGATAATAGTAAATTCAACCTCATGGTTTTATATGGCTTCAGTTTCAGCCATGGCACCAAAACATAAATGCTCATTTCCCTAGCATATTCTGTGCTAAAAGCATGGTATAAAAATCCAGCAAATAGTGTTTCCTCTATCAAATAATAATTGAAAGGTTCTGTTTCAGGGGTTTGGGAAATATCATGGCTTCCCCAGGAAATGGCTGTGGAAAGACTTCCCAATGTGGCTTGACAGTAGGCGGTATGGAAATGAATGCAGCAGCTGTGAAAATAGGCACAAGTCCCAGCTCCTGGGCCTCAATGAAATATAATGGGCGTCTGGTGGATCTTAACATTTTCAAGCCTGGAAAATTGTGGTTTGGGGAGTTGTGAGTAGTTTGTGCTTCCTAGGGCAGAGTTTGCAATTTGTCTTTGGGGCTGAGTCAGTTAGAGTCATTTGGTGCAAGCAACAGAAACAGACTTCGGCTGATTTAGCAAAAGAGTTCTTTTTTGGGAGGCTATGGGTTAGCTTAGAGAACAGGACTAAAGATGCGTGGACTGTGGTCTTTGATAGAACTAGGAAACGGGGGCAAGAGCTACCAGACAGCCTCTTTGGGACTGTTTTTAGGGTGAACGATCATTCATCTTCAGCCTCAGAGTCACTCAGCTCAAGGTTTGGATTCAAGGGAAGAGTGTTTGGTTTTCTAACGGGTCTCTCACTCATGCCTGGGAGGAAGTGCACTTTGATTGGCAGTCTCACGGTGACTGCCTGCTATGGGGTTGCATAGTCAAAATCAAATTCTGATGCTGATTCCAAAAGATGAGGGCACAATGCCGAGAAGCCATCTTCCCTTTGTTCCAGGAGGGACTACTTCCCCAGACCTATTGGTTAAAAGAGTAAGACAAATACCTACTGTTTAGGGGATGGGATTCAAGCCGACCTGGGCCAAATTTCCAGGAAAAAGCATCGAACTAAGATTGGGTCAGATGCCCCCTCTTGGTTCAGGGACTCTGCTGTAAGCAGCTTGTTACCTTAAGAGGTAAACTGAGTGATTAAAAGCTTTGAGCAAGATTCTGTAAATGGTCATTAACTGAGAGGATTTTCAGTAATCAGGAACTCTAATTCACTCCCCTGGAGGGGAGGAAAAACGGGTTCTGATTGTTGAGATGGAGAAGGGTCTGGGGATGCAGAGTTCAGCCTCCTCATTCTCTCTGGAAGCCAGTTGGCAGACAGGAAGCCAAGGTGCATCTGGCATTGCTTTCTAGTGCAGAGGTTCTTAAAGTACAGTCCTCAGAACACTAGGGGTCCCCAAGACGCTCTCAGGGGGTCAGCAAGATCAGATGTATTTTCATAACAGTGCTAAGATGTTATTTGCCTTTTTCACTATGTTGACATTTGCACTGATGGTGCAAACACAAAGGTGGGTGAAACTGCTTGTGCCTTAGCATGAATCAGGGCAGAGACACCAAACTGTCCTAGTAGTCATTATGTTCTTTCCTGACACACACCCAGGAAAAAAGAAAAAAAAACCCAAAGAGTTTCATTTAAGAATGACTTTGATGAACATAGTTAATTTTCTCACACCGACGGTTGAGTGTACTTTTGCTGCATCCAGGAACACAAAGGTTGTCTAGAGGAAAAGCATTTGTGCTATTGTTTGAGTTGTGAGCTGAACTAGATTTTCCCTCCAGAACATCATTTTACTGTCCACTCATTACTGACAAACTATGATTATTCAGACTTGGGCATTTGGCAAACATTTTCTCTGATGAAGTGACAGTCACTTCAAGGTAACTGACAGTATTTGTTGCTAATGATAAAACTGTTTACAAGCAAAAATTAGAATTTTAGGAAACTTGTATCTGCCACCATGGGCTTTACAGCTTTCTAATACTTAAAGACTTTTCTACCTATGAGATGCATCAAAAGCAGTTCTAAGAGGGAAGTTTATAGCTATACAAGCCTACCTCAAGAAACAAGAAAAATCTCAAATAAACAATCTAACCTTACACCTAAAGGAACTAGAGAAAGAAGAATAAACAAAACCCAAAGTTAGCAGAAGGAAAGAAATCATAAAGATCAGAGCAGAAATAAATGAAATAGAAACAAAGAAAACAGTAGCAAAGATCAATAAAACTAAAAGCTGGTTCTTTGAGAAGATAAACAAAATTGATAAACCGTTAGCCAGACTCATCAAGAAAAAGAGGGAGAGGACTCAAATCAATAAAATTAGAAATGAAAAAGGAGAAGTTACAACAGACACTGTAGAAATACAAAGCATCCTAAGAGACTACTACAAACAACTCTATGCCAATAAAATGGACAACCTGGAAGAAATGGACAAATTCTTAGAAAGATATAACCTTCCATGACTGAACCAAGAAGAAATAGAAAATATGAACAGACCGATCACAAATAATGAAATTGAAACTGTGATTAAAAATCTTCCAACAAACAAAAGTCCAGGACCAGATGGCTTCAAGGTGAATTCTAACAAACATTTAGAGAAGAGCTAACACCCATCCTTCTCAAACTCTTCCAAAAAATTTCAGAGAAAGGAACACTCCCAAACTCATTCTATGAGGCCACCATCACCCTGATACCAAAACCAGACAAAGATATTACAAAAAAAGAAAATTACAGACCCATATCACTGATGAACATAGATACAAAAATCCTCAACAAAATACTAGCAAACAGAATCCAACAACACATTAAAAGTATCATACACCATGATCAAGTGGGATTCATCCCAGGGATGCAAGGATTCTTCAATATACGCAAATCAATCAATGTGATACACCATATTAACAAATTGAAGAATAAAGACCATATGATCATCTCAATAGATGCAGAAAAAGCTTTTGACAAAATTCAACACCCATTTATGATAAAAACTCTCCAGAAAGTGGGCAGAGAGGGAACCTACCTCAACATAATAAAGGCCATGTACGACAAACCCACAGCAAACATCATTCTCAGCAGTGAAAAACTGAAAGCATTTCCTCTAAGATCAGGAACAAGAGAAGGCTGTCCACTCTCGCCACTATTATTCAGCATAGTTTTGGAAGTCCTAGCCATGGCAATCAGAAGAAAAAGAAATAAAAGGAATACAAATTGGAAAAGAAGAAGTAAAACTGTCACTGTTTGCAGATGACATAATACTATACATAGAGAATCCTAAAGGTGCCACCAGAAAACTACTAGAGCTGATCAATGAATTTGGTAAAGTTGCAGGATAAAAAATTAATGCACAGAAATCTCTTGCATTCCTATACAGTAACGATGAAAAACCTGAAAGAGAAATTAAGGAAACACTCCCATTTATCATTGCAACAAAAAGAATAAAATACCTAGGAATAAACCTACCTAAGGAGACAAAAGACCTGTATGCAGAAAACTATAAGACACCGTTGAAAGAAATTAAACATGATACCAACAGATGGAGAGATATACCATGTTCTTGGATTGGAAGAATCAATATTGTGAAAATGACTATACTACCCAAAGCAATCTACAGATTCAATGCAATCCCTATCAAATTACCAATGACATTTTTTACAGAACTAGAAAATAAAATCTTAAAATTTGTATGAAGATACAAAAGACCCTGAATAGCCAAAACAGTCCTGAGGGGAAAAAACGGAGCTGTAGGAATCAGACTCCCTGGCTTCAGAGTATACTACAAAGGTACAGTAATCAAGACAATATGGTACTGGCACAAAAACAGAAATATAGATCAATGGAACAGGATAGAAAGCCCAGAGATAATCCCATGCACCTATGATCAACTAATCTATGACAAAGGAGGCAAGGGTATACAATGGAGAAAAGACAGTCTCTTCAATAAGTGGTGCTGGAAAAACTGGACAGCTACATGTAAAAGAATGAAATTAGAACACTCCCTAACCCCATACACAAAAATAAACTCAAAATGGATTAGAGACGTAAATGTAAGCCTGGACACTATAAAACTCTTAGAGGAAAACATAGGAAGAACACTCTTTGACATAAATCACATCAATATCTGTTTTGACCCACCTCCTAGAGTAATGGAAATAAAAACAAAAATAAACAAATGGGACCTAATGAAACTTAAAAGCTTTTGCAAAGCAAAGGAAACTACAAACAAGATGAAAAGACAACCCTCAGAATGGGAGAAAATATTTGCAAATGAATCAACAGACAAAGGATTAATCTCCAAAATATATAAACAGCTTATGCAGCTCAATATTAAAAAAACAAACAACCCAATCCAAAAATGGGCAAAAGACCTAAATAGACATTTCTCCAATGAAGACCTACAGATGGCCAAGAAGCACATGAAAAGCTGCTGAACATCACTTATTATTAGAGAAATACGCATCAAAACTACAATGAGGTATCACCTCACACCAGTTAGACTGGGCATCATCAGAAAATCTACAAACAACAAATGCTGGAGAGGGTGTGGAGAAAATGGAAACCTCTTGCCCTGTTGGTGGGAATGTAAACTGATACAACACTATGGAGAACAGTATGGAGGTTCCTTAAAAAGCTAAAAATAGAATTACCATATGACCCAGCAATCCCACTACTGGGCATATACCCAGAGAAAACCATAATTCAAAAAGGCACATGCACCCCAATGTTCATTGCAGCACTATTTACAATGGCCAGGTCATGGAAGCAACCTAAAAGCCCATCGACAGACAAATGGATAAAGAAGTTGAGGTACATATATACAATAGAATATTACTCAGCCATAAAAAGGAATGAAATTGGGTCATTTGTTGAGATGTGGATGGATCTAGAGACTGTCATACAGAGTGAAGTCAGTCAGAAAGAGAAAAACAAATATCATATGTTAACGCATATATGTGGAACATAGAAAAATGTTACAGATGAACTGGTTTGCAGGGCAAATATAGAGACACAGATGTAGAGAACAAATGTATGGACACCAAGCGCGGAAAGTGGCAGAGGGGTGGGGTGGTGGTGTGATGAATTGGGAGTTTGGGATTGACATGTATACACTGATGTGTATAAAATGGATGACTAATAAGAACCTGCTGTATAAAAAAATTAATTAAATAAAATTCAAAAAAAATAAAGACTTTTCTGTTGTTATTGGTGATGATATTAATTAATGTGGTTTTGGATACCATATAATGAAATGAGGCAGCATTTGGAAGACCGGATTGACTCAGTGAAACAAAACTTTAAAAATATTCAATGCATAATGTTGCAAAAATCCATTCAAACTGCAAGGTAGGTCAGAGAATTTTAATGTATCAGGTTTGTAAAGTTCATTGATTTAGTTTTGTATTCCACGTTGCAATTAAGCTTTGAGAAACTACCACTTACTGAGTTTTGGTGTAGTATCAAAGCAGAATATCCATAATTATCTGAAAATATTAAACTACTCTTCCCTTTTCCAATTCTAAATCCTTGTGAGGCTGGATTTTCTTGATGTACTTCAAATAAAACATATTGCAAAACAAACTCAATGTAGAAGCTGCTGTGAGAATTCAGCTCTCTTCTATTAAGCCAGACACTAAGGTCATAAAAATATGTAACAGTTATAGTCTTAATTAAAATTTTTTTTCTGGAAAATATAATTATTTTTGATAATGTTATTTATGATAATAATGGATTTATTATTGTTTAAAAATGAATTAAAACATAAATATTTTAAATTTTTCTTTTTTTTTTTTTGGCCGTGCCACATGCCTTGCAGGATCTTAGTTTCCTGAGAACCCGGGCCCCTGGCAGTGAAAGCACTGAGTCCTAACCACTGGACCACCAGGGAATTCCCATAAATATTTAAAATTTTATCAGTTTTAAATTCTAATGTGGTAAATAACCATAGATATAACCTAGATTAATAAAAGCTTTTAAAAATCCTCAATAATTTTTAAGAATTTAAAGGGGTCCTGAGGCCAAAATATTTGAGATAACTGTTTTAGTGGAATTCATGTCACATGGAAGGAAATATCAGGAGTAGGAAAAGAGATTTCTCTCTTTAACAAGTAAGGATCCTATGTCAGGAGATGTTTTTGAAGGCATTGTTTATTGGCCAACTGAGTTATTCGTATCTCACAGTAGAGGCTGAAAAACCAGATATTTACTTTCCAAATATCCATTGTACCCAGAGGCAGCCATGTGACCTAGTTTTAGACCATAAATTGTAGAAGATGCTTTGGTGGCCTGTTCAGTTCTCCTTTACTGGGACAATGTACCCGTTCCCCCCTGCTGTGAATTGCCCTCAGCAAAAGGAAGCGTCCTTGCTTGGAAATGACTAGGAGATTATACCGTATACCCTTGGCAGCCTGCAGCTAATGGCTGACTAACACGGGGATTTGAAAGCCAGAACCCCTAGCCTCAATATGAGATGGCTCTGTGGTGGGATCAGGCTGAGGTGAGATTTCAGCTGAGCCCACATCTTTGCCTGCTCTCTTTACTCCCTTAAGAGCTTCCCTGAAAACACTCCCTCAATACGTCACTTGCACAAGAATTTTAGAGACCCCAGCCTAAGACAGACATGAGGAGAAGTCAGTGGGAGTGCATTTGCTTTCTAGATTAGAAGAAGAGAAAGAGGAACCAATGCAGTGGGCATGGCCCCTCCCCCTCCTCACCTTGAACATGGCTGTGACGTCTGGAGCTAGAGCTCCCATTTTGTGGCCAAGAGGAAATAGACATAAAGGAAAGGCCGAGAGAGTCCTAGAGCCAGTGACCGTAGTTCCTATCTCCAAACTTTCATATGTGAGAACAATAAATCCTATTTGCTTAAGTCACTTTAGATCAGTGTTTCTGTTACTTGCAGCTGAACACATTACTATCTGATAGAGTTGTTGTGAGAATATAATGAGAAAATAAAGGGCCTAGCATATAACAAATGTGCAAAAATAGTAGTTTTCTTTCCCCCCATCTCTTCCCCAATTAGTTTTCCCTGTTAGAGTTTATGGAAGGCCAAATGAGATTACATAATACCTTTGTATATTATATGTCCAAATTAGCCCTTTCTGAGCGACTTATATATATATATATTTTTTTTTGCGGTATGCGGGCCTCTCACTGTTGTGGCCTCTCCCGTTGCGGAGCACAGGCTCCGGACGCGCAGGCTCAGCGGCCATGGCTCACGGGCCCAGCCGCTCCGCGGCATGTGGGATCCTCCCGGACCAGGGCACGAACCCGCGTCCCCTGCATCGGCAGGCGGACTCTCAACCACTGCGCCACCAGGGAAGCCCGCGACTTATATTTTTGAACCAATACCCTGATTAAGAGAGGGATGACTAAATAATAGGCAGGAGCAGTAAGTTTTGTCTCTTTCTCCTTATATTTCATCAGTGGATCGTCTTGTGTGTTGGGAGGGTTGACCCAGCTCACTGCTTTAATATCTCCTAAGGACTCAAGGAAAAATACCTTTACATTTTATAAAAATGTGTTATCATCTTAGGCTCCTATTGGCTAACCCTTCACGTTTATAATAATAGCACCAATATTTGTACCAAAGTAGAAGACTATGGTTGGGTGGCTTGGGTGTCAGGGATAGTAGAACCTTTGTTTGGATTGTGGTCCCATGTATGTATCACAACATCTCTTTGGTTTTTGGGCCACCACTCCTGCTCTGTGCATATGTATCTTATTATTTATGGAAGTAAAGCTTGTCCTTGGAGTAATGAATCTGCTGGTGACAGGGACATATTGCTTGAAATGCACTGAATGCCTCAGGTTTACATGATATTAAATAATGCAGTTCAACCTAATTCAGCAAATATTTATTGAATGCCTGCTATGTGCTGGGCACGGTGAGGCCTGTGGCCATGCATCAGTCATGGCCTGCCTTTATGGAACCAAGATCTGTGGGGTAGCAGACATATACCTAGGTCACTTGGATGCAGGGTTGGTACTACAATAAAGATGCTAACAGGTTCTTTGGGACTTTTTTTTTTTTGCGGTACGCGGGCCTCTCACTGTTGTGGCCTCTCACGTTGCGGAGCACAGGCTCCGGACGCGCAGGCTCAGCGGCCATGGCTCACAGGCCCAGCTGCTCTGCGGCATGTGGGATCTTCCCGGACCGGGGCATGAACCCACGTCCCCTGCATCAGCAGGCGGACTCTCAACCACTGCGCCACCAGGGAAGCCCTCTTTGGGACTTTTGAAGGAGGGAAGGAGAAATCCATTTCACTTTGGGGGTTGAATAAAGGCATTTAGATGTTAGGGAGAAAAGCAAATTATCTCTGTTTGTGCTTACTTTTCTTTTATTTAGTTATGTCTCATGATTGTTAAAGTATAAAATCTTTTCACCTAGTCTAACTGAAATGAATCCTCACACCACCAACATGGGGTGGGTTATCATGTAAATTTACACATAAAGAGATAAACTGAGGTTCAACAAAGTTTCAAGCACTCATGTGGCTTCAAATGATGAAGAACCCAGGTATTCTAATGCCAGGTTTAGTTCTTTCTCTGTAGAACAGTGGTTTTTATTGTCCACAGCAGTGCTTCTCAAATGAGGCTGCACATTAGAATCTCCTGGGAGGTTTTAAAAATCCCCATGTCCAGGCTGTACTCCAACCAATTAAATCAGGCTCTCTGGTGGTGGGACCCTGGCATCAGTGGTTTGTTTTTTTTTTAAATCAATTAATTAACTAATTATTTTAAAATTGTGGTAAAATACCAGTAATGTAAACTTCATCCTCTTAGCCATTTTTAAGTCTAACGTTCAGTGGCATAAAATACATTGACATTGCTGTGCTACCATCGCCGCTACCCATCCACAGAACTTTTCTTTTTTTTTCCTTTCTTTTTTTTGTTTTAAACAATTTTTTCTCTTGGCCACACCTAGCGGCATCCTGGGTCTTAGTTCCCCAACCAGGGATGGAACCCGTGCCCCCTGCAGTGGAAGCTAAGAGTCTTAACCACTGAACTGCCAGGGAAGTTCCATCCCATTATCTCCTGCCCCCAGCCCCTGGCAACCATCAGTCCACTTTCTTTCTTTATCAATTTGGCTACTTTACATACCTCATATAATTAGAGTTACAGTGTTTGTCTTTTTTGTGACTAGCTTTTTTTTTGCGGTATGCGGGCTTCTCACTGTTGTGGCCTCTCCCGTTGCAGAGCACAGGCTCCGGACGTGCAGGCTCAGTGGCCGTGGCTCACGGGCCCAGCCACTCTGCGGCATTTGGGATCCTCCCGGACCGGGGCACGAACCCGTGTCCCCTGCATCGGCAGGCGGACTCTCAACCACTGCGCCACCAGGGAAGCCCGTGACTAGCTTATTTGACTTAGGATAATGTCCTCAAAGTTCATCCTTGTTATACCATGTGTGAAAATTTCCTTCCTTTTTCAGACCGAATAATATCCCCTTGTATTTTTACACCACATTTTGTTTATCCATTCATTGTTAATGGACACTTGGTTTACTTGCACATTTTGGCTTTGTGAATAATGCTACTATGAACATGGGTGACCCTGCTTTCAATTCTTTTAGGTATTTATCCAGAAATGAAATTGCTGGATCATGGTAATTCTATCTTTTATTTTTTGAGGAACCACCATATGGTTTTCCACAGTGGTTGCACCAATTTACGTTCCCACCAACAGTGCATCAGTGTTTTTTAAAGCTCCTTAGTGATTTCAGTGGACAGCGAAGGTTGAGGACCCTGGTGATAGACTGACCTCCTCAAGGACAAGGCTCTATTTTATTCACCTTTGTCTCCACAGCACTCTGGCAAATTGCATCACAGCACTCGTGTTGAGTGGAATTCCTCCATGTTGGGTTCACTTTATTTCTACATAAATTTTGCAACTCTGTAGCTAGACCTGTTTTCACTATAAGACAAATGTACTGGCAGACCTCTGAAGTTTTCTTCTGTTATGAACATGTATTCCTGCCCTAGTCACATTTATTGTTTGGTATTGCTGGCACCAAGCATACAGGAGAAGGAGTTGCTTCTTCTCAATCAAATAGAAGAGGAGAAACAAAACAAGAGAAAGGCAGGCTGCCAGGTTGTCTTCAGGTCTGTAGCACACCCACCCACTATTTTCCATGACTGACTAAAAATCTTCCAGATGTGGCTTCTTAATTAAATTTTTTTTACCAGCCTCCCCCCCATCCTAGTTCTTGCAAACCAGGAAGGAGCCTTTATAACTTAAAACAAATTGTGTTTTCCTTTTGGAAATAGACAACAGTCTCCTCAAGCTAAGAGGATGTTTGGGAACTTGATCCATAATCATCTTAATTGAAAAGCTGCCAGCCCCCCACCACACACACACATCTTATTAAGAATGAGAATCTATGAGTTTGTGTAGGGAGGGTGACAGAGGAAGAGAGAGAAACACGATGGGGAGGGGAGGGCAAAACTCATTGCATTCAGTGTCTGTTTTCTCTTTGGGTTGTTGTCAAGAATGATTTATATAATTGTCTTGATTCAGAAGACTTTCAGTGTCAGGGAACAGTCTTTTTTATTACTTCTGTCTTCTGCTGGCCTTTCCTGGGCCTCTTATATTTCCATCAAGCTATTGGCATTTTGTCTGAATCAATAGCAGGCAGAAGGTCTCTTTCTTGGATACACAACACAGTCAATTCTACCTGGGATCAGAGATGAAGAATTATAGTGGTTTAGCATGAAGAGAGACATTGAGAGATGAGCTTCTAGCCCAATCAGATTTGGCCTACAGACACTGTGATGTAGCTGGTTAATGGCAGAGCTGAGACAAGGACCCAGGTCTTCTCTCACTGTGTCCTTTCCTTTTGCCATATTCTATGCTTGCATTCACTAATATTTTTCATTCAACATTTATTGAGTATCTATTGTATTTTAGACCCGGTGCTAGGCATTGGGAGAAGAGCAACACAGACATATTTCCTATTCTTATGATGTCTAGTAGAGGAGACGGCTAATTAACCATGCAGTGCAGTGCAAAGGGAGGTACCCAACCCCCTTGGTGGGGGAGATCAGGGAGGACTTTCTAGAGGAAGTGATGTTTAATCTAAAAACTGATGAACAAGTAAGAGTTTGCTAGAGAAAACATGGAGGGTGTCCCAGAAGGAGTAAAGAATACATGCAAAAAAGAGTGGTGCATTTGAAGAACTGAAAGACTTTCAGAGTGAGGGAGGTAAGCAGGGGCCGAGATCAGATAAGTCCTTGTGGGCCATACTGAAGAATGCGGACTTCATTCTGAGGGCAGTGGGGATCTGCTGAAAGGTTTAAGTAAGGTTTTAACGTGATCAGAATCGCATTTGAGAAGGCTCATTCTCACGGCCACGTGGAGAATGGGTTGTGGATGGGCCAGACCAGTGGGTGAGAGACCAATTAGGAGATCCTTATGATAGCCCAGATGAGAGAGGGTGGTGGCTTGGACCAGGTTTTTTGCTAAGGGGATAGAAAGAAGTGAGCAGATTGCAGAGGTGTGCTTGTGATGGGTTGACCAGGGAGGTGGTGAGCCAAATGGGTGCCATGTCCTGGGAAGAGCCCATAGCTCAGAGGATGAGGTCTGAGGGGTAAAGATGGAGACAGTGGTGGACATGTTGACTCTGAAGTGACTTTTGGACTCACTCATGCAACTTAAGTTGACATACCAAGTACATGCCTTTGGGGCTGAATTGCATTCTCCTCAAATTCATATGTTGAAGCCCTAACCCTCTAGTACCTCAAGGTGTTACTGTATTTGAAGACAGGGCCTTTAAAGCAGTAATTAAGTTAAAACGAGGCTGTAGGGTGGCCTGATCCAATCTGACTGGTGTTCCTACAAGAAGAGGAAATCTGGACACACAGAGAGACACCAGGGGTGTGTACACAGGAGAGACCATGTGAGGACACAGTGGCAGGTGACCATCTGCCAGCCAAAGAGAGAGGCCTCAGAAGAAGCCAAACCCGCCGACACCTTGATCTTGGACTTCCAGCCTCCAGAACTATGAGAAATAAATTTCCATTGTTCAAGCCATCGAGTCTGTGGTATTTTGTTATGACACCCTGAGCAGACTAATACAATGCCTTAGACAAGTTCATAATTTATCTCCCCTTCCAGTGAATCCTCTTTAAATGGAGATACCCATAGTTGGATATAAAGGTCTGCAGAGAGGGCTTAAAGTCAGAGCTTTGAAGTCCTCAGCATTTGAACTAATTGAAGTTCCAAGCCCACAGTGTGTGGGTAGAGAAGAGAGGGGGGTACCTAGGCCCCTCTAGGGGAGTGATGGGAGGACGGCAGACTCTGGGGGTTGAGGAGTGGAAGATGGTGAGCTAGACATGCCTTATAAGGAGTTTGGCTTGGTGGGAAGACTGATATTCCCAAGCAGAACCTGGAGTGGAGTCAATGAAGAATCCTTTTTTTTTTTTTTTTTTTTTTTAAAAAAAAACAAAACCTGAAAACATGAGATACTTGAGCAAGCCTAAGAGCCAATTAGAAAGGGGTGGATTAGAAAGTGGGAGGGAATAATCAGTAGAACCCAGTCTCCCAGGTCAGAGTTGAGGACTCCACTGCAGTGGTCAAGAGACGGGCCTCGTCCAGGAGGAAGGAAGGCGAAGACCAGGTGCGGATACCTGGGGCCGAGGGAGCTGCCTCTCTCTGGCTACTTCCTTTCTCTGTGAGAGGAGAGGCCATCTGCAGAGAGCAGGGGCATGCAGGTGGAGGACCCTGTCACAGAGCGGAGGAGTGTAGGGACACTCTTCCTGAGTAATGCAGGCTGTGGAGGGAATGCGAATGCAGACCCCATGGTGAGCCAGACGATTGCAGGTGTTTCACAAACACTATTGAAAATAATCTAATGCATAAAATTATCCTTATTTTACAGATGAGAAATCCAGGGCTCCAGAGGTCAAGATTCTGCTCAAAGTTCCATAATTTGTAAGAGCCCCGGGCAGGATTTAAACCTAGCATCCTTAAAGCCTGGGCCCTATGCCCTCAATACGGTGCCCTCCCTGCCCTGGATCCGACTAGCGGAGGCCTTGGCAGGCTAATAATTTGTTTACTCTTCAAACCTAGACGTGTTTGAAATTTATTCCAGGTTTTTTTGGAGGAAGGGTTGAGTTCTGTGTGCAGGAAGGGTAGAGTCCCAAACCTGCACGGGCATCTCAGTGCAACTGAAGGCCTCAGGGTAACTGGACCCACCCTTCTTGAGGATGCAGTTCACTGGCTCACCTCTGGAGTTTGGTGCCTGGCTGGGGATGGGGGATCAGGGGTGGATTTTGAGGGCAGAAGGGAGTGGGGGAGCTCCACACCTTTCCAACCTCGTGGCTTATCTTATGGCAGATGCTTCTTTATGTACAGTGGTTTAGGTTTGAAAGGTAGTTCCTAAATCCATGTGTGTAAGTCCAACTAGCATTCATGAGACATGCCCTCACACCACCATCAGTGGGGTGACTTTCCTTTGTTTCTATGTATCTAGGAAAGATTTAGAGCTGAGTAGTATTTGTATTTCTTCCAGCCATGGACAGTGACCGCCCTAAAAGGAGTTCTGGAAAATTCCATTTTTTCCACCTTGTTATATTTCCAGTGGCATTTTAGCATCTTCATGATATTTATCACTATAGATGTGTCCTGGACGGTTTTCCAGCTGAACTGTCCCCAAGCCAGCTCTGACCATACCGTACTTCAGTTTCTCATAGGATGTCAGATAACAGACACTACTTGTTTTGCCCGTATAGGTGATTCATCGCTGAAATTGTGTCTCATACTGTAAGAAGCCATCAGAGCTGCCATAACTGTGTTTCTATGAATTACTCATGATTTTTCAAGCCACAGACGTTGAGCATGGGAAACATTGAGGTGTTAACTTGATTATGTCTGAGAATGTTTTCTTTTCTCACCACGGACATTTCCACTGAAGTAAAATCCTTACTGTTTGCGCCTTGCTGGGTTTTAGGTCAGTTATGAGAAGTCACAAGCATTTCAGTGCTAAAAGAATTTAGGCAACAAATAACCAAAACCTCAGGAAGGGAAAGCTAGGGTAGTTTGCTAATGCTTTCTTAGTGCCTTCCAGGAATTTATATTGTGGAGTGGGCTGGAGTATCATAGGGTGACCAACCCTCTTGTTCTGCCCTTACTGAGGGGTTTCCAAGGATGCCATACTTTCAGTACCAAAACCAGGAAAGTCCTGGCCAAACCAGGATGAGTTGCCCATCTGCTTTTTGTTTTGAATAAACGTTTTAGTTATAGAATAGTTTTGAATTTAAAGAAAAATCGCAAAGATAGAACAGAGAGTTTCCATATACCCTAAACCCAGTTTCTCCTACTATCAATATATTAGTTTGAAAGATTTGTCTCAATTAATGGACCAATATTAGTGCATTATTATTATTCATTAAAGTCCATGTTTTATTCACATTTCCTTAGTTTCTACCTAATGTCCTTTTTCTCTTCCAGGGTTCCGTCCAGGGGACCACGTTACAATTAGCTGCCATGCCTCACTAGGCTCCCCTCAGCCATGACAGTCTCTCACACGTCCCTTGTTTTCGATGACTTTGACAGATTTGGGTGGTACTGGTCAGGTATTCTGTAGACTGTCCTTCAGCTAGGATTTGTCTGATGTTCTTCTCGTGATTAGACTGGGCTTATGGCTTTTGGGGAGGAAGATCACAGAGGTTAAAGTGCCATTCTCATCACATCCTATCAAGGGTGTGTACTATCAACACGACTTATCACTGAGGATGCCAGACTTCACCATCTGTTCTAGGTAGGTTGGTCAGGTTTCTCCACTGTAATGTCACACGTCCTTTCTCTCCCTTTCCACACTGTGCTCTTTGGAAGGAATCCCCTACGTACAGCCCACACTTAAGAAGTGGGAGAGGGCTTCCCTGGTGGCGCAGTGGTTGAGAGTCCGCCTGCCGATGCAGGGGACACGGGTTCGTGCCCCGGTCTGGGAAGATCCCACATGCTGCGGAGCGGCTAGGCCCGTGAGCCATGGCTGCTGGGCCTGCGCGTCCAGAGCCTGTGCTCCGCAACGGGAGAGGCCACAGCAGTGAGAAGCCCACGTAATGCAAAAAAAAAAAAAAAAAAAAAAAAAAAAAAAAAAAAAAGAAGTGGGAGGTTGTTGTGCGCTGTCTCGTTAATCAGGGGGCATTTACATAAATTATTTGGAATTCTCCATCATGGGAGATTTGTCTGTACTTTCCAATTTATTTATTCCACCACTTATTTATATCAGTGTGGCCTCGTGGATATTTATTTTATACTTGGGGCTCTAGTCCAATACTACTTTATTTATTGTGTTGCAATTCCCTAATGATAAATGGTACTGAGCATCTTTTCGTATACTTATTTGACCTCCAGATGTTGTCTTTGGTCCAATGTCTGTTCAGATCTTTTGCCCTTTTTAAAATGGGGTCACTCTACTTTTGAGAGCCATCTGGGACTGGAGGCCAGTTTTGTGTGTGTGTGTGTGTGCGCGCACGCTTGTATGTGTGTGGACTGTGAAACCCTGCTGACCCTAGATTTCCTCAGCTGTGGCTTCTGAGACTCTTCTTCTGGAGGCTCAGCCCGGCTGATCCTAAGTCAAATCTGACCAGAGCAGGGTGGGTCTTGGAGGTAGGCTCTGGATGAGACCTCGTGGTGGTTCAGTCAAAACCATTTGCTTCAGTTTTCAGTTGCTTTCCACCCCTTGCTGAATGCTTCACGAAATAGACGAGAAACTAAAATATTTCACAGCCCCACAAACTCCCATTGCCTTTCCCCTCTATTCAGAACTAATTTAGACAGCTCAGCCCCAAGATACAGACGCTTCACAGGTCTGAAAATATTCTGGTTTCTAGGCTTTCCTATTTCACCAAGCCTTGAGCAGGGGAGATTCCGATGGCTGTGTGGACACGTGGAGACTTCCTTCCATTCAGTGCAATTCTTTACTCCTTTTTTTTTTTTTTTTTTTTTGCGGTACGCGGGCCTCTCACTGTTGTGGCCTCTCCCGTTGCGGAGCACAGGCTCCGGACGCGCAGGCTCAGCGGCCATGGCTCACGGGCCCAGCCGCTCTGCAGCATGTGGGATCTTCCCGGACCGGGGCACGAACCCGCGTCCCCTGCATCGGCAGGCTGACTCTCAACCACTGCGCCACCAGGGAAGCCCTCTTTACTCCTTTTTAAAAAGACAGACCTCAGGGCTCTGGAACCTGAGTTTACGGTCACAGAGAAAATCGATTCAGGAGAAATGCCAAGTAGCGCTGTTACACAACAAAGGATTGCTTGTGTCCTTTAGTGTTTAGGCCTCTCTGGTACTTTCTTTGAAATTTACTTGTTTTGAAGACCCTCTTAAAGTCGGAGACCCATTACTGTGGCGATTGACAAACATCAGTTTTTCAAAGGAAATGCCGCCTACCTGTCAGCAAATTAGAATTTTGACAAGCCGGCAGATAAAGGCAGCTCAGCTGGTGCAGCTGAAGGCTGTGTGGCCGCTAGGGGTCAGGCAGTGTCCTGATAAGGGTGGCGCAGTTTTAGGGAGAAAGGAGTGGGGAGCCGGGGAGGAGAGGCTAGAGAGAGGGATGTACACCCTCTGGATGCAGCTGAAATACAGGTATTCTAAGCTTTAGCAGTAAGAGGTGGTTGTTGTTTTTCTGGTTTGAAAGCTAATTCTCTGAAGAGAACCATAGATTTGACGTCTGTCATCTTGCCTCCAATTTCTCTTCTCTGCAGATTTTCGAATATCATTTCATTTCCCCCTTACCTGCACTGTCTGGCCATTCCTGGTGGACTTAGGGTGCAGAAAATCTCAGTGTCCTCTCCGCTACCCTCAACACATTTATTCAGGTGACTTCTGGATAAAATGAGAAAGAATCAAGGAAGGGGGCGGTGGGGAAAGTAGGACCGCACTGAGCCCTGCAGCCTCTGTGAGGAGGAGGGATGAGGGGGCTGGGGATGGGGGTGCTGTCCTTCCTCCCACCCAGATCAAAGGGGTCCGGCCACCTCTGAGCCCAGGGGCCAATCCCACTCTCTTCCCACTGGGGGACAGGATCAGGGTTCCCCACCTGGGATACGGCCCCTCTAGATTCCTGTGCCAGTGGTAACATGTAGCACACGTGGCTACTCAGTCTCCCTTTTCTCCTGAGCCCTGAGGGCTTCAGAATGCTTCTCAGTCGAGTGCTTCAGGCAGTCAAGATCAGCTTTGCCTCTGTTCCAGGTCTGGCAATGCTTAGGAGTCAAAAACAAGTTTATGTTGAACTTGGCAGTCATCGCTCCTGCCTCTGTGGTCGTGTTGTTTGCAATTTAGACGTCTCTGCAAGGTTTTTGAGAGTCTTCCTTCAAAAGTGGTCAAGGTCTTTTGCACAATGGCCAAACCTTGGACTAGTTTCAGGCACTGATTGGTTTCTGGCTTAAATGGTTATTCCACATTATTTTGCTAGAGATTTAGTCCAACTCCTCCATTTTTCCCATGAGCATATTGTCTGTCCAGAATAAAAGTCTGATCTACTAACTAAAGTTTACTAAAGAGTGAGGTGACTCACCTTACCAGCATTCAGAAATGCAAATTAAATAATGTGAAATATCATTTTTTCCTCATCAAGTGGCAAAATGAAAAAAGGCTAATAATTTACAGTGCTGATGGGGAGGGAAAACCAGGCCTCCTCATATCTTGTAGCTAAGATTGTAAATTGTTACTATCTTTGGGAATATAGTGTAATAATATCTATTAAAATACGAAATACATATTACTGCCTCACATCTCATTTTGGAGAATATAGTCTTCAGATATGAAAGTGGGAGAATGTAATAACTAATCAAGGATGTTTGTTGCACACTTTTTAGTGGCAAAACAAAGCATAATTGAGACACCTCCTTAATGTCCCTCAATAGGATATATTTTGGCATAAATATAATTTGGTATATTCATAATTTCAATTAAAGTGAGTGTAAATGAATGAATTAGATTTGTATGAATTGTTCTGGAGGATATCTATGGTGAATGAGAAAAAAGGCAACTGTGGAGTCTTAAACATAGTATCATTCAGTTTTTATAAGAACAAAAAATTCAGACTCTCTATTAGGAATAAATGTTTGTACACAAGCATGATGAAAGTTATGGGAGGGTACCCACTAGGCTTTCGACATTTGGGGAGTGGGATAAGAGGAGGGGTGTGTATACTTGTATGGAGTGGGAGTATTATGAATTTTTTCTTTAATGAATTTTAAAAATAGGATGCCTACACATACTTTTAGAATAAAAAATATCGGATGAGGAAACACGGCCCCTAAAGAGTTAAGGCCATTGACCAAAGTCTTCACCACTGGTTGATGGCCAAGCAGGGGCTATGATGTGGGTCTGCTGAGCCCAGGGTCCCTGTGTTCAATCCCTTGTACAGGTTGCTCTTAACTGGCAAAACTCCTTCCTTCTCCTTTTATTTGATGTTTTTGCCCCCTTCCCTCCTTCTCTATTGAACAGCTGAGCTGAGAAGGAGCGAGCGCTTTTAATTGCAGCTGGATCCTCTGCTGTTCATCCTCAGGCAGACACTTTCCTTTCGACTGGATAAGTTAATTTCCATGACTGGGTTAGCTATTGAATGACAATCCCCAGGGTTCAAAGGATTGAGGGGGTGACTGAAGAGTTATATATTTTCTCATTGTCCAGTCAAGATGTTCTCCTTGATCTGACAATGTTTCAGAAGCCAGCATTTTATTTCATTTTCAGCTCGACATAAAAGTGATTGTGTCCTTGGGGGTTATAAGAAATATAATCTCACCTGTGACCTCCCTTTCATACTGTAAGCTCTCCAAAGACTTCATGGAACCTATGCAGTTTAATTTGGGTTTTGCTCAGCTTTCTTTGGGTTAAAGTTAACCTGTGGACCCTTTTCAATAGTTCGTCTTTTAATCCAGAGAGAGATTGTTACCTGTCAAGTAGAACATATTGCTGTATTCACTTAATTTTTTTCTTTTTTTCCTGGGAAATCCTTTTTTCTTTTCCCCCTAACATTCTTGATCTCTAGGTACAGTTTGGAAATATGCAGCCACAAAGTGTGAATCTGGACCCGAAGAAATTATCTAACCCCTGGGATTTGTGACTATATTTTCTTGCATGGCAAAAGAGACTTTGCAGCTATGATTCAGTTAAGGGTTTTGAGATGGGGAGATTATTTATTATGGAGGTGGGCCTAATATAATGACATGGGTCTTTAAAAGCAGATGCCCTTTCCTGGCTGTAGTCGGAAGGTGGGACCATGGAAAATGGTCAGAGAGATGCAACGTTGCTGGCTTTGAAGATGGAGGAGGGGACTATGAGCCAAGGAAGGCAGGAGGCTTCCAGAAGCTGAAAAAGGAAATATCAGTAAAACCATTCTCCTCTAGAGCCTCCAGAAGGAACGCAGCCCTGCCAACATTCTGATTTTAACCCAGCGAGTCCCACGTCGGACTTGAGAGTCATGGTAAACCAGATGTGCTATAGTTGCAGGTTCTGTCTCTGTTTCCCACTCTTCTCTCAACTTTTCTCTCCTCTGTGTGGAAATGACCTCAGGATGACTTTCCCCCATGGTAGCAAGATGGAGATCAGTAGTGACTGGACAATAAACTTCCTTTGTTTTTTTAAATTTATTTATTTATTTATTTATTTTTGGCTGTGTTGGGTCTTCATTTCTGTGCGAGGGCTTTCTCTAGTTGCGGCAAGTGGGGGCCACTCTTCATCGCGGTGCGCGGGCCTCTCACTGTCGCGGCCTCTCTTGTTGCGGAGCACAGGCTCCAGATGCGCAGGCTCAGTAGTTGTGGTGCACGGGCTTAGTTGCTCCACGGCATGTGGGATCTTCCCAGACCAGGGCTCGAACCCGTGTCCCCTGCATTGGCAGGCAGATTCTCAACCACTGCGCCACCAGGGAAGCCCAATAAACTTTCTTGTTCACATTCATGGGTAAGAAAAGAAGCCTCTGCCTCAAGCATGAAATAAGATATTTCCTGTAGTCTGATTAGACCAGTTGGATCACAGGCCCACCCCTGGACCAGCCCCAAGAGTGCCGGCTACTGACGGGTTAAGCCTGGGTTCCTAAAGCAGGGGGGATGAGGTGGCGGTGATGGGCATCCACATAGAAGAGGGACGAGCTGAGGGATGACGAAAGGTCAGGCTAGAATCTTCATCGTAGCATGTTTGGCTCACCCTGCCTCTCAAAGTCTTGTTGGGTGAAATATTATTCACCTAACCGTACTCATGAACTGTCGTCTCCTACAGTTCCACATTGCTCAGGCAGGCTGAGTTGGCTTTCTTTCTCTATCACTTGCCTCCAGAAATATTCTGCTAGCCACACACAGGCCCCTCCTGCCTACTCTTTTCTTCCCTGGTACCTGCCCGGCTCCCACAGGCCTTTCGGTTTATGGCTTTCCGAAGCCGGCTGTATGTGGTAAGACACAGCTTTCCTCCTGAGAACTGGCTCCCAGGCCCAGGGCCAGCAGTGCACTGAGTGCCCAGCACCTCACCCCAGCCCTGTACTCCCTGCTGGTATTGCTCACTGAGCCCGGCCCTCCTTCTTGCTGAGTCCACATGTGGCCTCACAACATTCAACACAGCACTCTGGGCAGCCACATCTGGCCGATTGGAGCTGGTGCAGAGGATGGACCCCAGCATAACTAGACATCGTCTTTTTTTTCTTTTTAAGTAGTTGCTTTGCCTTGTCAGTTCCTATTGCGATGGCGACCGATTACAACTCTCAGGCCTCCTTCCCTTGTCTATCTCCGTATTTCTCTAAGCCTGCCTTTGGCACAGGCCGAGGTACCGGAACTTAGACGGTTAGGGTTAAACCTTGAACCTCCGCTGCTCTGCCCTTTCAGTTTAAAATAGTCCCTAGGGACAATTTCCCAATTTCCCTACTCCTAGCCTCTTAAATACTTTATATTTTTGTAGTATCGTTGATATTTTATAAAGGGAATATAATTCACTAGAATTCCAGATTGGGAGAGTATTGCTCCTTTCCAGAAAAACGATCAGAACAGGAGACATTGTGGCAGGTCCCAGGGGAAGGGTGGTCAGTTATCAAGCTGCATGGCTTTTGGATAAAGGCAGTGCACTGGCAGTGGACCTCAGGGAAGGAGGAAACAGGAGAGTAGCTTGGTGTTGTGGCGACCCCGTGGAGGGTGGTCATGAGATTCCGGACAACTGCTCAGAGGTGAGTTCTTTGGCAACGAAATGCGTCTGAAGACGCCTTTTAGAGACTAGTCCTGCTGTCCTGTGCACTTTAACTCCCCTTATCTTGTCTCCTCACAAGACCTTCTGCAATGCCTTCTATCTTCTTCTTATTCCATCTACAGGCAAACTTGGGTTTCTTCTGGATGCAAGTCCATGCTGTTCAACCCTAATGTCAGAACTCGGAGGCCCGATTTTATTCAGCTTACAGTTTATTTTATGGTGTTCTCTTTTACGTATTTGAGCCCTCTTATTCTATCTGTGTCTCAATAGTCATGACTGCTTCTGAAGGGTACCAGACTATGCTACCCCCAAGTATGCCACATTGACATAGGATTATTTTGAGCTGAAGGCAGTTGAGAAGAAGCAGGTATAAGAAAAGCTCTCTGCCCTCCCCCTATCTGCCAAAAGCAGGATGTAAATTTGTAAAGGGAACCCCTCTCCTTTCTCTACCATGAAGGACAGAAGTGAATTACTATCACTGGAGACAATTCTACTCAGTTAACAGCCCAGAGATGGCGATGGCACCCGAGGAATCTACATAACAAACCTTACTAACTAGTCCTTACCTTCCATTAGTTCCCCCATACATTTACCCTCCCGTGATTTGCTGCCCTAGAAACTCTAAGTCTTCTTCCTTTATCTTGTCATTTCTCTAAAAATACATTGTTCTTTTGCTAAGATGTTATGTAAGCCCAAGTTCTAACCACTGTTTTGAGTTACTTATTACTGAATACTCACATGTGTATGCAGAATGCACGTGTTCATAAACTTCTCCTTGTTTTTCTCTTGTTAATCAGTCTTTTGTCAGACTTATTTGCAGGCCCTACCCATAAAACCTAGGAAGATGGAGGAAAAAAGTTCCATTTTTCCTCCCCTACACTTTTCTTTTTTTATGTGACTTTCTTTTAGTTCACTTTGACATTTTTTCTAGCTTATATGTATTTAATCTCATTTTGTCTTATTGCTTTTATTTATTTAAAAATTTTTATTATTATTTTATTTATTTTATTTTTGGCTGCATTGGGTCTTTGTTGCTGTGCATGGGCTTTCTCTAGTTGCGGTGAGCGGGGGCTACTCTTCATTGCGGTGCGTGGGCTCCTCATTGCGTGGCTTCTCTTGTTGCGGAGCACGGGCTGTAGGTGCCCGGGCTTCAGGAGTTGTGGCTCGTGGGCTCTGGACCGCGGGCTCTGAAGTGCAGGCTCTGTAGTTGTGGCACACGGGCTTAGTTGCTCTGCGGCATGTGGGATCTTCCTGGACCAAGACTTGAACCCATGTCCCCTGCACTGGCAGGCAGATTCTTTTTTTAAAAAATAAATTTGTTTATTTATTTATTTTGGCCTGCGTTGGGTCTTTGTTGCTGCACGCAGTCTTTCTCTAGTTGTGGCGAGAGGGGGCTACTCTTCATTGCGGTGTGCGGGCTTCTCACTGCGGTGGCTTCTCTTGTTGCAGAGCATGGGCTCTAGGCATGTGGGCTTCAGTAGTTGTGGCGCACGGGCTTAGTTGCTCTGCGGCATGTGGGATCTTCCCAGATCAGGTCTCAAACCTGTGTCCCCTGCAATGGCAGGTGGATTCTTAACCACTGTGTCACCAGGGAAGCCCTGCTTTTATTTTTGTTTTCCCCTTCCATTAAATATAGTTTTTTCTTCATTTTTATGATTTTAACTATCTTTTAAATTTCTCTTTACTTCTATTTTTAATTGTTAAGTTTCAACTCTTGGCTTACTCATTGGCAAGCAGGAAGCAGTGGCACTAAGGCATCTTGACCCTGAAGAATCTTGGAATTCCCCTTGGCTGTCTTAACATTTTCTCCACTGGCCCCTTTTAAACTTTGATCTAAGAATTCACGTAACTCACTAATTCCTCCCTAACCCCAATAATGAAGATTGGTATAAATGCATATCAATCTGGAATAGAATTTCCTTCTCAGATCAAGCACCCTGCATTCCCTTTATGTGAGATTAACTTTGGTATGTGAGAGAGAGTTGTAGTCCCAGGTGGGAATTCAAGTCATAAGTAAGGAAACAAAAGGAAGAAGTTGGCGCCATGGAACTGGCCAGCTCACTGGGGCAAAGAAGCAGTGGGGAGGTTACACCTGGGCCCAGGGCACATTCCAGCAATATCAGACATTAGCTTTATGGCCCTGTGACCAAGGCCAGATTCCACGGGACAGAGCATCAGGAGCTGTAGGCTGTTTCCTCAAACATGCATTGGCCCAGGGCCTGCACCTGGTTTAGCCTGTGGGTGAAGGAGCCAACAGAGAGAGAGACGCTTACCCCCTCCTGGCTCAGAGAGGGGCACATTTCCATGGGGTGATTCTGCCCTGACTTTTCTGCCTTGTCATGGGCAGTGACTACCCAAAGCATGACAAGAAGGGGATGGGCTGCTTGCATGTTAGACTGTGTAAATAAGAGACATGCCTGTGGGCTCCCCTGGTGGTGCAGTGGTTGAGAGTCCGCCTGCCGATGCAGGGGACGTGGGTTCGTGCCCCGGCCCGGGAGGATCCCACATGCCGCGGAGCAGCTGGGCCCGTGAGCCATGGCCGCTGAGCCTGTGCATCTGGAGCCTGTGCTCCGCAACGGGAGAGGCCACAGCAGTGAGAGGTCCATGTACCACAAAAAAAAAAAAAAAAAAAAAAAAAGATAGCTATGAAGGTCATGTAGCAATTTGGACAAATGTTTATGATAAAAGTTAAATAAACAAAGCAGGATGCAAAGTAAAAAAAAATCAATAGACTATGGATATTTTAATTATTATTTTTTAAAATTTATTTTATTGAAGAATAGTTGACTTATAATGTTATGTTCGTTTCTGCTGTACAGCAAAGTGATTCAGTTATACATATATATATATTCTTTTCCATTATGGTTTATTACAGGATATTGAGTATAGTTTCCTGTGCTATACAGTAGGACCTTGTTTTTATCCATTCTATATATAATAGTTTACATCTGCTAACCCCAAACACCCAATCCACCCTCCCCTGACCCCTTCCCCTTTGACAACCACAAGTCTGTTCTCTCTGTCTGTGAGTCTGCTTCTGTTTCATAGATAAGTTCATTTGTGTCATAGTTTAGATTCCACATATACGTGATATCATAGGATGTTTGTCTTTCTCTGATTTACTTCACTTAGTGTGATAATCTCTAGGTCCATCCATGTTGCTGCAAATGGCATTATTTCATTCTTTTTTACGGCTGTATAGTATTCCATTGTATATATATCCACCACATCTTCTTTATCCATTCATCTGTCGATAGGCATTTAGGCTGTTTCTATATCTTGGCTATTGTAAATACTGACTATGGATTTTACTAAATCTTTCTTCTTGTTGTTGTTGTTATTGTTGTTGTTGGCTGTTCCACAAGGCTTGCGGGATCTCAGTTTCCTGACCAGGGATTGAGCCTGGGCCTCAGCAGTGAAAACTTGGACTCCTAACCACTAGGCCACCAGGGAACTCCCTAGCAAGATAATGTGGCCAGGGTTCTAATAATAAGAATCTTCTCCTCATCTTCCTCCATCCTTGTTCAGACAATTCCACTGATAAATAACCAATAGCTCAGGCATTTCTTGAGGTGAGTGGAGGCTGCGGGATATAGCAGAGGAAATACTAAGATAGGAGCCAGGAATTCTGTGTTATAACAACAAGCTGTGTGACTTTGGGCAAATTGCTTACCTACTCTGAACCTATTTCCTCATCTGAAAATGGGGATTATTATTCCTGCTTTTTTCAGGATTGTTCTGAGGAAGAAGTTCAATAACAACTGTGAAAATGCCCTGTAAGCAGGAGCACAGCAGAATGGTCCTCTCACTCACTGTTGCATGCAGGATCTAGACCCATGTCTTATCACATTTAACATCTCTGACTTGGGAAGAGCCTTGCAATGCATGGTGCATCATAGTTTAATTGGCAACATTTTTTTCTTCCTTAATGGTATTTAAAATAATAGTGGCATCTTTTTTTAAAAAATAAATGTTTATTTATTTATTTATTTTTGGCTGTGTTGGGTCCTCGTTGCTGCGTGCGTGCTTTCTTTTAGTTGTGGCGAGTGGGGGCTACTCTTCATTGCGGTGCGTGGGCTTCTCTTGTTGCGGAGCATGGGCTCTAGGCATGCAGGCTTCAGTAGTTGTGGCTCGCGGGCTCTAGAGCACAGGCTCAGTAGTTGTGGTGCATGGGCTTTGTTACTCTGAGGCGTGTGGGATCTTCCCCGACCAGGGCTCGAATCAGTGTCCCCTGCATTGGCAGGGGGATTCTTAACCATTGCGCCACCAGGGAAGTCCCAGTAGTGGCATCTTAGATTTGATTAAATACTTCCCATGGCTGAGTGGTCTTGGGCAATGACTTACACCATTCAAACCTCATCTTTCTCCTCTTTGCTTTGGGGACTAAAGTACTTTTATGGTTGTTATGAAGATTAAATAAGACTAAGTGCAAAGAACTCAGTAAGTGTTCAATAAATAGCAGTACAACATAGTATTACACAGATATAAGTTATTACTTAGTACAGAACATATGCATAAGTCTCTAAAAATCCTGCCCGTAGAACCCAACTTTGCCACCCAAGTTTCGAAGAAGAAGAGAAATACAACCATATCAAATTTTCTTTGGAATAAACGGCCCCAAATGAAATCTAGACGATTGCTTTGAGGGTTAGTTCTAAAGAAGCAGATCTGAAAACAAGGTGTCCGCGTAGCAAACTTTTTTTACTTTCAGTTCCTACTGGCTGGATGCTGGCACTATTTTCACAGCCACACTTTTGGGGACTCC
The DNA here is from genome assembly GCF_949752795.1 of Hyperoodon ampullatus. Taxonomy (NCBI): domain Eukaryota; kingdom Metazoa; phylum Chordata; class Mammalia; order Artiodactyla; family Ziphiidae; genus Hyperoodon; species Hyperoodon ampullatus. The sequence goes on from NC_136918.1 coordinate 16,823,048, forward strand.
CTTAGACTCTTAGGCTAGGACCTGGGGTAGTGCAATTTCTGTGCACACAGAAGTTTTTTTTTTTTTTTTTGAAGGCCTTCTCTCTTCCAAGATTATAATATAGTCTCCTTTATTTTCTTCCATTTCTGTACACAGAAGTTTTGAGAATGTTGAGATCAGCCCTACCCTGGGCGAGCTGCACTGCAGGCTTCCCTCAATAAAACTCCCAGGGGTTTTATCCCCCACTGCTGTAGCCATGAGCTGAGTGTCCAGGAACCGGGGTTGGCAAACACATTACCTGCAGGAAAGGCTTTTATTTTTGTTGACCTGCAGTGTGAGGATTTAATGTGCACGATCCCTCCTGTGGAGAGAAGCTTGTGAATCGTGCCAGCTGAGGCAGCCTGTGTTAAGTGCTTCCAACCAAAAGGCACAATCAAATCCTGCAGCAAAGGCTCCAGTCTTACCTTCTCAAATGGTGTCCCTTGCATAGTTTGGCAAGCAACTGGGCATTAGGATTTCAACATATGAATTTGAGGGGGGACACATTTAGATCATAGCAGTGGATGTACCTCAATTTATTGAACCAGTTTCCTATTTTTTCTTTTTTTTTTTTTGATGTGGACCATTTTTTAAATCTTTATTGAATTTGTTACAGTATTGCTTCTGTTTTATGTTTTGGCTTTTGGCTGAGCAGCATGTGGGATCTTAGCTCCCCAACCAGGGGTCAAACCCACACCGCCTGTATTGGAAGGCGAAGTCTTAACCACTGGACCGCCAGCGAAGTCCCACTAGTTCCCTATTGATGGATGCTACTGTTTGGCAGTTTTTTTTGTTTTTTTTTTAATTATTCGCGGTCAACTACATCCTAAGTGATACGCTGGTCAGTGAAGGGCAGAGGGTGCGGGGGAAGCCCTAGGAAACCACTTTAGCGGTAGAATGAATTTCACCAGGCACACACATTGCATAGCTCTGGGTGAGCTTGGTTCCAACTGATAGATTTACTTGCAGTGGGCTGGACATGAAGTGAGGCAAAGTACCGGAAGCACAAAAGGAAACCAGGCCTTATTGTTGATCCTTAGAATCTGATTACAAGGGATGAGTTAACATGATGCACTGTTAACAGGCATTTTAATTCTTTCTCATGATGAAGAGTCCTGAATTCCTGAAAAGGGCACCAGATACAGAGTGAGGGAATTGGGATCTAACCCTGTAGAACATCCGGTTCCTCAGAGAAAAGTGCTGTGGCCTCTACTGTTTCAGGACCAGACCCCCAAGGGAACAAGATACTGAGTGAGACTTTTCCTTGGCCTGGGAATTGACGGCCAGAGACAAAGGCAAAAACAGAGGATTCCACAGAGAAAGGTATCAAGGAGCCTCTAAAAATTGGGGCCAATCAGTGGCCCACCTCAGCCATCGCCCCCGTGCTCCCCTATGTATAAGCCAAGACAGCCAGCAGGGGGTAGGAGTGAGGGTGAGAGGTGGGGAGCCAGGGGAGAAAGTGAAGGGTTGGAGTTGTGAGCCATCAGTTTATGGGGGTGGGAGGGTGTTGTGGTTATTTCTATGCAACTTTAAAGTCAAGCGAAGGGGTCCCCAGGGGTTACTTGTAAAGACAGGGGTCCTGCAGGAAGGGTGGGTGGCCATTGTATTAGTTTTCTATTACCATTATAACATATTACTACAAATTTAGTAGCTTAGAACAATGTAAGTTTATGATTTTACAGCTTTGGAAGTCGTATCAATCTCCGTGAGCTAAAGTCAAGGTGCTGGCATGCTCGTTCTCTCACTCCGGTTCTATCATCACACGGCCTTCTGCTAGCTTTGACCTCTTCCCTCCCATTAGGACCCATGTGATTATCTTGGAGCTACCTGGATAATCCAGGATAATCTCACTCTCTCAAGATCCTTCATTGAACTACATCTGCAAAGTCAGAGAGACTTACCTACCATATAAGATAACCTATTCACCAGTTCCATGGGTTAGAACGTGGACATCTTGGGAGGCCATTATTCAGCCAATCACAGTCATAGTTCCTTGATCGGACTCACCTTTGGCACTGGCCTTGTTGAACTGCCCGCCTACCTGAGTAGGGCAAAAGCGAATTGGAGAGGGATGTGGAATTGAGGGGGGATGGCCATGGGGCAGAGGTCACTGACCCGTTAGATAAGGATGTGAGACTACCCAGGGCATCCAGAGAGTGGCCTTCACTTGGTCACGGGGATCCTGGGAGAAAGTAGCTCTGGGTAGGACTGCCAGGTGCAGGAAGTGAGGGGTTAGGATTGGAGGAAGTGGGCTTGGAGCCAGATCTCCCCACTCTATGTGGGAGCGGGAGGGACAGCAGACCACCACCACTCCCCACATCAGGCCCTGCAGTCACAGTCTGGTTGGTTATTTGGAAGGGAAAATGTTGCATCAAACATAAGATAGGGAGGTATAAACTGCATGGGCTTTTTTTTTTCTTTTTGCGGTACACGGACCTCTCACTGCTGTGGCCTCTCCCGTTGCGGAGCACAGGCTCCGGACGCGCAGGCTCAGCGGCCTAGCCACTCTGCGGCATGTGGGATCTTCCCGGACCGGGGCACGAACCCGTGTCCCCTGCATTGGCAGGCGGACTCTCAACCACTGCACCACCAGGGAAGCCCTGCATGGGCTTTTTAATAACTTTTGATAGCCAGAAAGCTAGATCTGCCTGAGATGTCATGCTAGCCAGTAGGGAAAGAAGAGTCAACATTTGACAGTTGGGGTTCAGTGAAGAAAAAAGAAAAACAACAGTTATTTCATGTTTGTGTTACTAGCAAGGGCAGGCTCTTCAATAAACCAGTTATATTTCTTCATATCAGGGCTAGGACTCCAAGGAGAGAAGGAAGAATCTTAAAAAGACTAAGTCACAGCAGCTATCTTTGCTTAAGTGCCACTTGCAACACCCCAAGAATGAGCGTTTTCCCTCTAGGGCCACACTTGCCATAGTTATGTGTGGTTATCTGTGTAGTTGAACAGCATGGAGGCTCACTTCTAGCTGAGTTAGAGGAAAGGATTTTCAATTTAGAAGTCCTCAGGTAAACTTCTTAAATGGTTGTTTTTCTGGAGTGACCCACAACTGAGCCTCAAACTTGCCTGGAAGGAGGCATTTGAAGATTACCTATCACCCACCTGCAATAGCACCCTGACCTCATATTCCATTCCTGCAACCGTTCCATGGGAGGCAGTGGAACAAGGCGGGTAGCAGGGCAGACAATCCCATGTTCTAATCCTAGTTTATCACTTCCAGGTGTGTGACCTTGAGCAGGTTTCTGAACCTTTTAATCCAACATACCTAGTCCAGGTAGGCAAAGCACAACCTTTTCTTGGTGGATTTTGGGCACTCTTCAGTATTTGGGGTAGTGGGGTCACGGTATGTGAACTGCTGCAACCCCACTCTTGAGTTTCAAGGAAAAGAGGTCTCAGGCTGACTTCTGCTACACACAGACATTTACTAGCAAGTAGGTACGAAACATGCATAGTCCCTGTTCGTGAGCTTGATGGAATCCCAGCTGTTGATTCCCCATAGTGCTCTTTGCATAAAAGTCACCTCTGAGGGAAATGCAGCTATATATATATATATATATCTCTATATCTATCTATCTATCTATCTCTATATATATATATATTAACATCTTTATTGGAGTATAGTTGCTTTACAATGGTGTGTTAGTTTCTGCTTTATAACAAAGTGAATCAGCTATACGTATACATATATCCCCATATCTCCTCCCTCTTGCGTCTCCCTCCCACCCTCCCTATCCCACCCCTCTAGGTGGTCACAAAGCACTGAGCTGATCTCCCCGTGCTATGCAGCGGCTTCCCACTAGCTATCTATTTTACATTTGGTAGTGTATATATGTCCATGCCACTCTCTCACTTCGTCCCAGCTTACCCTTCCCCCCTCCCCGTGTCCTCAAGTCCATTCTCCATGTCTGCATCTTTATTCCTGTCCTGCCCCTGGGTTCTTCAGAAACATCTTTTTTTTTTTGGATTCCGTATATATGTGTTAGCATACCATATTTGTTTTTCTCTTTCTGACTTACTTCACTTTGTATGACAGACTCTAGGTCCATCCACATCACTATAAATAACTGAATTTCATTTCTTTTTATGGCTGAGTAATATTCCATTGTATATATGTATCACATCTTCTTTATCCATTCACCTGTCACACCGGTCAGAATGGCCATCATCAAAAAAATCTCCAAACAATAAATGCTGGAGAGGGTGTGGAGAAAAGGGAACCCTCTTGCACTGTTGATGGGAATGTAATTTGATACAGCTACTATGGAGAACAGTACGGAGGTTCCTTAAAAAACTAAAAATAGAATTACCGTATGACCCCGCAATCCCACTACTGGGCGTATACCCTGAGAAAACCATAATGCAGCTATATTTTAGTGTCAGGATTCTGTGGACTGTTTTGTTGGAGTCAACAATCCTCTGGAGGGCTTCCCTGGTGGCGCAGTGGTTGAGAGTCCGCCTGCCGATGCAGGGGACACGGGTTCGTGTCCCGGTCTGGGAAGATCCCACATGCCGCGGAGTGGCTGGGTCCGTGAGCCATGGCCGCTGAGCCTTGCGCATCCGGAGCCTGTGCTCCGCAACGGGAGAGGCCACAACAGTGAGAGGCCCGCGTACCACAAAAAAAAAAAAAATAAAATAAAATAAAACAATCCTCTGGAATCAGCAGGTGCACACCAGACCTTTTACAAGGGTTGATCAGCCTTGGGGGTCATTGATAAGGGTTAAGTTTCTTATGTACCACTGATGCCAGTGGGTTCTTTAAATTATATTATTCATCCATATATGTTGAACAAGCTGTTAACTTTACCAATGGAAAGTCATGTTTAATATCCATTAGGCTAATGAAAAAACTTCAAGTGCTGGTGAGAGATAAAAATACCTGAGGAGCTTATAGCAGCTCCCTCTGGAGTGGGGCCTTTTGATTAAATGCCAGCACACCACCCCTGGAGTGTATATTCCTGATTAGGGCATGACTGTCACAAGGGTATAGCCTAAATTAACTAATATCTATATTTATAGCACACCGTTTATGTTGAAATATTTTAAAGCAAACTACAGATGACATGAGACCTCTCACACCCTGGCTTCCTCTTCTGCAAAATGAGGATAATAAAACCTACCTCACATGGTTGTCACCAGACTGTTAAATTATGAGAAAGCTTACTATAGTGCCTGGTAAATAGTAGCGGCTCAGAAAGTGTTAGCTGATATTGTTATTTTTTGCTTAGATACACCCAAGCAAACTTTTTTTTTTAAAGAAGATGTTGGGGGTAGGAGTTTATTAATTAATTTATTTTTGCTGTGTTGGGTCTTCGTTTCTGTGTGAGGGCTTTCTCTAGTTGTGGCAAGAGGGGACCACTCTTCATCGCGGTGCGTGGGCCTCTCACTATCGCGGTCTCTCTTGTTGCGGAGCACAGGCTCCAGACGTGCAGGCTCAGTAGTTGTGGCTCAGGGGCCTAGTTGCTCCGCGGCATGTGGGATCTTCCCAGACCAGGGCTCGAACCCATGTCCCCTGCATTAGCAGGCAGATTCTCAACCACTGCGCCACCAGGGAAGCCCCCATGCAAACTTTTTAAAGAAATTATGTACCCATTGAACACTTCGAAATTGACATCTAAAATTTTTTGTTACAGATTTTTATAATAGCAAAGGATTTAATTTCTGGCATGCAGTAATTATTAACATTTTAAATTAAAACTGATGTATCAATCCTTTAAATGTACCCAACGGAATCTAAATACAATGATTGGGTGCCAGCTATCCCTATTTTAAAAACACATGAACAAGCTTTTCTTTCTTGTAAAAGCTCTTCTGTGGTATTTAAAGTAGAACATTTTATTTCTTTACTTTTTCTCCTTGAACTTGCATTTCCATTTCACTTACCCTACAGAATTTTATTCTAACATAATATACTTGTATGCTTGAAAGTCTTTTATTGATCAGGCTATTGTATTTTCTGCAACAAATACGTGTATGTAAAAAAAGGTTTGTAATTATTTCCTGTTACCTCAAGGCTCCAAATGTTAAAAACACTTAGCTTGGGTTGTCATTATAGTTATTTTTTTGTGTAAAGTTGATCAGAATAACATAAATGTATGATACATTTTGATAAACATGTGCCAAAGAAAAAGTAAGCTTGTATTAGAAATAAACTTAGTAAAATGATTTTTCAACTAATTCATGTATCTGGATGAATACTGTTTATTTCTAGAATGAGACAAGAGTCAGGGAGAGCAAGAACAAGCTGGAACCCACGAAGGCAGACCGAAACCTTTCCCATTTTCCCAAATACTTTCCCATTTTTATTTTTATTGATATGAGAAATGAGAACATTTATTCACGTATATAGGAAGTTGGACATGGAAGGACTCTTGCTGCAGCAATGACATTTAATTCTTTGAACTCTGTATATTTTAAGGGCTATTATAACAACCCCTGAGAATTAACTTGTAAAGTAGATTATGAAAGCAGTGACGTTGTTGTTTAGATCACGTGGACCTGGTAGAATTGATTTATCCACCCCACCTGGGCAAGGAACCACAATTAGCTGAGGTGTTTGCTGAGGGCAACAGTAAAGGTAAGAACTAAAAACTCACGCTCAGCTGAAAAAATCTAACAGGGTATTTCTTTCTTATTTTGATATATGTCAACCATAGAGTTTTGTTTCTCTTCCCTTATTATCCTTTTATCACATTTTAAAATGTGTCAATAGTATTTAACTTTATATCTCAGTATGTAAGTTACAGGATAGCAAAAGGGGCATGTGAGTCAGCTAGAAGAATGAACAGCACCCAAGAACAAAAAAAGGGACTTGGCGTCTCCTCTTGGGGAAAGGATTAGTGGGATTTGATTGAGCTGTGGTTCAGCTCATTGGCAAGTGGCGGCAGCTGGGTCTACTTTAGCTTTTCTGACTCCTGGGCGGGGATGTGTGTTCAGCTACGTGAAGAAAGGCCCTGGCTTCTGCCGGACACCATTAAGGTCAGAGGCAACAAGAGCTGACATGGGTTTTGGTCTGCCTTTGTGGGTTCCAGCTTGTTCTTGCTCTCCCCGCCTCTACATCCATCTTCTCTTCTTTTTTTTTTTTTTTTTTTGCGGTACGCGAGCCTCTCATATTGTGGCCCCTCCCATTTGTGGAGCACAGGCTCCGTACGCGGAGGCCCAACGGGCCCAGCCGCTCCGCGGCATGTGGGATCTTCCCGGACCGGGGCACGAGCCCGTGTCCCCTGCATCGGTAAGTGGATTCTCAACCACTGCGCCACCAGGGAGGCCCCCATCTTTTCTTCTTGATTGCCTGCCCCTCATCAGTCAGGAAGACAAACCCTTACCGTGATAGTTAATTTTATGTGTCAGTTTAGCTCAGCTAAGGGATGCCCAGATAGCCGGGAAAATATTATTTCCCCCGGGGGTGGGGAGTGGGAAGTCTGTGGCTTCTGGAAGAGACCAGCATTCGAACGGGTGAACTGAGTAAAGCAGCCCGCCCTCCCCTGTGCGCGTGGGCATCATCCAACCCACTGAGGGCCTGAATAAAACACAAAGGTGGCAGAAGCTGAATTCACTCTCTCTTTGCCTGAGCTGAGACATTCATGTTCTCCTGCCCTGGTAATTTGGTACTCCTGGTTCTCAGGTTTTTGGACTTAGATTAGGATTTACACTATTAGCCCTTGATTTTCAGGCCTCTGGACTCAGGCTAGATTATACCACCAGATTTCCTGGTTCTCCAGTTCGCTGATGGCAGCTGTGGGACTGATTTCTCAGCCTCCATAACTGCATGAGCAATTCCTATAATAAATCTCCTTTTATCTCTATGTATAGCTGTCTATATATCTGTATCTACATCTATCCTATTGGTTCTGTTTCTCTGGAGAACCCTAATACATTTACAGAGACTACTTAACCAGCTCCCCAAATTGCATGGGGTCTAGTTCCTGTAACAAACCCCATATTAGTGGTTCTATTTCTTTGATAGAACCCTGACTGATACAGTAAGTTGTAAAAATACATTGAAATCAATATGCTATTTAAAAAAATTTGCAGTAATGCCATGCAATTTGTGGCTCACATTGTAAGTTATTTTGTTGTTGAAGCCAGTATGTAGTTTGATAAAGACAGGGTATTTCTCCTGTAATTAAGTGTGGGAGCACATAGGAACCATGGTGTTCTGTCTTAGAGAATAATTATAGTGGAATTTAGCATAATAACCTGAAATAACTTTGATAATTTTTTTGGACACTATAGTCAAACTTTTCTGACTTATTTTATAAAAGAGAAAGGTAAATAACACTAAAAACTAATTGGTCCAACAGCCAGCATATAATTTTTTTAATTAATAAGGGATTTAAAATATTGAACATTTTATGAAAAATAAATGAGATTTTACTCGAATTAAAATAAATGTTTCATGATATATAATAAAATATACTTTAAGTAGACTGTTAACAATATACACTGAATCTGAGAAAATGTTACACATAAATTAATTCCAATGTGTCCTGAAAAACTGACAAATCTAGAAAATATTCTTGTTATATTTAAAAGAATCAGCATCACTAATCTCTGCTGTTTTGGCTGCTCAAAGTTGCTTTTCTTTCCAGCTAATGGCAAATTCTAGGCATGAGTATTGAGAAAAGCAGAAAATATTTGCTTGTGTTTAAATACATGAAAAAAGTTATTTTTAGCATTCAGGATTTCTTTTTAAATTTTATTTATTTATTTTTGCTGTGTTGGGTCTTCGTTTCTGTGCGAGGGCTTTCTCTAGTTGCGGCGAGCAGGTGCTACTCTTCATCGCGGTGTGCCGGCCTCTCACTGTCGTGGCCTCTCTTGTTGCGGAGCACAGGATCCAGACGCGCAGGCTCAGTAGTTGTGGCTCACGGGCCTAGTTGCTCCGCGGCATGTGGGATCTTCCCAAACCAGGGCTCGAACCCGTGTCCGCTGCATTGGCAGGCAGATTCTCAGCCACTGCGCCACCAGGGAAGCCCACATTCAGGATTTCTAATCGATGCTCTCTTTGCTTTGCTGTCATGAAATTCTCCCTCGGATGATTCATCCTCTGAAAGTATGCTGAAAAAAAATGGACAAGAAATATGAACAAATAGTCCACAGAAAAAGAGCTGCAAATTGCTTCTAGTCATCAGGGAGAATGTTTAGTTTTATCCCGAATGAGAGAAATGCAAGGTAAAACTGCACCAAGAGAAACAGAGCTCATGGAGAAGTAAGGAGGAGAGACCTGGGGTGTGTGTTGGGTTAGTAGGTGATAGAGATTAATATATGAGATTCAGAGCTGGGGATTCAGGGAAGAGGGGGGAACACTGGCCTCAAAGTGGCAGCAATGTGTAAAGAGGACACCTCCTCCAAGTGCTAGTGCTGCGGGGGAGAAAGCAGCCACCTCTTGAGATGGTTAAAGACAAAACTCAAGACAAGAAAAAACGAAAAATAAAAACCAATCTGCCAAGATGCAAGATTGACAAAAAATTTAAAAGTTTGACAATTCTGTTGACAAAACTGTGGGAACAGAAACTTTTTTTATTTTTAACATCTTTATTGGAGTATAATTGTTTTACAGTGTTGTGTTAGTTTCTGCTTTATAACAAACTGAATCAGTATATGCATACATATATCCCCATATCCCCTCCCTCTTGAACCTCCCTCCCACCCTCCCTATCCCAGCCCTCTAGATCATCACAAAGCACCGAGCTGATCTCCCTGTGCTATGCAGCAGCTTCCCACTAGCTATCTATTTTACGTTTGGTAGTATCTATATGTCAATGCTACTCTCTCACTTTGTACCACCTTCCCCTATCCCCCTGTGTCCTCAAGTCCGTTCTCTACGTCTGTGTCTTTATTCCTGCCCTGCCACTAGGTTCAACATTACCATTTATTTTTAGATTCCATATATATGCATTAGCATATGGTATTTGTTTTTTTCTTTCTGACTTACTTCACTCTGTATGACAGACTCTAGTTCCATCCACTTCACTACAAATAACTCAGTTTCATTCCTTTTTATGGCTGAGTAATATTCCATTATATATATATACATATATGTGCCACATCTTCTTTATCCATTCATCTGTCAGTGGACGTTTAGGTTGTTTCCATGTCCTGGCTGTTGTAAACAGTGCTGCCATGAACACTGTGGTACATGTCTCTTTTTGAATTATGGTTTTTTCAGGGTATATGCCCCATAGTGGGATTGCTGGGTCATATGGTAGTTCCAATTTTAGTTTTTTAAGGAAACTCCATACTGTTCTCCATAGTGGCTGTATCAATTTACATTCCCACCAACAGTGCAAGAGGGTTCCCTTTTCTCCACACCCTCTTCAGCATTTATTGTTTGTAGATTTTTTGATGATGGCCATTCTGACCAGTGTGAGGTGATACCTCATTGTAGTTTTGATGTGCAATTCTCTAATGGTTAGTGATGTTGAGCATATTTTCATGTGTTTGTTGGCAATCTGTATGTCTTCTTTGGAGAAATGTCTGTTTAGGTCTTCCGCCCATTTTTGGATTGGGTTGTTTGGTTTTTTTTTGATATTGAGCTGCATGAGCTCCTTGTATATTTTAGAGATTAATCCTTTGTCAGTTGTTTCATTTGCAAATATTTTCTCCCATGCTGAGGGTTGTCTTTTCGTCTTGTTTATGGTTTCCTTTGCTGTGCAAAAGCTTTTAAGTTTCATTAGGTCCCATTTGTTTATTTTTATTTCCATTACTCTAGGCAGTGGGTCAAGAGGGATCTTGCTGTGATTTATGTCATAGAGTGTTCTGCCTATGTTTTCCTCTAAGAGTTTGATAGTGTCCGGCCTTACATTTAGGTCTTTAATACATTATGAGTTTATTTTTGCATTTGGTGTTAGGAAATGTTCTAATTTCATTCTTTCACATGTAGCTGTCCAGTTTTTGCAGCACCACTTATTGAAGAGAGGCTGTCTTTTCTCCCTTGTCAAAGATAAGGTGACCATATGTGTGTGGGTTTATCTCTGGGCTTTCTATCCTGTTCCATTGAATCTATATTTCTGTTTTTGTGCCAGTACCATCCTGCCTTCATTACTGTAGCTTTGTGGTATAGTGTGAAGCCAGGGAGCCTGATTCCTCCAGCTCCGTTTATCTTTCTCAATATTGCTTTGGCTATTCAGGGTCTTTTGTGTTTCCATACAGATTGTGAAATTTTTTGTTCTAGTTCTGTGAAAAATGCCATTGGTAATTCCTAAAGATGCCTCCAGAAAACTACTAGAGCTAATCAATGA